>NC_142425.1:9789500-11142500 GCF_059516105.1 Syngnathus floridae
GTTAACGTTCCAGTTTTGTCACTCAGGAGGTATTCCACCTGACCCAGCTCCTCACACAGGGAAGTGCACTGAGCCTGTGCTGGGGAGTCTGTCTGAGCCCAATACATCTCCAAATCCCAATTAATAAACTTGCTGTGGTACGTGTGGATCATCTCAAATCTGCAAACACACACAATTATCAGCAACATGACATCCACACCGGCATCAAAGTTCCAACTGACGTGACGTAGAGCATGATGGGCACGGCCGGGCTGAGCAGAATGAAGTAGCTCCAGTAGACCAGGAAGCCTGTGTAGACCGGGTCACCGTTGATAATCAGAGCAGAGAGAAATTCTGTCCGGGTCATGACCCGGCTTGCAAAGACCCCACAGCCAACGGCCAGAAGAAGCACAGCCGAAAGCAAAAACAGCATGATCTGTGGACAGTTTAGTCATGTGATCAATCTTTAAATGTATAATAGATAATAAATAAGTCTAATAAGGACGGATTTATTCCATACTGCAGCGCTCACCCCTATCACCGCTTTGTTGAGACTGTTCTCCAAGCGAGTTCTCTTCGCCCGCAGTTTCCCGCAGTTCCGCAGGATCTTCGTGTCGGTACCTGGGTCGGACAATTATGAGAGCGAGAGTCGTGCTTCAGTAAGGTCGGGCAGCTGATGTGCCCTTGAGCAGGGTGACCTTGCTATACAGCGGTGAAACGATTGTGTGGAAGACTAGGAAGACTTCCCCCCCAAAAAATTCATAGCTGCAAAGAAGAATATCTCACTCTCTATTTTTCTCCACGAGTGGTGAAAGTCGAACACGTCTGAGTGGAGGTCACAATCGGGCTGTATCGATAGACGTGATGTGACAAATGACGGAAAATCTACCAATGGAGGATTTTGACGCTTAGAACTGAAAGGGTCACGGCGGAAATATCCGTGAACACCTCCAGCCTGGTCCAGTAATATCCGATCAATGATCACTTAAAAGACGGCGTTGGCTGCCCCACATTTCAAAGCCATAATTAGCTGTATAATGTATTCAACGTCATCTAATTTGCCTTTGAAGGACACTTTGGATATCACTTGAGGCTTGATGATTTCTTCAAATGACTATAATCGTACCGGTATATACGACCAAACCGTAGGCGGTTAGAGTATTTCGTAACACGGTGCCCCTGAGGAGAAGGTGTTGGATGTCCAGCAGGAAGCGTTCCCCTCTCCAGTGTAGCTGTCCTCGGAAAGAGTACATGGCATCATCGGGTTCCTCGCAGAACACCACGCCTGGGAAATGAATTGCTCGTTCGTCATAAATATCCTGACAAAAATATTTTTGTGAGAAAATCGAGTGTTTCACCGTCAAAGTCGGCGAGCGTACGCTCTGAGGGGTCGGACGTCAACTGGTGGTGCGTTGCGGCGAGAGCCTGTCGGCATTTCAAGTTGGTCTCGCTGGATGGGTACAAAATAATGCGTGGTGTCATGAAGCTTTTCGTTCATGCACCGCAGAGGAAGCCTGAAGCTGACCTCTGACCCCAAAACATCCAAAATTGTGAAGTAGATGTTTATAAAAAGTCTCACCCATCAATGTCAACCGTTTCGACATAGGACAGACTGTGTGGCTCGGAACTGCATAGGAGCACAATATCGGCCTGGAAATAAAATTAAAAAAATAAAAATAAAATAAATACAATAAAATAAATACAATAAATAAAATAAATAAAACATTTTGCGTGGGAAAAATAAATAGAATTAATTAGAAGCTTTGTGACTAAATAATGAAATAATTAATATGTTCCAAGTTGAAATTTGAGCAGCTCACGGGAACGGTTTGGTCTTTGTGGATGCGCACGATATCTCCCACGCACAGATCCTTCCACTGTTCTGTACTGAAGCTGAAACACAAGTGAATCATTCACCTCATATCACAATAGAAGAAAAAAAAATCAGCATTCATATAAATCTTAAACTTCCACAACAGATGAAATCTCACAACGCAAGTATTAAATAATATATTGAATTTCTAATCGTGTCTTTAATTTCACATTTAATGCCTGTCTCTCAGCATTCACCCCCATCCTAAGATTTATTCAACACCATAACACCTGCATCTGAGTTATTATTTGCTGCTGCTATGAGCATTTATGGTTTATCGATTCTTTACAGCTTTCTCCTAAACCACCAAACACCTCCCTGAATTAAATTGCATTAAAATGATGAAATAACAATAAAAGCCCATGCTGGGAGATCATTTGATCTTGTTTTTTTTTTGCCGGGCACCTCGGGGAGGAGCATCCGGGCTTTTGCTCATTTACACTTCATTAGAGCTTCATTAGAGGGCTGTTTGGCAGCGTGTGTTCCCCGGAGGTTCACCCCCCCGTTTTTTTTGCGCTCACCTCTGGGAGATGAGCACATCACACGGTCGCGAGTTGACCTCCGAGTCGCTGCGTCTCCTCGCCTGGAAACATAGCGGCACGTGAAGTACTCAAAGTATAACACTGGGATGGTAGAAAGTAAAGACGCCATTACGAGCGGTGACACCGGGCCGGAGATTTACACCCGGTGTTAAATGATCAGTCAATAGAGAGGGGTCAAGCGAGCGTTTCAGCCGGTGAGCCGTTAACGGCCGTAACTCAGCCGAGCACTTAAGTAGAGAGTCGCGCATGCAAAACATCACCCTGGCGTTTAGGAGGGAAAAGCTTTAATGATATCGCGGCGGGGAATTAATGCAACCGGGACGACTGGTTTTCGTCAATGAGGAAAGGTCAATGAGGACGAGGAAGGAGAGTTTGTGAGGCCTCTGTGGTGACTCTTAAGAGCGTGTCAATGAGAGCCACGGTCTCACCATGTCATTGATGAGGTCCTTGGCACCTCTCACCGAGAGAACAAGGAGCAGCGGGATGATGGAGATGTACCACTGGATGGACGCGATGATGGGGACGCACTGGGAAGCACGCAAGAAAACAACCAGAGGATGTGGATGAAACAAATTCGCAACAAGAAAATGTCGTAATGTGTTATTTAAGAAGCAAACATCCACTTTAATAAAATAATTGAATAGAATGTGAAGAAAAGTGTGTCGGAGAAAGGATGAAGAATTATTAGCATCGCAATTTCAATTTGGCCGCTAGGGGCAGTATAATTCAGATACGGAACAAAAGAATTTCACTACTACTATAGGTCAGTCAGTAAACTACAATCAAATTATTATTATTTTTTTAGAGGGTTACAGATTTTTGGCTGACAAAACATTTTGCTGCTCGTTTACATTTTGGGTTGCCATGGCACCAAAGCAATCCTTTAATTGCCCTTTATGAAAACCCGACCAATGAGAGGGCGACAGGCTCGGAGGAGCGCAAATAACCAACCTGCAATGCTATCATGAAAAGGAAGTAGAGATTAGCAGCGCGTTGGAACTGCTCAAACAGTGTCAGCGGGATGAAGGTGAAGAACGTGTACTTATGACTGCAAATCTTGTTGTCCTGGAAACAAGGACAGTAAATCAACATTTAGGTAAATCCTCATTTTGATCTTAGCACACATTGGAGGGGTGAGACGCCACTCACCGAGCACCGCCCCCAACGAAAACCCAGGAAGGATTTCTTCTGCTGCTTCTTGTGGTAGCAACGTTGGTTGGCTCTCACCTGCCATGTGAGACCTGTGACAAAACATCAACACGTGTTAACATTTTCAAACTCAGGTCTGTGAGCCATTGCTTGGGGGTTTGCAAAATAAATTGAAAACAAATACCCAGCATATAAAATTGTGCAATTGTCCAAATATTTTCTGCTTAAGGAGCACATACCATAGGGCAAAAGCCTCCAAAATATCAATAATTATTCTATAATAATATAATATATATTGTATTATATTATATATAATGTTATATAATTCTATTTTCTTTAGTTGATTAAAAAAAAAAATCCCCAAACTATAAAAACCCTGTCCTAAATGCTAAATCCTAGATTCTACTTGAAATTTTGGATCATGAGCTCAAAGAGGACATACCTGACTCCGCACTGTCCTTGTCCATGATGAAGAGGACGAGAAACTGTTTCTGGAAGTGCACAGAACGTACTGCGAGGACACAAAAGACACCTTTTGACTCAGTTATCCTGTGACTCATTACACCGTGTTACCATGCCGACATACCACCAGCCGCTACTTTACACTGACCGGTTTGTAAATTACAGCACACTCTAAAAGCAAAAGTGCCCCAAGGTTGGCCCAAGGCATAGGTCAACTAAGTTACAGTCATCTCACATTCTGCTTGGGGGAAAAAAAAATACTTCTACAAAAATAGAAGATAAAATATAACATTTACCTGCTCAGTGCGGAGGGGACATTATGTTTTTTTTTTGCCTCACCCGTCCCTTCTTTCTTTCCGCTTGTGATGTAACACGTCCACGCCCTTTTCAATCCCAGGTGTGTCCTGCTGCATCACATTGAATGCCCCTACCTGGGAGAAAAACAAAAGGGGAGGGGCAAGGGGCTCAGGAAAGTCACCTGCCATCATCTACCACAACATACTAAACTGTTTTATTTTTTGTTGTTTTATGGAAGGTTGAAAAAAAAATCACAGCTTTTTACTGTAAACACATCATTTTTTCACTTCATTTACATTTTTCTTTACATCTACATAGCAAAAAGCAAATATTGTGGGATTGAAAATCACAATAAAATGGTCTCAGATGTCTCCCGTGTGTGTTTAGTGCCCTCTGGTGGATTTAATTGACATTGAACATTACCTGAGAGTGCAGTAGTGACGTCACAATGGTGTGAGGTCAGAACAAAAGGCCGTTGCCACCATTTGTGGTTTGTTGTCTCGATTCTGCCAAAGTAAACCTGTCACATCTGTGAATTTGTGCGCGTCCTCATTTATTTGTGTACACAGCAGGCTGGTGGTTAGAGGAAAAAAAAAAAAAAAAGAAAAAAGGCCAAACAGAGCATTATGTTTCTGGCCAACAGGGCTGCATAGTGTTAATCCAGCCAAACAGGTTTACTTTCGATCCCCTATTTTGTTTTTGTGACAGTCGAAAGAGCCTTACAGTGAGGACAAGTTGAGGTGTCTTCCTTAATTGAAAAAAAAAAGACACAAATGTGAAAATTTTTTGTCTGGTCTGCTCACAAAGTGTCATTTATTTTATACAGTTTTTTCCCCAACAAATTAACAATAAAGGCCCAATCTCCTCATTGGGCGAATCAATCTAAAATGACGTTTTTTGTACAGTTGGACTCATTAAAACTGGACCAAGACAATTTCAAAAACAAAAACAAATCATCACAGTGTTGCAGGTGTAATAAATAAAAATAAAAAAAATAAAATAACTGCAATAAAAATGGTTCGGTCAATAAGACATCATATCGCATGCTTTATGAACACTCGTTTTTTTTTTCAATAAATATAAAAAACACCACCATACAAAACAGCAGTACAATTTCCAATGACAATCGTTTTAAATATTTACATCATGATTTCAACAAAAGACTGAAGAAAATGCAATCATTTGTAATATGGAAATTGTACCAAACCAGTACAATCTAAACCAGCAGAGGGCAGCAGAGCAACATAATGTGGTTTGAAGTTAATGGAAAGCTCCAGAGATGGAGAGATATATGCCTTCAGGTTAAGTCCCTCTACATCAAGTGTGTACATTAATGATCCCATTCAAATTAAATTTTTGTTGATCAAACACTGCAATCTTGATCTTCGTGTTTGTGTACAAATATTGATTCTGCGATAAGAAATAATGAGTTCAGTGTTTTAGGGATGATATATTTCAGATTTGTCAATAAACTTGGCAACTGATAGCATCCCCCCCAAAAAAACGTTTTAAAAAAAGGAATTTGATATCCTAAACAGATTTGCTGAGGTTTAAAAAGTCTACACACCCCTGTTCAAATGCCATTATTTTTTATTTACAAATGATACCATTACGACTTAATGGATTTAATAAAAAATAACTGACATATCGAAGCAAAAATAAACTGAGATAATGTGGTTGCACAAGTGTGCACACCCTCTTATAACTGGTTCTATTTTATTTGGCTGTTTAAAATGCACAGACTACATGGAAACTCGTTAAAAGGGAGTCAGCTCACGCATTGTCAAAGCACACTTAGTTACACACATTTACAGTTTCTTCATAGTTTTGTATGACTCAAGTCTGTTTTTCTCCCAAAATGTCACGGCAATGTGTTAAATGTTGAAAAGCACAAACAGCAACTGATTAATGTCCTTGACATTTAAAAAGAGCATTAGGCAAAAGAACACTATACAATTAAGTGCAATCGGTGTGTGTGTCTGCGTGTGTGTGCGTGTGTGTAATGAGGGGGGGGGGGGGACTTGTGTCTTCTCAACATTCACATCTTAAATGATCTCAAGCAAGGCAGCCATCTTTCAGGTGTCCAAAATTGCTGTCAGTGATGAGCAAAGTAGCAATTAAAAAAAAAAAAAAGTAAATGCTCTCCAGGAAGATCAAATCATCTTCATGTTGAACTTGCGGGCACCGCCCTGCCCTCCGCTGGTGGCTGGCCCGTCCACCTTTCGGAAAGAGTATTCAACGGAGAAATTATTTTTGTGTTGTCCTCTCCCGCGACTCCACACAAAGAGCAGGATGAAGCAGAAGAGGACAACCCCCAGGAACATTATGCATCCCATCGCCGTGGAGATCAGGATGGTCTTCAGGTCTAGAGTGAACTTGAGGAAAACTTTTGTGTCGTTCAGGTTCGTGTCGTTAAGATCCCCGGCGTAGTAGGTGCGGTTAGCCATGAGGGCGGCGTCGAGCGGCAGCCCGCTGACTGTGAGTGTGGCAAAGTACGTGTCGTTCCCTCCAGCGTTGCTCGCAATGCAGATGTAGGTTCCAGTGTCCATCACCTGGGCGTACCTTATTTCCAAGGTGCCTTCCTTTAACACCGTCAAGCGGCCGCTGCTCTTTGTAGTGATTCGACGCCGCTGCGGAGATATCCAGAAGATCACCGGCGTGGGCTCGCCCTCCGCCCTGCAAACGAAGGACACCACCTGCCCCTCGCGAGCGGAGATTTGCTGCAATTTCCTGTTTCGGATTTTGGGCTTCTGGCAGGTGAAATGCTCAAAGAGAGCAGAGTCGGAGAAAGCGGCCAAAGCCCGGCCCTGCACCTCCAAGGGCGTCATGCACACCGGGGAGGCGTTGTCAAAATTCAGTGTCTTCCTGCGCTGAAGGATCCAAAGCAAGCGGCAGTCGCAAGCCAGAGGGTTGCCGTCCAATCGGAGGGTCTCCAGAGTGTTGACCGACTGGAAGGCTCCTTCCTCCAAAGTCACCAAGTTGTTAGCGGAGAGGTTTAGCAGGCGGATTTGTCGGAGACCGCCCAGGGCGTACGGCTGAACTGTAACCATCCTGGTATTGACCAAATGCAGCTCCTTCAACCGGAGCAGGTCTCGCAGCGACCACGACTCCAGAACCGAAATAGGGTTGAAGGACAGGTTGAGGGTGGTTAGGTGGGAGAGACTTCGTAGGGCCGATGTGGGCACGGAGGTGATGTTGGTGTGAGTGATGGACAGCCATGACAAGTTGAGACCCTGGAGGCTATGGGGGGTGATGTACTCTAAAAAGGGCCAGTGATCGATCTCCAGGCCCCTCAGGTTTCCCAGCTTACGGAAGTTCTGGTCCTCTAAGGTGGAGATGCCGAGGTAGCGGAGCCGCAGGGTTACCAAGTTGTGAAGGTACGACAAAGACTGACTGGAAACAGAAGTCAAGTTGCACCTCTCGATGGTCAACTCTCTCAGTGTCACCAGACCCAAAAAGGCCTTGTTGGAGATATAGACCAGATCATTGTCTCCAACTTCCAGGTTCCTCAGATTCTTTAGATCTTGGAAGGTAAAATCCAAAAGAATCACAAGTTTATTCCCACTTAGGTCCAGAGAGGTGAGGTTTGAAAGGTGTGAGAAAGCCCCTATGGGGATCAGTTTCAGTTGGTTCCCCCTCAGAGAAAGCGACTGTAAGTTCTGGAGACTCGAAAAGGCATTCGGTTCCAGGACGCTGATCATATTCTCACTGAGATCCAGCTTCTCCACATTGGGAAAGGACAGTAGGTCGCCTCGCTCCACCCAACGCAGCTTATTTGCACTCAGGTCCACGATCCTGGTGTCCACCGGGATACCGTCCGGCAGGGCAGACAGTCGCTTACCGTGGCAGGAGACAGTCTTGAGCTTGGCCACGCACTCGCAGCGTTGAGGACATGCTTGACCCCGGGCGGGCCACACATGGCGCATCACCAGAAGGATGAAGAATGGCAGGAGCCAACTCACATCCTGTCTGAGGATGACCCCCATGGCACCCCTTCTTCCTCCTCCTCCTCCTCTGAGCTACAATCACTGGGCCAAACACCTGAGAAAACAAGATGGAGGGAACTAGGTTAGTTAACATGGCCGACAAAGAAAAAGCATTGTCGTCGAAGAAAACTAAGAAGCTAGGCTAACGGTTAGCTTAATTGGCTTAACTGGCTAAGTCTGTGGCTCTGCTAAAATCAAACTTTAGCTAGCTTAGTCCAAACATAGCATTGCATTCTATCCAGGTTAGCTTCAATAATTTGTATAAATTTGATCTTCTGATTACACAGCGATCAAAACAACATCAATCGCTATGCTACTTCGCAAACTGACCGATCACAGCAGGTGTGAAGCCGGCAGTTTACGCCTTGCAAATAGCTAAAGGCCATAAGGCCAATGATCAAAGCGTGTCAGTCTGGATATATATCACACACAACACAACCCAACTGAGACGCGTACAATACTAAACTCTTCCTTTTATATCCATCGGGCTGCGGATTGATGTTTGCACATCCTTTTATATGCTCAACCCTCCCGAAATATCACCAGACACGCTTTGAATAGTGTGTTGAAATCTCCAAGGACAAACAACGGAGACAAATACTTTTAATGAGCAGACGAGTTTGACACGATACAGCCAAAAAAGGAAAGCGGCTTGTACAGGCGTTTAAAATGATCACCTGCTCCCGTTTCGGACGACTTAATAACTCCTTCAACGTCAGGCGGTAATTTGCAATTCATCTTGACTCAAAGATGATTACTATTCAGCCTGGAATGAAATTATATGAAAATGCAGGCAGAGCTGTTTGATGGAGGGGGAGGAGCATGGGGACAGAAAAATGTTTTTTTCAGGAAAGCTATCACTCTCCAGCTCGATTTTCTTTCATATTCTCTTTAACTGAAATCCATCTTGCAAATGTGAAACATGTCAAAGGTACTGCCATGATTTATTAGTCACATTCCCACACGAGCTGGTCAGAAGGTGCCCGGGGCTCGGTCCCAGCAGAAGAGAGCGATGTTGACACATTACGTTACATCATTGCTCACTCAAACGCTGGTGACAGAATAACGGAACCAAAGCGTAACGGGACCTGACACTGTTTTGTTTATGCGGCTAGTCGGAAAAAATAAACCCACAAGTTCCTCCATTTTTTCCCCCTCCAAAATTACATTTTTAATTTTGAGTCAGACTGTGAAAATCATCAGAATAATTACCTGTGACATTTTTCTCCAATATTTCTACACTCAGGGGATTACTAGATCTACTTCATCTAACCTTTGCTTTGACGCTAGCAGGCGGCTGACATTTGTTTTTTTTGGTGTAAAATCTTGGCCGTGTAATAAGAGTCTGACATTCACCTGTTCCTAATAATCTGATGAACTTTGCTGACACCCACAATGCCGCACACACCCCTTTCCTGTATTACACAAAATGTCTCTCAAGAGCATATCTGCTCGTCATTGCTCGTTAATAAATTTAGTTGGGGGTCATGGGGGTCGGACAAGTAGGACGTCAAAGTGTGTGACGCATAAGGACCCGATACCTGCACACGATCCCGACTGTCTGCACGCGCACGTTTGAAAACGAACTCCGCGTGTTGACATTTGAAATACTCTTTTCATATCTCGGAATAATAATGAGCACACAAAGTTCACTTTGCATATAGAGATCGACAGCTATGACTGATGTTGTCATGGTAACGGGTTCATACGTGCTTCACTGTTGAGGCCGTAATCAGAAATTGGACAAGGAGATATTCCTCAAACGAAAGAGGGGAGAATGGTGCGTAAAATGTCGTCAGAGAACAGATGCTGTCACACGTGACTGAACATTAAACCGCCTTGCGATGACAATTAGTTCAGTTACTTGAAACGGAGAGATTGAAATAACCACGTGGCAGCCATCTGTTCTGGCAAATTACCAGCACTGCTTCTAAAATATTTTTTGTTACGCACCCCAGGAAGAAGAAATTATTTTGCCCCCACCCCAACCCTATAATTAGTATCAATGACATCACTGCCACCTACTGGAGTGGATGTGCAGTTACACGTGATTTGGCAAATTTTAAAAAATGAAATATGGGATCACACGCGTTTGAGAGGGACAACATTGCACACACACACAGAGCCCGCCTGCATCTGTGTGTCGTCTCCACCTGAACGTCTTGGTCGCCAACCACCTGCCAGTCCACCTGCTGTTGATTTGTTCTTCACAGATTTCTCTCCTCTTCTATACATTCCTGCTCTCTCATTTCACAGTCGTGCTTGGCAAACAGCTTAAAGGCGGAGAGGCAGGGAGTTTACTTTAAGAGCTGGCGTCGTCGCTGCTTTTAGGGGTATTTACCTACGTTAGCGTGCACGGAAAAACGCGGGCGACAGACAGATGGCGGCGGATTTTTCACACATTTTGAGGGGTATTATGTGAATTCAACTGAATATCCACCCAAGCTGTACATAAATTTCACAGACCACAATATTAGGGACACCTGCACCAACACAGGAGCTGAATCAAAACAAAGTTATAACAACAATAAGAAAATAATGCTTTGAGGTGTAATAATTTGATTTCGATTTGACAAACTGAATCGAAATGTTATATTTTAACAAGCTCAGGGCAGCTCTCGTAGTTAGAGGTTGTGAATTTGAATCTCGGCTGTGTAGAGTTTACAAGTTCAATCTAACCCTTTTTAATAGATTATGAAGCTTCCCCCTGGCTCCTTGCATATTTAAGACACTCATTAAAAAAAATGAATACTTGGGATGTCATTGGAGGGTGTAATTAAACCGTAAATATTACAGTCAAAAAGACTTTATCAAAGTGTCCGGTGTGTCCTTTTGACCGTCGTACAGTTTTCAAATGAGCAGCATCATTAGCATCAAAGTTGACTTGTAGGTGACTTGGCCCTTTACCTTCCCATCAAAACATTAAATAATTTTTTTAATGACATACAGTATCCCAAAGGAGCTGCAGCCAGATGACAAAGTGGGCAGTTTTTTTGAACGGCATCACTCCAACACTGCAGTGAGAGATGAAGAGAGCCTGAGAGGGAGGGGGAGGACTGTCTTTCAAGTACGAGTTGAACAGCAACAGACAGACACATTTAGACAGTAGAGTGGGCAGTGAAACTGCAAAGGGGAGTGGGCATCATTTATTTGCATCTCAACATGTGCTCCAGTATCCACAAGGGTTTAACTGCACCAACATTATAGTTAATAATTCATATATCTATTTCAGGCTGGAGTAGTTTTAAAGTATTTAAAAAATACATAATGTGTCATATTTAATGAGAGAGGAAAGCTACATTCGGTTATGCATGTACACTTAATGTGGGAAATTTTCCTTCCACGTTCAATCGGTAGAGTAAATAACTCGGATTGGCATGTGAGAAAGTGCGGAGAAGGTCTGATCAGAGTGTCGGGAAAGGAACGCTGCCGCAGGTACACGACGAGGCAGACAAATGAGCAGGAAGCTTGCTCGGGAGTGTGCGTAGGTGTCGGTGAGGAAAAAAAAAAAAAAAAATGGCTCAGAGGCCGAGGCGCAACGTGCTCCGGGGCTCTTCAAATGGCTGCTCTCACACTGCGTTCTCGCGTGCCCACTCGTCGCTACACTCGCACAACTACACAACTACTGTACAGTGTGTGCGAGTGTGCGTCTTATGTGCTGACGAATCCCTAAGAGGAACACGTTAGTCATTTACATGGAGGGTGGTCGTTGCCTGTGTCCATCAATCTGCAAGGCCCTGCAGGCACTGACATGAGCCCACACACAATACACATGCACACTAACCACACACTGGCTGGAATTAGAATACAATACAGCTCACATTTCTGCTCGACAGGTGGGAATGGAAAATGGATGAGGGACATTGTCTGAAACTTAGCCACACTTTTGCTTAAAGTCACCGTTGAGTTGGGGGACAAATGTGTTATTCAAGAGGAGACTCTGGGCAGTCTGAAAATAAATAAATAAATAATTGAATATAAATAAATATCGATAAATATAAATAAATAAATAAGAAAAAATATACACAAAAGGTCTGCTGCTACCAACTCAACTCGACTCGGTACCCCTGGTTAACCATATCCTAAAAAAATAAACTCCTCATACCTGCTCGTGGGAGAGCTTCATTAGTGAGTAAATCTGTGCAGTCTCGCATCGTAACAAGGAGCATTAAAAACCAGAATGGGGGAACCGACCACTTGGGTGCCAGAAAGACGACTCGGTTTTCATATTAAGAACCCGACTGATTGGAGCATTGTATGCAAATTAATATGAAACAGCACTCTAAAAAAAGTCCCAAGTGGCGTCTTCATTATCATAATGGATCCTTAAAATGACTCCAGTGTCCAATAAGCAAGACGTGAGAGTGAAACCAGAGGACACAATGGGGGTGACTACCAACGTGTCTTGACAAGCACGCATGAATCTTTAATTAGAGGCAACTGTTTCAGAGCTTGTTGAGCTAAAGCCTCGGACTAGCGTCGGTTCAATAATGGAGGAAGTTACGTGGTACGGCGTGACCCGGGAAGGTTGACCTCGGCTACATAAATAATAGCGCAACAACAACACGTAAACAAATAGAGCTTTCAAATATAATAAACATATATATCACTTTAAAATTTAGCATTGCCAATGTTGATGTTTTGGTTAGTTAGCATGCAGCTATCATGTTTTATTTAATTTCTTACGATGCAGTGCAGCAGTTCTGGATAAATGACATTTATTCTCGCAACTCTCCCCTAAATGAGATTATTCCAAACACCAGCGAGGGATTGATCGGCAAATGTCTGAGCGTGTTCTATTATTCCCTTCAGAATGCACTTGAACTAAGGCGACCTTCTTTTGATAGATTATGCAAAACGAGTCGCTAATACTCCAAAGTTAATATATATATTTAAAAAAAAAAAAGTTGTCTTGATGTGAGTGTTAGGGTCAGCATCACTGTTTTCTATTAGCTGACATTACAGTCGACATCTACTGGAAACGTTCCCGTAGAACCTCATCGCTCCCAGCAAAGTCACAGCGAGTTACCACGACGGAGCCGAAGCAACGACGAGACGCAAAGCTCGACGACGCTTCTCCGAGGGAAGCGCCGAGCGTCAGCGTAACGCACTCTGACACAACTTGGCCCGCTTTGAACATACGCGAGCGACCCTTTGCACTCTGCAAGTGTTACAGCACAAGCTGACCTCACTCACCGACTTCAATTAGCTAATAAACCATCCCGCCCCATCAACTGAGAACTATTACACGGTCGGCGGACTTAATTGTTTTGGGAATCTCCCCCGTGAGACGTGAAAGATTCCAATGAGCTGTCTAATAGTAATTAAAATTCCATTCATTAATCATAGGTTATATTTTCTCTAAAAATGAAAGCATGGAAAACAGATGCCACTTAACGACACAGACAGATAGCATGCATGCACTTGATTTACAGGACTGAAAACGGTCTTGGACACACAACAAAACATTATCCGGCCTCGTCACTCTTTTCTTGTCCTTTACGCACACTCAAGGTTGAGCGTCATAAGCCCGAGAGCGCTCTAAGCCTTCTTGAATCCTGCAGGCGCTCGCTGTCCTTTCTAGTTGGCTTTATTAACAGGATGTCTGTCCCTTTTTACTTTCTTCTGGCTGCCAATTAGACTGTAGTTATCAAGGGACAACAATGGTGCAAGACAGGGCAACTTTCTATTACTTCTAAAAGAATCACAGTACGGCCTGCAATTTGTTCCTTGGGAAGAAGTCATTCCAGATGCTAACTGTTGCCTAAAAATAATTAGCTGGATGTAAAATGGATTGCTAACATCCTGTGCGCTTTGCTAAGTGCAGTGTGAAAGGGGTTGCAATTTTGAATTTTCAAAATATAAGACAAAATCAACCACCAAAGGTCAAACACAGGCACAGTCCAGCAGTTTGTTAGAGGCTAGCATGAGAAGCTAACCTAGCATTCTACAAGGGCTTCTTGTCAAACAGCATGAATGAATGGATGGTATCACGACTTGAGCATTGTTTATAAAAAAAGAAAGAAAAAAAAAGACCAAGCTGGCCTCACTTCACACTGACTTCCTTGGCAATTCCTTCCCCAACCTTTTTACAAGATTGCCTAGCGTCGAGTTTCAGGCGCTAATCTAAATAAGACCCCCGGAGGTCCCGCGAGGAAGCGGCCCCGACAACTTCGGCGAGGGAGTGTGGGTAGCGGTGCGCAAATTGAAAGTAATCCTGTGGTGTCGGCCGCTCGCGGTGCTGCCCGAGTGGCATCCATCCATAATTCATGCCTCGGCGGCGGGGTGGAGAAAGTTGCGCGTGTGTAATAAAGCAGCACTGATGGAATCGCTGAAGGTCCCAGGTGTGAGGGGAGCGTCTGTTAAACGAGGCCAGCAGAAAGACTATTTCACATGGTGTCTACCAGACGTGTGCCTGAAGACGATTGGCTGACAGCCACTGTCGTATCAAACTGACTGACAGAACGATGCCAAAAAAACAGCACTCCATCAATTACGACCAGCAAAGCCATTATTCAGCCTCATTCAATATTAAGACTTTGAGGGTGCTGGACAGCATCCAGTGCTGAAGGAGTGAGATGGTGGAGGGGATGATATCTGTGAAGATCCATCAGGAGGTGCAAGGTGAGGTATAGGAGATGGCATTTTGAAGGGTGCGAGACAGACTGGCAGTCGGACAAAAAGCGATCCCGGGAGTCGTGTTACAGCCGGCGCAGAGAATATCTTTACCCGTCAACTCGCCGCCGACATAATGCTTACACTTAAGCTCCAATGTCACAGCGTGGACGCGGACATGATAGCCGTCGCCCCTCCGTATGAGCAGATACTGAAATTTGATGCGAGCTCCCATCAGCCGTAACACGGCGCCCTTTAACCTATTCATTCTCATCCGCTAAATGCCGACTTTGCAAAGTGCTCGCTCGCCAACGAAGATGCCCTTGAAATGTCGCACGAGGTGAGGATCTGGACAAAAGTGCGGATTCAGGATGACTGCATATCATCCGTGCTAGATCATCATGACCTTTGTGAGCTAAATTGGTGGCCAGGACATCTCTAGCAGAACTAAAATTACTGGTCAGGATTGTGTGAAGTCCTAACCAATAGGTCATATGTTAGCATAGTGCTAATAAGATTCGTTAGCATTAATCACTATCCTGAGATACTATTTTTGGTTGTTACAGAAAATGGCTACGCATTGAAAGTCTTCGAAATCCTGACAAGACTTTGCACATTAGAGCTCCTGGGACGCTTGCCTTGAGGTGGAAAACCAATATCCACAAGTGTCCCAAGCCAATAATTATCCTGATTTACATAAAGACCGCCAGCGTGGATGGCAGGATTAGCGCGGCTGGATGAAATGTGCCGAGCCGTCCGTTTTTGTCCGTCTTTCGTGGTCTGCTGTCCATATTTTGACTGGCCTACTTGAGCGACGCGTCCACTAATCCTGCGCCGACGGGAGCTGCCAACGCCGCCCGGCTCGGCTTCCAATCACGCTTTGCTCACTTTTAATCTCGTTGCCGCTGAGATCCGAAGCGCAGAATTGGGGATGACCGGCAATTTCGGCTAGAATACATCCAACTTATTATGAAGTAAGGCAAGAGGACAGGTAATGAAATTGGCTTATTTTGTGCTGAGGTACATCCAAGACAACTATTACTGGCCGCCATTTATATACAAGTTTATATATAGAAACCATAAAAAATGTCTGCTTTTAAAATCAAAAGAACTAATTAGTTGTGGCAGCCTTTGAAGAGGTTTATGAATGTTGGCCTGAACCATTTTTTTTAACTGATAGAGGAATAAAAATGATTTATTTACAGATATACAAAGATGAAATGCACCATGAATAATGCTGACTCATGACAAGATCAGTAAAAAAAAAAAAAAATCATAGGGAAGCTGGGCGAGATTCTCGTCAATGCCTACCAATTGAAAATCGTTATTTATGTCATTGGTAAGAAATGGTTGGAGTCTAGTGCGGCAAGCCAATGTAAAATGTTTTGATGGGGGTTCTCATTAAAAGTTGTTGCTTTCTTGCACATAAGGTGCTATAATAATGACGTTTTGAAATTCAGGAATGTTAATTTGTTGATTACAGAACGACAATCAAAGGCCGTATTACCGACAGGCGGAAAGATCACAGCTGCTGCCGGTGCTTCATCTTCAAGCCTCACGTCACTCGCGGCGTAATCGTGATCTAGGCGTTTTGTTCGCTTGAGTAATGAGAGGATGTTTGTCTGGAAAAGCGGCTTGTTTTCAGCGCTACCAGACTGTATCTGTGTCACGTCTTCGGAGAGATTGGCTCATGCAACACGGAGCTCGGGATCGGAACGATAGCGATGAGTGCCGGCGTTGACCTTTAAACACGTTAAGTAAAGCGGAGCGCCGTGGCCGAAGAAAAGGGAACAACAAAAGTGCAGCGAGGAGAGATGTCGCTTCTTTGTGACAGCGAGAAGCCGATATGTGAAATACTTTGGAGAAGGTGATGAGGGATTACGTATCCTGACAGAAACACGTGGGGAGGAGAACCGACAAAATGGGTTGCGAGGCGCTTTGAGCCGAGCAAAACGGCAGCCATGCGTGCACGCTGTGGCTCGGGTGGCTGACAGTTGCAACCTGTCATCTTTAAGAACTGTGGAGATGCGTCATGGCTGTCTGATTAATAAGGGAGCCCATTATACGGGGAGGTGGAGATCCCAAAAAAAAAATCCAAATGCAAAAGCGAATGTTGGCGCATGACGGCAGTTGTCAGCTTTGGTGAAAGGAAACAGAAGAATGGAGGCCTGGAAGCAAATTGACAGAAAAAAAAAAAACACTCAACAAATTCGAATTAGGTTTTGGTAGCAAGGAGGAAAGAAAATAGAAGCAGGAAGGCGCATCAAGGAGGTCCAGAGGGAGAAATTTAGCCCAAACTAAAGTCGGAAATGCCAGTTCACCGGATGACCAATCTGCGTCACCGCGCCACTTAGAAGCAAACGACAAGATGGCGGCGATGCAAAGAGCCTCCCTGGAGGTAAAACCGAGGGGAGTCGAGTAATTGGGCCCCCGCCAGCATGTGAAACAGATCTGTTCTGACACAACAGGAACTCGGAGTCAGAAAAGCCCAACGAGAAAGTCTTCGCCGTCGCAAATTATTTACGAGTTCCTCTAAGAAGATGCGCTGCAACTTCAGACCCTGCCAGGGAGTCCAAAAAAAAAAAAATGGGGAAAAACAAAAGTGAGCGTGAGGCCGCGGGTGGATGATGACAGCGGACCCGTCACGGGATCAATGAGTTTCTCAGAAATGAAAGCGTGATGACAGCGTACGTGAGAGGAACCGAGCGGCTTTTGGACAGCGTCTGCCTGCAAGGGCTTCTGCCTCATGTCATCAATTCGAAATGTTGTCTTCACGTCTTCACTCATCCACTCATCAACTCCTCAAGATCCTGAGCACACCTGTCATGTACCAGCTATGTGACGGCACTCCGCCAAAGCACGTACTTGCTATTTATAAGACCACACTTGATGGTATACGGGCAAACGTATACAACTAGAGTGGACAATTCATTAGGTACAGCCTAATGAGAATGAGTTCCATCAACATTTCAATTAATTCCAAACATTTAATTACAGTCATGCAGCAGCCTGCTCATTCAATTTTCATTCCATCTCCTTTTGCTGTGACAGTCCACTTGGAAAGTCACACATCTGGCACAAACAATCAAGCACTGGCGGAGCTAGAGGGGGCCCGAGGGGAGACTGCCCCCGCTCCCCCCCTCAGGCTTCACATATTGTGAATTTAAAATAAATGAAAGGAACCGTATTCATTGACCGTGAAGCAAGTCATCTGTGTTCACGCCCACGACGGCGCAGACCGCGGCCTGAAATAACAAAGCCAGAAGAGAAAGTTGACAGAAGAATCCCAGTAGACTTCTTCTCAAACACTTTTGACAGGCAACCCAGATGAAGGAGGAAGAGGCGAGCGTGTGTCTGGATGTCCGTTAGGCACAATCTCATCACACCAGCCTGCCACGCTTAGGCACACACGCACAAGCGATGATATATTAGTTTCAACCATGCACAAAGAAAACAAGGGAGCGAGAGATTCAAGGATTTGACGGCCCTTTGAGACGACAATGCGGGGAAAAATATAATGCGTTCTTCACATAAGAGCACAGTTTTAGTGTGTCATCAGATTACTTCAGATATTTATAAAACTTATTTGCACACCAGAGAATACGAATCTGCATATGTCCGCATAAGCTAGAACCCATCGAATTTTTCCTAAAACCAGGTTATTGCAAGTAAAAAAACAACCAAAAGGTCAGCAGAAAATAGCAGCCGAGCGCCAATTAACATTTCCCTAACGAAGTCAAATGCGACATCTTTTTTGGTCGGCTGGCAGCTGTTCTTTGTAAGCCTTTAAGGTAAGCTTTCAAAAAAGGCCGTAATGAAAACAAGGACTTTGCGACCGCCGCCTGACCTCTGCATCATTAAGCTGAACATGGAGGAGGACTAACATTTCAAATCCCCCACGGTCAGCAAATTCTCATGAATATACAGCCCACTTGCTTTAACACTGTCAAGAAATTAGCCGTACTTGTACAAACAAAGGCAAATCGCAAGTGATTCTCGAGCGCATAAACTCGGCATGTGCTGTACTTAGTTTCACATAACTCTAACCCCATTAAAGCACCATTATCAGCTTCTGTTTTGCGCACAATAGGATCAAATTTGGGGTGATTATATTTCAAGCAAAGACAAAATGAGCTGATAAGCCCTTGCGGTGTTTCTTCAACACGAGTCTAATCAGGGCTTTAATTACATAATTGAAGAGCGCTGATTAAAGCGCTCTTAAGCATGGTGACGGATGGGCAAGACTGGAGTCGGCCTAGCGGACATAAGAGTGGGTCGACAGGACAGTATGTCGTGGGTTGCCAGGCTCAGCTGCTCCAAATGCGGTTGGGAAACCAAGTGGAAGGACTGAAAAGCCTTTGAGCAGTCATTTTAGCTCCAGGAGCCGCTATCTGTTAGCTTGCTAACAGTTGCTAGCTTACTCTCAGTCTGGTTGACTGTGGGCATCATATTGCAGGAAGCTGCCGTCTCCAAAATCGTGTTTCACAAACTGCCGCTAAGATAGCAAAAGTAAGAATGGCACTTTGATCTAATTTTGTTTTATTCGTAGATTTGACTCGCTAAGCATGGCTCAAATGCTGCGATTATGGGATGGAGGAAGACGACTTTCAAGTATGGATTGGCACTGGCTCGGAGCCAGGCTGTTGAAAGGCAAGTGTCGGGAATAGTCGCATCCAGATGGCGAGGCGGGCAGGCGGGCGGGAGCCGTGTATTCCCGTCATCGCGGCCCATCTGCGCTACACAATGTATTGTTTTACGGCTGCTTAGTCACAGCATTTCAATCTGCCAGGCAGCAGCTTTGGAAGCACATAAAGTGAAATGAACTGGAGACGGCAACAACAACAACAGCAAGTTTATCATACCGGAACAGCACTAAAACTAGACCACCTATTGTTTTATACTCACCTAGCGGGAGCGTTTGTTTTAAGACGACCTGGCCGGTGACATCAATCACAAGTCTGAGTGTGAGTGTCTGGGTGTGAGCTGGGGTTGACAGCAGCTCCTGTAAGTGAGTGTGCTCATTCTGTTTGTGCTAAAAAAAAAACAAAGCTATCCAGTATAAACGCATAAAAATGATGGTCCGTGGTTGGAATGTTAGTCAGAAGACCTTGTAAACGGCATTCTGCGTGATTTTTTTCCGTCTTCCTTGCAAAGGACAAGCTATTTTTGTTTCCCGGTTTATTACATTAATATAAAAAATATTGTCAAAACAAACCGTAAATCCCGAAATGTCTGAGTGACTAAGATGCCACGCGAAATTTATTTGTATGTCTGCAATTTGTCTTTGGACTTGGTGAAGCAGCATGTGACTCTTCAATTATTTTAGTGTAAGTCTAACCTATATGACAGTTACAGTGTGTACGTATAATAAATTCAATGTCGCTTATTAATACAGATTAATTTATTGCTTGTTTGTTCGTTCGGAAAAAAAATATGGGAAGAGGATCTTGAAAAAAATTGCCATATTAAATAAGAAATGCAATATTGATTATTTTTCTAAATGGCTCAGTCCTAATTAGGAGTAGCTAAATGTGTCCGCTTCCCATTGGAGTCATTACATAAGGGCAATATGAAATATGCAGTACGCGAAACCAGTAGGATTTTTTTCCTTTACCCGAGCGCCCCCCCCTCCCTCCCTTAGCTGACCTGCAGCTTCAGAGCCCATCAAGCCGATCCCGTCCGTCAACACTTGACACTCTCGAGTTGAGCCTGACGGCCATGCACTTCAAAATATTAAGTGCGAATTTGGGCTCAGTTGGAAGTTTCAGCGCCGCGTCGGTTCATCAAAAATAAGCTGTGGTGTATTCATTTTTCATGTAGGCTAAGATCGTTATGAATAATGTAGGCCGACACGTAAATTGCATCATAGCGAAAACACACGAGGACTCCTCACAGATGACAGAACTCGGCGACATTCAGCACGGGAGAAATTAAATATATGAGGTGCAAAGCCATTGCAGTACTATCTAAACACTCTCTTGATTGCTTCCATTTTTTCATTAGCCTTAGATCCAAGCCCAGGGGTAAAGTAGCAATTTTGGCAAATCTAATCTAAAGTGATAAAATGATAAAATATTCAAATTCTCTGTGCATGGTTGAAGAAGGAAAGTCCATTAAAAGTAAACATCTCAGGATACGTGTCGTTTACTATGACAGAGAAATAAATGACGAACTACGAGGGTGGATTGGGCTTCATTACGAAGGTGACTGGATGGAGGTTCCGGCACCATCTGAGAGGTTTAACGGCCTTGGAGCGGCGGCCATCCGGCTGACTGTCAAACCTTTACAACGCGGCCACGGGAAAGTCACTCCGAGGCTCTAATTTCAGCAGGAGTAGCATCGGCGGCCTCGTCTCTTGGACGGCGTGCGCATGTGTGTTTTACTGCCGCCGTAAAGCTGAAAACAATGCAGCTTGGCAGCGATATCGTTAAGTGGACTTAATGTGGCTCTTGAGCGCCGCTGACAGCTTTATGCGCAGCCGAGGGGATCAGAATGAGAAGAGCGGAGTGAAGAAATGGACGAGTGGGGCGCCCGCCGTTCCACAATGCGCTCTGAAGCACTAATTGACCCGTCAGCAGACATTTTATTACTGACATCATCAGTGCACCCTGTCGCTCCGATTGCGTTCGTTCCAATCGCGACTTCGCCCCGCTGATGCTACAAAGCGGCATTCGCGGCTCCTGACAGCTGGCTAATGACCCGAAACGTCACGCCACGACAAAGTGGGGCGGATAATGACATGCCGAAGCTGTCCGGGACACCTTCAATCAAAATGAGAGGTGGCAGTGGCTCAATCAATAAAAACTTGGCTTGGACTCTGTTGCTAACCAAAACAGAAGCACCAGTTCAAGTCAGATTTAGAATATATCGGTCAGGAGGCCTTTTAGAACACAACACCGATGACATACGGGGTGGAGCTAGAGGGGTGCCGCGGGGCCACTCCTGGAAAGTGCTTGGACCAGGTGCCAGGCCAATTAAATGACTTTTGGGTATTTTCAGATTTTTCCTGGAATTTCTTTACACATTTCCACCCATCCCCGGTAAAGAACACATTCTAACCTTTCATAAGCATTTTTTGAAGAATTTTTGGGTTTGTAATTTTTATTTTGTTTTGCAGATATCCTTATACGACCACCAATGCTTTTTTTTCCCTTTTTGGGATAGCCGAGGATTTGCTCAAGGGCACCCCGTTTTATGTTTCCTACCGCTCCAAGTGTACTAATGACTGCTCTGTCCGTAGCGTCGGTCAGCTTCGGAAGCACATCACATCGACAGGGACATTAGTTAAACCCTCACAAGTGAAGGGGGGGGGGGCACAGATGCCATCAATCAATACAATACAGATACTGTAGTTGCTCTTTTCCTGGGGGGGCAAAAGCAATCAGCATCATAATTCCCTTTGGTGCTAAAAGCATAAAGTGTCCTGAAGCTTTTGAAAGGGACGTGAAGAGTCTGCCTCGGATATGTCACAGCCACTGCAGGGATCCATCCAAAAACTGTACCGCCTTCACATCATTAAAGTACGATTGAGAGCTGCTGGCTGACGACGCACACACTAACGCCGACACACACGTACATTTTCAAGAAGCAAAGAAAAAAAAGGAGGGATGGTGGAGGAAGCGCAACAAAGTGGCTGAGATGAAAATGGGAGCGAGCGTGTGTAAAAAGTGTGCCAAATACGAGCAAGAGGCTCACCCAGGACGGGAACTTGAGCGGCGCTCCTTCCACATCTGCAAGCTGCTGCGATGCTGCGATGTTGTTCTCTCGGAGCAGCTCTCTCGATGGCTCTCTCTCCTCTAGCGCTTTCCAAAAGAAGCCCCCAAGCTTCCTCTTGCTTTCTCTCCTGTCGGCGGGGGGCTTCTCCTGCTTGTCGTCTCCCGGCGGGCTTCGCGCCTGGGCGAAACGGTGAGGGGCAGCCACCGGCGGCTCGGACCGATGCTGGTTTGCATGTGTGTGTAGGAGTGTGTGCGTGCGTTTTTGAAACAGGACCCTGCTGCTGTTCAGTGAGGCTCATCTGGTCGCTCTCTCGCCCCCTCCTCTCGCTCTCTCTCTCTCGATTTCTCTCAATGTGTGTGCTGCATTCAAGTCCTACAAGGCAGACGGGAAAACAAGCTTTCAGTATTCATCTCACTGTGTGGAGAACTTCTGCACTTGCACCTCTGCATGTGTGTGTGAGTGCGTTAACTGAGTCCTTAAGTGAGCAATCAACAAGTTTGCCACATGAAATGATCTAGTTTCACTTAATTGGTTCAGAAAATGATTTCTTGACTCCAAAAATCGACCTTTGTCATCTACAATGCAACACATAGAAAGAACCATGTGATTGTACTCACCTGACATACTTGGTAGGGAGCAGTGGAAAACATCTCGTGTGAAAGCTAAAAAAAGGAACAATAGTTCGTTATATACGTCTACAACACACACTGCTTCATAAAAAAAATATATATATCCCTGCCGACAAGCTTACTATTCTTGTGAATAACAAATGTTAGCTTGATGACACAATCGATACAATATCAATGTTAGAAGATGGCAAAGATGAATAAAAGAACAAGACCCGCGTGACTACATTTGAATTTAAGCTAGCTCGTGAAATGTGCATAGAATTACCCTCATTAAATAAATGAATAAAGAGCAAGTAGGGACCAACTTACCGAGCGCAGATGTAGCAGCAGCTCAGCTTCGAAAAAGTCTTGTGACATCATCTCCGAGGATCTTGTGACCGAGGGTCGCGTAACGATAACGATTCGATTTATCGAAACGAGGTCATGTTAAAAGCAAACAATGGCTTTTGCATGAACAAAAAAAAAATTGGAAAAGGGGCACAGTTCAATCAGATTTTTTTTGCGGCTATGTTTTGGGCTACTGCATCTCGCAGTGGAAAAACAATCAGCGGGCTGCAGACTCCCATCAATTACAGTGCAAACTCTTTGGAGTCAATATTCCCACAGGAAACGATGGAAACACAATCAATTCCCACCCAACTATGGCCATCATAAACTTTCTTCACCCTCTAGACAAATTTTCTAAAGCATCTCTGTGTGCACCTTTTGTTAACTTTGGTTCTGGTCGTCTGGAGAAAAAAAAAACATTTCATTCTACAGGCATCCTCACAAATCGGCGCCTGAGGCGGTGCAGGAAAGTCACATTCAGGTAAAGATGGAAGCTACGCCATGTTTCATCACGTCCCCATAAGAGCGTCAACATCCCTTTTGTCCCTATTTACTCGTCTTTTATCACTACTGTGTCACGTTGTAGCTGTTATTGTTCTTTCTGGCACCCAAAGAGGTGGCGGCCCGACTTTGTTGTGTGCTGACCTTCACGAATGTCCTCCGCTCTTTCCTCAGGAGGCTCCCTACAGTAAGGCACAGTATTAATAATCCCCCCAGGGCCCGGCCCCCGGCCCCCGCGCACGCTAAGCAGGCTAAGCACGCGTGCTTCCCACATGCTAGCATCCTTCCAGGAGCTTTCCCAACCTGCATAATGCACCGGCAGTATTCGTCAGTAAATTATTGAGCGGGCGAATGTTGATAAATACAATATACATAAAACATGAAGGCAATGCGCCTCGATAACTGCGCAGGTTGAAAAAGGCTGTGCGTCAACTCTGGACTCAAAAGTCGTTTGTCAGTTTCAAAGTGCCCTTATTACTTTCACCCGTGCCTCATGTGAGAGCTGCAATCAAGGAGAAGTGCCGTGCTGCATTTGGAAACGACTGGAATTTTTTTTTTTTTTTTATGCTTCATATTTTACGGAGGACGACCTACAGAAATTGGACACAACATTTTATCAGGAAACTATATATGATTATTCATCCATGACTTGGCAGCATAGTACCTGTGTGCAATTTCCTTTTGACAGCTCAGGAGGGATTTTGGCAGGGGCACATTAGGGAAACGGCGGCTCTGGACTGAAAGCGTGGCCCGCCTCTTTGGCTACACACACATTATGTGTGTGTGTTTGTTGCATTTTTAATAGTGTAGAATTGTGTTTTTGGCAGGACATGCCGAAAGCCGCAAGATTGCGTTTTGCAACAATGTTTCTGTCAGTGCGACACCAAAATGGATTCGATCGTGACAACTTGACAAAATGGACGCCTGTATTTAGTTTTGCACCATTTTTGTTCAATATCTTAGATGCTCTGTGGTATTTTGTGTCATTTGTTAGCATTTAGCTGACTGGGCTAAGCTATGTGATCATTTTAAAAATTTTGTTTGGGGTCTCCTGCAAAAAAGATGATGTTGGAAGTACGAGGATTCCGCCCAACGGCAACAATATTAAAATAGTTATTCATCTTTTGACTTATTTAATGATACACATCGTGTAACTGGAATGACAAATGAAACATGACCTTGAGTTAATAATATAACGTGTGTGTGTGTTTGGGGGACTTGAATTGAAGTATCAACTGTCAGTGTGTTGAATGGCGATCAAATAGCAGCCAACATTGCGATCACACGCTGGCTAAAAACAGGCCGCAAAGGAAGTCTTGTGTATGAGGGGGCGGGGCTTGTGGAGCAGCCGTGTGTGCTTACCTGCTTTCCGTGCACACACACAGTTTCAAGTTGAGGAGTGTGTCCTTGATCCCAGCCGCCCCATGCCGTGCGTTGCCCATCTGGCCTTTGGCTGCGGAGGCGCGACCACTGTGACGGCACACTGAAACATAGAACAGACACACTACTGAATCATATGCGTGTGTGTGCGTGAGTAATGTGCCCGCCACGCCGTTCGTTAGCCTGTAGGCAAGGCGAGCTCAGCTCAGAGTTGGCACATGCACTTCACAAACACGGCAGACGTTTTCTTGGGCGAACGCCTTCGTCACGGCACCGACACCAAACATGCACGCAAAGAAGGGACATGTGAGCAATCACAAAAAAAAACACCATGAGATGATTATGAGTGCGGAATGACCCGGACATAAATTGGAGGTGTGATTAGCCTCTCGACACCTTTCCTTCACAATGACTGGAATTTTGCATGGCACGGCCAGACAAAGGCGGAGTGCCGCTGGGTGTTTGCGTGTTGTTGTTTTGCGTGTGTAGGTTTGTCCCACGCCTACTGGCCCGGACGGAGGTTAGTGAGTCACCAGAGATCAGTCCAAGCAGGAGTAACAACAGCGATGCATGGAAGTGGATTAACGGGGTCGTGAAGTGGAGAGAGGATAACTGCAAGAAAGAAAGCCTTGAGGGAGATGTGTGGGCATGCGGGGGGGGGAAGTCGACTTCCTCCTGTGAACGGATGGATGAAGATGTTGTCAGCAAAAAAAATAAGCATGGCTTTGTCTTGAGACTTGGTATAGTCTCATGCGGCTCATTGCCCAAGGCGATTCTTGTACACTGTGTTCCGTTGGTTCAGTCGGAGTAAAATGTAAACAATTTGATTATCTATGAGGTGGCGAGATCATTAGTACAGGTGTGATGTCACAATATTTTGGCGTTAGCTTCATATTGCTAACATAACATGAGCCGCATGTTTTTGGGTCAGCGCCAGTTCTGTGACACTCGAGAGATGTCCGTCGGCCTTTCAGGCCATGTCAGTGGGTCAACGGGAACAAAAGCGCCGGTGGCGTCCCGCCAATGTCAGCACGCTCGAGACGCAGCTGTCATTAAGGCCGATTAATTTTGTGTTTAACGTCTGCTCTGGACGACAGCATGGCGGTGATGCTCGCTTGATGGATGGAGTGGCACTTCAATGAAATGTTCAATAATTGATTGTTGGCATGGAGGGCTGGAAGAAAGCAGCAGGTGTGCGGGGAAATAAAATGCCGAGTCATGGCAGGAGGTTGGAAAACAACTTTAAAAAAATCTTTTTCAAACCTGCCACTCATTTTATAATGCTTTATTTTGAAAGCACATATGCAAAGAGGTGTGAGAGCGACAAAAAGATGAAAAGTGGAGCGACATGAAAAGCGGAATGAGAAGAAATGACCTGACAAAAAAGTGCAGCGGTGGGCGGCGCGACTCCAAATGAAAAGGCTCTCACACATCATGAAGAAAAACAGCCAGCAGGGCCAATGTCGTCCGTCAACACAAGTGAGTGTTCCGGTCCCCCCCCCTCGACAAGCTGAGGCAGCAAACCAGGAGGAAGGTCATCAGTCATGGCCGAAGGAGAGCAAGTGAGGAGTTAAGATATTAATTAATTTAATCAAAACATTTCATAGGGCCATCTTGTTTTTATTATTTATTATTTATCATTTATTATTTATCAATCATCATTTATTATTTATTTCCTCTTCTTAGTAAAGTAAAACATTCCTTGTTTTATTATCTTTATTTATTTTTAACCAGTAAGCTGCCCAGCTCCTTGTTGACACACTTTGGGCTTTGAGAATCTTATGGGTGGAGTGTCTTTCTTTAAAGATTGTCACATAAACACGAGGGGACTAGTTCTCCTCCAGGGGTGAAAAGACAATCCAAAGCTTATTGGATTTAAATGAATGTGATATCTTTCACTTGGCATGCACATTTTGCTGCCGATGCACAATGATTGTTTGCCCCCGGGCTACTGTCGAACTCATTGGGACTTCCGTTTAAATTCTGGACTCTGTCCAATCACTTCTAATACTACATCTATTTTCTTTTTTTGGGTACAGGACCTGAAACTGAGAAGCTACTGCTATTTTCACCATCTGCTCAGGCCCGTGTACAAAACATACAAGCCTTCCATAGGGATTGACACCACATCTCCACGCTATAATTACACTCCCCCCCCCCCTCCCTTGGGCAGACTCGACATACACACATATGTCCAAAGAGACACACTGAGCTCTTCTAATCAAAACAGGAGCATTTCAAAATTGACAATATCCTGCAGATACTTGGTTGGGATTACCAGAAGCTTTGTTGGGTGCTTTGCTGAGAAAAGATCAACAGCATAGTGGAGTAATCGTCAACAACTTTTAATGTTAATTTTGTTTTTCAAGGACACCTCAAAAAATCCAAGGATGCCGGGTTGGCATGGGTTTGGGTTCCCATGATTCTCCCCGCTTGTGTACTACTGCGCCAGCTAATGAGCGTTTGCAAGTGCAGCCAAGCGCTGGATGTGCTGCCCACAGCGACAGGGCAGGGGCGGGGCGAGCGAGCGAGCGAGCGAGCGAAAGTGCGCCTCGCGACTTCGACTGGCTGCAGTGGGTTGGCTTTAGGTGGGCTTTGTGTTATCCTCCTAAGAATGCGTTTGGGACATGTGCCACTTTAAGCTGCTCTCTGCTGGGAATGAAGCGGATGTATATTTAACTACCGCTCTTACGGGATGGAAGTATTGATTTTATTTTTGGCTCATTTTTGGGATTTAAGGTCTTGGTGACCTTTACATATGTGTTGTGTGGATGCGTTGACAAAAATCTTTTTGTTCCTTCCTATCAATGTCAACCATGTGGCAATGCTTTTGCAAACTTTTGCCACATTTTTATAATGATTCAAATTCTTATGAGGAGACAAGAGTCAATTTATAGTCATATTATTGACGTAATTTAAATAAAATGGATTATCCCATTGAGTATTTAAGCTAGTGCTTTAGTTGGAGACGCCAGCGGGAACAAAAGGTGTCGTATTGATCGCCTAGCAGGAATCAAAAGGAAATAACCAAGTTGGCCAAGTTGTCACCCAGTGGTGGCTTTGATTAATCCACTTCTTGTCCTAATCCAATTTCAAATCCACTCCATCTCTCAATGCCTTCTCCGACTCAACGATCGTTGGTTCCACTGAGAAACCAAATCAACAGCGGGGTCGGCTACTGATGACCCCCTGAAGGATGGGAGGGGGGGAGAAAAAAAAAACATTCACTTGACTGAGCAAGCTAGTGTGGAAAACGTGATCACAGTTTCAGTTTGAGGCTGTCAAGGGTAAATAAAGACGACGCGGCCACGAGGCATTGAGGGTTGGATTAAGCGAGCGGTGCTGATGCTGCTCCGCTGCGACTCATTTCCACCTTTGTGCACCGCTAGCACAGAGGGAGTGACTCCAAATTGCTTAGTGTCAGCAGCAGTAACGGCTAAGCTCTTGTCAATTCAGAAAAATACACCAATGTGTGACGTCCATACTGTAAAGCTTGTAAAAGCTTACGAGGACTTACGAGGAGGAGGAAAAAAAGCCTAAATTTTGCGGTTTTATTTCGGTGCTATCCGGGGGGGTGAGGTCAAGCATGACACGCAGGCAGTAAATTAGATGTTCATTTGCGCTTTTGCACGCAAACACACAGATGGAGCATGCAAACTGTTCGGCGGGATTCCTGTTTGCCATTCAGAGTGGAAGAAAAGCTCGTCCGAAAGAAAATGTAATCGGTGCAATCATTTACAGCACCCGAAAATGTGTCATCGGAGCTTTTGTTTATATTGGGGACAAGATGGACTTTGAACGAAAGAAGGATTTTGTTTCATTTTTTTGACATGAGCAATATGCTGCAGGCTCACATGCAGGGAGGAGATAAAACATCTTGCTCACTTCATTGCGGGATTTGATAACACTTATGGGCTACTCTTATTCTATGATGAGCTTGTGTGTTATCAGATGAGAGTGCATATAATAGCCTCCCACGTTGGGGGCTGAGGAGAGCACTGTGGGTGGATTAGGAAGCAATTTTAAGCGTTCCCTTATAGATTTTTCTTTTAAAATGGCTACATCATTAAAAATATACATTCGGGATATCATGAATTAGAATGTAAACAATCTAATGTTTCTATTCAGTGGACATTCTGCTACTCCTTGTGTGTGTATGTAACTTGGCCACCTGGGGGCGGTATAATAACCATGTCAAAATTAGCGGTAATAGCCGTTCTTTGCAGAGGATAAAGAATATAATGTACGCCCGTGTTCAAAAATCAGTTAAGCTAGAAGGAGAAGAACAATTATTTAGTTAAAAACTGATAATTGTACATTAAAAAGTAATACATTTCATTTAAAAAATATGACCAATCTATCCATTTTAAAAATCAAACATGGCCCTGGTAAGCTGAAGTTTGCCTTACCCTGTTCTTGAGGGAAAGAATGATACTCCACAAAAATCGTACATTTAAAAAAAAAAAAAACAACTCCCAAATGTTATGAGTTTTGGGACATTAGACCTTGGAGGTAGCGCTATACAATAAAAAGCAATAACTTGCACACAAAAGCAAGACTTGTATGTGGCCCCGGTGACAGCGAGAAATTGGAATGGCTCGGCTCAAATTCTTCCATAAGCTTAACGACACAATGCAGCGCTGCAAATGATACATCCAGGGCTTCTTTATTTATATGCAGATTAGGAAACTATTCAGTTCAGCCCAGCATCTCCGTAACACAAAGCACCAATCCCCAAATATCTTTTTTTTTTTTTTGGTTGACCACTGCTCCACTTTTCTGTAAGCTCGTTTACAGCGCGGGCCAGGAGAGCCGATTAGGATGGGTAGCCGCTCCAGTTAAGCTGGCCATGGCCTGCGATGGACATAAACATCCCCAGCAAATGTCAGGAGGCCCGAGGGAGATGGACTTGGGCATGGGGGGGTCATGTGAGGGCAGGATTACAGAGTGGAAAATGATGGGTGGTCTACAATTGAGAGCAATTCAAAATCTTCCCCTAAATGTGAGGGTGGCCGGAGAGTGGCAAGGCCACCACGTAGCTCCGCCCCTGCAAAACTGTCTGGGGGTCGTTGGATTACAATTTAAATTCCCTGCATTTATCCACATCCAGTTGCACATTTTGTGGGAGTCAGCATTGTTTGGTCCATGAATACATTTGAGCAAGACAAAAAATCTATTGTCTTCCCTTTCAAGGTGCTCCGGGCTACTCTCACTATTTTTACCTCATCTTCTGTGTGGGTTTGCTCATTTTTCATTTCATTTTTTTACATTGTCCTGTCTGCAGTAGTTACGTGATTTTATTCCGGAATGTTTTAGGATAGGTCAGTAGTCGTAGATTAGGGTGAGAACCTGCCAAAAACGACTGCTTGGATGAATGCTTATAAAAAATATTGTTCCAACATATTACTGTCAAATCAGTTTTGATTGAAGTTGGCGTCGTGTATGTAGAAGCAGTGATGTGAAACCAAGTCTCGTTAAGGATTTTCCACATTTGACAGGCTCTTAATATTATCACAGAAAATTGTATTGAACGTTTCTGTTGAGATGCTTCGGCCTGTGTCACAACTACTCAAGTCAAATTTATTAATTTAGCCCTGAATCACTAAAAAGTCTCAAACATGCCCGCAGTTGACAAATATTAACATCACGGATCTTGGGGAAAAACATTTGGGGGAAAAAAGAGAAACCTTGAGAAGGGGCCGCAGACGAGGGACTCTAACTTCAAGGACGACCCGACTGAAATTCTAGCTGTGAAATTTAATCTCGTTCCAGCTATTCGGCTCTAACGTCGACTCCGTTCCGTCACCCATTTAGCAGCCGACGCATGTTAAACCCGTGACGGAGGTCAGTGTTGTTATCCAATGTAAGGACGTTGGAATAAAGCTAGCGCCTCAGCCAGCTAAGCTCAATCAATAAAGCCGCAAAGCACTCCATTGCTCACCAAGGGTCAATTTTGAGTCCTCCTCGCTGGCCCCAAACAAGCTTCTGCCCACTGAAATCTTTTTCCTGAGTCAACTCGAAATGGTAAACACAACAAAGCCTGGCTGAAGCTCTTGTTCGGACCCACACACACATACACGACGTGCCCTCTGCGGCCGAGCACGCTTGAATCGATCACAGCGCCGCTGAAGAAGCGAGAGCACACAGTCCGTGTTGCCAAAATGAAAAGTTAATAAACGTCTCCAGATACCCGAAGGAAATCTGTGACAACGGTGGAAATGTTCTCCTTGCCGGCCCGCCGCGAGATATGACCACCTCGCCGTCATCCTCGTGGCCTCTCTCTTGTTTCATTTCCTGTTTGCCCGCCGATCGCCAGTGGATGTCTGAGCTACGCAACAGTTATAGATTGCCCTGAACCATCAAGCCGGACTGCTTGGACAGTTTTGAGATAGTGGCTCCAGATATGATTGGACGTGAACTTGGCACTTAATGAACAATGTATAGACAAAGATGTATGCCGTTTCAAGAGCAGAGTTTGGCTTCTGCTTGAGATTTCTTCCTCACAGAGAAATTTTTTCCTCGTCTCCGCTCGTGCTAGAGCCGTTCGGTTCTCTTTCATGTCTAAGTAGCGTCTTCAAGTAGCTTCTATTGTGAATCGGAGCTATATAAATAATATTGACTTCAAACTTGACCTGAATGATGGTGACAGTTTAATCCTTAGCCGCGAGCCGGCGCTTTTGTAAATAAGGATGAATTGCCTTGAATGGAATGCACCTTTGATTTGAGCTGAACAAGCACTGCTGGGTGAAAAGATGGAAATAGCGCCACTGGGCATTTGGAATATGCAAGTCTGGGATTTGACTGTATGTGGTGCAAAATAAAAAAAATATGGTGAATTGAATATTAACTTTCTTATGCGTAAGCTTTGACACTAGGAGCTGGGTTTTTGGGGCTTTTTTTTTTCCTCTGTAGATTTTTTTTAAACCACCACAAAATATATTTGCGAAGGTTTAGAAAAGAAAAAAAAAAAAAGTATAACAACCATAGAACAGGAAATTGAACTGGCTGCCCAATACAATATTGCCAAAATAATGTTTAATATCACAAGGCTATAGATAAAAACAGATTTTGTCTGTTCAGTGTCAAATTTGGGTCCTTTCCAAACCTGGAAAATTGCAACATTAGAAATCAAAGAACTAACATCGCCTCTACTGCTGCTCACACTCATTTAACAGTTGGCCCGTTGACAGAAAGTCGCAGATGACGCAGAGCTGCGGGGCGACCGAGCATTACGAAATGAAAAGCTGGAGTTAAGACAACAGAGAAAACCGCATCCCAAAAGAGCCTCGAAAACATCCGGCGGATGCGCCGGTTGTCTTGTGAGTCTTAAACATCACATCCGCCAATCCTTTCATGTCTCTGGCCTACATTGTGTAGCAAAAGCAAACAAACAACATCCCAACAAGCAAAAACTCCTCTGGAGTAATAAACAGACGTAACATGGCCGCTAATTAGACAGCTGGTAATTAGAGCGAGAGGGCGGATGCGGTAACTTGTGGAGGATTTTAGGACGAGGCTAATCATCTGAAATTGGCCTAAAAACATTCTGCTGTGATGACATATTTTTTGTCTTTGGAAATATAGAGAGGAAAAATCAAATTCAAAAAGATCAACAATAAGATTTTGGGTAGCAATGAAACACTCAGTAAATATTTGATGGTTTTCCTCGGGGTGAAGCAATAACATTTCAAACTGAGTCGATTTAGCGTGCAATTTTCGCAAGGCGCGGAAAACAGCAAATAAATTTCTCTTGCCTCGCTACCTTTTTAGTCGGAGCGGCACCAAAAAATGTCAGTATTGTGAAAATTGCTTTTGCCTCATCTGGCAAACACAAGACAATCACAACAACGGCGCCTTTGCGCTTTCCTGCTTGGCAGAGGTAATTTGCTGCATGCTAATGAGGGCGTCATGTGATGAAACAAGATGAAAGATACAAATCTGTCTGAGCCCCAAAAAAATATTAAACTAAACTAAAATCCAGCCTCCACCCTAAAAAGACTGGTTGCTTAGCAGCACTTATCTGGGGATCATGGAAGGGCTAGCTTACCTGTTCCCTTGTTCAAGCCTTGAAAGAAGATGAGAGCTTTCGGAACAGGTCAAACAAATGTGTTAAGTCAGCCGATAGAGTCAATGTTTGGCCTGAAAAAGAGCTGAGCAATGAAGATTCAGGGGGATGATAAAAGTCGGGAAGTGGAGGTCAACCTCCACTTTCACAAGCCTGACTATTCGCCGATTCAGATTTCAGACAGTGAGATGACCAGAGAAAAAATTGCCTTGTGAATCATTTAATAATCAGCATTACTTTTATGCGACCAATTTGATGTATTCTTTTCTTCCTTTATTGCCTTGCGTTTGCATTTAATGCCCTACTTCTATCATTTGCGGTAGCCTTAATTGCGGCAACAAGCCGTCTCCTCTGGGTTTAAAACATTACAATAACAAAAGCAGCGAGTCCAATTTTGCATGTTTTAATAAATCCATGATTAGCTCTCCTTTACTATTAATATTTCCAAGAGTATTGCAAAAGAATTGGATCAAAAATAGCCTTTTGCCAAATAAAGCCACATGCTGCTTCACCTCATGTCAAGACAGACGATCAATCAATCATGTGGAGCAGATTGCTCTATTAAACCGCTGTCAGCACGGCCTTAAATCGTACAAACACGTCTAATAAAAGTCGCTTCTCACTTATAAATAAACATTTAAAATCTCACGGTGTCCTTGTTCGCGGCCGCCTCCCCGGCCTCCCCGGCGTGTCGTTAACGGTCAGCCTCGGAATAGAATCATAAATGCGCGAATAGATTTGCGGCGGGAGGGGTGAGGGCATGCATAAAAACGAACAGTTTGCAAGAGCTGCTCACTTTCTGTGAATCCAAAGTATGGCATTTTGCATTGTGTGTTAGCATTAAGCTAACACATTAGTAGAGGAAAGAAATTTGGTAAAAAGTTGCTGTTGTAGTTAAGACTATGAACTTCAAATGATGCTCAAACAGTTTTTAAAGCCCCTTTTTGAAGAATGGCGAACTATCGTGAAGGGAGCCCACAGTCATTGCCATCATACATCACTTGTCTCAAATAGTAGAAAAAAAACAACAGACAAACGTAAACTATTATCTCGAAAAACCACAGTAGGGCTAAACTTTATAGACTCAACTCCAATGGGAGAGAGCAAACCATAGACTATAATGTCTTTTTTTTCCCCCCTATTCCAGACAATGATGGATGCTCCGGATGTGCAGGGCCAGCTGGTAATCAGGCTGGAGGTAAAGCGACACACGCTGAACGAGCTTCGAGTAGGCGGGCTGTGAAGTCAAGCGTGCGTGTGCATGCGCACTAGTACAGGGGCAAGTTCTTCAGCTGTCTGATGAGAGAGTGTCACATGTTGCAGATATTAGCCTTGGGCTAAAAGTCGGCACCTGCCGTCATTCATTCAGGTTGGCAGCAAGTTCTCGTGGTGCAACTGCGCGTATACTGTGAGAATGAATGAGCGAATTCATTTTTTCCTCAAGGTCCCGCATTCCCGCGACCTCCTAACCAAACTACTCGGCGTCTTTTTCAAAACACGGCAAACTCTAAACTGGCTCTCCTTAATGGCGCACCTGAGGCCAAGCATTCCATTTACAGCCCTACCACCAGACGCTGCTGTCGTCACCTTGCTATTTAAAAAAAAAGACTTGGGAAGAAAAAGAACAACAAAAGTTGGGTGTTGAAAAGTGGCCTCCAGCTGGCTACAAACAGGAGAGATGGAGGTCAGCGAGTGTCTCAACGGAGCAGGCTAACCTTGAAACGGCTTCTGACAGTTCCAGAAGGCCCCCAGAGGTTACTCTGTGCCTTTACTGGATCCGCACACACTACATTATGCCACTCGGGGGAGGGTGACTGCTTCCTTTAAACGTCAACTTCAGAAGATAAAAAAAACATCTGTGAAGACTGAAGAGTCAAAAAGTTGCCAGTTTCAATAGCCTGAGGTTAAGTTCAACTCGGGTGCAAATATATTTCAGTCAGTCGTAACTAGTATTGGAACATATATATTTGTTATGAGACTCCTGTTGTGCAGCAGATTCTTAAGCCATAGGAGAATGGCGGGGGGAAAAAAAGTATTTTGCCTAAAACCATATTTAAAAAAAATAGATAAAAATTGCCAGGCTCCTCCCCCCCATTAAAAAAAAAAAAACTCGAGGTTAAACGATGCTAAGGAGCTGCTAATTTCTTAAGCTTAGTCACACACTCAAGCATAGCGGAACTTGAAATACCGCGTAGACTTCCCCATTAAGCATGCCGGATTAGAGTGGATCAGCTCGGAAGCTTCCTTCGACCTCTCCGGTATAGCTCAAGCGTACAGAAGGAACTCTGGGATGACGATTCATCTGCAGTACAGATAGTAACGCTGCCTCCAACGTAAAGATGCTCGCCGAGCCCTTATACTGAGCCTTCCACCTACTCACTGTAAATACAGCTCGGCACAGGAGACCGCAGATGGTCAAGAGGTACATCTGAATATGTTGACAATTGGAGAGCCATATGGTATCAGTGCCATTAAATGTCAAAATATAGCCTAGAGGTAAAAATCAGTTCCATAAAATACAGCTTAAAGCTACGTTTTTGATTCAAATCACAGTGAATGTGCAAGACTGACAGTAAACTAGACTGAAAGATGCTCATGGAGAACATTTGTTGGGATAAACTAAAGAGTTCACTGCCATCTAGTGGCGGAGCATGCACACAGCAGTTCATGCAGGACAGATGGGACCGGCTCATGAAATGAGGAATGAGGAAAATGTCAGCCAAGCTTACGACCTTCATGGATTAAAGTGCAGGCAGGCATTGCAGCCAATGTTTTAGGAGATCGTCAACCCTTCCATTTTGGGGTACAATAAAGAAATCAACAAAACCAAGCCAATGATAAATTCAAAGAAGTTTTATTGTGAGTTAGAAAATTACACTAATATACAAAACATGTTAAAGCGGGCCAGGGCGAGACCATTAAGCCGAGTGCTGCTGAACACCCTGAAAGTTCAAATAGGGAAAAAAAAAAAAAAGCATTAGGGTGGTATTCTACTTCTTTAACATGTCAAATGATCTCACCGTTTCCACATCTTCAATAACGGCCAAATTGTCATGCACTTCAATGTCGCTCTCCGTGCTGTTGTGAGAGCACAACTCTTCACTGTCTACCTCGACAGAACTAGGCTGGAGAAATGTCAACGACCAACAACGGCAATGATGATCAACGCCCGTTTACACGACAAAACCTCAAACCTCATCTCTGAAACGGCCCCAAATTATTCATACAATAAAGACTAACCTCATAGTCGGGATCCTTCTCTGGGTCTTCGTCAACAAGCTCATGCGTGAGGGCGTCCACCCAGTGGTGGGCCTCTTCATCCTCATCCTCCAAGTCATCCTGTTTCCTCTTGCTGCCCTTCCCACAAGGTTTTGTGGGAGAGATTCTTATTTCTGTCAGGAATGAGTCCTATTTAGAATCAAAGCTTTTTGAATTATCCTGTATACTTGCAATTTTTACTTTGCAGATCCACAAATAAATCTGAGAAAAATATCAGGTTAGAAATTTCCACTTAACAAGCCAGCTTTTACTTTAAAAATTGGAGCCATAATCTCATTTTGCCTTTAGAAATTACACTGATTGAGCTGAATATTTTTAGATACCTAGAGAAAGGAAGCAGCCAATATCAGTAGACTTAGGGTAGCCCAGTGCACCATGCAGCCAGCTAGGCAAGATGTTGAGCAGCAGGCGTGTGACCGGGTTAAGGCGCTTGCGAATGCTGCGGCGCTGACGCGAACTTGCTAAATCCTGCTGCTCCTGTTGCTGCTGCTCCTGTTGCTGCTGCTTGGGTTGCCTGAAGCCCAGCAGCCACCAAAAGCCATGATACGCATGGACCTGCAAAGACACAGATGTATACAATTAATAAAATGTTCCAATGGTTTTATTAAGCCAAGTGAAAATAAAGCAAATAAAAGTTGCTTTACCATAATTCAACAAACGAGATGTTGGCAGATTTCGTGAAAGCAAGATGAAAGGTGAAACCTCACCTGCATAGACCTCATGAAGTGGAAACGAAAAAAAAATATGGGGCGTGGGGGTGCAAGGTCAGGATACTATCTTAATACAAATTGGAAACGTGCGTGCAAAAGGATCATTAATGCTCAAATAATTAAAGAAAAGAAAGGGGGGGGGGTTAAGTATGCCATGCCATTATCAGTTATTCGGCTGCACGTACCACGATGCCAAAGGGCCAGAAGAGCCCCCGCAGCACGGAACGAAGCACCCCATACCGCCTCACCTCCACAGAACCCTGCCCAGACGAATAAACAAGTGGAAAACAAGCACACACTAAAATGGCGGACCAAACAGGACAAAAAAAGAAACATTACGTTACCTCTGTACTCTCGGCCTGCTCTACTATGTCATTGCGGGAATCATCGGCCATCATGCTAGCGGGCCAAACACGCGCTGAAGACCGTGTGGACGGCTCGATAACAAAAAAAACAACTGCGTACTTTCCAAAACCTCAAAAGTACGCCCAAATGTACCCTCAGGAGTTTTGCGTTCAACCAATCACTGGGCACAGGCGCACATGTTGTAATCAAAATTAGCCAATCGGCACAAGGCACCAATTAACTACAGTGACGTAATCAGCCTATCAGGAAACGGTGACGTCAAAGGCGCTATTTTAATTAAAGCCAACAGAAAGTTATGTATAGATACATTTATAGATAGCTGTATGGATAAATGTTTAGATAGGTCGGTTTCATGCTTGGATCCTCAAAATAAACAGAAAAAGTCTCCTTCATCCTTGTAGCCATTTATGAACCTCATTAGCATATGAAGAGCTTTCAAGAAAAGCTTCCTTTGTTGATGACAGGCTCCCTAATTGGCGACCATTTCCGTTGACGTCTTTCGGCATATTTGCGTAAGCGTTCGATAAAAAAAGCCTGGGGGACTAGTATATAAGAGTGGTCTGTGCCAGGGGAATGGAAAGAAAGCCTGAGAGAGATGGCGAGGGACGCAGTGAAGAGGACGTTCAGCATCGATGCCATCAGCAGCAAAATCGAGGCGGGTGATTACACGGCGTCGCGCAGGCATAGCAGCGCCGGGGTGCGGGCGCTCCTTTGGGCTACGAGCCACTCCAGATCCTTCGGTTGCTCTCTGGGATCCAGCCGGGAGAACATCTTCCCCAACATCCTGACCCCTGACAGCATCCCGCAGTTCACCATCCCCAGCCTGCTGGTGCAGAACGGCCTCAGGATGCAGGAGACTCACACAGAGCCCGAGGAAGGCTGGGAAGGCTCGCAGAGTTCCGGCATAGAGTGGACCGAGTCCTCCGCGTCTTCATCATCGTCGGGGTCTCGATTGGAGCTGTCGGTGCGCAAGGCCGAGAGATGCGACTCCGTTCCGTTGCAGTACAGGAGGACCCGCCTGCAGAGAGAGGCGTCCTACCCTCGGTGCCCCACGGAGCACTGTTTGGACCCGGCCAGTAGGGCGGCGCTCTCCCTGCCCCACCTCACTAAGGTGACCACCCCGTACGGGTTCATCACCTTGAGCCAGAGCCCTCAGATGGCCAACGAGGAGGAGCTGCTCTGCCAGGCCGGGATGCGGTGGGGCAACAAAGACAAGGAGACCCCGGCCTCGGATTTGAAGACGGACTTGCGGACTGACTCGATTCCGGCCTCTTCACACAAACAAGACAAGCTCAAACAGCGCCTCCGTGTGGCCATAAAGAAGCATATCCCCTTCTGCCACTAACTGACTGCACCAGTGGTATTCTTGTGGCAAATAAAATAATAAACCAGCATCATCTGAGCAGCACTGTTGTTGAGCTCTTCACTTGTCACTTAAATATTTGGAATGCTGAGAGACAGGCAAATGTTATTGTGCACTATCGAAAGAAAACAAGACAAGCATTCAGCTCATGATGTGTATTTCAAAATAATATTCCTACAACCTATACATTTGGAAAATGTTGCCGTTAAGGTTCAGTGACGTAATCTCAGCATTAATGGTTGGTTATTTTTAGAGAGAGTGTTTAATGGTAATATTTTCTCCTGCCCACGTTTAACTTTTAAATGACCCTCTGTTTACTTGCGTGGGTTTTAACATATGAAGGGCTGGCGTGAAGGGTCTCCTACGCTAATGATGCTCCCGCGCCGGCCGCACAGCTGTCGTGGCATCATTGTCGCCGGGCCTCGAGGAGTCTGAAGGAGGCCTCGACGACAAGAGCGGGACCGATGAGTGGATTTATAAACAACCGCCACGTTTGTTTATGTACGTGACGCAGGCGTTTTGCGACAAAAGGAGGGATTTCTCTTTTCATGCAATGAGTAGCTGGCTTCACTTCAATCTGCGCACATTTCTATGTGACATTTGAGTCTAAAATATTTCTCAATATATTAGTTTCAAACAATAAATCAAAAAGAGGAAATTGCACAGGGCTTGTCATTTATCTGAAACATTGAAATGTTTTTTTAATGCCTTATTTTTGGCAGGCCATTTTTTCAAAGGCCACCTAAAGGTCGAGTATTACTATTTCATAACTGCGCATGTTATTCGTTGTGGGAGTGCTCATAAATCCAGATTATGATTCAAATCAAGAAGGATGATATAATAGCGGCATTACGTGTACGTTTGTGTGCCATATCTTATCGTGTTGGCTGCCGTGCTACGTGCAGGTGGATTTAGTTTGCTGTTACACCTCCTACTTACAAATCGAGATAACGTCCCACCGTTAGCAGAGGCACTCCGTCGTATACTGAGACTGCAAACGTTAAAAAAAAAAAGAGACTGGGATGAGTATAAGGTGAGCACTTTTAATCGGTTCAGTTTCAACATGCAGATTTCTATCAAGTGAATCAGAGCATCAAATGAAAATCATGCACACATAGAAAACAACACAATCAATATCAACAGGAGAATCAACTCACAATTACAATGATAACCAATCTACCTGGAGGAGTACGGTGGTTTCAAATTTAATCATAAATATCAGCCTGTGCGGATGATGAGGATGGTGATGATGAAGGGGTGAGCAGGAAGTCATCACTAGACGTCACAGAAAGTAAAACGCTGTTACACGGGGTTACTAAAGGAGTCCTATATGCCCTCTTTGATTACAATACGTTGATGTGGATGAGAAAGGAAAGTGAGCGACTGCTTTTTTTTTTTAGTCGTCATCAGAGGATGAGTCTCGCTCGATGCTGTAAGCCATGAAGAAAGCGTCGGGGCGGGTGGGGACGAGGGGATGGCCCGGTCTCACAATCTCAAAGCCCAGGAAACTGAATGTGCGCAGCAGGGATGCTGAGGAGGGAGAACAGAAAACAAAACATGAGCTCATGAGTCCAGCAGAAAATCCACAAGACTTAATCCCTCACCTCGATCGTCACGGCTCTTGTGGAAACAGATGAACACGTGCTCGCCCTGCAGCTGCTCCTCGGCAAACTCCAGCACCAGAGCAAAACTGGGTGCGCAAATGTTAAACACACCATGATGGCATCATCTCTCAAAAAGACACATTTTATTATTAATTGAGGAAATGAATCAGCGTGTGGAGAAAGGCCAGGGACAAACACGTGAGCTCCCCAGCGGGCCTCATTTTCCAACTGACCTGTCTTTGCTGCCCTCGGGCAAAGCTCCCGGGGGGATTTCAATGTAGAGGTTGCCGGCTTTGAGCGCCGCCCTCCAAACGCACTTCTTGCCGTCGGAAAAGCGCGGCTCAAAGAGCAGGAAGCGCACTCTGCTGTTGGCGGGGGCGGGTTCTTCGAGAACCAGCAACTGAGCATCCTGAGCGAGGGGGGAAAAAAAGCCCACGACAAAAGTGGATACAAGAAGAATGCATTTCCAAATGCAGGAGAACCAGAAAAACACGAGAAGCACTTACGGAATAGAATAGCTTAGCTGAAAGATTGCGATCCCGCTGGTCATTCCCTCGCCCACCTGGGATCTTCAGGGGTGGGTGAGGGGCATCAGGAGCACCACAGAGGCCCCGGACACGGGTTACTGCAACAGCGGGAGCACCTCCTGGGATTGGAGATACTGTGGAAAAACACCAGTGCGTGTGAACACGGAGCCATGAGTGCTGGGAAAGTTCTCCAGAGGTTGTGTTTCCCGACAACACGCTCCTCCTTATTTAAAGAACCAACTCGGCTGCCTAGTAACTCATCGGTGGCAAAAAACTTTAATGAGTGACCATATCGTGAGTGTGATGAGGAACTTTGGTCGGGCAGGAAGGAAGGCGTGGTTTTGTTACCACATTGTGGAACTTCTGACTAAGCGTCTCATTTTAGCATAATCATCACAAAAACATGCTCAAGTTGTATTATATTGTATTTATATTTCTAAAATTTAAAAAAAAAAATCAAGGTGACACAAAGTCATTTTATTTGGATTGTATTGATTAAATTGCATGTTTTTATTTATATGTATAAAAATATTGATTTTATGCACGATTGGGATTTTTTAACACGATATCATTTTGTAATATTTTATTCCAATATTTTGTGTATATTAAGTCATTTTATTGACCGATATATAAATAAATATTTAAGTACATTTAAAAAAAATATTAATGCATTTACAATTGTGTAGCAGCAAAGTAATCAATAAAAATAAACTTTTTTTTTAACCATTGACCTTCAAGTACAATTTACCCTTTTAATGCGTGTCTTGACATGGCGGACATGATCATCTGACTGCTGACACAAGCAAATACCAGCTGTTTGTTTAATCATTAGCCTGCTTTAGTGGAGGCACAAACTTGGCCTTAATGGCGACAGAGGACAAACGGCAGCCATGTTTCTGCCTGGAGCTGTGACACGCAAGTACAAATGCACTGTGCGTGTTGCTGCATGCGTGTGTGCTGTTAAATGCTGGCATGCTATCAGATGAACAGAAGCAGTGCCGTGCCTCGTCCACGCTTACGTAAATGACGCCGGGGCGCTATATGTGGAGCGGAGGTGTGAGAATTACTTGGCGCAAAGGATACGAACACTTGTATAACAGTTAAGAATGTTATAGAGCAACCTTTACAGGTCAGGGCCAAGATTCCAATTAGGATTCACAAGTTTATTTTATATGCATGTATATATTTATTTATTTTTACATTGCTTAGACAGCTTAAGCTTCTGAGATCATCCAAGACTACCACAAAAGTCTCATTTTCCAATCACACAATTGAATTCTACTTTTTGCATTGCATTTATTATGCTAGTTTGCATGTTAAAACATGACACACAAGTTTCTGAATTAAAAACGGGTCTGTTTATAAAGGATCTCGGTGCAACAGAAGAATAACAAGCCTTTATGTTTTAATATGACATCACTAAATCACCCCCTCCCTCCTTCTTCTTCCTCCTCCCCCAAGCAGTCGCAGTGCAGTGGAAATTTCCAAAGAGTCTTTCACAACAACGCGAAAACCATAAAGACAACATCCATGGGCACGATCAGACCAATGCAAATTATACCTGGGTATCAAAATTTTCCTATCAACCCTAAACCTAATCCCCCCCCCCACCACCACCACCACTACGTCAATTAAAAAAAACAGGATGACAACAAAAACACCTGACACCGAGTGGACAAGACAATAAGAATACCAGATACTTGAAATGCACTTATATCAACTTCCTGCTAAAAATGAGATTAAATCAATCCCTGGCGGCGATTTAATGTGTGCTAATGATCTTCCATGGCAAATGGAAAAATACTGTACAAAATAAACAAGCAGGTCATTGAAGGGGATTAACCACAGCGGGGGAAAAAGAACATGTCTGTATACGTATGAATATAGGTCGTGTCTGTATATTCCTCGGGCAGAACAATTAATAAACAAAATGAAAATACATCAGCAGAATAACAGAAGGCCAAACAACAGTATTGTGACGTAATCATACCAAGGCCATAGCTACAGGCTAACGCTGTTTGCATTGCCATGACATTGACGTCAACACATTAGGGAATCGTATTCAAATGAGACATTTAAACTTTAAAGCGAGGGCAGAGTTTGTTATTTTTAATCGATTAATTTGACCTATGTCAGACTTTACAATAGAGCTTTAACATTTGTGATGTAGAGTGGCGCCACTCCAGGAAATAGACGGCGTCATTTCGCCAGGCCCCGTTAGCTTAACTTTGACGACATGCACAAAAAAAACAAAAAAACATACCTTTCACTTTCCGGTTTATTACTGGTCTGTTCGATGACGGGCATGTTGGATAAATGTCTCTCTTTTTTTCTAGCAAAGCAGTGACTATTCAAAATCGTTTGTAGGTTCGATTTAACCATCCGGACTGCGTCCACACTGGCGTGCCGCTCGCTCGTCCTCCCACCTCTACTCTGGCCGCTTCGGGGTACTGACAGGCGGCCAACAGGCTGATGCCGCTGGGTTTAGCGGAGGGGGAGTGTCCGATGTCTTGTGACCACATTCATCCAAGCCACAAAAAGGGAGAACATCATCAAAGACATCAGACGATAAACATCAAGCAATTCATTTTTATGATACGTGACGAATTATTTAGGATTAACTTGTCATAAAAGGTGAACTAATCGTTGATTACGAAACCCCCAGAAAAAAAAACAAAGAGCATTTTTAACTAATTGTGGGTTTTTCATATTGGTTCTAGTTTTAAAAATTCTTCTATTTCTTTAGTTTTTTTATTTTAAAGGATAATTTCGCTATAATTATATTTAGAGTTAGTTTTACAAAGTGCTCATTTTAGAAGCACTCTCGTTTATTTTAGTTTGTTGTTAAAAATGTGTGTTTTTGCCTTTCAATTTAGTTTTGGTTGATTATAATAAATATGCATAGGAATTTAGTTCCATCATCTGACAGTATGAACGCATCAATACAACTATAAACATTTGTCCTTTTTCCCTATGAAGAAAAAAAAACTTTCAACTTTGGAAAGAATTGAAACATGTGTTCAGGGACGCTATCTTGAGAATCATTGTATTAAATATACTCTGATTCTCTTGTTTGATTGACATCAATACATACTATACAAACATCTGCGGGTGAAAATGTCTCCACCTAGAGGCTAAACAGTGTCATTGTTCACGACCCCCCCTTGGAAACGGGGTTCTCATCTGTGCCTGTCAATCAAGGTACCAACAAGCAGGGTGTGTTTGCCACCTCTGCCCTCCCTGTGCAGAACAGTCGTCCCAAGCAACAAGTGTACTGTGTGTGGACACACAACTGCAGGCTTTTTACACAAGGTATGTTCCTCCAGTTCCTCTCATGTGAATTTTAAAACAAGACCTTCTTCATTGAAACTACTGCAGTGGCCTATTTTAAGACACGTGTGCTCAAAGCGCTACAAATATTCTATCTCATTTGCAGGTTAAGCAACAAGTTCACTAACAAGCATTAATAAGTAAGACTTGACTTGAAACCGTCTCCTGTTTGATATCACATGCTGCTTTTAAGATCTTTTAATATGAATGGCGTCTTGTTCAGTGTCCTATGACAGAATTTTGTCCATCCAAAATCTGAACGAGGCTTCAAATCCTTGGAAGGGCTTCACTATGAACCGCTGCCTTGTGGTGGCACTGGTCGTGTTGCTTGTGGGTGCAGGGGTCCATCAATTTCACAGTGAGTAACATACTTGAAGTATTACAGTCATGCATAATTTATACAGTGGATATAAAAAGTCTACACACCCCTGTTAGAAATGGTTACATATTTTCCCTTCAACGTTATGTTCCATAGATGCCGTTGACATGGTTGTAGAAGAGACAGGGATAAGGTCTTTCATCGGAAGTATTCAAGACGGTTCAATAACTCAGGTATTTGTCTGCTTATGAAATATGGAATTGCAGCATTATGGAACTAGAAATGGAACTTACAGTATTTCAATGTATCCAGATCTCCTTGTGGGACAAGTTCATGTCGTGGTGGGGATCAGAAGAACTCGGAGCGATAAGGAAACGGAAAAAGCCCATAGGGAATAAAGCGATCCTGAAACCTAAAATGGCTAAACAATGATGCATTTGGATAGAAAAAGGTTAAAATGGCCCATTTAAAAAACGCAGTTAGTCGTAAAATGGAGATTTTAACTTTGTAGACTTACCAGCGAAAGAATCCTGTGACATCTTAATACTATCATGAATTAAAATGTGACATACTTGTATGTATTTATATTAGAGTATATTATAGATATATTGAGTGGAGCACGACATGACCAGGGGTGTCATTTGTGAATAAATACATATACAGTAAATAAAAGAAAGTGAGTAAAGTGGATCTTTGCAAACCAGCATGTGTATATTAGCTTTAGCGACAACCACACTGCTTTGCTACCATATCCGGATGCGTGAAAAAAGACGTGCCGTCCTTGTTCAAGTCCACCACCTCCAGGGCCTCATAAGCGACCGGCACGCAGCACGGCGAGCGCTCGTTGATATTGCCGCTCTCGATGTGCGAGTTGAGCAACACGGCGTGGTTTACGGTGTTCATCAGCGGGAAGGCGCAGCGGCCGTGGCAGTTGTTGATGTTGGCAGTGTTGGGGCCTACCAGGAAACGCTCCAGGGACACGGTGAGGCTTGTCAGGTGGCACGTGGGTTGCCTGGCTGTGGGGCTGGGCTCCGCACGGGTGGCGCGCTGTTGGGGCAACATCTCGTGACCAACCGTCTTCATGGCCTTTAATAGGAGGAAGGCGCAGTACTGGCTTTCTCCTTCGGAGGTGGTAAGAGACATCAGCAAGTTCACATGTGCTCATAGGGAGGGTCAAATTACCTGATGCTGGGTCCACCATGGGAAAGGCGCAGAGTTCCCAGAGTCTCTGGAGCCTCTTGATGTTCCTCTGGCCGTCCTCCCTGTCTCGTAGAACCTCCTTGATCTGCACAAGGTTCTGCTCCAAACCGTACCTGAGCTGGTCAAGTAAGCCGGGGGGCATTGCCAGCTCCCCCCGGTGGACTTGATACGTGGAGCCTGTGAAGGAGAAGATGGTAGGGGCCGTCGAGTTGAGAAGTTCCGCCAGTACGGACTCGCTGGCGGAGGAATCCAGCGTGACGGGGGGTGGGGCCTGCAGGGAGTCCAGTTTCAGCGGAGCGGCGTCCGGATGATTTTGAGGAAGGGTGTCACTCAGGAATCGGCGTAGCTCACACAGGAAGGAAAGCGGCTGGGATGAGCCAGAAATTTGGGTGCTTTTGACACATGGAATTGACACTTTAGAATCATAGTTTGCATTTTAAGAGATAAACAAAACAGGGGGGGGACAACCTGATGTCGTCTTCACGAGAGAAAAGAAGAACTGGAGTCACCCTGCTTCTTCTTGTATTTCCACCCGTAAGGAGTTCTTTCATCCTTTTCTCTGGGACATGAGCAAGAGCACAGGAAAAAACAAATTCTGTATTGTATCATTATTATTTATGCATTTTAAAAATACATGGTGATAAATCACAAAGAAAGAAATGACATACTCATATTAGGGTCGTTTGAGTCGATGGAGAGCATCCATGTTTGCTGTCTCGTGGATGCTGGACCTGTCAGGAGAATATACTGCGTTCCTTCTGACATGCACACAATCTGAAAAAAATAAATCAATAAGAAATAGAAACATGGTGGACATACAAGTTCTACCCAATTGCAGTGGGGTCTACCTGTGCATTAGGCTGCAGAGATTGACTGGTGAAGGTGATCTGGTCTGAGTCGCCTCCACTGATGGGACTTTCCAAGGCCAAAAGCAGCACCAACTTGTCTTGGAGCAAAGTGGATTGCGGGATGCGAAAGTTGAGCATCAGTGCTTCCCCATCATCCTCCATGAAAAACACTGAGGAGAGGAAATATTGACAAGTGTTCACTTATATGACTTCACTCAGTTAATAAACATTTTAAGATGACCGCAGTTTTTTTTTTATTACCTTCAGTGGGATGCAGGAGCTCCAGCCCACCTCCTTGTTTCTTCTTTGCGTCCTTCGCCAGGTCCAACAAGACTGCGAGACTACCAGACGCCGCACACATGCCGAATAAGTTAACGCTGGCTGATGTCAGCTGGTCATCGTCCTCGAGAGCCTCTCGCAAGGTGGCCAGCACGTCTTCCAGGAAGCACGCTGTGCTGCCCTGAGGGACAAGGGAGGCTTCTCTGGAGCGTGTGGGCAACACAGACGGGCTCCTTTCTCCTGCCTCCTCGGCGGACACCGGCCTCTTTGCAGCTAAAAATACAAAACAATCATTTTGAGGCAACTTGAATGCAACTCGAGGACAATGACTCAGAAAAGGGGTGTGTAGACTTTTTATATACACTTAGGATGATGCAAGTGTACCTGTCATGGTGGCTTCCGGTTGCAATCCAGAAGAGTCCGACAGGACCACGCAGGAGCAGCAGCCCATCCAGCAGAGGATCATCAGACACCGGCGGAAGACGTAGAGGGACATGCTGTCACACACACACTTTGCCATCTGCATGTGCATCCAAGTTTTATCAAGAGTTGAGGTAACAAGAGGGTGGGAGCTCTCTCGCTCTCTTTCTCTCACAAACCTCCTGTCCTCGCCAAAATAGGAAGATCTCGTGTCCTTGTGGGAATGGGAGGGGTCCTCTAATGGGACAACGGGAGAACACAACATGAAGACTGACAGCTATTTTCGCAAACACTTCAAATTTTAAAATACTTCAAAGAAATATGCTTATTTTTTAAATATTTTATAATTATAAAATATATAATTATATTTAATATTTGTATATCATTTGTATATATATATTTAATATATTTATAATAATTATAATATATTCTATTTTATAATGAAAAATTCATAATTTTATAGTGAAAGAAAAATTATAATGAAAAAAAAATACACCTGGCACAATTAAAAACGCCACCACCCTCCCAAGAAAATCTGTTCTAGTCGGCTTTTAGCTTTCTAGTAGAAGCCTGAGGATTATTTTTCGCAAATGTGTTTTGAAATGCTTGGTTCCTAGAAATGCCCACATTGTTTCTTTGGAGGTGTTGATGATCTCACAGCTGCAGTGCAGTTATGCAGACAGTCAAGGTCGACTGTTCCGATACATCCAGCCAAAGCTCATTCTTGGAAACCATTAAAAATGTATCACTTCATGAAGCTACACTCCATATATGGATTCACGACATGATATATGTACCGTAGTCTGGCCTTTGGTGATCTTGAGCACAGGTGGTAAAGGTCCGACTTCCGAGGAGACTCATTGGGAGGTCCGTTCTTGACACATCAACCTCAATCCTTCATCGCATAGCTCATTTTAGAATTGGAAGAAGGTTGTGGCTGATGTTGAGAAGACCCTGTGCTATGGAAGGAGGACACCACCCAAGTGGAAACTTCATGAAAGAATCAGAACTAGACAAGACCAAAAATAGTCCTGTTAACATCCTTGGGAATTTCTCTGCACTGGATTGACATATACATAGAAAAGAAATAACATGTTAGGAAGACAACAAGAAGAAAGGTGAGAGCAAAATTCAAACATAAGAAATTTTTTATTACTATTCATAAAATGCAGAGGTGGGGGAAAAAGCAACACAAATATTCCATTTGTCATGATTACATCTTAGGATAAAAGCACCGTCACCACACTTTAGTCACACACGATTCCACGACAAACCGGGCTTTGCTATCATTGCACCTCCTCCAAGCTGCTCCCACCCCACAAAAAAGTCAACACACAAAAGTGCAGGACCACCACGCGGAAAAGGTCTACGCCATTTCGAAGTTTGACGTTACACTAACTCACGGAGCTTTCTAAGGTTTGACGGATGTGCCAGTGAGAACCCAAAAGTGCCCACAGGCCGGCTTAATTAATTTTTTTAATAGAAGATTGTCATTGAAGGTAGAAAGGGACCTAGTGTGGAGATGCATGAGAAAAAGTTCCTGAGTTAAGACCTTTGGCAGGAATTAGTTTGGAGTTGAAAAATAAAAGCTGATCAAACTATTTGAGATCGTGTTTGGCTGGTGTGATTGCTCGGAAGCAATGGTTGGCTATTCACATGCACGGAGATGTTTCATCCAATTATTGGAATGTGATCATTCCTTGACAGTCATTTAGAAGCAGTCTTGCATAATCAAAATAAACAGAACTAAATTTGTTTTCGCGCACAAGGATTGGGATGTCTTTTTTTTTTAATGGTGCCACCACAATATTTGAATATGACTACTTTTAAATTTGCTTAGGGAGGTGCAGCAGACTGATAAAAATAAAGGGAAAATTAGTTAATTTCAGCTAGATGTTTTAATTAAAGATGATACTAGTACTACGATGAACACAATTATCCAAATTAAAATTTAATCGAAAAAAATTTAAGTTGAATTTTTCTTAAAATATAATTTTGTCTATTATTAACTTGGCTTGTTTAATAAGGTTATAAAAAGCCCACATACTGGGAAAAGGGTGGATTATAAATGTCAAATACATAATTTAATATATATTTTAATCTTTTATTTGTAAAACAAAAACATGACAAAAATTCTGACACCCTTTGAATTGCTAACAAAATTTAAATGGTATAGAAACAAGCACCATCCCTTTGGTTAGGCTGAGTTACAAAAAAAAAAGTGTCTGGAAGCTGCGATAAAAAGCAGGTTCTCACGTGCACATCCTGAAAAGCTGCCTGGCGAGAGGGAAACAATGGCAGAAGCGTCACGGTTTTTCAACAATGAGCTGCAAACGTCCTCTTTTTATGTGAAGTAGCACCAAGCTGTCTTGACTGACTAGCATTTCTACAAACAGGACAGGAATCTGTAAGACCGCAGAGATATGACAGAAATGACACACTGATTTAACAAAAAAAAAAAAACTCAGTGCTGGTGACAAACAGACTAAGATGTGGTGGGGAACCTCTAATTTCCATCAAAAGCCCAACAATCTTTTTTTGAGCATTGAGTATTCCTGGGTTGTATTTCTGTGGCCTACGGACCACCGGTTGGTTCACCACCACACCAGTCAGCAATCGCGATCAAACAGGAGTCACGAACACACTCCAAAACAAGCGTGGCTCTGGCAGTACCCACCAAATCTACAAGATGGGCTTTATCTGTAAGACACGTCGCTTTGTTTGCACCATTAATTGTTCAATTGTATTTTTAAAAAGAGAAGCACCATCTGTCTGTTTTGTTCCTGCAGAGTTTAAGAAAAGAAAACAAAAAAAAGTACAGGAAAACATCCCGTCGTGGTCGCTCCGCCACAGCACCTGGGCACGTCGTGTGCCGCCATGTTTGTTAAGGTCATGTGGTGGCTGAAGACTGAATGTGGGAATCACAATGCAGCACCGATAGATTTTTTTTCCTCATATATATATATTTAAACATACATAATTACATATTAAATATAGCTTTGCGTTGGCGCTTTTGTACAAAACAGTGTTTTTTTTTTTGTTTTCACTGAATGTTGTTTATCCAAGTGTTGTACACTCCAATACAATATTAAATAGAAGAAATTAAAGGCCAAATAAGGGGAATTTACAAAAAATAAATAAATCCCCGTATACAGCACTCTATGTCGCCTTTGTTTTTTTTGGGGGAGATGCTTTTTCACTGGAAGAATAAATAGTATCAGGCACGGTCCAAATTTAGCACCATTGTTTTCTGACAATCACATACTATATTGCATTGTACAACACATTTCAGGGAAAAAAAAAGAGAGAAATAGAGGGGGGGGGCATAAATATATAAATCTAACACAACTGTACACTCAAGAGAAATAATCATATTCACAGTACAAACACAAAAAAGACAACACAAAAATAAAGGTGTGAAGTAGTCCAGTAGTTAGATGCTGCAAACGGTAAAAAGATCTTCCCAGTGTGTGTGTGTGTTTGTGTGTGTGTGTGTACGCATTTTAGAGTCGTAAAACCTCTGTGTTCATCCGCAGCACCCAGCAGCACAAATAAATATACAAAGTTCATCTTAAGAAGAGGTTAAAAACATCCTGCTTTGAGAAGTTGTCAAAGTAGTGCCACTTAGAAAAACATGGAATAATAATAAATACGGAAACACATGCAGTGCCTGTTTTTTTCCTGTCGTTATTATTATTTGTATTATCTACCTGGATTTAGCTTCACTTAACTCGACAGCAGTGCCACAGAGAGCGAACACGGAGCACCATTGTGTAGCAGAATATCGATTCATGTTCAGGTCTTCAATGTTTCAGAACAAGGCAGATATGAACGGATGTTGAAGTAAACGTTTTTTTTTTTTTTTTAGACGTCAGTAATCTCCACTGATATGTTAAAAGTCTGATGTTACTGAGGAGAAAAGGAAATGTGGAATTGTTTTGATCCAGTTAATTAGGAAATTAAGGAGCTTAAAGCAGCCGTATTTTTTTTTTTTTTATGTGAAGATGGTGGATCCTGACACGAAAGCATTATGCTACAAATGCAACGGTATGTTGTTATCCAGTGTGGACTTAAAACATGAATTTCCTCATCTTGTTTCATAGATCAGATGTAAGAAAAAAAAAAAAAAAAACATGCTAGTGGCTGAGCAGAAATCAATGGACGGGTCATATCGGAAGTTGTGTGCTTGCTGTTTTAATTCATTTCTGACTGCTTTCTAAAAAAAAGATGTATCGAACAACAATTGGCATTGAAACACAACCGGTTCCTTTGAATTCTGCTCATGATGATCACTGCAGCATGTGTGTGTGTGTGTGTGTGTGTGTATGCAAGTCCCAGTACAGAGGCCGGTCTTGGAGACGGTCTTGGTAGTATAGACGACGTATTAAAGCACCAGTGAGTGAGGAGCAGAGTGCCTTGGGTCCACACTTGAACGTTTGCATAGGTTTTTTTTTTTTTTTATGTTGAGGTAGTTTTCAGCAATTACCTGAAAGGCCAAACAAAACAAAAGATGCATTTAATCATTTCACCATGAAAACAGACAAGTAAATTGCCCCTATTCTAATGCATGGTTCAACTTATTTGTTTATTTTTAGTATGCAAGTGGTCGAGTCTAGCATAGCCCGTTGTTCCCTTAGCTACTAACCAAATTTCACTTATTTTATCCAAAATTATTTGCTGCATGTTTTGTGAGGAATGCACATTTCCATTCTATTCCACTAGGTGGCAGTAGATATGAAGGGATAGCTGTCCAATAAGTAAAACGAGGGTCAGCATTTTTTTTTTTTAAATAGTTCATGACAATATATTGACAAAAAACTGAATAGGCGAGTGCTACACTGCTAGTATGCAGGGGTGGAAAATGAATTGCTGCAACATCGACCCAAACCCGGAACGAGGAAGTGAAAGAGGGGCAAACATCCTGTCATACTCAACAATAATTTCCTTTCTAATATTGCAGGATTAACTTACCTTGCTCATTTAGAACAGTGACTCCCTATAAGTCTCTTTCTTGTTCCCTCTGTCTCTCTCTCTCTCGCTCTCTTTCTCTGATTGCCCGCAAAACCACCTTCCCCCTATTCCCTCACCCCCACAACCTATCTCGGTCGGGAGCCGGGGAGCGGGGTGGTGGTGGTGAAGATGCCATGCTGAGTCCTCCGCATACTCCCGCCACCACCTGAGCTGCTGGCGGGAGGCGGCGGTGGCGGGGGCAAGCGGGGGGAGTAGTGGACTGCGTATGGGCGAGACGCGGAAGACGACAAAGAGGAAGAAGAGGTGGCAGAGAGGACGACAGACGAGGAAGAGGAGGAGACAGTGAGGGTGTGCACCCTCTGGTGATGAAGCGAGGAATGCGGGAGACGCGATGGGGGGTTGACGGGCGGGGGTGGCGCTGTGGAGGAGGGGGCGCTGTGCAGGGGCGGCGGAGGGGGCAGAGACAGCGTGGGAGGGGAGGGGCTGTGCAGCACCGACTGGGTGCGACTATGCTGGGCCTGCGACGGGCAGGGAGGGAGAGGCGAGGGTGCGGAAGCGGGTTGCGAGGAGGAGAGACTGAGCAGAGAGCCAAGGCCTCCAGAAGGGGGCAGCGACGCCCCAAACTGATGATGCGAGGACACAGAGGGAACCGCGTGGTGAAAGGTACCTGCAAATCATATAGCGAGAAATGGAGGGAGCAGGGAAGCAGATACAAGTAGCAAAGAAGGGGGTGGGGGGGAAAGAGAGAAGCGAGGGCTGAGCCAAGTAGCGCCAAGCGAGTCTCCAGACAAGCACACATAAAGCAAAACAGAGTCAAAGCACTGCTTCCGTTTAAACTAGGTTACTAGCTTTACAGTTGACATATTGCGCTTTGAATATTGACTGTTTAACTACATCGCTGTATACAGACAGTTGGGTCTTTGGAGTCGGATAAAGCTTTTGCTTTATTAGTTCATAATAGTGCATTTTTACTTAGTTCTGGATTAAATTTCATTTCAACCCATACCGGGGGACAAAAAAAAGTAAAATTTTCCAATTTGTGTCAATGGGGAGCATGACCTTAATTCAAGACTATTTCAAAAGGTTTCCGATTGTTTTTAGTGTGCAAGTGAAATGACTCTGACAAACAGCTACCGAAATACACCCACAGAAAATGACAAAAAAGGCCATCATAACTTTCAGTCAGATTCAATTGATTGTAATGTTTGTTTGTTTGTTTTTTCCTGGAGCATTTTCCAAGGGTGTTTGCTAAGCAGCCAGTCAAAGCACGGCAGCACAGACAGCCAGTGGTAGCAGCAACAGCTTGGCCCTCCACTTACCTCACTGTTAGCAGATCTGTTTTCTTCCCTTTCACAGAGAGGCTATCGCTATCCCTCACTCTGACTGTTTAATGATGTTAAGACTGGGAAGAACCAAATAAATCAACAGTATTTACTCACCTCCTGCTGCCCCGCCTGCAAGCCCAGCGCTAGAGAAGCTGCCCAGGCCAGAGTGTCCGTTGACCAGCCGTGTGTTGGCGCTCGCGCCGGAGCTTCCCGTCTGAGCCCCGAACAACGACTGTAAGACCGAGGCCCCTCCGAGTGGGAACTGAGAGCCCAGGTACTGACCCACGGAAGATCCCGTCGAAACGGTGACGGGGCTGCCGCCGATTTTGCCGCTCAGGATGCCTGCGCCGCTGCTGGCGGCCGCAGCTATGAAAATGTTCTGACTTGAGTGGCCGCCGCTCGTCTTTAGCTCCCAGTCCCGAGGGGCCTTCTGCTTCTGTAAAACCTGGCGGGGGTCTGAACTGCCTCCCGCCTGCCCTCCTCCGCTACCAGCGCTTCTGTTGTTGGCTTCTTGGCTGAGGAAAGGGTTGGGATTCGTGTAGCTGGACAACTCTCCGTCGCTTCCCTTCCTGGGCTGTTGATGGTGTTGTTTGTAATCAGCGTCCGAGTTTGAGCCTCCCATAGCAAACGGAGAGCCCCCTTGCCTCAGGTCGGAGTTGGGTTGCTTGGGGTCCGAAATGGGTGAAAAGGTTGACTTCCATTTGCTTGTGGAGGACAATGACGAGGAAGAGGAGGAGGCCTCGCTGCCTGTGCTGTTACCGCTGCTGCTGCCTGATTTCCTGCCTAGGGAACACACAGGAAGAGGAACGTGAAGATGCAATCAAATATATCATTCTAATGGAGACAAGTGCAGTATTGACTTTTTAATTGCTTTCACACTAATACTTGGGGCTCTGGAGTGCTTGTCCGGTTTCCCACCCATCAAATTTAAAGTTTAATAACCAAGTTAATCACAGTTAGCGACTTAATTTTAGAAATGTGTCCTTGAGCAAGCTATTCTGCATTTCTACCCTATTTTTACGTAACAATTGATCGCTTAGTTCTTTATTCTTTTTTTCTTTATACTCTCGTATAAGCTAATGGTATGTTTTTAAAACGGTTGTTTTCTTTTTTAATTCTGAAAACAAATTCTGCATTGTTCATTACCTCTATCACCATCTCCGAGTCTACTGGCTCCATCTCTGTTCTCCAAGGATATCGTAGCAATTTTCCTTTCAATCCTAAAAGAGAAAAGAGAAAAAAATAATACATATAAATGAAGCGAAATGCAAGATCCACTTTTAAATTTATTTTATTTCTCAGCTCTGAAAGATGACAGGTTTTAATAGCATTACCGTGAGTTGGTGGTATCAACCGGGTATCCTGAGTCCTCATCATCAGTGCTGGGGGCGGAGGAGTAACGAGCAGTGCCGTTGACCTCCAGGGGACGCTCCCTCTTCAGAATTGGAGGTTGGTTCGGGGTTGGCGCGCTGGGGCTGCGGCTCGATTGCTCCGGCGAGGAGATGGCCGCGATCTCCAGGGGCTGGTTGATGTTGTTCACCTGTTGACGACAGTTGTAAAGTCACACTTGAAGGTTAAATATTTGTCGTTAGGTGACGCACCATGGAATTAATGTTGAGTGGGGACCCGGAGGAGTGGTTGTTTGCACTGACGCCGGGGAAGGACCTCCTCTTTGGTGAGCCGGTGGCAGCGACGGCCCCCGTGGAGCCGCGCTTCCGCCTCCCTCGCTTGCGTCCGTCTTGAGGAGCGAGGCCGTGCGTGGAGTGTGACGATGCCGACGTGTGCGTGGGGGGCGTGTGTGCGCGCTGCGTGCCGGGTGACTGGTGGTTGGGGTTTCCGTGGTTACTGTGGTATCCCTGCTTGGTGGAGCTGCCGGCGTGAAGGTGGAGGCGCAACCCACCACTGCCCGATGATGAGGAAGAGGAGGAGGAGGAAGAAGAGAAAAAGATTCTCCTCCGCAGTTCATTGTCCTGGGGCTCAGTGTCCGACTCGGTCTCTTGGCGTTCCTGGCCGTCTTCTGAAACGATCCTTGGGGGTCCGTCTGCATAATGAAGAACCCCTCCGGTGCTGAGTGGGGGGCTCTGGATTGGACCTCCTCTGCTCATGGGTCCCGCCAGAGGCGTGTTTGTGTGTGGAGGCGATGAAGAAGCACCATTTTGTTCCTCTGGGTGGGGACCTCCATTCATGAGCCCTGAGCTAGATGAATATCCTAGAGGAAAACATAAAAATAGAAAAAATAGATAAATGTATTTATACTTACAGTACGCAGTATTGAAGTAAAAAAAAAATACAGTAAATATTTGGATAAAATTAAATCTATGCCATATCAAATAATGGAATGAAAAAGATGTAACTGAAAGGGCCTTCTTGTGCTGCGTGACAACATTTGTAATCAAATGAAACATTCAGAAGCCTTACCATTAACTTGGCTGGTCTGAGACACAGGACTAGGAGTGCTTCTCTGCAACGCCGCACAAAAACAGCATATTGTGATGCCGAATAAAAGAGTGAAAGCTTTTAGTACATTGTCAATACCCACCAGTCTCTCAGCACGACTGGGCAGCACCACGCTGGCGAGTGGAATGCTGACTGGAAGTTTGCTTGGGTGAACAGTGCTCAGTGGAATACTTATTGGAAGGCTTGTGATACTGCTGTCTGCCGGAACAGATGGACTCTTCTCTTTTCCACCCTGAAGGGAGGAAAAGACTCTTTAGAAAGCAGAAGAACACCCCACGTGCACACCACAAAAAAATCAATTACCCTCTCAGTGCTTTTTGGAGTATTCTGGGCATCCAATGCATGAGGGGAAGGGCTGCCCTGCTTGGCTCCGAGAGGGGAGTTAAGGCCACCCATTTCCCCTCTAAAGTAGAACATGATAGTGTTATAACAAATCACCAAGCTTCAGGAGCTTTTAGCGGTTTCACGCACCTGTGCGTGGGCAGCCCGGGGCCTCTTAAGTGGCCGGCGGCTGTGGGTTCTTGGTTGAGGTGCCTGCGCAAGGCAATTTTGGCGGGGGAAAAGCGCGTGTAGTCGGGAAGAGCGTGGGAGACGTGCTGCCTCTGTCGAGCCTCCGGCATGGCTACCGCAACGTCGTGGTCAGGAGAGATTGGCAGATAGCGCGAAAGAAGCTCCGTCTTGGTGTTCCCGCGCTCGAAAGAGGGTGAGCCGGTACCGTTGATAGCGCGTTCTGGGCTTATGCCGTTGACAGCTGGGACTGAGGACAGGCCGAACTTGGAGGAGTCCATGTCGGCGGACGAACGGGATTCTTGGTTCTTGCGGTACGGGGAGCCTTCATGAGGGCTGTATGATTTGAGCTGAAGAAGCTCCTGTTGCCTTTGACTTTTCTCCAGCTCCACAATGCTGATCTATAAACACCAGAGGGAGCCATGACATCTTTCAATAGGCCAAGAATGTATCACTAAAATGCTGACATGACAAAGAACATTATCCACAGAACAGCTAGAAGTTATAAAAACAAAAAAAATTATGTCCTACCTGCAACTCCAAGCAGTGCCTCTGCTTCTCAGAGATCTGTCTCCGAAGGGCCAGCTTCTCCTTCAGCAGACTCTCCAGACACAACGAGCCCCAATCCAACTTCAGCTCCTCACATCGAGACTTTAGCTGCAACCCAAATTCGGTTTCAATCATACAGAATAGCAAATACACAACTTTAAAGCCAGCTTGACACAGCAGACCGGTTTAATGACGCAAAAAGCAATTGTGTCTTCATTTGACCCATGCAGTGAAAATCCAGCCTCCAAGCATCAACTTGTATAACTGAAATGGGAAATGGAAAGCAACTTGGCAGCAGCAGTGATGTCTCACCAGCAGCACGCTGTGATCTCGCAGCAAAGCCATGTCTCGCTCTAGCTGTTTGGTCTGCTCTTTCAGCTGATGGTTGTGGGCCGATATCTCCTTCTGTGCCTGCAGCAGGTCCTCCACAGTGAGAGCTTTCACTCCCAGCTAACCAACACCACACACACACAAAAAAACACCATGACTATTCAATGTGTCAGACAAGAGTGTCCTTGATGACAACACTGTGATGCGGCACGTGGGTTTGTGTCACGTTTACTTGCAAAGAAGAAACTACACAACACTTGAAGGTCAGAGCTTGTAAAATTTAGAGTTGGATCAAAGATTTCAGAAAAAAAACACATCAAACGTGGGTGGCACTCACCTCATCCAGTTTGTTCTGAAAGAGACCTTTGATTTTGTCCTTGTGAGTCTGACAGATGGAATGGAGCTGCTCCGCCTGCACGGATAAATCCCTGTGTTTTTGCTGAAGACAAAAAAACAAACACAGATTTAAGATGGACAAACAGTTGACTCACGAAGCCGCCTGTCTCGTCCACCAGCCATTTTGGACCAAGTAGATTATTTAAAAAAATTGGTTTAGTTTAAGACCTGGGGAAAAAAAAAACAATGCAGCCATAAATTACCTTCTCCTGCTCTACAAGCTGTTGCAGATTGGATTGATACTGAGGAGTCTTCATGTAGGCCATAAACTGGAGGTATTGAACTTTGATGCTATCTGTTGTCGGTTACACAATCAAAAAGGTTAGATGAGTTCATGGAAAATACTGGTCCGGATTCACAGTTGTCCTCGGCTTACCTAGCAAGTGTTGCAGACCGGGAGGGGTTGGGCTCAGCAGCAGTTGATTGGCTGGATAGTGCTGAAGCTTTGGAGGTAGTTGGTAGAAGGGACTCCGCGGTTGCAAGTATGCATCTACGCACACGACAAGCACACGTCACACGAGTCTGAAAGCTACACACAGCAATTATGTGGAGTGTTTGGCTCCGCTGACCCTGAGGTGGTGCTGCAGAAAGAGTCTTGGCGTGCAGCAGATCCAACGCGCTCTGGGTCTTTTTCTTGTCGGCAGCTGGCGCCGCCTTCTTGGGTCGACCCCTTTTCTTGTTGTTCAGCTTGCGACCCTTGGCCAGCAGTTTTGTTTGCCGGGGTTTGGCGGGGGGCTTGGCCACAGGCACCAAAGGGAGACGCTCCTCCTCCCCACAGGAATCCTGCTGGAATAGCAAATATAATATAATTCCTAATAATGCACAGGAAAGAAAAAAAAGTTGGAGTACTGCCACAACAATGACACCCCATGCTACCTTGTTTTGGTCCCGAGTTTTGGTGGGTGTGGTGCTATTGCTTTTGCTGTCCTTAGTATCTTTCTGCTGACGTCGCCGGGCTGCCTCTTGCTCTTCCTGCATTGAGAGATTGTAAGAATTGGACACAAATTGGAATAATTGCTGCAGCACAGAAACAGAGGGTGAATATCAGTGCTTACCCTGAGTTTAGGATTTTTTAGACTGGCAAAGTAGTTTTCAAGCTGAAAATCAGGGACAAAAGAATCATTTGAAATCATTTTTCCCAAATGAGCAATCAATCAATTAACCATGAATACTTTGACTAGTTTATTACACATTGGCTTAAGTGTTACAATTTGAAAAGGGAAATGTTATATTTGTCGGGTGTAAAACAGTTCTCCTTACTATGGTGCGGTCTATGGTGTGCAGGTAGTAGGAGACCGGCTTTCCCGTCCAGGACACGGAGCCTCTCAGCGGCGAGAGCTCGACCACACGCATTATTGTGCCTATATCTGCGGGCGACAGAAAGGAGCGTCAAGGTGATCGGACGAATCGCTGATTGATCAGGAGATGATGTGGTCAAACGCAAAAGGGTGGCACTTACCGCTCAAGTTTCGGCTGTTTATTCGAAAGTTTAAAGGTGCAAATGGTTTGGAGGATACAATTTTTCCACCTGAGAAATAAAGTAGAGTAAGCATTTAATAAAATACAAAAATGCGAAACAAAAATGAGTACTTTTTGTGAACAAAAAAAAAAAGAAAGCTACTAACCTTCCTTCATGTTAGCAAAACGTTCCTTCAGTTGGTGATCTACCTCTGGACCAAAGGCAAAATTATTCACAAAAATAATACTGCAAAAGAGGGAAGACGTAACCAGTGTTAGAAATCAGAAACATTTGTCAATGAAGCATTTCAGACTTTTTGTTCATGTCAACCTTGTGGTAGCGATCCTTTCTTTCCATTCTTCGGACAGAAAATCTCCTCTTTCCAGCTAAACGTAAAAAAACAAGGAAGATTACATGAGCGTCCGAAGAGCGACACAAGTTTAGAATTGTGAACACAACTTACAGTGTACTCCCCGTGTTTCTTCCCATACCATTTCATCCACTTTTTAAATTCTTTATCCATGGACTGGAAGAAGTAACATCAAGATGACGACACAAATATGGCAAGTAAAATAAAAAAATAAAAAAGGTGAGCCTTAAGAAGAGGTACGCTCCCGACTGGTGACCAGTCTTTCGCGGATCATTCAAAAAGAACTATAAAGTGTTCTGAGTTGTGTATTACCTCTGCATAGGTTGCTGGAATGTCTGCTTTCTCTACGCCGTAGTAGTGTTTGCAGTTGGTCGCCGCAGCAACCTGCAGGACGACCTGCCCCACGCCTGCACATCGCAAACATTTGACATTCGGACAACCGCAGCGGGATGTTATGCGGCCGCGCGGTCGGCTTACCGCTGCCGAGATCCACGAAGGTGTCGTCCTCCATCATTTCCATCTCGTCGATAATCTGCGCCACCAGGTCGAAGGAGGTCTCTCCGTAAACCTCGGGCGAGAAGGGTTCGTAGTTGTTGAGCTTCTCCGGGTCGGTCACCGAGTGGTTGTACACCTGCTGGAGGATGTGTCGCAGGAGCCCGTTGGAAGGGCGCTTGTTCAACTTCATGGGCTGGGTGGTCCCTTTCCACTAGACAACAAATCCATTATGGTTAGCAGAGCGCACAAATGACCTTCATTTCATCAAAACTCCAATAAACAGTTCTGGTCGGATCTCTCTTGGATTCATTTCAAATTGAATGAACTTGGTGCTTACCAGCTGGTGAATGCTGTCAATGGCCCTGTTGTATTTGTCACACAGTCGTTGCATACTCTCGTAACTGTTTCAATTAAAACAACAAAAATAGAGTCGAATCATCATTTTGGGATTCGTGGAGCAGAAATTCAACATCACGACATGCACTGAAGTGATATTTCGTGTGTCATTGTGAGACTCACCTCTTGGTGTCATAGTCAATGAGCACATAGTTCTCCATTGCCAGCTTGAGGTCCGGAATCTCCTCACACACCCACCTTGGGGGAAAACACGCACAATTTAGTCACAAAATGACACACATCAGCAATAAAAAAAACAAATGTGTTCATGTTGAGTCAGGGCGACACTTACCGAATGGTCTCGATGATTTCATGGGCAGCATCGTGGTGTTTATCCTGGAAAGAGAATTTACTGTAATAACGTGCCTGCAAATTGAGATATACAGTAAAGGGGGGGACCACACAATGAATGACAAATAACCACTTTAGAAATGAGCTGTAACTGAACAGGATTACACATGCGTACACTCTTGCACCTCGTGTCATTACTCACAAGGCCCTTAATAGGAAATGACTTCATGATTACAAACGCCGTGCTTGCTTTTCTCGGTCGTTACACACTTGCTGCAACGTAGCGAGTCCAACACAAACATGGCTGGATATATTCGGGGATGGATTGCATATTATAGCCTAGCCTAGCGGAATTTGGGGAAGAGGACCTGGTCACCAGTCAGACATTTAAGGGCTATTTAAATAAAACCATGTTTTGATGTGGGAGGAAACACCTGACAAAAAAAACCTTTTCTTCTCTCCATCTAATCTTTCCTTCATGTGTTTTAAAATAGCATCCTGGTGTCCTCGGATATCTTCACTGAAACTGTTGCAGCTGCAGGGCTTGACTGCAGTGCGGGACGCTGGAGTTGCAGCGTTAGCCCGAGCTGACCCACTGACCCACTTTCCCCGCTCACACTGCGGTGCCCTTCCTGGTGGAGGGAACTCAGGGAAGGAGAACGTGTGAGGTGAAAGAAAAGAAAGCGAGGCAGAGTGGAGTGACGGTGAAGGACGCCCAGGCGTTGAGGGGAAAGTTTCTCAGCTGTTCTGCGGCGTGGGCTAGCAGCTCGCACACAGGCTGCGGCTTCCCGCGCAATACTGCCCGCCAAACACTCGGCGAGCTGCGCGCGCACACTTTCAAAAACGTGCAGGAAAGGCGCAGTAAATTATCACCATAACGACCGGCTATCTTACGAGCAAGCCCCACCCCGAGACGGGACATAAATACATATTGGGTATGTGTGCAGGATGCCACATGAGGGAAGTCACATGATCGCACAGCAACACCAGCACAGAGCCGAGGCTAAAAATAAACCGGAGCGAGAGGGAGACACTCTTCTATCTCACTCTATATTGTGTTCACAGCCATACAAATGAACAGGCGTGAGGGTGACGGCGGCGGTGGCATTAAGCCTTCAGGGAACCATTAAATCACGTGGCATCAGCTCCACAGTAACCGATAATGTACGCTTTGTCCTGGAAAGACCTTTTGTTCCGTCTGCGTGTTTACCTCAGTTGAACTGAACTTTCCTTAAGAGGGCCAACAGAAAAGTCGTGGGATTTGGACTCGGAGCAAAAGTTGCAGAAAGCTCTGACAAACCACAGTCACGCATGACACTGGGGAAAACCTCATTTGAACGAGCAGATCGAGAAGAATGTACGCTGGAAGTGACGTCAAGTAAACGGTATGACTTCAGTGCTGCCATTAGAGAGTTTCAGTTTTTGTTGTTTTACTGGTTTACATTCGAACCCTCCAAAAGTCACGCTGCAAATCAACCCACTTGCCTTTCTTTCATTTCCCTCGCTCACAAGCGACTAACAATGAATTCTGTCAATGTCATGTCGCCACGCGTGGGCGTCCAAAGAGGTTGCTAAGAGCTTGCCTTGTACTACAACATAATAGTCTTGTTGTGTGTGTGGAAAATGCTTTCAACACTGCACCCATGCAGTGTGCGTGAGAGTGATGCAATCATCTGTCGTGGAGTGGAATCGATTGCCATTAGCTGACATTTACAAAAAAAAAAAAAAAAAGAACTTGGGAATGCAACTGCTACTTCCACCCTGCCCTCTGTGGTGTGGACCATATGGACATGGGGAGGAGAGAGGAAGTCTCGCCCCTTTAAAAACAGATGGGGGTGCGCTTCAATGACATGACACAGGCATGAGCGTATCGCAAATTCCTGCCATGCTTGTTCTTGTGTGTGTGCGTGTGTGTATTCATGCAGGCCACAACAAAAAGAAGCGGGTGAGGCGGTCCAGGGCAGTTCGGAGAGTGCTATCAGTAACGTAAAAAGGGAGGGTCAACGTTTACAGCCTGGAGTGGATGATTGCCACCACTCCGTTTCCGTACTTATCGGTGTAGGCGGAAAGGAAACGTTAAGAGAAGAACCCCCCTCCCCCCCGCCTCTCGGGTATTCTGAGACTTTCCAGAGTATTTTTTTTTTAGTTACTGCTCACTGTCTCACCGCAATCACTACAGAATAGAAGCACAGTTCACAAGTTTCGCTCAGAATGTAAGACAACCGCTTCCTTTTCCGCCTCTTCGAGACAATGAGCACACCAATGGCTGTCAACTGCTTTTAGGATGTTTGATCATCAGTGAAAGTAAGACTGGGCCAAGTTATCACTATATGTCTTGTGCTAAATTTAAACTGCAACGATTAATCGAGTGATTGAAAAATCGATAATGTGATGACAACAAGGCAACATAATACCTACGTGCACATTTTGTGTGTTTTGTGATTACTCAATGGGTGCCAAATATAGGCATTTAAGAGGGGATTGTCAGTGTAAATCCAGCCTTAAGGACAAAAACAGCCATGCCACTGTGTGTTGAGTAGAAACAGATGTTCAGTCTACGCAAAAACAAATGTATATGCCTGCATGAGAGCAGCATATGCATGTGCACCTATTTTAATGACGCAAACATTTGACGACATACAAACAAGCCTTCAATGCATGCACAATTGCAAATCTGTCAGAAACATTAACCAAGTGCCAGTCTGAGATTGGATTGACATTTGTTGTGTAATAACGCCCAAAGTGACGCAAACATGTTTTTGGCACCCGAGTGACTTTGTTTTGACTATCTGCTGATTAGAATCCCGATCAAACATCTCAGCAATGCATTAAGAAGAAAACAAGAGCATCTAAATGTTCTCTGTTGAAAATGTAAAGTGGAAGAAACAAGGCTTTGTGTAAACACCAACTTTGACGCCATAATGTATTTTTTTTTAGCTTTACTTAGTGACACCTCAAAATATGAAACCACAAAACAAGACTGAGAAGAAGCTTTTGGTGACAAAATACAAATATACAACAAAACTGACTCATCTTGTGGCACGGGTTTGTCATTTTTAAGAACTCTTATCACGTTGCTACTTAAAGTACATTGGCTGCCTTGCACCACCTTTGCAACTGTATTAGATAACTGAAGTAGAACAAATAAAGATGCATGCAGGGATGACAGATTTATGCCACCAGAGCTGGCTGAGAGCTTGGGAAAGGAAGGAGAAATTGGTTTAGTATGTTTATTAGTGCCACTTGAACAAAATACCCAATGTATTGCAAATTATTAATAAGTTACGACTCTCTGACTCCAGTTGCAGAACCAGTGCTCTAATCAACATGACAACATTACGAGATAAGGTGACACAAGGTAAACGCGTGCCCAGGTCCTAAGTTGACATACCAGGGCTGTCCTAAGCACTCTAGCATGCCCGAGCTCGGAAGTGGCTAGCACCGGGGGCTAGGTAACAAAGCCAAAACACACATATACGAAATAAACTTCTATTCCGAGGTACGTTGACAAATAACACTTACGTAAACCGGTAAGGGCCAAGGGTATCCAGCGGCTTCAGCTCCAACCGGAGATTTGAGCCTGAGCTCCAGCTTTTCTCCCATTCTCCACTTGACGGCGGCTTGGGTTTACGGCTAGCGAGCTAGGCTAGCTGGTAGACTGCTGTCCGCGAGCTACAACGTGAACATGTTGAGATGGGTCAAAGCGTGTTTTCAAGAAAAAAAACAAAAAATGCCCGCCCAAACAGGCGTCGAGTCGTGGAACTAGCGCAATGTAACGTCTGACTTGGTTTCGATTTTTCAATAAAATGCTCCCTTTATGACCACTGGCAATAACACCGCTCCTGTGTGGCCGCCATCTTGCCCGGCATTGAAAAACTATGGCAGGAGGCCACACACACAGGGGAGGGTGACGTCACCGAAGGGGATGGCGATTTGAGGTCGGGGAACCATGACAGCGAATGGCTTGTGCCACTTTGACAAAAAATATATATTTTTGCCCGGCAAGTCCCCACACAGTCAAGTTCTTGACGAGTCCCAACAATACAAATATATAAAAAAAAAAAATACGTAAAATTATCTTAAAGGCAGAACGTCACTCAGCAACAGTTGACGTGATCACGTGATAGCGCTGGAACGTCACAAAGCTCATCTGGAAATTGTTCCAGTGAAACATTTTCTAAGAACTCCAACATTAAATTTGAACATTTGTGAGCGACCAGTACAGTTCTGCTAAGAAAAAAAAAAAAATCATACATTAAACTGTGTTTGAATAAGATAAGACTTTCTTGATCACCAAGCAGGGAAAATTACTCATAATTATGTAGTAACAAATTAAAAAACAAACCACTTTCAAGGGAACCAATGACTGAAAGACTTCAAATCAAAGTAGTTTCATTAAACTCTTAAAAATCTAGTTGCAACAAACCACATCAAGTCACACCTTCAATGAAAAGGCTTGACAAATACTTCCCAGATATTGTCAGTATTATTCATCATATGCTGACACAATCAGAAAACATTCTGACAGCATTATGACAAAATAAGCCTGCAAATGTCACCAATTCTTCCAAAAACAAAAATAAAGCACACACAATCCCAATTCAAATCAAAATGTTTGACAAGGCCTTCCTGGATCTTTAATTAGATTGCCAACACAGACACACATATAGTAGATAAACATAATAAAATGGTGAAACTATGAAAAAATACTTTTGGCATTTCTGTCCCCCATCTACACCTCGTACTAAACTTGATTCCGTTACTCCCGCGGGTGTCACAGCAAATTAAATCCAGTCAGAAAAATAAAACCTAGTGAGTGGAAAGGGGGGGGGGGTCGTTCCAGCGGTTTCCATACGAGTAGAAAAATGTCAGCATATACGGTATGGGGGAGGCATGGCAGGGGGTGCCACGACGAACCCACTGACCGCATCCCTCCTCCCTCACCCGAGCTGTGCAGCATGAGGCCAACTTTGGGGTGCAAGCCAGTAGCAGCATAACACGAGACTCACGCCAAGTGGAGCAACGGCGGCCTTGTGGAATTCTGAAATCCTTCAACGCCGTGTCAGATTACACCTCAAGTCTCTTGCTGGCTTTGGTGCAATGCCAGGGGATCCTCACTCAGTCACGTGTTGCATTTAAGAGACTTTTAAAGAGAAGTATGGAGGACATTAAAAGAAAAAGCACCCCCCAGCTGAATATGGTGTAATCAATGCGTGTAATGTGCCTTGAAATGTTGTTGACAGGGAAGCATACAAAGTGCGGTGTGGAAAAAAGATTTGGCTTGAGTTTGCTGCTTTCTAGTACAAAAACAAAAACTTGTCAGAAACTGAGCCAAGCTGGTTGAAAGAAGGAGTGTGCTGCCACCAAGTGGCAAAGATGTTTCACATCACATTAAATATGAACATTTCTGGGAATACTTTTGGCAAATATATTTTACTACAAGTTTTGAATCATGATTTCAAAATAAAGTAAAACTACTCACCCGTTTGAAGATGTTTGACAGACAAGTAATAAGAAGCCACCATATATTCTATTTCCTGGGGGGGGAAAAGCTTCAAAATTAGTGAAACCAAATTACTATTTTGTATCTCATTCAATCACAAGTATGTCGCACAATCAGACAGCAATAATACGGTTGGGAATTTGATCGATTAGGATTTGAAAGAATTTTTATTGAAACAAGATTTTTCATTTCAGTCCCAGTCCCTTATGGTTTTCAAAAAAGCGTGCTTTGGGTTTTAAGCGCTGACATTTCCAGACTCATCTGCCTCCCGAGTCCCTCACCCCCTCCTTTTTTTTTTTTGCTTATCAGCGAGACAAGAGAAGGTGAGGAAAAAGAAAATGTATACACAACAGGCCATTTTGGCACAATCACTCCTGCCTGGCTGAATTTTCATCGAGACCAGGGCAGGTCAGTATGCAAACAGAAAGAGTGCTGTAAATTCTCACATGAGGAAAGCACTGAAGGGAGAAGAAAAAAAAAATCCTTACATGAGTTCAATTGATCACATTGGAGCGGAGCTTGGATCTCAATCTGCTCCAGTAACCCCCCCCCCAAAAAAAAATCACTTGGACAAAAATAAGTAAAACAAACACCCTCACAGATAACAGCAGGGTGACGGAGGAAAGTGCTGATTTGTCATCTTCACATAAAGCAGGGGATGTTTTTTCCTATCAGGGGGCCATTTTGGGTGGCTGTATTAAATCTACGACAAAATAAGTGAGCATTTGTGAGCTTCTCATCACAGTCCTTCCAGATTTTTTTCTTCTTCACACAAGGGCTTCAGGTTTCCCGCCCCTGACGCAAATGTTTTCTGACATCAAGTTTTGGGGGGGGCAAAGGCAAAAAGTGGTAGCGGGGCAAAAGTCTGTTGCGGAGGAGGATGGCTTCGTGTTAACAGTCGTGCGGACGCAACGTGATGGAAAATGAAGATACTTAAATGTACGATTGAGATATCTATGCTCTTCACAAAAAGCTTCCGGGTTGAACCTAAAACACCTTAACAACGGAACCTCAATTGACCTTTGAACTTCAACGCAGCTGTTTCAGTACTTTTTGATTGTACGATACATTTTGTTCAAATGTGGTCACTGAGTTTAGAGTGTCATTACCAGGTTTCAATAAAGATACACTGGAGGAGTCACAGAAAGGCATCCAAAGTGAAAATATGTGGGAGAACAGAAAATTGTGCAAAAAGTACTGGAACAGTGACACGCTGTGATTCAACACTTGTAAAGTGAGTTTTAGGTTCACCCTGAAATTCCTCCAAAAATCCATCGCTTCAGTAGAGTATTTTTGGGTTAAATGCTTGTTTTAGGCAATTTCTTATGGAGGTTTCATCTATTTGTAACTTAGATCAGATGCTTTGTTTTGGCCACCAAAAGCTTTAAAGCGCTTGTGAATAAAGTAGAACTTAAGACTTGTGATAACTCCATCGACATGTGTGGGCTCTCTTTAAAGAGAGTTGAAGGGCAAAAGGCAGCTTCTGAATAAAATACTGGCTGACGTTCAAAATGAGGAGAGATGGCCTTGAGAAAGCTCCGATATTCCCCGTCATTTTGTGGCTGTGAAAATAAATACATCTCAATATATAAGGCGGGGAAGACTGTTTCTTTTGATTTTCCTAACTTGAAACAAACATTTGGCCTGCGCTTCCAAGTCTCAAAAGCAGGACAGACATCTCCTTGGAAAGAAATGTTTGTTTTTTTTAATTCCCTGATTCTTTAATATCTCACTGGAAGAAAGGAAAGACAAAAAAACAAAAAAAAAAGCCTTACGAGGGCCGGCAGGGACATCTTCCGCAACGAAAAGAGAGGACAAAGATTCCGCGTCCTTGTTCGAGTCCTCACGTGAGCCTTTGGCCTAAATGAGAGCATCTTTGTCCAAATGCAAAAAATATATATATTCCAGAGGCGTCCCCCCCCTCCCACCCCCTTTTTCCTCATCCAAATAAGTACTTTTACTTTCAGAGTTGCTGTTGATCGTATTCGCCGATGACTTTTTTGATATGTGCCAGTTTGTTGTGCAGATATTCACAGCGGTTCTTCTCTTGGCTATAGTGGGGATTAATCTGGAAGGGACACAGAGAGAGAAAAATCAAAACAAATGTAGACATAGTGGGCACCTTGAGATATGAATTTCATTCATTCTGTAACCACACTCCTAACACAAAACACTCAAATTGTCTTTCCTTATAGAAATGAACCAACTCAGCTTCCTTCCAAAATAAAATATTTTTGATAAGATATTTTATAAAAACACACAATCATGTTGACGCCAACTTAAAAATAAAATTACCACGTTTTGCTGTGTGTGTATGTGCATCTTGGCCACCTGGGGGCAGTATAATACAGACATCTTCACAGCTCCTCAGGAAACTGAGGTACTGTTGCTCTTCACACAGGATGAAGAATATATTGGCCTGTGAGTATTGTGCTACTATCTGTCTACATGTGTTGCTTCACCATAAGTGTTAAAGTGTTATCACACCTTGAATCTGATATTATTTGTCACAGCCCATTTATGGTATTTTGCCTTGTTTGTGTTTTGTATTAAGCGGAATTGGGATGCTCATAGGTAAGTGGTTGCTTTAAAGAAACTCAAATCACAATAATAACTTTACGTTTAGTTCCACTGAAATATCAGTTGACTTACCTTTTTAATGTTATGATACTCTTGGAGTATCTGATTGTGGATTGTCTGCAGAGGACACAATAACACTTTTTTAAAATATTGGCGCTACACGAAGATATTCGACGCCTCCGAAGAGAAACGTTACCTTATACTTGTCTGTGCCTTGCTGCAACTTCTTCAGCTCATTGTCCAGCTCAGTGAAGTGCCTGGTGATGCTTTCGATGCGAGCGTGCAAACCGCGGTACTCGGTGTACTCCGAATTGAAGTCGTTTTTATACCTCTGACGCTGCTCTGGAGATGTGATCACTGTGTATTTCCTAAGGGAGGATTTAAGTTTAAAAAGGTTCCACCAACAAATGTGGAGGGGGAAACAAAAAAAAACACAGCAACTGTGCGACAACGTTGAAGTACTTACAATAAGTAGTCGGCCACCTCCGGTGACGATGAAATACTCGTACTATTGCACATCCCATTCAGAGCTTAAAAACAACCAGAAAAATATTGTATGAATTTACTGGTAACCCCATAACAAGCACATTCACGTTGTATTCCAGACTCCTTTGGAAAAACCATATCAAACCACATGGATGAAGGTGAATAAGAAGAAGTCTGTGAAATCAGTGAGTCACGCACTTTTGAAAAAGATGACTCACTCAAGTGATGACTAATGAAGCAAAAGATGAGAGTCTGACTCTTTTGAGTCCCTCGTATTACTTTCTAAATAAATTATGTAAATACATTATGTTATGAGACCAAATCATGAATGGATTTTGCGCCGCAGCCCGTAATGACTCACGCCCTGCGCAAATGAAAGAGTTGTTATTTGTTAAACGGAACTCTATTACTATTATAATAGTGGAATTAATGATCTTTGGCAGAGGTTCCTGCTCCAAACAAATGAGGGGAGAAAAGGATCCAGGATGAGAAGACGTGCGACTCACTTGTGCTTTTGAGTGGAATACTGTTGCTTTTGAGGTTTTCTGGGCTCATCTCACAGGTTCTGTCAGGCTCAGGCACTGAGTGTGGGCTCTTCCTCTCTTCTTCTGGACCTCTGGCTCGCTCTTTGTCTTTCTTCTCCTTGTCTTTATGTTTCTTGGATTTCTTCTTAGGCTTTTTGCTGCCGGTGGCCGCCGACTCGGCGCGGGGGGGCGGAGCGGGAGGCGCGCCAACGGGCGGCGGGGCCGCCGCCGTCGCCGAAGGAAGCGTAGGCGCTTGGCCGAGTCTCTCCGCCGTGGTTTCCTGGACGTCGCAGTCTTTGCCGTTATGGCTGGAGTCGTTGCTGACGTCTGACAACGCTTCAAATGGGCGCGGGATATCCAGCATGGGGAGCGGCTGGGAGCCGGAAGACGGGGCGGCGTCCGACAGGTGAGCGCCGAGTCCCGGCTGCGCTCCGCCTGCCTCCCCTTTGCCGTTGGATGAGTTGAGCTTGCCATTAATAGGACTGGGTGCAGCTTTGCTGGCAAGGTGCGATATCCTCGGCTTCTTATTGGCGAGGGGGTCGATGAAGTCTGCAGCGGGACGTTTCTGGCAAACAAAAGTAACACAATATTAACAACAGACTTGATGGTCCAAAACATTTGTGTTTTCGGGTAAATGTCCAAAATGACATCATCATGGGATTACGAAAAGTCTTGGGTGTGTTTTGTGTTTTCACCTGAGACGGTGAGCTGCTGGCTAACTCCTTGGGCGGGCTCTCTGGAGGAGGAGCGGCACTGTTCCGAGACTGGCACTGCTTCCTGAAAGAACAAACACATTCGTTTCCAATAAGTGACACACCGTATTTCCACCACAGTGTTGCGGATGGGCTGCGACTGGTCCGACAAGAGCTGCCAAATTGTGCAAGCGCACGACTAAAGTCAAGCTTTTGTACTTTTTTGACAAACATAACGGAGTAAATGAGCCACAGCTGATAATCAGCAGGGGAGAGGGGGGGGACACTTGGACGCACAAAATGTTTTCGTGTCTCTGCAGGGGGCCGGAATACTGTAGAGGGAGTCGAACTACTGCAGAGATCAGCATGTGCTAGGACTCGGTTGCATCACGTGCAGTAAAGTCAAGTAGCTGTGTGTATGTACACCAAAACAAACAAAGCTGCTCCTTTTTTTCATTTATTTCCCTCCATAAATTGTCTTGCAACTATGACATGAATGGAAAATAAATCCACACAATAATTACATGGGAACGACAGATCAAACGTCGACAAGAGGGTGCCTTGGTATCGGTGACCGGTATCGACCGCAGTCGCAGTCTTTCGATTCTTTGAAACAAGGAAACGCTCCGAGATGATTTTCATGTTTCATTGAGCCGTTTGCTGCCTGATCTATATTAATAGCCGACTGGAGGCTAGCATTTCCTTGCTAGCAGATCGTGAGGAACCAGACTTTTTCCACTGGGAAGAAAGCCAACAGCTCATGATGTCAATAAACATAATTCATCGCTCCAATGGCAACATGTCACAAGTCATTCATCAGAGGCAACTCAGACAATTGCTGCTTTATAAACATCCATAATTAAAAATGATTATTGAGACCGTGACTGCGTAAGCTGTGACATTCAGTTGCCACCTGATACACAATAGGCTCGATTTTTAAAAGGACAGGTGTTTGCTCGCAAGCACGAGTTCTGACTAGAATGTCTGCGTGACGGAACATCTGATAACATCGCTCAAAACAGATTCAAATCGGCTTCCGGCGACTCGTATGTCTTAACGTGAAGGGCAATAGTGAGAATTGCAATAGTGTGACTATTTTCAGAAAAATAATCTTTACCGGAACAAGATTCTCTTGAGAAGCTGCTGGTCTCCTTCCGTGTATCCGGGCCAGTCTTTGTGAACTTCCTTATATAAAAAGTCTTTTAATGTGAGGGTGTTATCTTTGCCATTCAAGTTTGCCACCTACAGGGTGAAAAGGAGATCAGTGGTAAGGAATAATGTCAGCGAGTAACAGCAGCGAGCGCACGTGACCTGTTGCAGGTGGCTGTCCATGGCGTCTTTGTCAGACTGCAAGAGGCCGTCTTTCTGCAACCTGAGGAGCAGCTCGGGCTTCTTGTAAGGCTTGAGGGCCAGCAGGTGGACCAGGCGCTCTCGGAGCGGCCGGTGCTGAGTGCTCGCTTTCTTGACCGCGCTGCTGGAGATGATGACGGGCCGTGAGGTCCTGCGCGAGGGGGCCACGTCGGACAGGGTCGATGCCGGTTTCCGGATCTGAACCCTTTTGCCTGAAAAGTAAAAAGGAAGCATCGTAATTAGTGTAATAAACATCTGAAACTGCGGTCGTCTCAGCTTGGGAGGTTGCAGCACGGGCAATTTCCTCTTTTACCTCCCTCCATGCATTTGGATATTTTCATTTTTTAATGATGCGTTTTGTTTTCCTGGCAACTTTCTTCAGGCACGCCACGCCACGCCGCTCACCGACATATCTGCCGCCGGGCTTGATGACAATGGCGCCCCTGCTGCGCGTCTCCTCCTCGACCTGGGCCATGCTTTCTCTGGCCTTCTGGTAAGAATCGTCCGTGGCACATACGGTAATCTTGTCTTGGATGGCGCCCAAACAGTCCAGCTGAATGCTACCCTCGCTGCCAAAACAAAGAAGGAGAGACCGTGAGAGAGGAAGAACAGGGTGGGGTGACTCAAAGACTCAGTAGGGGAAAAAAAGTGTGGCGTGTTATTACAGACAAAGCATTTCAATAAACAACATGTTTTATTTTGTCATCGTTTGAGTCTTTTAACATGCACCCATTACTTTCCCAATTAGCTGTGGCTTTCTCCACACGAACACACGGAATGCCTTTCCGTCTGACCGCTTCCTTTTTTTGACAGTTTGGCAGCAAAGGAGATGCGACGGCAGCTCGAGGCTGGTCATTCGACTCGGCGAGCTGATAAGGATGCATTCGGAGATGTGGTTGAACTCCACGTGACCGGCTTTGCTGTGAGAGTTTCGACACTCGCCGTCTCCTTTCTGGTTTCTGGCTTCTGTTCCAGTTTGATTCAGTCAGCGCTTTTTTTTTTTTCTTTCTTCTGCGCAGCGGGACGGCAATGAGACGTGTCGATGTGCTTTGGTAACAAAAGTGTCAAGGATGCTTGACTGCATACAACTGGAGGTCAATTTCTGGGAGGAGAGATCTTTCTGACTTCCAGGGACGCAGCAAATCTGAGTTTGGATGTAGTTGATATAGTAAGTCTACACACCCCTGTGCAAATGCCGATTAATCGGTGGAAGAAACGATAGGAGAATCCCTTCCTATTCACAAATATGGCGTCGCTAAAACTGATTCACAAACGTCGGCTGACATGACAAGTGTGAGCGAGTTGAGATATATTTTATGATGTGGTTGCAACCGAGCAAGGCCACGAAAGAGTGTGTTGGCCCTCACCTGCTGATGTACTGCTGGATGCAGTCGAAGCTGCCCTGCGGGTTATCTCTGCCCACGTTGGACAGGTAGAAAGTAAACGTGTGCAGTTCATTGGAATTCTCGGACCGTGGTATTGAAATTTTCTGCAGGAGGGAAAAGGAGACAAAAAAAAAAGGAACGGAAGAAACGCCATTGTGAAATAAATAAAATGAAAACATTTTGGAATGTTTAACTTGACAACTTGGCCACAGCATGAAACAAGATTCAGACTGAAAGGACCAAGGGGAATAAAAACACTTATCCAAGGATATATGGCAGGCCTTTTTTTTTCCTAATGCAAAATAATTGAAAACCTATGCTAACTCCATAGCGTGGGAATGCATGTCATATTTGTTCTTTTCCATCTCATTACAATTAAAACACGTCATTGTTTGAATTTGAAATAACTATAAGATCCGCCCGGGGGCCGCGGCAAATGTGCTCCAGGATTCTCCTTACTAAAAAAACATGGAGAGCCTCTAAAAGCTCCACAACTGCTTTTCATTCTCCACCTTTTGTGAAACTATTAACAATTGAAGGTATTTCTCTATTTCACACAAATAAAGAAGCTAGAGTACTTTGTGTTTGTTTACTGCAAAGCAAAATTGGCTTTCACAACACCGCAACTACTTTTGCCGTAATGCTTTCGCAATTTTCTTCTCATCGCTTGTGGGGCAGTAAAATGAATTAAAATATGAGCAAAGACTGAGGCAAGAACTTTCTGATGGTGACATCTTGCGCTAAGTCCATTGCGTACAGTCCATTGCTCATCCCCCCACGGTGTCGAAGGCATCGGCTCTGTTTACCGAAGGGCTTGACGTGTGTGAAGGCTGCAGGTGGCCCACTATAAATACATGTCCTTTATTTCCAGTCCGTTTTGCTCCACTCTAGCGTGGCATGACACACTTGTTGTTACTCCAATTCCTTTTCAATGAGCTTTATTGACAACTGTGTTCTTTACAATGAACACAAGACTCAACCGAAGGACGACCGCTGAGAAATATCACGTTCGACCAAACAAACGAGGCCCATCGAGTGCAAAGACATAAACCGCGCAGGTTTGTTTGTAATTTAGTGTCATTGGCAGCCGGGTGAGTGTCGGTTGGCGGCCATCGCAGCTATACGTTACGGAGATGTAAAATGTAATGCTGCAATTTGAGTCGGGAGAACTCAGAAGCCAGAGGGGATGGACGTGAGAGGGATTGTGATGCGGGGAGGGCGAAGCCACAGAGGGACTGACGCAGTCGACTGGGTGACTCACTTTGAAGAATGAGTGGAGAGCGAGGCTCCCCCACACCAAATGGCTCCCAGGCCCAAACATGCGTACAATTTGTAAGTGTGATGGTCGGAATAGAGTCGGTTGCCTAATAGACAAGTTGGAATGCACTGCACTCGGAAAATGGAATAAGAGTGCCAAGTTGTTGCTGAGGAAAATCGAGGGGGGATCGGAAGTGCTAAATGAATGATGGTTAACGAAAGAAGAAATGCACCAATACCGAGACTAGAATCACTACCGGTATTATGAAACTGCTGCTTTAAGGCAAACAAGGACAGCAACACTTAGCTATAAATTATGCTCTGCAAAAAAAACCCCAATAAAGTCCACTTCCAGTAGAAGGAGTCATTTTATTCAGTGGTTAAAACCCACTTGTGTATCTACCAGGCTCTGTTTTTATCAATTCTGATTTAGTACAGCGCTACGAGTCAAATGCACTTAAAGTGCTTCGCCTCACTACGAGCACAAAACAGACGAGGTGAAGTATTAAGACGTTGCGAGAAGACCAAATGAGACAGCACATCCTGCCGACAAACAATACCCTGTTTATAGCTTTGGCTACTGGTACGAGTGGATTTAAACAGGCTGTCCAAACACCCCCTCCTGTTTTGTCCTGCCTGCAAGTCTGCTCATCTTTTCATTCTGCTTGGCATCAAGAAAACAATACCTCTTTTCAGGATGGACTCATTAGAAAACAGACAAATCCAAAGCGGCCGAGACGACCGAAGAGACACACAAGTAGAGCGACAATGGACGCCCGTGTGGACAAAAGGTCGGATGGGGTAAACCGCCGCCGCGACCGACGGCCGAGTGAACCTCATCGTGTTCCCGGAAAAGCGACAAAGCTTTACTGAAATATTAAGTGAGATTCGGACATTTGTTGCAGCCTTATCAACAGGTTTACCGGAATCATTTTTTAATTCTTGCCTTCCCCATCGCGACGCGTACGCTCGTTCAAGCGGCGAGAGCGAGCGCTTGAAATGGTGTCACCAAAGCATCTGCTGCGTCATTTCGCCACTTTCACACTCGCGCCCAACATTCTGGCCTCGACACATTTTTCCAAACTGGGTGAGTCTGCCGCGTCGCTTTCGAAGGCATCTGATGTATTAATAAGCCACGACGTCCAATCACAAACAAGCGGCAAAGCATCTGATCCGTACATATGACAAATGTGACCCATGAGAAGTTCACAGGAAAAAAATTTTTTAAAAATCACCAAAAAATGACTTACCCCTTGGTTTCCATTAAATGTGATCAATGGTTGTGATGACCGGACCTAAAATAAGAGAAGAAAAAAGACAAATGTTATCAATTTGTACAATTCACCCAACACATTTTTTTTAAACGATCATCAATTCACTAAATTCAAATGGGCAAGTTATATTTGTATGTAAACGATAACATCCACGAGCTGTCGTCAATAATCAATAGCGAGCCGAGCATAATGTAAGCAAGCAAGTGTGCTATTATTTTGTCCTTGAGACACATGACTGATGATTGGGGTTCTTCACGCAGACAATAGTGGGAGCCAACCGCTGACATGATCCGAATACTTTCAGCCACACTCGCAGCAGAATACACACAGTCTAGCCCGCTAGTGACACGCAATCATTTGTCACCATTACCAGAGAGGGAGAAGGGCGGAAAAAAAAAAGATGAAAGATTTTCTGCTGTCTTTGTGCGGCTTGTCGTTTTGTGCTTAATCACAACCCAGATTAAAAGAAGAAAATGGAAGGAGGAACTAATTTGGTGTGATGCATTAACATGACCTAGTTAGCATTGACATTATAAAAAAAAAAAAAGAAAAATCACATGGTTTTTATTTTGATGTCAATGCCAATTAAAATGAGATTCTTTGCAGAAAAACGGAGAAATTAGAATCATATTCCAGCAAAGAGTGAGGACACGCACGCACACACCACAAAGAGGAAGTCAAACGAGCTGCTCCCCCTCCCGCACGGTTCAAATGAACTCGAAGTTCATGCGAGGTCAAGTCAATCACGCTTTGTACTCTGGCATACGTTTCACTCTCGCTTTTCTCAAGCCTATAATCAACTTGATTTCATCTTCAATCGTCTTTTTTTTCCCCGGAATGTATAGTTGACCAATCGAGGTCACGAGTGAACTGCGACAAAAGCGTTAACAGTAGTCACGAGTTGTTGCGACTTTTCGACTTGTCACTCGACTCTGATCAATCAATTGACTTCAAATTGTTCAAAATGACTCGGAGGTGTCGTGAAGTCTTTGCAGAGCTTCTACTGGCTGTCATTTGCGTTTGAGAAGAAAACAAAAGACATTGTAATTGGCTGCAAATCCTGCCCTGACATTCCTGACAGACTAAGTGAAGCTGGTTCTGCAAACTCCACAGGCCATGTGACAGCTACTTGCTCAGAAAGCACCTTGCTCGCATAATTCGCTGCACAATTAATTCACTTAAGGTCAAACATTTGATGGAAAGTGGTGAAACTATGAATTTAGGGAAGTAACACGTCTCGTCAAAAACTGTTGATAGTTCCGGCTTTAAATAAATCATAAATCAGAGTTTTGTTCCAAACTACTGCATTTTAGTGGATACAGTAAAAACCCAGGACTGAAACTAATTTATAATTTTATCAATTATTTTTGTAGAGTCAATGAATTGGATCAGAAAACATTTTAAAGATTAATATCGATTAATTAAGTAATCGATTAACGGTTCCAGGGGGGCAATTGTTGCCATTTTTACAGAAATGTTTCTGGCAAAAGAGCGTTTCACTTTCTTGAGCCGAGCACAGTGCAAACATCAAGAACCTATCCAGGAACACCGGGCCTTTCATGGAGCCACCCTCCTAGGTCAAGCCTCAACGCCGCTGCCGCCGCCGCCGCACCACTTTTAGCAGTTCAGACTCCAGCCCCCTCCCGGCTGCGCAAACATAGTGCTACCATCAGCCCGTTCGTTTGAATAGGCTGCTGACATGCCACTATTTTGTGGGACCTGATCCCAGAATGTTCCACAGAGCTAAGCTTGGGGACAGAGTACAGGTCTGGAGCGTGGGATCGATGACAAGGCCGCGGATGGGGCTGGCAGCTAGAAGCAGTAGCAAAAGCGCTAACAGAGATGGGGCGACATTAGCGTGTCAGGGAATCCCGTGTTGCTGGGACAGAGGTGTTATCTTTAACACCCGATGCTCGCATCTCCTGCCTTCTTCTCTTGACAGCGATGCCCAACAAATATTTTATACATCATCTTTTGCAGTAACTCAAAATGTGAAAAAATTCACTCTTTTGGGCATCTATCTCTTTCTTTATTCCGCCTATGCCAATAACGAACACAAAATCTTTAAGACAAGTCTGGCCATTGATTGTTTCATTAGTACTTCCCCTAATGAGTGACAGAAGATTATTCGAGTGACATGAGCTTACCTGCGTGTGCATAAACTCACTCTGCTGAGCTTTAAAAGCATGCCCGAGGCAAGGCGTGACGTACGCGCCGCCGCTTTGGTGTTGTGGGTCAGGGAGTGTGGCTGGCGTGTAGGCCGTGACACCCGGGGGTGGGGGTGACGCGATCGCCGGTTGCCACACGACCGAGGACTACTGTGACATTTCGAGTCGTATTTGGCCCAAGCGGGTAGGGTCATTCCTCTCGCTCGCCCTGTCCCATGATCAGCTGAAACTGGAGAGTCAGCATTCCTTAAATAACCATTGCAGCGGCACATGCTAACCCGCTTCAAGCTACCGACCAAAGCTCATCTCCACCGCTACACACATCAAGCCTATTGTGTGTGTCATGAAAAGTATCACGTTCCCAATCGATGAGAATAAAACGGATGAAAAATACTAAGAAAGGCATCGATGGCTTAGATTTCCGACGTTTCCTTGAAAATGGCACATTATAGCTGAATGTCAAAAATGTTGTGTTTAACAAAAGCTCTTTAGAAGAAGCAACAACAATGACACTCAGATTTCACGCTAAGCTCCAACAATGCTAATTTGAATCATTGTCAAACGAAAGCGCATTCGCACGGCTTTGCCAAGAAATTGGCGTTGTCGGAAATAACCTGGGACTTTTTGAGGGAACGCGACGAAGTGGAAAAATAAAATTAAAATATAAACATCTGCGAATAGGTGAACTTACAAGTGGGAGGTTCCAATATACACTTCTGAGGCTGCTTCAAATTCAACAACATGGTCATTTCCAAATGCACACATACCTGAATAAAATGCCAGTAAACTATAAAACTTCAATAGGCATGCCAGGCCAGTAGTTCAGACTAAACTTTCCGTCTTTTGAATGAATACCGTTGTTCTGGGCGTATGTTTTTAGTAAATTATCTGACTCTGCAAGTCACTGCTGCCCCATTTTACACTGCCTGTAAACTCAAAGCTGCTATTTTCCTGCCTACTACGTGACGCATGTCTGTATAAAAGTGCAGCTGGCAATTTTCCACCTTCTAAGGTAGAATCGAGGGCATAGCAAGAGGTGGAAGGGATCATTTGCTGCTGCTGTCGTAATGAGAGCACGACCAGCTGACAGTCACGTCTCAAACAGGAAGCATCGAAACGCTCCGGGGTCGTCTCACTGCTTGACGGCACATTGGACGACATCGTAAACAATACCCCAACCCCCCCATAATGCTACTGGACAGCATCACGACATGAATGGTTTACATTGTAAAAAAAAAAAACAGTCCCTTTAACACAAGCAAGCTCAACGTAAAATATAAAACAAATCAAATACCACCATGACAATACTGCAAAAATGGTTTTGAAATGTTTCTACCTCCCCCCCAAAAAAGATAGACAAACACAATACCGTGTGAATTTTACTATGCAAATATTCACTCCAATAAAAATATCAGTACTGTATTTCAAAACTAAACTACAAACAGGAAGGTAATTAGTCGCCACAATTTATAGTTGGTGCTTATCAGCTGTCAGTGGCGCTGTACACAAACATTGCATGAGAAGATAAGGCCTACTTCTCCTGACCAGCCAGGTTTTCCCTGTCAAATATTTATAGAGGCTGAAATGTTAGAAGGCAATCCTCTGGGCAAGTAGCAGAAGCTTCAGCATGGCAGAGCTATTTGCACAAATCAAACCAGCAGCATCAAACTCATTTTTGTTGAGGGCCACATCATACTTATGGTTTCCTTCAGCTGGCCATCATGACTATGACAACCAACTTTTTAAGACCTCCTCCTAAAAAAAACTAACTGAATCTTAATTTGTCCATTCGGAATAACTCCAACGTGTTTTTTAATCCGATTAATCGTTTTAAAATGACAAATTTTTGTTTGCTGGAGAGGAGGGTTTGGAACGGATTATTGGCAGTTCAATTCATTTCACTGGGGAGGTTTAATTTGAGATGAGTGATGTGAGTTACGAGGGTGGTCATGGAACCAATTAAACTCATAAATCAGAACACCACTATATAATAGTTTTTTTTTTTTTTAAATAAGATACCACTGATGGTGTGGTCACTTGCTGGCTGCTTCACCAGACTGTTTTGACAGCTTACCAAACTTTCTGGAAACAAGTTTGGAGTGAAATATGATATTTCCCAAGCTAGCCAGGGAGGGAAATTAACCCCCCAATAAAATAAAATAAAATATGAAACTTGAGTGTCCAGTGTTAATTTGAGACTCAAGTCTGGCTGTTGCTGGTTAAAAAAAGCTAGCTGCCACATTCAAGTCAAGCGGCTCAGTAGGAGAACCGTGCGGCCGCTAAACTCCCTTGGTGTGGCCGCCTGTCGGGGCTCAAGAGGGGGGTTAGCAAGTTGGAGTGGACCGACCCCCTCCCAACGTCCACATTCGGGCTTTACTACCCCCGCCGCCGCCTGTCACAGCCTCGCGGACACACTTCCAACAAACCCCCCTCCCTGCCTCACCTCAACCCGAAATGTCTCGCTTCGCCGGGGCCGGCGGTGGTCTTACCTTGCCGCCCCGGTAACCCTCGAAGGCCTTCAGCGCGCTGTCAGTGAGTTTGACGTGGAAGACGGAGACATTGCTGCCGTTGCTCACTCTTCCACAGGACAGCCCGTAGCTCCGCTCCTCTTTCAGCGCCGCCATCTTGGCTGCCGTTCCCACCGCCGCCGCTACACACACACGCACACACAAGCATAGACGCGCACGCACGGGGCACGCGCGCACTTGTGCCGTAAACGGATAATTCCCGTTTCTTTAGAATTGGCTAGTCAAATACTGTCGTCACGCGATGACGTCACGACAGCACATTTTTTAATTGACACGCCCACCTATGAGCACGTCAAATTGAGATAACAAATTAAAAGAGGGGACAAAATACTTATCTAGTTATAGTTTTCAAATATTTAAAAGGGTTTAGAGGGAAAAAAAGCGATTTACAGCAATTACAAAAACAAACCCTCACTTTGTTTCATGTGTAAAAAAAGATTACGGTAAAAAGCACTTAGTTGAAAAACACGTTCAGGCAGGCTCGATTTATGTGTGGGAGGGATTAGATCATGTTTACGTCATAATTAGGCAAATGTGTATTACACAAATGATTCAAACCTACATATGGGCACGTAAAACCCTTAGACTTTTCTTTAAGGGCTATATAAATACATTCAATTTGACTAAAATACACAATTGCTCAAGCCATTCTTCCCTACTCAGATTTAAAAATAAAAAAAACATCCCAATAATTTGGAGGTATGTCTATTAGAATGGTGCTCATCCTCTTTAGGTCCTAAAATAAACCAGCACACAAGATGTGATGACAGGGAAAAAAAAAACTTTATTCTGATGTTTATAAAATTTACAAACACACGAAAATGGTCAGTTGTTGGCATTTGTTGAATTAAGGGCAGATTCATTCAAGTGCGGGATGTGTGCATTTACTACAAGCAGTGTCAAAAGAGTAACTTAACACCTAGGAAGGAAAGAAAATACGTCACACGCTCCACTCACGATGGACGTGTCATAACCTGAGGTATAGGTGACAAAAAAAATTTCCACAATAAATTGACTCTTTCTGCAGTGTCAAAATTTGGCGTAGCTGCACTCCACCCTGATCGTCACAGCAATAAGCGTCATCAATTGGAATAGTTAATTACTATACGCGTAGAGAGCATACTTCAACTTGCATTTTGGATCGTTACCTGTGTTAATGACGACAAAAGCGAGGTAGGACTGTTTAACCGCATTCCAGATCACCTTGTGGTGCTCTGAAGGGTTTAGCTTTGGATGTTTTAGCTAAGCGCACCATACCTTGTACCATTTTTAACGCACACATTCTCTCTTAAATACAAACTGAAAAGTATTGGGCCATATTGAAGTGGTGGACAGACATTAAATAGTGCATTAGTGAACCACCTCATTATACACAAGGGAAAAAAAACTAGTTTCCCATCCAAATGACTAAATGAAGCTCCTCCCCGCATTTCAACATGGGTCTTAGTCACAATTATATTTCTATCAGACTCTGCTTTGGCCTTAGCATAAAAAAAAAACAGCGGTAAGCATTCTGCAAATATATGCAAATTCACTTAATTATATGGATTGTGAACATTTACGGAGTACTGTCAATGGTTTTGAGCTTTTTATGACTGTACTTCAAGCAGGCCGTCTTTGAATAGTAAGCGGTCTTTTGGTAGAAAGAGACAATTACAGATTAATAGCTGCTATAAGGATTGTGAACATACAGATATGCATACATCTAACTTCCCATGAACAGACGGCAATTCTCTAACTCGGCAAACATCCGATTGACTGTATTGACATGTCCTCAGTACCAGATGTGCTTCTTTCTTGGTCCGTTCACTAGCCAAAAAAAAGGCGAGGGGGGGGGGGGGGGGGGCTTCAATTTCTGGCAGCCAAGACCACCGATAGGGCCACGCCGCCGATGGCGACTGCTGTGGCGCCAAATAACCACTTCCAGCTGAGACCCTGGAGAGGAAAAGGGGTGGAAGGAATGACAAAAGAAGGGGGTGGAGAGCATTTTAATGTTTATCCTGGCACAATGGAAGTAATTTGAAGGAACAGGTTTCCCCATCACACAGGTTAGAAAAACCACAATTGCGGAGACAGTGAAGTATCTTGATATTGGACTGAGCTGATGTGAGAGGGACTCACCCATGACGCCTTGGTCCAGTGTTTGTGTGGGCCGCCGCTGGCGGGGTTGCCCAGCATCTTTTTGTACATGGCCTGCTCGGCTCCTCTCTGCTCCGAGTGTTTCTTCACCAGTTTGGACAGCTCCGCGTGGATTGTCTACAGAGGCAAAATGGTCACAAATGAGCCAACATTGGTAATGGAAATGTGTCAAGAGGACAACAGCCTGACATTTATACTCTGGCGGTTAGGGAATGATGAATACGAAAGGGAATGTGTTTCGCTGTGATGCACAGATGGATGACAGAAGCTTGATCATTCTCATTAGAAAAATCATCATCATTCATCACATGCAGCTGACAAACAACCGGTGCCAAACTGACAATGTTTTTTTTTTGTTATTAGTAATCAATTAAAGAAATGTTACCTTCATCAATAGTACCAAATTCATTTATGGAGTCTTATTTGAAGCTAAGACTTACTTATTTTACATGCAAAATGCGTTTATCAACCTTTGCCTTTTGCAAGTGCATTCCCAATTTGGTACACAAAGCACCGCCTCTAAAATGCATTCTCCAAATTGAAGTATGCAAAAGACGATCCAACAAACACACAAATAAATAAATTATCTCACAGCTGTAAATAACATGTATTTTCATTTACACTTGGCACGGTGAAGGAAAAGCTGAAAAAAACAAGTTGTGTTTGACAGATTGATGTAGGACTGTGTGTGTGTGTTGGGGGGGGGCTCCGAATCCCACAGTCACAGAACCTTGTATGTCCATCTGTAGGGAGCGGAAGAACAGAAGGCACGAGATGGCACCGGCGTGCAAGGCGCAACCTATTTAAAGCCACTCGAAAAGCAGATCCTCTCAAATGACGAGCTGGCGGCTGGGGCCTGTGGGATGTGATAGTTTGACTTGTGGCGCCATCTAGTGGCCCTTTACAGTAACAAAAAGGTGGGCGTCGAATCTTATTTTGACTTAATGTTTTCACTGTCCGAAGTCCGGCGACACTTTTGCGAAAGAAAACATTAAGGTGCATTTTACCTTGTTGCTGGGTTCCAGCTTCAGTGCCTTTCTCAAAGTTTGAATGGCTTCTCCGTATTCGCCTTGTAAGGCCAGCACCTGGAGCGAGAATACAACACGAGGCTGTCAGTTCAAATGATGACGTTAGACGCCACGTGAAAAAATATGTGAAATGTGCACCTTGCCCATGCGGAAGAGCGCTTTGATGTTATCCGGCTGGTGACTGAGGGCGGCGACGCACGATTTGAAGGCAGCGTCGTAATGGTCCAGCTTAAGCTGCGCCGCCGCCATGTTGTTCAGACACTTTACTTTTACGTCTATCAACTCATTTTCCTCCTTCGGACTTATGTCCACTGTCGAGATCAAAGAAAGAAGGTTGGTGATTAATTTTTTTCGTGGGGGAAGAGGTGGACTTGTCATGTTACCTTTGGAGCTGGATTCCGTGATTTGCTGGGCGATGCTGTACGAGTTGATGGCAAAAGCAAAGTCTCCGCGTTGATAATGGACGTTGCCCTTTTCTCTCTTTCCATCAGCGAGCGCGATCTTCTCTTGAGGGGGCAGCAGCTCCAGGTCTGGTGCGTCGCAGAGTTTCTTCAGCTCTATTTCCAGGGTCAGCTCAGCATTGGGCGGCACGGGCGGTTCACGACTGCAAAAACACAATTACATTTAACATTCAGAAAGAAACGGGTTGTATATTTGATTGGGGGGGGGGATGCCATTACCTTCCACAACTTCCGTATGCATACGTAGCAGCAGTTTGGATGAGCGCCTTCTCGCCCATTTCCATGAGCAGCACTGCAAGATCCAGGGCCTGAAAGAGGAAAAGCAGCTGAGTGCAACAATTGCAAAAATCGCACCAATGTAGAGGTCAAAATGAAAAAGTGATATCTTTTGGTGTCAAAATGCAAGGACTCGCCATTTTTCATTTCAATGGAAGGAGACTCCCTTTTGACATTTTAGTCAGAATGAAAGACGCAGATGGCCCATTAAAAAAATCCCCATAAATGGTCACAAAAAACACCACCCAAAAAAAAAAAACCCCATTTGGCAGCTTTTTCTGTAGCGTACTGTCAATGTCGGAACAACATGTACCTGATATCAAAACAACTGGAGGTGTTTGAAGCCAAGCTTGGACAAACAGTACGTTCAAATAAAGAATCTGCTATAAAGTACCTGGATGACATCGCCGTCCCCCAAAGTGAACATCAGATCGCTGTGTTCCTCCACCAGTGTTTCATCCTTGAGGAATGTTTTCAGACAAATAGTCACATTCTGTCCTTTCGTCGGACGACTCTCCTGACCCTTGCCTGCCACCAGGACCTTTTTCTTCAGTTGCTCATTACCTTTGGACAAAATATGCTAAATATTACAATTACATAACACAAAATTATCTTTCAAACAGTAAAAATGTCTCTGCAAATTAAGTACAGCAAGACAAGCTGCAGCAAAATGCACCAGCCCTTGTTTTTCTGCACAGGTCAAAGACATCAAAGTGTTTAATTCATTGAGGCTTTCTCTTTACATTTTTGATGTCCTGTTTTGTTGGTGGTCCTTGAATGCAACAAATGCTGTCAAAAGTGAATCTATTGGCCCGTGTTGTATTTTTGTAGTTTTTTTTAGGCTAGTATGCTAGGTAATACTATTTATAAGCTTCGTGGTTTGTTATGATAATTTCACAATGTGTACATGCTAGCAATGGCGTCCCTGGGATGTCAATTATTTGCAGATTTTAATTGCCGTAATTCCTGGTGCCAATCTTCGCTGTACGGTTGTTATATGTGGCAGTGCGGTGTTTTGCACCAGAACGATTTCCGGTAACAAACAAAACTCGCGAAAACCGAAACCGCAAATGTGCGGGGGACCACTGTGTTGTTAAACACTTCTTTTAAACGGTGTTTGCGAAGGAAAGCACTAACCTAGCACATCCAGCCATTCCTGCGAGGCTTCTTCAGGGTCTGCCTTCTCGTTTTCGGGTTCCTTGCGACCCTGACCCTCCCCGCCGCCGGCGTCTTCCAGGGGAGGTGGGTCGTCGTCAATGTCACCGTCATCCAAGACCTCAAAGTCTTCCCCACTGTCGAGCAACGACGCCCGACAGGTCTTCTTGGCCGGAGCCGCCGCGCTGCCCTGACTATCGACGGGGTCCATTATATTTCCCGGTCATAAAATTGAGTTGCAAAAGTGGGCTGCAAAACGTTAAAGCAAATTTAATCCCCGATATCAACAATGCGTTTGATGACGTCACAAATCTAGGTTCTGATCGTGAGGATTTCAAACATATCGAACCGCTTAGTTTCTCCTCTCAACGTACCCTTAAGCGGCCATAATTAACTCTTAACTTAATAAAACGTGAACAAGACATCACTATTTCCAAGCCTTCATTACGTTTCTGGAAGTTTCTAGAAAGTTCTCCCACGCTTTCTTCAAGGATAGCTGATCTCGTGTCAGCTGGCCTTGATGTGTTTATGCTTGGAAGCTAACTGGCTAACGCGAGTGACGTTTTATGCTACTTAATAGCGTCCCGTCAAAATGAACGCGTGTGTTTAGATGTATAGCTTACCTTTGAACACTTGGAATTGTGGTGGCAGCACAACGCTTCATTCAATCGACAATGAAAGTCAGTCAGCCTTCTTGTGGTGTAACAAATCACCCCCACTTCCGGTGAAACTTTCACTACCGCTGGTCAGGACAGTAATGACGGCGGAGACTTTCAAAATAAAAGCTAACGTTTATTTATTTTAAATGTATTTAATATAAATTTATTATAAATTGCCGTATTAACTTATGATACTTCTTGAGTAAAACTGACAATTGACAAAAAATCCCTTTACTCACATTATCCTCAACTAAAACAGACTCAGTGATTTATCACATGTATTTTTTAAATTCACCTGATGAGGCAACTATGTAAAATTAAATATAACTATGTGACTGTAGCGTTTTGCAGAAGAGATTCAAACAATGAGGGGGGAAAAAAATCAAATGACATTTATTATTGATACATTGTTTCTTCTTTCTGATAAGCAAATGATCTTGTTTTTTCCCTCCTCCTTTCAGTCTAAAGAAACTTTACAATATAAAGAAACATACAAAGAACATCTTTATTACCTACACAAGACATCTACGGCCCTAAGACAAGATTCCCAACTATCCTAGCATGAAATACAAAGCAAACCAGGAGACAGACTGCTTCATATTGAACATTGCAGGAGAATCCATTATGTCCCCCCCCCTCCCCTTTCCCCTGATACCCCCAAGCCCCGCCCCCTCCCACACTCAACATGACCAGCAGATCTTACTCCTAATGGTACAGTATTATACATCACAATAGAAGTACAGAGATGATCCATATACACAGAGGACTGAGAGAGTGTCTATACAGGACTCCATAGCAAAGGACACCGTTTTTCTTTTTATCACCTCATGTTCATTTCAAAACAAACTCCTGTTTGAACCGGCTCAAAATGAAAAATCCTTCATATTAAAAATTGCAACATGAGGTCAGGTTTGAATTAGAACTTCTAGTCATCGCTGTGTCCTAGAACTTTTTTTTTTTTTTTTGGACATTGAGCCAAATAGTCAACGGGCGTCCTTTCTCCTCTATGAAAGAAAACATGGACAGTTTCATTAATAATTTACTCTCAGCTGTACTCATCGGTAGTGACTGACATATCAAAACATGTCCATGATATCAAAATGCATTGTACAGTATTTACAAAAAACGGGAACAAAAAAATTATAAGGGGGATGACACTCGAGGGAAGAAAGGGAAGGTTGGGTGTTATTATGTTGACCGGCGAGTGTCTCCCCCCACTGGCTTCCTCTGGGAGCTAAATCTTGGATATCCACCCAGCACATACGTTATAATATCATTTTTTTTTAATCCCTTAAAAATTGGGCCAAATGTACAGGAGGAATCATGTTACATTGATTCTGGGAACATTCTGTGCATTATTCAGACCGGCGAATACATCAAATCAAAATGAAGGAAAAAAAAAACTAAGAAAGAATCACCTGGCTTTTTCTATCACCGTTCCAATTGTCTGGATGGTTAATGTAAGAAGGAGTATTAAGGCCTTGTAAAATTAAAATTTCAGTTATACATTTGAACTTAATTCTCATGTTATTCCAACTTTATTTCATCTCTTAAAATAACTAAATTTTTGTTAAATCCTCATTTTTTTTACAGAGTGGCGCTAACACTCCTTCATATCAATGGGCAAAATTGAATTAAAAAATAGGTGAGATTAAACTACATAAAAAAACAGATTTCAGGGCATGGAAAATACATTTTAGGGATTTACAGGCACAATTGTATGCATCAAAGAATAAAAAGAACAACAATGCAGGTTAAATATTTACACAAATCTGTTAGTGGACAAATGGCTGATTTGAAGATATGCTGTATTCTACAAACCAGAAGTTTATATGACCTAGCTTAAGCTGCTTCAGTTCAGAGTTGCTACTTACAGACTTGGCGGACATCACGATGTACCTTGATGTACCGTGCATATAAAAAGTCTACACACCCTTGTCCAAATGGTGTTTGAGATTTTTAAAAACATGAGCCTAAAAAAAATATGTTCATCTGGTGTTATTGATTTATTTTATCTTTTCAAAAGAGAATCGTAAAGTGAAAGCACTGAGATAATAGGTTGCATAAGTGTGCACACCCTCGTAACTAGGATGTGGCTGTGTTCAGAACGAAGCAGTCACATTTAAACCCACATTAAATGGGAGTCAATACACACCTGCTACCATTTAAAGGCCGCCTGATGAAGCCCAAATAATGTTGAGATGTTCTAGTAGGCTTTTTATAGCCACGGTACATCAAGTATGTATCTTTGTACCGGTATGTACACATGATGTATGTACATGTATATAGATAGTATTTATTTTTTTAAAACAACAAAAATAAAACAAATACTGGCCTATTATTTTTGTGTAGTTTTTCAATCGAAACCATCTGAGTGCTGACTGGCATATTTCCCAATGGGTCTTGAATGCAGCAGAACATGTCAAGATTTCACAAAAGATTTTTGGGGGGGCCTGTGCCATTGCTGAGCTTCATGACTGGTTGAATGGGCTGGGGGCGATTTTTTTTTTGGGGTGGGGGTGCTCCAAGGCTCACGACGAGGAGCGATCAGGGGGGGGAGAGTGGTCGCAGCAGGCGAGGAAGAAAGTCTCATGTTCTTACACCCATTTTACAGACGTTGGGATGGGGGCCCTTGAGGGGGGTCCTGCTGTCCATGGGCATCCCGAGGGGCTGCGCGCCGGCCGATCCACACGGATGAGGGAGGAAAAGGGGAAGAGGGCAATGCAAGACGCACCGTGGGTGAGGGGGGGAGAGGATAAAAGGGAGATGAAAAAGTAAAATAAAAGATAAAATAAAAAAAAACGAATCACACACTCATCGTCATGTTGGGTGAATACTGTAAAAAGAGAGAAAAGGAGAGAGAGAGGGAAGGGAGAGAAAAGATAAGCCCATACTCTTTTTCAACTTAGTCAAGCAACACTGGACTATATGCAGCCCCCGTTTTATAGCAGCATGTCATGGACTATTATCATGTGAGTAAACCAGCAGCAAGCAAAGTGTCGTCCATACAGTAGGGGGGAGGGAGGGAGGGAGGGGGAGGAGGAAGAGGAGGAGAGCAGCCAGCCCACAGAAGAATGTTAGAGAATGTAAGGTGGCAGTGAGAGATTGTGATGCATCATCATCATCATCATCATCAGTCGTCTTGTATGATGACAGTTTGCATGCACACTTGTTGTGTTTACATGCACGTGTTTGGTTTTAATGCCGTGTTGTTAGGACAAAAGCAATAAAGAAAAGTATTCATCACAATCTTAATACTGTACATCCACCGTGACTGTTCCTGACATTTAAGGGATTGGGTGCATGCAGATAACTAAATTCATTTTTTATTAGATGATTCATAAAAAGTGGATTTATTATTTATTTGTTTGTTTATTTATTTGGGGCTTTTGTCCAGACTTAAATGCTTCTGGTGTGGCCTTGGGTGGATGTAGTCGAAGATGTGGCGCTACTCACACTTTCACTTTGGAATGGGTTTAAAAAGTTGCCTGCCATCTCGCCGTCATCCCGCGGAGTGCCAGGGGGATTGTTCATGCCTGCCATGTTGTTGGGAGAATTCTACCACACAACGGCACAAAACAGTCAGTAAGAAGAATGGCATGCTTCTTAATCAACACACACGAGGCAGAATAAGAGTGACGTTGACTCGTCGTGAATTGTTTGTTGGCGCCAATTGATGATTTTTTAAAAAAATTAGAAGTCCTGCAACACATGCAACAAAGACTGAATTTCACCTCACCTTTGGCAACCCGTCCATGTCACCAGAGCCTGTGAGCAGACAACAAAAATGAAAGTTTAGGAGTGGTCTGCTAATTGTTCCTAACAGCCTAATAGACTAGAATGAAGCTGCGGGTATTAGACACACAAGAGCGCCTATCTGCATCATCAACTCATCTAATCTCGTTTTAATTACAGCTAAAAAGGAGGGAGCACTTCCTCAGACGGCCCCTGGAGGGCGCAATCTGACTAGCAGTCAAAAAGCAACGCTCACCTAGAGAGCCGTTCATATGGTGCTGTTCCATGGCCCCCATGCCACCCATGGGCCCGTCTGGCCCCGGTCCCATCGGGAACTGGAAAGAACAAAAAAGTATTATTATTGTCAGTGGAAAAAAAAATGTTTCTTGTTTTTCTTACTACTCACATTAGGTCTGTTCCCACCAGGGCCGATGGGGTTCATCATTGTGTAAATGTTTTCGCTCGAGTTTGTTGAATCTATAAGGAAAACACAGAAGGATTTTTTTTTATGTAATCCACATTTATATATTTATTTCATATAAATGAAATAGAGGTGATGTTTTCCGAATCTGTAACATGTTTCTCCGCACCTAATAGCTAGCCAAAGCTCGTCGCTAGCTAGCTCCAGCAAACCGATTTTTCAATTATTGAATTTTCTTTTAAATAGTCTATATGTCACCTCCTGGACTTGGCATGATGGGGGTTCCTGGTGGTCCTCCTCCCCCCGGGGGGCCCTGAAGAGCAAACCAAGAAAATAGGAGAGTAAAGTGAGCACAGTGTCAGCACGCCTCGGCTTACACATCTCAGCAGAAGTGACGGATCACTTCATGGTCTCACACACGCACACACAAACACGAGAAGACGTCAGCGGGACGCTCACCACGTAGTTGCCCGGAGATGAAGATGAATAAGCTATCTGTGGAGAGATGACATGTTGCCATGTCAAACGAGCTCAGATGTCAGCGCAAATAAAAACGTGAGGGGTGAGTGTCACTCACCGAGTTATTGTTGGGGTTCGGCCATGGGCCTCTTCCGCCAGGACCCCTGAAGGCAAAAATATATACTCATTATTATCAAACATAATGGACGCCATGAGACAATTGCACAATACAAATATACCAAACCGTTTGTGCATTTTTGACAGGCTACTTACATGTTCATGCCAGGCATGCCTGGCCCCATGGAGTTCGGAGGAGGCCTCATTCCTCCACCGTAATTCTGCAAAAAACAGACATACAAAGCAGTGAGAGAAGTTCAGCAGGCAGCACTTCTTTAGTTAAATGCTCTTCCTTTCTTGGCATCGTTACAAATGTCATAAAATACTATTTTCAGAAAGAAAACACAAAGACTCCAATTACCTGAAATTGATTTTTTGCATTTACACAGACATAATTTATTATTATTTTCAATTATTATTTTTATTAGCGTGTAGTCAATAAAAAATTACCTAGGTAATTATTATAATGATATATTATATGGTATTATATTTGTCTTAATAAAAATACTTGCACTGAATCAATCCATCTGATTCTTGTTTCTTGTATTCTTTCCTTTTTTTAGATTCAGAATTAAGTTTTTTTTTTGTGCACGATCTTGTTCGGGCTTTGCATATATGTGTGCAGCGGGTGAAGCTCCACTCCGAGGCGGAGTTTTGTTCAGCAGACGATTACACTTGTCGAGCAGATGCCGCACCAGCTGCCGGTGCGCTCCGTGCCAAGGGTGGCATCGTAGTAAATGGGGCCCCCAGTGCGGGCGGGAGGGGGTCACCGGGTGCCTCTGTATGTGTGTGCGTCCTCATCTGTGTGTGTCTTTATGTGTGTGCATGTTGCGAGGCTGCCGCACAATCAAGCAGCTGTCCGGCCATTGTCATTTAAAAGGACACAGGACAAAAAAGCAACAGCCAAGAGTGTAAAAAGCAAAGTGTGCCACGTTGGCACAACTTTTGGTGAATGTGTTGGCAAGCATGTGATATTCCTCCCAAGGTGTGAGTGGGCAGGGGGGGGGAGCGTGTAGAGTGGGCAGATTCCAGCGAGGAACCAAGCTCGCATTAAAAAGTTGTCAAGTTGGCACTGGAACCAAGTGAGTGAGTTTGCCTCTCGCTATGCAAATTGCAAGCATAAACGGCACGGCCAATAGTCAAGAGAAGTTTCAAGTGTTGTTTACAAGCGTGACACCTTTTTAAGCGTGCTAGAATATGTGGTCACAGAGATTTTCAATACGCATATTTACTGGAATTATGACTGCATTAGTTAGTAAATTTGGAAAGCAAGTTTGTGTAACCAAGGATCTCCTGTAATTCAATGTTTGGTACCTGTGGCCCCATTGCTCCCATTCCTCGAGGAGGATTCATTCTCATTGGACCGCCCATGTTTGGATGTCCTGTGCAGAGAGATGAAGAAACAGCCATTTAAAAAAATAGCCACACTAAGATAATGTTTTGATTGGAATAATTTAATCTACCTTGGGGTCTGGTGGGGTCCAAGCTGTTTGGCAGGAGAGGTTGTGATCCAGGGATGCTCCCTGGTGGTTGGTTTGGCATGCGGAGTGCGGGTCTCGGACCACCTGGGTACCGCGGCGACATAAATGGCTGCAAAAAAGATGATGTGAGTAAAGTTAATGTAGCCAGTGTGTGTGGCCAATTCAAATGTAGGTCAACAGGGGGAGCTGTTGTAATTCAGAACAATGCACCCGCCAGAGTTCGGCTCGCAGCGACATGACATTCCCGAGCAAGGAGTTACTTAGCGATGGTAAGGCATTTAGATAAAGTCAAAGAAAGACAAATATAAGTAGAGGGAGGTTAAAAAAACATGCCACAATGGATTTGTAAGGAACAATGTAAGAGAAGAAGAAGAAGAGGCGGACAGTTTAAGAAGAAAAACCGTGGAGGAGTATAAGTGATGGTTTACATTTTGTGCAGCTTGGTGCTTCTTATGTAACACAATTGTGTGTTTTTTTTGTCATGTAAGCTCGGAAAATAAGATGGAATAACATGCATCATTCACTCACTGGCCACTTCAATGGTTCACCTGAACTGCTGCATGAAGTCTGACTTAAGAAATAATTTAACAGCATGCTTCTTGTTGTGCTACATGCTTATTTTTGTAGGCTGCAGTTCAAGATCTGGCAAGACAGCTGGTCGCTAAATTAGCGTTGTAGGTTGACAGATACTGTAGGTGTTCCACAAGGCTCTATATAAGGTCCACAGATTTTTACATTATGCTCACATAAATGCACAACGTAAATAAAAGTGCCCTGTATTTCACAATGTCTCATCAAATTATAATAAGTACTCAGTGTCAGATGTTGGAAAAGAAAAAACTAAATTTTGCAAATATGGAAAGTTATGCAACGCCATCTTGAGTTACAATGAATTTTCTCTTGTCTCTTCTCCGTGACCAACTCGTGGTGCGTTTACACGCAAGCAGACGCGCCGTTGTCAGGCCATGCTGCAATATTAATGCTCTACTGATGGACTCCGGGACGGCGAGTGCCTGGCCGAGGGGGGTGGGTGGGGGAGAAACCCCTCCAGATGCCTCACCGCCCCTTCCAGTCCGGCCCGCCGCTGCTAAATTATTCATCCGGCACGCCGTCCTGAATGCTGCTTGTCCCGAGCCAGCGAGAAAGTGAGTGTGTGAATAAGGAAGTGTGTGTGTGCGTTTGTGTGTATTACCTGTCCGTGAGGGCCCATCATGGGATTGCTGGGGTTGTGTGGGGGAGGCTGCGTATGAGGAGAAGGCTGAGATCCTGGGGGACCCTGGAGATGAACACACATGGCCATGTCAATAAAGAACAAGACAGAATTCCATAGGAATCCATGGGTTAAACATTTCTCGTTGTACAGCGGTTGTAAAAAAATCGACGCAACCTTGTTGAAATGTCAAGTTTTGTTTTATCAATAATGGCACCAAGCTCATTTGAACACATTTTACCTCTAAAAAAAACAACATACAACTTTTACCTGAGGTTGCAAAAGTGTGCACACCCTATTATAACTGGGATTGGATGGAGTGTGATTACTTTATTAAAAAGACATTTTAAAATATCTTTTTTTGACAACTGGAGGGGGGGGGGGGGGGAAACTGATGTTGCAAAAGTGTTCACACCCTCTTTGTCAAGAACTCCGTTATCAGGTGTGTGTGTTCCTCGTAAGGTGTTATGTTTCGTGCATGCAGGGATGCTCTAACAGGTGTGTATCTAACATCACAGCAAAAAACCAGAAGGATTATGGGATTACTTGCAATATAACCTGAGACACACACACACACTCAAACTCTCAGACACATACACATAAGGATGCGCTGGGTAATTTTTCGAGCATACAAATCAGAAAGAAAAACACACGTCACTTTGGTAGAGATGATTGTTTTCCTTTATCAAATTAACACTTTTTCTTAATACATGAAATTGATTTAATTAATACAAGATTATTCCTTCTACTGTCGTGATTTATTCAATAAATAATTTCTGAAGAATACCAATTACACGATTCACAATTTGCTTTTTTTTTCAGCCTAGCAAATAATGCAAAACTTTACTACATCACGACATCCATTTTGATAGAGTTTGTCCCCTCGAGGGGCGGGCGGGCGAGCTGGAGCTGATCCCAACTGACTTGACTGGCTGCTTGCCAATCGTAGAGCAAATACAGACTAACAAGCATTCCCACACCTATGGATAATTTAGAGCCGTACTGCCCGACTACAATTTCATTGAATCTAAAACAAGGTGGACGTGAGCAAGGTGCAGCTGCATTAAAAAAAATGGGTGAGAGGAATCCCAAAATCAAGTAAAAGCCACTAAAGGAATAAATGCAGGTGCTTCCTCTGGCTCTGCCTGTTGACTTTCACGCTGTTATGAGATGAGCGTGGTAAAGCCGCTTATTAGGCAGACAAACAGCACGCAGCCAGCCTGAAATCTATCCTTGTGTTAGAAAAATGTTGGTTTAGTTGGACATGCGGCACAGACTGGATGTGTTGGCACAGTAGTGACTCGTGTGTGTGTGTGTTTTGGGGTGGTTAACACCTGCTGTCCTGGCCCACTCTGTCTCTCAGCAGGTTCACGCTGGGGCTAATGCAGCACGAGCTCCGTCTGACCTCAGAGGTTATTGTGGTTGTTGCCAAGCCAGCCATCCAGCCTGTGTGTGTATGCGAGATTGTGTGTGTGTGTGTGTCTAACAAGACACCCCTGCAGGGTCTGGGCTGCACTGACCCAGATGTAGCTTCTTCTCTATATAGTCACACGGGCTAGTTTCCCCTTCACTTAGGAGGAACCGGCGTTGACATTTTCCTGCTTCATGCCTGGCTTCAACACTCCCCTTCAATAATTCACTGTATCATATGAGAAGGAGCTATTGTAGACCCCCGAAAAAAAATCAAAGTTCAGCGGGATGCCTTGTGGGGGTAATATAATGATCACACACACACGCACAGACACACACACGTGCAAGTTTTACAATTCTCATTAGACAGTATTTTAGTGTAATATTAAATTGGAATGATACGTCTCTGATATTGTCGGAGGATGACAAATTCCAACAATAAGTCTGGCACTGGAGGTTTGCATATTAAAAAACATGTGTAATAAAATTAAGAATAATAAAACACCTAATAAAAGAAGCTAACCGGCTTACTACAAAAGAACAACTGGCTTAAGTAGCTAATTTAGCCTATCACCGCTAGTTAGCATGAATTGTAATCATTCCACAGGTGGTTAAAATGGACACAGCTACTGATGAGTCGGGGATGATCACAGATATTGCAATAAGCCAGAAATGCATATTTGTATTAGGATGATATCCTATAAATCTTCCAAACGAACCAATAATTTGAAGCTTGCTGAACTCAGGTCTGATCCTGACTTATATTAAGACTTGCTTCTTGCCTCTGAAAATAGGAGTGGAGGTGGCGTGAGTAGCCACTGTGTAAACATATTCGTGCCCCCACAGCATGAAGAATAGCCCGTGCACACTCTCCCCCCCCCCATAATGTGCCATAATGGAGCACAGTGCTTCGGCTGGCTGGGCCTCTGCGGGCCTTCCTGCCATTACATGTGAATGGGTCGGCATACGGCCTTTATGACCGCGCTGTTCCCTCTGCAGGTCCCCGCAGAGAAAGAACTCTTCAACTGTCACAAAGGTGTACGCGGGCCAACATCGTGTATGTGTGTGTTTGTGTATGAGCGGCCAGGAGTGGAGGAAAAGGGGGGGGGCATAGGGAGCGTTAAATGAAGCAATTAATAAAATCATTTTCTAGCCGGCTAAGGAGATAACAGCTTGGCACGGGACCACAAAAGCATCGACGCAGCCCCCTCGCTTTCCCCAACGCTGATTTCAGACCTGCAGCAGGCATCCCTGTTGGTGGCTTTAACTCAGTCGCCACTAGAGGGCAGTGTGTCGCTGCGGTCGAGCAGCAGGAACACACACGCTAAAACACACACGCGCGCGCACACGGTGAGAATACAAAGCAGCCTGCATCACTGAACACAACAAACAAAGCCAGGAGGAACAGCCCGCACACACTCGCTCTCACACACACGCACACACAAAGCCAGCACACCCACATTGACACACGCACATTGTCACTCCTTGCTAACATTCCAGAGAGCTCTCCAGCTAGCTGACAATAAATATAGCACAGTGACAAGATGACAACATGCTATCAGGGCTGAATGAGAGACATTAAACATGATAGAATGGTAGCGAGTCATCCGTGTCAATCGGGCCGAGCGGCAGATGAGCGAGAAGTGAAAAAGTTCCGGGTTCGAGTCCAACTTTCGAGGATAAACTCAATGATGTTCAATGGCTGTAATGGACATTTTTCCCAAAACATATGATTAGATGTCTACAAAATGGCTTTAGATTTTGTGAAGTGGCATGTGACTCGTTTTGTTGTCTTCTTTGCCAAGTAACTGTCAACAATTTATTATCGCGAGGCGGCTACTGTTTAGCACAAGTGTGACAGCTGCTGCCACGTTAGTTACACTGCATTCTCGGCGCTGCTCTGTGCAATTTCAGCCCTTCAGTTACTCAAATGTTTTTTTTTTCCTAGACAGTAATAATTAAATCACAAACTCTCACTACTCTTAAAAAGAAATTGCTTACAGTAGACGATTTAACGACGGCAAAAGTAGCATGTACGTCGCTTTCCCAACCCACAATTGTCACAACCGCAGCAATTGTCAAACAATAATGAGACCTCCATTGTTAGCTTTAGCTTTTTGCTAGCTACTCAGCATCGCAATAATAAACACGAGGCGAAGACTCTCTGTAACTAACCAAGCTAAACTTCACTTTTGCACAACATACAAAGATCTTAGAAAAATCCAGATGTATCCTTTCAATATACTTCCTTGACACCGATTATGACGTAACACTACTAGCCAGGGTTTTGTAGTATCTTGTGAAAAGGTCTTTTATTGTGTGAACAGCTGAGTATAGGATCCACAGAAAAAAAACGGAATCCGTGAATAGTGAACCGGGAGTGGGCGGGGCTATAAATCAGCCAGGATAGACTCCGAGCCTTTCCCGTGACCCTGAGCAGGACAAGAGTAGAAAAGAAATGTCCACTGACGTCTGAAGCAAAGACCCGTGTCACGGCTGATGTTTACCTTGAGTGAACAAAATCAAGGACGGTAAGAAGAAAATGTTTCAAGTGGCCGTCATTCTTCAGAATCCCTGAGGAAGAATCGTTCGGTGTCACTTTTGTGGCAAGACAAGCAGCACTGATAAGAGTCAAGTATGGTTTCGTTCCTCGGTGGGTTTTCATATTGAAGGCAGTGACACCTTTTTGGCCTGTTTGAGATGTTTCTCTCTTCTCAATATTTTCGGGGATTTTCATTTTTACTTTCAGCTTGGATACATTTGCTCGCTGAATTTGTAGGCTACTTAGCGGTGCAAGTGATCAGAGGCGACATACGTCTTTTACCTTTTCGGAAAAAAGCAGGTGTCTCTCTAATTCGCCACGTGCTCACCGTGTAGCCGCTTTGAAGAGTCTCCTTGAATTTGCCTTTGATACTTGCGCCGCTTGTTCTTAAATGTGTCATCGAACTTAATCCTCTTGTTGGGCTCGGTCCCGGAAGCACCTGTGCGCTAAACAACCCGATCGTTCTCGACTCTTGGATCTTTTTTTCCTCTTTCTTGGGCAAGAGGAGATGCGACATTGAGGTTCCAAAGAGCCTGCCTACCTGTACTGACAGATCTAAGAGGTGTTTGACTTCAGATCAGAGGATCAACCCGATGTCGGAATTAACACATTGTTCTCACTGATGTTATCCGGAACATGCATACGGGGAATATAACAACACTCAGAGGCATTTATTCTTTATCCTCTGCAAAGAATGACCAATATTAAACCAGTTGAGTGCTTTCGAGAAGTTGCGAAACTATTTTTACACTACATTTTACATTGTATTTAAAGATGTCATTACTCGGTTTTAATAAAATGCAAAATTTAAAAAAAAAATTATTCCAATTGTATTTTTTTGGGGGCGGAGCTAAAACGTATTCATGGAATTTTCTTGCATTTCAGTGATTTAACATGCAGATGATTTGAGTTACAAGCATGGTCACGGAACGGGTTCAACTTGTACCTCAAGGTGCCACTGTGTCAATAATAACGGTACAGTTGGCAAAATGATCGATCAAATATGTCTATTTTTCATCAAACGAATGTTCTGAACTTCTGTTTCCATGCCAGTGTTGTGCTTAATTACGCTGGCGATAGGAGTCACCCACTTAACTGCACACACAATCAACAGAATTCGTACCGATCAATTAATGGATTATAATGCCTATGCATACGAAAAACATTGGCCAACGAGTCTCCCGATGCCTTTGTGTGCTCTCTTCCTCCTCCTCCTCCTCCTGCTGCTATCATTAATTCGCTCTCCCCTCCCCGCCATCTCCCCTCTGCCTGTCCTCCCCAGAGGGCCGTGATGCAGCAGTGATGGACTTTGCCTGCGAGGGGAGGGGTGGAGTGGAGGGGGCTTATATACCTGACAAGTACCCCCGTTTGGACCCTGGCGCCGTCTCCTTGTCTTATTTTCTGTTTGCGCATCTCATCTATCGACTGTTTGCATGCAGCAGGGGGCTCGTAGCACCTCTGCCCCTCACCCTTGGCTCTCTCGCAATCAAACTTCGGGTCGCCCGTGTTAATTACCTCGCCGGCGCAGCGGGGAAGTCAAATAAGAAAAACGCTCACGAGCCGGCGACTCGGCACGTGTCACCCCGAACGGCATGTGCGACAAAAGAAGTCCGTAGATTCGCATCCGAGTCTTTAGATGGATATAGTGAGAGTTTAAAAATCGTCCCCCTTTCAAGAGCCGGAGTTGTGCGAAAGAAAGGCTGGCAACCGCAGTGGCCATTAGTTCACCGGGGAGTGAATGTCAGCTCGCCAGGAATGCAGCGTGTACGCTTTCAGCTCCGGTTTCAGCTATGTCATACTTAAACTACCGCACACTACTGTGTGTGTGTGTGTGTGTGTGTAATTGGGAAGTTTCAAGACGGGGCGGGAAGCATTTCTTCGCCGTTTCTTTCAAGCGCGTGACAATAAATCGCTCCTTTGGTTTCGGACCACTTGGCTCTGAGGTGACACCTTACTTCCTACCACGTCACCTAGTATAAACAAAACGGAAGCATTTATGGGAAACGTGAAAAAAAAAAAATGATGCAGTTCAAGGCTGCCGCCAAAGTTCAACTCGAGCCAAGCGGTGAATTTATCTGTAAATAAATGATTATTTTCCCATTAAAAACTCTCAAAATAGAAACGGAAAAACTTAAATATGGACATTGTTGAAGAAATTGAACACTTAAAAGCGGTTGCCATGCTAACCAGTCAAAATACAATGAAATGTGACAATAAATAAAATAAAAATAAATGAATAAATAATTTAATAAATAAATAAAATTGCTAGCAGCTATGCTATACAATGCTATGCTCATTTCGAAATAACAACAAATGCAAGTGGATGTCATGTGTTTGCCGTTTTCTCTGCCATGTTCTGGTTGGAGATTGAAACCAGAGAATGTGGTCATGCTTGAACTAAATCCATCCATTCCTCTTGTTACTCCCTGCATCCCCTCTGCCATGCTGTCTGTCTGTCTGTCCGCCTGTCTGTCCGTCATGCGCAGGGGGGGTCTATTTATGGAACGGCGTGTCACTCACGCAACACCACCAGATAGCTTTCTCCCTGCCTGCTGCCTGCACGCCGCTCATACATCATTAACATTCCGAGCGACCCCGACACGCACACTCGCGCGCACGCACACGCGTCTCACATCCATGAGCACATGGATATGCATGCAAATGGCCGCGTTGCACACGGTACGCATATAGGCAGGAATTATCTCAAAGTGTGTTTGGCTCTTTGTTGTCGCAGTTAATACGGGAATGATGGATTACCGTAATTATTTAATTATGACAGAACTCAATTGTATTAATTCAGTCCACGTCGGGGTTTTTTTTTTTTTTTTTTTTAGAAATCCATTTCCATTTATTTTATATAATGTTTTTGTTAAAAATGGGCATCATTAATGATGGTGATCCAGACAATGTACATGATTTATTTTCATTCGAATTTGAAAGTTATCATTCAGCATTTGTTTTTTTAATGGCCAATTTGCATTAATCAAAAGTTTGGATCACATAATAAAAGCAGTTTTTTTCCCCCCTCCCAAAATGAAGATGTTTAATCTAAACTACAAGTCCAGGAGTCTCTAACGGAGTAAAAAAATAAAATAAAAATAATAATAAAAAATGTTTAAAAAAAACACATTTCAAAGCGACCTCCAAACTTTTGAATCGTACATACAATTTCACATTTTCACGGAAAATTCGACATTGCCTGGGTGACCCCAAACGTTTGCGTACATCTCAAGTATATATCAATTATAACATGATAAAAGAGGACAGCGTGCGCGCGGCGTCATGCTTCATTACTGACAGAGCCATTAAAGTTGTCCTCAAGGACACCACCGTGAGACAAACAGCCATGAAATATGAATGCTCATCTCCATGCCGTTATATAACGATCACCTCTGTTTTGTTTAAGTCATAACTCCCCGCAACGCCTTCTTTCTCATCGACTAACGCAACGATAAAACTTCCGAACTAGTCGGATATGGGTCAAAGTAAAAGCGTGCTGTAAAAAGGCTCGCGTGTGGGACAGCGTGTGCGTGAGACCCTGTCGACAGCCTTCAGAGAACACAGAACAGTGATGACAGGAGGAATTAGTGAAGCAACACAAACCAGGGAGAACAGTCTCCTCCTCTCTTCCCACCTCCACTGACACACTTTCGAGGCCGCGATGGCTAGTTGGGCGACGACGAGAGAAGGAAAGGCTACAAAGTGCACGGGGAGGCAACAAGCGGGGCCGTGTGACATATGGACGGGGAGGGGGCAGAGAAGGGCACACATCTGGATAGGGATTAGGACAGCTAAAGAGGCTAAAAAAAGGAGGAGGAGCATAAAGAAGGTTGGGTGGTCAAGGGGGTAGGGCGGAGGTTTTAGTCGGCGGTGTGAAAATCGCATTTGGAATCACTGAGGGAAAGCGATCTGCACTTAAATTGTATCGTGAGTGAAAATTGGAAAAATTAAATAAGGATGTAGGTGTCCGATGCAAAGGTTAGGAGTGAAATTTGGTGGTGGTGCTTACTTGGAAAAATCCTGGGGGCATGGGTCCTCCCGGCATGCCGTCGTTGGGCGGCATGTTGCCCATCACTGGGCTGGGGGCGGCGGCCGCGCTCTGGAAAACACACATGATGCATTTTGAGCCACAGAACAATAAAAGGAAATTTGGTCCATTTGTTAAGTACAGTTCAGTTGTATTTAACTTTTGAAGTTCTACATATTTTCCTTGGATGTCGTGAGAACCGCTACGATACAAGAAGCTTCTCACAGAATTGGGAGGACCTCCCCAAAGTGGGCGTCGCCATTTCTGACTTTATTTGTATTAGGTCATACTGTTTGTCTCAATTGTTCTTGAGGCACATCTCGGCCTAGAATGACTTCCACGGGTTTATCTTGGACGTGTTGTGACATCCGAGAAAGGCAATAACAGAGGATTTTTTTTTTTTTTCTTGGGAATTTTCTTCGGCGGGATGAGTCACTTTGTTTCATGTTCTCTTACGAAAATACCCCGAGACGCGACACGGCGCTAACCTCGACCTGGCCCTAATAAAACGCCTAATTGCTGGCGGTTAGTTGAGATCTGGAGGGAGGAAGGCTGCCTAAAAACACAGCTAACATACCACAGAGAGACTGATCTATAACAGAAGGATAGAAATGAACTGGGGGGGAAAAGTGTAAGGAAAAACAATGTCCAATTGTGCTTCCAAAGAGGACTTAAAGGGTCAAGATGTTCACTATTTGATTTGCAAGAAGTGTGGCAAGGCTTCGCACACTACGCAGGTGAAGCAGCAGTAGCAGCAGCAGCAGCAGCAAAAGGCCCCCTTTTCCTAGTTGCCATGACTACCCCGACCTCAGCTCCTGCACTCCAGTGCCCATTAAAACCCTCGGGCCGTCAATCAACAGCATGGCCGCGGTGGCGGAGGGAAAGCGAGCGAGCGAGCGAGCGAGGGAGAAGGAGAGAAAAAATGAAAATGAAGAAGAGTGGCAAAAAGAAGAGAGCGATGCAGTCAGACGGATCTCTGTTGCCCAACGTTATCGCTTCGGTTCTCTCGGTGGAAAATAAAAAGGAGCTTGTAGCTAATGTTGCATTTGTGACTTGCTCCTGGATGTTGCGGTATTATTATACTCCTCAGTCTCCACATTGCTGCAGCAATCTCTCTTCTGTTAGCCTTTAGCTTAGGCTGTTTGAAGTATTATATATGTTTTGACCATTATGGATAATTTTTTTCAACGATTCATTGGCCGATTAATAAAATCCTAAATGCTAAGCACTGTTTAGTGGAGAACCCGCCACAACCCTTTAGCATAAGCGGCTAACATAGGGCAAATACATTTATAATTCCGTGCACGCTTTTATTCGACGACACTTGGTGAAGTTCACACGCTCACACTCAAGTTAGTGAGTAATTGAGCGCAGATGAGGAGAGATGTAACACTTTAACAAGTCGGACTCATTTGGGGTTAAAAGTGGGATGGCAGGCGGTTCATATTTGATGTCTCTCTCTAACAACAGAGGGGTCGCACTCCTTTGGCCCCACGGTTTGAGAAGCTCTTCAGCTCCGTGCCAAAGGCTACTTTGCCTGCCAGGCTGGCTGGATAGCTCTCAGACAGTGAACACGAGGGTGTATCAGTGCACGGATCAGACCGCCGCTTCCGGAGAGTAATGGATCCGCTGTTATCTACTTCCAAACAAGCAGACCGACACGATACCACGACTACCTGCTGGCCACTGTAACACGGCCGGTGCTTGAGAAAGTGTGTCTGTCAATGTGTTTTTCCGCACATAATAGTCAAAATTGCCGTTTTTCAGTCTCCATAAGCTCACCGACCAAGCCGGGAATTTCTCACGAGTACCGTCATCACCACTATTCCCATCCCGGGGACCTTCTGTCACGACCCTCCTTCACTTCCACTTCCCTCAGCCGCAAGTCTGTACAATAAGTGTCAGTCGAGGCGATCCCGTCATGATAAGTAGAGGCGGGAGCACGTGACGAGGCGGCAGACGAGTCGTGATGTAGAGGGAAAAAAAACGGACTATTAACGGGGCATAGCGGTGCCTTGAGATACAACTGATTCAACTTAGGAGAATTTTTCCAGATAAAAGCCAACATCTGCTAGCTTAATGCTAACGACATATAACCAAGCAACTCATATTTTAACACATTTATACATTCAATATAACAGTCATATTTTCTTTATCCTCTACGAGAAGTCAAGACAAGCTGACACATCACACTGCCCCCTGGTGGCCAAGGTGAGCAGGGGCAAGTTTGACTAAAATGGTGTTTTCATCGGTATTTCTTATCGGGCAGTACTCAAAGCGTAAATACGTGTGCTGCTATTAGTCTGGGAGAAAAAAAAGTGGTATCGAACTCTTCTAGTTCACCTCACACCCTGAGCTGACAAAATAATTACACACATACATTCACAGGACGACATTAAAAACGGCGAGGCTGCTTGCCAGTAAACTTGCTATTGATTAGGGCGGAAGACTGCGGAGACGGATACGCGACACATGACACAGACAACGCAGGTAAACTATTGAAGCCCCCCCCAGTGGGATCAGATGGATTTGTGCTTTTTATGGTCCACCACAGAGATGTTTTGTTTGAAGCATGTTCACATAGCGTGTGTTTACTTCCAAATAGCGAGGGGATAGCATTTTCGCTATGAGCAAGGAAGCACGTCTTTACTCAAAGGAGTTTCTCCCGGACAATTTTCGGTAAAAAATGTAAAGGTTTTTAGTAGGATGCAATCGTTTTTGATATTTTTCTGAAATGAGTGGCTCACACACCGCGCAAAGCCTTTATTGGCAGTGTCGAGAGGTTGCCGACAGCCTGCTACTCACCCGGGCGACCCTTCCTAACACAGGTCCCCCCTGCTGGCACTGCTCTTTAATTACAAACACACACACACGCCACTCGCTCGGCCCGTGCCCTTTTACTCCCTCATTAAGCACTCGATGTCACCACGAGAGACTCAGGACCAACGCGCACTCAGTTATGTGCACTCTATGAGTGGAGCTTACATTTGCAGCTAGGGTGCCTAATTGAAGATCATTAACGAGGCTAATTAGGGAATGCTCGGAGGCTAGAGACAAAGCTAAATGTGGCGGGATGAAAGGTGTGTGTTGAGGGAAGGAAAGTGTGCATTCAGATAAGTTATAAATTAGCACATGACTTGTTCCGCTGGTGTTGCTCTCACCGAGTTGTTTACTTTTCAGGCAACTTGAGTAGTCAAATAAAAAAAAATTAGACTAATATAAGTTGTGTCAATTCCCCCCCCCCACCACTAGTAAAGTGACAATTTAATTGAAATAAGAAAACAAATTTTGAAAGGAAAACTACTAATAAACTGACGCTCTGTGGTTGCATAAGTGTACACACCCTCGCTATTTTTGTGGCTTTATATAAATACATTTTGGGTCGATATCCGGGTTAACTGTAAAAGGCAAAACGCTGTGGCAATTTCGCCAGTTCTTCGAGTGAAAGAGACGCTTGTTCTCTTGTTCTTCTTCCATTCGGACTACTGGACATAAATCCTCAGAGGTGAAAAACAACCCGCCAGCGCCTTTAAATCAAAGCGCAAGCGCACATTTCATCAGGCGCGCTTTCACCCTAACATCCACTAATCATAAAGATGGGGAAGGCGGGGGGGGGGGGGAGGCATTAGAATGGAAGCATGGCCACACAGCTCTCTCCAAAAAAAATCCAAACTCTGCTACCACATGCTTACACATTGTGCCTATATGTGAGAAAAAAACCCCATCAGAAATTCCACAGGCCAACAGCCGCCATTTCAAACGAGCGGAATTCTCTAGAAAGCGAGGAAGGGTGCAAACGGAAGCAGCAGACGGCAAGAGTTGGCGCCGCAAAAGGTATGGAGATTGACAGCAAAAACACCAGGAATGCCTTTAGTGTCTGAGCCTCATCATAAATAACACCTACACACACAAACATTTTCACCACTGCCGCACACACTCGTAACATGGCTGGTGGGAACGTAGCGTATCCGCGCACGCCCTTCACTTTATGACATTTAGCGAGCAATACAGAATGGCATTTAACAATGATTTGCTGTTCTGTTCCCGCCACCTTTCTTTATGAATATATGTAAATAATTGGAGATGAGAAGAGCGAACGCAAATGTATTTGAATTAGTGTAAATAGTGTCACGTCACTGCCCTTACAAGTGTGCAAAATGATTCATTAGCATAATTGCGCTAAAATCAACACACTGCATTGAAAGGAATGTGACATTTGCAGAAAATAAATATGATTTAATAATATGATGGTTTCCCTAATCAATATTTATATTTTTTTTTACCACCATAGGGTAAATATTTTAATCATATATATTACATTTACTTATGTGAAATGTTCTCCTTTTCCAGAATCAATTGATTTTTTTTTTTGGGCTGTCTGTTAAGCAAGGATGAAATAAATCCTTGAAAATGGCACATTTGATTGAACGCGTAAAGAGTGAATTTGCTCTGATTGACACCAATGTGGATTTATTGCATCGAGTTATGGGAATTTTGCGAGGCGCACTTTTGTATCACAAATGTTGCAAATCGAGATTCACTGTTAATATTCAAATTGAAGAAACAAATATTTTTTGCCTTAAAAGTTGTTTTCATGAAGCTCACACCGGTTTCCTTCTTATTTGACTGGATTGCTTGTTGTGATAATGACTTGCCCTGCACTGTTATGACAGAATTGAACAATTGTGAGAAAATTACACTCGCACACCTGGCGATTGACCCCCGCACCAGAAACGAAAGAAATGTGACCCCCCCACTGATGCTTCTAACGAGAAATAACATTTTGAAGCGTACTCTTGTTATTTTATTGAGGCCGCAAACAACAGGGTATTAAATAAGAGCATTTCGTATTTAAAAAAATAAACTGACAAAGTGTAAATTGCACTTCATGTTGAAGCAGTGCGGCCAGCCATAAAACTTCTCAAACTGAAGTTCGATCGGGGACAGACAAACTTTTTGCCAGGTGGCATTTTGCAACGGCGCTCCGATGTCAACGGGCGAGCCACCGGCGAGGGGAATGATATGCTTCCAAAAAAAAAAAAAAAAAACGGCAAAGTCTAAGCTGTCAAACGCTGATGGCTTGGTTTTACACTGAGACAGTATGACAGTTAAAAATGGTCAAAGATCACTCAAGCTTTCTCTTGAACAGTGAATAAAGGATCGGCAAAAGCTTGCCTGTGAGAACAAACTATTTCCACAAGCGCCAAGTGCGGCCGGTGGCATCTTTGCATTTTCGAGTGTCATCCAACCTACAGATACACACTTCCACACTTGCGACTGGAACGTGTTGCAGCTCCAACTTTTGGGGCCAAAATTTAATAACATAACACTTCATCAGCCAGACCTCCTACGAGACTATTAAAAATGAAAAAGAGTTGCTGGCAACCTTGCGAGCAATGGCTACCTCCTTATTCTCAGACATTCTTTTATATTATAACGCTGCTAGACTCCTTTTTTCTAATTTCTATTGGAAGAGGGGAAAAAGTGCTGGGTCAAGAGTAACCCGAATTGGATGTAAAAAGCTAACTCAGCTTTTCTTTTTTTTAAATGAATAACCTAAAAAGATGTGTCGGTCCCATTTTGGGTTTTTTTTTTTTCTTAAAGTACATAATATTTCCTAATGAAAGGCACCAACTATTTTAATTCAAGCTTGGGATTTTCAGATGCTGGGAATTGGCAATTGGCCTAAATGTTGGTGTTACCAAGTTCACCCTGACCGGGATTTGAACCTTGATCCCCTTTGGGGCCGTGGCGTGACACACTTTAGCAATCCAAGCGCCACCAACAATTCCAAATAACTCCTTCAACTCTACGACAAAATAATGAACCCAACGTAACCCACTCTGCTCAAAACCTACAATACGGTTAAAATGCTAACAAGAATTAGCATCTATAATCATTCATCGTGTCGGAAAAATGAGCTGTATAAAATCCGTGGCAAGGGTTGTGGTTCAGGTCCGTTCACGTCCCCCACCTGCGGCCCGGCCGGACGTTCCGCCCCGTCGTGTGGATTCGCCGCTTATGTTTAGTGAGCGACAAGACACAGACGAGACATTTAAAACCATCGCACGCCAGTCTGATCCACTCAACCCGTTTTCTATTTTAACGCGCGTCTGAGTATGTGTGTGTTAATGTGTGTGTGGAGCCAGGCAGGAAGAGGCATTCCCAAAGGAGCAGTCCTCTTGAGCGCCAGACATTGGGGGGTTGGGCCATGAGACACACACACACACACACACACTCACACACAACTAATTTCCATTTCATATCCCTGAGGCAGTGGCGTGTAGACCACCTCCACCTCCAAAGGCCAAAGCGACAGCTTGGGATTGAAACGTTTTGATAAATGGAAAAATTCACTCGGCGGTCTGCGACGAGGATCCGATTTTATTGTGCGTCATGTAGCGTCATCCCCTCAGCCAGTCAATCGCCACGTGACGTCGAGGGTGAGCCCAAACGTAAACACTGCAAAATGTTTTCCCCCTCTGAGCCTCTTCTAAGTGCATCTCCTTAGCTTTAGCATTAGCATTTAACATCAGGATCAATTCATTGACCGCTAATAAGTGCAGATAAATCCCGACTCGGAGCAATTCAGGCAAAACTGTACAATGCAGAGTGGCACTCGTTACCATGACGACCAAGGTGCAGCTAGGGCGTTGCGACGGGTCCAAACAGCCAACGTATATTATGCACAAATAGAACATTGGCTGCGTCTCTGAAACTACCAAGATGACAAATCGGCGGCTTGACTTCTTGTATTAGTAAAAAAAAAAAAAAGGCAGAAAATAAAAGCCGTCTTTGCTGTCTTAAATGGGCAGTTTGCTCCTCATCATTACCAGCAGAGAGAAACTTAAACGACTCATAAATAGATGTTTATGCTACTAAATCTGTCATTTGCGGTGTGTTTATATGAAATACGTTATTGTAAAACTGTTTTTTTCTTTACTGCTTCTGGAGGGGAAAAAAGACAGCGACGGTTTTAATCGATGAATTGATCGTTAATTTTCCTCATTGTGCGGTGGTGGTAAACTCGCGGCGGTTAAAAGAGCGACGGAGAAAAACAACTGGAGCAACTTTTCAAGGTCGATCCATAATATTAGGGAAATATATGTCAAGTTCGGCGTTACTGGCAGGCCTACTCCCGAGGTAAATCAGGTTCTACTCTTCAGACCTGCTGACCAAACAACACCTCACCCTGTCTGCTGCCAGACAGGGAGGAGGGGGGAGGGAGGGAAGGAGGGGGGTGAAAACCACATTCCCAAGACAATGGCTGGTCTGTGGGACTTGCTGAACCTGCGAGGAGGGCCCCCGGAGGCACGTGGCCTGCTGAAGGGTAGAAATGTTGGAGAGAGGAGAAAGTTGCAAGAGTAAGCGAGGGAGGAGAGTCGCACAAGAGATAAGGAGAGAATGCTAAAGCGCTCAAGTGTTTGATTAATAACACAACAACAAAAATAGATAATGTGCATTTCGATGAATCGACGTTGACTCGACCGTCAATCTGACGTCTTTCAATCTCCGCAATTATTTACAACCTCCACTAAATCGGCATATTTGATTTAACCAAGCCTCCGTAGGTGCTGCTGTTTTGGTTAGCAACTCGGCCCCCGTCGCTCGCCACGATTTGTTGCCATTAAACGCCAAGCGAGGCGGAGAGCCTAAGCGCTTCCTGAGGTCGCCGAGCCGACACTTCCCGGGTCAGCCGGGATGGAGGTTGACAAATATTTACTCTGAGACAACAGAGGAGGAGGGATGAGGGAGGGCGCCTTCGCATGGAGCGCACGTGGAGCCAGCGTTTGCCATCAATAGATAAATGGAGGCTGACAGAAATATCCACGGCGCGGCGGCGGCAGCTAGCCATGCGCCGCATTGGCACACACACACACCCAGAAAGAGAGGAGAGGGCAACACACTTGTACACACAGACACACAAATGAAGCACGAAGGCGGGCAACAACACGTACAAGAGATGGAAGGAGAAAATGAAGACATTTGTGGAAGGAGGAGAAGATGTCTCCAAGTATTAGTCAGTGGCAGGAAGGTGGAACACGCTTGCCTCCCTTTGACCCTCTTTGGCTCCGCCCCTCCTACCCCCACACACATACACTGAGCGTGAAGGGGAGGGTGGTGAACGCATAGTGGCTCCTAAATCAGAACCAGAAGTTGAGACAAAGAAATGGAGCTGTTTGTGCACGTGTGTGTGTGCATGTGTGTGTGTGTGTGAGAGCGAAAGAGAGAAAGAAAGAGAGAGCAATAAGAAAGAGAAGAGAGAGAAAGAGAGAGAGAGTGTGGGGGAAAGTGTGTGTGTTCTTGTCTTTCTGTGTTTGTGGTGAAATTTGGGCTGATCTACACAAGTAGCGTGGTTAGATTTGTGTGTGTGTGTGTGCAAGTGGATACACTTTTGACAAGTTGAGTGCACAACCTGAGAAATTTCTGTACATGCACAGAGCAAGCAATGCGCCATGCAAAACATATTCAGGGACACACATGTTCGTTCCCCCTCTTCAATGATTCATCTAAATATGCTGGGGATCACAGAACGGTAGGAAGACTGCAGCTCCACACACACACACACACACACACACACTGCTCCCCCTTCCCCATGCTCCAAAACACACACACACAAATTTCATTCACTGTTTTGTCCCTCAAGCAGTGCCAGAAGGCTGACAACGCACACACACAGGTACAGTAATGCAAAATATTTGAGCCTTATTGACCACGCCATGCTCTTGCCATCAGATCATAAAACTATGGAGTGGTATCAGTGACTAGAAGGTCCTCTGTGGTACCAGAGGGGAGTTCAGAACATTTATGCTATTTATTTTTTCAAATGCAGTGTAGCTGTCATTTCTTTAAGGTAAGGCATCAATAAATGCTCGCCATACATTCCGCACTATATTTCCTTCGATATATTTATTTACTCAACTGCAGAGGTTCTCGGCTTGGAGGAAGCAGCTTATTAGCATGCAGCGAAGCACGTGTGCCAACATTTACATGCAACGGAGAAGAGCGGCGTGTGCGTATGACCCTGAGAAGATGGCGGGCACCCCGTCTTGCACGGGCACCTCCTGAGCCACCCTCCTCTTCCTCTGAACGCCGCACAAGCCCACCAGCAGGCCGCACAACCCCATGAGGAGAAATGGGGTCGTTTGCCTCCGTTATCTCCTTTTCTCAACACCGCACCACGCCCCTCCTCCTCTTTTTACCCCTTGCTTAACTTCCTCTCTCTCTCTTTCTCCAATCACCCCACCTTCCTTCTTTCTCCTCCTCCTCTTTCTTCTAACCCCCCCACCCCACCCCGCAGCCCTCAGCCAATAGTGTCTGGGTGTCAGGCAAGCTCGGAGAAGCTGTTGTCATGGTGACGGGGCTCCTGTCTGCGCTCTGTCCCTCAGGCATCCCACATCCAGAAAGCAGCATTGTGTTTACATGAGGAGGGGAGGAGGAAGATGGAGAAGGAGGAGGGCTGGGAGCAAACTGCTCCACTTTGGTCAGCTTTTATTGTGCATGCATGCATATGCACATGTGTGTATGTGTGTGTGTGTGTGTGTGTGTCCCTCAACGCCACAGACACGCAGGCATCTCACACTCCTATTCCTGGCACCTCCACCCAATCTATGACCTTTCCTGGACTCCAGTATGCAGACAGGCAGGCTTGACCCCAGTGTAAAACCGCACCTCTTTAAACACACACACATAAACACACACCCGGCTAGATCAAGTAGCCAACCCACACCACTTTGCACCTGGTGCCACCCAAAATAAGGTCCCCGGGGTGCAGGGTCACATAACTATTCTCATGGAGCAGGTGCATGCTAGTAGTAGCCATGTAGCTGTTATGGAGATGATACGCTGACCAAGCGAGGAAAGGAATTGCAAGATGGAGAGAGCCTTCGCATTTAGGGTTGCCCATCTCCCGAGGTCAGGGTATTTGTGATTGATTGAGACAGAAACTCATTTGGGTGTATTACAGTATGATCCTGTAATTAGCCTAACGTCAAAACAAAATGGCTAACTTCCTGTTCAATTGCAGCTATGGGTCCTTGAGACTTTTTCAAGTATCGGAAAAAACTGCAACGCTGAGTTTTGGAGTATTGGGGGGGTCTCTCGAACTATTGGGCGTCTGAATTACAATAAAAAAGTAATGAAGGGATTTAAAAAGCCAGTTGTAAAGAGTGTTAACATGGCATTGGTGTGGCCTTTAGGAGGTCCCAATTAAAAATGATTATTTTGACTGTTGACGTGGCAGTCGAACAAAGGGAGAATTTTTTCTAAAAAAAATTAGAATGACCTCCAGGCTATTTTATTTCCTTCCTGAAGCTGAATTATTTGCAGCACCTCTCCCACCATGAGTGAAACGTAGCGTCGAAGAGACGGGACGTTCCGACGATGGCGCTACGGTGGAACAGTCAGCGCGGGTGTCTGTGTTTGGCTCCACAATGCCTTTCATACCCCTCGTATCAGCCCTTCTTTCATCAGACCACCCCCGCTGTGCCTCTACGGAGGAGGGGTCCGGTCGGAGAGGCGGATTAGCTTCCTACTGGTCCTGATTCTCGAAGGTGGGGGCTTAACCAGCCTTGAAAAGGCAGCGAGGAATACGCAGGAGGGAGAAGAGGACTCCTTGTTGCTCTTTATTTGTTTACATTGAAATATACACCAAACGGTATTTTAGATTTTGAAGTATCTCAGGCTGGGTTTCGTAGATAGACTTGAATTGGTTTCGGGCACTTGGACCTGCGTAGCAAATCCAGCCTGACTGCACGTGTCAATGTGAGGACATCAGCCAAGATGAACACTGCCCAACCTCTTTTATGTAAATTGTCTTATTACCGCCGCCATTCATGTGTGATTTCAAGTGATTCCAAATAAGGAAAAGAAAAAAAGAAAGGGACGTAGCCCCCGGCGGACGCAATCTGATTTAGCGCTCGTTGAACCTGATCAATCAGAGTTCACGCTTGCTAAAGTGAAACATAAAAGAAAGAAAAATAGACATTTTGTCAGAGGACAAGGCAGAAAGAATGGGAGCCAAGGACGTTTTTGTGTTGGCTCTTGGCTACTGATTGTTCGTTAATACGAGTGGAGGGTGTCTATTCAGAAGACATGCATTCACGCAGGACAACTCGACGGAAAGGAAATTAGCGGCAAAGTGGCGCTCGTATTCCCTCCGATGCGGCGTTCCGAACGGCTCACCTGCTCCCATCCTCCGCCCCTCCCTTACCCGCCCGCCGTCCCTGCTGCCCTCCAGCCTCGCAGCAAAGCGCAGAGCAATCCCTCGGCGGGTCAGCCAGATTAAACCGCCGCTGTAATCGGCTTGGTTTTCACCTCCTTGTCCTCGGCCCGAGCGAGAGATGGATGGAGGCGATGGAGGGGAAGGCGGAGGAGTTAAAGGCCGGCGGGATGGAGAAGTGAAAAGAGTGGGGAAGGAGGCAGCTAAATGACAACAAGGGCACGGAGGAGAGGGAAACAAGGAGAGCCAAAGGGGCTAATGAAGGTCGCAAAGGGGGCAATATTAAACACGGGCGAGGGTTGCGGTGAGCTTATGATGATGAAGCGAACTTGCTGAGGTTTTGTCAGACAGCCTCCTCGGCCAATCGGAGTCCTGATGGGGTCATGTGACTGATCAACAGGTACCCCCGCTACTTTTGAGATCATTTAGTGGGGTGGATGGGAGGGAAGAAAAGGCTGTGATATGTGAGCAGGCCATATGGTGGATGAAATGAGGGAGGTTTTTTTTTTTTTTAAAATATAAATAAATGATCACTCTTCTGTCTCTCAAAAGCAGCTGACTATCAGTTTTGCTAGCTCTCCAAAATCGACTACATCGTTCTCAGTCTTTTCCAGCAATTACTTTTAACTAAGTATAATAGAAGCAAATCACAAAAATCACTTTACGATGCTAACATACAGAATATGGAGTTCTAAAGGGCCAGCAAGGCCGAGCGAAAACGTTAAGTGTACAACATTTGCTCACTGATGACTCCAGCATGCGTTTTGTTAATGAGCGCCATCAATAAAGCACGAAAAGAGAACATGAAAGGCAAGTCGAGGAAAGAAAGGAAAAACAACACCCGCAACACGCACGCACACACCGACCGCCACGTTCACGCCTCACAAGAAGTGATTGATGATTTTAGGAAAGGGGGCTCTCTGACACAGGAAGTCCAGTCTGGGTCAGACCTCATCGACCATCTGCGACACACAACAACACTTTGCGCTGTTTCCTCGTCAGCACACGCGATACCGCTTCCTCTCGCGCGGTCACCGGTCGTCGGCTTTGGGCTTGGCACGAGCCTGGTGACAGCGGCCATTACGGCGAATAATTGAGGAGCAAATGAAGACAAACGATTTGATTGCCGAGCGTGCCCCAGCAGTCAATCCGCCATCGAGGTGGCTCCCATTCACATGCATTGATCAGCTTTACAACCTAAGTAGCCGGCCAGGAAACTAAACGGCGGTGATCAATGCTATTTAACAGATTATTGAGTGCCGACTGGTTGCCCGGGACCCGAAGAAGAGTGGGGGGGGGGGGGGGGGGGGGGGGGGGGGCTGATAGAAAAAAACGAGAGCATGGGAGATTGGTTGCTTTGGTGATGACGAATGTTGGAGAAATGGCTAAGAAACAAATAAAGGTCAACCCCAAATATTTTGCTTATCGATACGCCATCAAAAGATAATTTGTATTCCATTTATTTTTCTGAACATGTTATTTTTCAACAAGAAGAAAAAAGCTTTATTGTTCTAACTTCTATAACAAGAATTGTTTCAACCATTGTTTCAAAATGGCCGACTAGCCTGGTTCATGTTGCTAACTTAAGAGTCTTTGCTGAAGATTCGAGCAGCTTTCAATCAAAATTCGACACAGCGGTGGCTGGAAAGCAGCTCTTCGGAATCAGACGCTCCTTTGTTAGCTGCGCGAGCTCGACGGCGGTTTCAAGTGGCGCGCCCGACAATGGCTCCGGCAATTACGACATTTTGACTAAATGCTCCTTCATGTGCGCCACGTGAGTTGCCGTTTTGGAATTAAATCTACGTGCCACCTGTTTTGCCACTTTTTGCTTTTCCTACTAAACAAAAATTCCCATTTATCCGTGCGACTCCACGAAGCCACCTCCAAACATGTTCGGCAGCATTTGGTAGCGTTTAACAGAGTAGCGCGTTACCATGGTGACCACCCCTGCACGGGCCCCAAGGAGCCCATGAAGCAGCGTGCTTGGTGAACCAAAATGTGTTTCTCGTCAGCGCGAGTGTGCGGCGGGCACTAAAACGTCATCTAGACTCGGCTGGTAATATTTGTGTGTCTGTTTTACTGGGGCTGAGATTTAAAGCAACAACAAAAATGACAACCCCAAAAAACAATCTGTTTGGGGGTAACAAGAATGTGGCAAAGCTTCGGTGAATTACTATGAGAGAGAGGGAGTGGAGACTTAAATCTGGCTGTAGTAGATATGTGGCTGCGTGTACATGTGTGTGCGTGTGTTTTTACTCCCCGCGCCTTTTTCCTCAGTTCAGCAGAACCTCATTAAATTCAGCAGGAATGGAAATCATTTCTGCACAGAGCGCGCCGGAGACAGAAGAAGATGGAGGGGAAGACTGCGTGTGGGGAGCATAAATACATTTTTGAATATATATATTTTTTTTAAATTAAAATTAGACGGTTATGTTCATTTTAGATGGCGGGAAAACCAATGTATGCGTGGAATGAGTTAAAAGGGGAATTTGACAAAAATACAAGCAATATTTATGTTCAAATGATAGAAACTGGATTTATTTTGTTTTGACAAAACTTTGTAAAAGAGCTTCTGCATGGGCCAAGAAAGATCTGGATGAAGATATAAATCCAGGATTTGTTTTTCCACATTTGTTGTCGCAAATGGGATATTTTCCCAAGGCGAAGGATTTGCATCACAGGAGTAAAGTAACAAAATTGCATTATTTTCTCCCGCTTGGCTCAATTTGGATGTGCATCATGGCAGTATTAGCAGAGGGGGGTAAAAAAATGTGGAATCGAAACAGATATGACTCCATTAGGCACAGTACTGTGAGTCACTTGAAAGTATATCATATTTCTTTTAAAAATGGATCAACAAGAAAAATATGAATTACTAATTCTGAAAAGTTTGGCCAAAAACCAGCAAGTGTTCTGATAAGCAGCACACAAACACGCAATTTACACGTAGTATGTTTTAGTGTGCTCAATTTTAAGTCATTTTATTTCCATTTGGAAAGACGTGTTGATTTGCTCAAAATGATGAGGCAACCACTTGTGGCCCCCGCAAACCACACATTGAGAAAGCCCGTATTAAAGTTGTTTTTAAGAAATCCGACGCGCTTAATCTAGATTAGGGGTGTCCTCAGTGTCCATAAACACGGGTTAAAAAAAAAAGTCAAGACAAACAACCAAATCTAGCCAGATGGAAATATTAATAATAAAAAGGTAATCTGATGTGGTAGCAAATCAGGGTTTGCCTCCCGCCCTAGTCTCCTCCAGATGTCTCGGCTGCTTGCTGCCACACAATATGAAGCAGACGCTAATCTGGTCAACGATGAGGAGATTACAGCATACCAAAAAAAAAAAGAAAGAAAAAAACAGCTGAGAGGAAAGAAAAGCCTTCAAAACTTCTTGCTTGGACTTCATACGGCTCCATTCAGTGAACACTGACCTTTTTTTACTTCCCTCCCCATTTTAAGAGTGCAGCGTGCTGGATCTCTCCACTGCCAAATGTCAACGTTTTACAGAAATGTGTAACAATAAACACGACTCTGACCGCACACGGGGGATGCGTCGAAGGACTGACACGCGTGTAGGCGCAATTGTGTGAGCGGTGACATTTGGGGTTTTATTATTAATGCATTAGGGCCACGGACAAATTCATAATAAAAAAAAATATATATTTTATTTATATATATATCATTAATTTATTTTTCTATTTTATTTTTATATATATATTTCTATATTATATATATATTATATCTTAATATATTGTTTTTTGCGGAGGATAAAGAATATATGCATGTGAGTATTGTTATATTTTCTGTCTTCTTGGCGATCCTACGTTCTGTTCTTTGGGTTAACCATCAATTACTGGGCCAATTAGTGAGGAATCCCACAAAAAGCTGCTGTAAATTCATTTAGAGAGAAATGTTGTATGCTACAAACAAGCGTTGAGCCAGTCGATTAATTAGGAGGTGAATTTGGATGTCGGTATCAAGCCTGAAAAGGTGATCACTGATTCTGGGAGTCGTAATATTATGATGTAAAAATGTGCGTGTTACGATGTTTGAGTCAACGACAACATTACATGTCAAATTTGAGTGAGAGCCCTTGAAAAGCCGCTATGACTACACGTCGAGAGAAACGATAAATATCGAGAATGGGAGGAAGGTCCAAATAAGAGCGTGGCGACGGCAATGGCGGCAGAGGCGGAGGAGGGCGGGTGTCACCGCAACCACGGAGGTAATCAGCGAGCCAATGGGGAGTCATTCCACTCGGAGCCAGCAGGCTTCACAAGTACCTTGAATAAAAATAATCATTACGGAGCATTAAAGGCACCGTCTGTAAATATACCCCGGGTAGCGGTAAAGAACGAGAGCCGCCGTGTCAAAATGTAGATTGTGTGAGGCGGGAAAGGCAACGGGAAAGAAAAGGCAAAGAGAGCGACACAACTTGGTTTGTGTTGTCTAGAAATTGAATGACAAAAAAAAAGTCTTTGTTTGACGCTCGCTCAGTGTCCTGCAGATTTCAAGGACTCTGTTTCACTGCTTAATTCAATGAGCAAGAGACAATACACACACACACAGAAACAGACAAGTGTGTGTTGTCTGTGATTACACAAAAACAACAATTAAGGCACTCGTGCACACGTGCATCCACCCATAGCGTCATTGATAGAGCCGGCTTGTTTATTTGGGTTGGGAGTTTGGGTGCTCAGCTGGTACTTGAGACTGGTGGACTGGCAAGGCTGTACGACACACACACACGGGCATGCAAACACAGTGCCAGGTTTCCACGCCAATCACAAGCTAACCCACTTCCACTGAGAGAAGTAGTGGCCAAAGCGTAAGAGCAGAAAAGCAACTCAGGCGATCAATGGATGGATCCATGCTTAAGTTCGGGCCGGATTTGCTGCCATTTTTCACAGATATCAGATTGTGCTGCATTTGCAGCCTTTATAAAAATCAAACTATAGCAAGGTGTGCTGAGGTTGGTGTTTTTCGTTTATCGGACGCATTTGTCAACTTGCGCTAATGTGGCACGCTACTACAAAGTTGCTCGTAAGAACTTTTATTAGCTAAACATGCTATGTGTAGCAAATCAAGATTCTCAAGAAGGAAAAAAAAATTTCAAGCAACAGGTCACACCTAAATCCAGCAAAAATAACCTTGTCCTATAAGCCACATGCTGCTTCACCAAGTCTAAACACAAAGCTATTATTATCCCGCTGGAGTTTACCTAAAGGGATTAACTTCCTCAGCAGTGTAAATACGGAAATGATCCAAAATGTTCTCCAGCTCCGCTCACTGCAAGGAGCTTCAATGCAACGATTCAACGGGTTGAAAGTCTCCCGGGGACCGTCCTGACAATCCTCTGAGCGCTCGTCAATGTTTCAGAGCTAATGAGGAACAGCAGAAGTGGAGTGCTACTCCGAGCTGGTCGTCGGCAAAAGAAAGCAGGAAGCCGGAAAAGAGCAGCGAATTTCCCTCGTCCTTGAAATTGACTTAAAAAGTACGAGGGGCCCAAAGTGTTGCTAGCGTGGGGATAATAACCTCATGCCAGGTTCTTGTGGCTTCTCCCCAAAAAGTTATCTAAGCAGAGTTGAAGCCATGTGAGTGTGGCTCGTGGAGCATCACGTGAAGTGCTGAGGCAGAACAGGAAAATGCGGGCATGGCAGGAGAAACACCACACATGACGTGATTTAACAGTGGTTAACCTTGTACCACTGTTAAGAATGTTAAAATGTTTTGTGGTTTGATTGACAGAAAAGTGAAGCGGTACCATGACTTAATCCGTTCCACGACCGAGCTCGTAACACCAACCCAAAAAATTCGAAGTGATTTTTACAAAAATAGCAAAATTTTTGGGGTTAATTATGTGCTTGGATTACATCCACTGTAATTCTCATTCTTTCACCAGAATTAATATTCACACTTTCAAATGGAAACACTTTGAAAGCATCAACTGGAGCGTCGGCGCCATATTCTTTTCCGCTCCTGCCGCCCGTCGTCTCGCTTTGAAGCTTCCTTCTGTCCCCGTCCGTCAAACAGGCATCACGAGGAGCTCAGGCGCTCGCCCGAGTCGAGGATCAAATGCTTTATGGCCACTTTAAGCCGGACCACAATCAACCTACAGGTGGAGGGAATCATAAACAATATTTGATCTTCTGCTTCTGTCACTCGCAGACCTCCGACTGCAAACACACGCACGTAGCTTGAGGGCAGCACTTTGGTGCGCGCCTCAGATACATAAAGGTGTACACGCGGCATCGGGACAGCGGGGGGGGGAAAAATAAAAAATAAAAACGACAACAAAAATGCCTGCATGGGATGTATAGGAGGGGGAGGGAAAGTTGAAAGACGGAAAACGGTGTGTAGGCAGCACTTAAAGCAACAAGAAGAAGACATCGCCCTGGCAACTCCATTCCTCTACTGTCTCTCTCTCTTCCCCTCCCTCATCCCTCCATCCGAGAGAAAAAAAAAAAAAAAACCCTACTCTGCTTACATTATGGATGTTATTATTATTCCAGCATGTCGTCATGTCGCCCCCGCTTCTCTCCTTCCCCCGAGCGAGAAAGCGGGCACTGCTGGCACCCGGCCAGATTACCCAATCAATCTCCTGTGAGAGGGGAGGTGGGGGGGTGGGATGTTGCGGAGGGGAGGGAGTGCAGAAGAGAGACGAAAAGAAAAGGCAGAGCAGCGGGGTGTGTGCGTTGTTGGCGGGGAAAAAGACTTGAGAGGAATGGGAGCAGGAAAAAGGAATGGATGAGTAAATTCTACTCCCCCCCCATGAAAAAAAAAGGACAAAGAAAGAGGAGGTGGTTCTGAGCACCTGGAGCATCAACCTGAAAAGCGTGCACGCACAAACACACAAAGGCCGGGCCATCAAGCTTGTTTACAGAGTGAGGCTCCGCCCCCTGTGCCACCTGTTACTGTGGTACAGCCTGACAAATGTTTAACCCTCCCAAAACGTCCCCTGGCAACGGCCCACGGCGCACCTTCCGGCCGTCGCATCATGACATCGTTTTTCATCTTAATTTACAGGGGCTGGCGTACTGCTTCAGTTCGCTGATGTGGGACCTGAGGAAGAATAAGTCGGCGTCCGTGACGTGGAGCGTAACACGACATGAGCTGTGAGGGGTTGAGTGACACCAATGCAGACCTCCCCGAGGGTGCAACTCCTCCACAATCTGACATTGGGACTGGCAGGGAAACGGCAGTTGAGAACATTCAGTTTCTTCCATCCAGTTGCAGTCAAAGTATTTCCGAATGCACTCAAAAGGCACTGCCGGAGCTAGGATTTTTTTTTTTCCTTGGGGAGGGGGCATGGGGGGGGCCAAGGATGTCAGTGGGTCTGTAAATACATTTTTTTGTGTGTTTTACAAATCCACAAAATTATTCAGACAATGCTGATAAAGATTGATTAGATATTCCCTTTAGGCAAAAGGCTGGAAATGTGGAAAAAAATCCCCAGAAAAATCTAAAATACCAAAAAGTCAATTATTTGATTTGGCATCTGGGGGATCCAACCATATTTCAGTTGGGGGGGGGGACCCACAGTGCTAGCCACAGTGCTAACGATACTATCCACCATTATGGGTTGTGCTTCTACCAACTAAAATAATAATCACAAAATAATAGTATTAATAAAAAAGCACTGTGCATTTGTATTTAGCGATGAGGCTTAAAAGGAAATCCCGCTTCACATGTGGCCAAAGAAAAAAAAAATCCAATATTTTTTCCTGTTTCTTTAATAGATTATTACTTCAGGATTAGATTCCACAAACGCGAACAAGGTCTTAACCATCTATTTCTAGACACTAATATCAGATTATGCCCTTGCACCTCAGCCCTCATCATGACAGTTCTCCGCGCCGTCGTGTCAGTGACGCACTCGCAGCGTAAAATCCGTGACGCTTCCGCGGGGTGCCGACCTTGTATGGGCATGGATCGCAGATGTTCGGGGTCGTGACCTCTGGCTGAGCCCGAGCGAAACGTCTGCAACAACAAGTCTCGAGCGCGACGCTCCCTCAAAGATTGTTTGTCCCGTCACGATAAGCGAATGTCACGGAGAGCGCCGTTCTTCCATCTCCTTTAATGTGCGTGCGAATAAATGGCTTCTTCGTGCCTTTTAATCATTCGTGTCGACGTTGCCGTAATCAAAGCGCTTTTGAAGAATTCCGGAAAAGAGGAGTACAAAACGTGACTTTGTCCTCTTCTGGGAATTGAAAGTGATTAAAAACTAAGATGGAGGCAGATTGACAGAAAGACAACAGTACTTAACACGATGAAAGCAGCCACTTGAACGGAGGTACGGTGGTGCTTTGAGATACAGGTTGAATTTGTTCCGTGACCACGCTCTTAATTCAAAACCTTCAAATGAGTACGAGTATGTGTTCAAATATCTGTTGCTTAAAAGCTTACGTATATCACAGAAACACCTATGCTAGTGTCGTTAGCCACTCTATGCTGTTCTGCATTATTTGTTAGCATTAAGCTAAGTGGACTTTCTTGAGACACATTGATGTGGTTAAATCCATACAATTTGAATTTTTGGGGTGTTTTTATTTTGACAGTAAACTTCTCTGGGAGTGCCATTAAACACGAACAATTAAATCTTTCTCTACATACGTATGACAGTTAAACACATTGGAAATTGGAACAATTTAAATTCGGAAAGAAATGCCTCTTTAATCCCTTTGTTAAAACAATATTGTGCATCGTGTGTGTAGTCATTTGCATACCAGCATGGCTGCATTGTTATGGCCTGACAACATGAGGACTTTGCAGGGGTTCCGGGAGCGTGGCCAGGCCTCCAATCCCAGCACATTCCCCTGGATTAGCTGTCAACCCATCCCCAAATCTGAGGATTAGCACTTCATATTCCATTATCTTTCCAAACTGGAGGGTCCAAAACGTCAAAGGGGGAACGAGTAGGGCAGGGTTGAGCAAGACACGCTTTCCAAAAGAGTCAAATCGAGCCAAAATACTGTTGCCAAGCAACCAAATCAATTCCTGGACACAAATGACTAAATGTCACATATGCCGCACATGGTTGATATTTTTTTTTTTACACGGAAAACAAAACCATAAAGGAGCGCCTCTTCATTTTCTATAACGTGTACCATCATTAGGCTCACAGGAAGGCCAGAGACAGGATTCAAACCTCCAGCGAGGCAAACGTGGTAACCACTTCAACACCGTGCTGGCCATCATCAAATAATCTTGATGAAACTTCCACATGTACCAAGCGGAGCGTGCGCGTGACTACTCCAGGGAGTTGCATTGCGTTTCACTCCGCCATCCGAGGGAGGGGGGGGTTAAGGGAGCCGTTATCAGCAAGGGGCCGCAAGTGGAGGCTTGATCGGGCCGCTAAGTCCGCGGGGACGGGCGAGCTCGAGTTAATCAGAGACAGACAGACCCTTTGTCACCCTGGGGATTCACACGACGTCGACCCTGACGGTTCTCCCGCATCGTGCAAAAGGAAACAATCGCAGTGCTGTGTGCACGCATCTTGGTTTTGTTTACTGGCCGGTGAAACCTTGAAAATTGAACACTAGCTGATGACCGGTTTGCTATTATACATACGCTTGACCAAAATGTCGAGCCTTGGCAAACCTCGGACTGGTCAGTCAAATATAATTGCGCTCAATTGGGAATTTTGTATAGCCTCCGTCGTGTGGGCTAACTCTCGGGTTAAAGGTTAAAGCATTTGCTACAAAGTAGTTAAACGTGTAGCCGTGAGGTGCTGGCTAATTTCTAACCTTGGAGATGGATCGGTGCAAAATAAACGAAAGGCCAACAACTAGTTCGTCCTCTTCCATCCCACTCGCTCTTCGCCTGACTTCCTCAACTTCAGTCGGGTCAAAGCTCAAGCATCATCGCTTGTATCCTTGAACTCCTCTCGACTGGCATTTATTCCAATGTCCACATTTCAGCTCAAATGCACTCGCAGCTTTTTAAGGCCCGCGGAAGGGTCAACCCGGCCGTCGTTTAAGCCTTGACGTGCAGGTATCCAGCTGGCCTACCTCTGGAGAAAGGTGTAGCAAATTATATGGCATTTAGATTAATTAGACACAGTTGTCAGATTTAATTAACTACTAGGTTTAATTAACCATGTAATTAATCTTATGGTGGTCCAACTCACACACACACACACAGAGAGAAACGTGTCAGCTGGCGCCTACACACACACACACACACAAGTATGACATGCACAACAAATGTAATGTGTTGGGTTGTCAAGTGTGATACAAGAGTTTGACTGCCTACGGGCTCAAAGCGCCCGAAAGGAACGCAAAGCATAAAAATAGAAACCGTAATCCGTTTCAGGTAAAGCGAGCAGCCGACCCATTCAACGGCCTCATTTACATGGACTGACGACGTGTGAGCTCATGCTAATCATGTTACCAAGTGTGGCGTGCAAACTGTTCTATTCATAAGCGTGGTGGCGCAACACATGGAGCCGCGGCAAAAGTATTGGGACACCGGCGATGCAGAATTTTACCGCAACAACCCCATGCATGAAAATAAGATTGCTATATATATTTCAAATTCATTAATTTGCCAAACAATCAATTAAGGAAATATTCATATTGAAATAGGCAACACAATAAACCCAAATGTGGTGTCTATGTGTGCAGGTGTTACTGATTGACCACCGCACCTCTTCACAAGATGACGGGGTCAAGGGGGTGGGAGGTCGTGACCTTTTATCGCCACTGCTCGCCACCGCCAGCAAAACATATTTCATGTGCGTATGCATTGTGTATACGTCTGAGTGCTAATGTGCTTGTGTGATCAGCCAGCTGCTTTATGCGCCTTGACCTTTAGGTGGACCAATAAATAAGACGGGCCGCGGCGTGACCTTTCATCACAGGACGACGTTTCCTCTCAGAGTCAAGAGTTCAGAGGTCATCGTTGGAGGAAATGTGGAGCTAAAGCGCCTGAGCTAGTGTGATTACCCGAAATGCAGACAGAGACGAAACTGCGGTGGGTGATATAAGATATAACAACAAACATTCCAATTCCCAAAAAAATCCTGGCATTTTTTTTTTTTAAATCCAGATACAATTTGGGTAACCACAGATACCTAATCATGTGAAAAATGATAGACCTGCATGAAGATTGTCTATTATTCAAAGAGGAACCTCTTGAGGCTCTTCCATGAAATAAAAAGACAGCATTCCCAGATGATGCATTTTTTAAAGACATCCACCTTGCGGGAAGATTTCTCCCCCAAAAAAAGAACCCAGCAGCTCAACCGCAGCAAAGCAAACTGTAGCACCTCGCATATCAATGCAAGAGAACCCCCCCCCAACCCCCTGGAGTGAGTGACAGGGTTTCTGCGGTGTGTTTTTGCTCGACTCACATAATCATGGAAGGCCTTGGCCTCGCTGGAATGTTCGCATGTCTCCCTCCTGTCCGGGGCGGCGCAGTACAGATCCCAGAATACGCTGCACACACAAGGAAAAAGACGGTTGTTAAACATCGAAAAACACGCTCAAATGTACTTTTTGTCATCTAATAGCGACACGTGCGCAGATGACTCAAAAGCGACAATAACGCTTGTGATCCATCGAAGCTTTGTGTTGTTTTGTTTTTTTCTCTCTCCCCTTTTGTGTGTCACTTTGACAACCAAACAAAAGTGGCGCAGGTTCATGCTCCACTGTACCTTTTTGTTACATGCACATAAAAAAGAAATTAATACAGCCGGCAAAATAAAAGACGATCATCCGCCGTGCTGGGACGTTCTTGTTAGTGTCTTCTCGGGCTTATTTCTTAAGTGCCATCAGAGTTTGGTGTTGCTTTCATGCAAACAGACGCACGTTGAGAGAGAGAAAAAAGCAGAATGTATTCAAGAAACTCGGCTGATATCGTATCGCGTGCTTAATAAAATGGCAATTGGTGAAGATAAGACATAAAGCTGAAAATAAACAATTCCTCCGCACACCGGGGAACAAGAAAAGCTTAGATGCAGCATTTAATTTAATTTCTTAACAGTGATCGAAGCTAATGTAATACCACGCGTAACAAACACACACTCAACCTTGTGTTGTTTTTTTTGTTTTGTTTTTTAAGAACAGCCACTCTACAAACACTCTAAATTCAACTGACATTTTTATTATTCCCAAAATTCATTATTTTGGACTAAATTAGGAGAGATGCATCATATGTCTGCACTGTCTTGATACATGCTCCGATACCACACACCGATACTGGCAAATTCGGTTCTGCCTTTGTAATGCATTCATAAGATAGAATTGCATTTCTTGTTCTTTCGTTAAAAATCAAAATGGATGGAGTACACCGGAAAAGGGTCACCAAATGTCCCTCCATGCTTGCCCTTACAACTCACAATATCGACCAATCAGATGCGCTCGTGTTATTTAGTGTCCAACCGGCCGGAGCGATATTAGCTCATTAGCACCAATCCCAAATGTCTCTGTGGGCCACGAAAGGGTCCTTGCTCTAAACGGGTCCTTAATTACTACACCGAGATCAAGTACCCGGTAAGTCGGTCTCATTCTTGTCAAATTGATTTTCAATGTTCAACTCTTGAGCTGGGGGGGAATTGGTTGTGAGGCTCCCCAAAAAATTTTAACGTAAATACCATATTGAAGATTAAGAAAGACCAGCAGGAGGCTTCTATATTTGCTGTTCTTTGCAGAGGATAAAGAATATATAACTGTAAGTATTGTTATATCTGTCTACATGTGCTGCTTGACCAATTGTGTTCAAATCTCTGTTTTAAGAGTTATAACATCGCAAACACTGACGCTAACAAAACATTAGCAATACTTTCCGGAGGTAAGCAATTATTTTAGATGCACAATGTGTAATTCTTACAAAAGGTTCACTTATAGAAATTGGCAGACAAATGTCATTTTGACATTTCATGGCTAAAGTGTGTCCTTTTTAACATTTTGCTTGTGCGGTTAACAGTTTTATGATGGCCGCAATTTGACTGCAATTGCTCAAATTTGGACAAATCAAAGTCCAAGTAGCTTTCCTACAAGACATTATATTCAACCTCAGATGTTCCTCTTTATTTCTGAACGCTGCTTCTTTCCATTCATTCTGATGACATGTTATTTGAGGGTAATTTAAAAAGCGGTGCCAAAATTAAAGTTCTAAAAATAAAAAGCATAATAATAATTTATAAAAAAAAAATAAAAACACTTCAACCTTTAGCACTGACCTCTCAGACTTGTGACAATGTGAATTAAAATAGAAGTGTTAAGAGTATTTTTAGATGAAAGGACAGAGTTGGTGCCCTGAGGCGCTCTGCAAGCACAAGGGTGCCCTCTAAGACAAAGCTTGACGGAGCACATTCTCTGTGTACGAATTTGTGTGCGTGTGTCCCACATGCCAATAAAATGAGTGTACATTATCATATCTCGATGTCGGCGTTAAAGGAATTGCAGCGAGGGAGACACGGCCATCGCAAATCCGATCGGCTCTCGAGGGAAATGAAAGGGGGACGCAGAGGTACAAGTTTGTTCCCCCCGAAAAATAAATAAAGAGCACATTGTGGAGGGAGCTTTAAGGTGCAGGGTGATCTCCTGGCCTCTGAAGTCGGGATATGTATTACCATTTGAACAGCTGACCTGAGGAATCTCATTGTCAGTCTCTGTATCATCTGACACTTTCATTCGGCTGGTATTATTTGGAGACTTGAATGTATCCCTTCGCTATGTGTTTCAAGGAGACACAGATGAAGGTTTATATTGCATTGTGAAGAAAAGTACAATGTTTCAAGTGGTGGGTTTAAAGAAGATTGGCTAGAGGAGTGCCTAAAAGGAGCCAACTCCATACTGTATCAGAAACAAATAGATTTCTGTGAGTACAGTGGAATCTCTGAGGTCGGAATATTTGCCAGATTCTCTGGTGTGTCAACAGTATTTTTTTTTTAGATAAAACAGTATATAGAACATATATATAAGTTTTACAATCAGATTTAACTAATTTGATGTAGTACCATTTGGCATAAAAGCGAAGCGTGGAGAGTGTCCGTCTCCGAAATGTATACGTGACATTAAGTCGGCCGTCCAGAATATACAGATGTTATACACAGGCTTTGCCACAAACATATGTGAGGCCTATTTTACTTTCTTCACATAGATGGAGATGATCCGTTACATCGACATTTGTCGTTCATTACGATCAGCTATTTGATGAGGAGTCCAGGGAACCCTTCCTCGTTCAAGTTCTATCCAATTATCTAATCATTCCAATCTAATGATCTAATCTTTGCCATCGTATTTCGCTACAAAGGCATGTAAAGCGATGTTATTTGAGCCGCATGAGGCGGGGCGGGGCGCATTTCCGCTCTCTTTTCAAGGTGATGCAAACAAGTACGGATAGTCTTTCATTACTTTATTCAAATCGGCAACAAAAGCTGGGAGGGGGGAAAAAAAATAATGTAACACCAACATGTCGGCAAAAGAGCAGGAAGGGGGATTAGCATCCAGACTTCCAGAAGAAGACAATTACTGAAATTAAATGCCATCACGATAATTATTTGCAATTAACTGCGGTCTGACAAAGCCATCAGTTACAATGGGGCTTTTGCACTATAATAAGGCATGTAAACAAAGCCAGACGCACACAGCTTGGCAGGTCTGAAGCATAATCCTGTCTGCTACTTTGGCTAGTGGCTAGCTAACGGGCAGCTAGCAGGACTAGCCAAAAACGGACAATTATTTGGTTTGTTCATACTTAAGTTACATGTTCATCCAAGGGTTCCACGCCCGTACATAACGGATGTCACGACCTTGCTAGCTTAGCAATACCACTTTCTGCTAATCCCAATGTTTCCAAGCAAAAACCACATCTAAGAAGAACAAGAAGGCCATAATATTGTTATGATGTTCAGAGGGGGGTTTAGAATTCAGCCGCCATCCAGTGAAAACTGGTTAAAGCAATCGATTTGAGGATAAAGAGGAGACAACTAGCAGCGGCCAATGGGGAAGGAGCTAATGACACAATCAACACCTGCAGCCCTTCACTGAGGCTTTTCTTTATCCTCCCGCCCATAACAACAGATGTGGATGAGTGACCCCCCACTAAAAGAAGCCCCAACACCTCCCCGCTCTCTTCCTCGGTCGCATTCGAAAGCAGCCCCCACGCCATCTTAACAGGAAGCATCCACAGAAGTAGTAAGGTGCTGAGGAGGCGAAGGCTGAGGGTGGGGGTGGGGCCAGGGTGACAGCGGGGTCGGGGTCTTAGATTTGCCTGTTTAACACAAAAGAGGCTGAAATGCAAAGAGTTAATCCATTCGGGGGTCTCTCTTCCGCAAACAAAGGACAGGCCTCCAGACAAAGGTTGCGAGGGGGCGGTGGGGGGCATGTGGAAGGTTGGTGGCTTTCCTACCATCTGGAGCTTTTGTTTTGGGGGAGGTTTGCGAGAGGAGAGGACTTCAGGGGGGGGGGTTGGTGTCCAATGGGCGGACCCCGCCGACAACCCCCGGGATCCCGCCTCCTCCCCCTCGTCGGTCCTTGGTGTCCACGTGCTGCGCGGGCCAGACAGACGCCCCTTAGCCATGTCGTTTACACCACAGGCCTACCCGGCTAATCATCGGCCTCCTCTCCACCGCCCGGGGTTTGGGGAATGCGAGGCCGTTCAAACACTCTGTATATTTGCCTTTGGTTGCTACCACCGTCCGGCTGAGCAAAGCGGACCTCTTTAAAGACCATTATGAGCCGTGTCAACACGCTCGACAATGACAACACACACTGAGGCCCAAACACGATGAATGACCGAAGCGGCACGTTTGCTATACGAAGCGACGCCGGGAGGCGCTTTTGGGGACGAGCGTGAATGGCCGTCCTGTCAAACCTCTTATTCCGCCTCACGCTGCCCCCGTGTAGCTAACGCTAAGGATTCACAATACTCCACCTTCCCCTTTGCGTGGGCCCTTCCTGGCTACTTCCTTTTCGTAGCTCATCAAATTCCCACTTTGGAGTAAAGTTGGACAAGAATGGAAGACAAAGAAGAATTTTCTTCTGGGTTGATTTCATCGGAAGACCACACTGTACGGCCTTGCCTCAAAAATTACATAACGACCAGCCTTTCGCCTACACACCACAAAAACTGCATAGAGCTCAGCTCGGCTGGAAACACGGCTTTCTTGCTCGCTCGCTTGGAGGACAACAGCCCGAGCCTGCAAGCGCACTGACCCGAGCCAGACAGACAGACAGAACAGAACACGCTGTCCGCTGCTTATGAAGCATTAGCCAACCCGGCGCATTTGTTCAAAGAGGCGGGATAGAAAAGAAGAAAAAAAAAAAATAATGTCACATTATTGGACAATGCTGCGTTGAGCATGTAAAGAAAGTGTTTACAAGTCAAGTCAGGTGAATGGCGGCAAAGTAAGGAGCACTTAAACATATGTCAGATGATGCACTTAGCATTCCCTGCAATTACTCCCCCCCTCCCCTCCCCACTCAAACACACACACCTAAGCGCTCTTACAGTAGTAACGTGTGTTGACATAATTCGAAAGGATCTCCAAATATACATACCACCACCACGAGTGTAAAAATCCAGGAGGTTCCCCGAGTGTGATGTTCTTCTCCCATCGGATCTGAGAGGGAGACAAGAAATGGGAGTTCACTTTGCTTTAACGTCAGTCAAACTTGAGTCGGTCAGACAGAGAAGACTTTTTTTTTTTTTTCCCCGCAACGCTCACACGGAAGCAAGAACTCCAGCTGCTATCTGGACGTGTAGATAAGATTCAGAGCGCGATAGTGGACGGGCTACCTGCTCCAAACACGCACTGTGACTTGGAATAGAAGTCACATCCCAAATACTCTCATTCTCCTCCTTCGTCCGTGTCAATTTTTTTTTTGGACTGATCCTAACCAACCTCCCTGTGGTTTGGTTTTCACGTTTTTCCCGTGACTACTAATTGGAAGTGAAAAACCCATCGGGCCAATTTGTGGCAAGGGGCAAGAAAGATCACATGTAATGCCATTAGTTTATCTTCCCGAGCCGTGAATCCAAGCAATTCGTCGTCCCTGCAGAGCCAACACTGATTAGCGGGAAAATTGGTTGAAATTTGGCAGGCTCAACTTTGACCCCGAGTTCTTTGTGCATCTGGGGAGTGGATCGGAGGCTTTTGGCGAGCAACAATCTGGAGGAAGTTGGAAGATGATTCGCAAAACAGTGCCAAACTGAGTACTGAGAAACATGCACGCGCTAATCTAACATTTGACCCAGAAAAAATAATCGATACGGTTTTTGCATTTCTTTTAAACAACAAACTGTGAATAAAATGGGGCTGATGGAAAACAGCATTCAACTGTTCCAAATCGTGCCTCAAGTCCCGCCAAGAACTTGGGGAATGTGAACTCGTACAGGTGAGAGGACCAAAGGTTAATTGAGAGTCGAGGCGATAGTGATCTTATTAGAGACCACCTAGCGACAAAGGTCGCTTTGAACATCTCAGTTTGTGTAGGAAAGAGGCAACAACAGATACACAAAATGCACATATTGTGTTCCCTGTGTGATTATTTTCTCCATATAATAAGTTCCAATGCAAAAAAAAACTTACTGTCATCATCTACTTATACGTAAAATGTTAAACGTTCCCTCCCTCCGACTTTTACCTTCACGCCGACAACGATGTCCTTTTTTAGCCATGTTTTTTTTTTTTTTTCTCAACGACCCGCCAAGCTATCATCCAGGTCAAAGAGTCGGTAAATGGACGTTTAGTGTTTTGTTTGGGTTTGAGCGACTTCCGCTTCAGTCATGAAAAGCAAGTGAAAAGTAAAACAGGGAGGGGAGGGGTGGAGGGAATAAACGTAGCTCTCTCTGGTGATTCATGACGAGCCGGAGTGTAAACCTGGTAAGTGAACACTGATGAATACAGATGGCTGACAGAGTGTATCTTTTCGCAACCATTTGTCTAATACTCCACTCACTTTATGTGCTCCTGCTACAACTGCATGAACGGGGGGGTCGCGGTGAAAGGTCAAGCCGTTGCTTTTACTCGCACGTACGCTCGACTGTCGGCGTAATCCAAATACGTGCGCCGTTTGAGATGTCTACATCAAAGCGGCAAAGCGGACGGGGAAAATTAAATACAATGGACGAATGAAAGTGTTTTTTTTTTTAGATTTTTGGAGTATAGGACGTGTGGAATCTGAAATGTCTTAGGACAAAACGAGCAACAACGCACGCTTACGACGCGTCAAAGTGATCTAATTACGCAGCGTTTATAACAAATTAGGCCTAATAATGAAGGGCGGGTAATCATATCAAGAAGCTGAACCGACGCCATGTTTACATTATCTGAAATTAACAAGGAGTCGAGGGAGCATTGTGAATGAAAACAAAGCTCGCCGCGCGTTTGCGTAACAAACATTTTGAGCATTTTTAGCTTTTCCTATGAATGACTTTTTGCTTGCTGATGCTATTCTTCACTTATGATGATGAATGTGCATCGTGGATATAAAGTATGTGGAAAGTTTTAGATATTAAAGTGTATCATTGCATTCCTTCACTCGATACGAATCCATTTAAAATAAATGTATTCATTTATTTATTTCAAAAAATGGATTGAGGAATCGGATTCTATCAATTATGAAATCGGAAATACTGAATTCTTATCGCTTCCCGTCCCTGGTATTAGGTGCCATTTTGAAGGAGAATATTTGGAAAAAAATATTACGCAAGACTTCAAGTCTCTGTGAACAACGTGTTTACATTATGCATGACGTGAGAGTGAAGTCTTACCTCTGATAGGAAGGTCTGTGCTGATTTCTGTGCGCCAACATGAAGCAAATACTCATACACGTATAAAGCTAACCTGCAAAACACAAAGAAAAGAAGTGTTTTTTTTTATTTATTCTTATTTTGTTCAAGTGACCACATTATTTCTCGATGATGCATTCAAATGGCCCAAACACGACTGAGCCGAATCATCCTTGCAATAGGACGGCGGGATAACCACGATTTTACAGTATAAAGATAACATACACGACGGATGGGGTTGTAAATGCGCGCCGTAAAGCTCTCCAGCTCCGAGCCAAAGAGCCTCGGTGGCACTCGGCCACGTCCCTGCGGCGTGCGGAACGCCGCTGTCGAGGATGCGAGCACAACAATGCGGAGCGGCGTGAAGAGCGCAGTCAAGTACCAGATATCAACACTGCATTCACACGCAAAAAAAAAAAACTTCCTGCTACATCGGAGTGACGTACGTGACCGAGTCTCAATAAGACGATATAAGCGCGGAATTGGACTTCCATGACTGAGAGGTGCGAAGGCAACATATTCGGAGATGGATACTGGAAAGCACTTTGTGAGCACATTGGTTCCAGCAGAAGGAGCGCAAACGAGGCTTGGAGCATATTGGGAGGGGGGCCCGTCTCATCGGCTGCCATAAGGACTAAAGCGTTGTATTATTAGAGAACCGAAGGCTGTCGTTCTATGCTCTTCAAAGAGAAGATGTTATTGTTTATAGCTACTTATAGTATACCTGGAGGTCTAGTTTGTCGATAAAGTAGTCCTTAAAGGCAACGTAATGACTTGTTAATTGTTTGGACAGCTATATGAATCATTCCTGGCTATTGGGAAAGAGTTGTAATGAGTTGAAAGCATGTGAGGACTATTTTAGATATTGTTTCTTGAATGGAGATATGGAAGTGGGTCAAGAACATATCCGAGGTTGTTTTAACCTGTGAATCGTTCTCGTCTGTGGGATCGAACGGTTACCCGCGTGAGGATTGTAGCGATGAAAGTTTCATGGCGAGGCCCGATGTGATCTGAGGGTTTCGATGCCCCGGCGATGGGCACCTGCTCCGGCGGCGATATATTATTTAGAGCCCCTCATTCGGGTTGGGAGCGCAGTCAGATGCGGTAAGTGTAAGCAGACAGAGGTTGAAGACATTTTGTCAGGCTGACTGATGAAGGAGACGTGAGGAGGTGGTGGAGGAGATGGTGTCGGAGGGAATCTCAAGGTCGTAGCCTCCTCCTTCCGATGAGGAGAAGGAACGCTGGAATGGCTTCCCGGTGAACCCGGCGCTAATAACACACGCCACTCAGGGAGACGAGGCGGGAAAGCGCATGAGGAACATGTTGATTGTATGATCTGGCCGTTCTGAGAGATAGACAGCGGTGGCGAAGCAACTCAGATTGGATAAGTTTCAATGTGTGACTTTTGTCAGAGATCATTTCATACACAGGCGGGGGTCGGATCCCATCATTCTATGCGACCACAAAATTACAGCTAGACCTCGGTATACAAAAATGAAACAATGCCACGGTGCTGGACCACTTTGACAGATAGCAAATATTGATCCAAAAAGGCAACATATGTACTGTAATGTAATTAAATTCAGTCATTACAAAAAAAATTAAAAAAAACAGGAAAAAGTATTTTTTCTATTGTGCTCTTGATTGGTTTATTAATAGACAACTTTTTGGTGACAAAATAGAATTCAATTTTTGCTTGAAATAGCTAAAGCTAGCTGCTATGCTCTTCCATGATTATCTGATTTTTGTAGTGTGAAAACAGTGTCACCTTATCGGTCAGACATTTTGATCCACAAAGACAATTAGCAAAAAAGACATTTCTAAAAATATGCGATGAGTCAACATCAAATGTGAAGTAGTTAAGTTGTCAACTTGTTGACTAATCGTATCAACTACATAATTAAAGTTGTCAACTTCTTGACTAATCGCATCAACCATACAATTAACGTGTCACTTAAAACATTGCCTACTACTAAAGATTTGATGGCGCTGACATAATTTGCTTTAAATGATGAACAAATTGAAGGTCTGATCATGTCCACCATTCCACTGTATGCCAATGCCAACAAAGACACTAAGTCGATACGAGCTCCACTCCTAAGATCCAAACGACATCACTAACCCAAGTCACGCTTTTGTTCCTGGACCACACATCAAGAACTACCTGGTCCCCTGAAAACACACCTGACATGCAGCCCCCCTCGGGCTGCCCCGTCCTCACGTTCCCTTTCCACGACTCGCCTCCAGAGACAAGAGCTTCTCAGCCATGCTTAGCGGTTAAAGCGTAGACAGTTAGCAAATGAACTTTCGTGTCTTTGTTTCAATAATTCAGCAGTTGGAGTTGGAGAAGGGTGAGTTGAGGTGTGCTGGCAAAAGGAGGGATTAAGCACCTCTGTTTCACAGGCAGTATTATCTTTCAGGGGGAGAAAAAAAAAAAAAAAAAAAGGACTAAAGATGTGTCGCATGCATAATTTAAACCGTACCCGCCAATTGTAGCCACATAAAATCGCAAAATATTATTTCCGGAATATTAATTATTCATGATGGTCGTATAAGAGAAGTATGGATGGAGCAGTTGAAGGCGCCTGAGCGACGTGGATGCTGTGATACAGTGAAGCGTGCCCGCTAAAGCTTATTCCCACCGCACACGCTGTTTATATTTGCTCGGCTTTGTTACGGCACTCCCTTTGTCAAAACAAATCAGTGTCAATAAGGCGGCAAACACGCGCGTCTGTCGTGCGACGGAAGAACACCTGCAAAAAAAAAAAAAAAAAAGTGCCCCGTCATTTTGTTCATCTGTTTATCATCAACACACCGGAGAGACAGACAAAGCGGTTAGAATGATTAGCGGGAGATTATATCGCCATAAATGTCTGTTTCAGTCAAGAGCTCCCACAGCAGCTGATGAGCTGAGGAGTATTAATAAAATGATGAGACAGGGGGGGAAAAAAAAGATGTAAAATATTTGGAATATTATGAAGGGGAAAATGCGACGGGAATGAAGTCGTAAAATTACAAGACAAAAAAGTCGTAATGTTGTGGAGGGAAAAAAATATTATAGTCGTGAAATAGCAAGAATAAAGTTGTAATTGCAGAAATTAAATCACAATATTGCAAGAATAAAGTTTAAATATTGACGAAGAAAAAGTTTGACTATTAAAAGAAAAAGTTGGTTGGAAAATTGCGAGAATAAAAATAGTATGAGAAAAGTTATGAGAATTAAATAGCAGAAAAAAAGTTACATGAAAAAGTCATAATGTCACATGACTATAGTTGTAATGTTGCCAAAATAAAGCACAATGTTAAGAAAAATAGCAAAATGTCTGAATTTTACAACACAAAAATTATGGATAATTATTAGCCAATAGCAGTAATGTTATAAGAGTAAAAGTTATGGAGGAAAAAATGGAATATAAAAACAAAACAGACTGAAAGTTGAGAGAAATATTTCCAAAACATTTTTTTTTCTCCAATGCATTTCAACGAGCATTAATTTGAATTTTATCTATCGGCCACAAATAGCAGGGGTCAAATTCCCATAGCTGACCTCATGTTGTTCTTCCAACTCCGCACTTGAGTAAAAGTAAACACAAAGTGCGCTCAACTGCTCAAAGGCAAAACTAATCAATAATCAATTCCACACAATGGACAAAATTCCACAAAATTGCTTATTAGGCCCACTAAATGCACTTTAGTAGCAGCTCTGCATTTGTCTAATAGAACAACACTGGTGGCCTTCGGTGCACTGATGTCAAACTGATTCATAACTTGAGAGCCAAAGATCCAATATTTACACGGTGTGCTTTACTTCAAGTGATACAATCTGACACGCGCGTGCACCGGCAGCGGCGGCGGCTGACGAGCGGCGGCATTAATTGACTGTTGTCATTTCCCCGACACCGTGGCAGTCAGCCGAAGGGGTGCCGGGGCTAAATCAAGGGTTCCTTTCCCCTTTTCCAGCAATGTTTTCTCTTGTTCCTGTGCAGCTCTTTATGCCGTCTTCAAAAGGCTAAAATGCAGATGGCGGCGCCATCTGTGCCGAGTCAAAACGGCGCATTGAAAACCTGAAGATCCCCCCACCATTAAACGGCATGTAAATACGTGGGCGGAGCTAGAGGAGGAGGAGCAGGGGGGGGGGTTGGTGTAAAGAAACAAACTGATTAACTTTACACTTGAAGATCTTTTAGGCCAAACAAATCTCCAAATCACACGAGAGCATGTCTGTAAACAAACAGAATGAAGACGTTTGATCGCTATCGAGGATATCAGTGAGTGCGGAAGCGTTAATTAAGACGCAAAATTCATCGGCGCGCATTTCAAAGAGTTACCAGTGATGGAACAATGAGGTGATATTAATACAAAAGCCCCTGAACGGCTTGTGCTGGCTTTAATTTAATTAAATGCGGGAGAGGCGGCACGGTGGCCTAGCGGTTTCCACATCTGCCTCACAGTTCTGAATGTCAGCGGTTTGGATCCGCTAAAATTTCCAACGCAAACTTTCTTGAGTTGGATTTTAGCGCTGATTTCAAATCTGCCCTCCAGGTTTTCATAAAAATAATAAATGTACAACAGTAATATAATACATAGCTCCCTATGGGGAGGTAAATCCATTTTGGGCTTTAACTATTGACGGTAGGTATTAAAAACGAATTGGAGACTCGGACCTGGAGTTCAAGGCTCCCCGTCATTTGTATCTGGGGAAACAGGTGACATCAGTCTTGTTCAATTGTCTGCCCGCTGGCGCCCCCTTTACAATATGTGAATATGTAAAGAGCCGTATGAATATGTAAATAGCAGCTAATTCAACGACGCGCTTACAAGGGAACATGTGTCGGCCCTGCAGGGCAGGTTAGGGTGACAAGACAGGTGAGGGCGGAGAGGGCAAGAAGCACACACACACACAACTAAACACAAAATAAGCACTTTCACACACAGGCGAATTAAGATTGGCTAACTTTAAAAAAAAAGTTAACAGTCAGCCACTAACCTGAGCACCCAACAGCCAATTCTACAGAGTCATTCGCCGGCACCCACGTCACTCACCAGCATTAACGAGGATGGAAATTTAGCAAACGTGTTATTTATTATGATATTTTGCATATAACGCAGCTGATCTGAAGGCAAAACCACAAACGACAACGGAAAATCCGACAATTTTGTTACCCGTTACAGTAACATTCATGTCGCCGCCTCTCCGTGAATTCCTAATGAGCTGAATTATTAATCCTCCTCCTACACAATCGTTTCAAAGACGGCAGCGGTTCGACCACAACATGCGAGCTGATTCATGACCAGAAGATATCTCAGCCGACAATTAATCTATTGTGTTCAGGTGGAGGGGGGGGGCATAGACGGAAAAAACAGGTGTCAACGCACCCATGGCGTCTGCTCACGTCATTTGTATATTAAGGCATCATACGTGGGTTCAAGGGTCACTTCATGCCTGCTGTTCGAAGGGCCACCTGGGATGCGTGTGGACTAAATGCCCACACATCAAGTCAGAGCAGGATGATGCAATGTCAGACCTGACAAAGCAACACATCCATTATGAGAGGAAGTGCTTGTCTTGATGTTTACTGGAGCAGTCGTCTGCACCAATTACAACAATACTAGAATTACTATAGAGTACTTTGTGTATATATATATTTTTTTCTTCTTCATTATAGGGACCAAGCAAAAATATGTGAGTAATTGAAACACACTTTAAAAGGTTTGTAATGGCTTAAAGATGCCAGAAGATACCAAAGCCCCCTTTTTTTATGAGACAAGGCAATGCCTTGACCAAATCTCATCACTTCAATAGAGTCCCTTGGCCCCAAGATGATACCAAAGCGTTTTCTTCACAAACAGCAAATTGGTGTTCAGCAAATAGCAGAGAATAAAAAATTCCCATCGCCATTTATAAATGCTGAACCTCTAATGCATACATAAAAAAATATATCTAATAATATATAAAACAAAAACACTCTTTTTGAGGTTACAAACAGGAAACAATCAACAAGTTGGCTCAGCGGCGTGGGAAAACGTCATCACGCCGCCCAAGAAGGCACAGCACGTTAAACCATTCTTACTGTTTCCAATTAATTCTTTCAGATTTTTAGCCTAGAAGTGTTTTACAAATAAATATTTACAGCACCATTTTGAGTTTATAAACAGCACAGAATGAAGTAATTTGCACAGCGCCATGAGATATTTCTCAAATGACAAACTGCTTTATACTTTAAATGAATTATCACTTTACCATTGCATTATGGTAGGTTAGTAATCAACGACTGCGCTGCGTGACCCTCACCACAGTAGGAGCAGAACTCCGTCGTAAACTAGGGACCTCCTGTAAACCTGATGTCCATCAAGTATGCTGGTAAAAAAAGATAATTCATTGCAGCTGCCATTTGGAAAATGATACTGAAAAGCGTCCATGACTGATCATCACTCAGAGGGCAACCGTGACACAGATGTGGTGCCATTGATGAAAATGTATTTGTACTTTGCAAAGCATCTTGTAACTTGGGGTCCCAGAGAGGAAGCAAACATCTACCTTAATGCTAACATACAATGCGTAACTCCTTGTACAAGCTAAGGAAACTAGCACCAACATTGTCAAGCAACAGATTTTTTAACACTAATATTGTAGCAACAACATGTAGACAAAGTAACACTACTCACAGGCATATATTCTTTATCCTCTGCAAAAAAAAAGACTTACTGCAGCTAACTGGGCTGATGTGACCGTCTTCTTCATGTATGCATTTTTGTACAGGTTTTATTATACTGACCCCTGGTGGCCAACGGGTGCACACCAGAAGGAGCCATCCATGCATCGCACAATGTATTAAAGCAGGAATTTATGAGACACAAACTTGATGTTCTTTCTGTTTTTAAAAGAAATGTGTCTCCAGAGTCTGGGCACACATGTTGAATGACATGTATTACAATCAAATGAATCTTGCAAAACCTTTTGCATCACAAATGTCATTTTTTTGGACTTATTCTTCATTTTTATTTGTGTCTATACTTGAAGGACACAGTGGAGAGTTTGTGTCTTAAAAAGTGTTTTCTTCTGCTGTTCTGACTGGCTCCAGATGGCCCACAGCCCATAGGTTGCCCACCCTGGTGAAAAATGAATGAACCCCACTGATCTTCATGTTTCTTGTGCAAAAAAAAAAAGTGGCACAATGCAATTAACGGGAGCTTCACGTTGCATTTCCCTCAAGTTTCTGCAGCCAACGAGTAATTTAAAAAAGAACAAGAGAGTGATGCGAGTGGCTTTTCAAAGCACACCTCCGTGATTTGAGCGCACGATAAGCCACCGGAACCCCGCGAGGTTGGTCCAGTTTTCCCGACAAAAAGTCTGCCCGGTTGCCTTGCAAAAACGCACCGTTAAGTCGCAAAACTGCGTCTGAAAAGTTTACCGGGACAAAAACTTTTGACTCCTCCGTGCAGCTCGCACGTGAGCTCCCGCAAGGCAGGCTCAGTTCTCCGGCGAGAGCAAGCAAGCAAGCACCGCGAGCGAACTTTACAACAAAAAAAAACGCGGTCAGGAAGTCCGTTGGAAAAAGTGAAAAGTTGACCGCGTGCACCTTTAAAGCGCTCGAAGGCGCGCGTTAAAACATGGTCAATTCACAGTGACGGAAGCTAGTTGGAGAAAGTTCACATCGGCGGTGCGTGCAGGTAAAAGCAGCCTTAAGAAAACGCGAGAGGTGTAAAAGAAAACACTCGGACTTACTTTTCTCGCGCTTGGCTGTCGGAAGGGACCACGGCTCCTTTACCTTTGGCGTACATGCTGGATTCTGTTTTAAGACTTTTGCCCCACTCAACACCTGTCAAAGAAAGCAGCCAGGAAAACGCTCCATCTCCATAGCTACCCCTTCAGTGTTTTCCTCCCCCTTCTTCCCTCCCTCCCCTCCCCTCCCTTTCTCCCTCGCTCCCTCCTCCCTCTCTTTCTCGCTCACTTTTTATTTTTTTTACATCTCCAACATTGGCCACAAATCAGGCACAGTTTCTATCGGGGGAACTTGAAACCGTCATCGGCTGGATTTCGCCAACCCCCCTCCCCGCCCTCCCTCCTCCTCCTCAGCTGTTCCGCAGTCCTGCACTTCCTCCCTCTGCTGAGCGCGCGGTGGGGGCTTCTTAAAGGGAAACGCACACGTTTTGTTTTTTGTTGTTGTTTATTGACCTCAGGAACAGGAGGGAATCTGGAATGTTTTTTTTAATAGTTTCCCACAATTTACTCCGTAACATGTCACGGTAAATCACAATTTAAAGCATGTTGTGAAATACTGTCAATCAAAACTGTTATTAGATCAATAAAAGGCTGTGGCAATCCTTCCATTTGGTACTTGAGCCCTCAGTAGGGGATTTAATCGGACTTAATCCATCTCTTAATATCACCACGATCATGAAGCAATTATAGTGACCGTCAATACTTTTAAAAATGCTTTATAATAACATCCAACTGTGAAGCTTACATCATATGGAGCAGTTTAGAATCAATATTTATCTATGAACATGATGTGAGCATTGAGAAATACAGTGCAACTTAAATACACAAGTTTATTTTGCTATATGACCAAGCTTACCGCATTTCCCATTGAAAATTAGTAGAAATATTTATTTTGGTCAAGATCGAAGCTCGCTTAGCTAATTTGGGATTTTTTTTTTTATTCAACCAGATGCACAAGTGACATGTCGTGTGCATGGAACCCAAAGCTAAGTCAAAAACAGCGGGGAGCAGAAAGCCAGTCCACTTGAGCTCCTCTCACTTGACAAAAGTTTGCCAGAGTAATCCCGTGCTTCTATCAGCTGGAGGTGAATTACATATCTCGACACAGCGCCATCTGACTGATAAGACACTGCGGGTTCGGGCTTGCGCCCTTCTTTCCTTGCTGTGATTCCTGCAGATTGTTAGAATTCTTTGAACATGGCAATCCCTGAGTGTTATGTCATTTCCTTTCCACGAAGTCAGATCAGTTCCTCCATGAATTGCAATTTTCAAACGAGTAAGCTAAATTAGTTTTCATCATCCGAGAGGAGAATGAGGGCAGCAAGAAAACGGACGACTATGTTGAGACTGTGGATTGATAAAATGTTCCTTAAAACTTGTACTGTTAATAGTTTTTAATAAAGTTTGTAAGACGATGACCCAGGAACAGCATTAATGCGCTTTACATTGTTTCCTATATGGGAGAGGGGAAAATAATAAATGACATCAACCAGCGTCACGGAACTACTTGTTCCACTTTGGAGGTTCCATTGTGATTATTTTCCAGAACTTAAAAAGCATACTTTAGATTCCATGTGCACATATTGTATATGAATATTCATCGCTCTCTCACACACACACAAACACACACACTTTCAAGTTTTATGTGGCGCTCTGAGGCCTTGGGGGTACACACACACGCACTCAGTGAGACTTTACAGTGAAGCAGATGTCTTGCATCAAGCGCTTTAACCCGTGAAACCGAGTGATGGAGAATGTGGTGCCGTATCGATTTTTATGTTCTACTTATTTTCTACTTCGGTGTTGCCGACGTGCGCGTAGCTTGTACTCAAGGCCGTGTTGAGCGTAAACACGGGTGGCGTGTTTCGTATTATGCACGCTCTCTATCAAAATGCCCCCCCCCACCTCATTCTTGTATTTAACTGGAGTACTCACGTACCGATTTATAAAATGTGAGCGTACACACACAAGAAGGGGGAGAAAAAAAACTTGAACTGCAGAGGCGGGAGTAAGTCACTTAAGTTCAAGTCTCAAGTTAACTTTAGCGTTCAAGCGACCCAAAGCGCAGGGAACCAGAAACGCAAAGCAAAAATACAAATAATGCAAAACGACAATCCAAATACTAAATCAACCAATTCCAAAAGCAACTTTTGAAGTAACAACAAAACAAGGAACTAAATACAAACTGTTGAGACTTCAAGATACACCTGGACATGACACGAGTGGCTGAAGCCAGCTGATTGGTCGACGCAAACCATGACGAAGCCAAATTAACAATTAAGAACATCACACAAGCAAATCCAAAGTTACTGCAGTAAAAATGTAGCAAGTCATGTAATATTGCTAATATGATCACATAGCGATTGCGCTAGGACGTTAGCGAGGCAGGGAAAATACTTGACGCACCGCTCCGTGCTGAACCTCAGTCCCTCACGCTGCCGGATTCCATTTAGGGCTCACACGTGAAACGCGTTGACCCACACAGGGTTCAGCTGACGTGACGCCGGCGGACTCATGGCCATCACACTGTCACTCGACCTGTCGCACCTCTTTATCAAGCGGGCCTCGGCCGCACACGTGCGGGCCCTGCCGTCGATGTTGACGCGGATCATTGGACGCGGGAAAACAATTTCTAGCGGTTATTGACCTATGCCTTCGAAATGTCTACCGTGTCTGTTCAAAGAGGCGTTTTGAGAGGAGTGGAGGGGAAAAAAAAGTGCATTATAAGACCGTGTATTGATTTTCACTTGTACACTGTGGGCGTTAAATCTGATGATAATAACCGAGTGACTCACTTTTTATTCATTACTTTCTATTCAAATGGAGAGCGCGGCACAAGCAGGCTTGACTCATCACGCTCGCCGAGTAGCAAAGTGGGACATGGTTTTTGCGGAACACGATTGTAAACAAAAAAAAAAACAAAAAGCCAACGGGGCTGTATTTGACGACGGGATACGAGCGTTAATACGCCACGGATTGCTCGACGTGACTTTTACTCAGTCGATAATATACCGTGCATGTTTGAGGTCTCCGAATGTTGCTGTTTACTCAACTCGGAAGCACAAAAATAACGTCAGGTGATGAGCCACATGCTGCTTCACCGCGTCAAACGACAAAGACATGATTGTCACGCCCGCTTTACTTCATTCTGATCTGCGGAGCCAAAGTCCTCCCCCCCCCCCCCACCCCCCTGTTACGCAACGGCTTTAGCGCCGATGAAGTCAGATGCCAGGCACCCCCGTTGGGTCTCGACTCCACCCGGACATCCAGCCTTGCGCGGAAAAGAAAAACACAATGAGCCGCAATTTTCGAGCGGCAGAGGAATTCCCCCCGTTTGACATTCTCCTTCAAGCCAAATCCAAATTGATCACAGCTTGACTAATTCGGCAAGTAATGCATGTTGAACTCATGGTTTGAGTCCATGTGTGTGCGTGGTGAAAGACCTGGAATTATTGCTCCAGAAAAAGAGAATCACGCAACTCCAAAACAGGCAATAACAAAGCAGCCCCTCCAAGCCCGTTGAGTCAGCCTTGGCCCGTGTTGGGCTTACCTCCCCCTCTTCTCCTCGCGCTCTCTCCATCTTTGCTTTTCACCTCCACATCTTGACTTAGGCGGGACAGACGGCAAGAAAAGGGGGGGAGGTAGCATGGGGCCTTCATCGACTCAAAAGCTTCTTTATGGCCCCGGTTGGGTCAAAGTGCTCAGCAGTTTGGAGGAAATCCATCAGCGAGCGTGGCAGACCACTACGCGGGTGCTGACAAAAAGACTAATATAAAAACCCAACACCGGAATTAGAAACCGCAGTGAAATGAGCTCGTTATTCTGATCTTTAAAAGATGCAGTCAAGTGAATGGAAAGAAAACATTAGACCTGTTTGAAAATAAAATTCAAATGGCACAAGAAAGATGCTAGGCCTTCGTAGAGGAAAAACATGCTAACCTCTATGCTAAAAGGAAAACGAGTAACATGAAATAGTGGATGGCTGTTTTCGAAGGAGGAATTTCCTCCATCATTGATCCAGCCCAAGCACGGCTGGAATGTCATCGCCACATCCTCGTCCTCACTGACTGCTAACCGTGACGACGGACAGGGAGGGGGGGGGGGATAACGTCTGGGTTGCCGCATCCTGTTTGGTATTAGACGGCGACCGCAAACGGCGACAAGCGCTAGCGGTGAAACATATGGTTTCGTTTGATGCCGCTCTCCCTCCTCTCCCGCCACCCTTCCCTTCCATTTATCCGGCACGCTCCACCCCGCCATCGTCTCCGCTTCCTTCAGCGGCCACCGCGACATATTGCCTTTGCTGTGCTCACACTGAGTGAAATTACCACGTCGCCGTTTGCAGGCGAGGTGACAGCGGCCCGCTAGCTGTCTGGCTAACAGGCTTTGCGGTACCCCGCTACCTCCTGTCACTTTCTACTCGGCTCGATAAGAAGGGAGGAGGAAGCTTGTGGAAATTGCATCATCGGCGTGCCAAAAACACGACTCGGCGGTACCGACAGTAAAGCTACGCCCGAGCGCTTGCCAACACTGTGCGGGTATATGGAAAAATGTCCACAGACTACAATTTAGCGCTCGGCAATTCCTCACTGTATACGGGTCTACATTTATTGTTGGCACTGCTCCCACACATCCTAGTGCACGACATAGCCCTGTGACCCCAGTCTGCCCTGAGGGGTCCGTGCATGTGTGTGTGGAAGAGGGTAGGGGGAAGGGGATTTTTAAACAGACGGGCTAATGGGGGTTGTCACACCAGGGAGTCAGGGGGGGGGGATATGCCGTCGTCTACTCTGCTGTGCTCTACAAGAGGTGGAATTGGTACCGCTGTGAAGATTGTTCACGACACAAAACCTTGACTACATTGAAAGTGAAGTGTGTTTTCAATACAATTGCTGTAAGATGATCAAATAAGGGACTGACCTGGACGGCGGATCTGAGCAAGGTGAGGCTGCGCCGTTGTGGAAGTAGTTAGTGGCTCAGCCAACTTCAGTCACACTTTGTTTTTTGTCATTTAACAGCAGTTGACTGTGAGTCTGCATGAGACCAAAAATACAATCAAGTACAAAAATAAAAATACAATCCTAATCATCAAGAAAACTACCATTTACCCCCCAAAATAGTGAAATGGGGAAGTCTCAAAGGCACCATTTTAAAAAAAAAATAGTTTTACTAGTCTCTGATTTCAAAACAAATTATTCATCAATTTGTTGCGTAACATGTACTGTATATAAGTCATCATGGCCCTCCGAAGACTACGATGCGGCCCACGACAAAAACGAGTTTGACGCTCCCGAAGTAACTCAAATGTACCGGCGCGAGTCTCAGTGATGTTTCGCTTTGTTTCCTCCGTCACGCCTGATGCATGGACGGGGGTCACCGAGGGGACAAAAGCGGACATGATGGCTGGATGTGTGTGTCTGAGTGGTGATTGTCAGCGAGGCAAGGGAGGGCGGATGCTCAGCCGCTTGAATAATAACACTCCAAGCGGCCATTCTAACCCCGTTCCTCGCACCTCCGCCTGCTGAACGGCGCGTAGCCACCATGTCGTGGGAGCCAAAAACGGGAGACATTTGCATGAGGTTTGCCGCCTGTTTGAAGCTCTGAAAATAGTCGGCGGTGGGATGATAAATATAGAGCTGCCTGTCTTGCCAGCCGATTAGGACGGAGCTACTGGAGTTATTGTGTTTCTTCAACACCACTATAATTGACCTCAAGTAATCACAGTTTTTAGAGGAAAATATTGTACACTGGAAAAAGTTTGTTTTATGTTGCACTTCTTGACCCGAACCCTAAATTAATGAAAATATCATTCATCCATTCTAGCCTCTTTTTAAGAAAAAAAAAACTATTATAGACGGCTTTTTTGCTTCAATTCAATGCTGCTCCTTTTCCCCCATGCCGATTATAGCACAAATGTAACAATTCTCTCTCTCCCAATCAAAGGAAGACGACATGTAAAACGCCCGGGGCTCACTATTTGAGGAATTACGCGAGTTTATCTGCTTTGTTGCCCTTGAGCACCTCCTGAGAAGAGCTCCGGCACTTCTGCTTTAAACCGCACGTTGGAGAATATCTCCAAAATGGATTCGGTGAAGCTTTAGTCTCAGCGCCGCGCCAATCCGTTGTGGAGATTGTACCTTCTTTTATTTATTTTATTTTTTTGAAGGTGTCATGGGACACCTGGGGAATGGAAAGTCTAAAAAGTAAGCATGACAAGATGAAAACCGGTCTGTGTGTGTGTGTGTGTCGCCACATGTGCACACGCGTGTACAAGGAATGGGCGGAAACTCGACAGGCGTGACCTACATATCCATGTGTGCCTTCTTATTAGCATACACACGTTATTGTCTCTCGCACACACACACACACGCACACACAAATGGATAACGGTGACTTGTGTCATGGAGACAACCAAGAAGGCTATTTACATTATTTGCATTGTGTCCTTTGTTTGCCGTTAAGCGTCTCGACACCACAGCAGATGGCACGCACGCTCTCGACCACACTCTCACACACACACACATGTGCATGTATGGTTAATTTGGAGATGGACACACACACCCTAAGTGAGAGAGCCTAAATGCAATTTGAATATTGCATGACTCATTTTGGTCACCACCATCCACCAATTTATATGATGATTTGACTGTTTATCTTGTTCTTGGCAAAAGTCACAAGTGAAATTTGTTTTATAAGGATCACTGTAAATGATTATTAGTACTAATTGTATTGGTGTTGTGATTAACATGGTGATGATTATCATAATGATTTTTTTTTACGAATCTGTGACATTCAGAACTCCTTTAGCTCTCTTTCCCCTCATCTCATTCGCCTCAGTGCCGTTTTCCCTCTTCATCCACCTCCTCGTCTTCCTCACCCCCCCCCCCCCCTTCCCGTCTTCCTCCTCATAGCTGAGCAGCATCCCCAGGACAACTATTAATCATAGGCGGAAATGATAGATGCTTTGCACACCAGCAACGCCATCTATTTTGCCTAAGTGCGTGCTGTCGATGCACCACGCCGCGCCGCGCATGTCTATCCGCTGAGCTGTGTGCAAACAGCACACACACAAATGCAGACTTGAATGGGGGAAAAAAATGTAATTGTTCAATTTCGACATGTTATTCTTATGTATGACTATAATCGTGATCTCATCTTCAAGTTAAATTCCATAAGTAAGCAGAGCTGCATTGAGGTTTATGTTTGATTCTGATAAGCGAGCAGCATGACAAGAATGATTCACCCATTTGTAATTTATTTTTTTTAAAAATCACATTTTCATTGTAGTTAAAAGAGTGTCAACCAGGCTACAACCTGCATAACGGAAAACATTTAGCGACAGATTCTCCGTCGGGCGGGTTTTGAACTCCAACACGGACCGTCGCTACCTCCGGCGACTCGTTAGCGCTAAGCTAATTACTAGCACTTTGGCGGCTGGGGGTGTGCAAGAGATGGCGGGGGAGGAGTCGGCCTAATGAAGGATTAGTCCGAGGTTGTTATACTGTTTCCTTTTGATGGGATTACGACGCCCAGGGCTAAAGCGGCGGGGACGACGTTTAATGGCAACTTGATGGCGACAATAAGAAGAATCGCACCAAATAAAGACGAGCTGAATAAAATGGCACTGTCAGGTTCAACAGTTCTTTCTCTAGATCAACATTAGTTATAAAAAAAAAATGACTTGGTGAAGCAGCATGTGGCGCACTCCTCAAGATTTATTTTCTTACTCTCTCAAGTAACTGTCAGCAATTGTGTTTGTAACTTCTGTGGTATTAACAGGAATAAAATGTGTGAGTAATAATGTAGCAACACCAGGCGACATGGCTTTGCCATAGCAACCGGGTTGGCTTGAGGAATAAGGCGAAAAAACCAAACTCAACCACGTGACAATTGCGACTTTTTGGTAAAAAAAAAAAAAAATTGTGCGGAAATACGTACTCATCTCTGTGTTTCTCTCACTCACTAGAAACATCCCAGAGTGTAAAATTTACCCTCTTTGTTTTGGCCAGCTTTAATTGGGAAAATTATACATAATTGCCGCCTGTGAACGCTTATCCCTCTCATTCTGCTTTCGTGTGCACGCTGCGCTGGCTCGACACACAGACACGCGCAGGAAAACGTGGCAACTGTGCCAATGCTAAAGACATGCACATGTATATAATCGGAATACCTTCTACTATTTTTTTTTCCCACCTGATTTCTGACAGGAGTGTGTAAAGAGACTTTTATCCCCATAAAGTGATGTATCCCAGAACATACACACACGAAGGTGTAAAAAAAAAAATTTGCATGAATAGTAGCTAGTAGCTATTGTAGAGTCTGCATTCATTTTATGTTTTTTTTTCTGGTCCCCACAAAAACTTCAGAAGAAAATCAGAAGAGCTACCCCATTTGTTTTATGTCTGATTTATAATCCCCAAACAGCAAGCGGTCCCCATAAAGTTAAGAATGCCAGAAACAAACACACACATATATCAATTAGGTTTACCAGATTTGTGGTCCCCACTGAGCAAGCTGTCCCCATGATGTTTCTAAAAACTAAAATCACAAGAGCTCCTCCATATAAGTTTTGAAATGATTTATCTGGATTTTATTTTCAATATGACAAAAATATTTTTACATCGCTGTTTGTATATTACGGTTTGTCCTGTACTTTTGTTTCAACATGTATTTATGAGACTTTTTTGACCATTCATTCTTGACATCATATGTCCAAATAAACACACGCACACACCTCAAGGCTGATAATGAAGCTTGGGAAAAGATGATTTATGTTTAATAGTGAAATCTAATTGATTTGATTCATCACGTTCCTTCTCGACTAATTAAATTACCACAACACATTACCAAACATTAGCGCGTAGGAGTGCCGAGTTGATTTCACCTCTGGAAGATTGTTATCAATTAATTATATGGCAGATAATAATAATTTTTTTTTTTTTTTTAAAGTACAATCGGACGGCCCCTCCAAAAATTTCAGCAGGGATTTTCGGCAAATTAGCGAGAAACACAATATGGTACTACAAGAAGTATGATGCAATATGCTTTTCATAGACATTCATCATTACGCAACCGTTGCATGTGTGCACACTGAAAAACAGATTACAGCCATCACAGAAGCTTTTTATGAGAATATTCATTTTATATTCTGATGATTTGCATGATGCCCTTTGGTCCAGATTTAGATTACTTGACCCGCCTTATCTGAGCTTAACCATAAATATGTTACCGCTGTGGTTTTTATCCTTTGGTCAGTTGTGGTTTAATTTTTTATTTACGTTTTGTAGATTTAGATTTCATTGCTGGTTGTTGTTGTTGTTGTGGTTATAGGATTATGTTGGAAGTGAAGAACGAAATAGGAAAATAACTGTAGTGGAAAATATTGACTATTAGTGTGAGGAAAACCTAGAAGTGTAGAAATTCCGTAGAAAGCGCAGAATGCAATACGAGTAGAATTTATTTTACGGTTACATAACAAAGGTAGTAGTCCTCACAATTTTAGGTGACTTAATAAATTATCAAAATGTTAATTAATTTTAAGTAACTATAAAAAATTTTAACAATATGTTCACTAGGCACAGAGTCTTTGACTAACAAAGTTAACAATAAATTTATAGTAGGCGGGAGAAAAGAAGAAGAGAAATACTGGAAGCCTAAAGTTGTGAAATTTAAAGGTGCAGCAGGGACCTTATAAAGCCAAGTGTGAAGATGGAGCACATAAAAAAAAAGGGGTGACGGCGAGATGGGCGAGATTGGAAAAGAGAGCCGAGCCACCAAGCAGACAGATTGCTGTGTGTGTAAGAGCAAAGGGAGAAGATAGGAGGATGGAGGGGGAAAAAGCGAGAGAGCGAGTAAAGAGGTCACAGAGTGGTTACGAAACCAACTGTGACCTAATGCGGCGTGTTTATGGCGCTGTTTTGGAGAGGCGAGATGCAGGCTGGAATTAGAAGGGTGGTGGCTGCGGATCGACCCGCAGACACACAGCCGTGCATTGTGCTGACATTTTCTCTTTCGAACAGCATTTCGAACGGAAGATTACTAAAATAACTGGAAGAGCCATGAGTGGGCTAACCAAAGAGTGACTTAAAGTTACATATATACGTATATATAAATACTGTTAGCAAGTTAGCATTTAATATCAGGTTTTTGATTCAATATCTTAGAATGCTGAATCTTTTTTTAACTAAAGTTGCTAACTTGCTATTAGCATACCCGCTCTTAGCTCGTTAGCATCGCATCCAGTCTGATCATTAGACGCTCAATTACCTAGTTTTCCTTAAATCCCGAACTTATTATACATGACTAAAATCGCTGACTCGTTATACATTAGCATAACTGTAGCATGTTAGCATTAAGCAACAGGAGTATCTAAAATAGAATTTTTTTTAAATAAATTTCTCTCAAGAATATTGCACCTGGTGGACACCTTGAAGACCTTATCCAGGTGATAATACAGGCTGGTGGCAGTGGTGTCAAAGTGTTTCTCACAAATGATCTTACGTCTGCTCGCATAGCCGTGGGCATATTGCGGAGAGGGCTCCCGATGTTCACGGCGCATGTGTCTTCGCAGGCTCTCAACACATTGTCATTACATCTGCCAGGCTGTGTCGCCATTAAAAGCTGCAATTCATGAATGAACTCGATACTGTTTAAGTGCGCGATTGTTTTTATACTTTCTAGGTTATCACTTAAAGGGTGAAGACATTTTTTGTTGTATGCTTCACCGACATTGTGTTTTACCTCGACCTGAATTTGACAGTTTGCTTATTTAGCCGCTATCAAAGGAGCAGTTGAATATGAGAGGGCGATCATTTTCTCATAAAACTTGCCTTACGCCTGAACAATTTGCCCCCCCCCCCACCCCCACACTTGTGAAATAATATCTACGGCCCTGTTTATATAGCTCACATGGCGTCTGTAGATGACTCGAACAAAGCCATAAAAAGGGCCATTTTTGTGTTTTGATCATAAAATATACTTGGAGGTTCATGTGCACTTTCCTGCAGGGAAAAGGCCAACTAACTACCTTCAGATTGTCTGGCTCCTCCTTTGCGGGGCCTCTTCATCCTCCGCCACCCCTTCTTTCTTGCACACATACACCCACCCGCACACACATTCCTAGGCGCTGGGCTGAGACGGTATGTGAACAAAGCACAGACAGACAGACGGAGGGAGGGAGGGAGGGAGGTAGAGGGAGGTAGGCCTCCATTGTTACTGATGACTGCAGGAGAGCGCTCGCTGATGCCAGCTCTTCTCACAATGACCCGCACACGTACGCACACGCGGAGTGAGGCTATACATCTTTCTGCCACACGACTGTATATACAGGCTCAGATGACAGAACCTCCATGTTGCAGCATTTATTCTACCAAGACGATTCTCTCTCACGCTCGCTCGCTCGCGTGAAGATATGATCAGAAACATAGATGCAGCGTCTGCTTTTCAACTCTGTATAGTGTAGATTGTAAGCAAGACAATTCTTTCTGTTAAATTAGCATAATAGCAATTAGCATGCTGGCATTAGCGTCATAAGGTAGCCATCAAAATCAAATCAAAAATCAAAATCTTGACCTTGCGCATAACTTTTTTTTTAGCTTCCCAAGTTTGGAAGTCCGCCACGTGTATAAGCGGCAAATGCCGACAAGACAGAAGGAAACGCAAGGGAGCCATTTTTACAAGCAAAAGCTGGCTCCCTGGGCCGCCATATTCATCATGTTGCTGGCAGAATTCTTTCATGTAAAACAGTCGGTAAAAGCTTTTCTGCAGCATACACACGTCGGGATGAATCATTCGTTCCTGACATGTTGTATCTCTTTATAGCCACCTGAAAACACGAGCCCGTGTGCAGTATGGGTCTCGTCAACTGTGTGGTCTCCAACAGGCTGCGATTGCTAGCGTAGCAACTAGCATACGAACCGTTAGCATGTTAAGCAGTCGCAACTAAGCCGTATATTTTTGTTTTTCTAAAGTTCTGTGTCCTATTTATTATTTTCTGCAGCCTGTAGCCATTTGCATGTTTATTGCAGACAGAAATTGAGCCGCTTTGAGAGCCTCACTTCTCATTTTCACGCCAAATATTCGCTATCTCCCGCACCATTTTGTACAACAGGGACTATTTTGTACGATATCTATTTCCTTCTTTTGTCCGAGTTCCATTATTAACACACAAATCTCACTCATCTTCTGCAGTTTTTATCGACTAATTTAATTTCTCCTGCTCTTATTGTTGGTCCTGTTCTGGTTTTTCTTATTAGCGTGACATTTTGCACACGGCGGGTTTTATCTCTCCTGTTTTGTTTCGCATGAAGCCCGTCAGCGTCGCAACTCCAAACGAGGTCATCTGGCGCCCCCCTGTCATCACTCATAATTCTCATATCAGCCCGCATTCGAACTTCATATTCATATTCTATCCTCTAATCAAGCAGGCGTTTGCTTTAATTAGACGGGAAATTGCAGCTTGAAATTAATATCGTACCGCAAGTTGAATTCATTAAATTAAGAAAAATTATGATTTATTTGTAACAATTGTTTTCTTACTTTGTCAAGAGTAAACTAAGCTTTTCATTTTTACCATGTTGAATGTTTTCTTTTACACGGCCCTGACGCACGGAACGATTTGGTGACAAAGTAGATTAAACTTTAGACTAGTCGAAACCAGATCTAAATTGTGGCGCAGGGGGTGTAATGTGATTTTGGTAAATTTGATCAAGGTGCTGATAGACATGGTGGATGTCATCAGATTTCCTTTATAAACATTACAACAGCAAATGCCTGGACATCAGACTTGTTAACCTCAAGGAACAGAAAACTCACCGAAAACTACAGGCATGGGTGAGCCATCCAACGAGCAAATGATCTCAATGACTTTTTCCTGAGTAGACAGCTAATGTGTGTTACAGTTCAACCCTGCAAGAGGCCATTTATTGCCATCTACCGCCTCGGTCTTATCGGAGCCGCACAAGTTAGTCTGGTGACTAATGGTTACAATGTATTTAATTCAGCGTCCCACCCCAATCTTTTCTCAATGTCCACTTGAGCCGGTTTGCCCACCTCGGACACACTTCTCCACCGTTCTCCATCTGTTGGCCTCACTCCATCTCTCCTTCCTCCTCCCCTCCATTCATCCAGCAAACACGCGTTCCTCCTCCTGCGCTCATAATGGAGATCATATGTTGAAGGCGGCGCGCTGAAACCCAAGACGGGACGTCCACATCAAATAAAAGCTGCTGTCAGCGGCGGGGCCCGGGCTCCACCGAAAGGGGACTGAAACCGGATCCCGGCGAGCCTCGCCGACACGCCGTTAAAATGGAAGCCCGAGGAGAGCGGCGGGCCTACAGAAGACGGGCCACACCTCAAGCGGAGGCATTCCATTCCGCTTCGGCAAAGCATATTCGCTGAGGTGCACTTAAGGAGGATGAGCGTGTCGAGTGATAATTCAGACTGTTGGAGCCCGCATGACTAAAATGCTATTGTGTCCCGAATCATTGAGAACTACGGTGGCCTCGGGGGGGTCAAACCAATAACGTCCGTATTCACTCAACTCAACTTGCGGTTCAGCATCTGCAGATTTCTAAATTCTCTTTTTATTGATATATAAAAATTCTATTGAACGTCGCTAACAATAACAGAACTCAGACGGAATCATCGATTTGAACAACGATGCGAGTGAACCGGCTACTAATTGTGTCATCGTGTCCACTGGAGGGATGGTAACAATTTGAGAAAACACACAGCGGTACTACACACATATGGTCGGCAGCCCACCCAGTGTATCAGACGGCAACATCGCCATTTCTCAGCATGTTACATAGATAGCGCTGCCCTTCCTCTGATGAATATCCCCAGCAACCGCCAAAAGATGGATGGAGTGGACACCCGCGACTCCGGAGGAAGTCGCGGTGTCCTGGTTTTCGTCAAGTAGCTGAGGGATCAGATGTTATCGAGCCGGGAGGTGTCGGCCGCGCTCCGCTCTGGGCCGAGCGCTGCGGATAGTTTACGTAAAGGATAAACTGTGACCCGAGGACATAATCCGCCAACAGGCCGAGCGGTAGCGCCGTGGATTACTGCCGCCACTCTTCTTGGCCACCTCAAGAGGAGTCTAATTGAGCTAAATCTCATTATTTACAGCCAACTCGGCGAGCGCCTTTAAACAGATCACACAGAAGCCAAACAAAGACACGGGCTACATCTGTGTCACAATTTTTGCAATCAGCAACATATGCTCTCACAAGAATGAGGCAGTAGAATGACATTTAACACTCCTTAGGCAGAGTTGAACTGTTAATAATTGGAATGTCATTGTGAGCTCCACCAAAACCTGTACTGGATATTCATTCAGAAATATGTGAAGACCGAGCATCAAACCCACTGTTTCATTGTATTGAATTTTTTTTTAAAAAACATTCCACTGGGCGCCATGTCGAGACTCTAAAAAGGAGCCACTTTCTGAAATCAGATGTGACCACTCCCACAACGGCGCATCCCTCCTTGTTCCCGTCAATGAAATTAGCAACATTGGGTCTAATTTACATTTATTTTTTTTTAAACTCAACACATAATTCTCCTTTTACTTTTAGTTGCCACGTAAAATCCAACTAGAAATGGCAGTAAACAGCTTGAATCAAATATTGCACCAAATATTACAGGACTCTTAAACCTGGGGCTTAGTGTGCCAAGAATCCGATTGTCTCGGTGTACCTAATAAAGTGGTCCGCCATCTGAATTCTACTGCGCCGTATATGCGCATCCAATTTTCATTAAGCCGCTTGTGTAATAAATGCGACGGCGCAAATGCCATAATTGCAAGTTTGTACAATGTTACCATTCTAAGTCATATCCATTTATTTATAGTTCCGCTGACATTCATTGTACAAAAGTATAATATCCACAAGGAACCGCGGGCCGTGTTTTTAATCAAGGTGTCAACATATTTCATCGCACAATAAACTTTACGAGCCAGTTCAGGCATCTAAAAATGGAGAAGGATGTTGCTCATCTGCCGGCAGCAGCAAAAAGAAAAAAACAAAAAAGACACGGAAACAACTATTAGCTCAGCATACACGATGTTAATCGGATACGGCTACGCAGGAGCTTAATTACGTGTTGGCACAATGCATGGCGTGCACTTGAGCGGAGGCCTCCGAGCATTCGTGAGTTCTGGAACACGTTCAACAGGAATCAAGATGTCATTTGTTTACAGCAATCGTTACAGCGTCGAGATATGATTTAATGGTTAATTGTGAGCGACGTCGCCACAGCGAACATACAAAGCTGCTCAGTTCGCTATGAACCTGGTTTTAAATTAGTCAAGTTTGAAATTCTTTTCTCTCCATACAAGCCACTGTACAGTCAAAATTGTGATGAAATGGTGCGCTGAAAACAAATATTACTGATTGTTGCTTTAATTGATATCGACTCTTTATGCCTTTGAGATTCAAATTGCACTCCAACTCCATAAAGAGGTATTTTAATTTTGACAGAAAACGAGTAATTAATAAATTATGGAGTAAAAGGAGTGTTGAAGCTCAAGAACAAAAATACTAAATAGTTGGAATGTTGCATTCAAACTCTAACAAGTAGAATTTATCCATCTATCACTTTTTCATTTCAAAACTCAGATGACTTACCTATCGTTTAACTGACTCGACCCTTATCTACATTTTAAATGCATTGAAAATGAGGAATCCACTGTTAACGTGGATGCCTTTGCATATGTGCATTTCCATCCAAAATATGATCAAATTTCATATTTTACCGCAATCGCATGAAAATAGGCGCAGTAAATTGCTTATGACATAGACTCCCTCATGTTGTTTTGATAATAACATGACGGAGGGGAGGTGCGCGGGAGCAGGAAGCTCACATTTATTGGATTTAACTGTTTTGCTCCACACACCATTGGGTAATTCCTTCTTATCGGCCCAGAAGCTGTAGTTATTTACTTGAAAATGGACTAATTTCTTATTCCAGCGGAGGGGGGACCGGCCACTGACTTGAACAGCTGCTTCATGACCCAAAAAACTGTCAGTCTTTCCCTGGAATAAATTGTGGATCATACCACTGGAAAGCGAAGGGGGGGCGCTGAACGACCATCGCTGCTAATCCTCTTCTTAATGCATTTGCAGCGAATGCAATGGATTTAAATAACATAGTAGGTTACCAACCAACACTTCGATGTATATTTGTTTCATTTGTTGTATTTAAAGAGCGGGTTCTGGTAGACATTCCCGAACGTTCGCCCCTGCCTCCCGTGGACCACCTTGGTGCGACCTCATAGTAGAATCAATTCACAGAGAGGGCAACTTGAAACCGGCCACACACGCCGGAGCGAGTGGCGTTTTTGGCCGGCACCGAGTTTAATAGTCCGGCTCGCATCCGGGCTGTGTGTGTGCGTGTATACACGTCTGTCCACGCGCGTAGAAGGACTCACAGAGTGGGGGAGACCATGCTGCAAAGCCGATTGGCTCTTTTGGGGGTGTTGTGGATGATTTCTTTTTTTTTTTTGGTGGGGTGGGGATTTGTGACAGTTAAAGTTCCACGCGTGTCGACGCTCCCTCCGTTTGGAAGATATGAATTGTCCCACGCCCCATAAACGTAACGTGATCAATTGGACACTTGTCACGCACGGCCGGCGTGACTCTGCAAACCAGGGGTTGAAAAAACAATATGTACACTCAATATTTGCCACGTGCATTAGCATAATAATGACTTGAAGTCATGTCAATGCATTTAAAGGGCCAGTCATCATTAAACATGTCACTTTTCATTCATTAAGCGCCAGATTTCAATGGGAAGTATTAACATGCAACTTGGAGGGTGGGCATCTGCTTATACCAGCGTGGCTTAAATACACACAGGATCACCAAAACATGAAATACAAGTGCACATATCTAGGGTGAAAATACTTCAAGGGAGCCTGCTCTGGTTGTGTTTTATTTTAAGGGTATTATCTTGCCGTGAACTGTCCCTAAAATTTTGACCTCTCATAAAGGTAAACCAACATAAACAGTAATTCAGTACAACCTAGTAAACATAAGGAATTAACTCTAATGTGTTTGCGCACATGAATATAATATAATATAATATAATATAACATAATATAATATAATATAATATAATATAATATAATATAATATAATATAATAATAAAAGAATAGTGGTTTAAATTCCAGGCGACTTTCAGCGCAGGTTGCAGACGAGTCCAGATAAGAGCAACACACTTGCAGGCGTAAGCAATCACAATGGAATAATAATAAGAGTGATAATAAATAATGATAATGAAGTCAAACCTGGGGGCATAGCGCCCCCTGTGGGTGATGGGAGGCACCACGGTGAGTGGAAGTAACTGATGAAATTACTCATGTAAAAATAATGGTTAAAACTGTGGTTTAAGTTGATTATACTCGGTTTACATGCAATTTTTAACGTGACTAATTTTAAGCAACTAAATAGATTTTAAATCCATTGTCTGAAGTGCTTAGTGGGGTTAAAGTATTCATTGACATGTTCAGAGTGCACAGAAAATGTCACATAAGCACATATCTTACCTTCTTCTCCAGCCATCCATCCATTTTCTGTACCGCTTTGTCCCCACGGGGATCACGGGCGTGCTGGAGCAGTAGTCGAGGGACACCCTGAACTGGTTGCCAGCCAATCGCAGTAGCTTTTCTTATCCTTAATAATGAAGGATGAAATATAACACAAACAGCATCAAACACAAGTATCCTCTATTTGTCTTCTTGGGGGTGTTTTCACCAAGTGTAGCAAATTTGAATAGGTTACAAAGTTACTAATTCTAACAGCAGCCCTATAGTGAGTGAAGAACAACCAAGTAGTTTTTCACTAGATGTACAATTAACATGACTATATTGGCAACCATTAGATATCTTCCTATATTTTTTCTAACATGTTTGTTCGGCGGTAAACGTGAATTATTTGCCTTGGCTCAGGAAAGGTTGGGGAAGCACTGGACTCATTGACACTGACCTTGGGAGAGAAATTTTCTGTCTCTGCTGACACCAAGTGGACAGAAAGGGTAATGCAATTAAACGGTTGTCAAGAATTCTATTTTATATTTTATTTTCCATCCATCCATTTTCTATTTATTCAATATATTCTAGTTATGCAAGATAATTTTTGAAGAAAGAAAATACAAGAGTATATTCTTTTTAAAACTTTCTGAAAAAATGTTTTCTGAAAGGGGGGGGATATTCTCGTAATGTTACGATTGGCTTAAATATAATTAAAAAAAAGAAAATATATTCTCCCACACCACACATGTTTAAACAATAATAATGTTATTGTGGCACTTACCCTCTGAGTCTTCTCCGTTGGCGTAATGCTAGCACATTAGCACAAAAGTTTGACGTCACGAAGGGGGGGGTGAATATTCTCGTAATATTCCGATTGCCTTCAATATAAATATAAAAAACAAAAATATTTTCTCCCAAACCACACATGTTTAAACAAGAATAATTTTATTGTGGCACTTACCCTCTGAGTCTTCATCGTTGTCGTAATGCTAGCACATTAGCACTAAAGTCGCGATCCGTTCTTCGTCTATGAAATGAAAATGGACGACGTTGAAGTTGTCTTTTCAAACGAGTCTCATACCAATTCGTCTGTTTTCCTCCTTCCCTGGTAAATACGACCTACTTAAAACCAGAAACGGAGAAATTTAGGTCCAGAAAGTAAAAACCACGGCACAGTTTGGCTTTACCCACCGGTGCTTCCGAAGCAGCTTGCTAACCACCCGCCAAATAATTGCGCACAGCAACACTTCGTAGACTTGAAATCTGATTGGTCACAATAATCATTGTTGTGTCCAATCAGAATTCAGATTTCACTGTTGCTGTCAGCTACACAACAAGACACACGATATTAAATAAAGCCTAATTAGTCATTTCCAACCTTTAAATTATCCTTAGACTTTTCCTTACCCTTTTTTTTTAATCAGTAAGACACACACAACTATTGTTGATGAAAACACTTTATTCCTTGTTGCAATTGTATAATTGAAAATGAAGAGAGCAGTAAAAAGGAAACAATACAATAGTTGTAAATCCACATCAAAATCTTGGTGATATATGTTCACATATTGATTGAATGGCTCTTATTGTTCTTATTCAAGTCCTTATCGGCATTCCTTGTCAATATTATCATGATTATTGTTGTAATAATATTTACAGCATATAGGAGCACAAAAAAAAAAAGGTCACAAATCTACAACGGGCCTTTGAGGAGCAATTAGGATTCGACTATGGAAGCTTGACTCAGCATGCACGCTTTGTTTGGGAGAGTCCAAGAGTGCTACAGGACAGCCAAAAAGCATAAACGAAAAGTTTCGAGCATTGGGCAACTCGGCTCCGTGACAAACGAAAAGTCTCTTTTGAGTTCAGTAAAGTACAAAAATGTCTACATGTACTTAAATAGCTCCTTATGTGAAAGCAGGGCGATATCAGAATTATACAAGAATTGCCCAAGGACTACTACGGCCACACTGACACGAAAACACAGACTACGAGAAAAAAAGTTCATGAAAGTTATGAGACTGAATTTTCAAGACAAAGGGTCTTACTGACATATTCAATTATTATTTTTTAGACATACATGATTGTGAAATCCCTTATAGATTGTGAAAATGTATGTGACGTAAAACATGCAATAGTATTAAAATAGTCACATTTTAATAGTATTTTTTCCAGAAAATAATGATATGAGAATAGTAAAATTGTTAATATTCATATTAATAATAATGTTTTTTAAAAAAAATTAGGACAAGCACCTGACTCTCTAAACAAAAACAACTTTCTCAAAATAACCTACACTTTGAAAATTAAAGTTATAGCTTAGTTAAAAAGAAAAGGCATCTTTTGGAAAAAGGTTGTGAAACATAGAAAGGAAAAAAAAACTAACCATGACTTTCTCTCATAGTATATGTATTTTTTCAGTGTGGCTTTAATTCACCTCGTTAAATAATCCTCTATGTCTCGGTTACAATGTACATTACAGGCAGCTCAATAACTTTGCGTGGCACTTCAATCATTCAGACTAATGCGATCATTTCTGGCCACTTCTACGCTCACAAATGTGAAAGGAAATCTCAAAACAAAAATGGACGCCCTCAGACAGGCCGTCGATCAAATGATATCCAGTTAGGGGAATAATAAGAATAGTGTAAAATGACTCGGAGGGTGCTGTGCTCTTAAAAAATAAAATAAAATCCAGTGACTGAGTCAAGGGAATCCCCAAAGCCTTCTAGACGCGCGTCTTATCGAGGTCCACCTTGACCGGCAGAGGCCCCGCCTCCAGGCAGTCCTCGGCCGGCGCCCGCTTGATGCAAACGGCCGGCAGCGGGCTCAGGTAGTACGGATTCACTTTCACTTGGGTGGCGTCCAGGAACTCTTTGTTGCTGTTGATACTCAACTGCGAACAAACACCGATTGGACGACTCCACCGTATCGCGCGACTGACTTTTCAATTTATTTCAATTGTTGCGCTAATAGGGCTAACTCGGTCGTACCTGTGTCTTGATGTGCTGGTCGGGTGCGGTGACCAGGCTGGCGCAGCTGAGCCACAGCATGACCATGATGGACAGGAAGAGGCACGCTGCCAAAATCCATCGGGGCAGACCCGAGCGCCTTAAAAATTAATGTTACATCGTTAGGAAGACGCTTGTGAATATTTGTTTCGTTTTTATCTGGGCTCACCTCGACATGCAGCCGAGGAAGTCGTGCTCAGCGGCGGCGGCGCTCTCGTCTACATGTTGCACCTGATGTTTACCTCTGCTTCCGACTTTGGATCCCATTTTCTCGCCACGCCCCCTCACACCTATCAAAAATAATGCTAGCTTTCCCAGAAACTAATTTTGTTCCTCCCAGACAAAAGTTTGTTTGTCCACGCTCACCATGAGGCTTCTGCGTGTGCGAGTGCACCTGAGGCCAAGGACTGTCGGCCACGCTGGAGCGAGGAGCCTGCAGCTCTGGAAGAGAATACTCCATCTCCGGTTGGCTCTGAGGAAGATGACGCTCATTAACATGCATATTTAATATCTCCAAGCAGATGAACTCGTGCAAGATCGGCCAGCATCACAAAAACCAAATGAATTCAAACAACAAAACATTTGCGGCGTCTGCGTCTATATGAGGTAATGTCGAGGTTGTCCGACTGCACGCTGCACTTCAACATATCATCAAGCGTGGATAAACACCGTCGATTTCCTCGCAGTCCTTTAATTAGGCAGGCGGTTTGGACGCTGAGGTCAGCAGGCGCGACGGATTTCGTTTTATTTTCGTCGCTTTACGTTGTTTCTCTGCAGCTCTTCCAATGCATAACACTCAACTTTGGAGTCGCTGGCTTAATTACAGTAAATGTTTATTGTCATTCCAGATTTAGATCTGCTGATAGAAAAATGAGGTGCTTCACGGCGCATGAGGTTTTCGAAGCGGGGATATTCACAATGCCGAGAGGAAGTGGCGTGTCTTAAAATAACTCTAACGAGCTGTGTGATTTTGTTGGAGAAAACTTTATGCGTGACCTTGCTCTCTCATCCCAGCTCAGAAATCAGTTCAACCAATCTGAACAAAACTATTCGACAAATGTAGAAAAGGTTCACAAACGTAATGTAAAGGCAAACGTTACCTGAAAAACGACAACCTTGCCATCGTCGGCCTGCAGGTAGAAGGTCCAAGTGGAGGAGATGAAGCTCTGGGCGGAACTGACAATGTCGTTGCACCAACTGGATACGGCCTCCATGACGGAAGGCGGCTTGGGGCGCAGGGTCATGGCCTTCAGCTGTGGACAAAATTTAATGTCATTTTGTGCACGTTTATGTATGAAGATCCTCTCTCTCACCTTCCTCCTCTTGATTTCGGGTTCGGAGGGCTGACTAGCGCAGCCGGTGCTGCATGCATCCTGCTCCACAAGTTTGACATAAGCCTCCTGGCATGCTGTGAACACAGATGGGAATAGAGAGACACTTTATTAGGTACACTAAACAATGACATCTATGATGCAGCCAGGAAAGAGCAATCTCCCCACTGATAAGTCATTCAGGTCAAACCAAGAGCCACATATGGAGCCGCTCACCTCCTTGACATTCATCCTTGCTGGTGTTAAAGCCAGCGTTGCCGTTGACAAACTGGCAGATGGAGTAGAGACGACAGCCGCGATGGCAGGCGTTCATCATGGAGTCCTAGAAGAAAGCCTTATGTTAGTAGTCAAACAAATAATGTACATTAGTGCAATTGAAAAAACACAAATGCTAACACGCTAAATATTTTTTATATTTAAAAAAAGTCTACAAAAATGCCAATATGTCATTCTGACTATGTAATCCTGAATCTGATTAGAAATAGCACCCTCTTGTGGACAAACGGCGTCAATACATATGCAGCTATCATAATAGCCTTGTCATCATCTCTTCACCATTTCCGCGTTTACCGACAGTACGAAACAACATCGCGGTTTTTATCACATGTAATTATTGAATTATTAATATTCTGCAACCGTCTCGGTGGTTTGGCTCGCTCGGGCCTTTCGGAGCTTTTGCCCTGCAGCAAGATGTGGAGCCACACCTGAGGGTTGATAGAAAAAAAAATCCGTGCTGTAAAATCTTTTGTGCTCGCGCGACTAACAGCACACTTTCACCCGCAATGCTCAACTCATTTTCGGCTCGAACAGAATGACGCTACGGTTGGGGGGGGCAAATAATAATTATTAAAATTCACACACACGCCGGCCATTGCATCTGTTTTGCTGCGCAATCAGTCATGCAGCACGCATTCTAATGGTATCTTACTTTAGTGGGGCCTTTGTTTTTGATGGCAAGCTGGCATTGTTTCTTGCAGTAACTGATGTCGCCCAGCTGGTTGTCAAATATCTCCAGAGAGGACGCGGCGGCGGCGAACCCAGCCAGGAACACCGCAAGCAAGGCCGAGGAGGAGCGCATGTTGGTAGCCGGAGCCTTGTAGATGTCGCAGGCGAGAAGGACACGGGCAGCGATGGTGGTGGTGGCGGCTCAAGGGAGAGAGGAGGAAAGATGCTCGATCCTGCTTTTTCTGCTGCTGCTGCCTAATGCTGGATGCTCGTGACGTCACGCATCATCACCGTGCACATATTGACACCCCCTCCCAACACCCTGCAAACTGCACTGCACAATGTGGCTTCAAGAAATTTTAGATCTTTTAGATTTATTATGTCAGAACATAGCAGGGGGAAAAATCCTTTGTGTAACCTCGTGGAGCCACATTATCATAAATTTATTTGAACTATCCCTTTAAAATGAAAAATGTGTTGTCGTTTATCAACTGGGTTTGTATGTCTGCCTACATTTTAAAAATCTGCATTTAGATTGAGCCAAGAGTCAAAATTATCAAAAGGTGTAGGTGGTACAGCACGGTGGTGGGCCACAGCCCGAGCCCCCTCAGCACCCGGAGTCAAGCTGGCGTATCACACAGCAGATGTCTCAGCTCCTTCTGTCCATGCGGGCGGGCACATGACGCAAATGAAGAACATGTCTGCTTGCACGTCTGGCCTTCATGAGATTCATGTACTTTGTAATGCACTCAACGGAGTCTTGGAATGCTTAATAGTTTCATTCCAAAATGGAAAAAATATGATGGGGAAAATCTGTCAAAAAAATTACTATATATTTAAGCTTTGTGGGTTTTAATGGGGTACAAAAACGACAGTGCAAACAATTTACCGACCACCTTTATTTACCGACAGAGGTCTCCAATAGCAGGGCAGGAATTCACACATTAGCAGAAGCACGTCAGTTGTTCCACACAATGAACGACGACTGTTATTTCTTTCAGAGCAGTTATGCGAGTGGTGGTGGGTGCCGTGCCCAATAAAAACCACAGCGGCCTTGTGCAAGACCGACTGAAACGGAGTGTGTTAACAGTAGCCGATGCTTCGCAGTTGTTGAGATGGCTTGAAATGAATCTACTGGACAAAAAAAAAAAAAAAGCCTCATGATTAGTGATAATTCCTCTAAAAAAATGACCTATGTTGCCATACAAAAAGGAGCCCCCGTCAGAGAAGTCCAATTTGCATCATAATACTCTTTGTGAAAAAGAATTTGATTTTTTTTTATAGGTCATCCTTTCAGGATGGACCTTCCTGCAAAAAAAAAATATATATAAAAAAATATCAGTGCTGAGGCAGAACAAAAACTAAAAAACCTCAATGAGTGCAGCCGGCAAACGGGCAGCGGCGCAGACCATAAACGATATTTTCCGAATGCGTATTTTTCTAAATTACAAAAGATTCTAGCGATGGACAAATGCATAACCTCTGAAAAAAATACTGTATGAAAGCATCCCTGCTACTTTTGTTTGCGAGTACAAAAACCTCCATCAATAAGCTGCTCCCGAGTAGCAAGAAGTCCATTTTCTTTTTTGTGTGTTTTTTTTTGGTTAATTTCTTTTCCTTTTTTTCATCGGTTTTGTTTTTATTGGGTAAAACGCAGTCCTCACATTGAGTGCCACAGTTCATGACAGTCTTCTCTCGTCGTTTCACTTAGCTGAAGGATCCAGGAACATGCAAGCCTCGTAGCGGAGGTGCTCATTCTTCCTGTGGGCCCCACCCTAAAAGGCTCTCAGGCCAGGGCCGGGAAGGCCTCGGGGTCGTCCACGTTGGGCACCATAGCGGTCGACTGGAGAGGGGGATGGAGAGACAGTTTTTTTCCACCCAAATATTGCAATTCAATATGCGACACCCTAATTTGCATTTAATTTGATTATCGTTTGTCCCCAATTTTCCCTCAGCTCACCTTTTCGATCCTTCCTCCGCGTGACGGCCTGGGGGTGTCGCCACCGCGTTCGCCAGGGGGTGGGCCGCCGCGCCCACGTCCGCCTCGCCCGCCGCGTGGCCCGCCGCGCCCGCGGCCCGTACGTGCGAGGTCTCCGAAGTTGATTTCCAGCTGGGACGTGATGTCGTTGGCCGGCTTGCGGAAGTGGGGCTCCTCCTCCGTCTTAAAGGGCGAAGCGAGACGGCGTGTCACATGCAAATTTCAATGCGCTGTTGAAATGCGAGGCGTAGACGCGAGGAGCTCACCTTGGACTCACACATCTCCGAGTCTATCAGTTCATCCTTTTTACCCTGCGAGAGGAAGCCACAATTAGAAGGAGTTTCAAAATGGCACTCCAAGAAGTACGTCCCTACATCCAGCTTTGAACATCTAATTTGTCTACATTTACATGCACAAGAAGAACATTTGAAAACCTGTTCTTGAGCTTACACAGGTTTGGAAATCATTTAACAGCTTTCAAACTCACTTCAGCCTTGGACTTGTGCAGCACGAATCCTTTTTTCCAGTCCGCGCCCTCGTTGGCCTTGCGGATGTTGAACTCCACTTTGGCGCGGTCCTTGTCCTGCATGGCCTTCCATTCGTCCAGGGTCATCTCTTTGGGGCCTTCCTCCTTTGCCTCCTCCACCTCATTCTCCCTTCAACAAAAACACAAGAGGCGCACCGTGAGTGGCCATCGCGGCGGGCGAGGCGGTCGCGGCGTGCCAAGGACGAGATCAATTTACTTGTTCTCAGAGTCGGCAGGTGGGTGCTCCTCGCCTTCGGGGTTCTCCTCTGTCACGTTTGACTGGTCGAGTTCACTGTGGAGGACAAAATCCAGGATTAGACGCACTTCCCGTCAAACGCCCCATCACAGGGGCATCATCATGATGATCAGTGAATGACTAAAGAAGCGCATTTCCTGTGTTGAGGTGTGCCATCTTGTTATCTACATCCTCACGTCGAGCTGAGCTAACACAATGAGACCATTGTTTTGTGGCGGACTTACTTGAGTTCGTCCTTGACTGTGCCCCAGTTGTGAGATCCACTTCCACCTCGCTTCTCTTCACTTTTCGGACCCCTGACAGAAAAAAAATATATATTCAATTAATATATTGCACCAGTTTTTGCAAATTTTGTATTTTTAAGCAAAATTCCTTCCCTGTTTTTATGGGGCAATATTGACGAGTGAATAATTAATCTGGTCATGGTATGTAGAGACAGGGTACTTACGATCGGTCGCTGCCACTGTGTCTGTCAAATTCCCGTTTGCCTCTGGAGTCAAAGCCATCACTGCGACCCATGCCGCGGCCTCTGCCTCCACGGAAGCCCCTTCCGCCACCGCGGCCCCTCATCGGCCTGTCACCGATGGGCCTGGAGGGCGGCGACAACAACAATCACAAACGGCCGACCCATTTCGGTGCGTTAGGCGATATCGAATGAAAACTCACTTCTCCACAGAGAATTCGCCTCCCTCGGGCTTCTCGCCAGGCTCGCCGGCGGGCCTCGTGAAGCGGCGAGGTGGCCGCCAGTCCGCTGGCCGTCTGTCTGCGGGAGGTCGTCCTTCTCCTTGCTGGCCGCCCTGAGGTCTTGGGCCTTCGCCCTCCGGCTTGCGGCCCATTCTCCTCATTCCGGGGCCTAGGGATGACACAGTGACTGAATAAACAAACCCGAAGTTACCGAACACCGCCAAAATTCACGCCGTTTTAATTTCTTCTCGATTGTCATTACCATGGCGGGAGTTAAGCCAATTGAGAGCAATCGCCCACCGGAGATTACAGCACTGTCAATCATTAGCTGAGGCAGCAGTGGATGAATAGTTTGGAATGTGGCCTGAGTGAGCTCCAAGTCGGAGTCCCCGCCCCCCCTTTGGCATCAAGCGTAAACTCTTAAGCAAAACACAAAACCGTGCGCCCAACCAAACTGGGTGTACACAAAATGATCATCACGTGAATCACCTTGGCACCACCGCCCTCATCACTATCGTGAAAGCTTGGCAGCACATGGCCGCCGTAGGCCAACACATGGTGGAGACATTGCTTCACTTGCCCTGTATACCGAAATAGAAACACACAGCAGCTGTATGCAGCACACGGAGGGGGTGCACCTGTCTCATCTCTCAACTAGATCACTTGACCCCCCCTCAAATACTGATTCTGGCCTAGCGTGAGCATGCAAGTACATAAGTGTATTTTTTTTAGATTGATTGCAGTTAGCATGATGCTAATGGGAAAGCAAGGAAGTGCAGCGGGGTAGAAGCATGTGCTTGCACCTGTTTATCGACTATTGACAATGCAAACTCGCTGAATTATTTAACATGGACGTAAATGACAGTTGATTTCTGCATTGATTTCCTCGAGGTGTATTTTTGATTATCATGTGACGATAAACATGCTTTGGATCGTCATACTAACACAGGGCCTGGACCGTCAATGAGGGCCTCGAGCCAGAACGAAGTGCGGGTTTTCCTGAGTGGTTCTTCGCGGGATATGTTATCTATAACACGGTTATTCGAGGAGGGAAGCAGATTCCCCAGCAACCACGCGGGAAGGAGCTCACGTCACGGCAGCTTTACCCACCTTGATACAACGCTAGCTTTTAGCACCCCCCGACACCCCCTTATGCTACAAGAGGCTTAAAAAACGGAAAAACGTGCTCACCATCTTTCTTAAGCGGGACGGGAGCTTGGGGCTCCGCCTTTTTGTCGGTCAACGGGGTTTTTCTGTCTTTCTGGGTCTCCTTTTTGGGCTGTTTAGCCGCCTGGGCTGCAGACTTGGCGGCACCGGGAGCGGCAGGCTCCTTCTTCTTCTTCTCAGCCTGAGCCCGAGCCTGCTTCATCAACTCAAACGGGTCCGATTCATCGTCCAATAATTGGTCGTATCGATTGGTTACGGCGATGCCAAAACCTTCTTGCATTTGTCCGGGCATGATGGCGCCCCTTCAGCAGGATTTTCCTCCGATTCTACGAGGCTTGGTGCGAACACTTCGCTAGGTGAAGCCACAAGATGGCTGGGGAAAGGAACTTCTTCTCTTCCGGCGCGATAGACATACGGGACTTTTTTGGAGAGTCGCGGTTGGGGGGTGTAGTCCGTTGGGGACTTCTAGCAGTGGGGTCAAACGCCCTTAAAAACTACTTTACCCAGAATGCAACAGTAACTCGTGTGGTTCGCCTGCGGAAGCCTTGCACGCGCGCTTTAACATAATTTACTCTCGTTTTTGAGTCTTTAAAGAAACTCGTCATGCCTTTAATTCACAACATTGGCCAGCTTTGTGTCAAAATTAGAAATAAAAATATGCTCACATGATTTGTGTAATCACCCAAGTGACGACGGTACTTTCGATAAAGTGCAAATCAAAAGTGAAAAATGGTAAAAGCTTCATAATGTAAAACTTTTGTTGTTGTTTGTCCAAGCGTGCATGTCTAAGTACCTGCACATTTAGAATTTATTTTAATTTTTTTGTTTATTTTTTTAATTAAAAACAACCACCACCAGTCATTACCATTTAAATAAAAAAAAGTGTATGAGCTTGTCAAATAATAAAAAAAATAGTAAAAGGCTTAATGGATGATGGCTATATTTTACAGACAAAGATATAGTATATAAAATATAAATACCCACACAACCTTATGATTTTTAAAAACTCCAGATCATGTTATTAGCACCGACAGCTGGAGTGAACGTTGGTCCAGCCCACAGAAAGTCACCCACCCTCGCATCACCTAAACGCACCACAGCATCCCAGCATCCCATCAGTCATGACATCCATTGTCACCAAGGCCATGATGGAGTCATACGCGCTCATGATTTTGGTCATGGGGACTTTCTTCTTGTACTTCTGCGGAATGGTGTGGGCTTTTTCCAACCCTAAAGTTAGCTGGGTGGAGGAGAGTCAAAGTGAGAATGCCGGGACACAGCAGCCGGCGTTGCCTGATGTTGCGGACGTGCACGCTCGCACCTATGTACGCTTTGGGGACGACACGGAGAGCCTGCTGTTGGAATCTGACGCCTTTTGTCCCGAGCATTATGGATTTGACAACCTCACATGTCACGCATCTTCAAGGAGGGAAGAGAAACATTTTATTCTTGACATTTAGGTCCGACAAGGAGGTGAGAAGACAAAAAACAAAGACATTCAGATTCCAGGTATACTTAAGTGTTTTATTATTTCTTGCAATCAACAGTGCTTAACTTTTTACACTTGTGTGACAATGTTAAAATAAGATTTGTCATTTTACATAGATCATCAGACGTGCCTCACAAATGCTAAATTAATTTACTGACAACAAATTATGCCAGTATCGATCCTGAAACTTTTCTGACACACCTTGCACGTCAGTGATTAAGATGTGATTTGCTTCCTCCTCACTTCCCGTTCCAGCTGCAGCAGCTGGTCATAGAGCGCCTCCGACGTGTCCAAGTCGACATCCATCTGCAAAGAGGATCTAATGTGCTACATTGTTTCAACTATCCCAGAGGGGATGCTCATTCCAAGTGGAAAAATTCATCAGGCATACCTGCCGTGGTTGAGTGTAGCAATGACCAAGGCCAGATGTTAAACTGTGGTATTTGGCCCGTGGGTCCAACATTTCAGGTTTTTGATTAAAAAGCCAAATCTACAAAAGCAGAAGCACATGCATGAGCGTCCCGCAGCATCTTTATTTCAACGTGCTTCTTCTTACCAAAGCTTCAGCTCCATTATAAGGTGTCAGGGTGAACGTATTGATGAACACTCTGATCTGATAACAAAGAGAAAGTGCATTGGGGTGAGTGACATCAGTAGAGTTTTTACGTCACTCACCAGCCATAGGAGAGGCAAAAATAGGGTCCAGAGGAATGCTGGGAAGGAAGGCAGGATGCCGTAGGTCAAGTTGGTCATCACAAAACCGGGACAAATCACAGATGAGTACAAGCCCTGGAGAGCACAACAATAAGTGAAGGGTCTTCTTATTTAAACGTCCTAAATCCTTTTTGTTACAACTAACCTGTTTATTGTAATGAGTGTTAATCGCCAGACTGAGACTGTCCGAAGCATATTTGGATGAGCTGTACGGCTCGCAGCCTTTGCGGTGCTGCACGTCTTCCAGGCTAAAAGCCGAGCGGTGAGCGTTACTGGAGGACGTCCAGATGAGCTGAGAGGTCCGACCTGCTTGGCATAGAAGCGGCTCCAGCTCCCTGATCTGAAAGGAAACGCACTTCACTTTTGATTCCTTTCGTGCATTTTTAAATAATCACAACACAAGGCTTCAAAAATCAAAAGCGGTTGTGGGCTAGTATTTATTCAGCTGCTAGCTGTCAGACTATAAAGGTGCCCGTGACCTTACATCAGGGACAATCAAGCTATTCATTTTTAATGAGTATTGTTGCTCAAGTAACCGACATATCCAGTGTAGCCTGCATTCTGCTAAAGTGACCTCAAGAGTTGCTCCCTCTGCAAAGAACCAATGTCAACACATCTTTCTACTCCAGCCTGACAGGGACGGACAAACTCACAAGCAGGAAGTGACCAAAGAGGTTGACGGCGAATACTTCCTGCAAGCCATCTGCAGTGACGCCATCCTTCTGGGTCAGGATGCCCTCGCCGGTTGTCAACATGGTGATGACATTGCTGCAAAAAAATTTAAAGAAAAATACAGTGCAGTGACCTCATATTACAAAGATATGCGGAGGGGTGTTAAATATGCCTTGTACCTGGAAAAGAGGCCTTTGAAGAAAGCCTTGAGGTCAAACTGTGGGTTCGGCATGATGCCCGCATTTAGATAGACATAATCCAGCCGGTTAAACCTGCAGAAGAAGTTTACGGTGATGGACTATAGACTATGTTCACTGAAATGTGTATATAATGCCATATTGTGGTGATTGGCCACAAATGGACACCACATATGATTAAATAAGCCATGTTGGCTTTGCACTTGAGTGTTTTTATCCATCCACCTGAGTTGGAGCTCCCGTGCAGCATTGAGCACTGAGCTGATGCTGCTGGTGTCCATTTGCAGCAGCGTCACCTGAGCCGCAGAGTGGGAAGCGAGCAGGGCAGAGCGGGCGGCTTCAGCCCGACGCATGTTCCGACAGGCCAGGCACAAGTGGAGTCCTTCTGCATCCTTGGAACTGAGGAGACGCTCACACAGAGCCAGGCCGATGCCACTGCGGTGGGGAAAAATAAACAGTGGTGGGAAGTAATGAAGTGTAAATACTTTTTTTTTTTTTTACTTTCACACAAGAACAAATATAAAACTGTAGGTCTCCTTTTGTCAAATAATTCAGTATACTTTAAAGATATGTAAGCCAAGTAATTGTCTTTCCTCTAAAAACCTACGTAGGGGAGGAAAAAGTCGTGTATCGTCTGTTTGACCTTTTTTGGCCACCGTAGTTTTTCCAGCATGCGGAAGTAAGGCAAAACTAGTTCGGAATGTTATAAACAAAGTAAAAAAAAGTATTTATCGCATCGTGCATTACATATAACGTCTTTAATATGAATGACAAGCACTACCCGACTACTCACGGCATTCTACAGCAAACAAGTGCTTTTACCTGTTGGCTCCCGTCACCAAAACAACTTTATTCATCTTTTCTCTACCTCACTAAACGAAGCCAAGTAGCATATAGAGCACGAACACTTCTCTCCGTACAGAAAACTACGCTTTTGAACTCACCATGGAATCATATTAGCCCCGCCCTCGCTGTCCTGTGATTGGATACAGCAGGTACGGCAGCCAATAGGATCACGAAAGCGCATGGGATGGAATTCACTGTTTTATTTTATAATCAATGTACAACGTTCGTTAACAAGTACAGTACATAAACAATTTTTACTACAATTCTGTACAAAAACACTAAATATGTCTCCACTTCACCCCTTTTGATTTCTTATATTGAACATATACATCCCTGACCCCTTTCGGCACCCGTAACGCACCTTGCCACCCGTTTCCATGACAACGCGTACACTATCCAACAACTTTACTTTCCACATCTTGCACGATCCATCCACCCACTTTTGTTTCAATCATTAATCCAATAAGAAATAAAAAAGGAGCATATTCATACACAATTACACCAAACACACATAAACAGTCAAATATCAACACAGTATATAAATATGAGTACAAAATACTGGTTGTCTTTACACAGCACAAAAAGAAAGACGTTTCAGAGTTGACATTTCCTTCTTATTCGATGAAGAGACTGAGATGAAACACTTGAAATCTGGTGCACTTTCCCCCCCACTACATTCAAGCAGTCTTCCAAACAATAAAAAAAATAATGTGACATTTCAACTTCATATTTTAACATACAACATGAAAAGTGCAGAATGCCACTTGCTACAGTTAAACTGAAGTAGCACAACCATGCATTGTGTTGTGTTGTAAGAATTTGTGGACGAGTGTCTCTGGTCGGTCCGTAGCACGTACGTCCGCCGCACAGTGTTCTCCAAACGCTAACACAGGTGACAAGTAGCTTAAAAGCCTGGATCACGTCGGACACACGGTCATCTGCGTGAAACGTCGCAGTGGCTCTATGATTGTATTTCCAGGAGGGCTCTGTGTATTTCCTGGAAAGACGGTCTTTCCTTGGTGTTCCTCCTCCAGCAACCCAGCATGACCTTGTAGAGGGAGTCTGGGCACAACACCGGCTGTGGCAGGTAGATCTGTGAAATAAATGAACACATTTGGCATTTTTAAGCAGAACCATGATCATGTGAAAGCCTGAAGGTAAGCAGAGCTGCAATGAAAGAATAATGTGATGTGTAGAGCTCACTTGTCTTTTCTGATCTCTGAAGAACTCTCCCGTGTTTTCAATGACTTGCTCGTCTGTAAGCTGCGAGTAGGGCTGCTCCTTGCAGAAGTTCAAGATCTCCCACAGGGTGACGGCGAAGGCCCACACGTCGCTCGCCGTCGTGAACTTTCCCTGCGTGAGGAAATAAATGGTTTTATTAATTGATCTATCCAATAAAAAACTACTATGACTCACCACTTGGTGGCAGTATTGCTCTTTAGATGTTAATAATTCAGTTTAACTCAAAAATAAGCACTATTCTGCTCTAAAGATGTTATAGTTTGAAATTGTCCTCACCAGCAGGATGCTCTCCCAGGACATCCAGCGGATGGGCAACACCGCTCGACCTTGGATGCGGTAGTAGTCGCCACTGTACAGGTTCCTGCTCATGCCGAAGTCGGCTATCTTGATGGTGAAGTTCTTGCCCACCAGGCAGTTGCGCGTGGCTAGATCTCGGTGCACAAAATTGAGCGAGGAGAGGTACTTCATGCCTGACGCTACCTGGGCGGCCATGTAGCACAGGTTGTCGAAACTGGAGAGAAGAAAGAGGGAAGAATTAATCGAGTTATTGAAAGTTAATAATAAAAATATTTTTTTGGGGGGATTCATGGTCCTGCGTTTACCTGACTGTGGGCGAGTTGCTGAGTAGTGCCAACTGTCCCTCTGGCTCACGGCGGGACAAAAACTGGTTGAGGTCTCCGTTCTCCATGTACTCTGTGATCATGCACAGAGGGTCGCTGTAGATGCACACGGCCAGCAAGCGAACGATGTTGGGGTCCTTCAGGCGAGACATGATCTTGATCTCTTTTAGAAAGTCATTCCTAAGGAAGGTGCAGAAGGACGTTCAGAGACATAATTAGATACATGTAATATAATTAATGGAGGTTGTGGGTCATTTTGTTCCTCTAAGTATTATTTTCTTTTAAATATGATGTATCATAAAAATAAATGTGAAACGTGATATTGGTGTCCTGTTGCGAATTGTGAAAATGTGGAAGTAATTTTAGTCTGAAGCCCCTCCTCGTTCATTTCATGATTGTTCCATGACACCATGAGGCCACAAGGCGGCGCCAAAGCAATACGTTTGTATATTATTGTAAATTTTGACTCCTTACCTTGCGTTCTTGTTGGCATCTGACCGTAGCATTTTCACCGCCACTAAAACTGTGGCCTCTTCTGGCACGTCAAATAGAAACTCTTTATTCATAAACTCCTGCATTCCCTCCGCCTCACATAGATGCACCTAAAAACAAGAAGAGCTATTTAATCATTTGGCATTTTTGCGGCTCTCCGATTCAAAGTCCGGCGATAATCGGCCACCTCTCCGAACTGGCCCTCTCCCAGCTTCTCTTTGAACGTGAGCAGCTTCCGCGGGAACTCCTCAACCGCTACGTCCTTCCCGGAAAGCAAGTCCATGGCGAGCGCCGGGATGGCGTATGTGTTGCCGCCAGTTACGCCCTGCAGGGTGACAATGTCGGCCTCGGCGTAGTGGGGGACGCCGTCCTGGGCCGCCGTGCTGCTGGAAGCTGGAGCACAGCAATGATGGATGCTTATCAAAAAGAAGAAAAAAAAAAAGACAATTTTTTTTGTCGGGCGTGTCTGTTACCGGGTTCCTCTGAGTTCTGTGCCAACTCGGGTAGTTTGCAGATAAGCCGGGAGGGCTCCTGGTAATCCGGGCCCAGTGGGAAGATGCGTTCATAAGTCGAGCTGGACTCTTGTTCACTGGTGGCGCTGCTCGACTGGTTGTGACTGTAGATGAAGGTCTCGCTCTATGTTGGCAAACGGATTCAGTGTTATTTATCGTATGCTGCTCTTGTAGTTATTTCATTTGGCGAGCGACTGACCTTCTCCAACATCTTCTGCCACACCTGCCTCCACAGGATGATGACGATGATGGCCACCAGGATGAAAATGATAGCCACCAGGCAGCCAATCAGAATGCGTGTCGTGCTGTCGTCCACTTTATGGGTGGGGTCGTCCTCTGGGGAGGGAAACGGGGAGATGTTTGAAATGCACAAGGAGGCCTTAACGCTAACTGTCAATTATATCCATCATTTTATTATTTACTTGATGCTCACTGACCTGGTTGGATGATGGGCGGAAGTCCTGTCTTGGGAGGAGTTAGCGTTGTGTTATACATGGCTGTGTCTAAAAAACAATTCACACGTTAAGTCTTCTAAAGGGACAGTTTGTGTGCTGCTGTTTTGCTTAGCAACAGTTGATTTAGCGTTCTTTATTGAATGCTCACGTGCGGGAATCGTGGACTATTTATATATTGTACCTGACTGGAAGGTGATCTCGCTGAACAACAACCAGATGTCTGCAAAGTAAAACTGGCACTTGATGGCGCTGGCCATGTGATTGGCAAGCGGGATAGGGATGAAACGTGCGCTGGGGTCCTCGTCGTCCAGCGTGGGGCTGAAGGTGAGAGGCGTGGGCTCCCAGTCCATCTCAGAGCGGAAGTAGCAGACCACTTGCTGGAAGGCCTTGACGTTGTGCGTGAACATGTTGTTGCAGTGAACCTGGAATGACAAGACGACTATGACTATTTTATATTCTCACTTGGAAGGAGCACAAATGTTGGGATGTTCTCACCATCATCGTGGTGAAATTCCGTATGCGGTCGAACTCAAACATGATCTCCACGTATCCGCCGGGGAAGCTCTGGTTGCTCCAGCCCACGTAGTCGTAACCGGGCCACACGTTGTACACGTGGCTGTCTATGAAATCGTCCAGGCCGCACACGCCGTCCGTCAGCTGACCCAAGCCTTCTGTCATGCTAGGAGAGCGACAGGACAGACAAAATCAATATGATAAGGTCCTTGCAAGACTGAAACATTTATTCCAAATATTCCCTTGCCTCTTTGAGACAGAGTGATTGCTACCACCACTAGGTGGCGGCATCGAGCAAGCAACTCGGCTCAGCTATGTGTAACTTGGCCCATTGGAAGCCCGTGTCATGGAGGACATTATTCACTCACAATGCTATAATACAAACAATTATAATGTCATTCCTTTGCAGGCTGACTCAGTTGTTCCTATGAGGAGGCTTTGCCACCTGGAACCCTCTCGCCACTGTCTCTTTGCTGTCACCATGGCAACCGGGCGACAACAACAACAGAGGGACGACGAGGAAAAGTTTCAGGCAGTTGCCGACGAGAGGGCGCGCACACACACACGGACCTGTGGATGATGGCGCCATCGTAGACAGAGTCATTGAGATAGACCACGTGCTCGGGTAGATTCATCTGCTGGCCCGCTGGAGCGTTGTATGACACCAGACCATCTGTCAATCAAAGATGATCATCAACTTCCTGCACTGGACACTTAGTCTGTTAAGTTGAAGAGGTTCAATAACCTCATGATTTGGCAACCCTGATTTTTGCGGTTTGGGTTTGTTTTCTTCTTACCGAGCCATTCGCAGCCGTACAGCTCCACCCTCATGCAGACGTTCATGGAGTGGTCCGTAACGGGCATGAAGCGCACGAATCGGGCGATGACAGGCGGCTCCAGGTCCTTCAGCACGATGTCGTAGGCGTTCCTGTTACCCTCGATCACCTGCGTACGACAAACGTCATTCTTGTCTTGTAGTTGTTGTTAATCAGCTGATTAATTTAAAGGTAATATTCAAATATATAGAATAAAAGAACTTCTTCTCACCTGCTTGCCCTGCCGATTTCTCCACGAGATCCAGCGACTGCCATCGCGGCTGTACTTGATCTTGTACATTTGTGCAAACTCGTTTCCAATGCCGCCGGCGTGGCGACCCTGAGTGCCCACCAGGGTGATGAAATGGAGCGAGCGCAGGTCAATCTGGAGAAACTCTTTCAGGTGGTCTGGCTCCACCGTGATCTCCGGACACCAAGCGCCGTCACCCTCTTCGAAGTCCAACCTAGGAAGCGGATGTTGGTGTTAGACTTTTAAGGTACATGTTAGACTTAACAGCTTAAAAACAGTACAAATTCCCTATTTGATTAAATAATTGTTGATAAATTAAATGCAGTCATATGCTATTATTTAATATTTACAATATCACATTAATATTGAGAATATTTTTATTATTTTTTAAATAATTTAATCTATGGAATAATAAACCTAAAACACTCTAATATGATCAAATATTATTTTTGGTCAATACATATAATTGTGTATGTGTGAGACCCCCTACCTGCCATATCGAGCAGCAGTGGATTCGGACCACTGGCTGGAGGCGGAGATGTCCTCATCCTGAATCTGCCCACCAGACATTCCCAAGGGGTACCGACACACACCTAAAGTACACACACACACACACACACACACAGATTATATTTCACTACATACAGCCATACAAAATTGATGACAAATATAAAAGTTAGCCCTGTCTCCGATTATGCAGGCCACATGATCATTCACTCATTGTTTACTCAGCGGGGGGATTGTGGGAGGGGGGATTTCCCCGATGGAGAATATCGTAAGAGCTGTGGCTATTGTAAGTAATTATCAACTTGGAAAACAACCACCATCCATTGTATTACTTTTGCTTGACAAAACACATTGCACAGCGGTTGAAAAAAAAAAACGATATTGTTGGACGGAAGGCGTGAAAGGGCCGCAACGGTGTTATTGAAATAATAAACCGGAATCACCACATGTGTGTATATGTGCGTGTGCCAGTCGAAACAGGGCTTGGTATGATGGCGTGCGCGTAGCTGCATGAGGTCAAGCCGACCGCTCGGAGCCAATTACGCCTCCACATTGCGGTGGATATAGCGTTTGTTTCCTGCACGCCACCTCATCTACTCTTGTGTGGTCTCTTCTCGTCTCCCGCCGAAATTCAAGGGGGATTTAAGGTCTTGCTTGTTATACATACAAAATCCACACAGGAAGACTGGACCAGGGGTTCGAACGTGGAATCTCAGAACTGCGAGGCAGTCTCACTAAACGCTACTGCACTAGATCAGAAGTGAGTAACAAATAGATTTTCTCACATGGCATGTAAACTGACTCACGCACTTTGAATTAACTGACTACTGGCTCAAGAATTTTTCCCTCGGTGCTCGTTGACCGAGTCCACCTGACAGGATGTGACCGCCAGGTAACCTCATTTGCAATGAAAGACTCAGTGTGTGTGTGTGTGTGTGTGTGTGTGTGTGTGTGTGTGTGTGTGTGTGTGCCAGCGAGTCACAAGTCACGACCATCTCCGGAACGTCAAACGGAAGTTGCGAGGCGAATGAGAGAGAGAGCAAGAACCTGGTCTCCTTTGAGAAGATGCCAGCAACAGCAGAACTCAAGGTCTCCTCTGTCCCCCTTTTTTCTTTCGACGCTGATCTCATCCAAATATTTTCTCAACGTGGAAAGCCGAGAGGATTTTCGTAGCCTTCACTGATGAGGCGATAGACGCACACCCTGAACCACTTCCAGATGTTGCCGACTTGACCAAACTTTTTCATCTTGGACTCAATGATCTCGCATCCCCGCCCCACACTACCCCAGACTTCTCTGGTTAGAAACAAGCCACATCAAATCAAACCACTGGACTCTTCTAATATTCTCATGCTATTAGTGGTCTGCAGGCCAAATAATCAAAAGACGAAAACAAACAAAACTCAAGTTGAAAATATGAACACCATGAGTAGATATTGGAGGACTCAATAATTGAGATAAGTCTAAGACAAAAGGAAAACTCGCCTCACAAAGGTTAAACTTGTTCTTGGCTGAGATTAGACATCCAGGTCTGAACGTCGGCCATTAGGGACATCCACGATGCAGAGCGAGTTAACGGATGTCAAAACGAGGCCCGTCCAAATGTTGTTTCTCGCTCTGTTTATTTTTCTACCCGAGCCACTCAGAGGTGACCCCTGAGGTGAGCAGCGCGGCTAGTCATTTACACGCATCCGCGCGTCGACCTCCCACCCTAAACACACACACTGCCCATCAGGTTTCACATTCAGGTCACCGCAGCATCTAAAAATATCAAGCCCAGGAGAAGGTGGAAAAACACCAGCTTTGTGTTACAGAGCCCAAGAGAGCGCAAACCACCTTCTCCCCATCGTTTGGGTTTCTGAAAGGTAGACTTGTTCACTCTGGCAACTCGTAGCGCCAAATCCATTCACGCACACCGCATGTCTGCAAAATATAAATACAGTAACCGTTAAATGCGGAGGCATGATCCAACATTTAAGATCATCCAAACAATTTTGTCAATAGCGCCGGTCTGTCTTTTTGGATACACAAAACACACCCACGCACTTCTTTTTCTTCAAGAGTGAAATCACGTTCGCCCACTCAGGATCGGGATGGAAAACACAGGGATGGTACAAGCGCCATTGCTGGGGAATTTTAAACAGAGGAAAGTTGGCTTGGCTCGCCATTTCGGCTCCATTAAATTCAGCCGTGACTCTTTCCCTGCTGTGGGAAAAAATAACTCGAGGTGGAAGTATCCTGCTTCCATACATTAGAGTATGTTGAGATTATAACACACAATTGTAAGAAATCCTCAAGGTTGGAAACAAACTTTTTTTTTTTTTTGTGAACTTGTTGAACTTGAGTTCAACACACGCACATGCGGAGAAAGACTATTTGAATGGAGTTTCCTGCTGTCAGAATGTCTGGTATGCATTAGCCACAGACTCCAATCGAATAGCGAGATATTTGCATGCTGCACGAAAACAGCAAAGTGAGGTCAAATGAGATTCGATTGAAAGTTAAAGGGACATCGAAAGCTTGCGATGATGATGCGAGAACGTACCTGGGTTGACTTGCGAGCTGACAGATGCGAGAGAGGTCACGAGGAGCAGCAACGACAGGCAGACATGGCGCGGGCGCTTCATCACAAACACGTGTTTGGATTGGAATGGATCTCGACCTGGACACACACAAAAAAAAACACGTGAATGTTGAGAGTTTGTTGTTGGTTAAATATTTGGAGGCATTTTAAAATGGGGTCAAGTGGATTAACCCATTTTGAGGTAAAAGGTGGGGATGGGTTTTTTTTTTTTGTTGATAAAACATTACATTTCAACCAAGCACTGTTCAAACACATTTTTTAGTGTGTTAAAAAGGTTGACAGAAAATAAAATGTTTAGATCTCTCAAGAATGAGCTTTGAAAAGTTTGAAACAGGTCAGTGTCATGATTAAATATAAAAGTTGCATCCCTGAAATGCTCCAATGGGCCAAAACTGTGCTATATTAAAAATACAGCCAGCCAAAATGCTACAGCTAGCTAAATAATCTTTCCAAGGACAGCAATGAAGTATTTGTACTTGGTTTCTTCCTTGCGCTGATTAACATCACATGTCAAATTGCCCCCCTTCTCTTAAATAGATGACGTGCGACCAGTATTGACAAAGACATTAACGACTAACTGAGCAGCCTGTGTCCCTTCAGCCTAAGCGAAGCTCTCCGGATGGCCGCTAAGGTTACGGCCGCTTGCTATCTTTTCCAGGTTAAGCTGTCCACCTCTCGCCTCCACCTCTGAGTTAATGAAAGCCAAACAGCTGGCGGCTTGTGTGTGCTTGGACGTCGAGAAAAACGTTATGCGGTGCTCTGTGAAGGACCCTGTGTGCTTTGGGGTCTCGAATTCCCCATTGAGTGTGAATGGGGGCAAGTTTCCGATAGGAAGTGTCATGTCCAGTGAACCGGTCCAGACTTAAAATGTCATAAAATGTAGTGTTGAAAGAACTGCTGTATAATTTATAAGTGGAGGTCTGTGAGGAGTGGCTAATAATTTGCAATAAATTGTCATCTCATAGAAAAGTGTATACCGTATTTTTTTATCCTAAAAAAAATGAGATTAAAATTTTCTTCATTTTAAAGTGACTTATAATTTGCCTTTAAGGTATATGGCAGTTATTTTTATTTGATGTTCTGATTTATGAGGGGGAAAAAAAATTCGCCCCAAGACTACCCAAAACAAAAGCAAGTAAAAAAAGAAAAAAGTAAAAAAAAAAAAAAGTAAAACTACTCAACATTCGAAAATTCCTAATAGGCACACAGAGGGAGCATCTGCTTTATGAATTTTTATATGTGGAAAAAGCCAATAAATAAAAATAAAAGCCAATTTTTTCAGGCTGTTCCACTTTGCAGTTTCCGCTGTCCACCTTTTCAACCTTTCAATTTATTTTCAGTGCAAAGGTCAATTTCTGGACTACGAGTCATGCTCCTGCTCCAAAAAGCAAAAGCGGACAAGAACTGCAAAGGACTTGGGCTTCATTTTCAGGGCCAGCTGCCCATATCTGTCAAAAGTGGATTTATATTTTCATGACTTGTGGAGCCAAGTTCAAACACCACGAGCCAGAAGGTCCTTTCACAACCTCAGCAACAACAATAACAATTTATGACATATTACATAACAGCCGATGAGTATTAAGGCTAAACAAGAAAGGGGGGGGGAGAAAAATTGAAAAAAAAAAAAAACAGTTCTGTGTAAACAAACATGAGGCAGCCAGTACAGGAAGTGGAAGACAGCACACACACATATTCGTGGATCACAAGGATGAATCGGCTGTCAAGTGGCACACACATGCTGATGACTTTCCGATAAACGGACCGCACGAACATCATTACATAAGTCAGTGCAGCTCGACGTGACTCAACACAGAGTACACGGGAGAGCACCTAAAAACGCAAAAGTCGACTTTTTTGATGTTTTAAGTCCAAAGTGGAAGTTTTGTCAAGTAGTGTACATGCCCTTTGGTGTCCATCGGTGCTGCGTGAGTGTCACGTGGGTGTCACATGCAGGTGTGTGTATGTTGCGTATGCATGATAGATGACCACACATTGACCTCCTTTTCAGCCTGGAGTTAAAGCCCACAAAACGATAGTTCTAAAAGTGCATAATTGTTCTTACCAAGTGGCCGGTTCGTTCCTCTAAAATCAAAATTTTCATCAGGCAATTTAAGAAGCACCAAGATATTTGTCAATTGTTTTATTCTTTCTTTGCTAAAACTTTCCTGGCTTCCTTCCTTTGACCCCATGACCCCAAAGCTGCTTTCCTTCATGACCTTCTTCGTCCTTCCCCTCTCCCTTTATTTAAAAAAGTGTATGATGAAAGGGAATATCAAAAACTTATACAACTAATGTGTGTATCATTATTTTTATAGCACTTTTTGAGCCGTGATGTGTTTGTCCTAGAATGTTTGTCGGGATGTCACGTGGGCTCCATCTTTCTCTCCTGTTACGCCAACACTCATTAGTGATTTGGTAGATCATTTTAAAAGGCTTTAATGGTCGTTTTATGATGAACGTCAATGGTTTAAGACTGACTTACGAATTGTAAATCTAAATTGCTGGTCGGCTAAAGACTGATAGCTCGCTTCTTCCTGACTACGGAGGCGTTCAAGGGTCTAACTTTACTTTTACTGTCAGTTGTGTTGGTGGCACTTTAGTAGCTTATGAATAATATAATACACATATGTAATTTAAAAGACGAGTCCTTGAGGATTAAAATGTGTAGCTACACTTGACAATGTACTGATAAAGTCGCAATAAGGGGTAGACTTAAATGCCCATTATTATTATGGTTATTTCTAACGTCGTCATAGATCAATCTGAAATATTAGGTTGTGAAGATGTCAAGTCAAATGTATTTTTCTCATAATTTACAAATTGCAAAGTGCTGAAAGTCCTAATCAGAGTACCCCTAAAGTTTACATCCCACATTTGTCCTTCTGTGTGTGACCTGATAACTGCAAAAGTAAGTTTGTTCACACCCAGTTGAGATTTGTTTGAACACCGCATTTGACGCACGGCGATCAAAATCGTTCCGTTCAGTCGAGAAAACCATTCTGTGCTTCTGTTTTCAATCACAGCCAACTTGAATTGAAAAGCTACTAAACACGATGATCAGCTTCAAAAGCAGGAACTTACACCTAAAGAAAATGAGAAATGAGTTTGACTTACTTTTATCCTTTCAGAGCATTTGTCCAAAGAATATTCCAGTGAGGGGGCTCGGGCTTGCTTAAACGTCTTGTTGGCTCACTTTGGCGGCGCCTTCGCAAGAGCTGATGTAAGTCAACACCGCACACATAGGAGGAGGGATAAGAAGGGGGGGAAATAGAGGGAGAAAGAGAGGCAGAAAGAGGGAAAAAAAAATCCCTCACATTCTGTGGATTCTTGGGAGCCAGCCAAAGTCCCAGAATTCCACATGCCACACATAAGGTTTCAATTTAGGCTCCATCAGAAAGCTTTCTTTCCTGCCTTGAAAAGACTCTTTCTTTTTGACAGCCGCTGGCGCGTCAAGGTAATGCTTGTGCTGCCGTACAAGAATTTAAAAACAAACGTCCAAGCATTTTTTTTTTTTGGTGTGTGTGTTATGACTCAAAATCCAGAAACAAATGGTCAAAGCAGATGTACAGAAAGCGAGTCGTTTTACAGTGGCAATGATGCATTGTAAAATCATCAGAGTGGACTCATCCAAAAAAATGCAAACATAGTTAAAGTTTCGCAAGGAACGTTAAAATGACATCTGGCCACCATCAATTCCGTTGGTGGCAGTTCAAGCGCCTTTAAAGACACCAGAGAAGAAGAACAATAAAAATGTTTGTGTGAGTATTAGAGGTCTGTCTAATCGTCGTAACGCACTTAGCAGAACAGGACGTGACGGCGTGTTGCTTCATCTCATCCTAAACATAAAACCACGTGCTGGAAAATCTGAGGACACCAAAGTGTAATGCAAAAAGCAGAAACACAGCGGCGTTTCCAAAACTGAATTGTAACGTACAGTAAGCTGGAAACTAATTAGAACATCTCAAAGGCGCTACAAATTGATGTTCAACCATCAGTGAGCACCTAAAAAAGGGGAAAGTTTAATGGAGTAAGTACAGACGGAAATGTTATTGCTGATGCCTATTCTCGATTTTGCCTCGATAGGTGCACGGCACCAAAATAATCTTTCGAATACTGTTTTTTCCTTCTTCTTTAATATGCATGACTTTGAGCTGAGTCAAGTTCCATCATCGATAATTAGAAGAAAAAGTCCCACATCCTGCCCTGTATATGATTCACAAACCAGATCATTCCAGTTCCCATGAGTTATAAAAATCATGATTTAAACTTGAGCAGATATGTAGAATATATAAAAATAAGTTTCATCATCAAAATAAATAAGATGCACCAAACCCACAAGTGCTCCTCCCGGAAGAACTGTCGTCATACTTCACTTGGTGGACATGCACATTGATGCTTGTTATTGCACAGTGATGACATCACAGCTTCTCCTAGAGGAACCAAAAAGGGTTGGTGTCTTTGGATTGGTCCCACCTAAACGCCGTTCTTGACCAGCTCGTGGACGCCGCTCTCGTCGATGATGAGCGTGGGGTGGAAATCTCGACCCTTCACCAGCGCTTCCAGACCCTTTCGGGAACAATGTTGATTAGGACATTGCCTTCAAGTCGACTTGAACAAGGGGTTCCTTCAAAATCATATTTGGAATGATTTAGCCCTCTATAAAAAATAAAAGTCTTACCTCCCCCCCATAGGACACCATCGGGGAGATTTCACATTTGATTGGCAGGTCCGTTCCGTCCTTTAGGCTGGAGGGAGGGAGGGAGAAAACAAAATTAAAGGGAATTAAGTGTCACAAAATTGTAGCGAATCATCACCTCGCTGTAATTGGGTTATATTTTGATGATCATCAAAATTAAGGAAGGAAAGGATTTGATGTCGGAAAAATGATGACGCTCGCATTCGTACCACCTGTGCAAGTGGCCGCCACGCCGCCGTCATTTCATTTCTTTCGATACAAGAAAAATGACAAGGCGGGTGGAGAAAAACACAATCTCTGTAATTTCACGTTAGCGGTCCCGCCGAGCATGGTAGGATGATTGAAGAGTAAAAGAGAGAGAGCAGCCGGATGATTGAAGAGGAAGAATGATCACTTCAGAACATTTTGGCTGGAAAAGAATTTGATTTGGGCCCACTACAATCGACAAGAGCTGAGATTAGCGTGCGATACATGCCGACGTCTTGCTCCAGATTTTGTGGCCGTTACCTTGATTTCAAAATCGGCGCACAAAAAAAAAAGCAAGGGAAGATTTGAAGTGTTAAGTTCGCTGTACTTTGAATAGTTTCTCAGTACTTGAGCAGTACTAGTTTTGACTTTCACCAACATTTTGGGCTACTCTAACTACCTCTGATGTTGTTTCATCTCAAGCTGTTACTCCAAGCAAGACATCTTGGCACACGCGAGCAAAGTGGAGCGAACTGTACATGCTTGGAGAAATATGGTGCTTAAAGCAAACTAAAACCATCTGCATGCACTTGGTGGTGCCAGGGGAGGAGGGGCAGGTTTTGGAGAGGGAATTACTTTCTGATGCCATCATCTGTGACAGGGTCTGCTGCTCCAGCTCTGGAAACATTTGGTGAGGTGGGACAATGAATGTGAGGTCTCACACACACACAACAAAAAAGCCACAAACAAGGGATGCAAACAAGCAGCACACACGCCTTGCAGCTGCGCTTACCTGGGTATGGCGGGCACACGGGTGCCATTCTCGTCAATGAAGTGGCCGCCGGCGTTCAGCACCCAGCGGTGGTGGAGGGACATGAGGGCGTGTCTGGCGGTGGTGGGCGTGTCCTTCCCGTCTTGGCGATCGGCGTTCTTCAGCGGGGAGAACTCGTCTTCCCTCAGCACCTCGTACACCACAAACGTCCTGTTGGGAGACACGTGGTTATGATTATATCTTAGACATGATGAATAAATTAGTAAAAACTCTAAATAAGCGAAAAAGTTTTTCAAGCACTACCATCTCAACCTATATTAAAGTACAGTGGTGTAGTAGGCCTAAATGTTTGAACATATCAAAGTTGTTTACTTGGCAAACTGGAAGATGTCAAAGACAAATTTTTCCATTTTAATTCCGTTGGGTTTGTCAGGGCTGACGAGCTGACCCTGCTGGTCCACAAACGGGATCTTCTTCTGGGCCACGTGGTGCTGAAGCTTTGGTTCATATTTCCTGATGGAAGAGAGCGACCATTAGATTCAATCCAGTTGAAGGCTAAACGGTCTCGGTGGGCTTACTCGACGATGTCTTTGAGGAAGGCGAAGTTAAAGAAGTGATTACACACGTTGGCCGCGTTGAACATGAGGCGGCCGTCGGCGCTGCGCTTCTCGGCTGTCGCCAGGGTGATCTCGCTGTACTCCACCACTTGGTAATGGCCGTCGGCCTTGCAAACTACGCCGACGGCCTCCGTCGGGTTGCTTTTCTCCACCACCTGGGAACCAGATTCGCGATAAGAGTGGGGGAACATAAAAAAAATATTATATTTGGGCATGATAAGATATTGCAGTTAAAAGGTATATATTTATATCAAAACCACATGAGAGGCCTACAACTTCTACTACATGGACTGCCACAAAAAGATCATATTTCCGCAGTTTGCACTGAAAAAGGAGGAAAAAAAAAAAGAAAAAGTCAGCCGGTGCTTAATGACAGAGTACTGATGAGGGGGTTGGTGAGCGGGCCGGGTCAACGCTCACCGGGATGCCACATAAACTGCCGAGGGAACTTTATGGAAACCCGACCGAGAGAGCATCTGGATGCACGTTTGCAAGATGTGAGATACGTTATTACATAGGTGACGTGGATGCTTGTGAAGAAATAGAGGAAGCAAAAGAGGCACATAAAATCCAGATAGATAGGGGTTTCCTCTCTCATTCCAAAAACATGCTTGGTTCATTACATAAAATCACAGCAAATAGTCCATATGTGAGTGTGAATACTTGTTTGTCTGTATTTGCCCCAGACCAAGGTTAGACCCCACCCGGAGGCTTATTTAGTCATTTGGGGGCCCAAGGTAAACCCACTTATGGGGCCCTGCACATCCGTGTACTGCAAATATTTTGAATATTGAATCTTCGATTTCTTGAGATAACGATTCTTTTTGAGTATCATCATCTAACAGTTTACTGCAGTTCATTGGAACATAAATGAAATTTAATATACTGTAGCTAATCATTTTGACTGCGTTAGCATTCAGATATTAATCACTCACCTAAAAAAAGCAAGCCAATAATGAGTCACAATGGACACTACCCAGGGCATACATGAATAATGTTCCAGTCTTAAAGCATTTGATTCTGTCACAGCTAATCTAGAATGTGACTTAACAAATAAAACATTTTCTGGGTGTGTCAACAATTTATTTATAGCAACACACCAAAGAAACTTTGCTTAAAACCCCCCAAACAAAAACAGTTTAAATAATTATGTTGGTGGGCGTAAATAGGAGACGAACTGGGCTTTGTCGCCACCTGCTGGTGAGTTGTGGAAGTTGCCATTATTCCGCTATTATTTTTCTATTCTGGTTGAGTTGTTGACTAGTGTTAGTACTAAAGTTCAGGGTTTGAATCACATTCATATTCTCCCTCACTCTAAAGTGTCCAAAAATATATCACAAGCATGATATTAAAAAAATAAAATCAACCAATGACTGGCAGCAGGAAAAAAAAAGGAAAACAGGAAACAAAAGCAAGTGCAAAACTAACCTTAGCGCCACAGTCAGCATCCTTCTCCACACAGAAACCCAAAAATGCTGGGTCAGCCACTTTGACCAGGATGTTATCCACACAGTACACATGTATGTACTCAACCCCCCTCCGCTGCATGTCATCCAAGATGCCCTGGTTGCCCAAGGCTCTGTACAGACCCCCGTTCCCATCTGAAACACAGGAAGCCATTTTGTTTTTATTCTTTTGCACAAAGTCCACAAAAGCAGACACTAAAGAAGTGCAAATTACCAGGGGCCATGGACACCTTGCATGTACTCTCCAGGATAATCTTTCCGTCGTAGTCCATGGCTGGGAGCATGCCCTGCTGGAAAAAGATGACGCTGCTCTTGTCCAAGCCAAAGTAGTTAAGGCGTGAGAAGAAGTCTTTGGTAGATTCCATGGTCCTGCCGCTGGTCATGATGTACCTAGATGTGAGCGCCACCAGGTGGCGTGAAAAAATAAAATGCTAAGATGCTACTAGATGTCCGTGACTACCTCTACGATGACATCACGGATGGATTGTCTTTACGCACGTGTCACTTTTATGGCATTAGTCATTCATATTTTATCATGTCCTTGACTCCACAAGGAACTTCCTTGATTGTGTGATATGGCTACAACCCATTTCAATGATCTATTAACGAAAGCGAGGGCAGACGGTGAACATCAGGTGAGCTTCCGCCTTACCAAGGAATGTTGGACTTTTTCTTGTGCTTTTCCTCACTCAGCCGCTGCAGCTTCAAAATACGCTCGCCCTGGATCTGGAAGAGGGTCTTGTGGGACGGAAGCCCCACGTCGTACATCCCTTTGGGGTAGGAGACCCCGAGTCTGGTTCCCTGACCGCCGGCCAGGAGTAGAACGGCTACTTTACCCTGGGAGATGCATTCCAGGCCTGAAAGGGGAGGGGTGGAGTTAATATTGATAATGTAACATCACATTAAGATTAGATTGTTGAACATGACGACGACTTTATGCTTTGTAACACTATCTAATCTGTAAGAATGGTCATAGTACATTTATATTACCTTGATTAATAATTGAAATGGAATTGCAACAATAAATACATCATGCACTGCTGCATGACATTTTGGTTCACTGGGAATTTATGATTGAAGTGAGTTTGTTGGGCTGAGTCATGTGTCTTTTTTTTTTTAAACCCAAAAATTATATTATACAGTGTTTCATTGTCAAAGTGACTCACGCGGGAGCAAAAAAAAAAAGTAGCTCCAACAAAAGATGGACTGACATTGATGATTTGATTTTTTTTATGGAGCTCCAGAGCTTTATGGATTCATAAAGTTTACGGCTGTTCTCTTTTATCTTACATAAACGGCACCTACGTGACTTCATTCGCAATGCTCCTGGTCTTGTAAAAAAAAAAAAATAACTTGGGGCGGACCTGCTAGACTTTGACTAGCCACCCAAACTTATAAACACACACGCCGTATGCTGGAAAGCAGTGATCTAATCAACAAGGGTACAAAACATATTCCATCTACGTCAAAGATGAAATTAAAACCAGATGACTACACCGCGACCACCGCAACCGCCCTTCTGCTGTCATCTTCCTGTGTGACGTAAAACTTAACTGACCAAACTAGTTGCGCAATAAACATAATCAACACAAGATGACTTTTCGGGAGACGCCGTGTTATTCCTTTTTCTGTGTTATCTTTGCTATCCAGACTGATAATTGACTTGAAATAGAAAGTGTCACTTTTGACACAACTTTCACTTCTCTTAGCAACACAAAGAAAACTGACTCAACTCGTTTTTTTTGTTTGTCATCCCACTCACAAAATTAGGATTACCTTTTTCCTCCCAGCGTTTAACGCTTCCCCTGTCCCTCGTCACACTCCCAAGCACATCCTGGGCCACCGGCTCCATGCGGGCGTCCATCTTCTCGTTCTTGCTGCTGGATCCAGATGACTCCATGGCTCTCTTGAAGAAGATGTTGATCTCCTGGAAATCGATCCCTTGCAACTCCTGGTTTAAGGAGGCACGCTCATCAGGGCTTAGTTTGTCCCAGAAGCGGATCAGGTGAGACTGGCCGGCCTCAGTCAGCCTCCGGAGGAGTCCGCTGGCGTTCGGGTCCATGATCAGTAATGTCTTTGCTAAGAAATAAAATGATACTGTCAATTTATTTCATTCCTAATAGCCATACAATAAATTATTCACTTTTAAGTGAAGGATACGACAGTGCCATTTCTAGGGTGTAGTTATATAGCACGGATTGATTGATGAGTGACACACCCAACTAGTCTTTTTAAATCTTGAACCGAAAGGAAAAAGTCAAACATTAAACCTGTTAAAGCAACCTGCCAGTCCACAAAACCCTCATACAATGTTTTGTTTGTCCGTGGACCAATATAATATAATATAATATAATATAATATAATATAATATAATATAATATAACATAATATAATATTTAATATGTCATGTCACCGTGGGAAACGCAATTTCGATCTCTTTGTATGCCTTGACATGTGAAGAAATTGACATTAAAGCAGACTTTGAAATCAGCAATCTACAAAGCTATTAAGTTGACGGCACCATACGATACCCGTAACAAAGACATATTTTGGCCATTTTTAATATTTAACTTATGTTTAGGCTAAGGTCGCGGATTCGAGCGATACATAAACAATGTAAATAACAATTTTATGTTTAGAACGTGATTCGGCGCTGCGGTCAAGTTTGGAGTAAAATGTGTCAGTTGATGAGTCGAGTATCTACCATTTAGCGTTGTTAGCCGTAGTATAACTCAACCAATACAAGAAATATGCATTAATTGTTATTATAACTTACCTAGTGGGAGTGTCACTTCTAAGTCGAACGTTTCACGCCACAATTGAAGCTTTCTTGTCCGGGTCCGAACGCCTCACATACCCGGACACCACCTCTTGGTACGTCACGCCTGACGTGGCGGGCGGAGATACAATGCTGCCTTCACATGATCCTCGTAAATTGCATAACGAGTTTAAAAATAAATATAAAAGCTGCGCCTTCCCTGTACGAGGCGTGATAGCCCATCCCAAGGAGAGCTTTTGAAACACCTATGAATCGGGAACAAGAATGTTATAAAAACAGGGATTGCTTTTTTTTTTTTTTTTAAATACTTAAATACATTTCAAATTCCGTGGTTGCTTTATTTTGACTTTTAACTCTACCACGTGAGGGCAGCACTCGCAAAGACGTCAGCCGGAAGTAGTATCAATGAAGCGTATTGTAATACCACAGAAGAAGTCGATTTGTTGACATCCCACTCCTATCTGACAGTACCTGCCGAGTGTCTGTCGTTCTCACCTCCCGGAAAGAGATGAAGAAGCTTTTCGATGAATTCAAGAAGGACATCAAATTTAAATCGGCGGGCCAAGGGAAGAAGCTAACGGAAGATAGCAGGTAAAAGGCGGACACCCCTCCCCACACGGATGAGCTAACCAAACAGCTAAAAACGTTAGCGCTGCGTCGTATAATATGCGCCTTTATAATTAAATAGATCGGCTTTTGTTTACACTTTCTCTGCGTAACAACCCTCATTTAATTTAGCTGTTGTCTTTAGTTGTTTTGCAACGAAGCACTCAGCAAACATCTAATTTCAGGCTGGCTAACGGTTAAGTCCCACACAATCTTATTAAGTCATGTGACCACTCCTAAACACCGCTTCTGATTCTTAACGAGATAGGAAGCGTAAGCTTAGTAGAATCTTTCTGTATTATGTCACAAAGAGGTGCACCTGAGAGAGGGCAGAGGAGCTCCAGTGGAACGCAGCATCCCCGCGAAGCTCCCAGCGAGGGATCCCAACGAGCAGGAGCGGCAGCTCTGGCCAGGATTGAACAGCACCAGCGGCCGAAGGTCCACACCTCCCAGATTGCCATCAGGAACCAAGGTGAGACATGGAGAGCACTGCCATTGACACAAGTGTGGGAAAAGAGTCACTATCCACTTTATTTTACATGAAGATGAGTAATAATGCTGGAAATGCCAGCTTTGTCATTGTCGTGCCAACAGTCAGTTGCTCTACATAAAATATTGCAAGTGCCTGACTCAAGATAGAATATTTTGTGGAACATTTAGAGACTGGACGTAGTAGTATTTGATGAACACATGTGGTTGTTACAAAAATATGTAATATAAAAATAAAAGTGTGCACATATTTCAGTGAAACGGGAGCTAGAGGCCGAAGCCGCTGCTGTGGCAGAAAGAGACAAGGCGACAACTGCAGAGGTACATTGTGTTTGAATCATCCAAAACATTTCTGACTGAGAAAGTAAAAAACAACTAAGATGATTGTGAAACAAAAACATAGTTGATGAACCATATTCAAGTTCTCCCCAACACCAACAGGGAACCAGCATTGCCGTGAAAGAGCATCTCTCGGTGACTGGCGTGTATTTCACCTGCCCGCTAACAGGAGCCATCCTAACAAAGAGCCAACGGGATGCCCACATCAAGGAGGCCATTTTGATGGTACGCCTAAAAAGATTCATCTGTGTGAAAGCCACCATGACTATTAACTCTTTTGTTGGCATCAGCGGTTCGAGGAGGACGACGTAGAAGCATCCGTCATGATGATTCACACGTTCAACAAAGATAAAGAGAAGGTGAAAGCAGCTGTGGACATCATAAGCAAGTAAGATGCCTGAAAATATAAAATGCCTCTTGGAGGACAAAAACATTTTACTCCTTCTTTTTCAGATACGTTGAAAATATTTGTAAGAATCCTTCAGAAGAGAAATACAGGAAGATTAAACTAAGCAACAAAGTCTTTCAGGTATGGCTTGCCTGTTTAATTGACTGGACTACTGCCACCTGTTGGTTCAAAGACTACATTACATGTGGGTTTTTTTTTTTTTAGGAAAAAGTGCACTGTGTGGAAGGCACGAGAGAGTTCCTGCAGGCTCTTGGATTTACAAGCACGATGCTTCCTGTCGACGGTCAAGGTAAATTACAAATACAAAACACAATTGTATTAAAAAGTGAAATACCTCTACTCACACTTGTGCTTACCGGAGTTCAGAAGAAGAAGAGGAGTTCCTGGTGTTGCCCGAGCAGAGTTCCGACGCCCTGGAGCTGATGAAGGAGCGGCGGGATCGTTTGCAGCGCGGCGAGCCCGTCAGAGCGCAACTGGACCGGCAGGCTCAAGCCTTCCGACCGTCGAACAACGCAACCCGCTTTGAGCTGCCGTCTGAGTTCTACAACCTGAGCGCCGAAGAGATCAAGAGGGAGCAGCAGCTGAGGTTGAAATCTGAAATGTGGAGAGTCTTGTTTCAGGATGAAGACTTTCAATTCATGTGTGTTAGGAGTGACTTAGTGGAGAAGAACTCCGTTCTTCGTACCAAAGCCATGAGGGAGCGAGATGAGCAAAGGGAGAGGAGGAAGTACAACTACACTCTGCTCCGCATCCGGTTACCCGATGGAAACCTGCTCCAGGGTACGTACATCACACAATAGGCACAGATGGAACCTCAAGTCATAAAATTGAACAGGCAATGTTTTAAAATCATATTTTAACACTACGTCTGACCTCAGGGACGTTCTACGCCTGGGACCGACTTCCGGTGCTGTTCAGCTTCGTGCGAGACTCCCTGGTGGACGGCTGGCAACCCTTTGAGCTCATCGCTCCCGGTGGTCACAAGCTGCAGGAGTCCGAGGACGTGGCTCTGGTCGAGTGCAACCTGGTGAGTGATGCCAAGTAAATATCATGTAGCCTCAATCCAGAATGTGTCAATTTTTTTTTTTTTCTGAAAGGTGCCCACAGCTCTACTCACATTAGCCTGGGATGCAGCCGTGCAGGCAGACATTGCGGCAGCAGGAGGTAAAAGCTCAGCCCTCCTCAAACCGGAATTGCTGGAGACCATTCGCAACTTGAGCTGAATCGAGCGAGCGCACACCGAGCCCATGCCAACTTTCCTCCCTGGCATCGCCGGCCGGGCACGAAACTGCCCCTCACCAACTGTTAAGCTCGTATTTATTTACCGTTGTTGTTCATCGTCTAACAAGCGCTAACTTTTGCTCACGGCATCCAACAGACTAAAAGAGATTCATGTTTCCATTTAAGCTTACTTGACAATTATTCAAACCGCAACATGGGGCTGCATGTGTCAATGTAGAAAAAAAAAAACAAGGTCTGTGAATTGTTCTTGTTTGTATCAAACATCTACTAAATTTCGTGTAAAATCAAAAGAAAATCCCGGTCACACTTCAGTATTTGATTTAATCTTCATCTTTTAACTTGATGATGCCTTTATTTTGTTTTCATGTACATGAACACAAACACTCTAGGGGGGAGTTAATACACTGTTTTTTTTCTTCCATCTTATGGCGGGTAAAGGTGACAACTACCTCACATTGCTCGTCTTTCTATCAAACACTAACGTAGATCTAGTGAGTCACGGGGCGATGTGGTTATTGTAACCTTCACGCTAATCAACTAATTAATCCCTACATTTCTCCACGTGTTTTACGGTTTTGAAAATGGGTGAGCGGTTTGTCAACCTGTTCTGCCTGAAATAAACAATTGCTTGCATCAGGACAGATTTGTGAGCCTCATTGCTTTGGAACATTTGTTCCCCAATATTTTTTTTTAGGTTTTCCTTTTCCTCTTGGGAGTTAGCATTTGGGAATGTTGACTCGGTTCTGGACAAAATCATTTGGTAGACACCGACAGTACAGTATTTAAATTTTGAAAAAAAAGAAAACAATGCAACCATTTTATCTCCGTTTAATGATTTCTTATTCAAGTATGCCTGCAAAATGCGTTTTTATATAAAAAATTTCTTCACTGGATCTAACTGTACAAGTACAGGTCTAGCAGCTACTCCAGTGAGGTATCCGGGGTTTGGAAAGAATCGGCGTAAATGGCACAAGAGTAAACAAATGGAGGAACCTTAAATCTGAACCTGACTTCTTGCAGTCTATATACACATAACAACATTAGTACTCAATTTCTAAAATGCAAATAATGCTGTTTTTTGGGACGCTTTTCATCATGAGTGGTGCGCTACAACTGTCTGAAACTTGGAAACACACCACGCATGCCCGAGAGACCTTGGCAATGCCGGCGTGAGCAGACTCCGCCATTTCACTTCCCTTACCATGCTCACGGAGGAGGACAAAGGCGACCGGAGCGAGGAAGCCGGAAAGCACCTCGTTTTCTGTTTAGGCTGTGGCTAGTGTTGGAGCAGCGCTGGCCACTGGGAGAGCGGCTGTGTCGGACGGGGTGACTTCCATCATGTCGCTTCCCTTAGTGAAGGAATTCTCTCCGGCTGTGCCTACGGAATACAACGGCCACGTTTGGTTAACCAAGTTTTCCATTTCAATAGACTATTAAAAAACACCTAAACTCCTAATTGTGATAAATAATAGGTATAAGCGTGATAATTATTATAGATTATTTATATAATTATTATAGACCTTTTTTTATGGGGCTCACCACTTTGCATACCAATGATGATGCAATCGTCGTCATCGTCCTCTGCGTCAGCTTGAAAACCGTCAGTCTCCATTTCTTCTGTCTAACAGACATTACAACAGACAATGTGAGCTAAAAATGTTTTAGTTTTTTTAAAAATCTATTAAAATCAGTTACCTGTTCTCGGCCGTTACATCGCTTCATGAATTTGGTGATGGACATGCTGCCGGTGCTTTTCCTCTTGGAGGCCGCCGACGTGACGGAGGGAGTCTGCGGCGTGTTGGGAGAGTTGCCCTCGGAGCCCGTGGCTGCTTCCTCGCGGGACTCCTCCCGTGCGCCGCTGGTCACGTAGGACCACTGGCCGGGCACCGGGAGCGCCTCCAGGCCAAAGCGGGACAGGACGTCCGCGTGTACGTACCAGCAGCAGCGTCGGTAGGTGGAGCGCTTCTCATAAACGGCATTGCTCTGGATTAAACGCTTCAACTGTGTTCTGAGGAGAAATGGGGATCATAAACTACAATTTTTGCTAAGGCTGAAAGGAATGTAAAAAAAAAAAAATATATCTATACTAGTTTTATGAAATGCAAAAATAATACAGATAATAGACAATGTAAAGAGGCTATGGCTTTACCGAGTGGGCACATCCGCCGAGCTTTCTGGGCTGGACAGTTGAGGAGGAGGCGGCGAGCTGGACGTGGTTTTCTGGCGACAATGTTCCTGAAACTCTGTGATGATGACTTTACTGCTGTTCAGGTTGCCGTGAAGCAGCGGCAGCAGCTGGGAAAGCACTGTTGAGAAAAAGATTATCAAAATAGTACAGGTTAAGTTGGTACAAAAAAAAGGTAAGTAAACAAAATACCCGTCACACTTACACTGTGCTTTTCTGTTGCTCTTTTCAGCCTGCTCCTCTGGGCTGGGGCTCATATCAGCTTTGGGTAATGGTTCGATGAGGCACACGGCATATGATTGCAGAAGATCCGAGACGGGCCCGTCGCCTTCCCAGAGGCAGCCCCTCACCACCGGCTGGAGCACCTTCATCTTGTTCTTGGTGGACATCAGCTCTTCCCACTCCCTGGCTTTCAGCCTCTGCTGCAGTTTCTGCTTTTCCAGGTCGCCGCCATCCTACAGAGGAGCATGGCTGTTAGGACAGCAAGCTTAAAAAAAAAATCCAGCTGATGACCATCATACCACTTCTTCAAGTGCGCCCTCGTCGTCCGAGAGATAGCCGTGAGGAACAAAGAACCCGTCGTTGTCATCGTCGTCCTCACCTCCTTCATCCTCATCCTCCTGAAAAAAGTAACCGATTTAAACATAACAATTTCATCAACTCATTTGTCCACAAACTCACCCCTTCACTGTGTGAGAGGGACTCCCCGGGTTCCTCTTCCTCCCACTCTTCATCGCTATCCACCTCATAGTCCAACAAATCCTGCCGTTCAAAGGGAACACGACAGTATAAATGAGCTCGCTACAATGACAACGCAAAGCGGAATGTGGTCTTACCGTGTCTTTCCTGAGGGGGCAGCGTGGGGAGATGTGCAAACTCTTCTTCCTCCAGGTGCCCCAGTAAGCTGGGCGGTGGTTCTCCCGAAACAGCAGCAGTTTCATTGGTCCGTACAGTTTGCGGTCCGGCACGCCTTCTGGCTTGGGCCCATCGATGGCTAAACAATCGCTGAGAACGCAAAATAGTTCAATCTATGTTAAATACGTTTTTTTTAAATGGTCTCCAGTTGTTTCTCAAAGCCTGCAAAAAGGAACAGTACAATTCAAATATCTCACCTCTCAGGGATGGCCACTCTGGGTCTGGTAGGGGCAGAGCGTCGAGGTTTCTGGTTGATCCAGTCCTTCAGTGAACACGGTCTGTCACTGGGGTGCAACAAATATTGGTCCAGTTCCTCCAAGGCAGACTCCTCGCATTGTACCCGGCACAACGGCGCCATGCACATGTTGTACTTGATCTCGAAGGGCGCAAACTTCCCGCAAGCCACTGCGAGAGTCTGACAAGGGGAAGCAGATTCATGAGTTCTGCGTAAAAGGGGGGCTTCAACAATTGGGTGACATATCCACGGGGAAGCTCAACTCACCTTTGGAGCCTGCGGGGTTTTGGGTTTCTGGAAAAACCTTGTGATCTCGGCCTTCTCTGCTTTGAGACGCTGAAAAAGTCAAATTGAAAAAAAAATGTAAACAAAGTCAGTTTTTGATAAAAGGAACAAGACTCAATTTTCTGTAGAGAGAAATGCGCTTTTGTCATATGAACTCACGTCTTTCTCTTCTTTCACCCGCTTCTCCTCTTCCTTCATCCGCTTCTCTTCCTCTTTCTTGCGTTTCTCTTCAAGCTTGGCCCTGTGGTAGATATGTGTTAAAAACACTAAGCCGTAAAATAAAAACGAAGATACTAGAACTTTGCGGAGGTGTGACTCACTCCAGTTTGGATTTGCGCTGCTCCTCCTTGGCTTTTAGCTTCTCTGCTTTTTCCCGCTCCTCCTTCTCCTTTTTCTCCCGCTTCTCTCGCTCATCCTTTTCCTTCTTCTCTCGTTTTTCCCTTTCGCGCTCCTCCTTCCGCTTGCGGCTCTCTTCCCTCTTTTTCTCCTTGGCCGACTTGGCCTCTTCCTTTTGCCGCGCTTTCTCCTGGCGCAACCGAAGTAGCTCTTCTTGCTCTTGAGGACTCTGAAGGAGGGGTGGGGGTCAAACAAGAACCTTGATTTTTCTTTTCAGTAACGGCCAAATAATATGTCGCACAATCTAAGACCATGAAATTATTCTAAGAAAAAATATGATCCCAGCTTGATTCACCTTTAGCGAGCGTCTTTTTATCTTCTTGCTATCAACAGGGATTTTAGGAGTGCTTGTTAGTTCCTAGAAAGGAAAAATCTGATTTAATTTGACAGAAAGGTGCAAATTTTATCGCTCTGGTCAAAACTCCGATGATGGAACATTGAATTTTTTATGTTGCTGGCCAGTCAGTTCATAGGTCATCACAAGAACTGCAAACCTAAAACGAATTATATGGAAAGAACAATCGAGGGAAAAATTCATCCATCCATTGCGAGCGGCTCTTTACTGAACAAAGAGCCTTTCTAGGTGTGAGAGGCACGCGATCATGCGAGCACATACTGTAGTAGGCGTGGTGGAGGGTGTGTGCTCGTCTTTTTTAGTCCTCTCCGGCGAGGAATTATCTGACAAGTTTGATAGAGTTGACTTGTTGCCAACACTGGACATGTTCCTCGATGCATTCTGCTCTTCCGGCTCGCTGTCGGTGTCTTGCGTTGTATCGAGTGGTACGATCCCATCCTCCTCGTCCTCCTCGTCCGCCACCACTATATCGTCGTCTTTATTTTCCGGGTTTTCATTGCAGTCTGACGTGTGTGTGTCAGCAGTGCGATCCACGCATTTGGATTCCTCACAAGACAGGCTCGTGTCCCTGCTGCTTTGTCTGCCTTTTAACGTGCGACGAGGGGTGACGAAAGGATCTTGGCACTTGATGGGAGAAGGGCCGTCGTCGGTCATTTCGATAATGTTCTCGTCTGAGGCTGAAGGGCGTCTTTTGCTGAGGAAGCAATCGAGGGGCCCACAGCCATTAACCAAGGGGGGTCTACTGGACAGGGGGAGCGGGGAGGACTCTATGTCATTCTCTCGGTCAGAAACTTCTGTTTCAGGGCAAGCATGTGAACAGGGGCGCTTCGGCGATGCCTTGTTTTCTTTTGGTTCCGGGTTCAGGCGCTTGAAAGGGAGGCGAGCTGCGTGCGACAAGAACAAAACAGTTACTGGAAATGGTTGTTATGAATATGGTGAGGAATAATTATTATAGAAAATTGAGTTTTGAATTGCTTGCGTACAAATGGGTGAGGGGAGTGGGTGCCAACTAATCAAGTGCTTTTTTTGGTCCATATTTACCTTGTACCAGTTTCTTGTTGGCCTTAGTAGGTTTACAATCCATTGCTGAAAAGAAATGGAAAGAAAAAGAACATTAAATATAAATATACAATGTATTAAATATGAACACAGGCAATAATAAATATGGGGCGCCAGGTCTTGGTCTAAAAAAAAGGAGTGATCACTGTGTTACACTTGACCTTTCATGGCAGGTGTTGGAATACATCTGACGTTCATTTACATGAATAATAGTGCCCATTTTGTTACAAATGGTTTTGTTATTGATTTGTTCTCCCGCCACCAAGTGGTGCAATGACAGTGATGAACCAACAAACCGTTGATTCTACAAAGCCGAAAAGAAAGCTGCGTTGCAGTCAAGTAGTCTTTAATTAATAACTCGGATTTAAAGAATAAATAAAAGATCTGAGTCAAATACATAATGAATTAGGTCGTCGAACTCAATGTGGATTCGGTTAGCTTAGCAAAACTAGCCTAAGAAGGCCAACCGGACAGCGGCGGCTCCAGCTGTATCATTCCGTGTTCGAACACCTTTAAACGGCGAGGGGCCTGCCGGTGATAGGTGGCCGGTGCGGGAAGGGTGACACCCGTTATACACGGTGACATGAACTGAACCGGACAGTTGAACCAACGTGAACCAAATTATTTTTCATATCATTTAACGTCAACATTTGGCTGGTAGTTTGGTCTCACCGATAACTTTGATTAACCGCGTAGAGGCGACGAAAGTTAGCATACTCGCGAGGCCAAAGGCGAAACTGCCAAGCGAGTTTACATATTTCTAAGTTACACATACCACTATATAAAAGGAAAAAGATTAAAAAATAAAACGACATTTAGATATACAAGTCTATTCTGATACACATCAACATGCTAGTGACATTAGCATACCTCGTCTACGGGGTGTTGAAGCTGCCAAGTGTCCCTCCGCTGATGGTGCCTCCGCCGCCAACATCCTTGTACCCTCTGTTCTAACCTCGGGGGACCTTCTCCGCTAGATGAAGTTTCGGTGTGACGGCGCGAAAACAGCCCCGGTCGAAAGGGGGATCTTTACCCTTAATCGCTAAATAGTTGACATGTAGTCTATCCCCCAGAAGCAGTGTACACTTCGGCTTCTCCAAAGTCCCTCCGCAGCTTCCCCGCTGCCTGCCTCGCGCTCCTAGTCAGAATTGGCGGGAGTGTGTTGCCTGCGTCAGAAAGAACATCTGATTGGTCAGGCGGAAAACATTGGAGCGTAAACTAGTGCGTTTGTTGTGTTTGACTACACTGCGCGTTTATAAACCGCACACCTTTAGTAAAATATTGAAATTGAAATTATTATTTATACGATTTCCACCTGTCAGTATTAACTACTAATTAAGTGTTTCTGGTTATTACTAACGCTTTTTTGAGTGAATAATTACTTATGTCCACTACGGGAACATTGATGACAATAAACTAACGCTCCCTGATTATATGTCTCACACTCTTGCATTGGGCGTTCCGATTGGCTACCAAGTTTAGTAAGCTGCATTCATGATAACCCAGAAATCGGAATTTGGAGACTTCTGAAGTCCAATGATGGACTGGAGAAAGATGTCATAATGGTGCCAATTATTTGGCAAGCATCTTTTTAATTTTCCACTTTTGTGGCGATACAGTTATGAAAAAGCTGAAACGGGACAAACAGAAAGAACCACCAAAAGTGTATTACTGCGAGCACATTGCCTACAATGTAAATTATTTCTCAATTATACAATCGGGAGATATGCAAAGGAAATGACATTTTTTACTGTTTGGAAGACACTATTAAAACAAAAGTGCTTTTGTTTTTTATACGTGTGGGCGGCATCGGAGTTGTGAGTCATGCGCTTTCCGTTTTCCAGCCATACATGCACTGTGGGAAGTGTCGTTTGCTTTTTCCTTTTTAGCGGTTTAGCTCATTGAATTTGTTTGATTAAAAACTACAAACGCGTCTGTCGCGCAGCCGCAGTCGTGATTTTTATGGGCGGGTCGCGGATCCCCATATACGATTCCGATTACCCCACAGACGTCGACGTGAGAAGGTAAAGGCTCTCCTGCAAACGTTCATGGTAAAACATTTTCTGAATCATCCCACTCGACTTTTCCATTTTGATATCCAAACAACATATGCCGACTGCTTTTCCCCAGGTCAAAGTTTTAAGCCTGTCATATGGATAATGATTATATGAACCTTACCTACTGATTATTTTCTCCTTATCTTTTTAGGTGCACATTGGAAGAACATGCCAGGTTTGTCACTTCAAATTTTTTTTGTCAGACAAAATGTCAAAGTTTAGGACCAAGGGCAAAATCTGTCCTGCTAAGTGACTTGATTTGGCTTGTGTAAGCTTGCCCGAATTGTTCAAAACCAGCCATTAAAATGTTAATTGAATCAGAGGCAATTATGTAATATGATAGGATGAGTATGATCCCTACACATAATATACTACTGGAAAAGGGATCAGCTTCTGGCTAGCATATATTCATGACAGTAAATATGCAATATAGGCATTTAAACAACTTTAAAACACTTTCTCTTGCAGAACAAGCAAACAACTTTCCTCCCCTGCCTAAATTCCTAAAAGTAAAACCATGTTTTTATCAAAATATCTCGGAGGAAATTCCCGCCCAACATCAGCAGCTCGTACGCCGAATCTTCATACTTTGGATGAGTGAGTAGTGTTGTCATTTTTCATGAACTTCTACTTCTTCCTGTTCGCGATTAAATCAAACGCTGTGGTCTGCTGCAGTTTATTCGGTGACGCTGTGCTTGAACGTGATCGGATGCATCGCCTTGTGGGCTGTGGGCGGTTCCGGTACGAACTTTGGCCTCGCGCTGCTCTGGCTCATCCTCTTCAGTCCTGCTAGTTATGCTTGCTGGTTCAGACCCATCTATAAAGCTCTCAGGTCTGTTACCATCTGTTGTCTTTTAGACTGGGAAATTGCAGCAGCAGACTTTTTCTACAATTCATTCATTGTTTCTGAGAAAAAAAAACATCTGATGTTTGCTTTCTGTCTCTTTAATTATGGCAACAGAGCGGATAGCTCCTTCAACTTCATGGCCTTCTTCTTCATCTTCTTCCTTCAGCTGGTGATAGCTATCATTCAATGTTTGGGTCTCCTTAACTGGGGTGTTTGGTGAGTTGGAACGAGGTCGGGCTCAAGTTTGATGCACTAACGACACTAATCCTTCTCATCACCTGACACAACATAGTGGATGGTTTATCACGATCACAGTTTTCCACTACAACACAGCAGCAGGCTCAGTGATGCTTCTCACCACGCTTCTCTTCACATTCGTGACCGTCGTAATGGTCCTGGTGCTCATCAAGGTGAGAGGTCACACAAAGTGTCTACTTAATTTACTTGGAACTTTTTTCAAAACCAACTCTGGCACATACAAACACAAAACGACCTTTCACCCTTCTTCTCGGGTAGGTGCACAGACTGTACCGTGGCAGCGGGGGCAGCGTGACGCGCGCTCGAGAAGAATGGGGTGATGGCACTTGGAAGAATGCGGCGGCGAGAGGCGGTTTTAACACTGTTGACCGGAATGCTCAAGGTCCCAGTTTGCCCGAGTACCCCGCATCAGTGCCCAGTTATGTGGACAACCGCGGCTGGTAATAGCCCGGCAACACTCGTCTCACCAGTAGAGGCCAAAACTTTGTATTTCAAATCCACCTCATGAATTTTAGATGGACAGTATTTTCTTTGTATTTTTGTAATACTCTACTGGAAAAAAGAACATCTATTTGTTGAAACTTTTGTGCCTCATCTACTGATAGACATTTTCTTTCTGAAAATGAGCCATGCATGTGATGGATTGTCACTTGGACTCGCTATACTAATTTAACGAACAATGCTGCATGACACCTTGGCTGCGATTTAACTTGTTTTGCCGTCTATGCATTGACTTTTAACTTATCTGCTAATTCTAAATGTGCTTTACAATTTTTTTTTGTCCAGCTCCTGCAGACTTTTATTACACAAAGTGGCCTCTGGTGTAATTTGAGCTTTATTTTTCAGTACAATATATTTTTTTATATGTACGTATGTTACACGAGCAATATATTCAATGTGTATGCATTTCAAGATGATGTATGTTTGCTGAAAAAAAACTTTAAACATCAACATGGAAATCAAATAAACATTACTACGTTGAATGGAAATGCTCACATGGTGGATCACAACTGAAAAATTATTTCATATCTATACAACTAGCTAGCTTGCTAGCTATATTCACAACAAAGGACACGGGAATTGGAGGGGGGGCATAACTAAGAATAAAAATACATTACACATTATCAAATTGGAATCACAATTTTGTATTAAGCATAAATAACATTGGAAAGAAACATGGCGTTTGTGGGCTCTATTTGGGCCTTTGTTTTCTGCTGCGGTCCTTGTCCCTGGCAGGACTTGGGGTGCGAGCCATCTGGCTGTTGGGGGCCACCCTGAGCTGATCCCCGAGAGCGGGAGGTCGCATGGAGTGATGTGTGTTCACGTAAATTGCATGTGCTTCTAAAAAATATGAAAGACAAAACCAGTCATGAGTTCACCAGTGGCTTCAACGTGTTCAAGACAGAAGAAAAAAAAAAGCCAGCTTGCTTGAGTTTACCAAAAGTCTGTTTCCTTCAACAAAGATTGTGCTGTAGATCTGAACTTCATCCTCAGAAGTGTTTCTACTGACATTTGTGTCTTAGAAGAAAGCCGTGTGGTTGCTGCAGCATGTTGTGGAAAGGAAACAAACACCTCGTGTGGTCCCCTTCTCAAAGTTCTCGGATGAGCTATCGAGGTCACACGGGAAAGAACATGCCCCTCTTCTTGTGTCCGACACACATTTATGTCTATACTGTTCAACCACAACTGCCACAAACTTACTCAGCTTGTGTTTTGTAAAGTTTTAGGAGAAGCTACTATAGAAGAACCTAAAGAGTCAAGTCAGAGAATATTTCCCTAAGTACAAATTTCTAAGTGCTTTTCACTATTTCTGTTTTTCTGATATTTTGGGTATAGCTAAAATGGCGTCGTGTCGCTCCTTCTATCCGAGAAGTTATAACTACTTGAACCATTTTGCAGGCTTGGCTCTATCTTATTTACATTGACAAATTTACAAGACATTTATTTATTTTTATTTATTTAACTTTAAAGGCTCCAAAGGACATGGCACTCGAAATGATGAGGTTACCTTTATGTCGTTGACGTCGTCGGATTTGGTGCACGCAGAGAATCATCAGGGCCACGATGATGAGGCAGAGTATTCCAACGGTAATCCACAACCACCAATTATTCATCAGGGGAACATCTGTGGGAGGCACAGAAATACCCTCTGCAAGAAATACATTGGTCTTCTGAAATACTTTGAGCTCACATTAATGCGTGATCAATTTGTTTCGTGTTATGACGTGAGATTTTTCTCATGTCAAATACGTGGCTCAACAAAAGTTGAGAAAATCCATACGTAAAAGGATTAGGGCCAGTGAAGAAAAAATAAAAGGGGGCGAGGTGACAGGATACTGACTTTTTCTCAGAATTCTCACTTTAAAGTCAGTGACTTAAAAGTCAGTTTATTCTCAGAATTCTCACTTTAAAGTCAGTGACTTGGTGACTTAAGTGAGAATTCTGACTATTCTCAGAATTTTTCTCACTTTAAAGTGAAAATTCTGACTTTAAAGTCAGAATTCTGAGAATAAAGTCAGAATTCTGACTTTAAAGTCAGAAAGTGGGAGTTCCCACTTTAAAGTTAGTATTCTGACTTTATTCTCAGAATTCTTCTCACTTTAAAGTGAAAATTCTGAGAAAAAATATCTGAATCCTGTCACCCCTCTTGTTTTTCTTCACTGGCCCGAATCCTCTTCCATACATAGACAAAAGAAGCGGGAAATACTTACGAACATACACTTGCGTCCCACGACTGTTCATAGTCGTCAAACTGGGAATATCCACGTGAATGCGGCAAAAATACCATCCACTGTGCCGCTCAGTGATGTTGGATAAAGTATAGCTGAGCACCATGTCTTTGTGCCCACTTCTGTTTAACCTGGAGCAAAAGAGTTCCTTAGAGTGGTCCAATGAAAACCCAGATTGATTAAAATGCCAGCAAATCCGGAATCTTCCTGATGTCTTGCTCCTTAGTCGGTAGCACAAACTCAGGGAAGAACCAACGAGAATGTCCACTCTTCCTTGAGTTTCATTTAAAAGAGCAGAACAATTGGCCGCTGCTGCAACGCAAGCTGCAATATTAAAGAGAGAAAAAAAAAAAGTTGAGTTCCATTTTGCAGAACGTTTAACAGTTTGAACAGTGGAGCAATGATATATTTTTTGTAGTTTTTATTTTGTGTATTTTATTTTGACTTCTTTCAAATTCAGCTTGTTTTATTACTCTTGAGGTTTGTAATTTTTGGTTTATTTTAAATAAGGGTAAAATTGCATAGTTAAAGGTAAGACAAGTACAGTTCACATCCTGTGTTGATAATATAAAAGCTATTAAATATGAAAGATGTGATTTTTCTTAACACGAGTTTGTCAATTTTTACAGAAAGCGCATGCCGACAAGCGTAACACGAAAAAGAACCTCGGAACTATGTGGCGGATGTGCCAATCACAAGATTCACATACTCTTTAAATTTCTTACAATATTTTCCAATGTTAATTGTTAATCTTTGCTGTGTTTCCTTACCAGTGAGTAGCACCAATGCTGGTGACTTCAGTGACATTTTCATCTTCTTCTCATCCTGTCTGCAGGTACAAACTCCCCTAAAGAGCTTTGAATAAGTGAGGAGTGGGTGTTTTGTTTCGCCCCCTCAGTTTCAGACTCCGAGGTTGCAGAGGTGGGGCATAAACATTTCACAGATGTAAGCATGCATGTTTTAAACATGGTCTGTCATGCACCTGTGAATTTTCACTTAACCATTCTAAATTTAATGCTACATTGCTAATTAGCATAAGGCATAAACAGTGTTGGAGACACATTTTGCAACCCAAGCTGCCATGTTAGAAATCATTAAGATTATGTCCCCAAAATTATTTAACAGATTCAGTAACTAAACAAGAAAGGAAAGCTAAATTACAAAGATTAGGTTCTTTTTATTACACTCCAAGCGGGAAGGGACAAATGTGGTGGATGGACGGGTCAGGATTCTTCAGCCGGTCCTTGCAAATCCAAGCCTCTGGACTATGGTGGAACAACGGCCTGCACACAGGCTCTGGAACACCAGTCGGGTGGGGAGTAGGATTCTGTGGAGAAGAACAATGAGGCGCTCTGCTTGTACAAATTGATGTCGTGAGCTTACTTTTGGTCGATACAGTTCACATTCAAGTTCTCCCAGTTGCTGTTGGCGGTTGTAATAGGTGGTTTTGCAAAAGGCATGAGTCTGCAGATGAAGGGACAAATCACATATTTGATCTTTAACAGCAATTAGCATGAATAGCAACTCACAGCTATAGCAGGACAGCGAGGTGTGCAGGCAGCAAATGTCTGGGCCCCCCTAGGACACATGGTCTCAACCAGAACAAACTGGACCTGGGTAATGATGCCAATTCTGTGGATATACTGCAACAACGACAAAGTAGCATGAAGAACATCCAGGCATGAAACACAGGAAGCACATTTTTTAAAACCACTTCTCACCCCTGATGTGACATGTGCCACTTCCATCAGCGTGAAGTGATTCTGGTATTGGTTCTCTCGGTTGAACTTGAGCACAGCGTCATTAACTGCCTGTAGAGCGGTTGGGTGATCCAGAGGAAGCAATTGAGGGCAATCGGGACAAATTGTTGCCAACTCCTCATTGGTAGGCTCTATAAAAGTTGACAGTATGAGAATTTTTTTTTTTTTTTTTTAACTCTTAAGGAAAGTTTTTGTTACCTGGTCTGGTGATGCATTCGTATTTGATGACTTTGGCCACATGCCACATGACCCAATATTCAATGCTGCAGGTGGCCACCGCTCCCTTTAATCCAAAAAAACAAAAATCATATTTAGTAAGTCACCCACATCAGCAGCTACCATCTTTTCCAACAAAACATATTTACCCGTTCGTCCTTTTCCCAAATCTCGCATTTCTCAGCAGGTTTGGGGTTGGTGAAGTGACATTTGGTCTGCACCAGCTTCACATTCACATCAATGTGGCAACCTCCTGAAACCTAAATAGAGGAAAATCCACACAAAAATTAATGAAAAAGTAGTATGATAGACTTATCCCATTGAACACTCTCTGCAAAAAATAAATTCCAAGAATGCAATCAACTAGTCTTACCTCTTGATAGCTGCTGCCCTGGATTTCCTGAAGCCTGAATTTATAGCCATGCTTTTGCCTCAAATTGATTTGTTGGACACCGAGAGCCGCTGCCGCCGCCACGCTCTCCTTATTGCAGGTGACTGAGGTTGCCGCTGTGAGGAATCCATGAAAGGCTCCAGCACACCATAGCAAAAGTACAAATAAGTGCAGCACCATGACACCACTAAGACACCCAAGCAAGAACCTGTCAGGTCAGTAGAGAAGAGCAAATGACAATCTGGCCCTGACCTGCACGGCCTTTAACCAGGCTGAGGAGCCCCGACGACCAATCCATAAAGACCTGACACCTGAATCTGATTAATGGTGGGCGTACTTAAAAGCGGTCATGTGGTTGTGGCTCGTTCACAGTAATTTTCTGTACTTGTAAAAAAAAAAAAAAGCCTCCGAATTTTTTTATTTTTATTTAAAACGCAATAAATCAAAACTACAAGTACAAAAAACTTTTTTGCAAGTGAATTTAATCCATTCTTGAAAACATCTGGATAATTCATATTGTTTAGGTTAGTTGTAGTGTCAAGAATTCTTTAGCCACAAGTTTAAATTGTGTTCATGGAGATTTTGGCTAAGTTGCAACCAAACTGGAGTGTTTAGACTTTATTCAGTTTGTAAATGACTTTCGTGAATGTAGAAAATGTTTAGTAAAGTGTAGGTTGTCAAGGAAATCTTAGTGAAAGATTTCCAGGGTACTCTAGTCATCTAAAACCACATAATCACACCAAGTCTTAGACTGATTACTTTTAGTCCATGAGTAAATTTAATTATCCCCACTTCCATACTGCCCCAAGTGTCAAAAAAACAAAGGCCAGTTATTTATTTAACTACATTGACTTTTTACTAGATAGGTGCTTTTCATGGGTAAAATCTGTTAAGGACACTTTTCCCTAAGGTATATCTGAAATCAAAATGAATGAGAAGTCAAACCTACCTAAATTCCATTTTAAATACAAAATTGAGCTTATGCCACCAAAATGAACAGATTTAGTAACTAAAGACAATTGAGTTGCATATGGTCAAGGAGGAAAAGCTAAATGACAGAATTCAGAACACATGATCAGACAAGGTAATTTGCTTCTCTTTATTGCACAAGTTAATCTAGCGCTAGCGGGAAGGGACAAATGTGGTGGATGGATAGCTCAGGATTCTTCAGATGTTTCTTGCAAATCAAAGCCTCTGGTGTACTGTGGAACAGCTTGCACTCAGGCTCCTGCATGTCAGTCAGGTGGTGAGTCCGATTCTGTGGAGAAGAACAATGAGGCGCTCTGCTTGTGCAAGTTGATGTCGTGAGCTTACTTTTGGTCGATACACTTCACACTCAAGTTCTTCCACTTGTTGTCGGAGGTTGTCATAGGCGGTTTTGCAAAAGGCATGAGTCTGCAAGTGAGGGGGACACATTTTAAGTTTATCTTCAACGACAATTAGCACGAATACCAACTCACAGCCACATCGGGACAACGAGGCACGCAGGGAGCAAATGTCTGGGCCCCCCTCGGACAATTGGTTTCAACCAGTGCAAACTGGACCAAGGTTCTGCTGAAAGCTCGTGGGTAATACTGCAACAAAGACAACATGGAATTAAGGACATCCAGCATGCAGAAAGTACATTTAAAAACTACTCACCGCTGATGTGACATGATCCACTTCCATCAGCATGAAGTCATTCTGGTATTGGTTCTCTCGGTTGAACTTGAGCACAGCTTCACTAACTGCGTGTAGAGCAGTTGGGTCATCCAGAGGCAGCAATCCAGAGCAGTCTGGACAGGTTCTCACCAACTCTGCATTGGTCAACTCTGTAAATGTTGACAGTATGTAAAAAAATTTAAGTTTGTAAACTCTGGACAAATACAAGTTTAGTTGTCACCTTGTCTGGTGGTGCATTGGTATTTAATGACTTTGGCCACACTCCATAGGACCCAAAATTCAATGCTGCAGGAGGCCACTGCTCCCTTCATGAAAAGAAAAATCACATTTAGTAAGTCAGCTATTATCTTCTCCAACAAAATGAATATTTACCATATCCCACTTTGCCCAGAGCCCGCATTCCTCAGCAGGTTTGGGGTTGGTGAAGTGACATGTGGTCTGCACCAGCGTCACATTCACATCAATATGGCAACCTCCTGAAACCTGGATAGAAAAAATCCACAAAATGAAAAAAGCAGTATATGATACGGTCGCATTTTTTTTTCCCCATTAAACACCCACTGCTAAAAATAGATTCCAAGAATCCATTCAATTAGTCTTACCTCTTGATATTTGCTGCCCTGGATCTCCTGAAGCCTGAACTTATAGCCATGCTTTTGCTTCAAATTGATTTGTTGGACACCGAGAGCCGTGGCCGCCGCCACACTGTCCTTACTGCAGGTGACTGAGGTTGCCGCTGCGAGGAATCCATGAAGAGCTCCAGCACACCATAGCAAAAGTACAAATAAGTGCAGCACCATGATGTCGCTGAAAAACTTGAGCCAGGAACCTGTAAGGTCAGTAGAGAAGGGTGAATGATAATCTGGAGCTGACCTGCACAGACTTTAACCAGGCTGAGGAGCTCCAACGACCAATCACAAAAGGCCTGACACCTGAATTTAATTTAAAGTGGGCGTGCTTACAAGCGGTCATGTGGTTGTAGCTCGTTTACAACAAAAAAAGTTTTGTGTAATTGTAAAACTTTTTTTATTTCCAACATAACTACAAATCAATATTACAAGTAGACAAAACTTTTTTGCAAGTATACAAACTTTTTTCGCAAATACACAAAACTTTCCACTTACAAGTTGCAAATTGAAAACCACTGCGATAATTGGTGAAAAAGGCGGAGCCAGCGGGCAGTGATCCCAGAGCTGCTGATTCCACAACCAATCATCAGAGAGGGGCTTTTGGGCTCACAGCCAATCAAAGGAGTGACTTTTGGCTGCAATACCAACTGTTGCCACAAAGACATTAATGGCATCTGCACAAGGACGAAGTTACGAGTCAACATATCACGATAGATGAGCAGCAACATGATATGTTTCCGTAAGATGCAGTCTTATGATTCAACTTCATTCCGAATGCATATGTGCAAAACTTAGTGTGCTGTTGAATACTTGGATGCTTCTTGCATTAAACAATTATGTGATCAGATATGGAAAAAAAGCTGTATAATTAACTTCAGGTCTCTGTACTTATTGCAAATTGCAATGATTGAACATTAAACTTTGCCCATATGAAAAAAATTCAAAAATAAATTCAATTAAGTTGCACCTTATAGTACAGAAAATACGGTAGTCATTTTTAACAGCGCATGGAAGCTACCTTCATGTGCAAAGGGCACCATTGCTCAAGGTAAAAAATTTAAAGGAATAGTCACACCCAGGTGGCAACCTGACCTAAATACCATTTCAACAAACAATCATTGAGATTATGTCCCCAAATTATTCAGATTCCATAACTAAACACAATTGCGTTAACACCACACTGTCAAGGAAAGCTAAATTACAAATTCAGAACACAGGCAATCAAGGTTAGGTACTTTTTATTACACAAGTTAATCTAGCGCTAGCGGGAAGGGACAAATGTAGTGGATGGACGGGTAACGATTCCTCAGCCGGTCCTTGCAAATCCAAGCCTCTGGAGTATTGTGGAACAGCTTGCACACAGGTTCTGGCATACCAGTCGGGTGGGGAGTGGAATTCTGTGGAGAAGAACAATGAGGTGCTCTGCTTGTACAAGTTGATGTCGTGAGCTTACTTTTGGTTGATACACTTCACACTCAAGTTTATCCAGTAGTTGTTGGAGGTTGAGATACTCCGCTTTGCAAAAGGCATGAGTCTGCAGGTAAGGGGGACAAAAATCACATATTTATCCTTTAATTAGCATGAAAACCAACTCACCGCTAAATCAGGACAGCGAGGCGTGCAGGGAGCAAATGTCTGGGCCCCCCTAGGACAATTGGTCTCAACCAGGGCAAACTGGACCAAGGTAATTTTGCCAAATATATCGAAATGCTGCAACAAAGAAAATGGCATGAAGGACATCCAGCAGGTAGGAAGTACATTTTTAAAAACTACTTCTCACCACTGATGTGACATGATCCACTTCCATCAGGATGAAGTCATTCTGGTGGTAGTTCTCTCGGTTGAACTTGAGCACAGCGTCATTAACCGCCTTTAGAGCAGTTGGGTAATCCAGAGACAGCAATCCAGGACAGTCGGGACAAGTTTTCACCAACTCTTCATTGGTAATCTCTGTAAATGTTGACAGTATGAGAATAAAATATTTTCAAACTCTCAAGTTTGTCACCTGGTCTGGTGGTGCATTTGTATTTGACGACTTCAGCCACACTCCACATGACCTGAATTTTGATTCCGCAATTGGCCACTGCTCCCTGGGGGGGGGGTGACAAAACAGTCCGCTACATGAGCAGCTATTGTCTTTTCCAACAAAATGAATATTTACCCGTTCGTCCTTCTCCCAAAGCTCACACTTCTCAGCAGGTTTGGGGTTGGTGAAGTGACATTTGGTCTGCACCAGTGTCACATTCACATCAATGTGGCAACCTCCTGAAACCTAAATAGAGGAAAATCCACACAAATTAATGAAAACCCTGTTCAAAAAATAAATTCCAAGAATTCAATCAACTAGTCTTACCTCTTGATATTCACTGCACTGGATCTCCTGAAGCCTGAACTTGAAGCCATGCATTTGTTTCAGATTGATTTGTTGGACACCGAGAGCCGCTGCCACCGCCACGCTCTCGTTGCCACAGGTGACTGAAGTTGCTGCTGCAAGGAATCCAGGAAAGCCTCCAGCATACCCTAGTAAAAACAGAAATAAGTGCAGCACCATGATTCCACTGAAAACCTTGACCAAGAACCTGTCAGATCAGAACAGAAGACTCAATAGTACCTACCTGCACAGCCTTTAACCAGGCTGAGGAGCTCCGACGACCAATCACAAAAGGCCTAACACCTGAATCAGATCAATGGTGGGCGTGCTTATGTGATTGAGGCAAAACCATGTAACTGATTGACCAATCATCATACCCAGGTGTCAAGCTTTTGTTCTCCGCTGTGATTGGTCACCTGGACTCCTCAGCTTATTTAAAGTCTGTGTGCATGACTTCATTCAGTCATCATCTTTGCTGAACTGCAATGTTCTACTCTTATGGCAGCTTCATGGGGGCTCACCTACTTGTGGTTCTGCTATGGTGCGCTGGAGGTCTTCCTGGTCTCCTTGCAGCAGTTCCATCTTTGCCAGGGATCACCTGTGGCAATGATACTGTGACCGAGGCAGCAAGGCGTGGTGTCCAACACATCAATAGAAAACAGAATCATGGGTTTAAGTTCAGGTTGCGGGAGGTCAAGAGCAGCAACTATCAGCAGGTTGGTACATCACATTAGCTTAGCTGATTGTAGCTACCAAGCTTGGTGAGGGTGGTGGAGATGTTCCTGTCATTGGGTCAAAGTTTAGGAAATCTAACTTGCTTCTCTCCATTCAGGTTTCAGGAGGTTGCCACATTGATGTCAATGTGAAGCTGGTGCAGACCAAATGTCATTTCACCAACCCCAAACCTGAAGACCAGTGTGAGATTTGGCGACTGGAGGAACGGGTAGATGTTTCTTTTGTCTGGAAAAAAAAAAATTAAAGCCATATATTGATTTTAAATGCTAATTTTGTGTGTTTAGGGTGCTGTGGCCACCTGCAGCATTGGATTTTGGGTCATGTGGGGTGTGGCCAAAGTCATCAGCCACGAATGTACGACCAGACCAGGTCACAATATACAACAGTTGTGTGTTCTTTCTCTAACCCTGCATCTGAAACCAAATCCAGAATCTCACTTCACTAACTTAATCTGTTCTGAAACTCAGTTTGTGAAATGAAATTACTGCCCCTGTTTTTTTCTGATAATCAACCACAAGCCAATTTTTGCACAGAACTTACCAATGAGGAAATCGTGACCATTTGTCCTGAGTGCCCCAAGTCGTTGCCGCTTGATGATCCGACTGCCGTTCAGGCGGTAAATGATGCTGTGGTCAAGTTCAACCGAGAGCAGCAACACACAAATTACTTCACCCTGATGGAAGTGGACCATGTCACGATGGAGGTGATGATTGTTTTCGTTCCTGCTTGTTGCATAACCTGCTGGATTTCCTTTTTAATTCCCCTTGGTGCTTCCTGTCGCAGACCACTGCAACAATTGGACCGATCATTTCGCTGCAGTTTGCCCTGGTGGAGACCACATGTCCTAGAGGGGCCAGAAATACATTTGTTGCCTGCACACCTCGCTGTGCTGATGTAGCTGTGAGTTAGCCTTCATGCTAATTGGTAGTATAAGTGGTTTTTGATTTGTTATTAACATGACAACTTATTTCTTTCCCTTAAAGCAACATGCCTTTTGCCAAACATCTTATTACACCTTGTACAGTCAACTGGGAGACCTTGAGTGTGAATTATATCCACCAAAAGTAAGTCTATCTTTATACTACAGTATATAAGACTTATACAGTATTTGCATATGTGAAGCACTTAACTTTTTTTTTTTCCCCTTCTCAGAATCCAGCTCCCCACCCAACTGGTCTCTCACAGTTTATGTGCAAGCCCTTGTTCCACCAAAGTCCCGAAGCTTGTGTTTGCAAGAACCGGCTAGGCAAAGCTGAATCGACCATTCACCAAATTTGTCCCTTTCCACTGAAATGACAACTTGCTTGTATGAAAAATAAATTATTTAAATGACAATTGCCTGTGATGCAATTTTTTTTTATTTCATTGTCATGTTTCTGTAATGTAACTTGAAGTGGCTCTGGAATGTGTATGAAAATTTAACATTACGTTTCACAATTCTGATGACCTTTAATACAGCCTAAAAATGTAATTTTCATTGTTTTTAGTATTTACATTCACATGCTATGATTGGTAATTATTCACTAAATACTTCAACAAATTATACGTAATTAAGTAGTCCGGTAGAGGCAGTTTTTAATTCTAAACAGAACTTTAGTTCAATATTTAAATACCCTACCCACCTACCGGTAGGTTTTTGTTTCTCCGTTAGGTCCCTGAAGGTAGCATCACCCTCGCCGCAGAAAGCCACTACCCACAATCCACCCCTGACGCATGCGCATTGCGCTTCGCGGCCCTAAAGGCGTTGCTCCTCGCTCGGTGTCGGTCTGAAAGATGCGTCGCACCCCGGCAGCATCAGTACCACCACCGCCGTGCTAATTTCCGGAAAGCGAGCCGGACCAGAGGAGAAAACGGCGGCACTGATTTGCGGCTCGACGAGGGCTGTTGTCCCGGGACGCCGAGATGGGAGACCAAAAGGTGAGCCCGAGCCCGAACAGGTGTTTTCGACTGGGGAGGACGTTTGAGGGCGTAGGAAAGGAAAGAGGGCGAGAAGTCGGACTTTCTTGTTGGCCGCAACCTTAAACGAATGACAATCATTCTGCTTAAAATAGTTTTTTCCATTGGCGTTTGTTATATGATTACATTGGCGTTGTCGGTCACGAACGGATAGCCCCTCCCAACATGGACGCAATCTTTAACAGTGCTCATCTTCCCTCTTTTCAGATGCGAGATTGAAAAGGGCACTTCATGGTTATTGTTTTTTTTTTATTCTTCGGTGTGTCGTTGAATGCGGTCGCTCCATTTCAATGGCTGTTCAGCATAATTAAATTATGAATGCGCATCTTTCCGGCCGTGAAGTGGCCTCATCGGCGCTCAGGTCAGGTGGCGTCGGCCAATCAAGACAAAGATAATCCGTCACGTGGCTGAAGGAGCCTCCAAGGCAACGTGACTCACCTAAATGCATCAGTCGGGCACGCGAATACCTTAAAGACGTTTATTTTAAGCTTAGGTATAGTCCCTTAAACATTGGAAATACTCGCTTTTATTTAAGCTTTTAATGCAAACATTAACAAGAATATGCTGCCTATTTGGAGTTTGTAAGTAAAAAAAATTCTGTGGCAGTGGTGTGCAAACATTAGACATATATGTTCTAATTTAAGGATTTATATTGCATTAATGTTTTAACCTTCACTGACTAATAATAAATGTATTGAAAGCAAAATTGATGAGCAACCCTTTTTTTTCCTGCAGGAGTCTCTGCGTAAAATCACCCACACGCTGGCCACCAAGAATGATGAGATCTCAAATTTCGTCTGCACTCTCAAACAGAGCCTGGACAACTTGGAGGTAAGGACACATGAGTGGTGGATGACTGACCACCAAAGTCAACCATTCATTTCTCTTCCTGCACCAGGCCAATTCCAACCGAGTGCAGGAGGATCTGGAGTCCGAGTTCAACTCCCTCCACTCGGTTCTGGATGAGATGAAGGAGAATATGTTGACGCGGATTAAACAGGAACGAGCCAGCCGTACATACGAGCTGCAGGTAAGTCTGGACACTCAGCAGCCATAACTTTGTGGACACCATAAATACCTGATATAACTTTATCCTTGTGTTGTCACTAAGAATCAACTAAGCGCCTGCTCCAAAGCGCTGGAGAGTTCAGAGGAGCTGCTGGAGCTGGCCAATCAAACGCTTTGCTCGTCTAGTACGGACGGTTTCACGCAGGTAAGTTGTGCAGCAGTTAGCCTGGAGTGAATTGATATAAAATAAAATAAAAAACCTGTCCTCTCTGTGATGTCACCAAGTTGCTCGTGACATGTTTTGTATTAAATGTGACACTCAACAATCATATGCACCAAACTCAGTTGTCTCTTCGCTTCGTATCCCCTCTCTCCTCCTCTTCCCCACCAGGCGGCCAAAGACATTAAGGATAGGTATTGTACTCAGCCATCCATTGCTTCCATTTTGTTCTTTTAGTCTTTATGTAACCAGCCATTTTGTTTGATAGCGTGCATGCGTTCCAACGTGTAGTCACCATTTTCGTAGACAATAAGCACTTTGGTAACTTTCCATTCAGTTTTTGTTGTGGTGTTGTACCACCTCGTGTCAACTCGTACCCCACCCCCTCCTCCTCCCTGGATGAATGCTCCCACTTCTAGCTCCGCCTCCCAGCGTCCGTCAAGGGGATGCGTTCAGTGGTAGTCCTGGCTAGCATCCATGCGTCGTCCTGTGTTTTGACTCTCCTCTCTTGTCTGCAGCGTGACCATGGCTCCGGCCTTCCGCCTCTCCCTGAAGGCCAAGGCTAGCGACAACATGAGCCACTTGATGGTGGACTTCAGCCAGGAGAAAGCCCTGCTGCAAGGCCTCAAATTTCTTCCAGGTCTGCAGTGTCATGTTTTTGTAGATTCCGAACTCTAGGACAGTGACTGAGCCCAGCCGCCATTTTGTCTTCTTGTCGCAGTTCCGGCCACGCCAGAGATCCAACTGTCGGAGTGCCTGGTGTGCGACAACACAGTGACTGTGGTGTGGAATTTAGCCGAGCCCGACAGCAAAATAGACCATTACATCCTGGAGCATCGGCGTACCAACCATGAGGGTCTGCCACGCATCAGAGAGGACTATCCCTGGATGGTTGTGGAGGGCATACGGGAGATGGAACACACACTCACAGGTCGGCGAATGAACTCACAAATTGTTCATGAGAAACTGTTCTGGATTACACAAAGAAAATTAAACTATGGTTGTGTTGTTGTCGTCAGGTCTGCGCTTTGACACCCGTTTCATGACGTTCAGGGTGAGGGCGTGTAACAAAGCTGTGGCGGGAGATTTCTCCGAGCCCGTTACACTGGAAACCCACGGTGAGTACGCGAGGGGCTCCTGAAAAACCACACTGACAATCAAACTAACTTTTGTTTTCCCCCCAGCGTTCACTTTCAAACTGGACTCGGCCTCGGCCCACCAAAACCTGAAGATTGAGGACCTAAATGTGGAGTGGGATGGCAGCGGTGGAAAGATCCAGGACATTCGCAAAGAGAAGACGCGAACCAACTCGCCCATGCAGTCTCCAGCCAGGTATGTCTTCTCGAACGGGAAATGTTCAACCGTTGTTAGGATTGACCAATCATGTATTGTCAATTACTAGTACATAATAATAACTTAAAATGGCAAATTCGCCATATTTACCATATTCCAATTTATTTTGATGTATCTTAATTCCTGCTGTCAAAACATTTGCGTGGTGTTTGAAAATTCCACTTCCCGAACACTAGAGGGAGCTCACGAGTAACACATTGCTGCTACAGCAAATTGGCCGGAGTTGGAAGAGGTAGCAGCAAAATGGAACTGCCTTGAATGTGTAGAATTGATCCTGTAAATCAGGAATTGGCCACCACAAGAGCTTTGGACCCAATTTTGTCTTCCTGTGTCATCAGGTCGTCGCTGATGTCGCCAAAAAGAGCCCCGACATCCCGACCCAGCAGAGACCGCTTCACGGCAGAGTCTTACACAGTGCTGGGTAAGCACACAAAAAAAAAAGTCAAACAGATCTGATATGATTAATGCTGACATCGGGATCATTCTAGCCGACACAGCCATCGATGCTGGCCAGCAGTACTGGGAGGTCCGCTTCGACAAGGAGAGTAAGGCCTTTGCCGTCGGCGTGGCCCTGCGTAGCCTGGGTCGCTTTGACCAGCTGGGGAAGAGCAGCGCTTCCTGGTGCATCCATCTGAACAACTGGCTCCAGCAGAGTCTCACCGCCAAGCACAACAACAAGGCCCGGACGCTGGATTGCCCCATCCCGAGCAGTATAGGAGTCTACTGTAACTACGACGAAGGTGATTTTACTTGGAACTTCCCCAGCCAGACATATATTTTTGACAACTGCCAAAATCATGATGCACTCAATGTTCGTTAAGCACTGATAAGATTACCGTAATTGTTAGATGATGTGCTACGACAGGTAGGGCAGGGAATTTCGGAATGGTAATGTAGCTGTCACTTATATTAAGTAAGAAAAGCATTCTGAATACACCCACCAGCGTCATGTGCTATCTCATCACCTCAGACTTAATAATCACTTGTCATTTTAGTCGTCACCTGCTGCTGCAGTTGGTGTTCTTATTTAAATTCTAGGAATTTTTATTCTATTCCTGTTTGTGCTCCATTCTTCAGGTGTTATGTCAGCAAACACTTTCTTTCCATGTAATTTGTAATAATGATGTTTAGGGAAAGGCATTGGAGTAAAATAATGCATTTTATTAAGATACATTGTGGAGTTATTGGGAAAGTTGCAAGAAAATCTATAATGAAGGCTAAGCTAATACAAGCAGCGATCATCTTTGTCTCTTGAGTGAACAACACAAACTCTATATTGTTTCAAATGTTCTTGTTTTGTCATCACGGCTGCCAGGCGTGCTGTCCTTCTTCAACGCCAAAACCAAGCAGCTGATACACACCTTCCGGACCAAGTTCCAGCAGCCGCTCATCCCGGCGTTCATGGTGAGAACGTTGCGCAATCAATTTCTCTCTCAGGGGCTCACCGGGTCTCTGCTCGGCAGGTGTGGAACGGAAGCTTCTCAGTGGTGACGGGCCTTCAGGTCCCTAGCGCGGTGCAGAGCGGTCAGAGGAAGAACAGTGGCACCAGCAGCTCCAACGCCAGCCTCACCTAGACCCCCTCCTCATTGCCCCAGCCCACGATCAAACCCCCCGCCGAAAAGCATGCCGCACGGGCGCTTTCTTGGCTCTTCTCGCCCGCCCAACTCCGTCCCATGACTTAGCGCTGGCCGCTGCTCTTCTTGAAGCCCTATGTTCCTCTCTCCCTGTGCCTTTCTTCTCATTTCCACATCACCACTGCGAGAGAGACGTCCTTCCCATTTCACATTGTCACTGTCTCCTGTGTTAACATCTAGTTTAGTGTTACTTGTGCGCAATCCTATTTAATCCAAATTAAAACCCCGCTCTTTGCTAGCGAATAGAACATAACGCTGATATCTTCTTACTCTCATTTTGACTTGTACTACTTTGGCTCTTTTTACAGCTTGGCACATTTTAATCCGAGAAACAATCTTAGCTCGGGTATCCTATTCAAGCATTCTTTGATATTGAGTCTAAAGTCCCTTTTACATAGAGATCCTGCAAAATGTCTTCCCGGTTATTCATCCTTTTGCATGAAACCCAGCGATACTGCTGCAACTCTCAAAAACACAAGTCAGTATCCACTGCTGCAAAACTGATCTGACTTTGATTTTTATATAAAACGCAGTGGGCTATTTCCACAACTGTGTTCACCATAGCAGCAAAGTCACTCAGTAAGCACTTCTCAGTAGTTCCTTGCAGAGCCTGTTAAACAGGTCAAAGAATAACACCCAGCGATATCTCAACTCTGGCAACAACAACAGTCCCTGCTTCTTATTTGTTTTTCCACTTTAGTGTCCACATCGAAACCTTTCACAATGAGGCCCTGAAAAATGACCGCAGTGGAGAAAACTTGGCATTTATCCACCTTTGACCTTCTGTCATCAACAAAAATCAATGCCATTAATCCGTTCCATTACCCTGGCCACTTTGGAGCAATCTAGGACAAATAGATACTTATACTGTCCATTGAGGTGTCTCTCAGCTCGTTAGTACTGCACTAATATTAGCCATTCCACGTGAAGGATAAAGAATATATGACTGTGTAATGATATATTGTCTGTCTGCATTGTTAATGTCCAGTCCATTGCTAAAGGGGTTATGTCACCATATCACGTTTGCATTTTTGTTTGTGTTAGCATTTAGCTAGCAGACTGAAAAGTTACACTAGGTGGTTGTTTTAAATACACTAAGTGCAATTCTTCTTGTTTTATGTTTAGTTTGACAGAAAACCTCAACTGGCGGAGTCGCAGATCGAGTCGTTTGTATCTCAAGGCGTCACAGTACTTAAAATGAAACTTCACATATGTTATTTCATCAGGTGGATAATTGCCAGGTGGTTTTTATCACCCTATTCATGTACATATTGTTTTTTTTTTTTTTTTTTAAACAATATGGACAAAAGGTGGAAAAATGCCAGCTTGTACAGGCAGTGCAAAAGAGACTTTAAATAATAACGTTCAGTCTCATTTCTTGCCATGCTTACCTTTGTTTTCTTTCAGATTCAGGCTTAATATGAGGAATTAGACATTGGATGTCTTGCCAAGAAGGGATGCGCAAATATGCCAGTAACCTCACCAAGCCTCATTCCTGCATTCAGTAAGCACATTTTTTTGGGGCACCTATCAAGCCAAGGTTCTTTCTGTGTGCGTATGTCAGGCTCTGTTTGGTGACTGGATTGGCAAGTACTGAATACAATGCTGGGAGTAGTGCGTGCATGCGTATGCGTGTGAATGTTGACCTCTGCTTTGCTTCCTCATTGCTGCCCCTTTATGTTTGGGCTTGGAAAAAAGTACATGTGTAGATGTTTAAAAAAAAAAAAACACCCCGTTGGGAATCTTTTTGTTTTATTGACACGCTAACCAAATGGCACAGCAGAATCTGTATATAGTTTTTCTTTTTTCATATTCACCATTCTGTAAGGTAGAGTGAGAGCACCTTAGTCTCGCCTCTGGAAAAAGGGATGAAGGAAAAATATTAAAACAATATCACCAAATATCACGCTTTGCTGTTTGCTTTCGTCAATCTGACTATTAAGAAGTTAGAAAACGATGAGAGGAGCCACGAAAATATGAAGTGATAATAATTAAAGCTCAAAAGGCACATGCTAGCTAAACATTACACATTGGAACGCCAATACGTGTTTTTGTATTAACTTTATTAATATTATAATTGGGTAGCTATAGATTGAGAACACTGTTAGAGTAAAAATATGAAAGAATATATGGTAATACACGTTACACCAAAAAAAAAAATCACCATGTATTACCTATCAGGTAATAAAGAGACATGAAGATTAAAAAAAAAAAAAGTAAAACATCTGTTGAATGTTCTGGAAATCTTTTTTGCAGGGAGCGCCTCTATTTTTTATTTAGCTGCCCCCACAAAATACTCTGCCAAGGTTAAACAATACTCAACGGCACAAAATAGATAAAAAAAAACTTCTGCGAACGTCAGAATTGTATTTTTAGTCATGCAATAGTTCTTCATTGTGTGTGCCTCACTACCTATTGTTGTCTTGTATTGTAATTAAAGGCATTATGCTTAATACTAAACTCTAAATTTAACTGTGTGTAACAAAGCAAACACAAAATCACATAATTATTAATAACTTTTATTGATATCAAGTCGAACAATACACATTCAGTACAAATCTACAGTCAAAAATATATGGCCTCTATGTACATGTGTGCCCACTCTCACATATGTACGTACAATTCATATCAAAATCAAAGGGAAAGGTGGGAAAGTGCAGAAGGTCGTCATGGCGACAGATTTATTGCCAAAGACGTTCACATTAATTGGTAGCGGCGATCGCCGAGGTCAGTCGACACACTTGGCCCTCTTCTCCAGCTTCAGCTTGAGTTCCGATATGGCTGCAGGAACAAGTACACCAACACTCATTATTTGTGTTTATCATAATGAGCAGTCATTCCAATACTTTTATTGGACTTGGGATTTAAAATAATTCGGACTCTAACTAGCATGCCAATTACCATCAAAAAAGAATGACGTACTCGAGCCGTGGGGGTCTGTAAGGTTCCTCATCCTGGAATCCCTGTTGTGCCTGGACTTGGTGGCGGCGGGAGTTGGCGCCAACTTGCGAGGGGTAGGCGTAGGAGTTTTTATCGATTTCTCGGTTGCTTTGTTGTCCGGTTCTGCGTAGACAGAAAATTGCATTTAAATACAGGCTGAAAATATGATCTGTTGTAATAGATTCTATAAAACGACACTCCGTCATATACAGAGATGTTTTTAATTTGTCAATGTTATGTATTTTAGAGGCCTGACGCCAGCGAACAATTGGGGGAGGGATGGAATGTTGCAAAGGCTAGCCAATGCAAACTTTCCCAAACAAAAAAAAAGTTCCATGAGAAAAAAAATCGTGACAAAAGAGACTCACCAGGCAGCCGCTCAACTGTGGAATCTTTGTGATCTGTAAAGCGTGACAACAATGAGTCAGTAAGAACCCAATAACGATGCCGTGCCTGTTGGAGACAAACACGAGATGGTAATACTCACTCGTGTCATTCACGTAGAGATTGTTTTCCCAGTCTTCACTCGGCACTCTTGACAAAGCTGCTAATAACAACAGAAAGGTGTCATTATTTTTTAAATCTGTAAATTTGTGACAACTGCAACAATCTTCTCTTAAGGCTCTCGTAAATGCGTTTTGCACGATGCTGTAGATTTTGCAAAACCAGATTATTTATCTTTTGTGTCGCCCAACACACAATGAAAATATTTCTATTTATGAAGTTATAATTTTCTTCATCTAAGTCTTGTGACTTTTGTTTTTATGGGCTTTTTTTTTTGTTTCCTAGATTTTTCCAGAGCTGTATATATTTTAAAAAAGAGGCTCATAATAGGATTCCTCAAAAAAATAATTGTTTCTTAATTTTTTTTCTATCTTTTCTGATGAGAAACTGGGTGTGTTTGTACCTTGTTTAGCCTGTTGAGATGGCAACGTAAAATGGCTGTGCGTAGAAGCTCCACGCACCCTCTTCTCTCCATTTTCATGATCCACACTAATATAAGCTGCACAAACCAAAATCAAGAAAAGGTCATAAAAAAGAAGGCAATGACGTACATAAAAAAGATTAAAAAGTTCTTACATATGTTTTGCTCGTAGGTTTCCTCCCTGGTCAGCGGGATCAGGGCTCCATTTGTAGCTTCTGAGAAGTACTCCACGATCTCGTGTAACGAAGCACACGAAACCTACACGCACACACAAAGAATGTGACTTTCACTTTTATTATTTATCCAACGGCATGTGGTCCAACGCCCATTTCAAACAATGGTCATAAATGGCCTTCATTATTCTTCAATAATAAGCTGTTGATGAGAATTGATCTGATGCCAGGTTTCTACTTACAGGATCGTGCACATCGATGGTGAAGCCCTCATCCTGCCTGCGGATCACCCGGAAATGTTTGAAGATAGGTCTGATGTAAAAAAAAATAATAATAAGTTACACTCAAGTGATTTGAGATGTGTGTTTTTAAAATATGTGCCTGATTTGGCATCAGTGCCTGCTTACTCATTCATCTCTTCCCTGGTGCTGATAGCAAAGCCGGTGCTGTCCCTGTTGGGCCTCAGCAGCATGTTTCCTCGGCTGGCCTGACGTTCCAGCAGAACTTCTGCCTCCATTCGGGTCACCGGGTGGAAACAACTATGGTGACATTGAAATTGAACATTTTAGCATTTGACATCCATGAGATACAGCAGCTAATGAGAATCAAATGCTAATATGCTAACCATTAGCATTTCAACCTGTTACTGTCGTTAAAACCAAAAGGTTTAAATCACTCATGCTGGTACTAACTTCCAGAATGTTGCAAAACATACAACATAAAAACAAGTTTAGTCAGTTCCTATTCCAGTACGTACATGCGGAACATATGTAGGGGAGTTTTCCTAAGTTAATGACACCATTGTGTGTTGACAGATTCATCACACACACCTTCACCTATAGTAAATGATTAACCTGTCACAGGCCACTCATTTTTCCGTGTCGTGAACATTCAATATATGTAGTGTACTCACTCTGGCATTTCCTTTGCAGACTCCAAGTCTTTCGTCGGAGAACATTGTTGCAAATTACGGACTCGCTCCGTCTCCTTTTTCACCACCTCCTCCAGCATGACCATCTGGCCCGGCAACAGGTTCAGCTTTGACGGCACTGACAGCTATAATAAAATAGATTGTAATTTCATGTGATATAATAATCTGAAACATGATTTACACAAGTGAAACAAACCTCAGACACAGATTGAATTAAGCCCTTCCAAAGTTCTCGTGCCTCTGCATTCGGAGCCTGGGAAAAAAAAAAGTTTCTTTGTCACGGAATGCACTTGTGTGTGTTTACGCGTTGTGTTCAAGGACTATTTTCTCACGGAGAATTTGATGTCGCTGTCTTTGGTCTGCAGGTTCAGTTTGGCTGTGTCCAATTTGTAATCCATTGTATTATCGTCCGTTATCGTGATCGGCCCGCTGAGTTCCACTTTTTCAATGTACTGTTGAAAGAACCACACACACATCAGAATCTCGGAACCATCCGTTTATCGTGAAGTCATGTACTATTCTTCATGATTTTAAATTCACATTACTTACGTCATTGTCCCTCTTGTCGTTAAAGAAGTAAAGCGTGTTGCCACACAGACAAGTCCAAAGCTTGCGAGCTTTCTACAGGGAACACGCAGCGGAAAATACGGTTAGATAACATGAAACGATTATGTAAAAATGATACAATGAAATGTTCCCTAATCAAAGAAGCCGATGGGTTGTAATTGCGTGTGAATTAGCGTACAGAATATTTCCACAGATACTACTCAAGCTGCCAGGTCGGGTTGGATACATTCCAAGTCTCACTAAGGCAAGACTAGACAGTCAGACCAGTTTTATTTATTCCAAGATGCTATCGTGGGATAAAACTGGTCTGTACAGTACTGTTTATTTTTATAGCAGTTTAAAGGCTTCATATGTTGAAATGTCATTTTAAATTGTATCTTACGTAAAAAGCATAAGGTTAAATTCATATTGATCCATCTGAGCGATTATTGTTCTCAATTTTTTTTATCTTATAGTGTCAACTGTTAGCGTGTTAGAGCTAAATTATTTAGCAAATAGTATCTGGAAAATGGCAATCCTTAGCTATTAGCTTCATTGTTAGCATTTTACCGCTATTCTACATATTTGATATTCTTTCTTTAAATGTAATAGCCTGTACAAAGGTGCCATTTTGTTGGCGTGTTTCCTTGGTTATTTGCACATTAGTTAATATGAGTGTGTGTAGATAATTGACATTTAATTGTTTTTGCTACACTGCAATAGAATTGCGCATATCGGCCCGTGTTGCAATCCCACTTCCGTTTCTTGCATAACCTTCACCTTTGTTGCTCTATACTCGTTTGTGGATTCGTCACAAACACACACCCTGACAGAAATAATACACAAATATAATATTAAACACAATTGTAGAAGCCTACAGAGGCTCCGGAATAGTTTCTAACGCTGAGGTTTCCTTGACTTTTGAGAGAGATTGGCGATGGTGGCAATTTGAACGTATAAAAGAGTTGATTGACAGCTGTTTATTTTATTTTTTTTTCAAATGGATGATGTTCAAACAACGAACTGTCAGCCAATGAATCACTACTACTATATTTCTTTGGCACCCACAACATATACTTACTACCTGATGTATGAAGCGCGATAAAATCAGCACACAGTTAAGATAAAAAAAACAAATATTTGAGCAAGAATGAGCCACTGAGAACTAAATTGGGCTATTCAATGTTTGGCATTATTAAATGCAGAAATAATGAAAAGGCACATCTTGGGAATAATGGTCTTACTCAAGATTTGCTTCTAATTTTGACACATAAGGACCAGGATCATTATTGCCGATTCATCCTTTTAACGTTGGGCCACCTCAACTTTCCAAGACAGCGACCAGGTTTTACCTCCAGAAGATTCAGAAAGTACCTTGGTAGTAAATGTGAATGTTGTTTGGTTTACTTTTTAAATATACATCGATTAGATTAATTCTCAGATTTTTTTTTGTATGCATACATACTTAAAATCGAATCACATCATGTATAAAATCAATCGTTTTATGTGGTATTGCTTTTTTTTTAATTGATAAACAAATCGATTTGACCCTTTGACTTGAAAAAAAAACACGTACATTTGAAAATATAAACTACAGCAGGTTTACATGCATTGATTTCAAAACAACCAAAAGTACGTGACCCACTGACTTGAAGTAAAAAATGAACCAAAACATTTTATATGGTTACTCCACTGACCTTGTCTTTAAAAGACCTCTTCTCCAGGAATCCTTCATGATATAAGTGTGGCATCACGATGAAGGGCCGCCCTTGTCGCTTGTTCATAGTGAATAGTCTTCAGCACCTTTAACTCCAGAGCATGTCCTCGATTTGAGTAAGAGCCTGGCACTCCAGTCACCAAAGATATAGATTGTTCCAGGGAGGGTGCGTGTGTGTTTGTACACGTCCCTCTGGTCTCTTTCCAAAGGCTGGAAAGCACCTGCTTCATGTCAGAAAGTTGAAGAACAAGTTGAAGAACAAGTGAAACCGGACGTACTCGCTTTTCTTGTACACGAAGCCATCAACATTACACATTGAAATGATAAAATGATTTCTTGAATGAAACATTTTCACACAAATGCATAAATGCACGGAATGTTTGAGTCTAGATTGTAGGAATAGAAATATGATTGCCTCTATAAATTGTTGCAGCACATTTTAGTGACTTTGTACAACGTGCTCAATCATCATTATGTCATATTTAATGACGTGCATTTCTTTTTTTTCAGTTAGTATTTGCCAAAAATAATAAATTAGCATAATTTCTTTATTCTGTCATATTTCAAATTTTAAAACTGATCATCGTCTTCATTCTTAAGATTAAGTGACAAACTAATGTAACACATTTCCATTTTCCCCCATTTTATTAAATCAGTCAAAAATGCTTAGTAATGGGCTTGTTGCTGCTGTTACCACTTTTAGTATTATAGATGTTTTCATTAATTGATTGGAAGATTTTTAGAATATATATTTTGATATTTCTATTTCAATTAAAACAAAAAATCATTGCAAACAGTAACGTCTATTTATGTTGATCACAATTGCTGCAATAAATGTCAACTATACATTTTTTAAATATCAATTTTAAATAATTCAGTTTTTCAAAAATGTTTCTTTAATTTTTTTAAACAAATCTTAAATTTCTCAATAGTCCTTTTAATCATATGTTGCTCAAATTGAACACGTATAATTGGTTGATGACGGAAGGCGCATCCGCTTTGCACTGCATATCACGTGATATTGACGTCACTGTATGTTTCCGGGTGGTGACGAAGAGGTGACGTCATTGCCTTGCGTCCTTGCTCAACTGGAAGACTGACTGACTGACTGACAGGCCGTTAATGAAAACATGGCGAACAGAGACGACGAATATGATTTCCTATTTAAAGGTAAAAATTGCTTCTCTTTACCTACTTCGATAAGCCACATAGAACCATTAGCACGTGTGCTAATTAGCATCAGGTAACTAGTGCTAGTGGCATCGGCTAAAGCTAGCTAGACGCTCTGGAATTTTGTATTACGACCTCTTAACCTATTGTCAAACATGTCATCTTGTTGAAACATGATTTAAACGACTATTAACTTCTTAAGTCACTATATTTGCATAGAACTACAGTGTGTCGTTCTTATTTGCACATTTTACATCGTGATATAATCAAGCAAGCTAATTGCTAAGACTGATCCAATTCATCATTTTGCCGAATCAACACATTTTTATTCGTCTTGTCATAATTTCCACGATGTGGAAGGCAAAAATAAACACACTAAACAGCCCCATAGGTGCACAACAACTTCTTAACCGCAGAAAAAAGATTGATGTGATTTTGGTAAGTTGACAGCTTTGTAAACTGATACTAACGTTTGTATTGCCTGAGGCGAAAAGAAGCTGAGGGAAAGTTTCAGGTGCCAAAAGTCCCAGTGAGTCACTGAGACATCATACACCTAGGTGGCACTTTCCACGATGGTTTTATTACGTTTATATCTATCTCTTACAGTGCTGAACCCTTTTGAAAAATAATGTCATATGTGATTTCTATTTCAATGAATTCTTATGTATTTTTTAAACAAACACAAGCAATTAAATCATCTGGATTAGAATTAATGAAAGGGAAAAAAGTGGTCACTTAAATACGTAGAACTAACCTGAAATTGCCAAAGAAAAATTGACAAATGAAAATCTGAAATGTAGTGTTTTCAATTGTGCTGTACTTAATGTATTTTTGAAAATGTCCTAATGAAACAGACCTTGATAAAAAAAAAAAATGGTTGCAATTATGTTATACCAAACGTCCACTGGGCGGCGCCAAAGCAAAATGTTTTCCATTATACATAAGTGACCACAGCAAAAAAATAAAAATGGTCCTTTTTTCCCTTTAACAGTTGTGCTAATTGGAGACTCCGGAGTGGGCAAGAGCAACTTGTTGTCACGCTTCACTAGAAATGAGTTCAACCTGGAGAGCAAAAGCACCATCGGGGTGGAGTTCGCCACCCGCAGCCTGCAGGTGGACGGCAAGACCATCAAGGCTCAGATTTGGGACACAGCCGGACAGGAACGCTACCGAGCCATCACCTCGGCGTGAGTGCTTCCCGAGTTTCCAGCTTGGCCCGATACGTTTACGAGCGAAGGAGCTGACTGTGTTTACGTCGTCAGGTACTACCGGGGAGCGGTGGGCGCCCTACTGGTGTACGACATCGCCAAGCACCTGACGTACGAGAACGTGGAGCGCTGGCTGAAGGAGCTGAGGGACCACGCTGACAACAACATTGTCATCATGCTGGTGGGGAACAAGAGCGACCTGCGACACCTCAGGGCCGTGCCCACCGATGAAGCGCGGGCCTTCGCTGGTATATTCATATCCTTGCACACAATACAAAACAATTGCACTGTAGTAATAATAGTAATAACGTAATAAGTAATGACTTTGAATGTTCTTCCTGAACAGAAAAGAACACACTGTCATTTATCGAGACATCAGCGCTGGACTCCACAAATGTAGAAGAGGCCTTCAAGAACATATTAACAGGTGGGCGCATGTAAAGCTCCATTTTACAAAAATAATATTTTCTTTAGCCTTTCACATTCTCACCTCCTGGCATTATTTGTGGAAAATCTTATATTTTTTCAAATGGAGACACAAGTATAGCAGCTTTTTGTTTTTTTTCTCGGGCCGCAGAAATCTACCGCATCGTCTCCCAGAAGCAGATGGCCGAGCGGTGCGCACACGATGAGTCGCCGGGCAACAACGTGGTGGACATCAGCGTGCCGCCCACCAGCGATGGCCACAAGGGGCCCAGAGTGCAGTGCTGCCAGAACCTGTGACCTTTATCATCGCCGACCTTCATCCTCATCCTCCACACTTAGGTCTCCTGGGACGAGCACTTTTTTCCCCCCCTCCTGTCATCGATGATACGCGTTGAATGTTGACTGAACCGCCATCATGGAGCATTTCAGCGCAGACCAAACAATCTAAATGCAGTCAAGCAGTATTAGTGACTCCCCCATGCCTCTTTTTGCATCTTGCCAAATATATTTATAAAATATTGTCATTATGTATTTATTGAGCACTCATTGCTTATAGTTGCCACTTTTGTTGTTGAAGTTTTCAAAACTGATTGTTTACAATAAAATGATCAAAATCCAAATGTCTTATTTTTACATTGCCAAACTCTTAAAATGATGCTTTTTCAAAGAAAGAAATAGCATATGCACACAAACATTTAATCGTGTGTATAACATATATTTGTAAATAATGTAATATAATACATTGATGAAAAGCAGGATTGAAAATGGGTGACTAATAAATTTTAATGTAACAAAGTGGGTCATGGATTCGGCCCAATGGCGTCTTCCGGCATAGATTCGTCCCATGACTTCTCTACGAGCAGCCGATTCGCCAACACAACTGTCAATCACAGACATCCAGATTCTAATTGGTCGAAAGTCAAGTCCTGTATTGGTGACGCATCATTTTCCTGCTTGAAGGCGGAGTTGGACTGTTGGGCAATATTTGGAAAACTAACAGCCACGGGAAAAGAAAAAAATGGGAAACCGAGATGATGAATACGATTATTTATTCAAAGGTAAGACCCTCAGGGAACGGAAAAACATTAACCTTCGACGCTGGCGCTCGTTATTAGCCCGTAACATGAGGAAGTACCACAAAACAACGGTAATGCTAAAGTTAGCTCCCTGAGGAAGGGGAAAACTCAAGTTGCCCAACGTTAGAAAAAAAATACTCCATGTTATATTTTAACATATACTTAGACTAACATTGCCTTAGAGGCCGTGGAGTCAAGCGTTCTGGGAAACAGCTAGTAGCTAGCAAACGTAGACGCTGTTGGATCACAATAAGTCGGCACTCTGCATGACGTCAGTGAACTTGCAATAGGGGCAAAACACGTAATAGTGAGCTTTAGTCAACCCGAGCTAATTTAATTGTTCAAATTATATAATTATAATGAACCTTTCGAGGTGGATGGGCTTTTAAAATAAACTATAACAATGAACACACACCTATTTGTTTTTTTTATCCACGAATTCATCTAATGGTAGTCATTGGTGTCGCCTCAAGGAAGCAATTATGTTCTACCAAACGTCCACTGGGCGGCGCCAAAGCAAAATGTTTTCCATTATACATAAGTGACCACAGCAAGAAAATATTTTTTTTTCTTTTTTTCCCCTTTAACAGTTGTGCTAATTGGAGACTCCGGAGTGGGCAAGAGCAACCTGCTGTCACGCTTCACCAGAAATGAGTTCAACCTGGAGAGCAAAAGCACCATCGGGGTGGAGTTTGCCACCCGCAGCCTGCAGGTGGACGGCAAGACCATCAAGGCTCAGATTTGGGACACAGCCGGACAGGAACGCTACCGAGCCATCACCTCGGCGTGAGTGCTTCCCGAGTTTCCAGCTTGGCCCGGTACGTTTGCGAGCGAAGGAGCTGACTGTGTTTACGCCGTCAGGTACTACCGGGGAGCGGTGGGCGCTCTGTTGGTGTACGACATCGCTAAGCACTTGACGTACGAGAACGTGGAGCGCTGGCTGAAGGAGCTGAGGGACCACGCCGACAACAACATTGTCATCATGCTGGTGGGGAACAAGAGCGACCTGCGACACCTCAGGGCCGTGCCCACCGATGAAGCGCGGGCCTTCGCTGGTAAATTCACCTCGATCAAGTTTAACAGCTTTTCACCTAAGTTGTCTAACTGTGAAAAAAATGAGTAAAAATAGGCATTGGGCGGACAAAAAATTTCATAACTGATTAATCTGTGATTAATGAAAACATTTGAGTTAAATAAATTTGACTTCTTTATGATTGAGATGAAGTCCAAAGAGTTGTTTTCAGTCCTCTAAAATGTTGACCCTCTGCAAATATTTGGAGTTTGACCAAAAATTGAATGAAAATATTCTTGCAAGACGTAAACTATTCTCGGTGCTGCTTTTTACACGACAGAAAAAAATACGCTGTCATTCATCGAGACCTCTGCCTTGGACTCCACAAATGTGGAAGAAGCCTTCAAAAACATCCTCACAGGTAAGGAGGAGAGAGTTATTTTTTAATTTATTATTATTATTTTTTAAACATATCTTCCTCCCTGGCAGAAATCTACCGCATCGTGTCCCAGAAGCAAATATCGGACAGATCGATGCACGATGACTCTCCGGGCAACAACGTTGTGGACATCAGTGTGCCGCCAACCACCGACGGACAGAGGGGGAATAAAATGGCGTGCTGCCAGAGCTTGTGAACTCTTCTTTTTTTTTTTTCTCCCCTTCTTTTTCTTCCCTCTCACTTCGACTTCAATCCCATTCCCATTGACCCAGTCGCTTTGAGAGCGACGGTGAGGGGATGTAAAAGTTTCTCGATTCCCAGACATTGGAGGTGTGGACTTCGACTCGATGTCTCAGAGAAGACACGATGCCCGGTAACAGAGCAACTGTTACCGTCTTGACTCACAAGCCATTTAGTTTTTCCCAAGCACACACCAAAGCAAGACAAGTGATTTCATGTTAAAAAGCTCACAATGGACCGGCTATTATGCTTATGCATGTCCAATCATTTCATTTTTTTTTTTATTATTATTTTTTTATTTTACATTTATTCCATCTGATAACATTTCAATGGTGAATGCTGCATTTCAATGGTATGATGAATCGCACGCACTCTTGAGCAACATCCAGTAATTGTTTGACCAGTGCAGGGAAGGATTTGGGTGACTTATTTGTGTCAGATATTTCTTGTGAAATTTGCTGATGCGTCAATAAAGCTCATGTCAAATGTATTTTTGGAGCCGTTTTTGTTCGTCATTCAGCGTTTCCCAGAAAAATTGAACAGAGTTGGGAGTAACATTTTACAAAACTGACATAGTTTACAGGAACTATTCCTTGCTGCTATGACGCAACATTTACTTTCAATGTTATTTAAAATAATAAAATGTTACCTCTAGTGTTTAAAAAAGAATCCATATGCATTACTCTGATGGGTTCCTAGTTAAGGCCTGGTTATGAAGCCAGACGGTGGTTTAATACCAAAATTTAGTATATTGCATGACGTCATGGAGTGTTTTTTTTTTTTATCACGAGGGAGTGAATATTAAAGCAGGTCAAAACTTCAGGGATTTTTTTTTTTAATGTTGATTCGTGCTCCTGTCAGTTACGGAAAAAGCACTAAGATGAGTCACTATGTAATCTACAGAAATATTCTTGCTCCCTATTTCGCTCATGGAAAAGGAAGATGTCTTTTGTCTTCTTATTACAGTGCGTGATGACGTCATCCATAGTGTCACGTGGTCCGAGTTAATACCGATGCATTTGCATTCTTCGAAGCAACTCGGGCGAGTTTCCAAGGTAAACTTGTAATGCAAGCCCCGCCTGTACGATGTCTAAACCAAGTGAGGAAAGTGGAAGTCGAACCGGCCGGCGTTTCTTCCTGTAGCAGTCGCATATATTGTCAAACTCGCTGGCACTTCGTTTAGGTTGTTTTCCGGCCAAGGTTTGTGGATTAAAGATTAAAGGGGGTAAGTGTTTTTAGTTTGTTTTGTGTGATGTTGGTAATGGAAACACAAAAGTGTCAGGATAAAAATTTTTTTTTTTTTTTTTTTTTTACTTTCACTTGTATAGTGAAATCTTGCTTGTACAAATTGCATTTTTTTGTCGGTTGTAGAGCTCTTCTTCTAGAAATCTTAATCCTTAATTGTGTATAAGATAATAAAAGGAATTTGTTTTGGCCTAGGATATTGTTACAAATGTATAATTTTATGTTTTAAAATAAAACAAGAAAAAATGTTTGTTGTTTCACCACCACAATACCTTTTTTTTTTACTTTTAACCAACCTTTTTTCTATTAATTTTGAATTAGAAGGGCAGTGATTATTCAGCAACTAATATTTTATCAAATTAATCGATAATTACTGATAATGAATTTCGATTTTTTATTTTTATTTAAATTGTCCATTTTTTGTGAAGTAAAGAAATGAGACAAAACCATTTTCCACCTGAACCGTGACAACTGACTTATTTTTTATTTTTCAAGAAGTGACATAAATAATAAAACCTGGCATTAGATGAGCGGTGTAGATTTTTAATATCCACCTAATTCATCATCACCACCATATTATTGAGTGATTCAAATCCTCAGCGGTGTTTTTGTACACCATCTGCCATGCTTGGGAAAAACATCACATTTTAATCCACAGGATTAGAGAGCATTTCTGTTTTATGAACAACGGGACATGGTCTAAGGGGGCTGTTGTCGTCATCGGTCTGCGTCTTATCTTCATGTTGGGGTTATCGTGGTGTGGCCAGCTGTTTATCAGTCTGCTACGCACACCTCTTAGCACTTCCACTTTCTGCACGTAGGCACGTTTACATGAATCCATTTGTCATTTGCAGGAATTGCTGCTCTGTGGTCCAAACTTGACGTCTGTGTCCTCACTCAGTAACCATGACGACAGGCGTTTGTTGCCACCAGCCCGGCGACCTTTGTGATTGTGCAAAAGTCACCGACGTTAAAACCAGCGTGGCGGAAGAAGGAGGAGGCAGCGAGTGCTCTGTGCAGGTCACGACCTTTGATGAACTCTCCTCTGCGATCAAACCCCTGCCAAGGTATGAGCGCAAAAACAATCTTGGATACAGTTTATTGACTTTCGATGAGTCACAACTCACTCACTGTGCAGCGATGGGCCCATTTGTCGAATCTGCCACGAGGGAGGCTCCGCGGAAAGCCTGCTGTCCCCGTGCGACTGCACCGGCACGTTGGCCACGGTGCACAAGAGCTGCTTGGAGCTCTGGTTGTCTTCCTCCAACACTAACTACTGCGAGCTGTGCAACACTCAATTCAGCATCCAACGCAGACTCAGGCCTTTCACAGAGGTAAACACTTTATCAACCATATCATGCTAATATGCTAGCTAAGCTAAGGTGGTACGAATTTTCCTGCACAGTGGCTGCACGACAAGAACTTACACGAGGAGAGGAGGTTGCTGTTCTGCGATATCATCTGCTTCCTGTTCGTTACGCCTCTGGCCACCATTTCGGGTTGGTTGTGCCTGAAGGGCATCAAAGATGACCTCCAGCTTGGCAGCTTGCTGCAGAATACGGGTCTCATCTCCCTCACCCTCATCCTCTTCACCATCTACATACTCTGGACTATGGTAATCATCAGCCCTTATTCTCACTACTGTCGCAATTATATGAATTCTGGTGTTTTATTTTATAGATATGAATTTGAATAATGATAATGCGTGTGTGCAGGTGTGCCTGCGCTTCCACTGTAAGTTGTACTCGGAGTGGAGAAGAAGGGACCAGAAAGTGCACCTGATCATCCCAAAAGTCACGGAGGCTGTGTCTTCCCAGCATGCCTTGCTCTCCACCACCCCCCTCAACACATCCTCTAATGACAGTCCGGTATGAGAGTCAAAATGAGGATGGTTTTTTTTTTTGCAGGCTTTCTTTTGACTGATGTTTTTATTAGCGCTCTTGCAAGGTTGATTTTGACATGGGAAAAATCAGAACAACATGGAGGATGTCTGAAAAGTCTGTCGTTTTGCTTTGAAGTAGCAATTTTAGGCTCTGTTTTGTCAAAGTTCCGGTGACAGATGGATGATGATAAATTGAGAAGATTTTTCCAGAGGTTCTTCAGAGCACAATCTTGCACAGATGGTCTTGTCACAGCACCTTCACTTGGGACACGGTTGATTAGGATTTTATTTATTAACAAATTGTTTTTGATTAGCTGCATCATCATCGTGGCCCCTGACAACAATCCCAAAATCTTTTTTTTTTCAGCTCTGCATCGTTTGCTGTGCTTTCAAATTCTTCATTTATGTTGTGTTTGATTGTATTATTTATTTTGGATTAATGACTGTGATTTTACGTTCTTGCTGGGTGATTGTATTTATATTGATGACTTGTTATTAAAAAGGACAATGTAAAGTAAGGCTTTTCTTTTAAATATGAAGTACAGGCATAAAAAAATATATAAAAAATAATGCTTTTATTTAAAAAATGTATAAAAAAAATGTTTTCAAAAAAATATAATCGACCCGCAAGAAATTTGATTGAGAATCGAATATAGCCTGCTCTTCAACTTTTACCTGAGTGTATTGCACTTTTTAAATTAAACACCAGAGGGAGCTAGTGTTCTACTATTACTGTTGATCAAGGAAGCTGCTCTGGACAAGAGTAGACGAAGAAGACATTTACCCAGCGATACTAAACATGTCAGAACCAAAGAAGCGAAAGTTAGGAAGTGAGCATCACTGCACCCACTGAGTGCAATGCCGTTCCCAATTTAGGTGAGTAAAATATATTCTACAATACCCGTGTGTTAATAAGCATTTATGTTCCGGTGCACATGCGACAAATATTAATAATGCACATCAATTCTGCCACTAGCCTGTTTTTGCGTTTTTCTCGTTAACACACAGAGTACACACCGGACACACAAAATCATCTGATAGCATCTTATGCGGTTTAGTGAGGCTTTTCACTTTGTAAAATAATAACCACGTATAGCTTTTTTTAGTATTTAAAAAAAAGAACATGTATAAGAAAGCTTTTATTAGTAAAAAAAAAGACCATTTATTGTAAGTTTTTTTAAAAAGACTATGTATAGTAAGGTTTTTTTTAATAATAAAAAAGACGTATTGAAGGCTTTTTTTTTTTTTAGTAATTTGTTTTGATATTTTTAGTGCTTCGAATGATAACATTTATTTTGCTACTCCTTGCTGACTACAAGGAAGTAAATTGGGCGTGGTGAGTCAACGACATCGTGACTGAATTTCAACTTTTTTTTATGCACGACACTTTTTCCTTGCAGCGGTGATAATGGATGCAGGAGGAGAGGAGGACCAAAATTTTCTTTCATCAAGTGAAAAATCATTTGAGTACAGAGGTGAGAAGAGGAACATGTGCTTCAGTATATTTCTTACTATACTTCACCAGACTTTATTTTAAAACAAACACTAGTTTTTAGATTACTGTGGTTAATATTCAGTACTTAGCTGTGTTAAACTTAAACGGCCTTGTGTCTTTTAGAGATTGCTGATGCAGACGAAGAGGGTCTCTTTAACCATTCGGACACGCTCACAAACAGACAGCGTGGAAATGAAGTTAATGTGCGCCCGGCGAAATTAGACTGTAAGTTTTTACGATCATTTTTTCCCACCATTGCATGATTGTATGTATTTATTTCTCTTTCCTGTTATAAGCTCTTTCCATACATCAGCTGGCTGCCCAGGGTGAGGTCTTACAAGTAGCAGTACAACTAAGTAAAGGTGAGGTTGAACTGATAAAAAGTCCATTGTCAGCACAAAATCTTCAGGCTTGCCCAGAATTGATGTATTTTGAGTTTATTAGTCCCGGATTCTAATTTGTTTTCCAGATATCTCACTCCTGAGCAAACAGGATGACCGGGGCTTCACTCCACTTATGTGGGCAGCGGCGTTTGGAGAGAAAACAGTGGTGGACCTACTCTTGGAAAAGGTCAGAGGGCAAGCGGAAGAAGGTTTATTTGGATTATCACTCACAGATGCCGTTGCGATTCAGGGCGCGGACCCTGAAATAGTTGCGAGGGACCGTGAAAGCGCGCTGACACTGGCTAGCTCCGGAGGCTACGTGGACATCATCGAGGCGCTCCTCAGACGTGGGGTTGATGTCAACACCTATGACTGGGTGGGTTACTTTTTGTGTAGGAGCTGCAATTTGCCGCTGATAAAATCCCCATCAGCTCTTATTTTTGTTAAATAACCAGTCTTCAAAATAGTGTGAGAACAAATCAATTCACTCTTGAACATTCTTCCTACGATTGATTGCAGAATGGAGGAACTCCGCTTCTGTATGCCGTTCGAGGAAATCACGTTAAATGCGTCGAGGTGCTCTTGGGTATGTTCATTTAGTTATTATACATTTGTCTCCTTCGTTACACTAAGTGATCATTTTGTTCTTTTGGAGCCAAAGGAGCCGACATGACCACAGAGTCCGATTCTGGCTACAGTGCAATGGCCTTGGCTGTTGCCCTCGGATACAAAAAGAGTAATTAGAACCTTTCTGTTTGACAATTTTTCACCGTTACTTGCTTATTTAAACATAGTATTTTCTTTTTTCTGTGTGTTGTAGTTCAGAAGGTTTTGGAGGACCATATTTTAAGACTCTACAAGCCAGCATGCCGATAAATTACAGTGACACTGAGAGACTTTTTTTTTTTTATGCAAGGCAGTATCATGAAAAAAAAGATATTTTTTTGCCAACTGTGAAGCAAGGTTATTTAGTTTGGCTGTAGATCAGCAAGAATGAATATAAACAACTTGAAATAAATGTATTTTTTTATGCTGTGCTTTGATAGAATAATAATTATATACTTTGTGGGCATTTGAGAGGAATTCAACAGATCAACATGGTTGAAGTGACATGAGTCTTCATTCACAACTTTTTTGGGGAAATTTTATGTATCAAAACTACTAGTGGTATCGATACATAGTATCGGTATCATCGAGGTTTTCGCAGAGGGAATCATTAGCACCGGTTGCAGTGTCAATTCCATAAAAATAAAAAAAGCATTCCGGTCCATTTATGCTGTGGCAGCACATTCATCTTCTAATGTCCTGCATGGTTCTTCTCAGTCATGTGGATTTCTCCCCGAGGATGTCCAAAGTATAAACAATAATCCTCCCGAAAAAGTCAGTGCTGTGCTCAAATGTTATTTTTATTCTGGTCACGCCGGCCGACTCCTGTATGGGAAAGCATTGGGTGTGGAGTTAAGGAAAGATAATTTTTTGCTTTTTAGTCATAAAGCAATCATCAGTTGCGATGACAAACACTCTAACAATATTATTAGGCACTTATTATAACCCAAATTGGCTGGTAACCAATTCAGAGTGTAACAAGTTACAACCTCCAGGATGTAGAAAATTTAAAATAAAGGATATCTGAAGAGAGTTGTTGTCCTCTGGGTAAAAATGACTAATCGCTGTGAAGTCTCCAGCTACTGAAGAACCTGTAGAGAACAACAGGAAAGAGAAAACTAAACAAGCAGGGTAGGGATACAAAATGAAAAAGCAAGTTTTTCCATATAGTTCCCATTGTACAAAAAATATATGGCGATTAAACATAAAAAAATATAATAAAAATTTGAGCATAGATGCTACTTTACCTTCCAGTCTGCATGTTTTGGCTGAAAAGCCTCCCTGGAACTGAACTTTAAATTCAGACAATCTAACCGACTGGGGGAAGTCCAAAATCAACCACTGACAGTCACCCTATTGAAATAATAATAATAATAAAAAAAAGAATCAACATGCAAGACTGACAAACTGATTGATCAGACAGAAAGACTTGCCTGGTCTGAGTTCCAGCACGTCTCCTCGTTGCTGTCAAACATGAACTTCTTCCCGAATTGCTTCACATCTCTGTTTAGGACTGAACTCACCCTGCAAATTATCCCGATTTCACGTTATTTTTCAATCCTGATACTTTTGAACGTACGTGTGATTTTATTTACATACCTACATTGAGTATCGCCGCATATCAATGAATCAGCCATGTTGGTTGTGGGCTTGTGGCACTATCTGCCGTCAAGCAATACGGTGTCGTATTTTTAATGTTTACGACAGACACTGTCACTTGCCGTTACAATTCGCTACCACTAGATGGGCGTCGGGTGCCGCCATTACAAAATACGTAAGCCCGCCATTTCAAAATACGTAATGGCGTCTTTGACAAGCGTAAGCGTATTTGTAAAAAGTTTAACAGTAGTATTTTAAGGACGCGAATTGTTTGCTTCTCTCCTAACAACAGTACAAAATGAAAAACAAAAAGGAATCGAAAAGGTAACTTTTTTAAACATTTGAGAATGAAGCACAACGTAACGAGCTGGGCGTAATGCTAAACAAATAGCATCTTCCCGTAGATTTTCCAAATACGAGTACTTTACCTGAGTATTTAATTGTTTGACAATGTTTATTCATCTAAAAACTACTTTTGTTCTTTCTTCTAAACCAGGCTCATTGGATTCAACATCTAGGGTGAGTGATATTTATATTGTCAAGTACTTTGTATTGCCTTGTTAAAGAAGGACTGAAAACGCTAATCAAAATGGAGTCACTTTTTTTTAGCATTTTATTTCCAGTGAACAACTTTTTCTTGCTAAAATGAATCTTCTCCATGTTTATGGGAGTTCACTCGGGTTATTTAGCTGGTTTTACATACACTTGCTTGCACAGCAGCTTCGTGACGTCTTTAAAATTGCAGCCTCACTGAAATAAGCCATAAAGCCGTTATGTAGTGAATCCTCATGAATAATACATAACTTATACCTTTAAATTGTATTAAAGCTGTGGCCAGTTACCACGCCCGCCTCATAATTCAGAGTTGCTGGGATCGATTCTGACTCCGGCCTCCCTGTGTGGAATTTGCATATTCCCCCCGTGCCTGCGTGGGTTTTCTCCAGAAAAGTGAAATGTTGTTCATGAAGTTCCATAACAACAATAAACAAAATTGCTAATATATTCCAATGGCCCTGCAGGGAAAGGTCTGTGTGTTTGTTGAAAAGCAAGGATCCTTCAATAGTTCGAAGATGTGCAGTCCTCTCAATATTTTTTTTTTCCGCCATCAATAGGAAGCTCATAACCCAGGTAAGTTGCTAGGCAACCGTTTCAACAACAATAAAAGCTCTGTGCACTGTATTATATGTATGAAATAAGGTATATATTTGCTAGAGGTCCTTGAGGGTGTTTTATTTTATGCCAAATTTAAAGACAAAATAGCTGCTATAATTATTTTTGACTAGCAACGCCGTAAACTCTAACTGAACTCTTTTCTCAGATAATTGCGATCGTCTCCAATCGTGATGTTTCCTATTCACCCTCTTCTTAATTGTCACAGTAATGTGGTTTCAAGATTTCCTTCACATAGACTGTAAAGATTTTTTCTGTCAGTATTTGCTGACAATTTAAGTATGACTGCTGTGAAGGTCGCTAAAACAACAAATATAAACTCAAATAACAATTTCAAAAACAAGCATGATTAGCCACCATCAAAATTTCTGTTTTTGGCTGCTGGAAATATTCGTCGATATCTGATCGATTTTTATCTGTTGTCCCGATTGATTGTTTAGATTGAAATAATAACAGACAATTAAACCAATGCTGTTGTTCTTTTTCAATGGATTTGTACGATTAGATTCAGTGACTATATAAAGTATTTGCTTGCATCGTGTGTGTGTGTTTGTGGGTGTGGGGGGGGGGAGTTAGTTTCTCATGGTCAATGTTTCTTTTCAGACCTCTCTAGCTTTTGCTGATGCTCTCAGAGACTTTTCTTCTCTTGTATGGCAAGATCCTTGAGTTTTTTTTCTCCATCCATAATTCCTCTTCGTAGCATCTGAAGTGTGAAGAAATTACATTCTGCTTGGCTAGGTGGAGTAGAGTTTTTCAGAGTCAAATTGGGACCTTAACTGGTCATAATTAGATTTTTGCCTTGGCAGGATGACCTTTCTGCTGCTGCATTGTGAATAAAAGTGATTGTTGCCGTACAACAACTAATTACAGTGGAGCCACCGTTGTGGAAGGCACCAAAATTGGCTTTTGGCCAAAATTGTCTGGTGAAATCTATCCAAACTGCTAAAAACAAAAATCTTATGCGGATTTCGGGTTCGTTTATTTGTACACTGCATTTATAACGTCTGTTGTGAGCTGTTGATTTTGAGTGTAATTCCACCGTTGGCCACAAGATGGTGGCATACTATTTAATTGTATGTTGGTGAGAGAGACACACAGAGACAGATTTTCAGTGACATTGCTTCTAAAAGTAGTATAATGGACCAGAAAAAGATGTTCAACTTCAGGATTGCTGTTTGGAACACGACTCCACATATTTAAATTGGATTTAGTCAATCTGTCTTATGATTAAGCACAAGCTCAGCTGCCTAAAGCCACAGATGGCATTCTGGTCTAAAGTGTATGTGGGAGAATTAGAGCATCCCGATGGGTAAATGAGCCAATTGTGGAGTGGGGAAAAGGAAGACATGGAGAGAGCGAGAGGGAGAGAGAGAGAGAGAGAGAGAGAGAGAGAGAGAGTGTGAGAAAAAACGTGAAGCACATCTGCCAAACCATCGCAGAATTTAACACAGGATTGTTGTGGGGGGTTTTTTCCCCCCCTCTCTCGGTCTTGCTCAGCTCCGTGTTGAAATTTTCCGCTCCAGTTTGAGTGAGGTTCTTTAATTAAATCATTAAAAAGCAGCACGTTTGCACAATATGCACCGCTGCCTTCATTACAAAGCACAATCACTTGTAATTTATTCACTCACCGTGAGGGATGGATGTGATTCTCTGTCTGTGAGATCACTTTCTTGTCGCCTTGTAAAAGATGGCGAGGCGCACCACCAAGGTATTAAACAACTTTTTTTTTTTTTTTTTATGTTTTGGATTTATTGTGGCAGAAAAACCAACATCAAGCTTAACTCAAGTTTGACTATCTTATTTAGATTAGCTCAGCCGTCTTTGTCTTGTGTCTCTTACCTTGCCCCTATATAATGGTTGAGTCCAATTTAGATAATCTTCACATCTCCCTCCATGATGCTTGCTTCACACAGTGGCCTCTGCACTCCGCTTTACAGCATAGCGGTAGGCTGCCAGGTTCGAGTGCAAAAATAACTCTTCCTTCAAAATATTTTCAGACAGAAACAGGATTTGTCAAAGCTCATGGAGTTCAAGTCCAACTAAAGTCAAGACTTCATAAGTTTCCAAGGTAGTTCCAAGTCATAACTTTGGTGACTCCGACGTAGCAGACACATTATCATCATCTTCTTCTGCAGATGAAGAAAAGGTCAGTCACAAATAACAATCTGTATGGTGTAAAAAAAAAAAAAAAGCATGACATTAACAACCTGATATGATTTTCCCGTTGTTATCCATGAGCAGCCGCAACAGGCAGATGTTGCGTATATTAGCAGCTAATTAGCGAATATTTAGCTGCTAAAGAGGCAGATGTTCCCCTCTGGAGTTTGTGGTGAGTAAAACAACTTGAACTGGAGTTTTACTTTAAGGGCTGTATTTTCGGGTCAACGAAAGCCAGTAAACAAGTTGGCTTTGTTCACACCCACTACGGCGCAAAACGCAGGTTTCCAACTGAGAAAGAAAACCCCTAAATGTTTACCAAGGTGGATTAAACGGGTGTTTTATAAGAACTCTGAAAGCCACCAATCAGTCAAAATATTGCAACCAGTTAATTATCAGTTCTGTGATGTTGTTATTACGTCCATATTGTTTTTCAGAAAATTAGATGGAAATGTCAACGATACACGCCAATATCAGCGACAAAACACTCGAGCATGAAATTGCATTTCGATAAGTTTTGGCCGTCAAATGAATTAGTCTTGGGTGAAGCTTTTGAGCATCATCATCTGTTGGTAAAATTCCGTTGGACAGAGATGACGACGCTATGCATCCAAAGACGCTTTCATTACCACCTCGGCTTTGAACGCATTTAATGACAGAAAAAGATTTTCTTTTAGGGTTGCACGCTTCATTTTCACCTCTTGCAATCTGACAGACGCCAACTACTTTGACTCTGCCGCAATTAAAAAGAGCCCGTCAATGGCTTTCATGTTGGCTTGCCCCTCGCGCTGAAAATCAGCGTGCCGGCGGGTGTCTGACGAGGTCAAGTACTGTTGACAGATGTGCGAAGGTACTTGCGTGTCAGCTTACTTGTTTTCTGCACGAGCGTTCTTGAAGGGGCGAGATGTAGCGCACTGTGTGTTGAGCTTCCGTCAAACGGGCTGCCTCTTTAATCTGTCTCGACAGCTTTGTAATTGGACCGCTTCTTGAAGGTTAGGAGCGAGGTGGAGGATGCATGTGGAGAAAACCGTTTTAAATGCACCTTCTGGGTCCAAAAGGTCTCGCTCCCTCGCAATCAGGTTTTATATCGAGTGGCTGTGTGAATGGCAGCGGGAACGGATTTTTCCATTTCAATTCTATTTCACTTTCATTCCGTCCTCATTGTTCTGCCCACCATCTTCATGTGGTCTTCTGAAGCACCCCCCCCGCTCCCTCCCTCGTCTCTTGAGAACACAGCACCGGAGATGAACTTCAGCAGACAGGTGCCTCGCCGCTCGGAATGACAATTTGCCTTTTGGAAATCAGCCTGGGGCTCTGTTGTGTTCCTTGCGATTGAGTTAGTCCAACAGCAGACATTGGACAACCCCCCCCTTCTCACGTGCCCCCCTCAACCCGCCTCCCGTCAACCTTTTCACGTTAAAGCTTCAAACTGGAAGCCGGTTCAAGAAGAAAACGTGCATTCTTGATTTAGTTTGGGGGAGAAGAGGCAAAGGTGAAAGACAAAGAGACTTTGGCGAAGACAATCCACAATTCATGTGGGACTACTTCTGCTCTTTGTAGTCCAGTACAGTGGGGGGATGTGTGTGTGTGTGTGTGCACCGCCTTGTTAACTCCACACAACCTTCCGGCACTTTGTGTCAAATCAACATTGTTTTAATCGCGTCTGCGCACGCGACCTCTCTCTACTGTGCGTTTCACCCCATTTAGCTTTTTTTTTTTTTCCCCCCTCCGCACATAATAGCCTGGCGTGAGGTGTTTGCCCCGCCGCATTAAAGCGAACCAAAGAATATGTTGTTTATGCTCGAACGCTTTTCATCCTCCCCGCCTCATTTAAGTACACGAACGCAACATTTGTAGCTCCGAGGAGCGTGGAATATAGCACCATCGGCTCTTGAGAAAAGAAAGAAAAAAAAAATCCCTGCTGTGAGTAGGCTCAAAAATGGAAAGCTTTTTTCTAGCTGGCTTTCATGGAGGGGATTTTAAGTGGAGACAAAAAATAGCTCTCTTCACTTTAAAAGAAGTCTATCACTGCGAGGCTGTCGGCTGCCTTTTTTTTTTTTTGTCCTGGAGACCAATTAATCAGGGAAAGGTGGCAGGGGGCGGGGATAAAGGCTCATTAGAGCGCTCTCGCTAGCCGTCATTAGCATACGTTTACACAAGCTGGCAGCCGGCTGCAGACGTCAACTTTGCCAGGAGTCGATTGGTCTTTTCTGGCAGGAAAACGTGTCCGGAGGCATCGCCCCTTGTCTCGTTTATTACTTTGAAGCTGCTGCTTGGCAGCGTTCGGAAATACCTGCTCGGATTTGAGTTTTCCATTTGGCAAAATGGCCGACTGAATCGGCCCGTCGGTCGTTCAGAGCGTTTGAATCCGTAAAACCGTGTTTGGCATGCCACGGAGGGAAAATCAACTTTCTCTTCTTCTATCTAGGTTGAGCAACACATTCTTTTTCTCTCATTTTCTTTCAATCAGCGTTCCCGTTCAGAACCTTGTTAAATGGGCCGTGGCTGGCAGAAATAGCAGTTTGTTTTCATTTTACCTGTTTGGGAACTGATTTGAAGAGAACATGAGAAAATGATATTCCACCGGTAGATATGGCCGCCGCGCGACATTGATGTATTACTTGGGCGGCCGACACTCGCTCGCAACTTCGCCGGTAATTGAGTTTGGAGGCGTGCACTTGCGAGAGTGCAAGAGAGCCTGACGTATTATTTCTAAAAGAAAAACATGGCTTATTTGTGCTAATGCTCTTTTATAGAATTGTGTTTGACTTGAGAAGCTCAGCAAGAAGAAGGACTGCTTCTTTTGTTGTTAAATCGTCCTCTAACCTCCGTTTATTTGATCATTTTGCCTCCAGTGGGATTTGCGACTTGGGTGGCTTTCAAATGTTCTTCCTCTGAGTCAGACTTTGGAATTTTCCAGCTTCCCACTTGTACGGAACATAGCATCATTTCAAGGATTATGAATAATTACCTCATTTGCAATGCAGAAAATTACTAGCTTTGTTACATTTACCTCCATGTTGGTAGAAGCTTAGGAAGAAAAAAAAAAACTCCCTAAAGAAAGCACCAAGCTCCGTGAGACTCTCTTCCTTTCCCCTGCGAATCTTGACATTTATTCTCCAATGACATCATTAGAGTCGGAAAAGCTGGAGGCGACCATATGGACGCCGCGACTGCTCGGCTCGGTCCGCAATTTAAATAAGTGTGTTGACGGAGTTTGTGTGTGTGTGTACTATACATAATTTTAAAAAACGTTTCAGCCTCAGACAACCAGTTTGCTCTAGTTGCCCATTAGCACCTCATTTCATCATATAAAACATTTAATGAAAAAAAAAAGGCTTTCTTCACAACAGTCTAAGTCGAGGTGTGCTGCTGGAGTGACAAGGTAAAAGAGGTGACGGGATGAAAGATGCGGGCCCGTTCTTATTCGCCGAGGTGATGGACAGATTGGCAGACGGGGTCGGACAGGAGTCTCGGCGGACTATGATGTTTGCAGATGACGTTGTGATCTGCCGTGAGAGTTGATGGGAGGCAACCTCGAGAGGTGGCGGCGATGAGGAATGGAGGTCAGTTGTGGAGGAAAGCGTTAAATGATATTGACTCCGTGTTTGTGTGTGTGTCATCCAGCTAGGCTACAACAGGCTGAGAGGAAACATGCCGGATTGGGACGGCGGAACGGGATTGAACGCAACAGACGACTCGTGTTCTGTTTCATCGGCGTCATCCATCAAAGTCCATTTCTGCCTCTCGTGGTGCATTAAGTGCATTAACGCCCGCTGCGGACATCCATAACGTCTCCGTCCTGTCATCACTTTGCTGCCCTCATCTCGCCATTTGCACTGTAAGTCACACAAAAAACGAAGAGCGCGCGCGGCAGTCGGCGGATTGTTGGTGGGATGTCGACGACGTGACGAATCCCTTTTTAGCTACTCGACCTAACATAGTGGAGCCACTTTTGGGTAAAGTAGAACACAAGCTGGAAATCGTGTTTCGCTTGCATCATTAAAATCGACGCGACCGGCGCCTTGAAATATCTTTGGTAGAATAATTTCTTGGGCGATATTATATCTCATCAACTCTAAAAGCATGTCCAAGTCACATTAGCGCTGGCCTTCTTCCAAAGCATAACAGTTGATTCTTTAATTTCCCCATCATCTGTCGCTCCCCCCGTCATTTTTGCGCACTTCCTTAATGAGGCGCTCGGTCAACGCGGCGCAGTTAATCCATCAGCGGCTTAATTAGTTATCACTGTTTACTTCTGAAGTGGGCGTAGCGATAAGACAATATTTGACGTATGTTGTGAAACTAGCATGAAATAAATAACAACAAAAAAATCTCACGAGACGGTGAGTCACTCACGCAAGAATCGTTGATTTCAAATGGATTGGTCCGTTTCATTGTTATTGTTAGAAGCACATTATGTTCATCAAATTTTATCTGTATAAGATTTGACGCTACAGCTCCCCTTCTGTCCTCTTTGTTTGCTAGACATGCCACAAGGCATTATGTCAGTTATTTTATTTGTGGGGGGGAGAGAAGGGAAGAAAAAAAAAAAGGCTTTTGTCTGCTGCACATATTGTGCTCGCACTCCAGATGGAAACGTCAATAAACGGCGAGGCAAATGTGCTCATGCTGACTTTCAACTGCATTTCTAAGAAATAATTTGAGCATGCGTGAAAACACAAAAAAACTCAAGGTCTGATCTTGTCTTCTTGACCTTTTTAAAGATTTTTTTTCTTACCGCTACCATATTTGAATCGCATTCAGTATGCTCAATTGTGAGAAATTAAATATACAAACCATAAAACACGACCGCAACCAATCACCATCGCGGTTGAGCCTTTGGCGTCCTCCATAATTCCTCCCCCCCTGGCCTCTGTCTTGCCCTCTAAGCTCCGCCCCCACCCTCCACCAGCAGGTAATCTAGCCCTTCAATCAGGCGACGGATGACAAATGGCCGAGTGCATTTGTCGATTGCCTTTTAGTGCCCGTGTGTGTCGTATGCAGGTCACTCAGCTGCGGAGTCGCCATCAGCGCTCCTAACCACAAAAACCTCGAACCGCATTTTTTTTTTTTTTTTTTAAAACACACTTGACCCCCTCACCGTTGCTCATCTGTGTTTTTAGCCACAAGCCAGTTTAATAAAATATGCCTGCAATTATCCAAGAGCGTATCCTTTTTGCCCAATTAGCCCGCTCAACCTGCACCTTGGAGGGAAGGGGGGGTGCACTTTTGCAATGACAATTACATTGTTATTGACCTGTAATCCACTATAATTGATTCGAATGACATGTCTTAGCAAAGCCGGTTTTATCGCTCCCTTTGTTCAAGGTTGACTTGATTTTACTGCTCTTTAATTGACCTTGTTGGTGCCCGGCAGACAAGCCGCGGCGTATTCAACTCCAGCTCGTCTCTCGTCGCTTCCCATCGTGGCCTTTACGCTCAAAGTAAACTTGATTCCTTTTCCTCCAAAATAAAAGCGCTCAGGGACAAACGTGATTAATTATTCCAGTGGGATTCATGGGTGACTAGACGGTATTTTTAATAAGCCCCTCTCTCTGCGTTTTGTCTAATTAAGGATTCCGAAAATGTAATCAACGGCAGCCAAAGCACGCTTCCAAGCCATGCGTGGAGTTTGAAACTCCAACCGCCGCATCAAATATGCGTTTCATCCTAGTCTGATGATCTGACTACACAAAATAAACCCAAAAAGCTGGGACGCCATTGGGATCAATAGCGATGCCTTTTGAAAATGTATTATTTTGAGCACTTTCTCCCTTGTTTGGTGGTTCAGGTCATTTCAAGAAGGGTAGACAGAGCTTCAAAACAAAGCTTGCACTTTCATGGCTTTAACCTTTTAAGATGAAATGAATCGAAATAATCCACCCCCCCGCCCTGCTAAATGTATTTAAGTAAAGTAATCACTCGATCAGCACCACGGACAGCTCCGGTTCCTAACTGGATGTTAAATGTTCACGCGAGCGTTAGCGCGTTTTGTTAGCTGAAGATAAATTGCAATGAGAACAAAATCTTGAAGAGAGAGGAACAAAAGCCTGCATGCACACAGACACACACACACACACATTCGGAGGCGGCCGGGCCCTCCTGGGGGATCATTATACTTGCGATGCTACAAAGCGCCGCCTTGCTTTAGATGACATCACGTTCTGCCGGATCTTTTAACCTAAGCGCGCTTCCGACTCTTTCTCTTGTCACGGTAAACAATAACTCCATATTTTTTGCGTACAATCAATAATCTGATGATTACATACTTGATCGGAACGTCTAGCTGATTGCAGCAGGCAAATCTCATCATTACAAGACATGATAAGACTTGACCGAATTTCATGATTCAAGCTTAAAGGCAGCAAGTTGTAATCTACAACCCCCCCCCCCCTCCTTCACCCCTCCCCTTTTTTGTAAGCACCCCTACACCGCCCCCATCTCCTCCCCCTCATTAGAATACTGCAGCGCGCTCTTTTGTTCAGTAGCGCTCAGCTGCTGGAGAGGTGAGCACCGCTCCGGAGCTCCTCATCACCACTCACTCTCCTCTTCCTCTTCCAGGAGTCACGCACGGACACCTCTTTACGGATAAAGACCAACAACGAGTGTCGCTGTGTTTTTATTTTTTTTTCCCTTCACACACATTCTTATCGACTTTTTTTTTTTTGGATGCCCTGCAGCTCTCTACCACTTGCATCGCATCCAAAGGCTTCGGGAAGGCTGTGAGCATCATCGCGCTGCATTCCTCTGGACCGGACTTCACCTCTGCCGGAAGGTGAGTTTGACACTTATGCTGGGAGCATCTTCAAGCATTGTGACTTTTTGCTTTCTTTTTTGTACATAATTATATTTATTGTGAAGACTAGATTGTGTTGTTCTGCACCCAAAAAAGTCCTTCTAAAACTTAACATTACAATATGCAGATTCCATATTTTTCCATGTCTTTGATTATTTAACCAAACTTATTCAGATCATTCATGACATGCTGAAAAGTCACATTCCCCAAATTCATATATTTTCAGAATTACACACTTTCCTAAATCAATGCAGTTTAAAAAAAAAAAATGTGCCGAATCCTTCCACAGTTCTCAAAATCAAACCAGCACATTTAAGACATCTGGGCCACCATCAATTAATTAATAAATCAATTAATTTTTAAATTTTTTCAGTTTTCAATTTTTCCTTTCTGAAAAATGAATCCCACTAAAATGAATGTAGATATTTTGCAAATTTAACTCCTGCTTCCATTTCCTCTTCTTATTCAAACAATGTCAACTTGAAAATGTTCAGCTCATTCAGCCATTATTTTGAAAGTCACATTCCAAACATTCATATTTTTTCACATTTTCACAAATTTACCTGCACATTTCTTGACCAATTCAAAACATTCCATCTCTAAAATATTTTGTTCATTCACGACACTTGCTTTTTATTCTCACATTAGCATTCTTGTTGTTAGCATAGCATTTGAACAGCTCTCATTAGAAATCAAAACCTCATTGACCACACTAATTGTCATGACATCACGACTATGGTTAAGTCATTTGACATTTCCCAAGTTGCACGTTCTACATTTTCTTACATTTTCCTCCCTTCTACCAAATTGCAATTCACCGTCAGCTCTTCAGCCCAAATCTGAACAGAAGTTTCTTTCTAGTTTTGTGATGTCATTCGACTGAGAATGTCAAGTGAAATTTGTCACAACATTGCCTTCCTCTTGGGCTGTGATGTTTACTTGTGTCCACCTCCCGTGTCCTTACTAATGACCCAAGCCCGAATCTCCAAATCGCCCGGCTCCATCGATCAGGATTTCATTTGAATTGTGCCTGCTTGAGCAGCCATGTGTGGGCCTTTGTGTGTTAGTGACCTATCAGTATCATTGCGTCCCGCTTCTTCAGCCCTCATGCATATTGTAGAAGGTCCCGGCTTTTGCCTTTGTCCGGCTTTTGTTCATGCTGTGGATCACAAGCGCTGTCCTTTTATGGCTTTGTTTTCCCCCAAATCTGTTCTTTTGTGCCATTGAGCCCCCCCCACCCGCCGTTTTTATATTTTCCGGATGAGTAATCGCTGATTTCGGTCTTGTGGTGACACCTCAAGAGGACTTGTTCTTCCTCCCTTTCCATCCTCTTCTTGAGTCTTTATAGCGTTGTTATCTACTCCTCTCATGAGGTTGCCGATGTCCCCTTTTCCTTCAACGATGCCACGTTCTGGCCGGCTGAGCTAAGCGCAGTTCGGACACAGACAGAGCGATTCAATTTTACACTTGAGTCGTGGCCAAGCACGTGAGCGGAAATCAAAGTTTTGTTTTTTTCTGCAAAGGGAAAGTGCTAATCTAGTCATCTTCACGAAAGCCGTATGCTGTAATATGCACGCCAGGCCTGTAGGAGGCGCTGATGAAACGATCATCGAAACTTTCTCAGTTGCTTTTCAGCTAAAATCACGTCCACGCGGAAAATCGAAAATGGAAAATGAGTGCGTTACCATACAAACAAGACAAAATATAAAAATCCCAAACGAATTCCATGCCTAAGATTTTTATCTCGGATGAATTACTGATGAGTGGCTATGTAGAAAATCCATACAAATACGCACCTTATCTTATGGGCTTAATAAAAACAACACCGGCTATCCCAGTGATTGACAGCTCAGCGAACAGCCCCCTTTTCCCAGCAGAGGGAGACGAGCCTAACTGGCTCGGAGCAGCTTTGGCTCGTCTAATGGCGCGCACACACACACATGGCTCGAGCCATATTGATCCCGCCGTCGCCACCGTAGCGAACGAGTGGTGCAGCTGGGCCAAATATCATCCTCCCCCTCTTACCTCCTTCGCAGCTTGTGAATATTCATCAAGAGAGAACCCCCCACCCACCCCAAATATATTATTCACAGGAAGCATTTTGCCTATTAAATACTCTAAATAAATAATGACATCTGGTAACTGTTATGTGCGCTGAATTAATCAAAGTCAAAATTGGAGGGCGCTAACAATGGATGGCGGCTTGGTGGCTATACTTTATATTCCCATTGGGTTTTTTTTTCTCCTTTGTCGGGTGCTCCTCTCTCGGTTTGCTTTAAGTAACCCCCGCAGGAGATGCTGTTTATTTTATTTTATATTCGTAATGACAGATTTTTTTTTTGCCTCCCCCGTGAGGTAATCTTCTTATAAACAAAGTGTCCCTTTGGGTGTATTTTTTAAAAAGACCAAGCTTAAGAAAAGCAATACAATAAGGAATAATTACATAACTGCAGTAAACGTACTTTAGTGAGCTTAAAACCTGCAAAGAACTAGAATGAATATATTTGTTTTCATAATGGTGATACAAAGTGAGATGCAGATGAAGCATTTGAGTGCTGAGATTGTTAAGATGCATACAGATGGCCAGCGCTTCCCCACTCTTACGCCACGAACCCCCAAGAGGACGAGCTTTTGTTGTCGTGCGCATGTGTGAGCAACTATTCAATTTGTAGCGACACAAAAGAATCCACACATCGGATATCGTCCGTTCGATTCAGGAAAGAAATGAGAGGGAGGGTTAAGAACAATGAAAAGAGTTGGGGTTATTGTTCGTGTTGTTTGTAGTCGATAGTCACTTAATTGGTGGCAAAAAAATATTGATTATTTATTGAATAGTGCAGATTTGTTCATCTGTGAATAATGAACAGAGCAATTTAATGTTCGCTTGAACTGTCTGAGAAGTTTCATTGCCTCCTCCTCACTGTGTGGGAGCAGAGCTGCATTACGTCACCTCAAGATCAAAACTAGACAAAAATGAGGGAAAATGAATAAATTAACTTTGACTTAGTTTGAAAAATGGATTGCCGTGACGCTTCGTTACAAAAGGACCTGGTCAAATATGAAGATTACTTTTTTTTTAATTGCATCATGACTTCTAAGACTTTTGCTTTTGTTTAACGTGGAAAAGCTTTATAGGAACAGGTTTAGCATGTTAGCATTTAGCGTCGTCATAGATGTTCAATGTTTGTTGCCATGTATCTTTTTTTGTCAAAGTTGTGCTTTTAAAGTGAAAAATTAATAGTTATCAACAAACACCAGTTCTGACTTGGTATTTATTTGCGCTGCTTTATCTGCTTGTTTGCATTCTTGTAACAAGTAAGAGACCAGAGTGAAGTGAGTGAAATAATTGATTCTGGCTTTACTTGACTTTCTGACTAATGAAAGTATTTGTGTTTCCATGATTCGGATCAGAGGTTAAAATACATTTCGAGAAATTATTTTCACTAGCCGTCACCGCACACATCGACCTTAGATGCACCAGGAATGAATCACTGATTTAAAAAAAAAATAAAAATCTGTGTCTGTATCTTCTTCACTGGCACAGAGAGCCAGTCGAAGGAATTTTCCCATTAAGTCAGTTAACATGTCCGTCAAAGTCAGAAGCAAATTGCTGAGTCATTAAATCAGGCACATTCAATACGTCGCGGACGACGTCTTTAGCTAGCCCATCAATCTCGATGTCCCGTCGCTCACGGCAAAAACTTTAAGCTAGCCTCAGCTACCCTTTTACGGACATAACGCTGGCTTTGCTTTTTAAATTCCAACGACAACATTGCCCCACTGAGATTCGAGGAAATGCAGCAAAATTAAAATTGTAAAACAAAGGAATTGGCATCACACCCAATATTTTGAGGCCAGTGTTTACTCATTCATCTTCCAAACCTCTTTTACGATTAACAGCAGTGTAATACGTTTTTTATAGCAAATTTGATTGCGGATTGCTACAGGCCTTCATCCAATATGCCAAACGTATCTCAAGATGGAGATTTGTAAACCCTGCTGGCCATTCAAATGTCCTGCCAACTGAGCCCTGACAAGTTGTAGCTATGTGTGAAGTCTTCAAACTTTTTTTTTTAGTTATTCCAGCGGAGTCTCTTTTGCGGCACCTACAAGGAAATTGCATTTAAAGAGACCTATTTCCATTCAAATAGCCTTTAAGAGTTTTTTTTGTCAATGCCAGGAAAGACCCGCAACTGCTTGCTTTCCAAATAAGGAACCACGCCCACCGCCGGTGGCTCTGAAGGTCACCTGTTCTGCTCCATGATACTCGAAAGGAAACATGAACAATGAGCGTTCTTTTGGGGAACATGATCCTGTTCTCCTCCAGCGATTTCAAAATGAACTGCAGGGACAGTTTAGCACTTTTATAATTAACTGTCACAGTCAAGTCAAAGGAAATTCGGAGAAATGCAAAACGGTATTTGTCGAAAACATCTGCTTATTTCCCTACTGGGGTGTTTTTTTCTTTTTTTTTTGGTACCTCCTTATAGATTTGAACCAGCTGTAATTAACATCCCGATAATAACTCTCAATTAGGGGTTTCTTGAGCACTCACAGAGCTCTTGGGCCTATTTAGTGCTATTTGGCGCACAAAGCTGTTGCAACTTTGGTGTGCTTACTGGAGAAAACGAGCCAAATGATTTCTTTTTTTTGCTTTGACTTCTAAGCAAAAATTAATTTGGTTGTACCCGTTAGCTTAATGCTAGTAGATAATGGGCAAACGCCCATCACAGACTAATGATTAGCATTTTTGTGGCAGTTATAATTCTTCAAGCATCAACACACGTCGACAAACAACAATATGCATCGGAATATATTCTTTATCCTCCGAGAAGAGAAGGATGAACGTTACGATCGTAATGAAATGTATTTGTTAGTGTGCGTCCCCCTGGGATTGCTGAGTCTGATGGATTGATCCGAGCCAGTGAGAGCGTACCCCCGATGTGTGCGTCACTCTCCATATGCGGCGCCTACAATAATGTCCCATCAGCTCAATGAAATGAGGTCTGCGGTTCAGTGATGGACTCCGCTGTCATCGTAGGACCGGGTTGTCTATGGCCCCGCCCCCTCGTGCTCGCTTCCTTGATACTGTCGAGTACAAAGCGAGCAAAAGCAATCATTCATGCCCCACATACACAAACACAACAAGGGGGAAAGACAAGGCTGCAGGCAGAACATTTGAGACCCCGTCTTAATTGGGCCCCATCTTAGCGTGACCTTCATCGTTTTGACAGAGCGGCGGGAATTAGAGCGAGACGTCGGAAAGATGAGCAGCTCCTTGTTTCTCCCCGGCTCATGTCAATGGGTAGCGTGGCGGAGCTAGTTATTGTTAAAACAAAATAAATCAAGGTAATACAATCGAATTCAGGAAATGCAACAAATTTTACCTTTTCTTGCTTTCGGCTGCTGCAGCGCAAAACAAATGGCTGAAAACGTAACGACCACCGCCGCTGTCCAGTGGTTGGGAGTTGTACGGTAATTTACGATACCCCGCTGGAAGGTCTCGGCAGGTATGTTAGCAGTCGAGCCATGTATGCTTCAAGTGCTCCCAGTGGAAGTTGAGAAAGTGATGCTCCACGCGGTACTGCACTTCACTCTGGTTTTTAAAAGCTCCTTGGTGGTTTATTAGAGGGGGTGGGAGGGGGGATCTCCTAAACACCTACCTTCTACTCCATTGTTTTAGAAGCTATAGATTTAAAGCTTTACACGCACTTATAGTGCTGAGGCAGCAGTAGTGCAGCTGAAAGTGGATTTCGTGTGGCTTCATGTGCCTCTCAGTGGATCATTGAGACTCAACTTCCTTGTACCCAGGTTATAGGCCACGAGACTGCCCTTAAAAATTTTATTTTTTCCCTAAAACGATAACCAATCTATCAAACCCTTTCCCGAGGTGTTCCTCAAGGGTCAATCTTAGGGCCCATCCTTTTTTTTCGCTCCTGCTCAGAGACATCAAGAGCACATTTTTTTATATTTCTTACCACTATTGTGGATCTCCAAATTTATATTTCTTGATGCGCAAAGTGATGATTGTTGACCTCAATCAAAAGCTTAGGTGGCTCACAACTCGTTTCAGTTGAATGCATCCATCTTCACCCCCCTAGATGTTAGAGAAGCAGCCAATCAAGGTCCCGACTGAGAACATGCTGCACTTTTTATGAGGACATTTTTGCAATCACTCTGCTTGATTGTGCTTTTTATGCTTATTCATTGTTTCAGACGTAGCCCACCTCACCGCAGTCCTTTTTTTGAAATCTGTTCACTGCAAAAAAAAAAAAATCCTTAATTGGCCACTCATTCTCCTCTGATTGCACTTTGGAGCACGAGGGTTCTCAAACTGGGTCCAGGAAATGTATTTCCAATCGTCTTATTTTAATGCCAATTAAGAAAAACTCACGTGGACCCCAGACGCTAAAAGAATTTCTAATTCGATTTTTTGAGACTGGCATGTTGACAAATTCGACCTGTTTGAGAACTCCTGCTTGCTGTGCCATTGTGATTTCCAAGCTTGCATTGTGATGTCGGAAGCCTCCCGCCAACTCACCTCGCCCCCCTACCTGCATCTTCTCTTTGTGTCGATGGCTGGATAAATGAGTTGTTTGCTTTTTTTGGCACCTTTCAGAAGGTCACTCTGGCTGTCTGGATCGCAAAAAATAAGAGGGGGGGTGCACGTATACCGCCTCGCTCAGCCCTTTAAAGGTCCATTAGTTTGAGATGTATTAGCCCATTAGACAAAACTCATTCGTGCTTCGTGCGACGGCAAAGCAATTCCTCCTCCGTTAAAATGAACCTTTTCTTCATCATTTGTCCTCGCTGCTTTTATCTTCATTGGGGTAGATGCAATCACTTTTTGATGTGAAGTGTGAAGTCTTACTTAAAACTAACTTGAATAGAAATCACTATCAAGGAAAAGCTGATTACATTTTGGAATCCAAATTAAATTGCTTTAATTATAGATGCTGTATGTAACAAAGAGGTTGGCTCAGGTTTACAGGATTATTAGTGGCTCCTCGCGGAGGATAAAGAATTTATGCAAGTGATTTTTCATATCTATCTACATGTTTTGCTAAGAGGGTAACTGATTGACTGCCCGTCCCCAATTTGGTTGCGCTCCCTATTTTGGACACCCCTAAAGGATTGATCTCTTTCTAACCCCCCCCCCCCCCCCCCTCCCTGCAGAACAGCAACATGTGTAAACGTGGAGGAAAAATCCTTTTGAGACATTTTAGACAATTACCCCGAAGTCTTGCGAATTCCCCTGATATTTAGGGGAGATTATTTCTCGCGCTAAACGCTTTGGAATTAACCAAATGAAAAAGCTAAAATAGATGCCGCAAAGCCGGAGGACTGAGCAGAGCGCTACTCACTTTAGAGTTAACGTGATGAAAGCGATAAGTACCTGCAAGCCCGGAGCTTGACCGGGGGAAAATTACAGCCTGCCGCGTGGGTGCTTATTCATTTCCACCGCCGTCTACCATCATGGAAAGGCACATTAAGGCACTCCAGCCTCGAGTATGGAGTAATAAAGTGATTTAGCCGGTTAATTGGAAGCAAATTAGCCACGCTTTACGGCAGAGGGAGACGGGCTGCGAAGCTGGATTCCCGGTATTTCAGCCTGCATCGAAAATTTAAAGGAAGTTTTTATGTCACTTATTTACCATCAGTCGCACGTAATCCATTCGCTTGCTCCTCTTATCTCGGAGGCTAATGCTTCTTATTGTGGGTGAGCGCCGCTATTAACCTGTCATATCTTGCGGTCGTCTCATCAACGCTAATGACTCGCTGTTTTGAACCAATTAACATATAGCCGAGTGACTCATCCGAAAAGACTGGGCATGATTAATGATAGTGTCTACCACCGGGTTAAGTGTCACGTTGCGGAGAGGATAGGACGCTTACACGCGTGATGCTTAACACATGTACAGTCTATTAAACCAGCGCAGAGTGGAAAGTTTAGCTCCCCAGCATTGGTCATTACCAAAAGCACTTGTCGTCTTTCCTTCCTTCTTTCCTGTCTTCCTTCCTGTAATCATCAATTCATCCACAATCCCATCCATGCCCGCAATAGATTTTTTTTTTCTCCATTTGTTGACCTTTTTTAAAAATTCGAGTTGGACAAAAAAATAGACCTCTCCCGCCACACTTTTTGACAAGGACAGCCACAAGGACTTGTTTTGCTGATGGCCGCATGAATAAAAAATGGCACATCTTAAATAAATAACGGAACAATCTAGGGCTGATTTATTTCGATGCCCAATAGCGGCCACTAAATTGCATGACGGTGCGCTCTTAACAGACTCATCATGCATTAGGATTTTGTAAACACAAATGTTAAATTGCGTTAAAGTGGAGAGTTATATTTAAAAGAAGGTTTTGCTTTGGGCACCTCTGATGGTTTTCACCGTGGACTATTTAGGAGAGCTCCGCATGCCCAAAGTGAATTTTGAAGTGATGGAATTGGAAGTGGATGAAAAAAACAAACACCAGCTTGCTTTCATTTTCTCCTTGCTATGCTGTCTTCCCTTCACATCCTCGTTTGCACCGGCCCTTTTGTCTGACGGTTTTAGACACCAAAACAACCATCGTAATCAATTTGGATGTATGTTTGTTCCAGATCATGAAATTTTTGGCATCTTCAACACGTGTTTGCCTGAGCAAATCAAATTGCCCGCTCTTGAGTCAATCTGGCCCTGTGTGACTGTGTGTGTGTGTCACACACTTGAAGCATTGGAGCGCTGTCAATTACTGAGAGATGATCAAAGTTCAGCCTGATGTTGTCTGGCCTCTGTCTTCCTTCTCTCCTCCGGGGGCTGGCAGCATCGGGAGGAAGCTAGCTGGAAGAGGGAGTGGGGGGGGGGGGGTCTCTTGACACTCGGCAACGTCTGCTTCAGGACTCTTTTATCACACATGCATGTAAGACAACAAGTAACACACTTGTTTGTGCACTGCGGGGTTCTTTTGACGTTCTCAATTGTAATATTTTATTTTTGTAGAAGAAACCAGATGGTCCTCTGCCACTCAGTTTGTCATAGGTCCTCCTTCAAAATGAGAAGACGGCTCACTAAATTGTCCATTGTCACTTAAGAGCTAAAATGATGTCAGGGTTCAATTTAAAGACCATCGACTTTGCAACGGGGGGTAAAACACAAATCAATCCCCGTGCGGTCTGTCGCTGACAGCTTCTTTGAGACAACCCAGACACAAAGACAAACAAACACAATCATTTGAAGCCCCTCTGGTGAGTATCAATTTACCCTCTGAATGAAGGTCATGTGTGCTCTCACACCCTTAAATAATGGTCCCACTTGGATGTGGCTAGCTCACACAGGCCCCACAGCAGTCACTGGGCAAATAAGTAAATAAACCTGGGCGCTGGCAGCTCCCATAAATTGCGTTTCTCCCAAATGAGAGTGCCGGAGAATCGATACACCCCCGGGGGGTTCCCAGTGTGTGTCTCGGAGAGAGCACGCATGTTTGGGTTTGCAGTGCAGAAATAAATTAAAAAAATAAAAAACCAGAAGGAAGGAAGAGTGTTGGGAAACCAACATGAAACCCAAGCTAAGCTAACGTAGCAATCTAGTCAAACCGACGTAAGCAAGCCAAAAAAATAAAATTGATTCCAATTATTGTATGCGTGTACTCTACTCAAGTGGAATATTTAAGAAGCACAAAAAACAAGAAAGCTAGTACTGCTGTCTCGATGATACTTTTTATCCCCCCTCTCCGCTTTATCCCCTTGGGCATTTCTTTTCTTGGCGCTTTCTTCGTTTGATTTTTTTTTTTTTCCCAACTCATCATTCATCTTCACATTCCAATTCCTCCCGCGGGGTGTGTTGTCACCGCCGCGTCTGACTTCTCAGCCACCTTGATGCCCTCTTTTAAAGAACCCTTAGATTTGTTTCTGAATCCATATCTGAAGAAAACAAATCTTATTTACAAATTCAATATCGATATCAAATTGAAACCTAGTCCAACTTCACCTGCTGGTGACATGCTCCTCTAGACGTATGTTTCTCTTTGGCTCGTGATGAGATGCAAATTGATTTAGCGGCACATCAAAGTGGCAGACGGCGATGGGCTTTACTGAAACACACACACACACATATGCTACTCAAAGATGATTTAACGAGTAAGATAAAATAACCGGAAAGTTCTGGAAAGAGGTAAAAGACACACATCTGGGTTCTGCTAACTGGGCTATTTCCAATTCTAATGTGCAATTTCATCCATGCCATCCATCCATCTCACTCTCCTTCAACCTGTCACTCGATGCTTCTCAACCTCCACCAAGAAATACATGAGGAGATGTCATTACATATCAGAATGGCTCTCATCCCTTCATTCAGGTAGTTGTCTCCTGTATTAATGAGTGCCTTTTTTCCACGGCATTATGAAGATATAGGGAGAAAGAAGGTCGTCGATACGCATTTATTTGCATTGATTTTCTTTCAGCAGTGGCACCCGTCCAATGGCGGAATAGATAACGCAGGAAGTGAGAAGCTGCTTTTTAAAAGTGCGCTGGTGCATGTTAGTTTTTTTTATGCTGGGGCATGTCTGGTTTACTGTGTTTGGCAATTTGGCAGATTGTGTTGCACTTCGCTGGGCATTCCGGCAGTTAAATGGCTTTTTTTCCATAACAGAAAGTATAATTTAGACTAACTAAAAGCTGGTCAAAGTTGTGGCGCGGGCGATTTAGTGCAGTTTTGGTGGATTTGAGAGCAGGCAGACATTCTGAACTCCTCGGACGTGTGTGGAGGATGTCGTTGGATTTCATTCATAAATACGACAGGACTGTATCTTAAAATATTTCGATGAGCAAGACATGACAAAGAAAATCAAAATAAAATCAACAATTAACACAGATAGAAATGGAAAAAACGTTTTACCCGTCCATCATGACAGAAATGAATTAAAAATATGCTTGGTTTGCGCATTCCCAATAGTTAGGAATTACTGTTCCACTTTTTTAGCAACACCTTCCCTTTTGAGTTTTGCCATGAGCACTTTCCACTTTGTCTTTGTCTTAACTTCTCGACTCGCTGACAAAACGCCCAGTTGGAATGTGATATAGCTTCAGACTTCGACTTCCTCCTGAATTCATGTTCTGTGGCTCCCGGTCAAGACATCTGTTATTCTTCTGATCTAGAGAAAACCTGCCAGTTCGACGCTGCGGGTTTATCGACTGCTTCTGGACCTTTCGCCCCTAGGGTGACGTACCCCCCTACCCCTCCCTCCCCTCACGCCGCAGAATTGGATTAGCTTCTCAGTCCATACGACCTGCCGTCAACACGGACGATTTATTACATGTCTCTGGATGCTGTCGACACAGGCAGAATAAAAACTACAGACTGAGAGCGAGGATGGAAAAAAGCTGAAGTAAAATGACATCCATCAAAGACTCACCTCCGCACTCACGACGGAGATGCCATAGCGGCTGTTTTGTTTATGCCTCCCCGCTCCACGTGTGAAACACACCAAGCCTGTCGGAGACATCAAGAATATAGCACGTGTGACATTTTTCCTTCGAGTCTCCACAAAGTTTACCAGTCTCCAATCTGCCACCGAATTTTGTCAAATTGTTGCAAAAAGCTTTCCTCTCATCTTTCACCGCCTCACCTCTCATCAATTCACCACCTTTTTTTCTTTCCGTCTCATGTGGGGTGAACTCGCCTCTCCTAGACACAAAAGCGAGGTAATATGTTTTATAGAAAAGTAATGGCTGATTCTCCTTTAATAGCGGCCGGCTAGCTGGCTCGCCGGGGCCTTGTGTGAATGAATAAAAGAGACCCGTGTGGCATGCAACTGTAAGTAATAGCTTTCTCTATACTTCCGCACAGCTTTTTCAACTTACTCGGGAGGCTCGGCGGAGCGGCTTTTGTCCGAAGCGGCCCTCTCGCCGTCATTCATCGCGTCCTTTTCGGTTTCGCAGCTCATTGCAACCCGCAGCGGCGTTTCGCTTCTATTCAAAATCCCGTAAATATCATCTCGGAAAGCGATGCAGCGCTGATGCAAAACGTCAACAAAAGACACACTGCACAATATTCTGTATGTTCTCTTCTTAAATGTCAAGCTTCATTATGGCAAAACGTGAATCCGATGTTTTTCTTCAAATTGGAAACCCGACCGTGATTTCCCGTCCGAGCACACACGCATGCGACAAGTGCAGCTTTTGGGAGTTGGCACGTGACTGGATCTGAAATTGGCTTTGCTCGCCGTGTCGTAAACAACTCGTTCTCGCACCTCTTAATGATTTTGACCCCCCTGTGAATCTTTTGACATTTTCACACGAAAGATATCACGGCAGCAACCGAATCATAAAATAATAATGGCCGCCTTGCTTGTGCTGAATGCTTAGTCCTGGAAATGACCTTGTGCTAGTCAAACAAAGGCTTTGTCCTTCGGGAGGTCGTCGTGTAAAGTTTGAAATCCATTTCAAATTTTTATTTCCTTCACAATACTCGACTCGCGATACCGTGGACTTTCCGAAAAATGTTTACGCACTCTTAGGAATAGCGCAGGCAACTCCAATGGAGGCGTGAAAACATTAGCACTTATAGCAATACTTGTAAGGTACAAATAAAATGTTATTTTGTTTTAAACAGGCTTGTAGCTCAAGGGCCTCAAAAAGTAATATAGTGAGAGAATAACAAAACAAAATGCTCTTATCTGGAACCCACACAGATAAGAGGCAGTTATTTTTTTATATATATATATATTTTTTTTGAAGCGAACAAGTCCTATCTGGGAGCCACAATAGTTTTGATTATCCTCTGGGGCTTTTAAGTAATCATTAAGTGGCAGTGGAGTGCAGTTTCATTTGTTGCAGCTCATTTGTTCCGAAGGGATTCGAGGGGTTTTGCGGCGAGGTGGCAAAAAAAAACATATCATCAACTCATTGAGCGAGCGTAATCCAAACAACAACAATCCAAAGTACGGGTCGGGAAAATGGCTCTGCCAAACAAACTTTAAGGGTAATTACATCGTTAGCTTTGCTAACCATCGGCGGAACACTTTACCCTGCTGCCGGATTCTTCTCTTATCGAGCTTTTCGATTTTAGACACTTGAAGTGGCAATTTGTAGTCATTTAATCGTAAAACGGGAGGTTAATATTTCGGTTGGTCTTTTGTTGACATGGCGACTGACTCTCAAATATTGGTCAAGGTAATTTGCGTCCTCACATGAACCTGTAAGACGACCCACACGGCTGTCACTGACACAGGCTATCGCTGTCCAGCATGGCCGCCGTCCCACGCATCATAATCCTCTCTCGCCTCGAGCCCACCCCGTCTCCCCGAGAGAGCCCACATTCATTATTTACTCTCACAGCCCTCTCGGCCGTCCAAGCCTGACTTCATTTCACCTCATTTGGTCGCCGTCCTGCGAATGCCGCGACACGTATATCATCTCGGGTTGCCGGAGTGTGTGTTTGGTATTTCTGAATCGACGCCATTTTATTTCGTCAAGTGCTTGCACATTTTTTTAAATCGACTCGATCCAGATGATTTTCTGCTACCATTACAATTGAGGAAATTCAGCACTCCGTTGTCGTTGATAAATAATCATTTCTGCAGCAATTAGTCGAAAGTGGATAATTTGCCATGGGAAATGATCCAATTTCGCTTAAGTGGTTGTGAATCACTGGCCTATAACTGACAGCTTAATTGGCAAGCGGTATGAGAATATCCTCCACTTCTGTCATGTCTTTGCCTTTAACTGTGGTCCTCACCACTCAAGTCTTGCGTATAGACGTCCACATTATTTTGGGGGCCGTTAAGCATATTTTTATACTCCATATTAAATCATCCAAGTATTTCAGTGCACCAAGCCACCGTGTGTCTTAGATCTGAATTTGACAGTTGCATAACTTCTCAGAGCCTTCACCACAGCCTGCTCCTGGCAGCCTGCCAAATAAATAGCTGCTGCATGTAGTGTTATTGTATAATCTGACAGTATATACGTACCCAGGTTGCTCCGCAGCATCTCGGGTTTGCCTCCCTCACCCTTATCTGCTGTGTAAACCAGGTTTGGTTAACAAATGCGGTTTTTATCTTGTTCGTTTTGAGGGGACGGTATGGACACCAAATCAAATGAAGTCGTCAGACCTTCCAATGTTACTCAGCAAATACGCGTTCCTCTGGAGATTACCTTGCATAGTTCGACAGCAGGCAACAACACGGTAAAAATTCCAATGCGTCCTGCTGTGCATAGCGAAAATGCCTCCAGTAAAAAGGTTTGTAATTGCGTTCACGCATGAAATATTTTTCACATTTTTAAAATGTTGTGATAATAATATGAATTTATTGAAGTTCCAACGTACGGCAGTTTTCTATTCATTATAAAAACAAATTGAAGTTATCAAGAATTTGACTCAAAGTCTCAAAGTTATTTTTATTAAAGTCAGCTGAACTTGGAATTTCTTAAGATTTCAGACCCAACACTTTTTTGAATAAATCCCCCCAAACTTGTCAACTTTCTATTTCACATTTAAAAACAAAGAATGGGGCACTTCTAATCTCAATACATATTTATTTATGTCATCCTCTCATAACTATTCATCATTCAAACAGCAGCCCACAAAATAAGTTTGTTTTCTAAAACGTTTCCAACTAATCCTCTTACGACAATCTCTGTTGTCTTTTTTGCTACTAATAACTTAAACTTTCACGTCACCAATTCTAACACATTCTTCCACAAATAACGGCATCAAAGTCGGTTTTAATCCACCCACTGGTCCCGATTAAGAATACACGGGAAAAGACAAAAGCAAAACGAGGCTTTAAAAGTCATTAAGAGTCGGCTGCCACTATCCAAATGGGAGCTACTTGTCCTCTCAAGTATAAAGATAATGGCCTCGAGTCCAAATGACACTTGAGAGAGATGAAACATGACAGTAGCAGCCAGTTGAGTCTGTTCTCACTGCCCCTCCCTTTTTTTTTTTTTTTTTTTTTAAAGCCTTCTCATAATAATAATAACCAATGGAGCCTTGAAAAGGGCTTCGGAGTCTTAAATCATAATGACGAATGATGTGACAGCTGTCAATCCAAAAATGGCTTTTCAAAATCTTTTTTTCAGGTTTGGCGGGATGCGTGACACGATGCCTTGGTGTGGACCGCAGAACCTGCTGGCCCTCCTGCTGCTCCTTCACGCCGTCAGCCGGGGTGAGTCCGAACCCAACCCTGACAATCAGCTTCAGTCCGGGTCTTTTTGTTGGTCAGTCGGTTGTTTATGAGTCCGTCACGGAAGAAGGAATTAGCCGCCTTAAATGAAAGGGCAAAGGAACATCAGTCACAGCCATCGACAGAGCCGTCAGTCGTAATCGCTCGGTCGCCGTCATCGGATTTGCAATTAGCGTCACGGAAACAACTCTAGTTAATCTCGACGTTTCCGTCTTATGGTCCATTTTGCTCCGATAATAAAAAGCCATCGCGGCTCTCTCGCCACCCAGACGCGAGTTTAGACGGCTTAGCGCTTCAAAGAGAGAACCATCCATTTTTTTAATCTTTGATTCTTTTTTTTTTAATTTCCAATCATAATCCGCTCATTTTGACAGCTACTCATAGATTTTTTTTTTTTGCACTCTTGATAAAGTTAAGACAGGGAGATGCCATGCTTATCGTCGCTGTCGGATCATTTTTGCTGCCTGTCAGCTTATTTGTCTGCTTGCAAGTTTTCTACATTTATTATTCACTCCTGGATTACCAAACTTTTTTTCACATCAGTCCCCAAACTTGAAATGTACAAACTGGCAAACATTTAGTGTCACCAATTTGTCATCCAGTGATAATTCAAATCATGCAAAAAAATATTTTTTAATGCTGCAATTAAAGATTATTTTGATTATTCTGTTGATTAATCAATTAATACTTTTTATGTTTATATTTCTAAGTATTTTTTTATGTGTGATCATTTTCCATTGACATGAATTAATTATGAACCGGTGAAAGCTATGATCTGTTAGATGTCAGAAAATAACCAAAAATAATCATCATTATTTACCAAAATAAAAGCACATCTTTATTTTGTTGTAACACAAAAATGAATGGTGAGAAGCTGAAATTTTAAATATTTAAACAATTTTGAACTAATATCAATCAAACATTTATCCTAAATAATTATCAATTAATTAGTAGTTGATTAATTAAATAATCATCGTAAAAGTCCTTCTTGAGATGAATATAAACGCTATCCTGTAAATCCATTCACTCGACTTGCACTACTACCTGCTTTGGGCATGTCTCGTACTCCTCCGTGTTCTGCGTCGCTTCCAACTCGTTTGGTTCCTCCCTCGTATTGTTTGTTTTTGGTGGAAGTGAGAAAAAGCGACAGACTTGCTGGCACCGCCATTCGAGACTCAGCGTCCCGGGCAGAAGGGTGATGAGAACACAACTCTTGGAAAGCCTGCGGTTACATCTGCCAGGTGGTTCGCTTTATGCCACCGCACACAAACAGAAGAGCGCCAAGTCAAGCCGTTCATTTTTTTTTTTTTTTCGTCTGAGGAACCAAATTGCTCGTACTAGAATATGTCAGAAAACTTACCGGATCATTTCTTCAATAGAATTGCTGTTTGGAGAAAATGTGACTTCCCAGACTTGCAAAGAGGTTGCGTGGGCATGTTTGGAATGTTTCTGCATGTTTGTGATTGTGAAGTGTCGCACTAGATTTGAACTTTATCGTCTCGGTGGCAGCGAACCTCCCTTTGAGTCGCTACGACGTAGCCACACTGGAGAGAGCTGCAGACAGACCTTTTAATCACTCGGTGGCTGCGACTTAAAAAGCTCCTAAAGATCTGTGCTACTCAGCAGGTTGTGAGAGGTGAACTCCAAAGCTTTTTTTTTTTTTTTTTTTGACTTGACACTGTGTCAGCATGACTGAACTCCAACCTTGAGTGACGTCCACCCGGCAGAGCGCGTCGATGCGGATTCACACGAGGTCACCGGTTAGCGTGCTCGGCGTCTTCGTTAAACGCGGGCATGCGGCAAAAAGCATCTGCACTGCAGCGCTGATCAAACGTCTCTTCTCATTCAACATGCATTAAATCGAGAGCTGCCTCAGATCTCGTCTTTTGAAAAGGCCACCCTCCTTATATGCCATGCACATATGTGAGTGTGTGATAGATAGGCTTGTGTTTCTTCTTCGTAAATTCCTACGTGGTTTCCGAAATCCCGTAATTGGAATCCGACTCTGATCCAATACAATTTTCCACAACATCCTCTATAATTAACATATGAATACAAGTCAGTCTATTATTTCAGGTGATTATAGATATGATGCGTTCGAGCACCTAATAAATTACAACCCGATTAATAATATATGTCATCAGAGTTTGTTTGCATCGATTGCCTGTCATTTCCCGACTTGCATCAATAGCAGCGAGGCAGCGTTGTATTTGCACAATTAACAAGATGAAAATTTTTTGGGCTAGAGTTGACTGATGTGGGGTGAAAATAGCAAAACTAGTCTTGCACACTGGCGGCTGTTAAAATGCCATTTGGACTCACCTTGCGCGAGACGCGGAAAGGCTCCCACGCGTCGCTTGATAATTCCAAAGACCTCGAACGGCGAGACAGATGGGTGACGACACGCAGAAACATGCGGCACAGCTAAAAGCCGAGTCGCACTCCCGTTAACATTTAAAATGTCTCTCAAGACATTAAATCGTGATAACTTTTCTATCTGAATGCTGATTTCGAACACAAGCAATAAGCGCCCTCGCTAGTTTATGTTAATCACCTCTGCGGAAGAGCAATGCGTTTTTATTTTTTTTGGTGTGTTTGTTTTCTCCTCACCCACCCACCATCTAATTTCCTGATTTCTGGAGGGAATTTGCAAATTAATTTCATTGGATTTTCACTGCGCAGCTCACAGCTTGCCAGGCGAGAGATAAAACACCCGCATGGCGTGCACAAGTGAGTGACATTGTAAAGTTTGTTTGACTCGCCACAAAGTTGGGAGGAGAAGGTGAAAGAATCCGGCAGATAGATTAAAGAGTATTGACGGAGCCCAGCTGGAAAAAGAATACACCTGTCTTTCTTCGCCCCCGAAAATCTCCGTCTTCCAGGACGGCTCTTTATTGTGTGTTTGTCGATGGTTGTGTTTAAGATGACGGGGGGGCACGAGTGTTAGCATGGAGTAAACAAAGATCATCCTCTAGGGGCTCCGAGCAAATAGAGAGACAGAAGCCAGGGTTTTAAGTTTGCCACAAAGTCCACAAGTCATAAGAGCAATTCTTAGATTTGTTTTCACATCCTTTCAGTGGTTTTCATTATCGTTGGTAGCGAGGTTATCATTTTTACTTATCAGATATGCGTGATTAAAATGTGATTTTAATTCAAATTTTAATTTAACTCGTGTCAATCATGCGCAACCAATGTGTCAAATTAAATGACTTTTTTGGCGGGGGAATTTCCCCTGTGTTTTACGGTGTCCCCCAGGGATCCATTCAAGGTCCACTGTTTTTTTCATCTTTACTTGCTCTCCTTGGCAACAGCATTGAAATATTCTCCATACAAAGTATTCATGACTGAAATCAATACAATCCAATAGTTTAAAAATAAATTAATGAGTGTATGATTTCCTTTTCTTGCTTCCACTGAACTTCAAAGTTCACCCGTGTCGTGAAAGAACAAGGAGTCATTGTCAACACAAATCCTCTTCACAAATGGATGTTGGTTTGAAAAGTGGAAGTCAGGAAATGGAAACCAGCGCCCGTCTTTATGCTCTCCATGTTTGCAAGACGCATCTAATCGCTCTGAGAGTTCAGCCAACTCAATTTCTCCTCCCACGGTGCAACCTTTTCTCCTGTTCTTTACCCTATTGATGTCTTTTATTCTATCCCATCCCTTTTTTTTCCTTCAGTCATTAGTCAGTGCTTTAGATAAGCTCTCATGTTGCTTTGTACACCCCACCTCCTTACACGGCGAAGGACGTTTCGAATAAAAGAGCCGGCGACGCAATGCAGGCATTTGGCAGCATTATATAACCATTTCTGCTGATTAAATTCATATTTTAAAAATGAAATACATGGATTAACATTGAATTCAAATAAATGTTGATGTTTACCACACAATAGCAATAATAATTGAAATGTAATAATAAGTCAACATTTTACTCAATTGAAAAAACTGAATAAAATGATCACTGAAATCAACTGAATTTATTTAAAGCGTATTCTACAAAATGTCTCCACGAGGTTCATAATTTAGCAGATCAACTCCTTTTTATTTTGTTGCTTTGCTTCCTTTGTGAAGGTCCCTCGTCCCATCTGGTAAAATGGACTTTCACATGCAAAGCACTTAAGCTTTAATACCTTCAAGGTACTTAAATCTTTATCCGCTTTGACACCAGGGCTCCCGTTAACATCCACCACTGTGAACTCTACTCCCTGCTTAATTGACCCTTTCTTCACGATGATGGCCAAATTCACTGGCCCATATTTATTCAGCAAACACGACTCTCACCGTTTTTAAGTCCACGGTATGTCATCTTCAGGCTTAAGCGACGCAGATCCTGTGGTGAGCATGCATAAGGTGACCCATCAGGTCATCAGCGAGGAGCTTTCCAAGACGGTGCTACTCCCCTGTCTCTTCACCTTGCGCCCCGGGGCCGCTCCATCCCACGAGCCGCCCCGCCTCAAGTGGACCAAAGTTTGGGGCCAGCGAGGCTCGGACGGCTCGCTGAAGGAGCAGTCGGTCCTGGTGGCCAAAGACAATGTCATCAAGGTATTTTTCACACACAAGAACCAATGAGGTTCTTGATATTTGACTCATCCGTCTTCTTTTTCATCTGTCAGGTTAAGAAGGCTTTCCAGGGTCGGGTTTCCCTGCCCGGTTACAGCGGCAACCGATACAACGCAAGTCTGGCTCTGACGGGCTTGCGGTCCAGCGACTCGGGCCTGTACCGCTGCGAGGTTGTGGTGGGCATAAACGACGAGCGAGACACCGTCCCGCTGGAGGTTACAGGTCAGTGCCATGTAAAAAATGAAGTGGAATCTCAGAATTCTGCTCAGTACTTGTCATTATGCTCATGGGCGGAGCCTGTTGCTAGGCAGACTTCATGGACGTAAAACATTACGAGAAAAGTTGATTTACTATAAAACCAGATTTTTGAGTTTCATCATAAATATCACACTTAATGGGGATGGTATTAAAACACAGCCCAGCGCACTGGCTTGTTTTTATGATCTTCTATCGTGTTTTATGTCGTTACGATATGATGAGCGGTGACGTCCGCGGTAATTACACCATTTAACCGTCATTCAAGTGCGCCTCTTTTCGGCCTCCACTAATTATTATTGCAATTTAACACTTCGCTCTTTGGTTGTGCGCGGCCGGCCCTTTTGCACTCGCGGTCGGCCACTATGAATAATAACGAGGTGTCGCGCTAATGCGGCTATTACGCTCAGGCTTGTTTACGGTCCGCCTAACACGACAATGAGGGAAATAAAGGTGAGGGAGCTCGAACCCGTTAAAAATTATTCTCTCGAGCCGTGCATGAAATGAAAGCGAAAGGCGACAGGTGTTAAAAAAAAAAAAAATCAGAAAGATCTCATCATGGCATCTTAACATTGGCTGCTATGTACGTTGCTAAGGAAAAACCAATGTTCCATTTTTTTTACGTCCAACAGTTGATTAGCGAGCTTCGAGCGCTACCGATTCACACAGAAGCCAATTAGATCGCTAGCGAAGAGTTGCCGTCCCCACGGTTCGCTCTTAATTGGCCGTCAAGCTAGGCTTCGTCACGCAAATGCTTGTTTTCGAATGTAACCATTAGCAGTTATTGATACCGCTTGGCTGTATCAATGCCATATTTCCTCACGCTCCTCCTCGGATTTTGCCGCTTTAATTTCCCACACGACGCCTCACTCGCTCTTACCCTGCTTAGCTTTTCAGCGCACGTATTTTCGAGTCAATTGTATGTCTCTTAGACATGACGCTATTGATTGTTCGAGTCCCTCGTGGTGATGCGGGGGATCTGGTTCAACCGGAGAACAGGCAGCCTCGGCTGAAATTGCGTTCTAATTGACAAGAGCATTGTTTTCCAACCTTTATTGAACCAAGAAATGTATTTTGTATTCTCGCGGTACCCCACTGAACCAAAATGTCACAATACGGGGGATATACGGAAATAATCCTGATCTTGTCTCAATTTACCCACAAATGTACTCGGTTAGTTTCATCGTACCTGAAAACTGAAATTGCACAGGCCTTCGAAGATTTGATTTTAATGCTCAAATAGAGATGATGTTGCTTTGGAGGACATTTCATACAGGCTTGTAGATCAGATCCACAGATTCCACCGCGCCGAGGAAATACTTAAAAATACAATTGTGTTGCCGAGGACATAGGTTACATACCCGATGAGAGCTGCAGGAATATATTTTTTACTCCGGAGAACCAAAAGGTCTTCATAGTGTGTATTCATAGAGTTCCACCACGGAATGGCCTCTCGGAAAAATACGATGATGTGTGCGAACACACTTTTGCTCGCTCAAGCACACAGTTGGATTTGGACAGCCTCGATATTTCTGCAAAAGCACGGCCCTTTAGGAATTCCAATGCCGATAGCCCGGAGTGCTAATGGCCTCGCAGCGACCCGACTCTCCATTTCACACGGATCCTTGTCATCTTGCTGATAAAATCACCGGACACCCGTTTCGTGTCGATCATCACGGGAACGGAGCTGCGAGCGAATATGGGAGGTGATGGAAAGCTATTTCGATCTAATTTAAATGGAAAATCCGCTTGGTGACTTTTCACAGTTGTGGGAATTGCACCTTACTGTGTTCCTAATTGCAATGAGCGACCACCATCTGCATTTAAGATTGATCAAGCAAGGTCGCAAGCGGGTAGACTCGGTTTGGAAGCAAACGCGCGACCTGAAGAGCATTTTGGCTAATAAGCGAGCTGGATAACAACCCTCAAATGGACGCTGGTGATGTGGCTAACGAGCTCAAATCTGGCCAGGTGTCAAAGTGGGAAAGTCGGAGAGCGGTCAGCAATGATGACACGCACGGAACGTAGCGTCAGAATAATAAATCTAGTCAATCCCCAGACTTAAACTCTAACGAGCATATGCCAATTGAAAAGAAAAGTGAGTGGAGCCATGCAGCAAGGTGACATTTGTTTTTTTTTTTTCCAAGTGGCTGTCTGATGCAAATATTCTCCAGCGGTTGCACAGACGGACGTACGTGCTCACGTTTGAACGTCTCTCTCCGCCCCAGGCGTGCTCTTTCATTACCGCGCTCCCCCCGACCGTTACGCCCTGTCCTTCGCCGACGCCAAGAGGGTGTGCGCCGAGAACTCCGCCGCCATCGCCACGCCGGCTCAGCTGCAGGCGGCCTTTGCCGACGGCTACGAGAACTGCGACGCCGGGTGGCTGTCGGACCAGACCGTGCGGTGAGGCTCGTTTTTTTTTTTTTCCTCATCCGACTCACAGCCGATGTGCAAATAATCGAACGAGAGATGCAGATAAAGGCTTAGCTCCTCGTTAGAGAACCGCAAGTCGTAAAGTCGACGCTATATAATGATCATGACAACGGCAACAAATCTAATGGCGGCCATCGACTTTATATTTTGCGAGTACGAACGTCAGCGCTCCCTGATTGCCGCTAACACCGTCAGTCGTTCCAGCCCGTCGGCATTAGTGCCTCATATTTACATTTTAATTACACTTTACTGCCGTCGTCAAGGAGACCGACTTGACTGTTGTCTCGCTGGCAGGTTGTTGTTTTTTTTTTCCCCCCTCTTCCGCCGGTTTCCGTCATACTCCTCACGATCCCACTGGGGACACGGCTAATTGGTCGGCGTTGAGAAGGCTCAAAGTGAACATCAACCAAGTCGCCAATTAATAGCGAAGCTGCCATTGATTTATCGGCTGGAGGGGGCTGGGAGGAGAGACCACTCCCTTGCAAAGAGACTCTGAGAAAGCCTGTAGTGTGTGTTTGTGTGTTTGCTTCATCTAATGTCTTTGTGGAGCCCAAACAAAATCTTTTAATCATCCCCGTGTGAAAGAACAGCTAAAGCTGGCGCCGAAATACGGATCACCAAAACGCCGGAGGAATAGCAAATGCTTTTAACCTCTCAATGACTTCCCACCTTGGGCTCCCTTGAGCGTGAAGTGTGTTTAGAAACAATCGCCAACCGAGATGGATGTTCAGTATAATTATTCAACACTAAAGGGAACGACTTGTTGTTTCCTAATTGCCTCCAGCGTGTTGTGACATGTTATGAATGGTGCACTTGCGCTTTATTACACCACTGGGGGATGTCTTTTTTTTTTTTTTCACGGGAAATTTTCATTTTCTTTCTCAGGCTAATTTTGAAATAATATATGATTCAAGCTGAGGAGATAATGAAAGTCATTTATCTTGGAAAGAGTCTTCACATTGGAACCTTAATAAAGTGGGATTATAAAGCCGCCATCCATCCACCGCAAAATCAAAATTTGAAACTGAAAAGCAAGTGGCCAAAATTAATCATTAATCTCATTTGAAAATATTTAATTTTACTCACTTTATCGCTTTACTCACTGTTCAAAAGCAAATCTTTTCCGAAATCACTCTTTTGGGTCCACCTTCTCTTGCTGCGCTCCGCAGGTATCCCATCCAGTCACCTCGGCCCGGTTGCTATGGCGATCGTGACGACTCACCCGGCATCCGTAACTATGGCAATAGGTTCCCGGACGAGCTATTTGATGTCTACTGTTTTGCCAAGCGGCTACAAGGTAAACGCCCGGTGGCCTCGACCAGGATTGAATAAGATGTGGGGATTATTTTGACTGGTGCACTGTGGTGGTGACATCATCATTTTCTCCCTCCCAGGTGAAGTCTTTCACTCCACAGTGGAGGAGAAACTGAATCTGGCCACAGCTTCTGCCCACTGCCAATCTCTGGGGGCCCAGCTGGCCACCGTGGGCCAGCTGTATCTAGCCTGGCAAGCCGGCCTGGACCAGTGCGACCCGGGCTGGCTGGCCGACGGCAGCGTGCGCTACCCCATCAACGTCCCGCGGAGGAACTGCGGCGGGGACGAGCCCGGCGTGCGAACGGTCTACAGCAATCCCAATCGCACCGGATTCCCCGACACCACAGCCATGTTTGACGCTTACTGCTACCGAGGTACTGTGTGTGTGTTTGGGGGGGGCGAGCAAATTTCCATACAAATGCACATTCAATCCTATGAGAGTATTTTTAATTCCACAACCAAGTAAGAATGATTGACATTTTCTATCCCAAGGCGTCACGTCATAAAGCTTGTGAATAGCAATTCATTTCAAGTTAACAAAACAACAACAGCAGCTTGGGAACGGAGCAGCGGTCCATTTGTCACCGCGCAAGCTCGTAGATCATCATCTTCACAACGTGAAGGATTGAAACAAATTATGTTCTCCACAAAGCTGAGAGGAGATGAAAATGTCAATATCGGCCGTCCCTTTTTACCGGCACGGGGCAAGCTACACCGCTGACTCCCTTGTCGGAGCTTAACAACACTATGTATGCAAAACAGTTCGTGACAAGAAAGAATTAAAATGGAGACAAGGAATGAAGTCAGAGAAAAACAAACCCCAAAAATTTTTTAACCAATTTAACTGATTGTTGTTCCTATTTTTAGTTTGATTTGTGTCAAAATGTCCTCTTGTCTTGTTTTTTTATTTATTTTTTTAGCCCACAAGCCTGCAGATGTGCAAGCCCCCGAGGCCCTGGCTTTACCCCACGCCGCCATCCCGGCTGCTCAGGCCGACTCCCCGCTCATCCACACCCGCCCGGGCGACCCATTTCCCAAAACCCACACCACAGACCTGAAGGAATCGGCCACCAACAGTTCCTCCGATATCTCCGACGAGCACGTGGTCATCCACTTGAGCCCCGAGCGGGGTCGGGATACCCGACAAGATGTCGCCCCGACCGGCCGAGCCCAACGAGAAGAACCTGCCGACTCCAAAAGCAGCGTGGAGAACCACGGAGGTTCCGCCCAAGAGGAAGAAGATCCTTCTTCTGACACTTTCCCATCAGTGGCCTCTACCACCTCCCAGCCTCACAGCGGGAAAAGCATACTGGCAGACTTTGTCAACACGCTCATGAAGCCTTTCGAGTACTGGGCTGGAACTGGGACTGGGGAAACCTCCAACAGGAACCAGACTCTCAGTGACAACAAGGGCAACAACGCCATCGCGGAGCACGGGAGTAACCCTTACCCTTCCGGGCTAGTCCATGCCAGCGGATTACTGAGTGCTGACGACAGTCTGTCCGAGCAGGAGAAAGAAGAGATGCCGCTCTTTCCAATACTGCCCGCAGCCCAAAACGAAAGAAAAATCGAGTCGGCCACGCAGCGGGAGAGCAAAAAACCTGATAATGGTAAGATTTATTTGCGTCTTTGATTTGGGTGTTCATAAAAACCAAGTCGTAATAAAACAGATTGCGTCGAACCCCGCATCGGTTTCCCGCGTGTTGGTCAAAGAAACACACACCTCCTTCACACCCCTGCCTGGGACCACCAAATTGATGGGACAGAAGAGCTGTCAGGCAGCGTAGATGCTCCTGACATGATTCACGCAGCCTTGCAATAACTTCTCCTCCTACCCTTTTTTTTTTTCTCTATATATTAAATGTCATACCTGCAGTCGCGGCGGTGTTGGTGGCACTTCTCTCTTTCTCGTCACCCTCCCCTGGCAGCTTGATATTACCTCTCCCCGATTCCCGAGGGATTCTCAGGCCAGTGATGATGAGTCGCTGGGGGTTTTGCGTCTTAGCATTTATGATTTGTGTTTACACTATGTCTCACGGTCTCGTCGGATGAATGACAGGGGGCATTGCTGCATAATTAATCTCGATTTTTATTTTCTTATGCATCACTGGGCTTATTGAAAAATATTAGCGGCAATTAGGTTTGCCTGCCTCCTATGGAAATGATTCCGCCGCTTGCGGACCTTGCGTAAGCATCAGGGCAATAGCTTTTAAATAATACATTTTTTTCCCTTTTCAATATTTCATGCGTAGGATTTTTGTGTATGTTCTCCCCTCTGGTGGTAATGTGTTCTATCGATGTTTACACACTCGATAAGCCATGACGTCGGGGTTGGACTAAGCGGGGTCCTCTCCATAACACCGCTGGCCTAAATAAACAAAAAGCAGCTATGAGTCACAAATGATGACAGGATGAATTATTGATGACGGAGACGGTGTCTGCTTTTAGCGCAGTTAAGCTAACGCCGACCACTTGGGCTAGATAAACAAGAGCCGGGTTATTTCGATTAGCGCGAGAAGTGTGAAATGACTGAAAATATCCTCCACTGTCCCTTTTTTTATTTTATTTTTTTACTTTTTTTTTCGGGTACAAACGCCTCAATCAATACCGACGTCGGAACGTACAGTAAAATGTCTCCAGCGGTTGCCCGCCTCGGTGCTTGTGAATTAGGATAAAATATACGAGAAAAATTTCTTCTCGGTTGCACACTAATATTTTTTTACTGCTCTCTCGCGCAGACACATTTTTAAAGACTGCAGAGAGCTCTAGAGAGACAACTCCGTATATTACAAGCTCTTTTATTACTGAGAGAAACCTGAGCCTGCTTGCATCTCTCATCATTAGAGCTCAATGGACTTTAAAAACTTTGTTTTTGAGACTCAATTTGCACATATTTGTAAAGACCAAATAAATAGGAAAATCTTTGAACTACTTCCCAATGACTGTGGTGTCGATCGGGTTTGATTTTTGCGCACGTGTATAAAAAGCTGTTTTGGATCGGTCCACAAAAGAGTTCCGTTGCTGCTGGTGGAGCTCGTTTCAAATGGTTTTAATTGCTAATTCCACAGCCATGAAATTAAATGCAGCCCACGCCTACCCACCCACTGTTAATTTAATCAAATTAAGTACTCTGACTTTGTGTTCCTCGCAGGGATAACTGCAATGGTCCCTGAAGGCGAATCAAGCCCAAGTGAAGAGGTCAAGTTTCCCAAAGAAGGTCCAGCGTGGGCCATCAAGTCATTACGGCGCTTGAGGGTGGGATTTCCCAGGAATGTTGGCCGAAGCCGCACTTGGGAGACTCTGGAAGCCAAATCGGGTCCACTCGAGATGATAACCCTGCCCGACTCCTTTCGTCAGGACTATTCTGGTGAGGGGAGGGACCAGGATGAAGATGAGGCACAAACAACTGGGAGAGATCAGAAAAAGGAATTGGAGGGGAGTAGTGATGGGAATAATTTCCCTGGCGATTTTGTTAATACCGTTCCCAGCCGGGATGACAATTCCAATCCGGAATCCGAACTTGTGACTGTGGCTGAACTCACGACATCGTCCCAGTGGCAGCTGGTGGCGCAGCCAACCACCACCAGCTCGCTTCAAACAGCCGAGGAGGCCAGGGGTGAGATCATCTACGTTCACCGTCCCACTGACAACCTCTCTTCTTCTTCTCTGTCACAAAGAGGAGAGAGCGCCCCTAGTGGTGGCTCCACTCCCGTTCTTAAGAAGCCAAGGAAAGGTGCGGGAAGAAAGCCTGGTCGTGGTGTCGCCAAGGTGGTCACTTCCAAACCAGAGTCTTTGATGGATGTTCTGACCACCACTGAGATCACCACCATGCAGGATCTGACAACCATAAACACTCCGAGCATAGATCTGGCAACCACGGCAGTCACCATTGAACCTTCCTCCGCACAGGAACCATCCATTTCTATCTCATGGATGGAGAAGATCACAAGCAACTCCTCAATGGACTCATCAACAGCCGTTAATCAGATGACAACCGCTTGGCCCGCCTCCAAGCAGGCCGTTACGGAAATGGAGTCCAGGTTGGCAGTGTCCGAGTCCTTCGTGTTTGGAAGTCATCGGATACCTTCCAAGGGCTCCACTCCAAAGTCGGAGGAACCCAAGACGGTGACGGACGGCAAAGGCGCAAGGAACCCTTTTGGCATCCTGGTACCCAGCTGGGCTTTTGGGTTCATCCCATCAGGTACGTGTCACGCTTGTTATCGTTTGGGTTTGCAATTAGCGCAGTCTCGGGAACCGCGAGGCAGACATCAGTCCAGACATAGCGAGGTAAGAGCATTCAGGTCTTAGTGGAGTAATTAGAGGGTCGGCGTGAGTGCAATTAGGTGGACTGTGGGCGTAAACAAAGATCCTCGTCCAACAAATCAATGGAGACGCAATCTTACAAGATGGGCCTCATAATTGACTGCACTCTCGCCTCCCTTTCTAATTGTTTTTCATTCATTCCGTGCCTTTTGTCGAGCCTCCGCCAAACAAACATCGGCCGCACTTGTTTGTCACAGCGTGTTGTCATTGATTTCGCTGATAGCTGACGGGCGAGCCACCGGGGCGGCAAAGCAGAGCGAGAAAATTAAAATCATTTCTCACGGCGCCGTCTGTGTAATATTCAGCCCGCAATGTGTTTTTAATTGAAAATTTCTTCCAGCGTTGCCTTCTGCCCACTGCTTTGTGAGTTCAGGCCATTACATGGCACTCTGGAACGGTTTCTTTTTTTTTGGTCAATTGGCTGGTGGAAATCACGACACGCAGAAGACATAATCATTGAAGTTGATAATGGAATTCTGGACTCACACATTGTAAATGTATTTTAAAATAATAAGAAGGCGGGACCTGTTGAAGTATCATTCTGTGTACCTTCCCTCCTATAATCCCCCGCCGGTCCGTCTCTTATAGGATGACATTTGAATGGACGACACTTTTCGGACAATTACAAGAATAAAAACCCCGTGTCGGCGTAACCTTTTGTAGTTGTCAGGTGTACTGCAGAGGAGATTACAAGAGGGAGGGAAAGCGCAGCGGGGGCGGGCAGCTCGGGATGGAAGACAAGAAGAGAATTAGAGAGAGAGAGAGAGAGAGAGAGAGAGGTTAGCGTGTCCTCTAAGGTGTTATACTGTAGGTGGGAGTATATAAACTTCACACAGTGATCAATAATACTTGCCTTGTCTTATCCCTTTTTACACCAAGGGCCGCTTTATTTCTTCTCATCTTTCTTTCTTTACTTGTTTTTCTTATATGCTCTCCGATTTTTTTCGCGTTTCCCTTCTGTCATAACTTTGTTTTCTTATTGTCAATCTGGCCTCCATCATTGGCACACATTAGAATTAAATTGGTGTGCATGATTTGGCCACATGGGGGGGTTGTACTACAATTATGTAGATGTAAATGAAGAAGAGTTTCATAACTACTGCGGGTGTTTTCATATGCTGCATAATTATATTATATGTTTTGCATTGTTTGTTAGCATTAAGCTAAGAATTATTTTCCCCATTCAAATCTTTTTTTTTTTTTAAATACACAAACTTTAGTTTAACAGTAAATTCAAACCGGCCGTGGTATTAAACAGCCTAAAGCCTTTTTAAAGAGTTCTTCCATCTGCCAAAATGTTGCTTGTCATCTTTTCACTCGACTTCCCTGCCACCATAGAGCGCTTGTATCTCAAATTCCCGAGCAAACGGTTTATGACAGCGGAAGAAAGCTTGAGCAGAAAACCAAGCTCTGTGGTGCAACGACGGTTGGCCTCACTCGGTTGGGTTGACATGGAGGGACAGAAGGGGAGATGGAGAGAAGAAAAAAAAAAAAAGCCAAGTCGGCGGAAATAAGATTAGATGAGAATTAGCCTAGCTTCTTCTCGTTAGTCTCGTTTTCGTCCGTCTGGATGCTCTGAGGCACACCGTGGTCAGCCTTGGGACAATGACAGACGTCTGGCGTGGAGTTTTTTTTCCCCCCTCGGCGTTTGTGGGATCTATCACAGTCAGAGTTTTCCTGACTTCACTGTTTATTTCCAAGAGGGACCAAGACAGCGAGCAACATCAATAGCCCTCCATCCGGCTCCTCAAACAAATTGGAGAGTTACATTCAGGAGCAGAGAAAGGTTGACATGTGCATGAAGGGGTGAAGAGAAATGGAATCAGGGGCGAGTCAGAGTGGCTTATTACCAGCTTGCCTGCCTGCTCAGGGAAGCCAATTGATTTGTCTGCCCCGTCCTCTCTCGGACGCTCATATTTTTCTTTTTTTCCGGCAATGTCTGTTGGCCATGACCCTGTGTCCTTTTTTTTTTTTTCTCTCTCTCTTTGGGTCTTTGGTGTGGATCGTGTTTTGATCCACCTCTTGAACCCCGCACAGCCTGACTCAAAGCAGTCAAAGCCTACCCGGATACCTTTGCTTAAGGTCCTATATATATATATATTTTTTTTTTCCAGTGTTTGGCTAACAATATGAACTGCTTATTTAAAGAACTCCTTTGCCAAAAGGAATAAAGCACAGGCGCAAACTCTTCTGTGCTGACTGTGCATTGACTCGATATATGCACAAAGTAGCGAATTAATGAGGCGAGACAAAGTGCCGGGAACGAGCTTCGAGTGCTCAGAGGAGAACTCACTGACTCACTTTGAGACTTGCATCACACTCAAATGCTAACGCTAACACTTTGGCGTACACGTGGAATAAAAAGCCACTTGTCATATCCTCCAATTCAAAACGGTTAGCAACCCTGTTTGACTTTTATGCTCATTTGCTACATCAGCAAAAGCTAATCTGCTTCAACAAAATCACGAGGATTTGTTATTAGGCAAATATTTGCTAAAGAGTGATAAAAGGATAAAAGAAAAACCACCCAACCGCTAAATAATTCAGCGAGGCATTTTCGTCAGCGTAAATAAGTGTAATCAGCGGCTCCATTGACGTTCCAGTTAAAGTAAATGTTAATTTATTCTCGAATAGTCGATAAAAACTCGACAGGCAACTTTTCGGAAATGCTAATGCAGCCTGTAAAAAGTGAATTTACAAATGCAGCCTATAGGAAGGCTGTCTTCAACAAGTATGTTTATGATGTCATCAGGATGTCTTATTATCTCTACTGTCACAATACAACTTGATTATTGGTCCTCTGGAGGCCCGTCACAAGCTTTTGTCTTTTTCCCAGACGGACTAAACCACCCCAACGAGCTATTAAAACAAACTAATGTCTGACTCTCCTGATCCTTACTGCTCCCGCTTGAAATGGAAAACACACTTTTTTTTTGTTCTTGCTGCTCTTTTATGAGCACTTTTTCATCACACGCAGCTCCCAAAAAGATCTTCAGGGAAGACGTGCATAAAAACAGCGTTTAATTCCGCAACACAACAGATGCCGCATGCTGTTCCCCCCCCCCCCCCCCTCCTCGAATAACATATTATTTAATTATGTGTTTCTCTCGTCGGGGCCTCGCGTACTGTTAAATATGTCTTAAAACATCGACATACAAATCCTCCTGCTGCGATTTCCCGCCGGGCCCCGAAGCAGCAGCAGCGTTGGCGGTTGGGCTCCGAGCGTCCGTCACAGCGTATCACGCAGTGATGGGTGAGGGACCTCCTCATGTGGGTCGCGTGGGACGCATACCTCCATGATCAGTCTCCGGTGGGAGGTGAAGTCCCACGGGATGTTTGCCGCGCAGGTATAAATGACATCCCGGCGAGAAAAGAGGCATGTTTGCAAATTGCCGTGGCGTCCTCGAGGGACTTTTGAAAAGTGTGTGTGTGGGTCTCTGAGAGGTCAAGTGAAGTTCTTTGTGGAGTTTTAAAGCAGGTCTCCAAGCAAACACCCGCGAGGCTGTTCTTCTTATTAATGCTTCTCGCCTGTCAGCGAAAAGGCTTAATTTTTTTTTCTTTTATTTTACATTTTTTTTTTAGATCCACAGCAGAGGAAACATGCAGGCAGGCGAGGGACTGTGAAATCCCCAATCCGTGCTTTTTTTATTCAGATGTAGGGCTGGATTTTTTTTTTTTTTTTATATATAATACATCAGGGGAAAACATGCATTTGCACAAGTTCAAGGAGTCCGTGTGTTCTTTTTGTTTGCAAGATATAAAATGAATTTTTGCCTCTGTATGATATCATCCCTTTAAGCAGCTTTGTTAATCCTACTTATGAAAGAAAAGTGGAGGCTGCAAATAAACAGCACAAATGTGTCGAAAAGCGGGATGAGTTTTGTGTTTGTGGAAGAATTTATTTTCTTCTCCAAACCAAACGCTTACATTTATAAGATGTCGTAATCCAAACAGTGCCCGACCACGTTAATAGCCGCGGTTAATTGAATTGCGAAAATTGCAGCCCCGCATTTCGGCTGCAAGGCAGAACGATGCGTCGGTGTGCTGAAAACGGTCAGATGATTAAAAATACAACATCCTTGAAACGAGTGCAAAGGCACACGAAAAGAAAAGGCAGAAGTTGGACAGCATGCGAGTGATGAGGAGCCAAGATGGATTATATCCTTGGCGGCGTGAAAGCCCAGATAACGCTGTTGATTTAGGACAACCTGAGACTTGTCAGGTTTAACTCCAGACTGGAAACCGATTTTCCCCATTTTCTCGATGCACATTTCATTTATTTATTTTCTATTTATCGTCTTTCAAAATTGAAACATGCCACCAAGCTAGCAAATTGTCCGAATCATGAACTCGGTGACACAGTAACAGTCTGTGTATCGTGGTTGGCATGGAGACGGGTTGTTCAGGTACTGAACTAACCTAAGCTCAGTGGAGGAAAAAAAAAATTCAATTGTGGCCGCCAGCCTCACAATTTACAATGTATGGCTGAGTCGTGCCAAGTGCAGCAAGGTTTACGACCTTACTCTGACTATGCCAGAGCTCGACTGATCTCGAGGGCCACAAATTGATGGGGCACCTGTTGAGGGCCTTCACTTTTAAGAGGAAAAAAAAAAAAAAGAAAAATAGCACACACAATTAATTGCCACATCATTCTCAAAATATTGCCACCTAATGGCGTGGCATGCACACTACAATGTTTTCTTGAAGGTCAGTGGGACACTTTGAAATGAAACTTTTTCATCCCCACCAAGAAACAAAATAACTCCACTTTTACATTCAAGCATGGAAGTTATGTTTGTTTTCAGTTTATTATTCTGTCAAGATGAGTCAAGCGTTCAGCCGTGAATGTAAACTGTGACGAGCGCCGTCAACACCGACCGCGGCCTTCATTTCCTCTCTTCCACTCTTTGCCTTGTAATGCTTTGCTACGTGGACCAGGAGATCTCGGATGTTATATGCAGTGTTGTTGTTTCACGCCCGAACAAACACATGCACGCAGGTGTGTGTTTGCAGTCACGCACAAAGAGAAATGGAGGCTCTCTCCCCCCGCAGCGCTCATCAATCCCAGCCTGTCAGGGACATCTCTTTTCAAACAACAACAATATTTGTAGACTTTGTTGTGTGGGCTCGTGAAATCCTTTCTAAACAACCTTGGATTTTAAAAATACAAATTTGTATTTCAAATCCAATGGACTACAGCTACTTGAAAATCCCATTTATTGCTGATTACACTTTCTGATAAACCCCCCAAAAAAAGATTGTAATTTGGATTATTTCATTGTCATCGTGTCACTGATGAATAACGTCGCCTCACCCCCACCCATTTCTATCTCAACATGAGCGCACAAACACGTGTCGGCCATCCGTGTTCCAACATCAATCTTTCACCCACCGAGTCACGGCTGCCATGACGATTGCCGTGAGGGCTCTATTAAAGCGACAACGGCTCGCCGCTGTTCCCCCTGCGCTCCGCTGCATCGCGCTTCGGGATTAGCTTCTCAGTGCTGGACTCGGGTTATCGGGCTCTAACCGAGGAAGGGAGGGGAGGGGGCATGATCTCAGTCTCTCCGACGCTATTACAAGGTTCGCTGAGTACAGCCACATAAGCGCGGGTAAAAAAAAAAAAAATTGCTGCCAAATGACAAAATAGCATGAATAGGCACTATCTGACTTTAGTTTGACTTTTAGCAAAGTCCTGTTGGTGTCATCACAAGAATAAAAGTTCTGATAAAGTCCGACAAGATGATTATTGCGACATCGGCATGCTTCCGTTGCTCCAGTTTCACGCTGGCTCCGAAATTCTAATTGCACGCATTAGCTTCCATATGCTCACTAATTTCCCGAATGAACGGTTTCGAAGAAACTTCGGACGGCGACCTCTTTAGAGCTGGCTGACACTTCTGTAGGCTGTGGGCGGATACGCACACTTTATATTTCAACCTGCAACGTTAAAGTCGATTATTCCGTGCCCTCTGTGTAGAGAAAAAGCAATAAGGGGGCTCCGAGTAGGAATGGACTTGCCGCCGTCCTATTTTAAGAGCAGTGTGTAATTAATCACCGGCTCGAGGCTTTACGAGGCAGAAATGTATGATGGTGTGGCTCGCTCTCTCCTTCCGATTTTTCCCTCGCTGAATTTGGTCCCCAAACACAAAAGTGCAAAATACAGAATGCAACACTTTGATAATCTACGCGTGACGGTGGACAAGTGGTACAGAAGGCGCACCGCAGATCGGATTCGTTACGCGTTATGCGTGCGTGTAATCGATATTTAATTCATTGTACTGATCATCCACATGTTTTCCTAAATCACAGTTAGTTCCATTTATGCTTTTATTGTTCTCAGCAGCCTCACAGTTGTCATATGCTTTTATACTCGACGTCTCGTGTGCAGCTAAATACGGTTGAGCTGTGAATAAAACGTGTTGTCGAGATTTTTCCCCGCACAAGAATGTCGAGATGCACCACTTATCTTTAACGACACTGCAGTGCAGATAGTAACTGTGCCAGAAAACTTGCAGGTCGTTTTAAAGATGCGCACAATTCAAATGAAGGTTTTTTTTTTTGGAGGGTGAGCGTGATGGCCGCAGTTTAGTTGTACTTTAAGAGAAAAACGGTTTTATTCAGCAAGCTCCTATTCCTTTTTTTTTTTTCGACTTAGTCGCACACATGCAATTTTAATCTCCTGTGGAAGAACTCGCAATTCCGCCGGGATCGGAGAGAAAGCAAGCACCTGCATTAAAAGCATTTTGATGTCGCTAAGCCTTCTCCGACAATGAAACATTTTCTGCATGTCCGCCCCGAGGCTCCCGAGCGTGAGTCGATTCTGTGATTTGTAAGCATCCTTCGCTCCCGCTCGCTAATTTGAGGGATGAGGAGGCCCCCTCGACCATTCCCGGCCGCATTTGAGGCCTCGGCGTCACCGCCTGACATTTACGCCCCTCGGCGGAAAATCACGCTGTCTTCTCCCGACATATGTCATTAACCTTCCAATGATGGACGACGCTCTCTGCCATTCAGCATGTGACTCGGGTCGGGCTACAACGAGATGCCGGCATTCAATTTAAGAGTTTCCACCGTAATCTGACAGTGAATCATCACCTTTTCCTCGCGGCACATTCAAAAAGCGCAATAATTACAACGCCATCTTCCATTAAACAGCTTTTCCCGCAAACGGGACTTATTTCCATAAATGATGTTTATTACTTCGCCCACACAGCAGTAATGTATCATAAAAAATCGAAACTGCATATCTGAACATGGGATGATCAGCTTTTTTTTTTTTTTAATGCACATTTGTTAGACGTGACCTCGCTCTGAGTTTGACGAACAGTCGCCGCGATAAAAAGTGGCGTGACGCACCAAACATCGAGCAGAAAAGAGTCCGGCGTTCGCCTCATTTGCCGTCGTAGTTTATCAACATTCCCCGGCGCTCTCGTAATGCTCTTTCTTTGTCAAGGAATGAATTATGCACGCTTTTTTTTGGTTCACAGTGGAGAGCAACCCGTGCCAGACCAACCCGTGCCTCCACGGAGGCAGCTGCTTGCAGGAGGGCGACGGCTATAGCTGCTACTGCCCGCAGGGATTCTCCGGGGAGAGCTGCGAAATCGGTGAGTCCGATCCTCCCCCCCCCTGTGGTCGGGTCAACAGATGGAGTCATAGGCGGGCATATGTTGGCAGAACATTTAGCAGCTGTACGCCACTGCACACAGTGGCCCCAGGGCTCGCTTTTTATTGGCCTGCGGCAGATTCTAAAAATAAAATCAAACATGACCCACATCACAATGTTATGAAGGATTAGGGCCAGACACCTGACGTGCATTTTCTATCGCGATTATTAAAAAAAAAAAACTTGCATCACCTGATCATCAGATACCGTAATGACCATGCCAGACCAGCAGGGGGCACCACTTGCACATTAGCTGCTTGTCTTTAGCCAAAACCATCCCGTCAATGTATCTATTTTCTATAGCGCTTGTCCTCATTAGGGTAATTAGTGAGCTGGAACCGATCCCAGCGGATTTGGGGCGAGAAGGTACACAATGGATTGGCTGCCGGACAAGCGCAGGCACAAACGTGCATCCATTTTCGACAGTCCTGTTCTTTCTTTGTTTTATGGTTGAGTTGGAACCTGTCCCGGCATGTAGACAAACAAGCATTGACACACACATTCACACCATTGGATAAATTTAGAATTTTCTTTGAACCTACCACAAAGTGAACACGACTGAAGTAGAGCATCACTAGATTTAACTTGAGCACTGCACAAAGACAAACAAAACACGCAGTCGATAATGTTGAAATGATTCATCTGTCGAACTCTTTTAAAACCGGAAAAAATCGGCAAAAAAAATGCTATTTTGCAATGCAAGACAAAGAACAGCCCTTTAAAAATATTTCTGTTGTAAATTTGTTGTAAAGTTAAACAAATACAAACGTCAAAGAATGGCTAAATCATTTATAAAACAGTCAAAATACCTTTAGAAATTAATCGGCAATGAATCGGTTATCGTAATTTTAACACCTAAAAAAAAATGATAGATCAGACCGCTTAAGAATTTTACTCAAAACATCATCGTTACGGTTAAAAGAAGTTTTACATTAGACCAAATGAATTCACATCAGGTCCGCTTCTTTAAGTCCATTTTTTTTAATGAGTCAAAATCAATAAATGATCATCTCTGAAGGCTCGTGGTGGTATCGTCATATATTCTCCCCTCATGGGAGCAGCTTCATCTCTCCACTGAGAGGGCAACACGTCCGTCGCTCTTTTTTTTACCGTATTAGAGTGTCTGACGCCCGTGTGTGCGGCAGACACTCGCAAGGACACGGCGATCACAGGGGAGCTTGGAACTCAGTGAGGGGCGGAGACGCTGATGAAAGCGCTGGAGCGGCAGCGGCGCACGCCGGATGTTGTGGATGAGAGGCTGCGAGTGAATCATGAGAGGAGGCAGGCGGTGCGGGCGCTGCCTGTGCAAATATCAAAAGGGACCCTTCCGGCTCCCGCTGTGAAAAGAGAACAACGGAGGCAGGCGGTCGTCTGGAGCCGAGCCGTTCCATCCGTCCAAATTTTAAAAGGCGGCAAAGATTTTTTTCCCACTGAATTCAAGGTCAAAGCCGGTCATGCGTTAAAATTGAAAGAGTCAAATTCGGAATAAATTTTGGAATAAACAAAAATCCAGAGTGCGATTTTAACGAGGACCCTCATTATAAAAAAAATGAATATCAGGATTGATGGAGGATGTCATTTTTCGAATGACCCGACAAACCAACTCGCCCTGTGGCGTCCATTTTGTTGTCAAATGCGGTTCCTTGCCACAAAGGGTTTACAATTAACCCGCGCACACACATTCTCCGCAGCGCAGCAAATCATCCCGGACACAGCGCGCGTGACTGTAATTCATGTCGTTAATGCGCATTTGTCACGAGTTATCGATGCAGCGCGCCGGTTGATTGATCTCCCCCGGTGTTAATGCGCAAGCACATCCATACGTCAGCATAATTCGCCCCTTGTCTTCGTATACGCATTCAAGCCTATTGATGACGGACCGTTAAAGGTCTAAAAGCTATTTTATTTTGATATTTTGTGTGTTGAGATTTTTTCAGATTGAGTTGAGAACTCGAGCGACGAGTAGGATTTGTAAACCAACCGGCGCAAATGAAAAAAAATGGCCGCCGGTAGTCCTATCACATGTCCTCCATTTGGTTTTGTGCTCGACAGGAAGCAAACTGATTTGATTTCCTCCCCTCTCCGCTCTCTCTGGCTACTTTTTCAATCATAACGATAAAGATCTAAGCCCACCCCCCCAACCCACGCTGCTCTATCATTTTCCAACCTCCTGCTCTTGCCCCCTTTTTTAATTTTTTTTATTTTCTGACTTCTTTCCATGATTTTCCCATTTGTCCTTTCACTCTAATTGTCCCGCATCAGTCATTCAGGCTCTTTGGCTTATCGGGTCGCGATGCTTGTTGCTCTTAACTTGCCGTCTACCGACTCCCGACAACTCTTCTCGCCGACTCGTTTCATTTCCTGACACAACCCCCTTATCCTCCACACACACATACACACACCTGCAGGCAGGAGAAATATTCCCACTCCAATTCCTGATGCTATTCATGCATAAAATAAATCAAATTCAAACTCACATGCTCGTTTAGCCGTATGCTCAGGTTGACAGTTTTGCCCTCCAAAATGATCTGCTCCAAATATGTTTACATTTACACATTTTATACGGACCCAATATGAACACAAGAAATGAAACTCGCTGGCTGGGCTTCGACGCGTGACCTCAGCCACACTACGAAAGCCAATTCAGCCCGGTTGAGCGTTATTTTTTCGGGTAAATGTGACTAGTTGGGTTAGATCAAGCAAATATTTTCCAAGAATTGTAACATATCTACGAGTATTGTTAAATTGTCTGTCCACAAGTGCTGCTGCACCGTTGTGCCTCGTTAGCCCGACTATGTTGTGTTAGCATGAAGCTAAAGAACTTAAGAGCTTAAAGTTGAATATTCCGCGTTCTACTCAAAGAAGAACAACAAGGATAGCGGTTAGACAAACAAGTCAGCTCGCCACCTCGCGTGGGGATGGGTGCCCGTGGCAGCGAGCATCTTTGGCGTGATTGATGAGCGGCGCTTTGTCACAGTTTGTCGCCAGCTGAGGAGGCTCTAAAGAAGCTCTTCTGATTGGCTGCCTCTCCCCACCCCGCCCGCCTCCTCCTCCCCACGCCTCATTAATTCATCCAGGCTGCTGCGCTCCTCAATCAGCATATGATTGAGTGCGCACAAGCAGCCAGACCCTTGGCCAAAAATCAACTCCGCCGGGACCACCTGAGCCCTTCGCTATCGCTACAGATGCACAAAAACATGCCTGTGTGTTTGTGTGTGTATCTGTGTGCGCTATTATCTCTTTGCAAAAAAAAAACCCATCCTGCAGATTGAGCTCACCTTTTTAAACCAAAGTGTCAAGCAACATTTGCCTCGTGGTTCTCTTGTTAAGGGTTCAAACCTCAACTACAACCTTCCTGATTGGAGTTTGCATGTTCCTCCCTTGCTTGCGTATGACATCTGACACCTTCTATAAATATGCATGTTAGGTTGATTGGAGATTCCAAATTGTCTCAAAATGTGGAAATGAGTCTGAATCGTTGTTAGTGTATATGCGTAAGGGTTATGGAGACAAATATTGAACGTTAGTCACCAAGATATTTTCGTGTGTGTGTGTGTGTGTGTGTGTGTGTGTGTGTACGCTCTTATCTAGGTTGATGGGTTAAGCTGAAAATGAAGCTTCTAAAAGCTGAGCACGTAGAAAGTGGCTTCAATTGATTCTCCTGTGAAGATTCAGAGACGGGTGGGGGGAGTCTTATCAGCTGTCCACAAGGAGTGTCACACACAGGGACGTGCACACACACACACACACACTCACACACACACAACAGTATGAATATGGACAGCATATAATGTGCAGTAGAACTTTGGAAGAACACTCCACCTCTAAAGCTGCACAAATGTCTCCAGAAATAGAAGCGAGAAGCCAACATCATGATGGTTTCCGTCGCCATTAATCGATTTTGACGCAGCCAAGGCGGGCAAAGCTGTGAGCTCTTAAAGTACACCAACAATGGTGACAGGTGGCCTGTCGCTCAAACCTCTAGGGAAGCGTTCCATTTCAAGCGGCCGCCGTTGTACTTTTAAGTGTACGAGCGTCTTCCGAGAACAAAATGGAGGAAGTGCAATAAACAGCAAAAAATACAAACGAGTGGCTAAAAATAGAGATGAAAAGCCGCGGATGATCACACTCCACCACGCTGCATCGGTGTGATAAAGTTTTCAAAGACTTGAGGATGGTCGATAATCCACAGATCCAACAACTTGTATACAAGTTATTAAAAAGTCCGGTTTCCGTAATATGAGGCCGAAACATACCTGGTATCAAAGTAAATTCTCCCACTTCAAACTTCATAAACAAACTACACGGAATACTTAATGTAGACAATTGGAATTCGTTACGAGACCATAATGAGCCGCAATTAACATATATCCCTTTGTCCTTGTCAGCAAACGTACGGCCTTGCCTAAACGTCCGCATTTTCCTCATTAATGTCCGTCTTTATCTCCTTTTCCACTCCTTTAATGCTCCTCATCCTAATGAAGTGGCTTTTTTGCCCTCCTTTCTTTTGTGACAGCTATTCACTATTTTCCAAAGTACTTAACGCCAGCGATGGAAATAGACTTGCTTTAGAAGTCTCCTTCAAAAACTCAAGACGGTAGTCAGAAGTTTCTTTGAGCTGCTTTCTTTCTTTCAGTATTAGATTTCATATATAAATGTTCCCTTTTTTTTATTGGTCTAAAGGAATGTCAAGCTGACACGTTGGCCTTTGTAAAATGGCTAGTGAGCTGTCAAACTTTAAGTGCTGTCACTTAGCTGTCGCTCCAACGTTGGCAATCGTTGGAACTTTGAAGACGTCGCCGTCCTCCTCATTTAAAAGAGTCGATTTAGCCCCCTGGTTGTCATGCTGGATGAGTCGTTAACACGTCAACCCCGCAGATTTAGATTTTCACTTTTGGCGGCACCAAAATTACACATCTGTCTAGCTAGCTAGCTGGCTAGCTTTTTGCTATATTGGCTAATGGACACATTTGGAGACATAAAAGTTTTACTCGCTTGTTTTAATCTCACAGCAGAGACTTTTGCAATTAAAAATACAAATGGAGTAATGACTTTGGAGTCATGTAACAACTTTTCGTCGGTCAGACTCAGAGAGGCTAATGGGGCTAATGCTGCTAATGTTCTGTATCTCCTGCAAAATTGCCATGTCAAATAACATGTAATCTTGAAATTATCAAACAGGAAGGCCATGAAAGTGGTTTTTTGCTACAGACAGGCAAATTACTGCAATTTTCCCGTGATACGATATTTGGATGTTTAAAATGGGCATAAACATTGCTTTAAGGAATTGAGCCTCTTACAATTCACACTCAAAATTACGGCTATTTTCGTGTCAAAGCAGACAAATTATATTTTGTCGGGAGGATAGGACATTTGTTCAACAGCCACTGCTTTCTTTAAAGGCTTATTTTTTTGTATATACAGGTTTGTATTTAAAAAAAACACACTATTACTGCCAAATAAAGTACCATGATGCACAGCTGTACTCGGCCAAAGCATCGATTGCTTGTCTCGAACGTTTACTGCACTTGTACCTGGACCGTGAAAGTGCTGGCTAAAACCACCAGGAGCCCCAGCCGTGAAATTGCTGATTAAGGTCGAGGTCTCACTTATGAAGGCGAGGGGAAAAGAGCTGTTTACCTTTTTATTTTATACCCTCTTTTTACAAGCTTGTCGGCTGGAGGCAAGGCTCCTAAGCCTGGCTCTTCCTCGGGTTTGGTGTAAGGAATGGAAGAGGCGGATAAAAACATATAATGGAATTGTCAAGTATCAGTGTTGGCAAATTACTCTCCAAAAAAATTGGATGGGTGCAACCCGACGTATTTCTCCTCACAACCATGAGTCGGTGAACGCGTATGCGGCAGTGACAGTAAGCAGCACGTCTGTCTCTCACTTCTTCTGGATCCAATCCGTCCTTTGATATCAGTGGTGGCTCCAGCGATGATGCCGTCACGCTGCTTTTGCCAAACACACTCACGCAAAGCCGCCATAATCCGGGCCGGGATTGTGCCAATTTTGCACAGCGTCACCTCGCTGTTGCATTTTTTGGAGCACTCGTTTACCTCCTCCTCCTGCTCTCTATGATGACTTGTAACACAAATCGTCTTTCTCCATTGAAACAGATGGGAATGCCGATAATCTGGTCCAACCCTACGTGAGGCATTTATTTAGCTCCTTCTGGTTAACTGAGGAACCTGGGAGAGATATACAGAAGATGTTCCTAGCTGAGAAAAAGCATTACATGCATTGGCCAGGAATTTCATTCCACCGTAGGACCACCAATGGGTTTGAGCTTCCTCACATATGTAATCATGTGGTCACATAAAGCAGAATACCACATGCTGAGGGAAAAGCATGGTGCAGAACAGCCCACGCTGAGGTCCCCAGTAAGTCAAAAGCAAAAGGCTGCATTGGCCGGGAATCGAACCCGGGCCTCCCGCGTGGCAGGCGAGAATTCTACCACTGAACCACCAATGCTTGCATGCTTTGAAGCCTGCATATTCCTGTCGTGGTTTGGAGCAGCCTGACTTAGAGAAAGTCCTGACGAACTCAGCAGCAGCTGTCAGACGAACGCCAGCAAATTTTATCGGATTCAAGTCCAAAGTTTGACCAGCTGCTCCAAAACCTCCATTTTGTCTTTTTCCAAGCCATCCAGATTTTCTAACAAACAGCCGAATTAGTGGTTCCAATGTCCCCAGCAAGTCGTCCAGGTCTTGAAGAGCAAAGCAGCCCCGCACTACCAAAACACGACAATTAGTAGTAGCATGAAGTTTATTCTGTTTCCCTTTTACTGCTTCGGAATTACGGGACTGCTGGTGTTCTACTCTGGCGATTCCTCTTGTACTTCCTCCTCACATTGCGTACGCTTTCCCTTTGCACTTGCAATTATCCTGATGTGCTCCAGTGCATTCCTGATGACGTGCAATCAATTGGCTTTAATTAGAAGTTGTTTCTTTCCGGACGCTTTCGCTAATCTTTCGCACACTTTATCTCAAGGTTTTTTTTTTTCCTCTGGTAGGCAGGTCGTTTGAAAAGTCACTGCCGGGATTGTTCTGGTGCGTTAGTATGCAACGTGTTGTTTCACCTTAACTTGACCTCCTCCTTCTCTCCGTCTGTCCTCCAGATGTTGATGACTGCCAGTCGGACCCCTGCCGCAATGGAGGAACCTGCATCGATGAGATTAACTCTTTTGTGTGTCTGTGTCTGCCCAGCTACAGCGGCGCCACGTGTGAGAAAGGTAAAGATTTTTTTTTCTTTTTAACTCTAGCCTGAAGCCAGTATGCCGATGCATCGGCGAAATTGGCAGTGAAGCATCGAGTTTGCCGTCACACAGACTTAATAAACCGGGAATTATGCAGCGTCGGGTGATCCCCCTCCCAAATATGATAATCCTGTGTGACAGCGTTCCTTCAAAATCTTAAATGTATTCCATTCCTCAAAATAGACACAAGTCTAAAAAATATGAAAATTGCTAAGATGTGATATAAAGTGGATTTTTGTTTTCTGTCACTTTCTCTGCCGACTCGGGATATTGAACGATATCGCCTACACTGCGCTAGTGTTGAATTTTAGGATGGATTTATGATTTATTTTTTTTCTCTTATGTGGCCCACTTTAGCAGAGATGGAAACGAGCATTACCAAATTTTACCCAAGTAAAAAAGTACAGCTTTAGATTTTGGTGCATTTACTACCAAACATTTAATATAAAGCAAATTTTAGTAGAGAAAAAAAACAAAGGCAAAGAACCGGATTAACATTTAACACCGAGTCATCAACACTGCCAAATTTCATTCCAAGATGCATTCAAATGTCTTTGAAGATGGGAAATCACATTAAAAAAAGATGTATATTTTTCAGAATATCAATTAAAATACTCTTAAATGGCCAGCAGTACAAACACATTGTTTTTCTATTAAAAAAAAATAATAATTCAAGTTATGTGGCTAAACGAGCCCATCACTCTTTTTTTTTTGTCACTTAAATTCTGTGTGAATATTAATGCTGAGCTAGCGTCTTCTCTCGTAGGCAGAAGAGGGTTAAAAAAAAAAGAAGACAAGTTGAATAATGTCTAAATATTTGAAGAGGTTGATGTGATGTGGAGCTCTGAGGCTGCCTCTTGTCAGCGAGAGCGAGAGGAAATCAGCGGAGACTAAGCCGGAGATCTGAGAGGGAAGGAAACATGCTGCTTGATCTTCCTTTTCCTCTTTTCTTGATGTTTTTTTTTTTTTTCCCTTTCCTTTTTTTGCTTTATTTACTTGCTTTCAAAACCATTTGGTCATGTGGCTAAAGTTTGTTTATTGCCTTAACAAGCCACGAGTGGAACGTACGACAAAACACCTATGGCCAATTTAAAAACAAAATAATATCAAAATCAAATAAAAATAAATATAAATAAATATAAATAAATAATGATAAATACAAATAAATAAATATCAAAACATGACAAGAAGGAAGTGACATTGATTTTTTTGTTTTAAACAGGCCTTGCAACCTTATTTTTTTTTTATTATTTTATTTTTTTTTATTGTCCAGACACGGAAGGCTGCGAGCACGCGTGGAGGAAGTTCCACGGCCACTGCTACCGCTACTTCAGCCGCCGGCACACGTGGGAGGACGCTGAGAAGGACTGCAGGGAGCACAGCGGCCACTTGGCCAGCATCCACAGCCCGGCCGAGCAGAACTTCATCGGAGGTGAGTGTTGAAATTTGGCGAGAGCTGCTTTCCTACTTTATCGTGGTCTAATATGTTCAATAACATCTCAAGGAGTGCGCTCACAGCCCCTTTCGGTGCTGATGTAGGCATCTGTGACACAGCGTGTAATCTGCTGTCATGTTTTGTGTCACTGCCATTGGTCTGGAAGCAGGTGATCTGATTTCTTTTGTGCAAAGCAAATCGATGGCGTGCCCGCACGGGCTACGATACGAGCAAAAGCATCACATTTTTCGCTCCATTGCAGAGCAGGGGGGGGGGAAAAAACTCCCCATAAGCATTGGAGCTCCCTCGCTATTTCTTCCGCACACAAACAACAACATAATAAAAAGCGTTTAATCGCTTCAAGACGACACGTCTCCACCCCTGCAATAAGGGGATCAGCGTCATTAAGAAGATTAATGTGCCCGCTGATGATGTTAATCAGATGTAGCGTGATGTGGAGACGGCGCACGATGGGATTAACCCTCATCCCGCGCCGAACGGCACCGCTGACATTTTTGATTTCACACGTAAACAAAAAAAGTAGTCATCACATCGGAGGGATTATGAAAAGAGATGCTATGCTGTCTCATGGCTTCGCCTTGAAGCTCCAATCTCAAACATGGGGCCCGTGGGCCGAATTTGGCCCGCCACATCATCGAAGGCGGCCCATCGGAGCTTAAAGGAGAATTTTATATCAGCACATAATTATGATTATGGGTAGTCATGGTAACAAGCCAGTGTCAACAAATTAGCCGCACTCGCGATGCTAAGCTAACATCCGAAATCTTTTTCATGCTCAGGAATCAGTCACGAAAACACCTGGATCGGCTTAAACGACCGCACAGTGGAGGATGATTTCCAGTGGACCGACAAAATGGACCTGGTAAGATCTTAACCGCACAATCAAGCAACAAAGTGAATTTATTTGCTGGCTCTCACGCAGCAATATGAGAACTGGCGCTCGAACCAGCCCGATAACTTCTTTGCGGGCGGCGAGGACTGCGTGGTGATGATCGCTCACGAGAACGGCAAATGGAACGACGTGCCGTGCAACTATAACCTGCCCTACGTCTGCAAAAAGGGAACAGGTAAGGAGAGGAACAGAAGGTAAATGTGTCTCCTGCCTCTCGCCCAAAGTCAGCCGGGATCGGCTCCAGCTCACCTGCACAATAAAAAATGGATGACTGCATTGTCTTTAAAAGTGACAGCTCATTTAGCATTTGCTCGTTCGAAACAAAAAGGAGAGATAGTATTTCCCTTCCAGGCAAGCTGTTGCGTCTCGGTCCCTAGCGTCCCGTTCACCCTCGACCTTAATCAGTCTCTCACAATCACGGCAACCTTTTCATCTTCCCGCCAAGGCTCTCCAGCATCTTGAATTAACGGGAGGCGTTCACCGGCTCCATGCTGAGCAGCTTCAAGTTAAGCCCGCAATGGACACATTCTCCGTCCTCAACTTAAAAACAATTTTCTTTTATTTCATTTTTAAAGCAAGTGCGGAGGTCTTTCGATGTTTTTCATTAAGAATTTTTGACAGTTTCAGATGTAAGCAACCTCATGTAACAAGCTGCTTTTCCAATTGTAGCTAAAATTCTAATTGGTTTTATTCTACAAACAAGTGATGGAAAATCGATCGTTGAACAATGACTGCAAAAAACATTGCCAGCGATGCAACGCACACCTCTGAGCTGATTAAATTCGAAACCCCGTCAAGGATTTCCAACTCATATTGTCTCGTTTACTTTGCGTGTCGGAAAAGCACACAGCCGCGTCGACTTTTGGGAACGACACGACAAATAATCTTGATATTTGATGAAAAATGTAGCCATCTCTTACCAGCCGCAGTCGTATCATAGCAACAGGACACAGATAAGACAACTGATGATATCGTTTCTGTTCTGTCCGCGGGCACAAGGGGGGGGAGGGATTTTTCCGCGAACACCGAATGTGTTGTCATGACGTTAGGAGAGCGACATTCGCGGTCTGTGTAAAAAGCGGCGCGAAAACCCCGAAGGAAACTGTCGAGTTCCCCAAAAGTGCGCCGTCTGGAGAGCGCCCGCAAAGATCAAGCGCTGAGTATTTTACAAAATACATTGTTATGATCCTTGCGTTAAGGAATCAAGTTCCACTCAAGCGCTCTTCCTCCTTCGGGCCATATTTGCCGTCGTAAGTCATTTTAATGACATTTTCCCTTATCCTCACCTCAGTATTTTTCTCTTCCCCCGTGCTGTCGAAAATCTTTCAGCAATGCACCAAGGTGAGGTTTATAGAAAAGCAACCCTTGGGCTTTTTATTTGCGTTTCAAGTGACTGAGCCGTCTCGCCCTTTCTCTCCGCAACACGTTCAAACTGTAAACGTTGAGCTCCGCATTTAATCAGACTTATTGTTTTCCCCTTGCCACGGCTCGTAATGAGTTTTTCCAGACAAGGACAGCTGTAGATTCATGATTACGAATAAGTAAATGAGTGGCGCATCTTTTGAATTATGAAGAGCGAGAAGAGAGACCTAAAGCAAATATTCAAAATACAACAACTGGTTTTAGGTTGCCTGCTATTTTGCGATTCTGAATTGTTTCGTCTCGGTGTTTAGCCGCACTAATAGCAAGGCTACGCTCATTGCTAGCTAAATGAAGCTAGCTAAATGCTGCTAGCTGAATGCTGCTAGCTAAATGGCGTCTTCATTCTCTGTTGTCTTTATTTTGCTTCTCCAGTGCTTTGCGGAGCGCCTCCTCAAGTGGAAAATGCCTTCGTGGTTGGCCGCAAGCGCTCCCGCTACGACATCCACTCCACCGTGCGCTACCAGTGCGCCGACGGATTCCAGCAGCGCCACGTGCCAACAGCAAAGTGTCGCGCCAATGGCAAATGGGATGAACCGAAAATCATCTGCACAAAATGTGAGTTGTTTTTTTCCTCCCCCCCCAAGCAATTCAAGCGACCGTTCTTTGGGCTATTCCCGAATATTTTTTACTTTTCTTTTTACTTGTGTATGCTTGCTCATAAAGTGGAATTTCAGCTTCACTGCAACTTCAAAAAAGCAAAAAAGATCACAGTGGTCGGACCGCCCGCAGCGTTACTGCGAAGTAGACTGGGTTTCCTTGAAGCACTTCATACTGAAAACCTTAACTGTAATATTTTTTAGACTAAATTATGTAGAATCGAGTATATTTGGGAGGAAGAAACTTTATTTCATAGCAACCAACCATTCGTTAGTTAGCCAATTTTACAACTGTCTACTATACTCGCTTTTTGATTTGGGCTGAGTGGGGTGAATTCAAAATGGCAGACATCCGTGTTTAGTTTTGGCTCTTTGAAATTTCTTGTTGTGACAGACATGTCCGACTGATTCAGTGTCTCGTGAGTTTCTTTTTCTTTCACTTTCTGAGTTTCTTAAATGCAAAAAAATGTTTTCGTTAGCCGCATCAAATTTTCATGAGTAGACCATTACGAATGTGTTAACAAGCCTCCTATTCTAGTTTGAGGCGGCCATTTTGTGGTCCCCCAAAGACAAACAACTCCTGGCATTTTCTTCTGCTTGCTACCAAATGTAAATGAAGTACGTACAATAGACAACTGGACAATAAGCTGAATTGTCTTCTTGATGGAGCATGCCAACCATGACTCACCATAAAATACAAAAACTCTTACAGAGGATTTTAATTATGGCTTGTCTCAGCCATCAAAAGAGTCATTTCTATTGTTCGTATTTATATGTTATCCCAAATACATTTCTAAAAGTGACAGTGTTCACTTTATAACCTTTGCGTCTAATAACGGTTGCTATTAGGGAGAGATAAAAGCTCGATACATGCGTGACTATTCCACCCGAATGTCATTTCACTGATGAAAAAACACGGAATAATAGTCGCCTCTGTCTAAAAATGAGTAAGATTGCTTTTCCTGCGGCACTTTATCTTCTCCCTTTTTTCTTCGTCTTAATTCTATAGCCCAGAGTTGTAATGTTCTTATCATTGAGTGCAGACAGAAATTCTTTGTTGGCAACTTCCAGGCAGGGACAGGGAGGACATTTCGTAGTCCGGCCTGCGAAGAAAAGCTTACGAGTGGGTAGCATAATTTAAGACGTTGGCTCCGGCGGTTTGTGTTCTCCCCGCAGCAGCCCGACGGGCCCACCGGTACCGGCGCCACCACCACGAGCACCACCACAAGGGCAGACGGGAGCGCAGAAAGCACAAGCGACACGGCCACCGAAACGGCGGCCGCCGCGACGCCGACCGGGGCCTTAAGCAAGATCACTTCTGAACCAAAAGAGGAGCAAAAAAATCTTCTTCTCCTCTATTCCTCTTCTCTGTATTTCTTACTCTCTCTCTCCTCTTTCAGCCCGATCCTACACTGGAGTCCTGCTGTATCATAGGAAATTCCGGGACAATAGCCGGGATGATAGCCGATCCCTTCGTAATCCTTTTGACCTTCCTTTTCTCCCCATTTTCACTCGCTTGAGTACAAATTGTAAATAGGACCTTTTTTGTTTTTGGCTTCTTGACTTTCTAGTTTGGTGTTCTCTTGTGTGTGTGAAAACCATCACGTCATTCCACATTTGCCCAGGCGGGAAAGACATTGCAAACTCTGATTGTTAAATTCTTCAATATCATTTCAAACATTACGTAATCGATGGGATTTAAAAAATAATGTAATTTCGTACATTATAATGCAACATTTTCACAATTTTACACACTCGTGTTAAAAGCAGTTGATAAGTATTTTATACGTCACATCAGACAGTGACGATGACGTCATCGATTTGTCTTTTTGCGGGATGCCGTGTCTCCGTGTGAAAGCTCTGCCGTTGCCATTTTACACTTTGTTTCTGTGTGAAAGTAAAGGCGTGTGTGTGTATGTGTCAGAGATAAATGACACTCAGTTGACTCTAAAGGAAGGCAAGATACAAGCAGAATTTTTGCTCTCTTCTTTTTCCCTACAGTTTGCCGTCTTTTCTCTCTTTTTCGCTTTAAATTCGACAGTTAAGACTTCCGCTCGTGGGATTAACTCCACATCACTGACTGCGGTATTTCTTATCCCTCGTCTTTTTACCCACCTTTTACTTTTCTTTTAATCTTGGGTGCTCAGCAGATACAAGAATACACTTTGCTTTCAATGTTAAACACTGTGAATTCTACAAAAAAAGAAACTCTCAAGTACGTGCCCCAGATTGGATCCTCGAAACGCTTATTTTCCATTTTATCCCTCAATTCTCTGTCAACCAATCAACTAACAGCAGCAGGTTAAGCTCCGCCCTCCATGATTTGCCATGACATGAGCAAAAGGTTGCTGAACAGAATCCATGTCTTAATTCTCACCTTGACAATGAGAAGGAAAATCCGAGCTGCTGTCCCACTACTCCTATCACTTTAATTAATCTCTTCGTCTTTAATTAAGAAAACGGATTATCTGCAGCACAGCCGGGGTGCAGGGCTCATTTTGACGGACACACAGCAGGAAAAATATCCGTCCGAGTCAATCCAGACACTCGCCGTCGTCAGGCCAACGCAAGCACGCACACGTGTTTTCGATTCGAGTTTATCGGTTAGCAGAAAACAAGCCTTCATCGTGCAATTCCTCGTAAAGAGCCGAGTGTGAGTCTGAGATGACACGATTAGATCACAATTACGATGAAATCGCATATCTTTTCACATCTTCTTTGCCCTCATGCACAGACATGCTAATTGTAATTAGTGACAAATTAGGGTGACATATTAAGGCAAGAGTGCAGAGAATTCATTTGAATAATTTCCAAGGAAAGGTATTTGAATAAGGCCAAGGAATAAATTCATTTTAAAATCTTCTTTGCCATGTAAATATACTTGTTTTTTTTTTTAAAACTCCGTATCATGCAGCTCTTTTCATTAACAGGCTCATAAGTGTGCGTGTGTGTGTATATTTATTTATATTTATTGACCTCTCCTCATATGAATTCCAGTCCTATCATTGTATTCTCTCTTTTTTTTTCAGCCAAACGATCATTAAAAAAAAAACCTTGTTTGGATCAGTCACTTGCCTCTATCTTTTTTTTTTTTGGAAGTGCTGTAAATACTTTTTTAGGTGCATTGTCTCAATCCCAGGCACATTTTGACCCGTATGTGCTTGGAATAACTGAAAATGTACTCAGCTAGCAAGATATAAATTATACAAACAATTTTCTTCCAGTTGGTTGTGGCCGCAGGCCTAAAAAGAGGTTACGAGAGGAAAGAAGGCAAGTTCTCTGGTTGCCACGGCGATGGACGAGAAGGTGCTCGGTCTTAAGGTGAGAGGAAGGACTAGACAAATGTTTGTTTGGCAAGTCGACGCCTACATTTGTAACCTTAGCAGACTTCGCATCATCAGCATGAGGTGAGTTTTGTACATTTAAAAATACAAATCTGCCCTATATTGTTCTCGTTGCCTTTTGAAATTGTCAGTTTTGTTCTTTCCAATGTTTTTTTTAACTTATACCACAATTTAGACTGAACAGTCAAAATGCTCCATATCAAATTGGCTATACAGGGAATTTATGGACAAAAATCAAAATTTATTAAAACTATTCTCAGATTCTTATTCTTGTTGCTAGGAAGAATCCATTAGTCAGCCAAAGACTTTTCGTTGGCAGGAAAAGCCAGTCGAGCAGCATAATGAAGATTGTAAATTAATTTTCAAAGTTAATTCCTGAATAAACTCAGCACTCAAGCAATAAAAAGATAAGGTGATGCGAATGAGCAGATAATTCCCGCGCCTCCTTGTTTGTAACCTTGTTCTCCAGTCGATAGCAGACTCCTTTGACAGCTTCTACGAATCGATGGCGGATCGCTCGCATTATTCTGCATTATCTGCTAATGACGCCGTCAAAGTTCAAATAGATTAGAAGAAGCAACAAAGGATTTGGCGTCCTCGCGCCAAGTCTGGCCAACCATGAATTTCAGTGCAATCTCAATTGAACTGACATAGCAGCATCAAATGTCCTTGCGCCACCCCGCTGGGGTAAACATGGGCAATTTAGCCAATTAGCATTCTCCTCAAACTGACTGCTTTGCATGCATAAAATGTGTCACCAGCAGCATTCCCACTCCAATTACAGAACACATCAGACAGGATCATTCACAGAGATGGGGCAATTTCAAAAGCTATTTCCCACAAGCTAATGTTGGCTAGATTTGGCATCTGTTTGTTTGCTCGCTAGCGCTAATGGTGAGATCACATGCAATCAGTGAGTTGAATTTTCACATATTTATGCGAGGGGTGACTTTTATTCTTCTCTGATAATGTTGATGATGTTTCAGCAAAATGGCCTCATCAGAGCGTTAACAGAAAATCTACTTTTGACTTTTACACAAAGAGGCAGAGAAAAGGATTTAGAAATATATTTTAGAATATCAAATATGCTGGAGATTTTTTTATGGGGTCCAACCATGCCCTTTTTTTTTTTACATGACTTTAAATGATTCCTTTTAGTATAGACCAGATTTTCCAAGACAATGCCCCATTTGGCATGATTTAGAATTTTCTTTTTAGTGTTAGCAGCAGAAAGTACACAAAACTTTTATAGTGGGTGGGAAAAAAAAACATCCTTACGTCTCATATTTCATATTTGTTTGATCTAACTTTCCTGAGGGTGACAGGCGGCGCAAAGGAACCCTCTGTGGGAGTAAAAATATAAGAAGATAAAAAAAGCACACGAATGGGACGGCGGCCCACTCAAGGTAAAATAAACACATCCTGATCTAAATCCAAATATCCCCAAGGCCTCTTACATCACATTCTTGCCCTCTGATGGGTGGTAAAGAACATAAACATTGTTTCCAATTAATTGAATTCTGCCTAGCAACAAGTGACCACGCACGTTTCATAATTATGCAAAGCAAGGCATCTTTACTACATTTCATACACAAGCTAACTCACTGCGCTTCATAAAAGTCCAACATTTAAATGCGCTTACAAATAAAAACGTTAAAGACGTTATAAAATTTTTTACAAGAATAGTTTTTAATAGTTTATTCACATCAAATATTGCGCAACGTTCGCACAATGCTGCCGCCAACTGGCCAAATAATCCATCATTGTGTTTTTTAATGCTAATTCCAATTACAGTCGATTCCTAAAAAAGTAATCGCCTTCCCTGTGGATTAGGCTGTTGTAAGAGTACAAAAAAAAAAAAGGTGGCAAGTTTGGATTGTGTAAATTACTTATTTTAGTTTCCGTCCTTCTCCCTCATCAGCCTTGCCATGTTCCTTGTCTGCGGAATTTCTTATATCACTTTTAAGAAGTGTGAACTTGAGGCACAGCACCCTTGTGAAAAACTTTGACACTTACATTTCAGATTATGGTTCATAATCTCCTCCTTTTTCTCCCAGCCTTTCATACGGACAATCGGTAGTGCTCACAGTGTGCCATACTCAAACACCACACAAACCCGACATTTTCCTCTCCACTTGCTGGTCAATTGAGCGTGTTTGTTTGCACACACAAAAGCATCCAGAGGCTCCACTGTCGCTCGTTTGATGCATTTTTCAAAAAGTAATGATGAAATCATTAAGCAAGCCGCCCACATAGAGTGTGGAGAAAAGAGGAAATGGAGAGGAAAAGATGAAATGTCCACACATGCTGGATGAGACACAAGGCACAGTGGGAGGGGGGAGGCCTGTTTTGTACCCAGACATTGGCTGCTATTGTAATGTGTATTCAAGTCATCGATGTCCAAGAAAAAAACTCCATATTTTGTCAGTTTTTTAAAAATGTTTTTTTGTATTTTGCATAAAAAAAAGACAAAAACTTTGGAGAAAGGAATTTCTGTTGGAAAACTATCTATACTTTTTTAGCTTGCTAGAGTTGGCCAGCTAGCTAGCAGTTAAATTGAATATCTATCTGAAAAAATATAAAAGTTTCCACCAAATGCTGTATTTAAAGATGCCAAATCAGCTCATTTATCTCCCTATCTATTTAAATATATTTATTTTTCTAGCTATCTAGCTAATTAATTTGTTGTTCGCGAGCTAGTCAGCTAACTCGCTACACGGTGAGGTAGACATTCTAATTATTGATACAAGACATTCAAGATGTAGAAAATAAGCATTTATTTTGGCATTCAAGTCATCCCCACTATTTGTTTTTGTACTTGGTATCTTTCTCCTCACTATTTGGCAGACCCGTTTGCCCAGGGAAGGGAGCGACCCTTAGAAAGAAATAAGGGTTACTGCGCACACGCAAAGCCACCAGGAGGGGAGTGATGGCGTAGAGCAAATTGGCCGCCAGCACGGGCCAGAATACATCATTCTGGATGCGAAACGGGCTTTTTGTGTGATTGTGGAGTGACCCCCCGATGTGAGCCCACTGGCACTGTGAAAAAAAAAAAGGAGCAGAAGACACAGTTGAGTTCACCTCATCTGAGTGACCTTATTGAGCTTGTGGTGGTACCTGGATCATTGCTCCTGAAAAGTACACAGTCCAGTCAGGCATCCATGTGCAGCCTGGCTTGAGGAGACCGTAAACAAACGCTGCCAGCAGCGGTAGTCCGTAGAAGAACATGTGCAGCATCTATTAAAAGTAAACAGGAGTACTTTCTGAATATCCAAACTGCGGCATAGGGACCATTTGTGGCCCCGCCTTCCATTTTGTAATGGCCCTCGGGGTGCAGATGAAAAGATTGTCTTATCAAGCTCTCAGCATGCATCTGATCAATGACTCGTAATTGTGTGCGGACAACTTCTTTCGATAACCTTTTGACACATACGCGCACGCAATCGACGAACGCAGCGGGTTACTGAGAGGAAATCAAAAGGCGGTGAGGGCCGCGTAAATAAAAGCTTATCTGTGTGAAACAAAGCAACGGTGCAGTGCATACACAAATGTGCAATCGTGTCTGTAATGATAAAAACGGCTTTTTAATCAGGAGCAGAAAACCGATAAGGGCTCTTGTGGATTTAGAAGTATATTATAGTGTATACACAAATGTGTCCCCTACGTAATTATAGATATAATATGCAAATTCTACACAGAAAGGCTGACAATTATGCTACCATGTTGATGGAAAGTCCAGTTTAGGCATGTAAGTTAATTTAGTGATTAGAACACACCATCACTCTCGGGTAGCCCGCCGGATCACGCAAGTAGGGCTCGTAGTGCTTCACGTAGAGGGAACACACTCCTAAAGGGGAGTCCAGCGCCACCTACAAGGGGAGAAAGTTGTATTTCGCTGCCAGCCCAATTAAAATTTACGTCTATAGCCGTTAATGGCAGTCAACGAGTATTTCCTGAAGTACAGTATAAAAAACTTGCCACCTCTCACCAGGCCTCGGAGCACCGTGAAGGCCATGGCGGCCAGCAGGAGAAGCACGAGCATCATATCCAGCGGGCGCCAGATGAGCTTCATGCTCTGAGCCTGCTGAGCCTGCGGGTTGATGGACACCGGCGTCACAACGGGTGGAAAATCATCAACAGCCATCATTTCACCGCGCTCACGTTATATCCACCAATCAACGGCCTGTCCTTGGGCCGAGCAAAGAGTGTGACCGCCCCCCACGCAGGCATCACCAGAAATAGGAAGTTGAGCCAGAAGGCCGGACGAATCTCGGCGCCGTATTTCCCTGGCGGGAGATAACGACAACGCTGATGGTACATGACAGCGGGGGATGTCGAGCCTGACCCAAAACGTGGCATTTGAGGCTCACCTGCCACAATGCCGGTGATGAACACGCTCATGTTGGCGCATAGGGAGCCGGCCCAGAACAGGCCCAGCGTGCGGTAGCCTTTTCTGAGACACACACAGATAATGAGGGTTCTGCCACTCACGGAACACTCCGTGAAACAGTACTCACCTGTCCACGATTCTCCCAATCATGACGAGGTACATGATAAAATGAGCTATTCCGTCCCAGTAACACATCATGATGGCGTAAGCCGTACCCAGGTAAGGCTCCCCCTGAAACACACAATATTTGCTGTTATGTTTTTATTTATAGGATTTTTTTTTTTTTTGTCTTCAAGGCACCGAGGAAACCTACGGTCTTACGATAGAATTCCATAAAGCCGGAGATGACACCATCGTACTCCAAGGCGCTTGTCAAGTCAATAATGCATGTGAAGGAAAACTCAGCAAAAACTGCAAAAGAGTATAAACAAGGAAAAGGCAAGTATGTTAGCTTAATGCTATTTTTATATGTTCTATGCCAGGGATTGCCCTATAGTGGTCCGTGGCGGTATTGCAGGTGGAAATTGTAAATGGAAAATAATTGTAACATTTTTAAAAATTAAATTGATTTGTTATTTAGACTTGATTTATTTTCCAGCTAATTTTGTGAGTCATTCAAATTGGGTCAAATGTCGCTGAGATTCCCAAAATAGACTGTCTATCGTCTTTCGGTGCAAAATAAAATAATAATGTCCCTTGGACAAAACCAATTGAAAGCCTATGCACTCCCACTAGTAAAGCCAGAATTTAAATTTTGTAAGGGGTGCTAACCTTGCAGCTAGTTATTATCTCAGAGAAGCTAATGATTGCGTTATGCAACGGTGTTTATTATAAATTAAGCCTTGAGTGTTGAGACGGGGTTGGAGGCGTGTTTGCATCTTGAACACAGTAAACAAAACATTCTAAAGAGCTTGCCTCGGCGCAAAGGCCACAGGGTTCTCTTCCAGAGTGAGTCGAAAAAAGGCCATTTAATAATCTTTTATGAACAGATTTTTTTTTTTCTTTTTTTATGAGCAAACCGTCTGTTTCATCCCGTGGCCAAAAATAAGCGTAATGCCTTCCCGTGACGTGAAAGCAATTTCCCCGCATGTCACAACATGACAAATGGCTTGCACTTTCTCTACATTTCGTGTTACATAAAAAGGTGTGCACCGCTACTCGTGAAAGAGCGAGGGACAAATCGGGAACGACTCGCAATTGATGAAATGTGAATAAGCACCGTCCCCAAAAAGTTTCAATTCACAACCGAGAGACTTTAAAGATAATGACGCTTTTTGTGTCGACATTACGGTGTCGTCGCATCTGCAAAATTTTCACCCCCGCTAAATTAATAAGATACTGATGCACTAAATTTGTTTTATTCTTAGGAACCCACCCTCAACCTTTTCTACCTTTGCTTGTGGTGTACCGCAAGGTTCAATTTTAGGCCCAGTTTCAATTAGATGCTACGCCAAGGCCAAATTATTGAGCGCCTTTCATTTTTACTAACGAGATCAATTGATATTTAATATTGAGAGGCTGACACATTGACAATTAAACAAAAAAGATTCAAGATACATAAAGATTCACTCTTTTATGAATAAAAAAAGTAAGTCAGTCGGAGGTATTCTGCTGTGGCCCTGCAGGGTTTAGATACCACACAACGAAACCGCTGTAACGAAAACACACATATCATCGCTAGGGTGTACAACCATCCTCATAATCCTCGTGGCAAACTAGTTTATCACTGGCAATCACACAGCTCTGATATGGGGATTATGGATCCCTATCACGAGAGAGAACCTGTCTCGGCTTTGCTTCGATTATTATTAGGACACTCCGTCTGTCACATTGCTTTTGAGCCTTGTCTATTTCCAGAAAGATCTACAGTGCTCAATAAAATCAAGTCTGATGGGTGACTCATTATTATTTTCATGACGTATGGTTTGTGAATTCCCTTGAGAGTTTGGGTCAGCCAAGTTACAGAAGAGTCACGCTAAATCTGCCGGAGCCAGACGAGCGTAAGCAGCTTTCAGCGTATCAGGTGAAATCACACAGAATGCAATTTGTTGTTTTCACACAAAGTTGCGAAAGTTCCAAATCCTTTACTGATTTTTTTTTTTTTTCTTTAAGCAGGCGTCAGAGCTTGGCCCAAATTCATTGCGGAGGATTTAATTAACTTCTCCAGTCAAACACATTTGCAAGTACAGCAAGATTTAACGTGTGTGTGGTTGGATCATCGACAATGAGATTACCGAAGAACAGAACATCTTTTGGCGGGTTCCCACGAGTGATGAGAAGGTAAAAGATGAAGACCAAAACCAACACGGCAATGCCGATCACCAGGATCACATATGGCCTGTAGAAACACAAACATTTATAAAGAAATATGATTGCAAAGCAGAATACAGGACTCCATTCTGGCTGCTCAGAAATAGATTCATAATAAGTTTTGAATGTTGAGTGAGAAACGGGAAAAGTTCAAGGAAAACTTTTATCATTATATAAGCTCTCTATCATCACAAATCCGTCCGATTCACAGAGTTGACCCTTGTCGCGCTCTCGTATCCACCGCAGCGTCTCTACCTCGTTAAATTCTGCAGCGTTCATCCTTTGAAGGCTGCCAGCTTCTTGCTGCTACGGCTGTCTGTGTGCGCTGCTTGTTAAGCACACTTTTGATTCATAAAAAAAAAAAAAGGGGGGGAGAAAAAGCCTAATCAATCAACTGAGAGAAGAAGCAACATTACAAAAGTGATGGGTGGGGGTGCAGAAAACTTGACGCACACATTAGAAGCGACTATTCAGTTTTGATCTCAAAGCGACCTCTAGTGGAGGTAAAACATATTTTCATAAATTAGTCCTATAAATTCATGGAATTCAATAGCTAATTGGTAATATAATCTAGCAGTAATCCACTTTAAGGAGAAAACCACTGACTCGTTTTTAAATTATATGTTGTGATTCTACGCTTCAAGGAACAAATAGTTCTTTAAGTAAAGAATTTACACATAATTCAATTGTAAGCGTTAAGCAATTTAATTGGTCTAGCTTAATATACTTTGGTAGAATCAGTGTAATTGAGTACGGTTAATTTAGCTAAATTACAAGGATGGGTTCAACTTAATTAGATTCAATAAACTTAATTCAGTCAGTGTAGAAGAGTTTATTTGTGTAGTTTCAGTCTAATGGAGTCATCACGGTTTGAATTTTGAAACCTGAAATCTAAATCATACCACTTTTTGTGGTTTTGGATTGTGAAGATCCCAACTGTAAATATTGGCAAGAACATTCCGCTGTAAACTTTAGCAGTGATTGTTCAAATATGGAAGAAGAAGAATAAAAGCTTGTGCCAAAAACAGGCAGCAAATCAATGAAGGTCACAACTTACTCTTGGAGCGCAGGAACGGCGTTCATGCAGTACAGAATGCCCAGGGCGGAAAGGGAAAACAAAAAGACAAGCGTCTCCATTGCTTCAGGTTCAAAAAGCTACGCGGCCTTGACTCCCAGGCAGAACCCGCGGCGGTGTGGAAATAAACTGTGCCAGGTCGATAGAAAGACAAAAGACTTGACCAATTTGACAACAATGCCAATCCATTTGTGTGTATTTATAGAACAAAAAAATTCAAACCCTCTAGGCTCTTACCGCGTGGCTGCTCTTGTCGAGGATTAATGAAACTTCAGCCTGGCTTGGCCTTCACGGGAGAACCAGAACAGAAGACAAAAAGAGGCTTTGGGGAGCTTGTGCAATTTTGATCCGGTCAGAAATTTGCATAAGTGTTTTCAGCAAAAAGGTCGACTACATACATACTTTACGTCTTACAGTGGAACGATCAGCTAAAATTGGATTCACTCTCTAAGTAATCGAATTTTTCTTTGGCTTTTTTACGTAATGCCACCACAGAAGGGCAAAGATGATGGCAAATAAATTTAGGAGGATTTTAGAACTGCAGTGCCTGGAGTACTAGTATTCCAAATAATCTTTTACTTTTCTCATATTGCAGTCTATGATAGAATTAAAAAGAATGAAACCATTTTTTGTCCAAGATATCATTTACATAGCAAAATGAATTTGCGCAGATGCTAAATTTTGCAACACATTATAATGGTAATGACTAACATGCAAATGACCTTGCCGAATGCCGAAATCAAGTTTCCTTTTTCAGATAAAAAGATATGAGAAGGGGCCCGTGTCAGTACTCAGATTGAACACTAGATGGTAGCAAAGGTCATAGCAAACTGAATTCGTTGAACTCAGACGTCACATTGTCTTTTTAGATTCCACTAACAAATTAGATTAATTAATTGCCTTGCAATTAAGGATGCTTTAAGTGGATGAACTTCCTGCTGTCATTTTGCTAGAGCCCCCATACAGTGATGTCAGATATTTTTAATCAGCAACAATGACAACTAACAACATTATTTTTTTTTTCTTTTAAACGCATTCATCATTTGTTTGTGGGTGTGCTTCCCACCAGCCTCTTTTCTCAGCAAAAAGGGGGGGCTACCAGGAAAACTGTGTGCACGCGCACAAGTGTGTGCACGTGCATGTGTGTGTGTTTGCTGGAAACAACTGGAGCTCTTCCAGCACTGTTCAATAATGTGGGATGGACCAATGGATGCTAAATCGGGACATTTTATTCCGCATCTTTGATATGCTATGACTGTGAATATCATGTGGTTTTCTTTTATTTGAGTGATTTAACACCCCAAATTATGCCCCCCCACCCCTCCGCAAAAATCTGATTTTCTAGTTTCCCCATAAAAAAGTGAACAACAATGACAATATTCAAAATTAGTCTTGCTTTGCTTTGCTTTCTGTTTTTTTCACCCTTTCTTGGATTCAGTTATGTCATTTATTTTACTGCCACGATTTTCCCACCACAGTTATTTTTTATGGACTTTCACAGAAAGAATTGAATTCACACAAACAAAAATTGGGAAAAGAAGGGTTTCCTTTTGTAAATAAATTAAAAAATGAAAGCATAAATAAAGGGGAAACACTTGCTGTTGATGGTTTCATTTTAAAGCACTCCTCTTTTTCTTTTAGTTTTGTAATTAGCTGTCCCACTAGTTAATTACAGCATTCAAACAGGATATAAGGAACTAAAAAATGTGCCCAACCCCAAGCCATTGTTGCCATTGTTTTTTTAATTAAACCCTTTTTTTAGTTTTATTTTAAAATATTTTGTACCAATTGTATGTAGTTTACATTTTTACACTATGAATGAATGAATGTATGAATGAATTATTTGTACTTTATTTGACTTTTCCCCTCCCGGGCTGTTCCCAGTTTTGGCATCTTGACGTCACTGGCGGAAATATTTTTTCGCTATTCAAAATGGCACCCTCTCAATCAGGAAGTAGAGAAAACAAGTAGCGGCGAAGAAGTTGGATAAAATTGCCCATTTTCGTCGATTTGACGTCGGCCGCGGCTCGACATCTGCCCGCGTGTTCGGAGGTCGGACTGGGACGAAGCTAAGACGACGAAGCGGTGAGTGGAATGCGAGAATATTCGTGAAAGCGCTGGCGACACATCGGCAGCTTTGCTATCAAGATGCGTTCTCGGCAGCATGTTATTGACATCGAGTTACGCCGGCTGGTTTATGGTTGGCCTGTTTTTAGGCGAATATGTTGTCTTTTGAAGCGTAGATGTATCACATGTGACGATACATAGTTATATCAGTGTTATTACAAGGATGAATTGACATTCTTCGCGTTACGAGTGAGCCGACTGGGAGCTGTCGCGGTGTAATACGCTAGCTCCGCTTACTACGTAGGAACAGGAACGCATAACCCTGATTAGCTAAATAAATGCTATTTTTAGCACAATCATTTCTCTAGCGACTAATAATACCAAAATAAAAAGAATAAATACATAACAATTCAAATTTTGTACATAATTAAGCCTATAATCGTCGTTTTACTGCGTTAATCCTCGCATTACACAAAACTAAGCTATGCTAACTAAGCTAGTCATTATCGCTGGTACGGCTTGTGATATTCATATTTAAAACACACCATTCGACATTTTAAAGTCTCTAGTGTGTTAATTGTGAGCAAACATAAGCGACGACACGCGTAGTTGTGAGTATTAGAGTATATTTTGGTGGCTGGTTTTGTCGTAGGGGAAGCTAGCAGCGGTGATAGAGTGACACTGTAATGTATAGCTCGAGATGCCTTTCCTTTGTGTGTGTGGAAACAGATGTGGCTCACTTCTCTCAGATGTCTTCATTTTCTCTTCACTACGACAACGATAGAAGGAAAGTGACTTTGACGGACTTGCAGTACATTTAGAAAGGCTTTCCGTCTGTTTACTAAGATATGGTGCTTTTCAAGTTGACCTCAAACATAGTTGGAGTCGTGAAAAAAGTGGAGTACAGTTAACCCCTCGCTTTTCGCTGCTTTAGTAAACAAGCCCGGAGGCGAATGGGGGAAAATCCGCGAATAATTGAAGCACAATATAATATTCATGTTGGAAATATTAATAGTTTTGCTGTTGTTGTTGGTTTTTTTTTTGTTTGATTGTTTTTTTTGTCAACTGCGGCATTGTCCCAGTCGTGTGAAAGAAATTGCATTTTCATGCGTCATGGAGTCCTGACCTTGTTGTCCCTGTGTTGGTTGATTTAAAAAAAAAAAAAAAAAAGCCTTGACAGACAAAAATGATAGGCGGTTTTTCAACAAGAACTTTCTGCGAAATGATAAATATGGGTACCGATACCACGTACCGGTATCAGACAAATACTATCACGATATCTAGCCCGGAAGGCTGCCAATTTCGGTCACCGATGTAATTCCTCGGCGCCCTCTTGTGGTCGTTTTACTATTAGGAAGTGACTTGCTCGCATGGCTAACATTTATTTATTCTAAATGAACAGCATCCATTTCAACCCTCTTAAATGCACATTAAGATGCGATTTCTTTACGTATATGTTCATACAGTAAGGCTTATATTAATTTTATAGAGTCTGTGCCATATTCGCGTGTTGCTACTAGAGGTGAAACTAGCCGCTAATGTTAATGGTTGATTCTTCAGTCTGTGCAGCTTCATTATATTTTGGGGTATTCTCCTTCTTGAGGCAGTTCTTTTCCGAGGTGTTTATAAAAAAATTAATTAAAAAAATCCAAATAAAATTAAATAATTCAAATTTTTAAGTGCTATCCGGCGCACAAACATAATTCTAAGGAAACACGTCTGTTTGTTTTGGATCTCACAATCTGTATTGGGCTGATGTAGAAGAACAAAGATTCATAGTTCATGTTAGCCCATGCCCCCCTTTTGCCTTGTGTGATTCAGGCTTCATTCTCCTCCCCACGTCAGCCGATTGTTAGCAGTGATAAATCTCATTGATGGCCTGTGGCTTGATAGAGGGAGGGTGAAACAAATGTGGAGCGTTATAAAACAGCAGTTGGAAAGGGAGCCTTTCTTTCCAGGAAACTCACAAGCAAGCAAGCAGATCATGGATTTCTTTTTAATTCAAAGTGGTCTTTGTGATGGCCTTGTAGAATTTCCTGATTAGCGTTCACCGTGTATCATTCAGGCCTTTCTGGGAACAAAAGTGTCCAGATCCTTCTGTGAAAGAAGTCATCCATAAAGGAAAGAATAGATTCATATTACATCTACATCGGTGGACGAGTGAACAGTGTGTCCTTCTATGCGATTGATGAGAATTTAGCATGGCTAAGTAACACACGGACAGACAGACATCTGTCAAAAGCACTTATGATGATGTCTTACCCTGGAGAATTTTCACCCAACCCCCTCACTCCTGCTGTTAGTTCCTCCGGTGACGCAAAACAGAATAATGAGATTCTTTTGGGCTAATTAGTCCTGTCTGCGTCTGTACTGTGTCAAATTTGGATGACAGGATGCGACTCAGCACAAATCGACATCCCGCGTTGATGCTTCGTATATAAACAAATGCGAGCAAAGCGTGTCATGGCCGCCATCCAGTCAGCAGATCTCAATATGGTTCGTAGATACCTGCCTGCCCCACTACATTTAGAAAGTCTTTTGAAAACATAATTGCAGCGCTCATATTGTACTGCTAGACACGCATTCCATAGCAGGGGATTAACGCTTTTGCTATGCTAATAGCGCTAAGAAGGAGGTCCTGGAAAAAAAACACACACGGTGTGAATAGAAGGTGGGGGAGCCACCCAACCTTCAATCAACGGCAAAGCCCGTGAGGGTGTTAGTGTCACACGGGATGAGAGGCAACAACCAGCGCTACACGCCTGAATCAACTTCAGGGGAACGGCTGGGATAAAAACAGCCTAATAATAGCTCAGCAGGCTCCATAGAGGCAAATGGCTGGAGGTGGAGATATGAAGTCAAACTGAAAGACTCTGATGAGACTTGAGCGGTCCTGCAATGACAAAATATCCGAAAGAAAATAATAATTTCACGTGTTGCAGGCAAAGGGAAATTCCTATAATACGTAATGCAAAATGCAATGACTCAAGTGAAAAAATGCAGGCCAGAGAATCTCCGCATACTCGTGCTGGCTTTTGACTCGGGTTAACACTTGACCAGCCCACATTTTCACGCTGTTTACATTTCAACCCACCAAAGACAACTGGCTTCACATGTGTGCATTTTACAAGCGCGGAGTTGAGAACCTCACATTTCCCAATCATAACATTTGACACAAAAGCCTTCTATTAACTTTATAGGCAATGGATTATGTTTTCAATTACCAAATGTGCTGAGTTTCTCATTTCAACCTCAGGGAAGAACATCAAGCACTGGTAGTTATATTCCAGTTTTCCACAAAAGGTCACATTTTTAATTGTCAAAGCGTCATATTGTAAACGGACACATAACCACAAGCGAGGCCGGCCTGTGTTGAACTTCTGGGCGTAACAAAAAGAGAGCTAAGTGGCCGTTAATTGGAGGCATCTCCCTTCTGATCCAGCCGGTCTTTCATCTACATGTTGTGTGGCGCCATTGATCCCCTGCAAAGCATTATTTGCTTATCTCCTTCACCCTCCGTGTCTCTATTGACCCAACGGCTTCTCGGTTCACCTGCTCCTCAGTTTTATTTACCATGAGGTGAATTAAGAGCCCCGTTAAAGGGTCTGAATCACTGCAATTTCTCACTCCTTCCCGTGAGTTTGCGGGCATCGTGGTATCCATCACCCGCCCCCGGCAGAAGAGCCACTTTCCGTAATTGACGACAATCGAACGGGGGATCGCGAGACATGCCCGCGCTCAATTATTCATTACGCACCGTGTGATGTGCTCATTTGTGGCCGCGACCGAACAGATGAGTTTTTGACCCAAACTGCTGTTCCGATTAATCGGACATGCACGTGTTTGGCTCGGAGGCAAATAGATGCCCAAGGTGTGGATGAATAATGTAGACTGTTTTTGCACGACCAGTGTTTTCCTGGGAAGTCACTGGTTCCTTTTATGAATATTTCATCACAGCGGCTAATGAATCGGGCGGGGCGGGCCCATCATAACCAGCTAACGGCCCTCTCGATGGCGCGCAGGAAGACAGCTGGAGCCCTGATAAATTCTAACCTGATTACCGCCGATGCTGACGGACATGCAGATTAGTGAAGAATGGCCTGCGTGTTTAGCAGTAAATACTTTATGTCAGTCGAGGGTCATTTTTGTCATCATCGCTTTCTCAAGTTCTCTATGGATCACACAAGAACCAGAGGCTCAGTGTTCATGCAGCTGAATCCGGGGAGGAAGCGGTTGTGTGATTTGCGGCTTGGAACATTGAAGAACTCTGGCTCTTAATTCATCAGGAAATGACATGGAGCTTCAGGGAGCATTTCTCGTGGCTCTAATGTTAGCTTGGCTATCAGTTAAGGTGCGGTAATAATGTACTTTTTAATTACTCACACTGCTTCCTCGTGAGTATTCAGCGTGATTTGGCAGCTTAAGGAAGTCACACTTGCCTGGATGAGCTCCATGACGCTCGCTCGGACCACCGGCGCACAACCGCATTTCCTCACCAAGCACACGTCGGGTGCCATAAAGCCAACAACGTGCGTTGTGTGTCACTTCTGCATGTCTCTCAAATGCGGCTGTGATTCATCTCAGCAACGTGTTTGCTTTGTACTACAGTTTAGAAACGATTTTTACAGTGGAGTTCATTTAAACTCGTGTCCCTGAACGCAGCTTAGATTTAGGCCACCCAGAGAGAGATGGGTGAGGGTGGGGGAGACTCCGGAGAGGGTTGTACAGAAGAACTGTGGTTATAAACAGATTTGAAAGATAACACTTGGAAGTGGTTTCCGTCGTTTTGTTTAAAAATAACCACACGGGGGTCTAAAATGAATTGCTTGCTCGTTTTGGGGGGAATACTTCTTGTGTCCTCAAAGGTTGCGTTTTGGTTATTAATGTTTTATTTGTGTTGGTTTATCCCGTCTGGCTCCAGCGCCCATCCTCCTACTGATAACACTCCACACCACCTCCCTCTTCCTCTCTGCATGAGAGCATTTGGAGGTTTATTGAATGAGAATATCTGGGAGCAGTCTTAAAACAATCAGTATTGATTATCTGGAGTGTGGTGAGCATATGGAAAGACAGTCATGGCGTCGAATTTACCACCACGTTTGTTTACATCGCAGAAAGTCAAGTCGAAACAGAAGAGCCAGTATTTCAACTGCTTTATACACAGTCCCCAGAGAAATCGGGATTTTTGCATCCCAAAGTGACCTCGTTTGCAGATTTTTCCACCAATTAGAGCAGAAAAAAAAAAAGACTTTTTTACTGGCAGTTTGCACAAAGGCACAACGAGGATGCGTAATTAACAATTTTGTAAAGGAAGCTCAAATGCTAAAATCGGACAGCCTCACTGAAAAAAAAATATTGTTAAAAAAATATATATATCTATATAACACACATACACTTGATTTTGGTATGTTACCTTTTTTGGCCGATTCGAAGCAACATCAGCCTGAAAGTAAAATGGCCTCCTTGTGTGCACAGTGAACATATTGGGTCTCGCTCATACGCAAACACACACACACACACCCACCAAGACACACAAAGGCCCTCTTATTCCGACCCTCGTGAACTCTATTAGGCTTTATCACCCTAGCTTTGTCCCCAGCGAACAACACCCTGGCGTATGGCCCGGCAAAGCGGGGGCACACTGTTGCGAGAGCAAAGTAAGCTAGCAAAATTGGGGGAGGGCTTGATTAGGGTGACAGCGAGGGAGTGACACAAAATTTGTAGAGTATAACGAAATTGGATTGATTTAGCTGTCAAACCCAATTGTGGCATGTTATTGCTGAGGGTCATGAAAAGAAGTCTGTTATGCTTCAGGCTGTTTCAAGAGGCGACAATTAACATACTCGAGAAGACTGCTTTGACTTATGGCACGCTTAAGGCCAGAATTATTCAAAAGCTGCTTTTTGAGTTGGTGTATTTTAGTTGTTGAGCTTTTTTTTTTTTTTTTTTTTTAGCTATCTATAGTGTCTATCCAGGCTAGATGAGTCACCAGCCAATATTGCATTCTCACGCATATTTATTTACACATACTAAGCATTGAGGATCTTTACAAGATAAAGGTAAGAGGCTAAACCAGGTGAAGCTCAGTCATGCTTAGTTGAATTTCTGTCAAGATTATTTTGCCTTACATAATGTTTTCTGAGGTTTGTTATTTTGCAATTTGAGGTGATCACAAAAAAATAACATTGAAATCACTGTTGTGCTTGAATGGCTCTGTCTACAAAAGCTCATTTTCTCTGCTCTTTTGTCAGACACCAGTGTTTTTGATGAAACCAACTCATGTTCTGCTTATTACGAAAGATACTTTTTCTGGTGAAAGAAGACAATATTCTGTGGATCTAACATGTCTGGTAATACAATATCAGGAACCTGCTTTTGTCCTTTTTACAGGTCATGGAGAGTGTTTTTCCGTGAGAGAGGTACAATCTGGGACAGCGCCAGCAGCAGGGTTGGCAGTTTGGGCCATAGTAGAGGTCATCTCGTGGTCATGTGTGCAACTCCAGTCTGATGCCCACCCTCCCCTCAGCGCTGGCCATGGACGGGGAGAACTACCTGCATCCAGAAGGCCCTCAGCTGGACACCAGCTTGTTCGTTGTAACCCCCTCAAACATGGAGGTAAGCGTCTTCCTTTATTTTCGCCTCTTCATCTCCTTTTGTTTCTGCACGTGAACTTTGTGTTTTTTTAGAGTTCTCTCTTTGGCTCCCCTGGCTCCTGGAGGTCCTTCTCTCAGCAGGCCGGATACAGCGTGCACTGCCCTATGCAATCCGGAAACCAGTAAGTTGCTTTTTTTTTTTTTTTTGCACCCCACAATGGAAAAAAAATATGCCGACAAGTATAGCTGTTTGCTAGACCTTGGACAGCGCTGACCTAAATCAATCTGAATATCGTGTGAATGTTGTTGTTGCCGTGGCAACCGCTGTCACCCCTCCCCCCCAAGTGAAACATGATTTCATTTCACACATAGATCTTGTATATATAGTGAGTGAGTTGTTTGTGTTTACCATAAGCACAGTAAAAATAAAAAATGTTCTTTTCACTTTTTGATCAGCAACCGCCAACCATTTAGATTTATTTCACTTTCAGATGCATAAATCAACATTAATATCATAACGTCTGAGATTTAGTCTTATTTATCCCCGCATTTTCTTCAATCCAGGTATAGCCAAAAGGCCAGAGGGAGGCGTCCAAGTTTTGCTTAAGACCGCCTTTAATCTGACAGTGTCTTTCGACTTTATGACCTCATAGCTGAATTAGAGGTTACTGTCAAAGGCTGTATGTAGCGTGAGCACGAGAGAGCCTGTGTACGTCGGGCTCCCTCCATGCGCATCACAACTCTGCTGAGAATGTGGAAGTCTTGTCTGGACAGGTGATTTGAAAGTAAGCCATACGCTGGAAGGCAAGGAAAGATATTTTTATTTATATGGCGCATTTAAAAGCATTTAAAAATAACAACTCCAGAACAAAAAAAAAATGACATCACCAAAAATGAGAATTTAAGATTTCTTTTTCTTTGTGGTTCCAAACGGGAACTTTTTGTCCCGTTGTTTGTATACCAAACAAGTGTTTGTAACAGCCGGGCGGGAGTCGGTCAAGGTATGCCGGATACTCTTTGTGCACTCGTTGACATGGCCTGTAGACAGACTCTACGGATGATAGCATGTTGATAATGTGCCGGGTTCATATTTCATAACTGACTGAAAGGAAGAGATTTGTCACACTTGCATAATATCAGACGACACTGTCGCTGTAGACGTTCTGTTCCGTGAAGATGTGTTCCAGCGACCCAACCAGTTTAGCATGTCTGGCTATTTTAACGTGTGATAAAGTTGGTTTACGCATCATAAACTAAAATGTGAGGATCAAGTAAAATGTTTCAAGGGGAGCTCTAATTTGGGAAAATCATTCCATTTATTTAATTGCATTAATTGCTTGAAAGGACAATTTGTGCGTTGCTTGATGTTGCTATGCAACATTTTTCACACTCAATGGCCACCGGCACGATATTTGACAGATTTTTTTAAAAAAAAATTTATCTTCTACGGTTTGGGTGTGTTAAAGCGATCTCTGACCTGTGCTTGAGGACACCGAAACAAATCCTGCAAATAGCTTTGGCAGAGCTTTCTTAGTCCTACTGAGCTCTGTCATGTGATTGGTGGATACGCAAAGTGGTGGTGCACTTCAACCGTTCTACCTGAACAAAGGTTTGCTTTTGGTTTCTTGGGTGTGTGCGTTGTTCACCTTTTCCAAAGCACGCAGACTCGTAACGATATAATGAGCCGCTCTCACGCGTTAAAGTGGAATTCCTTTCAGTTTGTGTCTGGTTCACAAGAGAATGAGGATATAAGTGAAACCTCGACTGTTGACTTCCGAGTTGTTCTTATTTCTAAAGAAATGTTCACAGAGGAAGTAATGTCATGTGAATGATTCTGTTCCCAGAGATTTTTTTATTTTTATTTTTTCTCAGAAAAATGAAACTCTTTCTCTCCACCTCTCCAGGCAATACCACTTGAACAGCAGCAGCGCTCCCGCCACCACTACACCGGATGTGCACCTTGACATGTACTCTGCGTTCTCAGACATGGATTTCCCTTGCCTCAACCGGCCCAGAAATGGCGATTTCTCCCAGGTTGGTGAACGGCAAAATGTCACTCTGGCTTATCAGCTTAGAGTTGCATCCATGAATTGTTTAAAAAAAACAACATTTTTTTTAAAAAACCGGAAGCTCAATCATGGTTGACATCATTTTCCATATCTACTGATAAACATCAGTAGACCACTGTCTAATGTGATCTCATTTATAGACAGAGTGGCGGCGGTCAGCTTGACAAGCTTTGATCGATACGTTGCTCTTGCACGATGGTGCCGTGCGACATTTTCATGTGCAACAGAATTTCTTGTACGTCCTTGGCACCAACTTCCATTTTACTATTAGCCTGGGCGGTTGCGCCATCTTGTGGGATGGCGGTTATGGTGGCAAGGCATTACAATTTGTAAATGGTAAACCACAAGGAAGTATGTGGGCGTTCACGTCAGTTTAAAACGGACAAATGAATTCATAAAACGTTTCCTGTACAACCAAGATCTTTATTAACGTTAACATGATCATTTAAAGTTCACGGCTGGTAATCGAGGTACCACCCACACGCAAACATATGGTTGATGTGTGTCAAGATAAGTCCGTTTTGTGGAAGTGACAAGTTTTGGGCCTGATATTGGTTGTGTTTATCTTTTTTTTTTTTTTTTTTTTCTGTGCTCATGATTCATAGTTAAGGCTCTCTGGTGCCATTTTGCTTACTACAGGCACACACTCATCGGGCAGAGTATTCCCACTTATATGATGACACCATGGACAGGCGCCACTCTGTCTATGAGAGTCTTTTCTCCATTTCACTCGCACAAAGATGGATATTACAGTATATTATCCTGACGTGATATCATGGATTCCTGGAAGCTGGGGGTGCAAATGGACCCATTTGTCTCACCAGCGATGGAATTGATGGACGTTTTTTTGTAATGTTTGGAGACAAGCCTGAAGGTGTTTTGGATCTGCTTGTGTAATTATTTTGTTTCTTGCCATGATGGCCTTGAATTTGATTAAACTGAACTTCCTCAGGATAAAAAAAAAAGTGTGCAGGTTAAATATAGAGAAAAATATTTTGATCAACAGGATATATCAAATTTACCTCATGTTTTCAACCTGGTAATGAACGAGTTAAATTACAAACCAGTTTTTCCCGTTAGGACAAATATACAAATAAATGTTTATAACTGCAGGTATTGTGTAAGGGAACATTTTAATATGCTCAACTGTTGGAGCAGATTGAAAAGAGGTCAATTATATTGTTTTGGATAATTGTATAATAGGGGGAATTATATGACCATCTGCTATCAGTAAAATACATTTTATATCAAAATAATTGCATTGCTCATATTTTACTGAGCAGCCTTTTCTGTCAAAAAGTTATTTTTGGAGGATTATCACACTTTGGCTTGATAATATTTTGAAGATCTGTTGGTAAGGTCTCAATCGAGAGCCTTAACGGGAAAAACAAGCGTATGTATTTAGAACAGCAACCGGGCAGCGCATTAGTTTTCTAAATATAATAATCGTTCCAAAGAAAAAAAAAGATGGCAATTAAATATAGCAGTAACCGGTGGCGTGAGAGGAGTGGCCGGGTTCAGAGCGCAATTCTGTTTACACTACAAATGCGGTTGAGTTACACCATGTACAGTAAAATGGGTCTGACTGCCGGTAACTGTAGTCACTTACCAACAAAAGCATCATTTCCTGAAAGCTCCTCCTCCTCTCCCTCCCTCACCCCTCCTTTCCTCCACTCTCTCTCTCTCTCTCAGGCCACCTCTTTGAGGAACTATTAGTGCATAACCACCATGACTTATCACTTAGCGCCTATACCCTAGCGGCCTTGTTTTAGACCTGGGTGCTGCTCGGCTCATTCACAAGAGCGTCACCTCCACAGAAGGCAGATGTGTTGCGTTCAACCAGAGAAGAGCCGTGAAAGGGCTGAGTGGGTCCTACTGGCTGGAAGGGAAACCTCATGGATCTTGTAGTCAGGGCTTCAAGGTGAAGCAGGAGTGTGTCTTGAGTTTGTTTGCGCGTGTCCATCCCCCCCCCCCCTTCCTCCCCTTCAAGCAAAGTCTGGACCCATGTCGCTCATGCAGTTCTGGACTAAATTGTATTCACAGCTGGGACGGCCACTCCCCAAGGTACGATTATTTGCTTTGCCTTGAATTATTCTTAAGCGGAGTGTTCCGATTTGTGGGTTCGAACCCAAAATGAGTTTAGCGTGAGTGTTTTATCGGTAAAAGGCATTAATGGATCTTGAGTTGATCTGCGCTTGTGCGGAGACCAGTCCAGAGTAGAGTTGCCCAAAAACAGCTGCGATGGGTTCCAGCTCACCTTTAAAAAAAAAAAATGATTTGTTGATCTTTTTGGCTTTTGGATTCATGACTTCTTTGTTCATATTGGGACAAGAGACCTGCCGTTTCAAGAACATTTGAGATTCCATGAGGAACATTGTGGGCTGCTTTAATGTCTTCCAAATAGATAAGCACTTCAGAACTTAATTGTAACACGCTTGTTATTGAATCCAGTTTGAACGTTGACCCAAGACTGACCCCCACATGTAGCCCAACGCTCCACTCATGACAAATGGCTACTTGTGTCCCACATTCTATTCCCGGAAAAGCGAGAACCCGATATGTCATTCAAAGTCGCCTGTTTGGTTCCCTTCTGCAATGTCAGCATTTTTGTCCTTGTATCATTAAATACCCGGACTTTGGCTTTGAGTAATATCTGTAGTACTTCATGCGAGTTTGTTAGGAGGAAAATTAATAGGAAGCTAGGGACAGTCAGCTTCCTGATTGTCTGGTTAAACATCAACCGTGACCTTTGACATGCCGCTTACTGGCAGTGAATAAGCAGCAAGGGATGAGTAGTGCACCACTAGCACGTGTCATTGACTAGAATGGTAGCTTTTGTATACTTTATAAACTGAGTGGTCATGACGACACAAAATCTTTTGAATTGTTATTTACTAATTACAACAATTGATACGCCTCGTTCAGCACGAGCGTCTGAGCAATTTTGGCTCTCCTGTCATGTGACCCCTAAGGTTTTTATGCTCAGTGATACTTTATTATTGATTTCCTTATTGTCAGGACACGTGGCGCCTTTTCCACACGAGATTTAAACTGAAAATAATGATGGCCTCCAGATGTACCCCATGAACTCACACAGACGCTATGGGGCAAATTTTGTTGACTGCTTGGACAAGGTCAACAGCTGAGCACAAAATATGGCTTGTTTCACTCTTCCCGAGCGCTCGGGTATGGTGATGTCATCACCCGCAGTTTGTCCGCTTCACTCACACACCGTTTAGATATTGACACGCAGGGCCGCGGTGCTTACACTGCAAACAACAGCGACATCGTTCTCACCGACACTTCAAGTATTTGCTCCTCTTCTTGCGTAGGAATCTGGCTGGAAGCCAAAATCAACAAAGCCCAAAGGTGAGGTTTTGGGGGATGGCAAAATGGGAAGACTTTGGAATGGTGACGTTTTGAGTTTTCAGTCTTGGAAAAGCGAGCGAGCGAGTGTGTAGGCGGGGGAAGCCCTGAACGTGGCTCGTCTTGTATGCGTTTTGAAATTCACCGCATTGTGGCCAGTGAACAAATACCAGAGTTGTTGCCGACTTGCATTTTCGTCATAGCAGAAGTTATCATAAAATCTAGCTGGCAGGAACGCAAATCTAATTTACTCGTGGTGCCTCAACAAACGTATCTTTTGAATCTCCAAGCACCAACCAATCTTTCCGTCCTCCCTCATTTAAACTTGTGTCATCTTGTTTTTATTCTATTTAGATCCCTGCTTTGTTTACCCTTCGGGAAAGACCGGATATTTTTAATTCTTATATTATTTTTTTTGCACAGAACTCAGCAAAGGTGAAATATGTACACAAGGGTGTATTTGCTTCGGCTCACATTCTTGTTGGACAGTGACAAATTGCTTTCAACACAACCGTAAAAAAAGAAGGGCGTGTCGGGTGTTAGATTTTACTCTTGGCGTTCCCTTACACACGGGTGTCATTCCTACGATATTACACAGACAAACCTTTGGCGAAAAAATGGCGTGGCAGCATTGGGAGTTTAAAAACTACCTCTCATGTCTCTCATACTCTCGTGTTGACATTTATTTAATCATCTCTTTGTTAATCCGGAAATATTTCACCTTTACTGGTGTCTGTGTGAAATAAAAGCCTGTGTCTTCTGTTACGGCTACTTTGCAGAATCCCCGTGTGAAAAAAAAAAAAAATTTAGCTGCAGACATATGTTTAGTTCTATGTTTATATGTCGACTTCCTTGTACGGTCGTGCTGGAACTTATCTTCATGTGATAAGCTGTGACTTTGCTGTTTTATATGGAGAGCAGCTGCAAAGCTTCATGACAGCCACACATTATTGCATTTTTACGTCGTTTGCTTTGTTATTATTATTATTTTTCCATGAACCACTGTGTCAAACAGATTGCTTCTTAGCAGTATACGCCTCCCTCCTATCATTCATCCCAAGGCGCGTGAGTGCTGTAATTTATCGCCTCTGCGTGCAGGACAGCATCTTGCTTGTCACGTTAAGTTCATTTGATCAAAAGATTGCCCAAGCGGCGCTAAAGGGGGGGAAGAAGACGTGTGACTGCGTTGGGAAACTGGGGCAAAAGTAAAAAATGTGAAAGAGTACTTTTGTTGAACAGCACATGGGTGGAGAAATGACAAAATAAAAAAAAAAGCGTGAGACTTCCATGCCCTTCTGTGAATATGTTCATCATCTCCTGGAAGCCATTTTGGAAAGAGACACTTTGAAAAACATTCATGGTGTGTGGCTTGTTTTTTTTTGTTAATGAAATTTGGATTTAGAAGAGAGTGAAGCAGGATTAGCGGTTGCATGGATGCGTTGGCTGTGTGCTGCCAAAGGAGCCAGATTAGCATCAGTGCAGTTGGAATTCAAGTCTTATCTCTGTGCGGCAGGGCCCGGTTTTAGGAATAGTCGATGAACCAGCTCGGAGTACACGTCTGCCGCGGGACAAGTAACACTGCTGCCTCTGTTCCACTCTGCTTGACAACTCGATTAGCATAGCGCTGAGCTCGGAGGTGTCTCGCTTCGCACCGGCCCGACGCGCTTCGCTCAAACCCACATTTTAGGGGAAATGTAAGATGAATTTCAAATGAGATTTGTAAATTGTTGTACTGCATATTTGGAAGTCAAACTGTATTTTGTGCGCCACCATTTATCAGCCCATGACTTTGACAGAAGACCCCCTTTCAGTAAATCCGGCAGAGGTAAACAAAAGCTTTTTTTTTGCTGCTGTTTGGAGAGAAGGAAGAAAAAAACACATCCTGTTTTCCTCGATTAAAAATGACAATATGCTGCTTATCTGTGTGTTTCCACCATGGTGCCTCTGCAAAAAGGAAGGGTGGGTCCTTTGTTTATGGCCTTCTTTACTCATCTGTCGCAGCCAGAACCAGCTCAGGGTGTGAAATAGAATAATAAAGACTCAGATGAGAGAGGCGCTACAAAGTTACACATACCTCCCCCGCCCAGTCCTCCTCCTTTCTTAAACATTCACCCTCAATCCCACTTTTAAGGCAGCCAATCAGAGACCAAATCCAGAAAGCCTGTTTTTCATGTCTGATCTTGCCCGCGAGAAGTGACTGTACTCGCACAAAAGGAGTCCAAGCTTGCTTCCACGCGACCATCCGCAAGTCACTCACATCAGAGTACAAAAATAACACCCAGGCTTCATTCCCACACCATGCGGTCATGTTTATACCCACAGCCCCCCAGCATCTTGTCCTCTTTCGCCGGTCAGACATGTTTGGCGGAACTGTGGCGTAATGCGCGGTGATAATTAGCCTGGCATATTGTTTAAAAGGAGTCACGATGATATCCTGAGGCTTCCTGGACTGTGGAGACCACCCTCGTAATCGCAATGAAAAGTAGGACACGAGTTTTCTGCAAGCGTAACCTTTTGAGAAGATGCTTGCATGAAAGAAAGATCTCTAATTAACTATGCGGGCAATGTTTTATTACTTCTGTAAAAGCTGTAAATTAAATTAGGGTAAAACTGCGGTTTGCAGCACGACACCCAAAGTCAAATTGTGACAGATGCATATTAAGAAAAATAATAATTCATGCGACAGTAATTTTTTTTTTAACGAAAACGACATTTTAGAAAAAAAAACCTCATCCCTGATATCAAGGTGGAACTCAATGCTCCTCTTCTCCACCCATAGGATCTGTCCTGCATCGATGACCTCTCCACCAATTCCCTGTTCTCCTCTCCGGCCGACTCACTGTCCGAGTATGCCGACGCCCAGTCCTTCATTAGCACCGATCACCTGGACACGGTGCCCACGCTCTGGGACATCAACACGAGTACCACCACCACCACCACCAACAACGGCGCCGCCACTACACCAGCGCAGAACCAGCTGGAGGTCAGTACACACACACACAATATGTGCTTCTTTTTTTCTTTCCCCCCTTTTCATCTGTTTCCCCATCCATTTGTGCTTATTGAATGTTTTTGTTGACAGCTTAAAGGCTCCAGCAGGTTTCAGGGCTTGGCCAGTTTGGATGATATAACCGCTATAATCAGCGTGCCACCTTTAGGAGGATTTCAGGTAGCCGCATCAATTTGAGTAACTCGCTCTCTCTCTCTCTCTTTGTGCCACCTCCATGAGTGGTTTGCTCTCAAATGTGCACCCATGCAGATTAAGTATCGGTTGTAGCAGAAGTGGTTGGACTTGAGCTCGAAATTGCCACAGATGCTCATTCGCTGTGATTTGTAGCATTCTGTATTATCACGGATGATGTAAGCGTTGCATCCTATTTGCAACAACGCCGAGATAAAGCAGTATTGAGGCCACATTAGAAAAGAAAAATCATAATTTATTCTCTTAATCTACTTTGTCCTTGTTTGTTTTTCTGTGTGATACAATGTATACATTTTTATTTTCATTGTTTCCCGATTACCTTCCCCACCTACCTTCATACAAAACAAATACCAAATCTTCCATCATCTGTTTCTTTTTTAAATTACAATGTAGTGTCATACTGTTAATAGAGTTTAACTGCCAACATTTTGATTGTCCAAGATGTTTATACTTTCTGCTCTTAGCCGCTTAACTTTTATTTCCATCGCTGCATTGTCATTTGTGTTCCTTAATTGTGCCTGGCTACTAACATTCCTTTTGCCAACATCACCTAGGCAAAAATCAGAACTGCACACTAGCGGCGCTTATGGCTCTGTTAAATGTTGTCTTTGCTACTGCCAGACTCAGAGAGCCCAATCACCCCCGGAGGAAGAGGAGGAAGCAGAGGAAGAGGATTCAGAGGAACTGGGCCATGTCGACACGTATGCTGAGTACAGACCTTCCAAATGTAGGTCACTAGCTAACCATGGCAAAATCTGGCCCCGTTCAGACAACTTCATTTTATTTTCCCCCTTTCTCCTCGTCAGCCACGATCGGAATTTCCCATCCCGACATAGTGGTGGAGACCAACACTCTGTCCAGCGTCCCTCCTCCGGACATCACATATACTCTATCTATACCCCAGCCGACCATTAACAGCGGCCTGCTCTCCGCCCTGCAGCTAGAAGCCATCATCTACGCATGTCAGGTAACACAGAGGCATCTCCCGCCAGTCATTCCCATTCACGGCAATGAGTTGACCCGGTCTCTCTCGTTTTGCCAGCAACACGAGGTCATCCTACAGAACAACCAACGGGCAGGCTTCCTGATTGGAGATGGCGCCGGCGTGGGAAAGGGACGTACTGTTGCGGGAATCATCCTGGAAAACTACCTTAAGGGAAGAAAAAAATCACTATGGTGAGTTAGCACTGGACTCAATAGGTTTTTGGAAAAAGGTATTTATTTGTCATGTCAATTTTTTTGAGGCTGCAGTTTGCTTGCAGCAAATTCTCAAAGATGAGCAGTGACTCAGTATAATGCTATCTTAATTGTAGCCTGTGCGTGCAGCGCGGGCCCGACAGGATGTGAACTCACCACTCGGCCAACCCCAGATTTCGGTCGGCCGCCATAAAATTCATACGCACGGACGACATCACCTGATTTGCATGCGCTTCTACTCCGTTCTGTCCAGCTGCGTACGCCCAATGACTAATCCTACTGTTCTCTGCCCGCAGGTTCAGCATATCCAATGACCTGAAATTTGATGCAGAGCGAGATCTCAAAGACATAGATGCACCGACTATTCCCGTGCATGCCTTAAACAAAGTGAGTGCAGGTGTTGACCAAGAAGGCCGTGCTTTCGAAGCGCTCGTGCGAAACGGAGCAAAGTCACACCGGGTGACTGTGTTGCAGATTAAGTATGGAGACACAGCTACCTCAGAAGGAGTCCTCTTTGCGACCTACTCTGCGCTGATTGGCGAGAGCCAGGCGGGTGGGCAGCACCGCACGCGGATTAAACAGATCCTGGACTGGTGCAAGCCGGATTTTGACGGAGTTGTATCCTTTCATTTTCCCCAATGACGCACACATTCCTCCTCCACTTCCAGTGTGCTTTGAACACACACACACAGAGTTCTCTGTGTTGTTTGCCCTTGACCTGAATTCTCCTCCTCACAGATTATTTTTGATGAATGCCACAAAGCCAAGAATGCCACGTCAACAAAGATGGGCAAGGCGGTGCTTGATCTGCAGAACAAGCTGCCACGGGCCAGAGTGGTGTATGCCAGTGCCACAGGTACGTAAACTGGATTGGCCAAACAGTGGAACTGTCACATCCCAGTGTTTGTCGTTTCAAAACAAATGTTGCCATAACTTAAGTGGACAGCGTGGTGGCCTAGTGGTTAGTACGTGTGTGTCACAGTTATGAGGTTTGCGGTTGGAATGCTTACGTGGTATCGAAATGAACATTCATGATAGTAATATTGGAAATTAAAACATTTTCCTGAAAATGTGACCCTTTCTCAGACTTTTGAATTGGGATGATCCCTGAGGTACAACTCAACACCCCTTTTGTCGCCTAGGTGCCTCTGAGCCAAAGAACATGATCTACATGAGCCGCCTGGGTATCTGGGGTGAGGGCACGCCTTTCAGGGCCTTTGACGACTTCCTGCACGCCATCGAGAAAAGGTTTGCGGTGTTTAATGTTTTCAAATGACTCACAAATCATGCGGGTTTCCTGTTCTTGTAAAATAACATCTATTTCCTCATATCGTAGCCAAGGCGGGGATTTTTTTTTTTTTATTCAGTCAATCGTGCCCAGTCAATTTGTTGAGATATATTTGCTATGTGTAAACAGAGGCGTGGGCGCCATGGAGATTGTTGCCATGGATATGAAGGTGAGCGGGATGTACATAGCCAGGCAGTTGAGCTTCTCAGGGGTGTCTTTCCGCATTGAAGAGATCGGACTGGACAGCGACTTTAAGCTGGTCTACAATAAAGCCGCCAAATTGGTGAGCGTCGCAATCCAACATCGAAAGAACGCATTTGCTTTTTAACTCAACGCTGTTTCTTTTTTTTTTTAGTGGGCAGAGGCACTGCAGGTCTTCATGCGCGCCGCCGACGAGCTTGGCCTGGTCAGCAGGAAGTCCCTGTGGGGCCAGTTCTGGTCGTCTCACCAGCGCTTTTTCAAATACCTCTGTATAGCTGCCAAGGTCCGCTGCCTGGTGGAGTTGGCCAAGAAAGAGCTGGAGGCAGGAAAGGTCAGCACAAATCACTGGAACGCAGAGTCAGCAAGTTTGCGCTCTGTGTGGAAATAACCAGACGGAAATTCAGACAGGGGAGAAATTGCACATAATGGTGCTGGTCATAAAAAAAAAATCTCATTTTTGTCTGCATATTTCTCTCCTTTTGGCTTCTTTACACATTCCAAAAACATTCATGTTAGGTTCTTCTCTGTGAGACAACATTTGCTCATACCTCTTTGTTACTCTCCAACACAGTGCATCGTCATTGGCCTGCAATCTACCGGGGAGTCGCGCACCAGAGAGGTTCTGGACGAGAATGATGGTCACCTTGACCGATTTGTCTCTGCCGCAGAGTGAGTGAGCCCCATAAGCTTTGGAATGTATCCACGTTTTTGTCTGTGTTTGAGATTCACCAACTTCACACCCCCTGGGGCAAATTTAGTATATTAAAGCACACACGGAATTTTCATCTACCTGCCAGTACCTGACAAACACGTAATGAATCTTGAGCTGCTTTGTTTAGCCTCTAACAGCTTCACTGTCTTGCCTTCAGGGGAGTATTCCAGTCTCTTGTTACCAAACATTTCCCTTCTGAGAAGCAGAGGAGAGAAAAGGCACCAGGGAATAAGAGAAAACGTAAGCCCACATTTGTCTACTGTCGTAACCGTTTGGTCTCTAGACATCATCTTAACTGCTCATGTCATCTTCAGGCAAGCCTCGAGGTCGCCATCCTAAGGTACCCAAGCACACGGTGGACAGCGTCGGCGTCATAAGCATCAACAGCGACGACAGCAGCACCGACTCTGACGGCATGGACACCGATTCCAACTCGTCTCCGGACTCGCTGCTGGACAACGATGATGTCATTTTTGTCAACCACACGAGCTGCCACACTGGTGTGTGTTTTTTGTTTTGTTGTTGCTGTTGTTGATATGGTCTGACATTCCTCTCATGTGGATTTCCAGTCAGGATAGAGGAGATGAAGCAGGGTCTCCTCAATAAGATTTCACAACTGGGAAAAGAACTACCTCTCAACACCCTGGACGAGCTTATTGATAAGTTTGGAGGGCCTGATAAAGTCTCTGAGGTGCGAGCCGCCTGAAGCATGCAACAACTTTACAATTAATTAGCATGTTTAAATCTTTTTTTTTTTAATCATTGTCAAACAGATGACCGGGCGTAAGGGTCGTGTGGTGCGACGTCCTGAAGGCATCGTCCGTTACGAGTCACGCGCTGAGCAGGGCCTCACCATTGACCACATCAACATCAAGGAGAAAGACCGCTTCATGAGTGGAGAGAAGGTCGGTTTCATTTGTGCTTATTATTGGAATTTTGGCTTCTGTGGGTACCGCTGTTTTGGTTAGCAAATGGACTCTTTTTCATCCATGAGCAATTTTTTTTCCTTCACATAATGCAATTCAAGTCTTTCTCTCACCCTAGCTGGTGGCCATCATCTCCGAAGCAGCCAGCTCTGGAATTTCCCTGCAGGCGGACAAGAGGATAAAAAACCAGCGGCGGCGAGTCCACATGACATTGGAGCTACCTTGGAGCGCAGACAGGGCCATTCAGCAGTTTGGTGAGTCCAAGTTTGGATCAGTTGCGGGCACAACTGGGCTTCTGCTGCATCAGGCGGTTGCATTTGTGTTGGCTAAAACAATTCAAGATAAATGCTTTTATTCATCTCACGCAGTGGGACTGTTCATTTTTCAGTAGACTGTTTATTATGGACACTAAGTTGTATTCAATTATTCAGACAGAAGAACTGCCTGCCCGATCTATTGTGCATAATTGTATGTCGTAGAGTCTCTAATGGATTTATTGTTTGCAGCCATTGTGCTAACAGCTCAATTAATTATTTCCATTAGCTGTGCTTGTCTGGCTTTGAGCATAAATGACTGTGTGTGCATGTACATATGCATGATGAGCCTTGTGTTGAAAACCTGGCGCCAGAAAACATTAATAAAGCAGATGGTCTTGGTTTAAAACAGGGATGGGGACCATATGGCTTTTGACCATGCAGTTCTAAAAACAACTAAAACCTTGGAAGAACTGCCATTCAAAGCCCACAAATGATCAGAAGTTACATAATATGTTAAAACAATCAGAATAATAATACATTTAGAAAAGTGGGGACACTAAAATAATTTTATTTTTCAGGCCGTACCCATCGGTCCAATCAAGTGACAGCTCCAGAGTACATCTTCCTCATCTCGGAACTTGCCGGCGAGAGACGTTTCGCCTCCATCGTTGCAAAGAGACTGGAAAGCCTGGTAAATAATCCACCCGTGTGTACGTTTGTAACGTTATAAACTTAGCTGGCAACAATTGGGATATGAAATTGGATCGCTCTGGGTTCAAATCAGGCGTCTAACAAATGCGAAGGTCAGATTTTAATCAGACTTTCTGGATAAATGACAAGCCAAGGGTCACTTTCCATGATGCACTTGAGCGACGAGCCATTTATTTCCAGAGTGACACAGCGTAACAGAAAAAGACACAAGGGGGTGGGCTGGCGGGGATGTCCATTCCAGGAAGCCACAGCTGTGTTTGCCAAGCGTGTTCGGTAAATCCGCCGGTCATATCCCACGTTCCCTGTGCTCAGCTTATGAAATGTTTACTCACCCACTTGAAGTGTGCAACCAACCACCTTTGCGCCCTTGCCGACTCCAGCGAAAAGATCCATCCAGCTTTCTCAACCATCTTTCACAACCGTCACCTCCTGCACAGTAGAAATTAAAGCGAGATGGGAAAAGCACATTAGAGATCTTCAATATTATGAACATTATTAAAACAAAAGAAAAATGCTCTGTGGCCGTATAGCGACTTAAAACAACAATATCGAGCCACTATCATAACACTCATAAATGTCACAAGATGTAAACCACAAGCTAATATGACCCAATAAAAATAGATTTCTGGTAATTCTGTTCAATAAAAGTTGTGACCTCACTTCTAACTGCAGCCTGGGATCATCGTGTGCTGTTCTTGTACTCCCGCATCACGTTGGTCTTCCTGTTATTTGGTTGATGATGCTAATGCTTGCAAAAAAAAAAAAGTTTACGCTCATCCTCTTTGCAGGGTGCATTAACACATGGAGACAGACGGGCGACTGAAACCAGAGACTTAAGCAAGTACAACTTTGAGAACAAGGTGGGTACAGAGGCTACTTTTATTTGTCATGCCGGCAACGTTGACACAACAATTTGTGCTCCTCCTTTGCAGTATGGTACCAAGGCTCTGGATAAAATCACCAAAGCAATCTTGGGCCACATAGAGAACAAGGTGCCCGTGCCTAAAGATTACCCCGGAGGTGACGCCATGTTCTTCAGAGGTAGGTACTCAGTACTCGTCAACATTCAAGAGTGCTCAAAGCTCAATGTGTTGATTTTTTTTTTTTTCCTTTTTACGCCAGATATGAAACATGGAATGATGGATGTGGGCATCTTCTGTCGGGAATCTCGCTTTGGCATCAATACAGAGAAAGGTCAGTGGTGTGCAATTTGTCAAGGAGGTTATTCGTTCGGCAACTTTTCGATTGATTTGTTTTTCCATTTGAATTCCAGATTGCAGCGTTACCAAATTCCTAAACCGAATCTTGGGGCTGGAGGTCCACAAGCAGAACCATCTCTTCCAGTATTTCACAGACAATTTTGACTACCTAATAGAAAAAGACAAGAAAGAGGGCAAATATGACATGGGCATCTTAGGTATGCATTTCAGGTTCATTTTTGAAACTACTAAAATAAAAAAAAGCCTTATTCTCATTTTGGATGTCTTTTGGGTGGCCAACAGATTTGGCTCCAGGTAACGATGAGATTTATGAGGAGAAGCAGGAAATCTTTATGACAGTGGGGAACCCTCAGGATGGCCAGGTGGTTCTTTACCAGGTAAGACCAACATTGTCATTGCGGATGTGTGTTTTTTTCTTCATCTGAGCCGAGCTGGTGTTTCCTGGAGGTGACAAGTCTTCTTCTTTTTGCCTCCACAGATCAGTGTGGACAGAGGTATGCCTTGGGATGAAGCCAGCAACAGGTTTCTCAGTCTCACTGGTGCAGACGAGGGCTTCTACATGTCCCGGAAGGTGAGTCTGCAGATCATAAAAGAAGTTGGCCAGAAAAATTGACCCCTCCTTGTTGGTTTCCAGCCTCGAGGTAACCAGCTTTGCGTGTTGCTCGCTGAGCAAGGGAGAGGCAAGAACTTTATTGTTTACAAGCCCAACATCGGCAAGCAGACTCATCCTGAAAGCCTTGAAAACCTGCAGCAACGCTATCGGAAGGTGCGTTTGATGTTTTTTTATTTACACGGGAACAACAAGATGATCATGACACAATATGACAATATGGTTGGCTTCTTCAGGTGACTCCAGAGGAGGCCAAGGACTGCTGGGAAAGCCGGTTCAGCTTCTCCTTGAAGAAGTGTAGCCATGCCAACTGGTAACTAGGAACACACACACACACACAACACTTTGTTGCACTCTCACACGATTTGTTAACAACAATAGTGCGTGGAAGTCGTGCAAGCTGCTGTTTGGCGTTTCAAATTCAAAGGTCAGAGCGAGCAGCTTGACAGTTGCGTGTACGTGGCCTCTCCGCAGGAACGGCAAATGCAAGAAAGTGGAGGAAGGCCAGGAGTGCTTCCAGGGTATGCGTCTGCGCCAGTACCACATGCTGTGCGGCGCTCTGCTGCGCGTTTGGAAGCGCGTGTCCGACGTGGTGTCCGACATCACCAACTCCAACATCCTCCAGATTGTTCGCCTCAAGACCAAGCAGCACAACAAGCAAGTTGGTAAGTGCGAGTTAGTCAGTGCCCAAGAGCGTGATTGGATTAGCTGCCGAGCTCTCGAGTTTGAACTAACCCAAACCTTCACTGTCCCAGGCATCAAGATCCCAGAGAACTGCGTGGCCCGGGTGCGCGAAGAGCTTATGCTAATGGACGAGGAGGTAAAGCGGAGGCGTAAGGAGCGTGAGAAGCAAGCCATGGAGCAGCGTCTGGCCGAGGAGCGCATGCGCAAGATGGAGCAGGACAACAAGCACCTGCTGGCAAATCTGTTCAGCCAGAAAGCCATGCCCACACAGTCACTGGCCCATTCGCTGGTTCACGGTCAGCTCCTCAAGCAGAAACTGAACCCGCTGCAGAAGACGCAAGTGGCGGGCATGTCTCAGCTGCAGAGGATGCAGGCTGTCTTGCAGCAGCAGCAGCAACAGCAGCAGCACCACCCACAGGGTCAACCTCTGCTGTCTTTACCCCCAAACCCACAAGTGACTCAGAGCGGCTGGGCCGGCAAGTCGGCCGCCTCTAAGCAGGCGGCGGCGCGCAACGCTGTCGTCCACGGCGCCAACTTCTCCCAGTTTTACCGTCATTCCTTCTTACCCTCCTTCCCGCAGCCCCTTCATATCCACCAGACAGCACGCATGTCTTCCCAGAAGGGCCAGGAGGAGGTGCTGGACCTGACCATCAGCTCACCGTCGCCCTCACCGGACAGCACCGAGGCCGGGCCGGCTCTGGACGGTCTGACGGGTCCGGCCGCGCCGTTCGCCGACGACTTCAACTTGGAGTCGCTCATCTCGCAGATGGCCACTCAGCTACCGCCGGCGCCGCCTCCTCCTCCTCCGCCTCTGAACCACAACCACCTGAGAAACAACCACCAGGACTTGCTGGACCTTTTCGACCTGCCCCTCTCGCCACCGATGCCCACGCAGAAAGCCAGCCCTTCGTCCTCCGCCTCGTCCAGCTCCTCGTCCACATCCTCCCTCGTCCAAAGCTCGCTTTTTTCCAACCCCCCGTCTTCGTGCTCTTCCTCGCAATTCCCCCCACCTCGCTTCCCCAACTTTCTCCTGCCCCAGTCGGACTCGCTCCCCCTGCCCAACGGCCACTGCAGCTCGGGCACTCTGGACGTGCGCGAGGCTCTGAACAGCATGCTCCAGGCGGCGGGGCCCGACCGCAAGTCCGTCATTCACTACCGCCAGCAAGACTGACGCTTTAACGTCCCCACTCGGTTTTTGTGTGTGTAAGCAGATTTTTAGCACGCATTCCTCCGCTGCTGTCCGGGGACCTTCCAGTCAACATCACTGCCTGTCCTGCTCACAGTCTTCTCTCAAACCACCTCTAGCCAGCGCCCCCAAACGTGCGTCCTCCTCCACGGCAGCTGAAACGCAAACTTGACTTTAGGGAACTCTTCTGGAGCTGTCGAAACAAAACAAAAGTCCTTTAACTGATTCGACGCTGGAATCTTTTTTTTTGTTATTATTGCTTTATTCAAGCGAGGCGTGAGGTGGCAACAAACTGGAAGATACAAGAGGAAGAAATCAAAGCTGACAAAACCGTGAAATGCCTCCTTTTGATCCGTTTGCTCTCCCCCAAACGACACGACGTGCTCCCTTTCTTTCCTTTCATTTGTTTGTTTGTGTTTGAGGAAAGAGGAGAGGGAAAGCAGCAGTCTGCAAACAGTGCCTTTCTGAGAATCTATAAATGCAGTCTTTAAAAACAAAAACAAAAAAATCCATGTAGCCTAATGTATAGATTTGTATTTTAATTTAAATATGGTATATTTGTATTTAACCTTTTTCGTCCCTTCGTGTTACACTATGCTGGTGGCGGGTTCCAAGGGGAGGCCTCCGTGAAGCCTCAACTCTGTGTGTGTGTGTGTATTTGTGTGTGTCTGCGTGTGTGTGGCTTGCAACAACACCAACAAGCATAGTGAGCAGAAGGTATCCCAAAAAATATCACTTTTTTTTTTTCTTTTTAATTGACGACACAGAGAGATTTGACTCCTGGTATGATTTGATTTTAAATTTCTCAGGAAAGTCTCAAGTGCTTTTGGTCTTGTTGTATAATTCCATTTGTACACGTGTGTTAGTGTCAGTCAGTTTGGGTCATTAAGTATTCAGAAATGTGTTTTTGATTATCTCAAAAGAAAACAACATTTGATGGGAAATGAAAGCTAAAATCTTCCTAACTTGCCACATAATTTGTTCTTGCATTGCAAATTATTGTCGTTCGTGTCTGGACAGTTGCCGCCTCGATGCTGTTTATAGAGCGAGGCTTAATAATAACAAAAAAGGCTTGATGTCAAAAAACTGATCTGAATTTTCAAAAAGTCAATTTTCTGACATTAACCAGCCGTTTGAGTCAGACTTGACCCTGACTTTGCCACCTCTCATTTTTGTCAGTGCTATTCCTGATTTATTCAATGTTTCTTCATTCTAACCCACAAACATGATTCATCAATCTATACAAAAGCCATGAAATGAGACCATCGTCCAAATCCTCACGTCTTTTCCTTGTAACCCGGCGTGTGTTTGAGCGGTGTTGCGCTTGGCGACTTTTGTCGTCGATGTCTGCTGGTGCGCCGCGCTCGGCCGAAAGCAATAAAAACAGGAAAGTGAAAAGTTTGGCGTGAACACAGCAGACCACCAATTGTTTACTCTCACCGGGCGTGCAAATCCCCCTCGCTGACTTTTGGTTACATACCACCTTTATATTGTAGGTGTGATAAGAATATTGTTATTTATATTTAAGGGATTTTTAGCTGTGTTCTTCTGCTTGTTAAGAGTCAAAACGTTTGGTCAGGGAAGATCAAGTCTATTCAAATCTGCCACCAAATATGTTTGCACTGTCTTGTGTCTCCATTAATTTCTGCTTCATGGGGTTGGTTGTTGTTGGTTTTTCCCAGAGAGATACCAAAGTGTTTTGTTGCCCTAAAGTTACCATTCAACAATCTCAGGAAGAAATAAATAAAAAAGGTTGGTGGACGGGCGAGGGTTACATAAGAAGAAGAAAAAAAAAAAAACTGCCACCATAACAGTGCTGAAACCAACGTGTTTGTACGTGTATGTACTGTTTGCTCTTATTGGTGTTTTGTTTCAGGGCTGGGGGAACTTTCTGCTATCTTATTTATCTTTCTTAAAGTATGTTTTAAATTTCTGAAAACGTATGAGACGATGATGGGCCGTGGGAAAATGGGCCGGCAGACAGTAGATTTCCCATCCCGCTGTTGTTTTGTGATTGGACATGTTTATGCCTTCTTAGGGCAGCGCATCATCGTTTTCTGTTTGGTTCGTTTTTGCAAAATTTTAACAGTTAAACATTTGTCACATCTTTTTTTTTTGTTTTAAATAGCATTCGAATGACTTAGTGTTTCCAAATATTCCAAAGCAGACACATTCCGTAAAGCTTTTTCGCAAGGGTTTCTCTCTAAAGACTATGCTGAAATCTACTGTACCAAATGTAATAAAAAAAAGGATACTAATGACATGAATTGGCTAATTAAAAACAAATAAATAGACCACAGCGTTTACTCAACCCCAAAAACTGCATCTGGACCTATTTTGAGCTCCCCGTTTTTGTATGGGTTTATTTTCCTATTGTCACGTTGCGCTAAGAAAGGCATCATCATGTGACTGTCCCCCTTTGTCCAGCTTTGGCGTGTTGTTTTTCTTCTGGTCTTTGTTTGATGGATTTGTATACTGTAACCATCCATGTTTCTCCACTTTTTGCATATTCTATAAATCACTCAAAATAATTTATTGCTAACAACAACAAAATAACACAAAAACATGCTACTGATTGTATGTATTTTTAAACAAATTCTATTTTTTCTGTATAAAAAAACAAGAGAAAAAAGAGAAACTGTGTTCAGCACTTTTATTCTGGGTTTTTGCTTTTGTTTTCTATATATTTATAATTTAGATCCAAATGTATATATTGTAAAAAATTGTGCCTTTTGACTAATTCTTTTCAAAAACAAAATGACAACAAAAAAGTGGTTTTCTACTCATTAAAGGAAGGACTATATGAAATAGCAATCTTTGTAAACAAATAAAAACTTGAAGATTGCTGAAACTCAAAAGTGTCTTCTGTTCATCTGCATGATAACACAACTGATGTAATAAATTAAAAAATGATTACGTAATTTAATAGGCGGCCATAAATCTGCATATAATTGCCTTCATAGCTAACCAATTCCAGATCACCAACTAAATGAATGGGTGGATAAAGAATAGCCTGACAAAAGAGGGTATTAGAGTTTAAAAAAATAAAAATTTGAAAATAATTTCTGCATAGCCTCATCATGTTAAGTTTGTGAATTTTATTTGTCGTTAATTCATGACATTTTTTATTTGCACAAGAGGGAGCTCACCACCAACACTACTTCTTGCCTTAACCTTTCATGTGGCGCCCTCTACTGGAAACAATGCAACACTACAGTGCAATGTCTCATCTTTGAATATAGTTTTAGCCTCGATGGAAATTAGTTTAACACATTTTATAAATATTTCACTGTCAAAATCAATCCCTTTGAGTCATAATACTTGTCTGAAAATTTTAATCAATAAAAATACAGAACTCACACGCCGTGTGTGTACTTCCGCACTTGTCCGAAGCCACGCCCATTTTGGCGGCCATCCATGTCAATTTTACCTGTCCGAACAAGCCACTAAGATTTAAAAGTAACCACACTGTTGTTGTGCTGAGACGTCCACGCCGAAACTAGAAATTATAAATCGCAGAAACCGACAACAGTGAGCGTGTGACACTTGATCGAGAATTTCGCGTGACGGGGAGCGATTTTGACTGAAGTTGGATCGCTGTACATCCGGAAGTGTTACAGGTAAAGCCAGCTTGTTTCGTCTGTCATATCTCACCGTCGTCTCTTTATATAAAAAAAAATTTAAGTTGAGCTAAGAATACTAAGAAATCATATTTGACTTTTTTTATTCTTAAGAAATGTCATTTTCTTCAAATAATATTAAGTGCTTATTGTCCTCAGAATTTATGACGAAAGTGCTACAGTGCTAGTAAAATTTTAGCTAGCATAATTTTCTCATGCTACTTTGTTTAACAGGCTCTGTTTGTTTGATTATATCTTAATTATTAGTCCAAATATTGCCAAGTTTGCGCTCCATGTGATGTTTGCCCACTGTCTTCTTCATCCTCCCCATCCCCTTCCTCTTCTCGCCTTTCGGGTTCTCCAGGCGCTCTTGCAGGTTTCTACCTGCCTCAAACAGAATTTCGTAATAGTTTCGACTCCTACACAACTGTCTCGTTGTATTCCTTACATACCCGAGACTTTTTCTGCACCACCTCCATAATTTAAAGTTTTAAAGTAAAACAATGGTATTGACAGAAATTTTGTGCAGTGAAGTCCTCCATTTTGTGTCATAGTCCATCCATCTCAGGGGTAGGAAGGGCCCTTCAGAATCAGTAGTGGGGTCCAATTCATCTCAGGTCACCTTAGTACATAATTCCTTCAATCAGATTTCAAATCTAGGGTTCGCAACACAAACTACCCAAAACTGACTAAAATATTTTTTTTTTTTTCAAAAGTGAAAAGGTCAAATAAAGTAATGTGGGCAGAGTTTATGACACTGATCATTTCGTGGAGGTTCATCATGAAAATAAATAAATAATGACGTCACAATCTAAACACTTGTAAATCTCACGAAGTATCTCTGTAGCCATCTCGTAACATGACCACTCCTAGCTTCTTACCGATACTTTCGTCGAAAGTGGGAAATAGATGACATCACGCTGAGCCAGTGCATTATCTTTTTGCATTTTATTGCAGGGTAGATACCGTCGGCGGTAACGAAGCTTTTGAGAACCTGACCGCAGTAAATGATGCAGTAAATAGGGGGCGGGACATGAACGATAGACAACATACAAGTGTTTATTTTAGTAACGGTAGTCCTTGTTGGGTTTGTTTACGCCCCTTGAATGGAAAATGAATTTCCAGGTTGGCCAGCTATGCCTTCAAGGAATTGTCAGGAGCAAAGTATAGGAGCTATTAATTTCCCCCACTTGGTGACTGAGAATAAAAATGGAGATGAAATGAAGAAATATCAAGAGGCCCGTTGTATTCCCCAAAGAATATCACATTCCATCGCTAGTATAAAATAGCAAACATTTGTCGGAACAAACTACGACTTCCTGTGTACTGTGAAGGCACCCAGGAAGCTTTACTCGAGCAAACAACCTTTCAATTATTAACAGTCCAGCGCTCTCATTCCACCGTCGTAACCATAGCGCCCGCTGCACTCAAAACAGTCTTATGGGAAAAAGTCTCAAAGTGGGCCAAGCAGCTCGCATACCGTTGAGACTTGGAGCTGCTGATCTCAAGGATGAATCCAAATGGGATCGGCTGAGCTTGGAATATGTTTTTCTTCTCATGACAAAATTTTTTGAGTTTTGTGTGGTCTTCTTACGGATTTGCTGCCCCTAAGACAACAAAGTGAAGTCCCACTTGGGTGGGCGTCTTGATCATGAATGCGACCCAGCGGATCAAACTAATGAAGCACTTTGGTTCGGTGCCGCCCGAGCCCTCGCCACCTCTGCTGGTGGTGCCTGTAAGTTGGTACTGTTGGTACTTTTTTTTTCGTGGGCCACAGAACAAAATTTGCATGCAGGAAAAAAAATGTGACTCGATCCATCTATCTGTTCATTCCGCTTATCCTAATTATATCAATAAATTGATGAGTTGAATGACAGTGTTTTGTTTTGGTGTCAGAGCGACTTAAAATTTAACCATATTGTCTTTAGTTTGACCCGGTGCTCATTCCAGGGGTAGTTCAGTGTTTAATGGAGTGTATGAGAGAGTCAGCGCATGAGTGGTCAAAGTACGAGTGGGGGAGGAGTGCTTGGTTCTCCAGGTGAGTCCTACCACCTCCTTCCCCATGCCTGTCACTTTTTTTGCCCGCCACGGTGAAGGATCAGGTTTCAGAAGCTGCACGAATGGCGTGCGTGTTTTGTTTGTGTATGGAATATGATCAGCCGCTCGCGTCTTAGAGCTGTTGGTGTTTTCGGGCTCGGAGATCCCAGTGGGAAATGGAAGTGAGGTTCAAAGACCAAGGGGTGAGTACAGCCAAACGAGATCTGATAAAGCCACTGAGCAAAATTGGACTTAAATGATACATTTTTTGAGGCCATGTTTTTAGTGAAAATATGGATTGAGTAGTCGGTCTGTTCTTCTGAAATGAGGGCAGGGCACATAACTGTGTTATCTTGCATACTCTACTTTGCTACTTTAGATGTTGATAGGAACTGTGTCTACTTTTTTTTTTCTATATCTAATTGAGTTTTTATTTTCTCAAATAACAATGAGTGGTTGTTAAAATAAATTGAGAGTTGAAAGAGTCAAACTAAATGTTTGAGCAGCCAGGTCATCTTTATTGGTATTTAGGTTGATGATTAACAAAGTGACATACAAATGGCCTACTGTGTTGCTCCCATTTAGCTGCACCATTGTTCACATCTTGTTCGTATTGGCAACTAAGAATCCAGCATTTTTATTTTTTTTTCCAGCATGTCAGTATCGGCATACATCGGTAGTCTCAACTTTGACAAGCTGGCTGTACTCGTTCCTTCTGGAATGTGTCATCCTCCATCTCCATTTGCTTTGCTTTTTTTTTTTTTAAACTAGATGAACTAAATAATTTTTTGCCTTGATACCTTAATTTTGAAGCAATGACTTAGACTTAAATGTTCCTTTATTTTATTATTGTTTTTTCTATAAATGCACACACACATACATACATTGATAACCATTTTATTTTTGATCACTTTATAAAAAAATTTAAAATATAAGTACTCATTCATTGAAAATATCACTGTGAGACTTGTCGTGCACTCACCGTGGCGCCTCGGGTGTTTCTTGAGCGTGCGCACACACACCGCCACCGCCATACCGGTCTTTCCAGATCGGACTGGTGTTCAGGCTGCGTTTTACACACACACACGGATTTTGCAGAGCTCCTCGTAAGGACATATCACGCTAAATGTCTTCTTTTCTTAGCACTACTGTGTGTTTTGTGATTGCAGAAACCAGGCATGGAGGAGCTCACGATATGGGAGCAGCATACAATAACACTAACCAAAGTAAGTTCCTGCTTAAAGTAGACGTGGCAGAACGGTGGCGCAAAACTACTCGGGCTAGCTATCGCTAATCATATCCTTGTTAATTCAAAATACACCGAAAGTGATTCACACGGTTAGTCAAGTCTGCAAAGTGACGTGTGGCAATTATGTAATGATACCGTATCAGAACATAAAAAGGAAACGTTACAAAATATCGATATTTTGATGACTGCACAAACCTTCAGCTGGAATTCCAAAAGGCACACCCTACTACAACCAGCACCGGCCGGGCTGGAATGTGCAACCACCTGCATACTCACTCCTTCATTCCAATCACTCTACATGACAGGATTCCAAATTGGGATTTGGCTTTGCCCTATCTGGAGGCCGGGACAGCGGAGATACACCGGTGATCGTGTCTGACGTGCTGCCAAATGGACCGGCCATGGGACGCCTGTTGTAAGTGGACCACCATTAAATATTTTTCCAAAGTAATAACAGTGACGTGCAACCTAGTTTTATCTGATTGTACATTTTTTACTTCCTAGCAACAAAGACCAGATCGTCATGGTCAACGGGGTCTCCATGGAGAACGTCCACTCCAACTTTACAATTCACACCCTCAAGACGTGCGGCAGGACGGCTAATATTGTAAGTGATGAAGATGGCAATGGAATGTTTGACTTCTTTAATTAGACGAAGCTCAGTTCCTCACTGTTTTCCCCTCCAGACGGTGAAACGTCCTCGCAAGATCCAGATCCCTGCTGCGACCAGGCCTCGGGCCGCCTCCCACTCCAATTTGTTGGACCCAGACCCCCCGAGGAGAACGCGACGCTTCTCGGACGCCAGCGACAACAGAGACGGCAGTCGCTACCCCATTCGAGCACGTAGTTCCTCGCCTGACCGCAACCACACGCGAGCTCGCAGCTCCTCGCCGGACCGCAACGGCTACGGAGGCGCGCTACCCTTGATGTCGTCGGGCTACAAGAGGCTACCGAACAACGACCTCGATGACAAGCCCCTAAGAACGACTCTGGTTAAAAAGAAAATCTCGGATGGTAAGTTCAACCAAAATATTTGCTGTCGATTTGCCCTAACGTGGTCATGCTCACGTTGCAGAGTACGGCTTGAAACTGGGCAGTCAGATCTTCATCAAGCACATGACTGAAACTGGCCTGGCAGCAAAGGAAGGCACACTGCAGGAGGGAGACCTGATCTTGAAGGCAAGTCTCACGAGAGCATCCACTAGTACGGGTATTTTTGACACGCGGTGCTCCCCCCCTCCCATCAGATCAACGGCATGACCACAGAGAACCTCTCTCTGCTGGAGACCAAGCACCTGGTGGAGAAGAGCCGCGGGAAGCTGACCATGACGGTGCTCCGCGACCACCGTAGGTTCCTGGTCAGCATCCCCGAGGTGGAGGACAGCGCCCCCAACAGCGAGGATGAGCGACGACGGCGGCGGCGAGCCAGTAGCTCTGAGATGGAGGGTGAGATGACAAGATCAGCTTTTGACCAACAATAACAGACATCTGACATCATTTTTTTTTTTTGGGGTGGGGGGAAAAGATATTTCCGACTTGGATGATCACGCGCCTTCTCACAGAACATCTCGTCATCCTACCAGGGAGAAACGGACGCACAGGTATAAGCTTGTTGTCTGTGTGTGTTTTGTGATTGCCTGGCAACCAGTTAATCATTCCTCCTGTCCCGGTTTGACACCAGGAGCAGAGCTGAACTTCCTTCTACGGTGCTCAAGTCAAGAGATCCTTCCCCCGTGCGCTCCACTTTGACTCGTCAACCCGCAAGAGGCTACGCGTCTCACCGAGGTCAGTCCTGCAAAGGCCCGTCCACCGGTTCTTGTCCGACATGACCGTGTGGTTTTCTCTCAGCCGCGTCTGACTCCGAGTCGGAACGCAGCGCCTCGCCGCCTCCTGCCCGCACGGACAGTCTGAACCACTCCAGCAAATACAAGTCAGTTGAACGAAATGCATCTTACATGACTCACGAGTCATCTTCCAATGTTGTTGTCTCATCGTTATGTCACGCGAGTCAATTCTTACAATAATTAAGAAGCTGAAATCTTTCTTCCCGCCATTGCAGAAGCCTTTCTGGTATGTCCATGCTGCCCAACCCCAGGTCTTCCCACGCCACACCCAACTGGTCGTCATCCAGGCCCGGCTCATCGTCCTCGAGGCCGCACAGGCCCGTGTCGGACTCCGACTCAGACCATAGCGCCTCATACCACCGATATAAGTAATTGATGCTAAGATCAATCAAAGTCAGCTTTTCTGATTCTGATTGTTTTTTTTGTCACTTGTCAGCCCCAGAGTTATTCCTGCTGATCCGTCCCTCGCCAGCTTGAGATCTTCCCCCATCCTGGTGCGCCAGGAGCCCCCAAGGAGGGTCAACTCTCCAGTGAGAGTCCCTCCCCCGGGTTAGTACATTGCAATAATTTTTCAAACTGCAGTCGAGCGCCGACTGATGATCACGTTGTCCTTTCCTTCACAGACTCTGAGTCGGGGTCTGAAGGCAGCTTGGTGCCTCCTCGGAGGCAGAGCGCCAACTACAGTCAGGACTCGTACAGCAGCAGCAGATACAGGTACACATGAAGGCGCAGGCCCCTCCTCCCCCTACTTCAACACCCTGCTGGGACATTGAGTAAATAAGGCTTTTATTTTAAGAACAATATTTTGACCCACCCCTTTTTATTTTTGAAGTTACACAAAAGTTACATCCTCTGTCTTGTGATTGCCTTTTTTATTTTATCAACTGTGTGTGATCACGTTGTAGCTTTTTTTGATTTGTGTGTGTTTTTTGGGCTGTATTATTGTATGAAATAAAAAAAAAGTGACTTTCACTCAACACCTCCCTCTCCGTGATGTGGCTATGTGCTGATTAAACAGAGGACCGTAAATATATTGACGACATACATACTTTAAATTGATCGATAGTCATCACAAAGCGGTCAAAGAGAGGAGTCCGCTCGGACGCAAAGGTGAATATTGCCTCATCCGTAATCATCATGTTAGCCGCAAGCCCACTCCCCGTCCTTCCAAACGTAACTGAGATTTGTCTTCCTCCTCCCTCACTCCCGCCTCCCTCTTGTCTCTTGCAGACCTTTGCCGGAACATTCCACGAAGCCGGAAACGAGACGACACAGCGCCTCCGGTATCCCGGTCGGCGGTGCGCCGCACCGAGGTGAGCATTTGCGTGGTTGGCTAGTAAAAAAAAAAAAAAAAAAAAAAGCATCCAGCTCTTGAATAAATAAAACAAATGTTTGGTCTTGATATAATTTTGAGTAACCAATGTGTGAATCCTAATAGCTCCGTCCGAGTCGGATTCAGAGGACAGTTACACGGCGGTCCCTCGCAGGCACTCGACGAACAGCGAGAAGTCCAACGGAGCCAAAAATCGATCCAGGTGAGCAATTTCAATACTTTCCATCATCTTCAGGGTATGCTCTCAAACCATCTTGAATTTCCTACACCCTGCTACTTACAGAATCACTCCTGAGATCAAGCCCTCTTCGGTCAATGTGAATCCGGCGCCTGTTCGCCGAATCCCATTGCCTGTCCAACCGCCTCCTGATGGTCAGTCTAAGAATAAATGAGTGAGTGAATGTATGAGCAAGTGAGGGTAATGACAGAATCTCCCTTCATTCAGATTCCTCCGATTCGGATGAACTGTCACATCTGCGGAGGTCGGGCAGCTCTGACCGCGGGAATAGCAGACGCAGGTACGACTGTTCTGGAAAGTGGAAAAAGAACTCCGACATTCCATAATATGTATATAATTGTATGTTCAACAGCAACAATACTCCCGGTGTGACTCCCAATAGTGGCACGATGAGATCCGGGATCTCCGTGAGGAGCAATCCACCAGTTAGCTGTAAGAGCCACTTTCAGTTCTTTTCACAGATTTATTGATGATTAACAAATCACCCTTTTAACACGCTTTCATTATCAGCAGCAGCAGTACGAGCCTCAGCCCCCACCAAGCCTGAGGAAGAGCCTATCTACTCCTTACCCCCAGACTCGTACCCGACATCCCACCCAGGGTGAGTCCCTACCGGGTCTCGGCCCCCGAACACTCAGCATCACATTCAACCTCGGGCTCTTCTGTTCCTGTTCCGGCAGGTACAGCTCCGACATGCACACGGTGTCGTTCGTCAAGGAAGACAGCGTGGGGCTCAGGCTGGTGGGTGGAAATGACGTGGGCATCTTTGTGGGGGGTGTCCAGCCCAACAGCCCCGCCTACGAGCGGAGGATGAAAGAGGGTGACCAGATCTTGAAGGTGAATTACAATTTGTATTTATTTTAATTATTTCTATTATTTTTATTCAATTAAAATATTTTTTAAAAAATGGAGAATGGTGAGACTTTTTACAGATGCATTTTTGGAATATTATCATGCAGCTGTTTTTTTTTTTCTCACTTCGTCACAGGTCAATAACACTGACTTTGGACATTTCACTCGAGAGGAGGCAGCAAATTTCCTGCTTAATATCAAGAGAGGAGAGAAGGTGGAAATCCGCACTCAGAACAAGATGGACAGTAAGTGAAGTAGAACCACAGCGAGCTCCACTCAAGTTTGCTCATCATCTTCATTGCTTTTTCCTTTTCAGTCTATAATAAAATCCTCAAGTCCAACCTGGGGGACAACTTTTACATCCGCACGCACTATGACCACGAGACCGATCACCCCATCGGGCTGAACTTTATGCGAGGGGAGGTGTTCCGGGTGGTGGACACCATGCATCATGGCAAGCTGGGCAACTGGCTAGCCATCCGCATGGGCAACGATCTCCACGAACTCGATAAAGGTACCATCCCCAACCAAACCAGAGCGCAAGTGCTGGCCAGCCAGGAGCAGGCGCAGAGGGCGAGCGGCGAGAGGCCGGTGTCGGGGCCCAGGGCTGAGTTCTGGAAACTACGGGGCCTCAGAGGGAACAAAAAGAACGAGAAGAGCCCACGACGCTCGCGGGATGACCTCCTCCAGCTCACCATTCAGGGCAAATTCCCGGCTTACGAGAGGGTCCTGCTCAGAGAAGCAAATTTCAAACGGCCCATCGTCATTATGGGTCCTCTGAACGATATCGCCATGGAGAAGCTGGCCAGGGAGTTGCCTGATGAATATGAAATAGCTGGTTAGTGTCTTCTTAGATTTGTATCCATGTATATCGCTGATACTTCAGTTAAGCACCTGATTCCCTCACTTTTATCAGAGATGGTTCCTCGCAGCGGGAGCAATGACAGCACCTCAACAGTTATCAAACTGGACACCGTGAGGAAGATAGCTGAGAAGGTGAGCTGGAGAAGGGGATACACACATACCCATCTAGTTTCAATATTTTGTCTTTCACAAATGCCTCAACCGCTAGATGGCAGCAAAGTATCAAATGTACATGAAGCAAAGTCCCCACTGGTGGCTCACTCAAGATTTCTGTTGCTTTGCCAGGACAAGCACCCCCTGCTGGACATCACGCCCACAGCTGTGGAGAGGCTCAACTACATCCAGTACCACCCCATGGTGATCTACTTGGACCCGCACAGCCGCAAGGATGTTAAGGCCATGAGGCAGCATTACAGTCCTGACTCCAACAAGAGCTCCAGGCGCCTCTACACGCAGGCGCTCAAGCTCAGGAAGGACTACAGTCATCTTTTCTCAGGTACGTCAACAACCGGCATGATAAAGGTCAGTTGTTGTACGATTTTCCTTTCGCTCCTATTTCTCTATTGTTTTTATAAACCTTTGTATTTGTTCTTTGATTCCTCCAGCGCGTGTTGATCTGCAGCCCGGCTCCAGTATTTGGTACCAGGTTCTAAAGGACAAGATTCGCCACCAACAGTCTAAACCAGTCTGGGTTTCCGAAGTCACGGTAAGTCAAACATATGAAGTTAGATAACTTGCATACATGGTCATGGTGTGTTGAATTTCCATTTGGCACAATCTCTTGTTTAGTTGGAGAGCGGTGGGGAACAGGACCTTGATGCACTGGATCCGATACAGTCAGACTACCTCAGCGCCGCCAGTGACCTGGAGGACACGGACGGTGAGCCCTACACGGACGGCGAGGCCTACACGGACAACGAGGAGCCGGAGGAAGCCTACCCGGGTCAGAACGCGGCAAGGAACCCCAGAGTGTCTGGGACCGCCTTGGCTCGCTCGTCCGAGCCCACCTGGGGCAGGCCAGACGAGGAGATTGACCCCGAGCTTTATGACGAGGTGTACTCGCCGGGTAGAAAAATCCCGCCTCTGATGGACGTGCCGGAACTCTCCACGCTCCGCCGCCAGAGCCGCAGCCCGCCTCTGCGTCATCCGGACGACGTCACTTCACACCGTAGTTTTTCGGACTCTGATTTCAACCACCTCGACGCGGTCGGACCCACTACTCCGTCGGACGGACCCCCGGATTTTATCGCCCCCGACCCGCCCACGCGGTATTCTGTCAGCGATCAATCGTATGGGGACGAGCCAGAGAGCCCTCAGCAAGCCAGCCTGGATGATATTGAGAAGAAAATACAGCAGGTAATTGCAATGAGTTTGGTTGCTCACCACTCGGCCAAGCTTCAAAATGAATTTTTTTTTGCTTGGGCTAACTTTTAGTTCTTTTCAGGCCCGTCAGGCAGAGCCACAGACGCAAGCGGAGGAAAAGAAGGCCCTTCAGTTCATCGTGTAAGTCTCATGTGGCTTCATTTTAGGGGGGGGGTAGATCTGCAGATGTTTGACACCTGCCTTCTCCACGTGTTTACAGAGTGGCACATCACCAAGCGGTACAAGTCAGACGCACGCAGATCCGAGGGGGTATCAGCAGCTCTGATGAAGATGACGACGATGAGACAGAGGACATTGAATGGGGTCCAGCGACAGAACTGTAGACAAGCCGTGTGTCTAACATTCAGGTCTTAACGAACAAAGACACTCCAAGACACTTTTTGGTTAGTTATCCCCAGTCGAACAAATTTGACCATACATACTTGATTCACTTTAAAAGTACCATGTAACACATTTAAAATAAAAAAAATGGTCTTTACTGAATGTTGTATTATAGAATAAAGGCTTTTTCTATGGACCAGGAGCTACGCACATACAAAACCTCAAGGAACTGTTATGGCCAAAAAGAACAAGATAAAGGAAATCTTTTCACTGTAAATGCCCCCAATATATACTCATCATTTGTTTAATGGTAGTTATCATAAATTGGGCATATATATATGTATCTAATGTTGTGGCCAAGAAGGATATAACTAGTTTATCACCATAAGACTGAACTTTCCAGTGACACACACTGTATGTGGTCATAATAGTCTTTGACATAGAGGGGGTTTGTTATTCCACATTTTACTTTGTATTTTTATTCTTATATATTTAGTATGTTTTTTTATTTTGGAATAAATGTTTTTCAAATTTTTACTGACTACTTGAGCTTGGATTATTATGGAGGTGTATGGTTTTTAAAATTAATACAATATAATTTATTGCAAATCATTTTGTGACCCTCAAACGGACCCATGATATTCTGAGAAAGCCTACATTGTATTTTAGCAGACCTAACGAGCAGATCTAGGTAACGCACTGGTCGATTTGTGCGGTTTAATAATAATAATAGGGGTCTATTTTGCATCGTAACGCAGGTGAGGCTGGTCGGCGGAAGGATACCCCACTTGACACTTGACGTGAATGCACACGTGCGTTCTGATGACTTTTGATTGCGTTGGAACTCCTCCATCACTGATTTGTTTGTGACTTCAAAGTTGGATCCTTGTTTTTTGCTCTTTTATGTCTTGGAGGGAAGTAACATTTCAATTAAATGTTAGTCTAATTCAATAAAGTAGCACCTTTCCGGCGAATTCCCTCCCACCCCCCTTGAGGAAACAGGCGGCGCGGAAGCTGGTTGTCATTGAGCCTACGCGGTTCAATGTGCGACGGCGCGAGGAAACCGACGCGTCGACACCATCCGTGGACTCGGACGGATGCCTACGACGCCTACCCGCTGAGCAGCGAGAACGGTGGCACAATACCCAAGTGGAGAGTGGGGGGGTGGGTGGGGGGTCTGTACGTCAAACTTAAGGGCGTCGGTATGGACGGCCGAGGCACCCTCAAAATGTTCGCCCGCAAGAAGCGAGAACTTATCAAGACACCGTCCATCTCCAAGAAGAGTCGGAGCGGAAGCCCCGGACCGCCAAACACGGTGAGGGGCTTGCTTGCTTTTACGGGGCTTAATTACGAAGACCCCATCGCTTCACACCCTGCGTGTTTTGGGGAGTTGTGGTCATGGGTGCATCCGTGCGCACTTGGAGCGAGTGTGTGCGCAATCATAACTTTCTGTGTGTTTATGTACGAGCACGTCTGCCATCTTATTTGGCAATCCATCACTTGCATCAGACTTTCGATTACGCAAATCATCCCTCGAAGAGTGGACATGACAGTCAGCCATTTTATGTGTCACATTAGTTTGGAATTGCTGTTAAAGTGCCAATTTTTCTATATGGGAATGCAGTGCCAATGCACCACATCCAAGATTATGGATGAATAAAAGTTTGTAAAGCTGCCACGTCTTGATGTTTGTGTGTGATTGAGTGAACACCCTCGAAACTGTCACTTTTCGTGCGCGTGTTTGGCGTCAGATAACATTCAGTCCAAGAGAAGGCGTTCAGATGTATTGTGAATGGGTGTGTTGCAAGTCAGGCTGGAGTGTCGTGAAGTGTGTGTGCATGATAGGTAGTGGGGAAGTGGTCAGGGGTGCTTTGAGGTTGTATGGCCACCATGAAGCGGGGGAGCAAACACAGCTACAAGCCCTACAACATCAGTCTGAGGGCCAAGAAAGTGGGCAAAGAGCGATTGGACGTGTGGCTTAAACAGGTGAGTATGGAAATAAGATCGGTCGCTAAAAATGATTATTGTAGACGAGATGTATTTCCTCACATCTCTGCCGCACCCTTGGAATCAGGAAGTGTTGCTGTGCAGGATCTTGTGAAAGTCTCCTGTCAAGACGATGTCAAAACATGAGCCATTTTGTCTCTACTCTGCGCCCCTCAGCTGTCCATCCTCCAGGAACAGCCGCGGAAGGATGGCGGTGACGTCACCCTCTCCTCTTCGCCCGCGTATTCCTCCTCATCCTCATCCATACTCACCCCAACTTCCACGGGGCCCCTGGACCCCTCGCTGTCCTGCCCGGGCACCCCGAGTCCCCAGCACTCCAAGCTGACACCCGGCACCGCATCCTCCACCGCCACCCTGAGGCGGCCGACCACCCTTAGCCGACACGCCAGCGCCGCGGGTGAGTAGACACAAGTAGTTTGTTTCTTCTGACTGAAGCACTATTAGAAGCCCTGACCTACATTTACAACCTAAATTCTTTCCCCCCCCCCCTCCAGGTTTGACTCTCCAGTCATGGGTGTTCACCAAAGGCCAGGCCAAAGGAGCCTTGACGCCGCCATCATCCGAAGGTCCCGAGAGCGCCGCCATTGAAGTAGAAAACATCCCTGCCCTGCTCAGAGACGTGGCGCGTTTTGCTGAGGCTGTGGAGAAGCTGAAGGACGTGGTGGTGCTGGCCGAAGGTAGCTGAATACAAATAATCCAATGCTGCTGGTTTTTCTGTGCCCCGTAGTTCCCTGGAGACCAGTTCAGCGTGTCGCTTCAAGTCAACAGATATAACGGCTTTCCATTCTTATTCATTTGAGCTCTCTCCAAAATGGCCGACCTGCCATACCGAAAGTCACCTGCAACGCATATTCATACACGTACTATGTGGTGGTGTGTTACTGCGACTTTCATGTTCTCGCATCCTTCTAAACAGGAAACTGCTGCGTCTAACAGCAGGCCTCACTCATCTGCCCGCACTTCCGCACAGTACATTACGGGGTTAACCCGGGTTCTTCGGGCCCAAGTGAAGAGCTGACTCAAAAAGTCACTTGGTACGCAGGTACGGAGAATCAGCGGCCCGTCGCCCACGAGTGCTTGGGGGAGGTTCTGCGCGTCTTGCGGCAAGTCATCAACACGTACCCCTTCCTCAACACGGTGGAGATCCTCACCGCTGCCGGGAAACTCATATCCAAAGTCAAAGGTGAACATGGCATGTACAAGAATTTGGCATTGACACTAATTTGTTGTTTTGTTCTTTTAGGTTTCCACTATGAGGCGTGCAACGACTCGGACAAAAAGGACTTTGAGAAAGCCATCGAGACCATCGCGGTGGCCTTCAGTAGCAAGTGAGTAGCCTGAAAACAGAAGTGTGTTGGAAATTGTGTGCGTGGAAGCTGGGGGGGAGAAGTGCGTAAATGGTGACACATTTGCATGAGGCTGAAAGAACGACAACAGGAAGTGGTTTTCTTGTATGCCACCACTCAAAACGTTTGGAGGAGATCAATTGGATGTTCTTTGTACCGTATTGGGGTGCAAATGACGCAGAGCAGCTATCATGTTTTTTTTTTTTAATTAGTTTTATTATAATGTGATAAATCGAGTAGTCTTTGTTGCCGTCGTAGCTGGTCACATGTCTTTATCAACTGTCAGAGAGCAGCAAGAGGAAGTGAGCTGTCGCACAGTTGAAATGTCTGATGGCTTCGTTTCCTCATCCACTCAACTGTGCTCAACTTTACACTCCCTAAAGAAAATACAAAAATAAACAAGCACATATGTCTGCTTAATCTGTTTCCAACCACAAAAAAAAAAGTGACAAATTATATAGTTGCTTTGTCAAAGTCGGCATGTTTTGCAGAAAGTTAAATTGAAATGGTTAGACGAAGCTCTGATTTTATTTATTTATTCATCCAGCGTGTCCGAGCTGCTGATGGGCGAGGTGGACAGCAGCACGCTGCTCTCGTTGCTGCCCACAGAGAAGAGCCGGGTGAGTGCCTGCCGGGCTTGTTCTCCTCCGTTCAGCTCCGTTGTTGATTTGTCACGATGGCAGCGGGACAATTATGGCCTTTGTTTACGTTGCGCAGTCTATGGAGAACTTGTATGGCGCTGCAGGCCACGAGGGCGGCGGTCAGCTGGGGAGCAACTCGGACGATATGGGTAGGCAGCCTCGTCCCGTTTGACCTTTCGCTGTAAACAGGACTGTCGGCGTAATCTTTCCAATGTGCAGGCAACATCGAGGGAGTGGACGTGATCTTGCAGCGCAGTGAGGGCGGCGTTGACTCCGCTCTGCAGTACGCCAAAACCATCGCCAAGTACATGAAGGATCTCATCGGTTACGTGGAGAAGAGAACCTCGCTTGGTGCGATTTCTTTGCGACTTAAGTCTTGAATCTCTATAAATGACAAAGATAGTCAGATTATGAAAGCAAAATCCTTAAATTTTATAGTCCCTTCATACCAAGTGTGTCTTTGTCCCATCAGAGATGGAATTCTCAAAAGGTCTTCAGAGATTATACCAGTCCTGCAAACACAGTATAACACACGTGAGTTGCAAGATAACGATTCATCCGTTTTTGTGCACCTCAATGCAGTCAATGACTTTGCTCTTATCCCCCCCCCGAAGCCCCACATGCCCCTCTTCTCCATCTACTCGCTCGCTTTGGAGCAGGACCAGGAACAGAGCGTGGGTCTCCAGCAGGCCAGCGCCACCCTGCACAACCAGACCTTTATTCAGGTTGCTGCGAGAATACATTTTTGCGTCGCCAAAAGCCAAACTTGAACATCTCCTCGTGTTTGTCGTCACGCAGCCGCTGATGCAGCGCAAGCAGGAGCACGAGAAGCGTCGCAAGGAAATCAAGGAGCACTGGCTTCGAGCAAAGAGAAAACTGGTAGGTCTTTGAAGACCTTGCGAGCAAGTGACGGACGGCGTCTTGAGTGTGAGCCGCTTATCCCGTAGATGGACTGTGAGACCAACCTGCGCAAGGCCAAGCAAGGCTACATGGCGCGCTGCGAGGACTACAATGCCAAAGCGGCCGCCAGCCGAGCAGAGGAGGAGGGGCCGGGAGCCACCGCCAAGTCCTTGGACAAAAAGAAGAGGTTGGAGGAAGAGGCTCGGAACAAGGTGATCGCCGCTGCTTCCTCTGTCGTCTCTGTTCAAATCAATTATTTTTTTTATTCATTATTTGAGGAGGTTTTGACAGAAAAGCTATGTGTTGTTTTAATGAGTCAACTTCCACTTTGAATGTAGGCGGACGAGGCGGAGGCCACCTACAGGACCTGCATCGCCGACGCCACGGCTCAGATGATGGAGCTGGAGCACACCAAAGTCACGGCGCTGAGGCAGCTGCAGGACCTCATCAGACAGAGCGACCAGACGCTGCGCTCGGTCCGACCCCGAAACTCGCGTGTCTTATCTTTAATGCCTTTCCACCGACGTTTTCCCCTCACTGGTGATTTTCACCGCAACTTTCAGGCCACCATCTCGTACTACCAGTCGATGCACATGCAGACCGTGGCGCTGCCCGTCTGCTACCAGACTCTGTGCGAGAGCAGCAAGCTGTACGACCCGGGCCAGCAGTACGCCGCCCACGTGCGAGACCTGCAGCTGCCCGACCAGCCCGCCGTCTGCTACGCCTTCGAGCCTTACACCAGTGCCACTTCGCCGTAAGTGAGGCGCCCGTCGTGACGGTGAGGTGACACTTTTCATGTATCGTGTCCAATGAATGCAGCGCCATCTTCAGACCGAGGAATGACAGCTTCAACACGGAGCAGACGAGCCGGGCGGATAACGTCGCCCCAGGTGTGGACACGGATCGCCATTCCAGTGAGTCGTGCCTCTCGTCATCACCAAAATCTCCCAATCTCAGTTGTTTATTTAAAAACAAACAAAAAAAAAAATCTAACAAAAGTCTCACTCCTAGAAAAGATTGAAAATATTCAATATTCCGAACATAGGGCAGGGTCATAAGTCGTGGGGATCCACGGTGAGTGATGACAGCGTGGGAGCGGACGGTGCCCTGGAGTCTCCAATCGCCAGCACAAGTGCGCCAATCACACGAGTCGAGTTCTTCTCTCTCTGAAAAATATCTTGACACGTGGCTTCCTTTCACGTTACCAGCCGACATCAGCAAAATTGCCCGGACGTCATCCACCGGAACCGTGTCGTCCAACGAGGACACAGACGACAAAGATGGGAACGTGGCTTCGTTTGAGACGCCGAGTAAGACTTTTAGTTTGGAGGTCACGTGCCAAAGATGGCGTTTTGGGTCACTGTTATGGGTAAAACCCATCTGCTCACCTGATTGTGGGATGGCAAATCTCTGTGCTTTACTGTGTGTCTTTAATCCTTCCGCAGACATGAACGGCATGGACCCCGACGTGGTGGTCTCCACCAGACCTTTCCGAAATGTGGGCCTGTCCAAAGCCGCCCAGACGCACCGCCTGAGAAAGCTGCGCACTCCCGCCAAGTGCCGCGAGTGCGACAGCTACGTCTACTTCCAGGGCGCTGAGTGTGAGGAGGTGAGGGAAGACGTCGCAGATGAACAAAAAAAAAAAAGTCATTCCTCAAAGCGATCTCCTTCATGATGTCCCCGTAGTGCTTCCTGGCTTGTCATAAGCGCTGCTTGGAGACACTGGCCATCCAGTGCGGCCATAAGAAGCTGCAAGGCCGTCTGCAGCTCTTCGGCAGGGAGTTCTCGCAGGTGGCCAGCTGCGCCAGCGACGGCATCCCTTTCATCGTCACCAAGTGCATCTCGGAGATTGAGAGGCGGGCGCTGAAGATGAAGGTGAGAGAGTGTTTTGGCTCCTCCACCTGACGCGTTTGCTTACTTGTACGTACGTGTGCGCTGGGCCGCAGGGCATCTACCGGGTGAACGGCGTGAAGACGCGCGTGGAGAAGCTGTGTCAGGCTTTTGAGAACGGCAAGGAGCTGGTGGAGCTGTCGCAGTGTTCGCCGCATGACATCAGCAACGTGCTCAAGCTCTACCTGCGACAGGTCAGTCAAAGCGCAAAGTCAATTAAGTTGATTTTGGGATTGCGCAATAACCCCTGCTTGCTTGCCATCCAGTTGCCAGAGCCCATCATGCCATTCCACCTTTACAACAGTCTGGTGGGTTTGGCCAAGGAGAGCGTGCAGGCCGACGCCGACCACGAGGATCCTGCCGGGCCCCCGGTAAGCAGGGGGGCTCAGCTGGTGGACCTGGGCCCCGAAACTGAGCCGGAGACACTGGTGCTGGTGGACAAGCTGAGGGAGCTTCTGAAGGAGCTGCCCAAAGCCAACATGGCCACCCTCCGATATCTGATTCGCCATCTTCGGCGGTGAGGAGGAGGACGCCACGGCTCCCGCCCCGTAGCGTCACGACACCTTCCTTGACCCGCGATCTCGCTTGTTTTAGGATCGCTGAGCTGGAGGAGGAGAACAAGATGAACCCCAGTAACTTGGGGATTGTGTTCGGGCCGTCGCTGTTGCGTCCTCGTCCCACGGGGGCCACCATTTCGCTCTCGTCTCTGGTGGACTACCCCCACCAGGCTCGCGTGGTGGAGGCACTCATCGTCTTCTACGCCTCCATCTTTCAGTCCAAGATCTCACACAGCCACAAGACCTGCCGATCTACTTCGAGCTCTGCTCTCTTGGTGAGCAACCTACCACTAATATTTAATATTGTTGCTGCAACAATGGTGTTGCCGATGTGAGCTTTCGATGACATTTGTGCAGATGGCGCAGGTTCAGGTCGAGGATGTGACCAGCAGTTCTGCCGACGGCGAGGAGGTCGCAGGCCCTCACAGGAAGAGCAAGTCGGAGTCGGACAAAATGGACGAAGGCTGCGGTGAGTTTTGTTTCATCAATTCTTCCAAATGCTGCGCGCAATCTACGTTTTAAAACAATTTTGAGTTGCTTGTTGGTTTTCATTTTTGTTGTTGCACTGCATATGTCTACTTGGATTGAGCTTGTCTGTGTGATGTCCTACACTGACTTAACGTGGGTATCTCCTCAGGCTCCATGGGATCCACTGAACAGTTCCCTGACTCAGACTCTGAGCAGGATGAGGGCGCAAAGGTGCCGGATGAAGAGCAGCAGCTGACCTATCAGGACAGCCTGGAGCTGGACGGCACTCTGCCGCCACCTAGTGGACCTCCGGACGATGACTCCAACGGGGGCGAGGTTGAGGGCGGTCTGATCGAGTCTCTGGCCGAGCTAAACGTCAACCAGTCCAACAATTATTACTACTGCTCGCCGCTGCCAGGTCGCTCCAGAGTGCTGCTGGCCCGCCTGCGTAGTAAGAAGATGATGCTCAGCAGAAACCGAGCCAAAGAGCCCGAATTTGTGTAATGATCACTTTAATGCTCTTTAATAATTTGCTTTTTTTGCAGTTTTCAGCAGCGCTCAACTTTTCTAACTGGACTTAATTGGCACACATTCCTAAGTGATTTTATTGCCTTAAAAGTGCTGCTGGTTTTATTTCAGCACTTGTTTTGATTTGTCGCCATTTCAAATTCATATTACTTTGTTTTATGTGTATTAATAAAAATTACTTTTTTTTTTTCTTTTTAAGAGTGGCTTATGTATTTAAATGCTCAGCAGCTTTAACTTACACGTGCAACAGAAATGTTTATCCACAGCCCTGATCTAATTGGAAGAAATCACTCTGGCTCTATTTTCAATATATTTTATTTGACAAAATTCACATTTTAGAATAGAAATGAAAAAAGGAACAAAATCAAAACAGGACTCCGAGGGATGAGTGTGTCTGGAAAGACGTTTCGAGTCTTCCACGGTGACATCTGGGATTTGAAATATTAATAGTCACTGTTACTGGTCATAATCAAAATATTGTATCTGTGTCTGATATGGACGACTCTTACCTGTCACTGCACCAGTCTGTAGGTGATGTACCGGCCAGCAGTCTCACTCGGCCTGATGATTTTCACCACCTTTGCAAACGTGAACGACTGTCAAATATTCTAACCTAAGGGTGACTTTTAAAAAAGGTGCATCACAATTCCAAGAGGGGAAAAATAACAACTGCGGCACAGCCAGACCTTTCCCCGTCTTGCAGTAAGTCCACCTCATGCTCTAATTGTTATTCATGACACTTTCCCCTTTTCACCTTGTGTTTCCAAGCTATGCTTTGTTACCTGTCCTCTCTTCAAGCCAAAGTAGCGAGCCACTGGATCTCCAGCCTGGATCCTGGGCAGCTGACTCTCCTTGAGTTTACTGAAGTGAGTACATTAAGGCAAAAAAAACCCGCATACATACATTACCAGTCAAAAGTTTGGACCATTTCTCATTAGATAGCATGTTTATACAACCTTTTGACTGAATATGTGTTTATACAGTGTGTACATTAAGAGGATACTATCTTGCCAGGAGCTCCGTCACTTCCTCTTTTGTCATGACGATGTGTTCTGGTACAAGCTGACCAACAGAACATAAACAATTTATTTTCCTCAGAGTGTTTGCATTTCTACAACCACAACAAAAATGTTGAGCTGTTTTCAACCTCATGTTCTGTGATGTTGATGAGAAGCTCCTGCTGGAGAAACTGCTCCAGGATGTACTTGGGTGCCATGTCCACTAAAGACTGAGAGGTATGTACACTCATGAGTACACAAACACATCAGTATTGTATGGACAATCGACAATATATCAAACCTGTTTTGCAGAGGGCGTCATGCCCATCTGGACCACAATGATGGCCCGTGTAATGTTCTCCTCCTGCATCCTCTGGCAATACATCTTGATTGTCTTGATGCCCACCTTGGTCTCCTCTGAAAAAGATGCAATATTTTAGGATTTCCGCGGTTTTTTTTCTGCCTCCCAATCTTTAGAAGCTTACCGGGGAAGAAAACAAACATCTGGTCGGTGGGATCATCGTTATGCGCCACCAACACAGTGAGGTCCGTGCGCCTGGGTCGACTCTCGCTGGGTTTGTCTCCAAATTGACTCTTGAAGTCGTCCAGAGTCTGGTCCAACTCGTCCTGGGTCACAAGGTAGCCTCTGTCATGGCATAGCTGTAAAGTACAAGTAGTTAACTTAAATAAATTTGACATCACCGCTCATCACTCGTCAATCACAGGTAGTTAATACTTCGTATTACTGATTTTCTTTGAGTTGTTTTCATTGTGGGCACTGACGGAACAGTGAGTTCCCCTTTGCTGGTATATCTAACTAAATCGGCTTTAATAATGGTCAAAGTTACGAGATGGCAGCATCGGCGAGCTAACATGTTAGCTTCAAAACAACCACACGAAAAACTCACCTGCATGATGGTCTTGCGAATTTTCCACAATCTATAAGTTTCCTCTTCGTCGTCCATACTTTATCCAACGAATCCTTAGAGATTTAGTGAAATTATACTTCAATTATTAATCATAAATTGGGTATCTTGTCGCTGCTTCCACCCGACCCACGCGAGCGTTTACTGGCGCTAGTTGATGACGTCACAGCAGCGTCCCAGTACAGGATGTGCAATTACAATAAAATCAACAAAAACATAGAAGGAAAATAAGGAACGTTGACAATAACATGTTGTTATAGTCATACAAAGTAAAAATATTTGTATAGAAAACTATTAAAAATGTAAATTGAGGTTTCATAACACACAAGCGAGGCGGGGGGCTTCATTGTTTTGCTCAAAATGTGCTCCTCCACAATGAGGCCGTTATGCTTAATAACAACATGTGCGGCCGTGTCTACTATTGGGGTGTCTTTGGCGGTGCTTCTCTACTTTCTTATTCCTTCTACGGTAAAGTAAAATATTTATTTGAGGGTTGATCTTTGTGCCTGAAATGTGTGCTTTTGTTATCAGTGCATCATGTTGACACACTGTCACTGAGGACAGCAGCACTCGTATCAGCATTCAGTATTTATTTTATCTGTTTGCCTGCAGAGAAACATTAAAAGTATCGATTTGGTATCTTTTAGATAGAACTGGTCGGGCAATATTAATTTAAAGGGGTTATATTACGGAAAAAAAGAACACAAGCAAATTCGGCACCTGCTCCGGGCACCGTGACCACAAGAGGGCCCTAAAGAGCAATAAAAACAGTTATTTAGATGATCTTTTAACAAAGTTCGTAGATGTGATCACAAGTTTTGGAGATATTTTAAAGTTTAAAAACGAGCCAAAATTCCAACTCATGACTTCTCAGCATCAGACTAGTGCACCTCAAAATATTATGAAACCTTCAATCAGAGTCCCAGAACGTATCGTTCCAAATTCTTATTTTACAAGATCCTTTTATAAGCCTATGATAATGTGGTGGACTCTGGACCACCGAACTCGTGCATAGCTGATGTGGATTACAGGTCAGGACTGCAGAACATCAGCTATTGGGTAACGGCAGCTTATCAGTTGAGTCACTGATCCCCCGAAGGCTTTATAAAAGTCTGCAGGGACAAACCGAGAGCGTAGCGAAGGATTCTACTAAATAAGGAAGGAGTTGGATCCCTTTTTGCCTTCTGAGGAGCTTGCTGAAGGGCAGCCATGCGTCTCTTAGGCTCCACTGTCCTGCTCAGTGTCCTGCTGCAGGCTTTGGTAAGAATTCAGCATTAGTCAATGGAAGCAACAATCTGATGCATCAATGCTCTCAAAAACGGGCAGCTAGACAGACTGTGTGGGTGTGTGGAAGTTTTTGGCAAATGAGTGCACAGTGATTCACGTTTCTTTGTGTCCTGTCTTGCCAATGTGTTGTACATATGCTTTATTTCGTGTGACCCTTGTGGCTTCATATCATCCCACAGGGGGACCCAGCAGGGGATTGGAGCTTGGCCACCTCCATTTATGACTTCTCAGCCACCGATATTGATGGGAATTTGGTCTCACTGGAAAAATACCGGTGAGCCTCTACTTCCACATGCGGCCTCCGAAGTAATCACCTTAACTGTGAGTGTTCTTTTTCCAGGGGCAACGTGGTCATCATCACCAACGTAGCGTCCAAATGAGGCAAAACGCCCGTAAACTACTCTCAGTTTGCAGAGATGCACGCCAAGTACGCTGAGAGAGGTTTACGCATTCTGGCCTTCCCTTCCAACCAGTTTGCCAATCAGGTACACCCGATTTGCTGTTGTGATTTGTGATGTATGATTTATATTTTGTTCTGTCAACTGACAGGAGCCAGGCACGAACGCCGAGATCAAGCAGTTTGCGCAGTCGTACAATGCCCACTTTGACATGTTCAGCAAGATCGACGTCAACGGGCCCAACGCTCACCCGCTATGGAAGTGGATGAAGGAGCAGCCCAACGGGAGAGGCTTCATGGGAAAGTAAGACTCATTTCCATCCCCGACTTCATTGTTATTGTTCTATTCCTGCATTACATTTGTTTTTGTTTTTTGTCCCTCTAGTGGTATCAAGTGGAATTTCACCAAGGTAAAAAAAACAGCTGGTGCTAATATTATTGTTATCAGAAAACTCCAAATTGTACCATATTCTTAAATTTTGCTGTGTTAGGATTTTGTTTCAAATGTATACAAAACATTAAACTATTTTTGATATCTTTGTAGTTTCTGATCAACAAAGAGGGTCAGGTGGTGAAACGATACGGAACCATGGATGATCCAAGCGTATGTACACAAATGTCTTTAGTGGCTTTACATTATTTCACTTGAGCATTTTTAAAAAATATAAACTTAATAACAAATATATGATGTAAAGATTTAACAAAGTAAACCTTTGGAAAAATTTTGATTTGAAAAACTGGCCAGGGAATTTTCTTTATATATCAACTAGAATTTTTTAATGAGGAAATCAACATTTTCTTTAGAGTACACAAGATTCTGATTAATATCAGATTTTTATACATTTGTATCTATCTCTTTTGTGCAGGTGGTGGAGCAGGATCTTCCTCAGTATCTGAATGCCTAGATGAACCATCTCGCCGTTGTCTCGTTTCCTTCCATACGCCACCTCTCTCTTTCGCTCTGAGTCTCGGTGGATGTGGGTTCAGTTTGTCCCTGGACCTATGACAGTCTGTCCGTAAAGCCGCCCGACGGAAAAGGCAGACTCGATGCAATTGGCGTGCAAACCTGCCAGGGTCAATCATCGAGCTTTTGTTCTTCTGGACCGGAAAGAAAGGAGGGGGGGTTGGGGGACATGGGACAACTCGATGAAATGTACCATTGTCTGTATAAAAATACTCATTTTGTCATTCAACTGTAAAGAGATGTTAATAACCTTAATAAAATTAACAAAAAAGGATTTGATGAATACATTTTCCTGTGTCACACTTGGTAAAATATCTGATTCTATGGTTGTCATCTCACTTTTGTTTGCTGGATTTTGCTTAGCTTTTTTTTTCTATAGTGCTGATTTAAAAACTTATGAAATATTTGTTGCCATTTTTTGGAGTGAGGTTTTTAGTAAATATTTTCAAATATGTACTATGTATTCAGAAACAAACTTCTGAATTCACTTTCCAAGGTCTTGAGAGTCTTGGGAGTATAGTAACAACCTATATTTTTTACGTTACTTCGTTACTTACCATTAGTGGCCTTGGTTCATCAAAAATTAGGAAACGGATTTCGAGTAGCAGTTTCTTTTTGTGACCGCCAGAGGGCGTCCCTAATCCCGACTACTGAGCCATTCAGCGTTGATAGTTGAGCCGCCGCAGCCTGAGCGAGCAGCAGTGCAGTCGAGCTGGAGCCCAGCGAGCCATAGTCCGTGCAAATGAAGCCACCGTCCCTGAATAACATGTCTTCCTTAGTGATTATTTGCACCAAATAGGATTTGCCAATCCTTCTTTTTTTATTTTTTTGTGCAAGGATTCCGACGGTACGCATCGTCGCATACCTGATTCTCCCTTCCTACCGCCACAAGGACCAGCACCTCCCGGAGGCTGAATGGAAGCCGAGGGAGCAGTCGGGCTGTCGGAGGCCAGGGACGGGAGTCCTCTATCCGGGGCCGCATCATCCGATGATGCTGACACGGTCGTCGGGGTTAGCTCCGGAATGGACGCAGGAGACATGGGTAGGGTTCAACCTGCAGATGTTTTCACCAATTCCAGTCATGCTTTTTTCCCCCATCTGTGTCGTTTACATTCATTTGCGTTTTTAATCGGATTCTGTTAGGAATTTAAGCAGAAAAGCACCGACTCATCTTTAGCCGCTTAGCTGTGCTATTAGCTGCTAGCTTAGCCGAGTGGATGAGGAGAACAGGTGGAGCAGACATTCGGATTCTTTTCATTCGGAGCACATTATGGTGACTGGTCGTGCAATAAACCACACATTTCGATTGATACGTAGATATTTGAGAAGCTGGTTTTTCCGAGCTTGAAGATCCTGCAGGGTTAAGTGAGGGTGATTTGTGAGCATCTTAAACATACTGCAGTGTATGCCCTTTTAAAATACTCGTCTAGGTTTTCTTTCCTTTTTCCATCCTTCCTGCCTTCCATCCATCACAGCTACTTTTTATTCATGCATCCTTATCTCCATCCTTTACTGAAACCTCCTTATCTGCCTGTCTTCCTTCCTGTCTTCCCTTTGTCACACCTGTTTTTTTTATTCATGCATCCCTCCTTCATTTATTTTTTTGTGTATGAAATTGTATGTCGGTTGTTAGTTGATGCACCCAATTATCTTGTAGTTTTGTGTAAGAGACAAAAAAAATAAGACAGAAAATTGTCAGGTCAACTTGGGCTGCTTCCGTGTCAGTGCTGTGTGTAGCCAATAGCAACAAATGAGGGATGCAAGAGGTGAAAAGAGCACTAAAGCTGGCTTTTACACAATATAAACGTTTTTATCCATTCCATTTTTCGAAGCACTTATCCTCACTAAGGTGTTGGAGACAAAAATAAAATTGCCAGGATAATCATTGGTGTCACGAAAAATGGATGGACTTGATTTGCCATTTCAATTTGGAATAATTGTTGAAGTTTTGAATTTTTTTTCCATTTCCAGCTGCAAAAGTTCAACACAGGGGGCAGTAAGCGATGATGGGTTGTTATCATCCACTGACAGGAGTGTGCTTAGTAGAATTGAGTTTAAATGTCAGCTGCAGCGGCCTGCAGAGCTCCATTGAGCTCTCTTAATGTCACATCTTGTGCAATGTAATTGTAGGCTGCGGTGTTGAGCTAGCTCAGCTGCCTGCCCCCGGTGTGTAAACTGGCTCTTTGCATGTGGATGTATGTGTAGGCATGTTTGGAGCAGCTGCTAGCGTTCATCATTTTTACATTCTAGTGGAAGAACTAACTAACGACTGGTAAATGGTCAAACTAAAATAACAAAGCGACTAAAAGAACACCTTATATAGAAGGATTTGAATCGTTTTGGATTGCCGAGCTCTTTTAATGAAGTCCTTGATTAAATCCTTGTTCCTTTGCTTTTTTCCCCCGTTCCGCTGAAGGGTGGGAGGCGTGTGAAAATTGCTGACAAAAGCATAAATCGGCAGTTCCATCTGCTCTATCCTGATGTGTCCTTTTGCATGCTTTGCACACTCTGCCTCCATCCCTCCCCAACTCACTCCCGAATTGTATAAGTAACATTTGGAGCATTTGCCGGGATGTTTGACGTCACAAAAGAATGTAGCAGATGACTCGGTTTACTTGACGTCACCGTTTTTGGCTTCAAGTGAAGGTTGCGTGCACGATAGAAGCTCTGATCACATTTGAATGGAATACAAATAAAGTGTGTTAATACCATTTTAAATGTACTCCAGTTGTCCCTTGGTGTGGCTCACTTGGACAGGTGTAAACAGAGCGTAGTTTAGCCCTTAGCAATTAGCATCCTTCTCTGTGCAGTATTTGATTGTCGCTGCCAATAATATTTGTGTCATTAATTATTATTTGTCTTTCTTTTGGGCCATAAAGTGACATTAAACCTGGCTGACTTAAGGCTATGGATGCTGAGCTCAGCAATAAGTCACGTTCAAGTCCATCCAGCCACACTCTTCTCTGATGTCTGTATAAGGACATTTGTCTCAAGTTTGGAGATTCAGTAAAGCTCGGGAATGAAATAAAAACATTGCGCAATTGCATAAGAGGGGGAGCACAGACTGAGTGTTCCTTGTGTGCCCCCAGGATTGAGCTGATTTTAGCTCTTTGCTTCGAGAAAATTGTAAGTCTGTCTGTCCCCCACGGGTGTAGATGTCCCCAAGTTTCCTGGTGGCGTGTTGTTGTCATACACACCAGCATCAACAGTTGATTCAGAAAATGTTGCTACATGCCTTTCATGGAAAAATGTAGCGCCATCTCTTGGCCACTCGCACAAATTGCAATTAAAGTTTCAGACGATATTGATGATCACGTTCCAATCATGTGATCAGGTCGGGAACACTCTAATTCTGGCCTTTCCTGGCTTATTTATTGCAAAAAAATATATATATTAAGAGATTGAGTGCTTTAAAGTGGGAAATACAGTGCCGTGAAAAAGTTTGTGAACCCTTAGGATTTTACAATATATTTGCACTTTTTTTAAAGAAATGACGGTGACAAGTTTACAAAAGTGTTACAGGATATTGACACAAGGCTAGTTAGCATTGACACAAATCTGCAAAACCCTGTTTTAACAGGAAGCATAAGAAAATAGCAAAAAAATCAAAACACAGGTGTGAATAAGTTTGTGAACCTTTCCACCTATAGAAGTTAAAACTGACTGTGTGACATGTCTTTCAATACTAGATGACTTCGGGTAATTTCATGTGACTTGACAGACCTTAAAGCCACACTTGTTGTATACGCACCTGAATGTACTTGTCATTTAGTAGAGCTATACCTGCGTGGACACAAACATTACAAATCTAGCAATGGGAAGATCTAAAGAGCTGTCTCCAGACCACAGAGGAGCAATAATTGCAGCTCACAAATCTGGAAAAGGTTACAAAACCATAGCCAAAGATCTGCAGCTACATGTTTCAACTGTAAGACAAGTGATTTACAAGTACCAAGAACATGGAGTAACTACTTCACTTCGAAGATCTGGTCGTCCAAGGAAGATAACAGGCAGAGCAGAAAGAGAGATGGTGAGAGAAGTCACTGATAACCCCAGACTTACCTCTAGAGACCTTCAGAAATCTCTCTCAAGCAAAGGAATTGAAGTTCATGACAGCACCATCAGAAAAAGACTGGCTCAGAATAACCTTCATGGAAGGGTAGCAAGGAAGAAGCCATTACTATCAAAAAAGAATATTGCAGCTCGGTTAAAATTTGCTCAAGAGCACATAGGAAAGCCTCAAGAATTTTGGAACAACATTTTATGGACTGATGAATCTAAAATAGAACTTTTTGGCCAAAATCAAAACAGATTTGTTTGGAGACGACCAAACACAGCTTATCAACAAAAGCACCTCATCCCTACTGTAAAACATGGAGGAGGACGAGTACTCGTATGGGGCTGCTTTGCAGCAGCAGGACCAGGGCAACTTACCATCATAGAAGGAATCATGAATTCCGAGGTTTACCAAAATATTCTGGAAGAAAACGTTAAACCGTCTGTAAAGAAGCTCAAGTTAGGAAGAAACTGGATGCTGCAACAGGACAATGATCCAAAGCATGCAAGTAAATCAACATCGGAATGGCTCAAAAAGAAAAAATTCAATGTTCTGGAGTGGCCCAGTCAAAGTCCAGACTTAAATCCGATAGAAATGTTGTGGTCGGACCTGAAAAAAGCAGTGCACCAAAGAAAACCATCAAACCTTGGACAACTGAAGCAGTTCTGCAGGGAGGAGTGGCCCAAAATCTCCCCAGCTCGATGTGAGAGACTCGTCAGTACTTACAAGAAAAGATTGCAAGAAGTCATTGCTGCTAAAGGAGGTGCAACAAGCTATTAACTCTGACTGTTGGCAAGGGTTCACAAACTTATTCACAACTGCGTTTTCATTATTTTGTTATTCTTGTGTGTTTATAGTTAAAATATAGTCCTATTAATTTGTATTCAGCCATAATGGCAATGTGTCACCATTCTGTAACACTATTGTGAACTTGTCTCCGTTATTTCTTTAAAAAAATGCAAATATATTGTAAAATCCTAAGGGTTCACAAACTTTTTCACGGCACTGTATCTGAATATATAATAATTTTTTTCCCCACCAGCTTCAGACGCCAAGCTTTTTATTAGGTCTGCTTGCGTCCCTGTCGCCAAAGGCTAACCACTCAAATCTCTCTCTCACACACATATACACACACAGACACACACTTGTCGTATGATCCAAGGGTTGAGATCCGCTCTGACAGTAGAGGACAACACAGCTTTGGCTCGCTGCAGTGGAGAATACAGATAGCAGCATAAGCCGGTTGCTATAATGTCTAGGGCTGTAACTAAAGAATGTCGATTATTTTTGCCGATTAATCGATGAAGCAGAATGAAAAAATATGTTAATTTCTAACCCTCCACACACATAATGGATGTGTCCATCCTGGATGCTCGGATCACTTTGCCCCCAATATTTTGTCCCGGCATGAGAAGTGAAGACAAATCGATCGCCAGATGCTCCATCACTCTGACAAGATAATTAACAATCATCTCAGTGACATCTCCTTACTTAGCTCACCCTCTGGGACTATCTCCTATCGATTTTATTTTTGTGCCACATTAACGTTCCATTTTGTTATTTAGTCATGCAGACTGACACGCATGATGGCGCGACACAGTCCAACATGGCCGCTTGATTTAACATTCGGACATTTTCTGATCTGAAAACATTTCTTCATTCCTCCATTTTCTCACATTGCAGCATGGCTGCCGTTGCACGTGCCTCGGCGTGTTCATTCTAGCGTGACCGTGTGTGACAGCGGGAAAGCGAAGGAGAGCATGAGGAGGGGGGGGAGGAGGGGCGGAAAACAGGCTTTACTGTTGCTTGGTCACATGAGCAGTCCACGAGAGGCAGATAAAAGAGAGGCTGCACACTCAAGCTGCTCCTGAGCTTACACATCCATGCTTCGCATTATTCACATCATTTGATTCCCTCAAATTCCTCACAGGGTTTCACCAACAGACGCCGTCCGCCAATTTGACCACTAGGCCAACGTGCTGCCTGACTGGGTCATTCATTTCAGATGACTTCAAACAGGGCACAAAAGTTGCCTTGTCCATACAGGATTAACTCCTGAGCCTCTATTGCTAACCAAAACAGGAGCACCTATAGATTTAGCATATAATCTAAACAAGTTGTCATAGTGATTTTATGTTTTGGAGTTGTAAATTGATGGTTATTTATTGATGGGACAAAAAATATATTTTTTTCAGGTTGTACCCACTTGGCAACACTCATTTCATCCTCTACTTGACTGGCGTTATTAAATGTGACTCTTCTCTGTCTCGATTCTAGATGCTGCGAGGAAAGCGTTCATCACGGAGGTAATTATGTTTCGTCCTTCCATTTTCTTCGCTCAAATAAATTTGTCATTCATATTTAATTGTCACGCTCTTATTGTGCTGCCTCAAAGTGAACACCTGCTCAGCTCAAAGGAACTGAAATACAAAAGAAGAGATTCATCAATGGTCTCTTTTGCTCTTCAGATGCCGTCCTCCTCTGGCCTTCCCGGTCAGGGGAAGAAAATCGGCCACAGAGGGGTGGATGCTTCCGGAGAAACCACTTACAAAAAGGTTGCTATATACATATACATGTACGGTAGATAAATATTGAGAAAAGCATACCCCCCTTCTTCTGTAGACCACCTCCTCTGCCCTGAAAGGAGCCATCCAGCTCGGAATCGGTTACACGGTGGGCAACCTGAGCTCCAAGCCCGAGAGGGATGTGTTGATGCAGGATTTCTACGTGGTGGAGAGCATCTTCTTCCCGAGGTTGTCTACCACTTAATATGTTCTTCCCTTGCCGTATTTTTAATCAGCTTTGTTATTTGTCTTCAGCGAAGGGAGCAACCTGACTCCAGCTCATCACTTCCCGGACTTCCGCTTCAAAACGTACGCCCCCGTGGCCTTCCGCTACTTCCGGGAACTGTTTGGCATCAGGCCCGACGACTACTTGGTAAATGATGGATGGATACATTTGCATGTTCAGAAAATGGCAGTTGGTCTTCTTGAGCAGTGTGGGTGTCAGAATAAGGATGGACAGCTTGCTGATGATGCTCCTCAGCAAGCAGCCAATTCTGTCATTAAATGCAGGATTTATTTTTTTTTTTACTACAACGAAGCACTTTGAAGATGTTTTTATGGTCCGTCCAATAATATGATTACAGCTCCCATTTCCAAAAATGTGTATTTTGGGTGACTCTGTACCTTTTTGTTGTATATTTTCAATATTTCCCGTGTCCTCCGCAGTACTCCCTATGTAACGAGCCACTGATTGAGCTATCCAATCCCGGCGCGAGCGGCTCCGTCTTCTATCTCACCAAGGACGACGAGTTCATCATCAAGACGGTCATGCACAAGGAGGCGGAGTTCTTACAGAAGCTGCTGCCGGGCTACTACATGGTAGGGGAGCAGCGAAACCTTGAACGTGTACATGATTTGCCTTCTTGGGCCACTTAAAACAATGGTGGGCCGGATCTAGGCCTCAAGCCTCGAGTTTGACACCCTCATTTCCATGAGTCTTGACCATCAGACTGAGATAGTCGTACTAGCAATTCTGTTGATGACAAATGCTTTGGCCCCGGCGGTGGAGGTCTGCTTCGAGAGATAAAACCCATGCCAAGGTCAAGACAGACACACACACACACAGTGAAGGAGACAAGAAGCCAATTAGTAAGCGCTGCTACGTGCAGTCAGCTCCCCATGTCTGTCGCAGGTGGACGGACGAGTGAGCAAGCTCTTATCGCTCTTTCGGCCGTTCTCACACTCAGCGCAGCTTTTTTTCCTTTTTATCTTTGGCACGCATTAATCTGCATTCCCATACCTCCCCCCTCTCCCCCCCAACCCTTCTCACGTGTGGTGTTGTTCGACATCTCTGTGTGGCTGCTGAGGGCAAAACATGATCTTTCAGTTCCTCTTCTGAAGTCCACGCAGAAAAACACACTTTTCTGACGTGGCTTTGTAGTAATAATAATCTGATAAGTAAAAATGGATGGATGATTTCTACCCTCTCCAGAACTTGAATCAGAACCCTCGCACTCTGCTGCCCAAGTTCTTCGGCCTCTACTGCGTCCAGTCGGGCGGCAAGAACATCCGCGTGGTGGTGATGAACAACGTGCTGCCCCGCGTGGTTCGAATGCATCTCAAGTACGACCTGAAGGGCTCCACCTACAAGAGGCGAGCGTCCAAGAAGGAACGCGAGAAGGCGCGGCCCACCTTCAAGGACCTGGACTTTATGCAGGACCTGCAGGACGGACTCATGCTGGACCAGGACACGTTCAACGCGCTGGTCAAGACGCTGCAGAGGGACTGTTTGGTAAGTTAGGATAGGGACATTTGTTAGCATGCTAGGAGCTAACTGTCATGGCATTTTGCTCAGGTGCTGGAAAGCTTCAAGATCATGGACTACAGCCTCCTGCTGGGAGTTCACAACATGGACCAGGCGGAGAGGGAACGGCAGATGGAAGGGTCCCAAGGCGACAGTGACGAGAAACGGCCCATGGCCCAGCAGAAGGCTCTCTATTCCACCGCCATGGAGTCCATCCAGGGCGGGGCCGCCTGCGGAGGCTCCATCGACACCGAAGACACGTGAGCGAACCCGACCAGATGTCGCGTTTGGCGTTTCCTGAAGTGGTTTCAATGCGAATTTGTCTTTTAGGATGGGCGGCATCCCTGCCGTCAATGGCAAAGGAGAACGTCTTCTGCTCTACGTGGGCATCATTGACATCTTACAGTCGTACAGGTAAGTGGCGCCGTCAGCTTCTCTTTGCTTTACACGCCGTCAACCATATTGCTTCACCATTCTTTGTCTGCACAGGTTAATCAAGAAACTGGAGCACACGTGGAAGGCTTTGGTGCACGACGGGGTGAGCTTTTAATAACAACCAATATTGCTTGACGCTAAAAATGGGCTCCTCTTACTCATTTTGTTCCGCCTCGGCATTATTCTGCCTCCAAAGGATCTCAGCCATCAGCCGGCTGGAAAATCAATAACGTCTGCCTGTGTTTGTTTATATGCTGATGCTTGCTCTACCGAGTGGCTTGACCCAGAGACATACATTAGTAAAATGGAACACTAGAGGATCTAATTGATCGGTTAATCTGTCGGTTTTTTTTTTGTAAATCTCATTATTCTCTGCCCGCAGGACACCGTCTCAGTCCACCGGCCCGGATTCTACGCCGACAGGTTCTTCAAGTTCATGAGCAGCACTGTTTTCAGGAAGAGCTCTTGTGAGTCCATTCCGCTGCCTTACATAGTCAAAGCGCTGCCGCGTGGGAAGGAAATAGCAGATAGTCTTCAAACTGCCTTATTCGGTGCTGCTTGGCGTCATGTGGGAGAGTTCAGACGCTCTCTAGTCAAAGTAGGAGTCAACTTCGATTCCCATCCATCATAGTAACACAAGGACACGGTTCCTCCGTTAAAAATTAAAGCGGGAAGATGTCTGAAGTTGTTGCCATTGAGTTCTGATGCTTTGTGTAACATGTGCAGCTTTGAAATCATCTCCATCCAAGAAGGGCCGCGTGTCGCTTACCGTGCCAAAATGCGGCGGTCCCGGCGCAGCCTGGTCCGCCAGCCAGCTGACCTCCGAGAGAGACGAGAACATCTACGACTTGAGAGGCGCTCGCAGCTTCCCCACGCTGGAAGACGAAGGTAATTGCGTTGTTTCTGTATTCGCCGTTGTGTCTTGTTCCAATGTTCTTTTTTTGTGGACGATCGCCAGGGCGAGCCGATCTCCCGTGCACGCCTCCGTCGTTCGAGGAGGCCACCACGGCGTCCATCGCCACCACCCTCTCCTCCACCACCTCTTTGTCCATCCCGGAACGATCTCCCTGTGATACCGTCGAGCACCCGCGCTACAGGTAGCTAGCTAGCACTCTGCGCTCCTGATTTCCTTGCTTTCACTTGACGCTGTTTCATTTGACTCCAGGAGATACACGCAGTCTCTAAGCCACGATGGAAGGTAAGTTGGTGGCTCTGGAAATTCCAGAACCTGGTTTTCAGACTAGACTACATCGGTGTGTGTTATGTTTTCATGGGCGCAGGACCCAGGAGGAGCTGCGTGTGCGCGAGGAAGATCAGCAGACCATCACAGTGGAGGTGGAATTAAAGAGACACGACAGCGAGCCCACCTTCTCCATTCCTCAGCCGTCTCCTGAACCCAGGTACCCCACACAAAGCTCGTTTTCCTACATTGGTGTGTGACCTCAATTCAGCCTAAATATGAATGACGGCGCTAAAAGTGCTGCCGGGAGATTATGAGACCAATTTGGGGTAACCAGCAAGAAGAAGTAGGGCAGTGGTCCTGGGGGCCCCGAGGCAGCTCCCGTAAAGCCACCATGACCTCATTTTGGGCACATTTTAACCTGATTTTTGTTCAGCTGTACAAAAAGCGGCTCTAATCTCGTCTCGCTACACGAGAATTAATCTAAAGTGATGAAAAGTGTCTGGAAGGAAGGGAGGGCGCAGGTTTGTGAGCATCAGAAAGACAAACATCTGCATTTATCCTCTCAGCCAATCAGGTGTCTTGTTGATACCAAGGTGCACAAAGCTCCCTCGGAGCAGCGTGGACTTTCCTAATCTGTGTTTAGGAACAAGACGACCAAATGCTTCTTTCATTCCAGCAGTGAGGCTCAGGAGGCCGCCGCTGCCTCTTCTGCCACTTCTCAAGCTACCGAAGCCTCCTCCTCCTCGCCCGTCGTCGTCGTCGTTCCCGCGTCTGTCGAGGCCACTCCGTCCAGTCCCAAACCGGCGGCGGCGGAGACACCCAGCTGCGCGTCGGGCTCGGGGTGCACCAGCCAGGCTTCGGTGGACGACGAGGACGACGTGCCGGTCACGGATATCTACTTTGTAAGACCGCACACCACACTTTAAAGCTCTCCCACAAAGATCTTGATGGATGTGGTGGCATAGTAGTGAGCACTGGCTCTCTCGTTGCTGCTTTTTATCTCGAAGATAAAACTTCAGAAATGCCAACGTGTACACTTAAGCATGTTTTCGATGTTTTTTTTTTTTTCATTCTCATCTCGGCATGCCGCCTTAGTCATGTCACGTCTTTCCCTCTCATTCTTCTTTTTACACGTTTGTCCATTTGTCATCTCCTTCCCCCTCGTTATCGTGGTCAGTTCCCCGACGGAAGGACCTGGGTGGTCCCACCTCTCCGTCAGAGGAGCAAGTGGCGGTCCGGCTGGCCAGTAAGTGAGCCCAGCCAGGCGTCAGACATCAGTTTTAGATTAGACTCGGTGGTGTGCAACTTTAGACCCCAGTGGAACCTCCAAAGTAGAACGTAATTCACGACTTGCTCCTCACTGGACAAAGAAGTTTGCATGATGGTACTATCGCATATGGTGGCATTTTACAGCTGTTGCCGGAAGTGATAAAGCCTCTAATCCATCACCCTTCCCCTTTTTCATCACTCACATGACCTCCTAGAAGACCCTGGACTCGAACACACTGTGCGATAAGCGCCGCTTCTGGCTTGAAGGATTAACACGAGCTTGTCTAGGCAACATTTCCCCCCTTTATGCATCCCCTAACTTTCATTTCCTGTCTTGTCTTTTCTCCTCCTGCGACCTCCTGCATCTTTCTTCCCGCCTGCCTGCCTGCCACTGCCGCCGCCGCCGCTTATCTCTGTGCCACTGGCCCTCTCCTCTGTCCCCCTGGCGCCCTCTGCTGTGTTTGGCGTGTAAAAAAAACAAACAAACCAGCCTCCAGAGGACAGGACCTGGGTGTACTCTCCGCTACACTATGGCTCAGAGTCTAAGGCCCTGCCAGATGGGGATTGGGAAAGAGAGACAGTAAGTGAGAAGCAATACACCGTAACAGAAGAATCCTCCACATGTGAAGCAGTTTCGATGCTTCTCAGGTCCATCAAACAATCCCCGCCCCGCCCCGTGTCTCTTCAGTAGCAAGCTGCATGCACCATGCCACGTCATCAGCCTGCTCAGATGATCGCTATGCAATTGTAAAAACAGAAGCCAGAGAAATTTTTGCAAAAAGCCAAAAATATTTCAGAATCATCTTTCCCCATTGCAATGAATGGAAATGGCATTAATTTATTCCAAACACCCAATTTTTCCAATAAGAAAAAAGTAGGCAATTAATGCCAATTCTAATGAATCCTATATCAAAAGAACAGTCACACAAGAGATTGATAAGGATCCCACATCTTGCAATAATAATATCATGCTAACATGCTAAGTATTAGCATAATGTAAGAAAGCTCTTTGCTTGTCATCAGACTATATTTCCTATGCATTGACTGTCTTCATTCATTCCTTTTTAATTACAGTAAACCCTGCTTACTGACTGAAAGGCATGAAGGGGATCGTCCAGCCCAAGTCCAGAACCTCCTCAACACTCGAATGCAATCTTTCTGTCTCAAGAGGAGGGAGAGAAATCAACACAGTGGCGTAGCAGACAGGTCCCTGCCATTTACGTGTGATACTTGTGTTTACGTGGCATAGTACAAGTATGCTCGTGTGTTGTATGTTTTTTGACGTGACACACATACGTCTTATTTCACTTAAAACTTCGATCGGGCTCGACTTCAGTTGCCCCCGAGGCGGCTATGTTGGAGCAGGACATGTTGGTGTGGGTTGCCATTGTCACTTATGTGATGGGACATGTCAATTCGCCATTAATTCAAATATATATATATTGGGAATGCTGGGCGGGGGCCTCTCCAACATGGCTGCCGCATATTGCCAACCAGCTCAAAGCAGCAAGCTATAATTGATTTGCAAGTTATTAATACTTAATGTATTACTCTGCACATGTATTTATTTATTTAATATTTATTTGAGATTATTGTTCCGAGATTTTAAAAATCAATTTGCAGCCAAAGAGCTTTGATCATTTGGGCGCATCAGTGAATACGGCACTTTTCGATATCATATTTTCCCCCAAAAAAGTAGCCTGCCTTCTAATTCGATGCCATCAGCCCTAATACTACATACCTAGTCCCGTCTGCAGTCATCAAATGACCCTGGTAATGTGTCATTGTAAAAATTGTCTCATCATGATGGAGTTTTTAATAAGCAGCACCCCCCCCCCCCCTCGTTACCATGGTCACCCTCCGCCAAGTAGCTCATAGTGTTATTAATGCAGTTTATTGAATATGAATCAGATTCAGTGTGAATGGGAATCCAATGCAAACTGTAAAGTTGAACGCCTCAAAGGTCAGCAACCAGGGAGGGAAAATACGCCTCAGAAGTCAGACTACATTCCTAGTAGGAAAATCTATTAAAAAAAAATAGTGGACTTTGGTGGTTCAGCCGTATTTTTAACGCATCTTCACAAATGTTCTTTGATTTTTATGTTTTATGTGTAACGGACGATAACGTGTTGCTCACCATGTGTATTCAATCTACCGTCATCACGGCTGGAAAGCATAGCAGCAATATTTTGTACTGGTCCTCACCTCCTTTCCTTTCAATTTGCCTTATTAGATGATTTTCTTTCACTCCTGCAGTTTATTTATTTTTTCCTTCTCGTCATTGTGCTCCTGAGAATGTGTACATAAAAAAAAAAGAATATATATAGAAAGATATACAGATATATTTTCCATCGGAAATGGAGAATGTTATTTTTCTTTGGTTTTATTTTTGCTGCTTGGCCGAGAGACGATCTCAATCCGCGTGATTTGCTGAGTCATGTTCCTCGGTCGTGAGAAGGAGCTGCATGCAGCTGTTGGGTGGATTTTACTGTACATGCAAGCCAGTAGGGATTCTTCCAACTTGTTCAAGCTGTGTTGTGTGTGTGTGCGTGTTGTGTGTCATCCAATAGGAAGAGTCCTTTACAGAGACATAGCATGGTTAAAAAAATGAATACATATCAGAAATGTGTATTTATGTATGTATATCTATGTATATTCATCTATTTATACCTGAGTATAAATAGATGGTTGTATGTATGTGTGTGTGCGTGTGTGTGTCTTTGGACTCACTCAGAATGAATATGAAATAAAACAGTTCTATGAATTGTCTAATGTACACAGTTTTGTTTTTGTTTTGTCCTAGACACTCCTCTGACTAGTGTGTGGGCAGGTACTTACTATACATGGTTATTATTTTTACCAAAAAAAAAAAAAGAAGCCTTGCTATACATGGTCGTCTTTTTTTAATAATAAAAAAAAGCCTTACTATACATGGTCTTTTTTTTTTTTTTTTACAAAAAAAAAGCCTTACTATACATAGTGTTTTTTGTTTGTTTTTGTTTTTGTACTTGAAAGACCCCATCGTCTTTTTCTTTTCTTTTCTTTTTTTAAATATTTTGTGAAGGCGGAACTATTGTTTTTCCTGTCCGGTAGCTTTAGGCGTTGCACAGCATCATTCACAACACGGAAGTAGTGCCTATCAGAGAGTCAAAAGACGTGTTATTGTCATAATTATTACTTTATTGGTTAATTTAATTGACATATTTCATTATGGAAGACCAAGAAATGCAGCTCAAAGTCAGACGAGGTAAGTGTCACGTGGAACTTAACTTTTGCTAGCCGATTGCAAGCCACAAAGACGCTATTTCTGCCACCGTTTTAATTTCTACTTTATTGTTGTTATGATTATTTTATACACCTACAGTGAGTGACAAGTTCACGGAGAGCATGTACGTCCTGGCTAACGAACCGTCCGTGGCGCTGTACAGACTGCAGGAGCACGTTAGGAGGTCCCTACCAGAGCTGGTGCAACATAAGGTGTGTCAATCCACTCAAACACAAACACTTAATGACTATTAAAGGTCCTTAAACTCTAAATTGGATAACGCAGATCCCATATAAGATATTTTCCGTGATCACTTGATTGGCACAATTATAGAGATTTTATTTTAGTCGATCAGTGCCACTACAGATTATAATATTGTCTTGCCATCATGTCTCCAATAGACCGACATGCAGAGCTGGGAGGAGCAGAGTCAAGGAGCCATCTACTCGGTTGAATATGCATGCAGGTTTGTCATGATGGACATTTGTGTAAACATACTTTTGAAGGAGTCCACTGAGCCTTTTGTTGTTGTTTGCGCAGTGCCGTAAGAGGCATGGCCAACAGCGGCATGTATTTCAAAAACATCGACAGCCTCCTGCGACAAGCCATCAGCTTGAAGGAGCAGATCAGCGGCTCTCAAGGACGCAGGTAAGAAAGCAGCGGTGATGTATCTGTAACTATTATTTCTTTATGTATTCATCACCCAGTCATTTTTTTCTTTTATGTATCATATTTTATGAGTTTATGTTTGCCCCCCCTTCATCCACATGCATTAATTCTGCATGATGCCATTGCCAACCCTTCTCCCAGTCCCCTTGTTGCTGCTTCACATCCCTCAACAGTCTCATCTTCCTCATGACAGAGCTTTGTGCAAGGTCAGTAGCTCCTCCTATATGCACACAAGTACCAGATAAGTGTATTTTTACAAGGATTGATTTAATTCATATGGGTGCTAAAACATTTGAGAGAACATACCGTAACAAAGATGGCACAGTGTGTACAAACATATGCAAGGAATAAATCGGCGATTTCTAAAATCCAAAATTTGGTTCCTACAAAAAAGACAAGCTGTAAAATTCATTCATTCAAACGACTCAAGGCACATCTCCTTTGTAAACAAACTCAGTACAGATCAGCCTCTGTATCACAGACATCACAAGTTTGCTTTTCACAGTATGTCAAACTATTTGACTTGTTTCAATCTATTTCATACAGAAAAGACAAACTATACATATGGCTCCTTGTTGTATACTGTCCAGTTTTTTTTAAATTTCTTGTGGCACATCTGATAACCTCTCACAGCACACGAGGTTGACAATCATTACATTATTGTGGAATACAAATTATATACAGTACATGATCACAACTGGATTAATTTATCAGTTGATTAATGATGGAATCATCTGAATGGATTTTTAGCTCCATTTCCAGGTGGTCTGGAATCATTAAAGCCATTACATGTAATGAAATGCTCTTCCGCATTATACCAGGGTTGAGTCTTTTGCCGAAATGCCGGACTTGCGCGCCAGGACGCTCCTCATCTCGTTGTTGACGCCGTTCCAAGGTTTAGCTTTTAGTAAAACCGAGTCTGAAGATAAACTCCGGTGCGAGCGAGGACAGTCGCCGCCGTAGCCGTCAACGTTGCTCGAATGGCTTTGCGATTCTTCTCCGACTGGGCCGTACTCCTCCTGCGGTTGGTGTCTGGGGCTGCCGGAAGGCGTGAGCGACATTTGATGCTGGAGGTGCGACTCTCTGCGGGGCACTCGCAGTTTGTCCACGCCGATTTTTAGCTCGCAGGGCCAAGACACGGCACTGTTGTTGCTGCTTCTGTGCTCGTTGCGAAAGAGAGTTTGGAGACGGTCTTCTCGGTTGCGTTTAGCCACTCGCGAAACCTTGACGAGGAAGTGGATCACCACCACGAGAAGGATCAAGATGCCGGAGGCCAGGACGCAAGCGCTGGCGATTCCCGTCTCGGCTTCAAATATGAGCAGCATAAAAATGGACATAGCTGAAAGAGATGAGGTCTGTTTTAGAATGAAGTCTCTTAGATGTTTGTTTTTTTTGTGTGCAGAAAGAGGACGGTGGATTCGGGTATGCAGAGGGATGCTACTGAGAGGCACAACTCTGGAATGTGACTGCTTCCCAGAATTTAGTCATTTTGTGCCCCTTGATTGACGTGCGGCGGTAAAGGTCCTAATCCCAATTCGCAACCAAGTGCACCCCCAAGCACAAGCTGCTCAGTGGAACAGAGCAGCCCAGCTCTGCCAGGTTCGGCTTTAAAAAAAAAAAAAAAACACTTAAGTCACGGATGCTGCTCAAAGGCTGCATTGTTCTCGTGGGCTCGATGGACAAGAACAAGCGGTGCTCTTTCTCTGCTGTTGACTTCCCTGCCAACATTTTGGACATTAGAAGCTGTTTTGTTTGTAATCACAGTTTGGTGCACACCATGTGGGACAAATGATCAATATTGTGATGTATCGTTAGCAAATATCAATTAACAGCAATGTTTCATATCCATCTTAAGAGCTGAATGATTTCGAAGTAACTCGAAGATTGCAATTGCCTTGAAATGTTATTTATTTTTTTCAGGTTAGGTTTATGGTCAAAATAAAAGCCAATAAACCATCAATTAATATGATTGATGTTCGAGTTGTTAAGCGGTCTTTCAAACTGTGTGATTCCCACTCTTGGTATATACCTGCTAAATAGACTGACACTCCGAGGCAGAACAACCCGATGGCCACGTGTCGCTCGGCTCTGGTGTCCAAGAAGAACCAGTCTGCTCTGTAGAGACAAATTTTATAGATTGACCCACCATTTTTTTTCTGTGCTTACAAATTAGAGCCTTCAATTGCACATGTACAGTATTTGTCAACAAATTTAAAAGCACATTATTATTCAGACTGTTTCACACATTCCAGAGGGAGGGGGCTCGCTGGATTTGTAAGTCGACGTGGGAAAGGGCAAGCTCGAGGCTGTGTTGACTAAGGAATGAAAAGAAGGCTTATTGGAATTGAGAGGCCCGGCCATGATGCTGTCAACTTTTTATTCACAACTTTTTTTTTTTTTACATTTAACTTTATGAACATGAGCCTAAAATGTGATCCCTGGCTTTTACTAGAAATACAAACCCTTTCCTTTATCCACCTGTTGCCATTTGTGCATATACAACAGAAAAATAACTTTGTCAAACTAAACAGGCCATTTTTAAAAAATATATATAATATAATATACTTTTTGGTTGATGATATCAATAAATATAATTTCTGCAGAACCCTTAAATTACTAAATGCGCGCATGAATACAGAATATTATTTGGCTACAATGCGGTCGCCGGTGACTTTAAACCTGATTGTTAAAACTTGACCGGAACTACTTTTTGATCCAATTTAAACAGACGTGATGTGCAAATTAGCCGGATGTAGCCTTTAAGGACAGGTGGATTTTAGAACTATTACCTTTCTTTATCCAATTCCCCTCGACACACCTCGGTGGAAAAGTAGCCATGGAGCAGACAGATCACCACCGAGCTCAGGTTAAGCGTGAGCGACAAAGCCGACAGCACCGTGGACACCGAAGGCAAAAAGGCCCGAACGTGAGTCGGTACGGCCGAGGGGCTGTTCTCCTTCATGGCCGTGTGTTGTTGCTGCAGCTGGAAGATCAGGATGACCGACAAAACGGACATAATGGCCGATAGGATCCCCAGGAGAGACAGAACAACGACGGACCGCTGACTGTAAGAGTGCGTCATCTTCTAATAAGATTCAAAAAGGTAAAAAGTTGTCTTGGGTTGAAGAAGTCCAAAAACTGCGTCTACCTGTCGAGCGTGGTGTTTCCGAGGGCGCGTGAACGTCCCTCCTCCTCCTCGCCCATGTGATGTGCGTCGAATCCTCAGATTATTAATTTCTTAGACACAATAGATGTTTTTCTTCCATAAAACCAAACACGGTGATTTAATTTAATCTTGAAATACAACAAATATGAACACGCAAATTGTGTAAAAACGTACTTAAACGTGCATTCAAAAGTTTAGAGAAGGTCAAGATTGGACTGGAGACTGGAAGAGTCACAGAAAGGCAAAAAAGTTGGAATCATGTCAAAGCCAAAAGGTAGGAAGAGTTGCCGTGGTTGTACAAATGATTAAAATCACAAAGGCTATTTCCGAAGACTGTGGCTTAGGCACATGCCGTAACTTACCGAAAGTAGAAGTGAGAAGTTTCAGTCAAGTGGCAGGAAGATCTCGCCAAGTATCTCACTGAATGGCAAAAGCGCACATAGCAAATTCCGTCAAGCTCCGTTCATGTTTGCCACAAATACATTTTGAACAGACATCTCCGTGAAGGCCAACAACGACCCCCTAGGTCACTGGGAGTCGAGTGCACAATTTCCCGGAGGTTGTTTGTTGCTAACTATTGCATCAGTGCACATCTTTTTTTGTCAGTCGCTTCCAATGTAAGATTGCGTGTTGTCCAACTGCATATGTTTCTTATTTTTAGTGTGTCGCATTGTCACATCCTCAAAATAGTCAATCATCTGGCTGACACTGACTATATGTATCCTTGTTGACTTTGCAACAGGCTCTTTTATTTTCTTTGTGATGTCTGTCACTGACAATGAGTCCAATTGAAGCAGAATAAATAACAGACCTCAAGCTCCAATTCAAGATCTAGCAGTTTGAATTTTTGTATAAATGCACATCTTTGTAATGCTGCAGCTCGTGATAACAAGCTTGATGGAGGCACTCCCGGCTCATTTATTTTTTAAAATAGTATTTAATTGAATTGTGGGTTAATTGTAAACAATTCCCTATTTTTTTTCTCAATTTGTTTCAAACCATTTTAATTTTTAACAAACACATTTTACTTACATATAGTAACCTGGCCCATATGTCCAAAAAACAATGGTGGCCCTTGAGTGCAAACATTTGTCCAACTCTAATCTTATTTTCACAAAAAATATTAGCAGTAATTTGTCTTCTGTACGTTTCTACTAGGTGGTCCATTGATGCGAAAATGGCTGAATAAAAAAGGAGTCTGCATTGGATTGGCTTGCATGCATGGTGACAAGAGGCGGAGGAGGAGGGCGGTTTGAGTCAACCCAGCTGTGTGAGGGCAGTGCTCTCCTTCTACATCAGGTTGTCATCTCTGTTGACACACACACACACCGTCTCACACACTCACTTCATCCTCTGGATCGGACGTCTCCTGTGCCGTCATTGATGTGCAAACGAGTGTGATCAACGATCAGGTGAGATTTGAACATATTTCATTTCTGTGCTGAAATAACCGGTGTTGCTGTGCAAGACGTCGAGTCTTTGATTATAAAAAGAGATGCTCGCCAATTTCAGGCTATTCTTAAACCAACGTCAGTGGTGCAATAGGTTAACTTGTGCGCGGAAATCTTTTTTTAAAAACTTATTTGGAAGCGTGCTGACTGAGCAAAATTGCATCCCGTCCAGATGCATTCATAGGTGGGCAGATTCACTTGTGTTGCCATGTCGACTCGATCAAAAATATCAAAAGCAATTCAATTAACTCCTGTTTTAAAATTAGACAAATATTTCCTGCACATCGCTGCACTTGGCAAAGGTCTCCTAGATGAACCGCTTGACCTCACTCTCATGGGCAATGATGATGTCAGCCAGAAAATGGTTCTATCTTTACAACGGCCTGAATATTGCTCAGTCTGAGAGAAGATTGCGCAACTTCTAAAAACTTGGTTTCATTTTAAAGCACATTTTCACAAAGCAAATCAAATTCGATATGATGATCTCGCCACTTTATAAGGTAATACGATGGGCATCTCTTCCTTAAATGCCCAAAATGTTTGTGTACGCGCACAGGTCAGGGGTCGTGGGAAACGCTGCCGCCGTATCCGCCAAGGCATCATCATCATCAGTCGAGGGGGCGTTACTAAATATAGAAATACAAGTGGTTTAATGAGTAGGGGAAACCAGCAAAAACTCCTCCGGACTAGACAGACAGGTCACGGGTTCAGACGAGAGTTTTGAGGTTCTGGGTTTTGAATCTCACCTCTGACCTGTCAATCATTTCGCCTCAATTAATCGACAATCAATTCCACTATTAGGGCCCGAGTGATACCAATTATTTTTTTAGGCTGATGCCAATTCATCGAAAGTGGCTCAAGTCCCAAGCATGTTGTATTTTTACCCCCATGAGGCGACGTAGGCTAAAGTTAGCATGGCCCCTAAAGTCCACACAGTCTAACACCCACGCTGTCTGGCTCGTCGGGCCGAGCCGGGCCGGCAGCGGCGGCCGACCGCGCCGCTCGTCCCCAAGAGACCCAGGTTAAAAATACTGTACGTGACGGATGACATTTTTTTATGAAGGTTAGTCGGCCAATGGTGAGAGGCTGGCAGTTGAAGGAAAACTGTGTTGTCAACGGGTACGAGCCACCCACTCTTCTCTCATGCGTGGCCCCGATGAGAATTGAAGAAAAGGAGCGTACATGATGACATGGGTGGACTGCGGTATGCATGATGACGTCCGTTAGTCATAACCATTTTTTGTTTTTCTTTTTGTTGGCTAGAAAATCTCAAGGGAGACATGTGGCTCAAAAACACTCCAAATAAAAATATTTGGATCAACATTTTTAAAAACACTTTGATTGTTGTTTTCACAAAGGTGTCTAACTGCAGGAAAAATGGGAAGAAAGAAAATACAAATTTCTCGCATTGTGGATCAGAGAAACCGACAGGTGAGCTGATCAGAAATGAGTTATTTTTATTTTCATATATATTTATTTGCTCTGTAAATTGTGCAATTGTTTGCATTGCAGGTGACGTTCACCAAGCGCAAGTTCGGCCTGATGAAGAAGGCGTACGAGCTGAGCGTGTTGTGCGACTGCGAGATCGCCCTCATCATCTTCAACAGCACCAACCGACTCTTCCAGTACGCCAGCACCGACATGGACAAGGTTCTCCTCAAGTACACCGAGTACAGTGAGCCGCACGAGAGCCGCACCAACACCGATATTCTGGAGGTACGGCGATTTCAACAACTTTTCATTTTCTTGCTTTGGGGTTCCCCAATACACCTTATTTTGCATTTATCGTCAGACTCTGAAGAGGAAAGGCCTTGAGCTGGATTCTTCGGAGCTTGATGGCGATGAAAGCATGCAGGTGATAGGCCCTCTAAAATAGCAGCAGTGAATTAAGTGACTTGTGAGTCAATATGATGATGTCAATCTCCAGGCTCCGCCCCTGCGCTCCCCGGAAGCGCAGTTCCTAATGTCGGAGAGCAGCTTCCCAGTCTCATCCGGACCCAGCGTGGCCCCCCACAGTGCCTTTAAATGCGCCAGCCCGGCTCCAGCAACAGCTCATGCCTCCTTCATGTCACCACACTCAGGTAGAGAAGAAACGTCCATTTTTGTGTCCCCACAGAAGTTGTTCCCTCGACCCAAAATAATGTGTGCAGCTGTCTGTCACCCAAACGGAAGTGTGCATGACCTTTTTTTTTTTTTTTTTTTTTTTAATAACGGCTGTAGCCATCTTTTGATTTCCATCTACAATCATTGTCGCACCTGTCTTTGTGATGATGTCATTACTACGCACAGTGAAAGAAAAGTGTGAAGGTATCACAGTTTCTCACATCCTCTTTTTCACTTCCCTCCGCAGGTATCGGCTACTCCGTCTTCTCACACATGAGCCGAGGTCTCCACCCGAAGACTCCTCCCCCTCCCCTGTCACCTCTGACCCTCCCGGCCAATCAGGGCTCACGCACCGGCCCGAATCCCACCGTGAGCCGGGGGCTCCTGTACCAGACGGGCCTACATGGCACCACGGGCAAAGCCGGGCTGTTTGGCCACACCCTGGCTGGTTACGGTCTCGCCTCCGCCGGGGCTTCAGGTAGCTTCCACTTTGTTTCCGCTTCTTTTTATTTGACTTATAACTTTGTTTTCTTTGTGAAGAGTACAGCCAGCCAAGTTTCTATCACTCTGTGAGTCTGCAGCGAAGCGCCGTGAACTCCTGGCAAACAACGCAGACTTCAAACCAGTTCCACGGGCCTCATTTAAGTCAAGGGTGAGGATGCAGTACAAATTATTTTTTTCTCTAATGCTAGAGTTACCTTACATGGTGACAATAACCAGGTAACTCCTGTTGCTGTTGTTCCTAGAATGTCCACCGGGGTCTGCTCTTTCCCCTCTCCACCTTTCTCCTCTACCCTATCGCATCCTCCCTGCCTGGGCGTGCACATCAAATCTGAGAGCAGCTCTCCCGAGCTGCATGCATCCTCCCCGGCCTCGTCTCCACTACACGGCCTCGGGCGAGACCAATCGCCCATGAGCAGACCCGGCTCGACTCACCACAGCCCCTCAGAACCGGAGCCTGAGATGTACTTGTGTGACGGAGAAGATGGAGGGATGCAGAGGCAATCGCACATGTGTGAAGGATGGCAGAGATAACTATGCACTTAGTGGACAGTTTATTTGGTACACAGACATACTTGAGAAATGTAATTTAAAAAAAGGATTGGTAAGCAATTGAAAACGGATTAATACATTTAAAAGGGATTTTTCTAGAATTATAAATGAAGACTCAATTAAATTATCCAGAATATATTAAAAAATTATTAAAAGGGTAAAATCTGGTTGCTTTTAAGATGTTTGATAGATGAATAGCTAATGATTACTGTTGTAAAGATTCCTTTAATAGCTCTCGTATTGGAAACTATTTGATTGCCCGTGTGTACCTAATGAACTGTCTGGTCTCAGTCAGAGCTGGTCTCTGCTGGGTGAGGGACACCATTTATGTTGTTTTCACCCCTTCCACATCACCTAATTGTTCACATTAGAAACACTTTTTTGATTATTTTGATGATTTGCTTTGTTCGGCACTATATTAAAATGCTAATGTATGTCCCCTTAATAAAAATACCTAAATATCTGTCCATAGTAAGTGTACATGGGAGATGACAAATGACAATATTTTTTGTGGGATTTGCTAAATGAAGACAATTGACTAGGATGGCTAATACCAGTAGACACACTCAAGCTAAAAAGAATGTACAACAATTGGTGAAAGTATATACTGTAAATTTAATAAGGGATGGATATTAGAAAATAAAATACAAACACATGAACACTAAAGTCACTGAATGCAAATGACACAATATAAACAACCCGGTCCAGTCCAGTTGTCTAAAACTTCTTTCCTTTATGTAATCTGTTGTGACGCCAGATATTCTCCTTTCGGAGACGCTTCCAGTACTCCCAGGTATGTTCCTCCAGGTCGTAAAGCTTGTGTGGCGCCTCTAGGTTTAACTGAAAGAGCCTGAAAAAGAAATAAGACAATTTAGACTACAATGTATGAAGCAAACTAGCAACAACGAAAAATCTAATCACGCCTGTCCCTTATTTGCAGCTTTATTTGTATCGGTTGCCAAATATGGTTCTCACCACTCTGGATATTCCTCCACTGGTTTAAGTTTGGGGTCTTCTCCCTGTTTGTAGATGTTGACCCCCACTGCATAAGAAGTCAGTCTGACTGGATCTTTGCATACCTCTGGTCCTTGCATCTCCTCTTTAACCATCCCCTTTCCTTTGCCTTTAGCGACTGCAGGAGAAAGCGACATTTAAATGTTATTGCAAACTACATCGCCATTGAAGGAACTGAAATACACTTTTACTGAAAAGATACTTACCCACTTTTTTCGCATACCCACACGCTTGTAACTTGTTTAACGTGTCATTCCTGCGGAGAGTTAGTAGTGACACATTGTTTGCAAGGTGTCTGGTTAACAATGCGACGCTAAATAAAGTGTGCCCGGTCATTTTTACACTATATTGCTTACTACAGACGACATTAGCGTGACAACATGACATTCATTCTGGTACTTCTCGTACTTCCGGCCACCCTGACACTACTTCTAAAATCTGCACTGCCTCCTGTGGACAAAAAGACACACTACATGCATGCTATTTTACCTAATATTTTATTCCAAACCAAAACCCTCCATATTGTGGGTTTATATAAAGATTTATGTAAATATATAAATATAAATTGGAACATTATCATATTAATTTAAAGTTATTTTTACTGTCTTGTCGTAACGCGGGCACATCTTAACTCTAACCAGTGTCTAGATGGCGCTAATCAGGTCTAATGCTGCTTTGCCATTTTCTATTAAAGCCGAAGAAGAAGACGCTTCGACGACAGCTTTCGGGAAAATATGTCGGATTATGAGCATGTTCAGAAAAGTGCCCTAAAAATAAAGGGTGTTGGAGCTATTTCTTCTGGCAAAAAGTAAGTACGGCGCAAAGATTAGTTAGTCACAAACATTTTAACGTTTGCCTGGTAGAGGATGTGCTTTTACTAGTTTTCAGTTCATGTCGCTCAAGCGTTAGCCTTTGTGCTAACAATAACATTAGCTGACAGATTTTGCTTGGTATTTGTTCACTCAACCGTACATTTAAAAACCCCTTCGCTTGACTTGGGGTTCTATTCAAACATTAACTGACATTATATGGTATTTGTTCAAAGTTTAAATGTAATGTTAATTTGTGAGTCCTCTCTATGATAATACAATTTGTACAGTAAACATAGCCTTGATTTGCATTCAAATACATCTGAAATGTCAAGTCAAGTCAAGTCAAGTTTATTTGTATAGCCCTAAATCACAAACAGTCTCAAAGGGCTTCACATAGCCAAAAATTGACAATTATTCTCAATGTGCATAAACCTTTTCCAAGATGGGTTTGGATTTTGATATTTCTCACAATAAATGAGGGTTTATTGTTATGTAATGAAGCTAGTGCTAAATTAACCCCCCATCTCAGACATTCTAAATCAGATGCAAATGTCTATATTTTTTTTCCAGGAAGAAGAAGAAGGACAAGGAGAGCAAGCATCGCATGGAGCAGATGTCAAACAATCAGAACGATGAGGAGACGAAAGCCACGCGGGCGTACATGGACAAAAGGACGCCCGCTCAAATTGCCTTTGACAAGATGCAAGAAAAGAGGGTAAGTATATTTTGTGGCAATGCGGGAAAAGCATCCTACTGCTTAACTAAGGCAAGAATATAATGAATAAACTGCTTTTATTTTTGATTTTCTGATGAGAAGTATGTTTTACCCATGAAATATTAGTTCCGCATAACTGAGTTTGAATTCTTTCCTGACAGCAAATGGAAAGAATTCTAAACAAAGCCTCCAAGACACACAAGCATCGAGTGGAGGTACGTTCTTACGCAAGCATCCACATTTTTTAATTGCATTTATTTGGTTCAAACTAAATGTTTTGTTCGATGAAAAATCAGTATTGAATAGTCTTAACTTTTTTTTTTTTTTGAAGGACTTCAATCGCCATCTGGACAACCTGACAGAACATTACGATATTCCTAAAGTCAGCTGGACCAAATAAATGGACAGAAAGGTTCCATTTTTTGCTTTTTGAACGTAATGTTATGCCATTTTATCTATTTACAATTAAACGCTGCTTACTGTGATCACATTTGGTCATTTTCTGTTAAAGTTACAAGTATCTTTCTGTTTTTAAGAGTAATGGGAAACCAAACGGCTTTAATTTGATATTTCATTGTCCTTGTCGGGTTAGTTTTCTTGCATATATATGCACGCTAAAAAATCTTGAAGATAAAGTGCACCTTTAATCCTCCCAAAATATGTTGTTGTTCTGAAACTACTCTTTTTTTCATAAATGTTAAGCATGTTAAAGAAAAACTGCAAAGGATGCGTCAGTATGTTTTTTTAATTATACATTTACATTGTGTCAACCACAGGCCATTTGGAAACAATTAGGATTGCACATGATGTAAAAAAATTCAACTGTGCTGACATGCCCATTCCTCTGTGTGCTGTTATAATGCAGCATTCCTTCTCCCCTTAGTCCAGCCACATGATTCCCATCAATTAAATTAAGCGTCCATGATGAACTTTGAGCGGGTTCACTTGGGTCCCAGCATGTCGCTGGGCTTGACCCAGCGGTCGAACTCCTCCTCAGTGAGGTAGCCAAGCTCCACGGCCACCTTCTTGAGCGTGGAACCCTTCTTGTGCGCCGTCTTGGCGATGGTGGCCGCCTTGTCGTAGCCAATGTGCGGGTTGAGCGCTGTCACCAGCATGAGCGACTCGTTCATCAGCTTGTCGATCCTCTCGACGTTGGCCCGGATGCCCGACACGCAGTTGGCGCTGAAGGAGACGGCGGCGTCACCCAGCAGGCGCGCCGAGTTCAGCACGTTCTTGGCTATCATGGGCTTGAAGACGTTGAGCTCGAAGTGACCGTTGCTGCCGCCCACTGTCACCGCCACGTGGTTGCCCATCACCTGGGCGGCCACCATGGTCATGGCCTCGCACTGCGTGGGGTTGACCTTGCCGGGCATGATGCTACTACCCGGCTCGTTCTCGGGGAGGATGAGCTCGCCCAGGCCTGAACGTGGGCCAGATCCCAGGAACCGCACATCGTTGGCGATCTTCATCATGCTCACTGCCACCGTGTTGAGGGCCCCGCTCAGCTCCACCAAGGCGTCATGGGCTGCCAGCGCCTCAAACTTGTTCGGCGCCGTCACAAAGGGTATCCCGGTGAGGGTGGAGACGGTGGACGCCACCTTCTCAGCGAAGCCCACACGCGTGTTGAGGCCCGTTCCCACCGCCGTGCCGCCGGCCGCCAGTTCGTACACCCGCGGCATGGCCGCTTTCACCCGTTCTATGCTGTACTTGACCTGCTGCACGTACCCGCCGAACTCCTGGCCCAGTGACAGCGGCACGGCGTCCTGTGTGTGAGTGCGACCGATCTTGATGATGTCCTTGAACTCCTCCGCCTGGGAAAGTAAAGAAGAAGACAATTTGATTTGAGTCAGAATCAGTACTTTACTGCAGACGTGTCAAGACGTGGTGCTGATGTCACTCTAGTGCTATCTTTATACATTTTTATGTATGGAAAAAAAAAACCATTTATATACATGCCTTGGCTGTCAATGCGTCATGCAAAGTTTGCAGTCCAGGGATGACAACTTGATGGACCTCCGTGGCTGCGGCGATGTGCATGGCCGTAGGAAAGGTGTCGTTGGAGCTTTGGCTCTTGTTGACATGGTCGTTGGGATGGACCGGATCTTTAGAGCCCAACTGTCCTCCCAGGATCTCGATGGCTCGGTTGCTGATCACCTCGTTGACGTTCATGTTGGTTTGGGTTCCGGAGCCGGTCTGCCACACCACCAGAGGGAAATGATCGTCCAACTTTCCAGCCGCCACCTCGTCCGCCGCCTGGCAAATGGCGTCCGCGATCTTGGGGTCCAGACCGTAGTCTTTATTGACCTGAGCCGCCGCTTTCTTCAGGATTCCGAAGGCATGGATGAGCGGCAACGGCATTCGCTCGGAAGGTCCCCCGATCTTGAAGTTCATGGTGGATCTGACAGTCTGGGCTCCGTAGTACTTGTCGGCCGGGACCTTGAGCTCACCGAACGTGTCCCGCTCGATCCTGAAGTCCGAGCTGGCCATTCTGCACGGGTTTATGAGGAGGATTTTACAGTCGGCGCGGACACTCGGCAGAGTCCGCAAGTTGCGCTGCAGCTGCTGGACACGTTGAAAAGAGCGAAACATGGCTGCACATTAGAGGTGAAGACAGAGGAGGTCACCGTACCGAAACTGCCTTTCACACGGAGGGCTGTCATTGGGCGAATGGGAACGCAAGCCTTCAACAGCCAATCAGAAGTCAGGGGGGTTGCTGTTTCCGGTATTTGTGGCCAATCAAAAGATGAGCTTGGAAGCAAATGGTGAAGTTGTTTATATTCCGGAGTGACTGTGTCCGGTTTAACGCGAAAACGAAACATCATTGGAACGTCACCAATGTTTGGACATTTTAAAGGCCTTTTAAGATTTTCGAAAGAAAAACTACTGGGTTGTGGTGATTTATTCACAAAAAATATATCATTATTCAGGAGCTTCAGGTGGCACTGCAATAATTATTGACTTTTATTTCCATATTTTATAAAGAAAGAATATATTTTGTTTTGTGTTGTTAATATTCTTTGTGATCATTTCTTTTTCACAAATATATACCTTACTCAGACTACAATATATAAAACGTTTGTCCTCAGTTTATAAATTGTCTTATTTCCAACACCTTCGATCATTTACAGCAAAGCTTTTATTCTGAAAGTGTAAGAAGAAGCCCCCAAGCGGAAATCGTGGTTGTTATCTGCGCTAGTATGTTCTCGCGGTAACGCTTAGCGTCGTACACCATTAGCTTCACTTAGCTAACGCTGTCGTTTTACAGCTTTTCGTGACGACCTGGCCCCCGCGTACCGAGAGAGACACGCCGGAGGCCGAGCGGCTTTTACTCCTACTTTTGAAACCAGGCCGCCGAAGGGAGTGGGAACATGCCGCACAACTTCCAGCCCGGAGACCTGGTCTTCGCTAAAATGAAGGGCTACCCCCATTGGCCAGCCAGGGTAAGCAAGCTAACAGCAGTGGCAGTAGGAAGAGGCTGAGGAGGAGGGGAGGCGAAGACATCCTTGCAACCGTGCAAGATGGACACACATGCAATATCACTATTATGTAGCTTTATATTTTCTAATTGGCCACTTTATGGGCATGCACGACAGGTAGAAGAGGCCCGGTGTGCATGCGATGATATCGGCCTCGTCTTCATACATTACGAGCGAAGCGAACGTTATTTTCTTTCGGACTGGCTTACAACGTACGTATCTTGCACAGACATCGCAACTTCTCGCCCTAACTCCTCGTCACCTCAACGCCAAAATGTTTGCCATCGTCTGAAGTGAACTAGCCGAGCATCCCGACAGTGATATGATGTCGACATTAGGATGGTTAATGCTGCAGTTTTGTGTTTATTTTCAGATTGAGGATGTGGCTGATGGTGCTGTGAAGCCTCCACCTAATAAAATTCCAATTTTCTTCTTTGGAACTCATGAAACGTAAGTACACTGCTGTTTGCTGAAAATACTAATGCTAGTAGATTGAGTACCAAAATTGCCACTGTCAGTTCTGTGTGTTGGTTATCTATTATCATATCATATTTATTCCAGTTTTATTGACTGTTGTCTATTATAATTTGTTTTTGTATTTGTATTGTGTTATTGTGCAGTGCATTTCTGGCAGCCAAGGACCTTTTTGCTTATGAAAAATACAACGATCGCTATGGAAAGCCCAACAAAAGGAAAGGCTTCAATGAAGGCTTATGGGAGATCCAGAACAATCCACATGCCTCCTACAGTGCTCCACCTGTGGTAAGTTGCCCCTTCTACCGTCTTTTATCGGTTCAATGACGTTCACAAAGTTGTTGACTCGTGTGCTTTTTATTTCTTAGCCCGCCAGCTCATCAGACAGCGAGGGCAACGATGCCGGCGGAGGAAGCGACGAAGACGACGATGAAGATGCTCCTGTGCCCAGGAAGGCAGAGTCGGCAAGCGAGGCAGATTCTGAATCTGCAAGTGAAGATAGGGCAAAGGGACGAGGAGGAGGAGGAGGGGTGAAAAGGAAGCCGCCGGCATCTAAGGTACACATTTGCAAAGTTGGTTTTTAAACCATTCTTCACTTTCAATCATTTATTTGCAAGCACGTCTCCTCCATCGTGTCGCTGTCTTCTCTTAGCGTGCGCCTCCCCCGAAAAGAACTCGCCACTCATCCAGCGAAAGAGACGTGGAAAGCGGATCACCATCAGAGTCAGAAGCCACCCCTTCGGAGTCGGAGTCTGGCAAGAACAGCGACCAGGTCATTAGACATAAATAAATAAGACGACGACATGGCGTCATGCTGTTTTATGTTTTACAGGATTTTACTCTGGAGAAGAAAGCAGTTGGGAGAGGCGGAAAGAAAGCGGCAACAGCAGGCAGAGGGAAGAAAAAGGTTCAGAATTTTTCCTCTTTTTATTTTTCAGCAGCGCTTTTCATTCGTCTGAAATACAGAAATGCGACATTTTACTGTCTTCTTTCATTTATTACAAGGATTAAGAAAAAAACAAATACAACAATTCAGTTCTATAGTTAATGATCAAACCAGAGCCTAATTCAATCCCTCTCTCTAAGCCTTTGCAGAAAGATTCATCCAACTCAGATTCAGACTCGGAATCTGGATCTGAGAAGAAAGCGGCGGACAGCGACTCGGAGGACGCGAAGCCCCGACCGGCTATGTCCGGTTCCGAGTCTCAGTCCGGCTCCAAGTCTGAATCCGATTCCGACCCGCCTCCACGGAAGGCTCCACCAGCGCGCAAAAGAGCTGCAGGCAAGTTTGATAGAGTCGCTGTTTTTCTTTTTGCTTTTTGTCTTTAATACATAATATGTGTGCTGTTCCTTCTCCACAGATAAACCTGCGCCAAAGCCTCGTGCACGGAAACCTAAAGCTCCGCCTCCAAAGCGAGCAGCGTCGTCGTCATCAGACAGCGATAGGTCAGAAGGCTGTTTGTATCTTTTGAGTCATGTTTATTTTTGTTGTCCTGAGATGCCTACTTTCGGCGCACACGCTCAACCGCTTTTTTCCCCCCACAGTGACAGCGAGCCGGACCGTATCAGCGAGTGGAAGAAACGAGACGAGGAGCGGCGGAGGGAGCTGGAGGAGCGGCGGAAAAGAGAGGAGGCCGAGGAGCTTCGGCGGCTACGGGAGCGCGAAAAGGAGGAGGAGGAGAAGCGGAAAAGAGAGAAGGAGATGAAAAAGGTCAGCGACAGCAGCAGCTCGGACGAAGGCGTCGACGATCACCCGCTCAAGAGGTCCAAGAAACCCCCTCCGCCGCCGATCCCGGCGCCGTCCGACTCTGACTCGGCGTCGCCCGCTGAGGTAACAGGAGCTATTCAATGCAGTGTGTAACTACTATAACACAATGTTGTATGTAATCTTTGTATCTGTCAAAAAGATGAAGAAATCAGCCAAGAAGACGGACAACCAAAACAAAAGCCGACAAAAGAAGGAAGAGGAGCGAAGGGAGCGGGAGCGAAAGGAGAAGAGAGCCAAACGGTCCGAGGAGAAGTCCAGAGCCAGGCGAGCCCACATTTGACACGACAGCTCCTGCATTCTCTCCGCTAATCATAATCCACAAATAATTATTATTTTTTCTCTCGTTTAGGTCCAAGCCTGAAAAACCGAAGCACAAATCGGAGAGGCCGCCGCAAAAGAAAAAAGGTAAGGCCAGAACACGGTCAAGGCACTTTTCCCGAAGCTTTAGTTTAATGCTGGAATTGGAAATGAATAGCAACGGTTGTTCTCCGCATCCTTTCAGAACCGTCACCAGAGGAACAACTTCAGAAACTCCACACGGACATCAAGTTTGCTCTCAAAGTGGACAACCCCGTAAGTGGCCTGTAACGTCTCTACAGTCACGATGTGAACATTTTCAGTCAGTGTCAACTTACATTTGCCCGTGCGATGACTATAAAATGGCCTGTGTACCGTGCAGGACATCGAGCGGTGTCTACAAGCCCTGGCAGAGCTGGAAGCTGTGCCGGTCACCAGTCAGATCCTCCACAAGAACGCAGACATCATCGCCACGCTTAAAAAGGTGCGTCTCCTCCACTGACGGCGACCTTTAAAAGTTCTTGAAAACTAACTTGAGAAGTATGATTTATGTATACTCCTCTTGCAGATTCGGCGGTATAAGGCCAGCTCGGCCGTCATGGAGAAGGCCAGTGAGGTGTACAACAAGTTAAAACTTCGCTTTGTGGGCAAAGGAGAAACGGCAGCTAAAGTGAAATCGGACAAGGAAGGAGATGACGATGCGAAGGAGACGAAAGAAACAGGTTTAAAAAGAAAAAAAAAAACACAAGTGAAATTCAATTCGACACCATGAAGAGTCGCCACCATCTTTGTTTCTCGACAGATTCGACTGCTGTGAACGGAGAGTCGCAAGAGAAAAAAGACAAAGGCGAAGAGGAAAAAACTGCCGAAAGCAACGACCACACTAATTCAAGTCCAATCAGGTTCGTGAAAAAGACTATTTTGTGGGGAGTAGACAATGTGGCCCATTGACTCATTGAAACAAACTGAAAGAATTGCAATCCTCATTCCATTTAATTGTACTTTCTACACAGGCGGAGCCCAACCAGCCCTCAGCAGACTGACGAATACACCCAAGAGAACAACAACAACAACATTTCTGCAGATATGGAGGTATCCCCTGCTGAAAGTTAAACAAAAGACGCCCTCCTAACAACAACCGCAGTGGACCAAGTGCTAAAGATGGAAGACGTACAAGGAGCCAACAACACTGCAACACAATCACCGACGCCTGCTATACGTCACTGTCCACGCTACAGACCTTTTCAACACTCTGGGTAGATCAATTTATCTGAGCGATTTGTCAGCGCAAAAAATAATTATTACTGTTGTGATAGTTTGTGCTGCACGTCTTTAAGTTGCAGAAATGTCTTCTCTTCCATGACTGGTTCCTGTTTTTTTTTTTTTTTTACCTTTGTCTGTCATACTGCACACGTCGGTTTAATACGTCCACCTGTGAACTCAATTTGGACTGACGAAGGTATGCTTGAAGAATTTTGAATCTTAACGAAATTTTCACTTAGCTGCCCGGCGGATTCTGTCGACTTTCTTCCGTATAAATCCTTTTTTAATAATATATATATATAAATGCTACAAAACATCACAAAGAGCACCTGTTTGTATTGGACATTTTGAGAGTGGTAAACTTGTTTTGTGTTTTGTTTTTGTTTTTATGTGGAAGGCAATGAAATGAGTTGACAGGTTCACTGACTTTTTATAGCTTTGTTTTCACACATTTGCTAAAAAAAAACAATCTGTGGCATTACACACACGCATTGTTTCGCTGTAATGTATGCTTATGATAAATCTGCGTGTTGATGTCATAATTGCCCTCCAAAAAAGCGGAGATCTCATGTAGCTGCAGACTTAAATGAAATCCCTCAATAATAAACAGTACAAACGGCAGGCGGTGGGTGTGCTGTCAGCATTTCCATCCTTTTCCTGTTTAATTTTTTTAAAAAGTTTTGCTCTTATATCAATCATTTGTGTATATTTGCATCTCACATAGAGTTAATGGAAGAGATGAAAAACTGTTCATGATCTTGTTTCATACGAATATAAAAAGATGACTGGAAAGGTGTATATAAAAGTCAAATCAGCTATCTTGGATGGTTATAAATGTTAATTTAAATAATTCCAGTTAAATTATAAACAAAAGTTTGCCCACATTGCGTCTGTGCGTGGACCTTTAATTCCCACATCTCGCCTAATACCCCAGTCAGCTGACTTGCGGACGCCATTTTGTCAGCCATTTCCTCCATTGAGCCACTGCCAGCCAGGCGTCTGTGCGCACGCAGCAGCCCAGGACGCTCCGTTTCTCCGGCCTTTCAGCAGCTTCCTCGGCCCCTTTCACCCAGGGGCTCGCGGCACCAGCAGCAGCATCATCATCATCCCCCCCGGGTGGATGAGACACCCTCTCTGGGCTCGGTCGACACCCACCGGTACCAGTGACACCGCCGCCAAGCACCGAGCATGGCTTTGAAGATTGTCAAAGGGAGCATCGATCGGATGTTCGATAAAAACCTTCAGGATTTAGTACGTGGCATCAGGAACCACAAGGAAGATGAGGTAACTCAAATTAAACCAAAAACGTACCCCGCGTTACACCTCCACGTTATCTCCCTCCCCTACGTAAATGACCGTTATGTTTGGCCACTCGTATCAGCTGTATTAACATTAATGCAACCTGGCTAAAATGCTAGCGTCACCGCTAACTGTCATATTAGCCGCTTAGCTCGCCTCTGTCCCCCAAACAAGGACCTTGTGCTTCTAGCAAAACATTTACCACAAAAGAATATGACTTGTATGAATATTGAACTACCACCATGTTTTACTCTCAGGTCGGTTTTTTTATTTTTATTTAAAAACAAGCGTAATGACTGAAGCGGCTAATTGACAGTTAGCTAGAGGAAGGATGAGAATGGTGACTCAATCGGTCCAAATCATTCAGCAGTCGGATATTTTGTTTTTATACAAATTCAGACTAATTTTACCCTTTGCCGTTCGTTATTTGTAGAATGTCACACAAGAGACCTTTAAATATCTAACTGTGGACGGACAATTTACATTAGGAAGAGTCGCAGAACAACACCCAAAAATAGCTCCCAAAGTGAATATCATTACCTTGTTGGTATTTTATTATTATTATTATTTTTATTTAATTTCAGCCATTTTTAGAATTGTGACTATATACAGGTTATTTATTAATTATGTACACTCTGCAACCTTGTGGAAGAGCATTTAATTGATTTTGCTTGTCACTATACATTGCTAGCATAAATATTTGGAGCAAGTAAATAGTTGCTGGACCAGTTAAGTAAAGTTGGATAATTGACTCTGGGACACTTTTGACGGTATGCTGGTTGGAAATCAATCAATCCCCCGTGTCACTTCGAATCCACGTCAGCTTACTGCATTTATTTTCCTATTGTTCGACCTTGTCAACTTTTGTGCCCTACAAACTCACATCCGAGGTTGTGTACACACATCTAGCTGCGGGTCAGGTGTGAAATTCCGAGTGGTTTAAGAATCTCACAGGTTTCTAGATCAGCGGGTCAAAAATGTTCGTGTTTGTCTGAAGAGAAGTGTCTATCTTTATCTTTGCTGTATTGTGTCTACTCACCAATGCTTGACGGTGCTATGCGGGTTGGGTGCTCGTCTTTTTTTTTTTGTCAATGGTAACCCAACCTTGCAGGCCCAGATAAGGTGATGGTTACCCAGCCAACAGGGAACAGATTGTTCAATTATTAATGTTTTGGGATATGTGTGAATACACTTCAGAGTTCCTCATATAGTAGCGGAACCTCCAAAGTCAACAGTCCATTTCTGGATGCTGTCGTCACTCGTTTTATAATTTAAAAAAATCATTGCAGTTGTCTGAAATGTGACTTGAACATCCACCATTTCCATGTCATCTGTTTTACTTCTTTCAGTTGTTTCTGAATTAACCATTATGGCGGTGCGTGACGTGAAAGCCTGGCCTGCGTCTGCTGATGTCTGTGTATTGTGTGTGTGTGTTTTGAAACCGCACACACTCCTTCCCCTGTCACTCTGCTGTCTCATGACTACACACACATGACCACTCTCACTCTCTTCGAAGCTTTAAGCCTTTGCTATTGGTTCCTCTCTCATGGGCTTCTCCTTCCTACTGTCGATGGAATGTTGTGCCTGTGGTATCACTTTTTAATTGTGAAGCTTACTAACGGCAACATGTTGACTATAAATTTTATGGAATAAATAAATTGTAATAAACAGTTCATTTGTATTTTCTATTCGAAAATCATGATCAAGTGCAAAGAATACTAAGATTTGATCTGATTGTCCATTTGTATAATTAAATGGAAAAAGCAGCATGTACAGTTGTGGGCTGCTTTGCTCTTGTTGTCCTGTCCCATATATCGTTCCGCCTAATCTGATCTGCTGCCTGCCCTTTCTTGTTTGCCCTCAGGCCAAGTACATCTCCACTTGCATCGACGAGATCAAGCAAGAGCTCAAGCAGGATAATATTGCCGTCAAAGCCAATGCCGTGTGCAAGCTCACCTACGTGAGTACGCTTGGATGACTTTAATCTATTTATTATGCACCATCACGACTGAATAAAGAAGCTCTCTTCTTTGCTAAACAGCTTCAGATGCTCGGCTATGACGTCAGCTGGGCCGCCTTCAACATCGTCGAAGTCATGAGCTCCTCCAAGTTCACCTACAAGGTAAAGCGGTGGGTCGTCTGTGGCACTAATTGCATCTGTCCTGATGAGACGGCAAAAGAACGTGATGGCTATTCTGCTCCCTCGCAGAGGATCGGCTACTTGGCGGCCTCGCAGTGCTTTCACGAGAGCACAGACGTCATCATGCTGACCACTAATCAGATCCGAAAGGTAAGCGGCTGCGCTGCTGAGGGAGAGGAATTAGCATACAGCATACACTTTATTAAAAAAAAAGCAATATAATTAGAAGCTTCCTGATAAACAGCATGTTTCTCGCCCACGCAGGATCTGAGCAGTCCCAACCAGTACGACACAGGCGTCGCCCTCACAGGTTTGTCTTGCTTCGTCACCCCCGACCTGGCTCGGGACCTGGCCAACGACATTATGACGCTGGTGAGCCGCAAAGCCACGTTGTCATCGCAATCGATCTTTTTGCCTTATTTAAATGAATGTGCTGTAGTTAATGCAATCATACCAGGTACCCCATAATGGAAGTGTGACTTATTGTTCGTCATTCTTTCCTCTGCTCTAGATGTCTCACACTAAACCTTACATCCGGAAGAAAGCGGTGCTGATTATGTACAAGGTGTTTCTCAAGTACCCAGAGTCCCTCCGTCCTGCTTTCCCCAGGCTCAAGGAGAAACTTGAAGACCCAGATCCAGGTTAAAAAAAAAAAAAAAAAAATCCTTACATTGTGTTAATCTTTTTGTACGAAGTCCATAACGCTGATTAAAACAGGGCCGACCGGTAATTGCAGTAACCCTAATGTACGCTTGTCCCCCCCCTCCTCCCTCCACTAGGTGTTCAGTCGGCCGCAGTCAACGTGATCTGTGAGCTGGCCCGCCGGAATCCCAAAAACTACCTGTCACTGGCACCACTCTTCTTCAAGCTCATGACCTCCTCCACCAACAATTGGGTTCTCATTAAGATTATTAAATTGGTGAGTCAACAGGACACAGACATTCACACACACACGCGTAATCCGCTGACTGCCGTGAAACTCCAGCGACATAACAATTTAGGACGAATAGTTCATGTAGCATTTTATCATCTACTCATCATTACTATTAATAGAATTCATTATAGGGAAAATAAAACCACAATATAATAATACACAGTAATACACAAATATGTAAAATAGTTCATTTTCAATTAACTCCCATTTTATTATCATTCTAATCATATAACTAATTATTTAGTAAAATAAATAAATGTGCATATAAAGTTGGATTATTTTTTTTGTTTATGCGACATTTGCTCTATTTTTACAGTTTGGTGCTCTTACTCCTCTGGAGCCTCGCTTGGGAAAAAAGCTGATTGAACCTCTGACCAACCTAATTCACAGGTGAGATGGAAAAAAATCCCTCAATTATGAAGTAGCTTCAAATGGTCACTCACACATTTGTAATCTGTGCTCTTTTTTCTAATTTACAGTACATCTGCCATGTCTTTGCTGTACGAGTGTGTGAACACGGTTATTGCGGGTGAGTACTTAGAATAGTCCCGTGGTTTATGACAGTAGCAGCGTACAAGATGAACTAATTTGTGTAATACAGGGAACAGGCTTACCATTTAATTGATTTGCATTACTGGCCTCAAAGTTTTTTCTTAATCAAATTTATTACGATTACAGCGCACACAAATTTGGGTTATACTGTCACCCTGTTAGTATCCAAAAGTCTGATTGCCACTGTGTCCTGTTTTACAGTGTTAATTTCTTTGTCGTCTGGGATGCCGAACCACAGTGCTAGTATCCAGGTACGCTGCAGTCTCGTCAATTTTACACATTGCATGTTTTTTTTTTTTTCCCTCAGTCTCAACTCTTTGTCAAGTACTCATATTTATCCATTCTCTTTCAGTTGGTCTTGTTTTGTTCGTATTTACTTTGAAGGTGTCGCTACAAAATACCATTTGGCCGTCACACTTTCTTTCTGTTTTCCAGCTCTGTGTCCAGAAACTGCGAATCCTGATTGAAGACTCTGACCAGAACTGTGAGCCCTCTGTCAATGCCTGCAGTGTGTCATTTTCTCATTGTCTGCGTGTTACTCACTGTTAAACATAAGCCCCGCCCCCTTTTTAGAAGATTCCTCAGAGCCTTCCACCTGAATCTTGATAACTCGAATTGTGGGCCTGTACTTCTTTCCTCACATTGAGGGTCCATTCGAGTTATCTGGATCGATTCCCTACTAATAGATAGTTCTCTAGAGTAGGTTGAAAACTGACTGTGTGGGCTGTACTGGTTGGTCCTCACTAAAAACTGAGTTGTCATCAAAAAGGGACACGCAACTGTGTCCATGTTTACACTCCAAATTTGTTGATTCTTATTTCCTCAAATACAATAACATTTTATTTAAAAGAAAAATCCATTAATTAGTGAGTCTGTTTAAACGCTAAAAAACACCGGGACCAAATAGTCAATCAGTCCAGCCCGTTACCTGTGCGTGAACGTCTTGTTAGCTTGCCTGCTTTTCAATTACAGCTAAAAATGCTAAGCTAAAAACAAAATGAAGCCACATAGAAAATTATTCTCATAGATATGAACTAAAAATGTACAGTCCAAAATACTTTCCGAGCGTTCGCCGACTCATTCGGCCGCTCTGAGGCCACTGCAGCCACCACTCACTCATATTGATTAGAATGTGAGAGGCTTTTCTTTCCTCCGATAGCAAAACAATTTTGAGACTCAGCAGGGTTCGCACGGCCAATGTTTTGTCCTGCGTGTACGTGTTTGTTTGTCTTTCCCATTGTTCTTTGTGTTTTAATGATCTTTACCTTGGTAGTCATTTACATATAACTCACATGACTGAACATAACTACAGTTAACTTATTACCAGGGATGCAATTTGAGCATTTTAAAAAGTCAGGCATTGATAGTGGTAATTTAGTTTTTAGTTAGTCTTCTGTCTGTAAGTATACTCAGCAAGTACGTGTGTGAACTTGTTCCTCCAGTGAAGTATCTGGGCCTTTTGGCCATGTCCAAAATCCTGAAGACCCACCCTAAGTCAGTGCAGAGCCATAAGGACCTCATCCTGCAGTGTCTGGATGACAAGGACGAGTCCATCCGTCTCAGAGCTTTGGACCTACTTTATGGCATGGTATGTGATTTTTTTTTTTATACTTAATTATTAATTCGCAATGCTCTGCAGCTGGGATAGAAACATAAACAGATGTTACTTGTGCTGAATAAATTATGAAATGCGGAACAAATTAATTGAAGTACATTCAAACGTAGCGCTTAAACTGTGTTCCTCTGCAGGTCTCCAAAAAGAACTTGATGGAGATTGTGAAGAAGCTGATGCTACACGTGGACAAAGCAGAGGGAACCACTTACAGGGATGAACTCCTCACTAAGATCATTGACATCTGTAGCCAGAGCAACTACCAGTACATCACCAACTTTGAGTGGTCCGTTTTTCCCTCCACACAGTTGCCCACACATTCTATTTTTGTCATGATTTTCAGCTGTATTTTTCCTCCCGTGTACACTTCACAGGTACATCAGCATCCTTGTAGAGCTGACGCGATTAGAGGGCACGAGGCACGGACACTTGATCGCCTCTCAGATGCTGGATGTGGCCATCCGGGTTAAGGCCATCCGGGTATTTGCCGTGGCCCAGATGGCCACCCTGCTGGACAATGCTCACCTCTTGACTGGGAACATGCAGAGAAATGGCATCTGTGAAGTTTTGTATGCGGCAGCTTGGATCTGTGGAGAGTTCTCAGAGTATGACACTTCCAGCCCTCGTTTCTGTGAAATCATAACATATTCTTGTAAAATATTCTTGATCGACAAATTCAGAATGCAAATAACTCGAGTCACCCTCTTTAGACACCTGGAGAACCCGCTGCAGACGCTAGAAGCCATGCTGCGTCCCAAGGTGGCCACCTTGCCGGGCCACATCCAAGCCGTGTACGTGCAGAACGCCGCCAAGCTGTTCGCCACCGTGCTGCAGAGCCAAAAGGACAACACGGACGGCACAACAGTGCAAGAAACCAACCAGCTCATGATCGACCGCCTCCCGCTTTTTGTCCAGAGCGCCAACCTGGAGGTGCAGGAGCGGGTAAGATGAAATGGCGAGTTGTTCCCATGGCAACCGGATGATGACAATTCTGATCAAAATGTGGTTTTCGTTTTCTCGACTGCACTCCACAGGCGTCTTGCATCCTGCAGCTGGTGAAATACATCCAGAAACTGCAGCAGAAGGAAGTGGAGGTAGCGGAGGAAGTGATTGCACTTTTTGCCGGAGAACTCAACCCTGTAGCCCCCAAGGCACAGAAGAAAGTGCCTGTCCCTGAGGGGTACGTTGCAGGCCAGATTCACATTTGAACTCGCCTGGTATAATAGCTGACTTTTTTTTATTTTTTTCATGTGGATGTGTTTAGTCTGGACCTGGATGCCTGGATCAACGAGCCTCCATCCGAGAGCGAGTCTGAGGACGAGCAGCCCAAGGCTATTTTTACAAAGGAGGAGCCCAAGCATTCCCGGCCCAGACACACAGAAGTGGACGAGAAGGAGCTGGCAAGGGTACGACGACTCCGTTTTATAGCCTTTTTATAGCCCTTTTACCAGCATTGCATACAAATGTGTTTTCAAACAAAGTAGCTTTCCCATGTTGCTTGTTAAAATAACCAAATTGCATCTGGCTTTATTATTTTTTTTATAAACCTTCACAGAGAAGAGAAGCCAGGAAACAAGAGCAAGCCAACAACCCCTTTTACATCAAGGCCTCACCATCTTCTCAGAAGGTTTCAGTTTTTTTGTAGTCACTTTGTTGCTTCAAAATATCTGTAGCGGTTGGCTGTATGTCTACCAGAAGATGTTTCATGGGATTTTTTTTTTTTTTTTCCCCCCCCCATCACAGGTCTACCAGGACACACCAGGAGTGGAGCACATCCCCGTCGTTCAGATTGATCTGAGTGTGCCTCTGAAAGTACCAGGTGGGACTCCAGTGAGCTTAATATATCTTAGAATAACATCTCCGCTTGAACTTGAGGATTAAACTAGTTCCTCCGCCTCTTCCTCAGGCCTGCCTATGTCCGACCAGTACGTGAAGCTGGAGGAGGAGCGTCGGCAGAAAGAGCGAGCCGACAAGAAAAAGAAGGACAAGAAGAAAAAGAAAGAGAAGCGCAGTGGACGTGGGAAAAAACACGACTCGGGTCCAGAGAGCGAGGAGGACATCACGCCGGCGCACATGGTCGACATCGTCACCGAGGAGATGCCAGAGGTGACAATGTCGTTGTTTGATCTCATGCAAGCCGTGCTGATTTTGTTCCACTGGTGGCAAAGTCAGGCACATAATCAAATTGTCTTGTTTTTATTTATTGATTTTTAATTTATTTTTTGCAGCCTATCAGAATGATTTAATTTAAAACACACAAGGGCTTTATCTACAACAAAAAAGCTAGATAGCTAAATGTTAATTTAGGACATCACAGCAAGTCATTTAGTAATATAAATTGTTTAGTTGTGGTAATATTGATGAACAGCAAATCGTTAGCCAAGTCATACTTAAATACTCTTTGAAAACTAGAGAATTGACCTTGTATTGATTGATGTGCCTGCAGAATGCCTTACCCAGTGATGAGGATGACAAAGATCCTAATGACCCTCACAAAGCCCTGGATATCGACCTGGACAAGTGAGTCAACACCTTCTGTGGCCTTACTCAGAAAAATCTTTATCCAAAATCCATTTTAGTGTGTTTCGGTCTTCCTGGCCGCACTGCCGATGTGCCGTGGCCTTACTGCCCCCTTTTCCCTCCTTTCACTGACTCTCACGGCTTTTTGCTTCCTCTCTTCTACGCATACACACACCCCCATCACTGCCCACTTTGTGCGGGCAGCTTGGTGGAAATGGCTGGGCGCAGGTGAGTAACATCTCAGCCACGTGACCTGCCGCTTCGACTGCATCTTTTCCCCCCTTTTATAATTAGCTGGCTCGTTAGCAAAGCTTTACCCACTGATTTTTAATGCTCAGCATTCTTTTGACCTGGTATGATATTCAGCGTGCCCTTCTCAAGCCTGGTAAAATCAGCATTATTCCCTGAGAGCTTCCCGCAGTTGAGAAAATTCTGCACATCAAATCACTTACTGGATGCTGCTGACGTTCTCAGGCTTTGGCTCTGATTTAATTGCATCTAATATAAACTGCCTGATTGCTACTAAATATAGTCTTCACTCTGTCTTTTATTAGTCGTACATAACTAACAGAAGATGTATTGTATGATGTTGTTCTATCCAGGCCGCTTGCAGACAGCGAGAAGCTACCAGTCAGGTCTCACCGTCCGGCAGACGTCCTGAAAAGCCCGGACGGAGATACGGAAAGTACCTCGCAGGAGGTCAAGAGGAGTAGCAAAGAGAAGAAGGAGAAGAAGAAAGATAAAGAGAGGGATAGGAAGGTAAGGTTGGCTTTTACTAAATGTTACATTTTTTTCCAACAAGATAAATGGACACTACTCCTCAAGCATGACATCACATTTTGAAATTGTTCTCTGGCAGAAGAGCAAAGAAGAGAAGAAGAAGAAAAAACACAAACATGAAGAAAAAGGAGTGGATCTTCTCGGGAATCCGTCGGATGAACCCGTCGTCCAATCAGAAACACCCGTTGAGGTGGTGGCTCCGCCCGCCTCCACAACTGCTGAGGTATGCCAATCCAAGTTGTGATTGTTTTGGAATTGAGGCTTCAAATTATTGCTTGATTTAAAAAAAAGTTTATCATCTTGTGTTGATCAGTCGTAGTAACCTACAGAGTGCCTTTGCCCTGCCCCCTTTCACCTCCTCTGCCTCCTTCGCTCTTCTAGGTTTCAGATCTGGATTTCTGGCTTTCAAATGCTCCAGCGCCCTCTCATGCCCAGGTGGAGTCGCAACCCTCTTGCCTTTCCCCTCATGACTTCGTTGTACTCGTCGATCCTTCCTCATAGCTCCACCTTATTTGACTTTTTATTTCTTCCTCATCAGCCACTCGTCGACTCGCTCTCTTTTTCTCAGGTGGTCCAACGCATCCCCTTTCTCATTTACCAGCCTTCCTTTTCGTGTGCATGAGCGACCGTACTGTACGTTGTAACGTTTCTCTTCTTGTTTCTTCTATCCCGTCAAAGTTTTTGTGGATGTTTTTCATTGTCTTTTGGTGACGGCGATAAGAGCACGGATATCGTCTTGTAACGGTGAACAGGAATCTGGCTTGGAATCACTTAACAAAACTTGTCTGTCGATTTTCTAATGAGGAATTGACAACCAGTGCACATGTTCACGTAATTCCACTCTTGACTTCTGCTGTTTCTTGTTGGCTGGCTTTTCCCGGAGTAGTTTCGTCTCAAAACTCACTTTGGCTGATCCTTGTCTTTGCTATGACTGACCTCCTTAGAGAATTGGTAAACAGTGTAGGATGCGGTGTACCTCTTGCTAATCGATGTTTTTTTTGTGTTTATAGGAAGCAGTAACAGTAGCAGCAGAAGCCGTTTCCTTGCCCGAGGCAGCTTCTGGCACGACGCCACACTCCGATCCCGACGAGAGCAAGGACATCGAGACGGAGGAGTCGGTGAGTCACTACCTATGATGTCATAATGTCTTGGAGAGATAAAAAAAGTCTGCCGCGGTGGCTGTTTATTACACCTAATCTGTCTCGCTCGTGTCCTTCCAATGTTAAGAAGTCGTCTAAGCACAAGAAGAAGAAGCAGAAAAAGGAGAAGGAGGAGAAGGACAAGAAAAAGAAGAAGAAGCACCATCACCATCACCACCACAGCGATGGAGGTGAAGAAGGGACTGTGCAAAACGGCAGCGTGGACGAGGAAGAACCTCTACCGGTAATTGAGACGAGAGCTCATCATTTTTATTTTTTTATTATTTTGAAAAATTATTCCTTTTTTTTTTTCAGCCCATGTCCAACTACTGCCTCCTCGCAGAGAACGCCTACATCAAGATGGTAAGTAATCAAGAATCCAACTACTTCTGTTTTTCGGGTTAAATGTTGCGCAACATCAAATTAAATGAGTGATCAATATCCAAATTTTATGAGACGTCAGCTCACTAAAATAAGTCTCATTGTCCAATCTCCCTCTCTTTTAAGATGATGGAAGATGCCGATCAGGTACTCGCAAAGTTCTGTGACGGGCAGAACCTTATTACAACTTCTGTCCTAGATGTGTTTCTTTGTGTTTATGTCCTGCATCGATTGGCCGTCCCCGTGCCACAGAGCTGCTTCCTTTTTTCAAAATCTTTGTCCTTGCTGCCTTTTTCTCGCTTTCGTGGAAAGAGCCGTGTGTGGTTGATGCTGTGTGCAACCAAATATATTGTTTAATGTGCAATTTTTCCTCACGTGTTGAATTTGCCTTTCTCCTCAGGTGTACGACATCCAGGGGAACCTGCAAGATGGCAGCCAGGTGGTGGTGTCGGTCATCTTCGAGAACAAATGCGATAGCTTCCTGAAATCCATGGAGTTCAACGTGCTGGACTCCCTGAACTCCAAGCTGCAGAGGCCGGAGGGGGCGGGGGCGCACGACGGCCTCACCGTCCCCTTTCAGCTCCCTCCTGGTCAGTTGCTCCAGTGCCAGGAATTTCGTTCTTGTAATGTAATCTATGGGCTTCTATTGAATCAGCAAATACCAAAACTTTTCCCCCAGTCTGTGTTTGTGCCAAGGTTTGAATGAGTCACAATTAAAGATGTTCTACAGAAGCTAACCAACTGCTCCCTTGTATCGCAGGGGTGTCCAATGAAGCACGCTTTGTCTTCACCGTGCAGAGCATCGTCATGCCACAGAAACTGAAGGGAACGCTCACTTTCATTGTCAAGGTTAGAAAATAAGCACAATATTGCAACCTCATTTGAGCACCTTGAATGGGAAATTCATGTTATTTATTTCCTTGGATCAGAATGAAGACTCCTCAACTCATGAGAAACTGGACTTCAAACTGCACTTTACTTGCACCTCCTACCTAATCACCACTCCATGCTACAGGTAACTTGAAATAATTTCTGTCATAAAATCTGCCAAACAACTTCTCGTATTATTTTATAAGTTATGCTGAAATTAAGTCGTGTTTGGATGTCGCCAATGTAAATACAATAGAAAGTAAAACTAAACCGTACTGTTTTGTGGTTGTTTCGTTGGCTAGCGACGCATTTGCAAAGTTGTTGGAATCCGGCGACCTGAAGGGCAGCTCTGTCAAACTGGAAGGCATCAACATGCCCTTCCACCACCTTCTGGCCAGGATCTGCTTCTATCACCACTTCTCTGGTACACTTCAAACACAATCCATTTCATTTTACGTTAAAAAAAAGTGAGCTCTTTACGACAGTAGCGATTTTTTGTTTTCAACCAGTCGTGGAGAGGGTGGACTCCTGTGCCTCCATGTACAGCAGGTCAATCCAGGGTCACCATGTGTGTTTGCTCGTCAAAACTGTAAGTGGATCAAACGTTCGTATTTTCCTAAGTGTTGACAAATGACGCTTTGACTCTTCCTCTCCGCCAGTCCGACCAAACGGTGTCCATCGACGCCAAATGTGACGAACCGGCGCTGCTCGGGAACGTGCTGGATGAGATCAAACAGACCTTCTCTCAGTGCTGATTGTGCCCAGGGTAGCCCGATTTCCACCCTCACTAAAACACATCTTCACCACCTTAAAAACACTTCTGCCGTCGCCCTATTTATTTATCTATCTATCCGCCCTCTTCCTCGCCTTTCCTCTTCTCTTCGCTTACAGTCTTGAGCACAACTCACTTGATGTCGTTTTACAGACTCGTCGTGTTTTCGCTCCGTCTCCTCCTGCAAGGCACTTTTCACTTTCCTCTCTCCTGATCTCTTGGATTTCCCTCCTCCTGGACTTCCTCCTCTTCCCCTTGTGTGGCGTAATGTTGACAACTGGACTTTTGCTGTTGATGGGTGAATTGCGTTTTTACTGTTTTTGAACTATTTTGTCATTGATGTGTATTTTTTTTTGTCTGAACGCCTGTTTGCGCCTTCTATTTGTGTGTGTGTGTGCGTGAACATCTGACTGCTGTTTCAGCCTTCAACCAAGTGACACTCTTTCAAATGAAAAAAAAGAGGGACTCGTACTCACTACCTGGTCTCTTCTGACCCCGAGGCCTGCAGTAGATCAGACGCCGAAGAGACTTGCGCTACTCACAAAAAGTTCAGGATATCCAAATTTCATTTCTGGATTAAGTGAATTTAATTAGACTCTTTGTGAGTAGCGTACAAGGCACAACTAGCAGACTTGGGATGTCCGATCCCTTCTGCCCTGCCTGCTTTTTCCCAACGGACCAAAATGGAGAGACACTTGAAGGTTGAGCACCACTAGTCAATACCAATCAGACCCACAAATTTATTGAGTTAAAATAAATTACCGACATTTTCCCATGAGAAAAATGAAAACTATAATCGTCTCACTTTATAGTTGCAATTTTTCACGCACAGACTACTTAACTGTCGAGCCCATTTGAACTCTGTTGCTAACTAAAAGAGCAGCACACTGAACTCTCAGCTGGTCTTTACTTTATGGAGGTTTTTTGCAATAGGCATTTATTTCTCTGTGCCTTTTGAAGGACATTTCTTTCAGGTGTTACAGATTTGCACATTTGTGTAATTAATATGTGGCAATTAAAGAGGTTGGCTGCTGAAACTATTCACCAATTGCTAACCAAATTAGCAGCACCCACTGAAGCACGATAACGGTCTCGCATGGATTAGTTTCACTACGGGTCACTAAGTTATCTCCCAACCCACTTGCATTTGTCCATAATTTAATTCTATAATCGGATAGTTTGATAGTGACCATCTGCAAATGTAAATGACGTAGCCACAAATTTCTTTGACTAGTAGTAGTTAAACTGTAAATAAACCAGAAACTATGATTCCCCCAAATGGTTATATATTTTCAAACTCTTTATCCATTAGCATATGTATGTGCACTTGCAGCAAGATGCTCCATAACAACCCAGGCTAAACTAACTTCCACTGCTAACAACCCATGCTAACATCAGTATTAGGCACCGATGCCTCTAACCTCACTGTCGCTTTTCCTTTTGTATTCAGCGCTTTCACCTTAAATCACCCAAGTAGCAAGCTCAAGACTAACCAGTCATTCCCATTTGTTTTGTCAGCCATAACGTGAAAATGTTCCCTCACAAGTCTGACTACATGTGTGGTCAGCTGTAAATTGCAGGAATGTCCATAGAAAGGAATAAATGTTTACCTGTTCCCGACAATGACTTATTAATGGAGTTTCGCTCCCTTATTGATTGTCACATTTTTCTGATCATTATATTATTGCATTACAATATTGCATGATTTAGGAATGTACACTTTTTTATTAACCTTTTCTTCCATGGATGTTTTCACCTGAACTTTCATTCCATTTTGTCCTTTTTTTTATGACGGACCACAATGGTTTTGTTTTTATGCATTCTGTTTTATTTGGGGGTGGGGTCAGTATAGTTGAGTTATTTAAATTATTAAAACACAGATGATGGGGAGGAAGGCGTTGAATAGAAATTAGGATGGTGAGGGCATTGAGAGCTCTCAGTTAAGAATCATATTATTTCTTCCTCGGTTTGGCCGTAGTTCTTTTTGTTTTTGCCCTTGACATTGAAAGTATACTCGCCACACCACATATTTCCAAAGCTTGTTTCTCCCCTGTACAATGTCATACATTTCAAAAAGGGGATGTGAATGATCTTCATTCCCTGTAAAAATTCCCCTACTTAAGAGAAAATAAAAATTATAAGATGCTACAGTCTCATTGTTTGTTTAATCACCTCAGAATTTTAAAAAGCATTTTTTTTAATATAAAATTTATAATCACCCATTTTTACATTTTAGGCAAACGTGTTGAATGGGTTCGACGGATAGGAGTAAGTTTTGACATTTTACTAATAAAAATATATTATTTTACACGTTTTACATAGCGTTACGAGTCGCCCTTCGTTTGGGTATAAAGCCGTGATGCGTGTGTTTAACAAAGGCTCACGCCAAATACACTTGCGGCACTTTACAGCTCAATAGTCACGTGTAAAAACTGATTTTATATTTAGTATTGATTTCCAACTGGATCCTCCCATAAAGCTTTTACTTCGAAAACGCAAGCGGAAGTGTGTGCGATTATAAAAAACAAAAGTAAAAAAAAGAATTTAAAAAAAAAAAGGTGTCAGTGGCTTGCAGTGTGACGCTCACTGGGTCTTGTCCATCAAAACCCAAGACGGCTTTCCTCCTAAAAGCCGCCCCGATTCTTCTTCTCCTCACCAAAACGAAGAAACCATTCTCTTGTCCGGGAGTCTATTTGCTACTTTTTGTTTTGGTCCTCGGCTTGTTTTGCCGGGTCGGCTTCACACGACTTGTCCAAGTTTGTTTGGAATATGGCTCAGCATGGAAATCCTGTAGCCAGTTCCCAGAAAGCACTCATGCTGGAGATGAAAAGTCTCCAGGACGAGCCGGTGGAGGGCTTCAAAATCACCCTAGTCAACGAGTCGGACATGTACAACTGGGAAGTGGCGATATTCGGTCCACCGAACACGCACTACGAAGGTGGTTATTTTAAGGTGAGTAGCTAACTTCAGCTAGCACTTCAGCTACTATTGTTCTTTTGCCAGCTTTTAAATGAACTTATTCTTTTCTTTACCGATTTTCATGACTGTCAACATGTGAATAACGTCTCTGACGATGTCAAAGGTTCCTTTAGGTGCGACCTAAGTTGGTTCTGTGGTCGCGTATCAGGGGTGCAACTATCTGCAGACAAATAAAGGGCGCCCCCCCCAATATTTATTCCTTCCCTTCTGTTTGTCCAAAATGTATTTTTAATAATTAAAATAAGATAACACACCATTCAAATCACTTTTCATCTTCTCAAATCTTCAGCAGTCAATTTTTGTCTTTTATTCTCCGAATATTTTCTGTGATTTTGTTAATTTCTGTCTAATTTTGCTCTAACAGGCCCTGCTCAAGTTCCCGGTGGACTACCCATACTCTCCACCTTCTTTCCGCTTCCTCACCAAAATGTGGCATCCTAACATTTATGAGGTAGGTTTGTCGATTTTGGGTCACGTCAATCCATCGGAATCGTACATAAGCGTTTGACCTCTTCCCTTGGTTAGAACGGAGAAGTCTGCATTTCCATCCTGCACCCACCGGTGGACGACCCCCATAGTGGCGAGCTACCGTCAGAGCGGTGGAACCCCACGCAGAATGTCAGGTGAGATGACAAAATCCAAAAGTCATTTTTTTGTGGGATTCATTTCTTTTGTCAGAAAGGGCAAATCGTGGTCAAATTGCCACCTCATCCTTGGCTTGTGATTTCTGTCTTGTTTAGGACCATCTTGCTTAGCGTCATCTCCCTTCTCAATGAACCCAACACCTTCTCCCCAGCCAACGTCGATGCCTCCGTCATGTACCGCATGTGGAGGGAGAGCAAGGGTGAGGACCAGGAGTACATTGAAATCATCAGGTACCTCAGAGAAAAAAAAAAAAAAACAGGCAGAACAATGAAATGGAAATTATAAACACTATTTCATATAATTGCATATACATGTATGACGGCACCTCTGTGCACAGAGTAAGGTTTTGATGGTGTGATGTCATTTCCTGTTATGGTTGTAAATGATACTGTACATATTAGTGAATTGACGAAAATCCTGAATTGAATTAAAATCGCAATATCGGTCAAAAAAATGGCACAAATCGTTCAGCCCCGCCTCTGTCTTTCTTTCCCCCTTGCCTGGACAGAAAGCAGGTGCAAGCCACCAAAAGCGAAGCGGACCTCGACGGCGTCAAAGTTCCCGTCACGCTGGAGGAGTACTGCATCCGCACCAAAGTGCCGGCCACCGACGCCGGCTCCAACCTGCTGTACGACAACGACGACTTCGATGACAACGACGACTACGATGACTACGACGAAGGTCAATGCGACAACTACAGGGACATTCGCATGGACGACAACGACAGCTCGGAAAACGAGTACTGCTACATGTAACCCGGCGCTCGCCAACGTTGCTTTCTTTTGTTTTTGTTTGTTGGAGTTCAAGTCGTTTTAGCTTCTTTTTAACCCCCCCCGCCCCCCACCCCAATACGAGGTCCGAATGGAATTGTTAGGGTTTTTCAGATTATCCTTATCGTATGATTATGTTGGAATGCAACCAGTAATAAATAAGATAGCTTGTCCCATCCTACACAAGGTCGTAAAACACCCCCTGATATGTTTTGGCTAGAGGACAAGGGCTTTCTCTATCCAGTCCACTCTTACCCCCACTCTGTTTTTCTTAATAAAAATGCTCTTGCAGGAGCCGAGAGTCAGACCTCCATTCGAACATCGCTGCACGCACAGCGGCAAATGGACTCGCCAACTGCAGGTGTCTAAAAGGACTTACTTGTCTCCCGTGTGGTTCTTGCAAAATAAGTTGGAGTGAGCGAACTGTGCAATTGGAGCAAAATAGCTTCCTCCTCTCTTGCACAAAATGGAGGATGCCGTTTGAGCCCTGTTTGGATGTCACTCCCTTTTCAGCATTCACTGTTTTTTTGTTTTTGTTTTGACTGTTACCTGTTTTTGTGTCACTGCCAATTGAGCCCACTGTTTGAGCACAGGCACCAGAGATCCACTACAAGAGCTCAAGCAAATATTTGATGAACATGTCAAGAGGTATTTCATGTGTTGATGGATGTAACCTAAACAAGCTGCAATTTTATTCAAGATTTAAAAAGAAAAAAAAAGACAAACGTGCCTCTCGCTCGACTTTGACTAACTGGACTGTTTACGATCTATCTTGATTGCATGTGGATATATTCAATGATTTTTTTTCTTAGTTTGTATATTTTAAAAAAATTAATAAAAATATTAAATATAATTTTTTTTCCTTAGTTGGTATATTTAAAAAAATATTAGATATCATTTATTGTTTGAAAGAGTTGTAAGGAGCTGTAAGCAGAAAGGTAAGATTTTTTTTCTGCGTAATGGTGGTATAATCAGCCATTAAGTGATCCACTCATCACACTTTTTTCTTACGTGTAGGTCATGTTCTTGTCCAGGATCGGATGCTTCCTGCACGTTGCTGGACTCCTGATGCACTTAAGCATCAAACTAAAAGGTGACATTTTGCAACACACTTTGAAAAAGTTGCTTTGTCTGGTGGGCAAACATTCAAAGACTTTAACGTCTGTCCAACTTAATTTTTTTTTTTTTTTTTTTAGATTGTTTGCTAACAATATGGTGTGAGGAGTGAGTACTCTGCAGGATGAAGCTGATGATGGAGACCAAAGACGATTTCCTCACATGACAAGGTGTGTGACCACATCCAGCCGCTAGGGTGCAGCATCAGCTCATCTGATCTAGTCTGCGTTGGAATGACAGGTGCGTTCTGCAATCTCCTCCATTGGCAGGTAAGGTTCATGCGTTTTTTTCCCTGTATATTCTTAACTGATAATGCGCACATTTTATTTTTAATTTTTACCTACATGTTTCAACAATCTCAAAACTTAAGTACACACTATCTGTTGACTTTGATTATAAACCTTTTAATCGTTTAATATAGCAATGAAGCTTCTCCCCTGACTTCAAAATAGTTGCATGGCCACAAGATGGCGCCAAAGCAAGACTTTTACATTAGACATGGCTTTTGAGCACATAACTAGACAATTTTTTTTGTTTAAGTGGACAGGTTCACTGTACTACTTCATGGAAACCTGTCAAGGGATGTAGAAAGGAAGTGGCTGAGACCGTAGATGAAAGTAAAAGGCTGTATGGAAAGTACACGCAGTCGCAGGTAAAGTGTTTTCCTGTGAAATGATTGACATGTCGCGGTATCCATTTTTAGCCTGGGTACGTCATATGGCCGCTCTTGTCCATTTCCGCCTCGACCCGGCTTACACCCAGCCTGCCGCTTGTGCTCATGTTGCCGTGGCGACGTCTACATACCAGACATTTATGTCCGACCTTCTCTTTTCTGTCTTCTGTTCCTGTCCTTCAACCCAGATGACCCGTTTTGAGGCTCTCCTTATATAGAATCACACTTTATAAGTCACACTTTTACGACTTTCTTATTCCGTAACCCATTTTATGCATTATTGAATAAAAGAAACTTGAACTTGAACAATTTGGGCATTAGTACAGTAAAGGAAAATTATCATTGGACCAGGTGATGCAGCATGTGGCACGCTGGTGGAGGCCCGAGACCTTTGCTTGTACAATGAACTGGCCTTTTGTAATTCCACAGGTGAGGCCGTACAAAACATTCCCTGCCAGTGCGGCGTCCATGTCAGGAGGTTTTTAAACCAGCGCACATCTAAGTGTTGCCATAGCAAAGTCTCCAGGGAAACAGCACTTTAAATGCAGGGATGGACATGCCAAATAAGAGAAGCTGGAGAGTGGAGGACAGGGAGGAGAAATAGAAGGGGGCGGAAAAGTTGCTCAAATTGAAAGACAGCAGGTGCATCTACGCTTATTCCAATGATACGCTCGTAAAACGCTTCATATGATCTCCTACCATTCAATATGAGAGCAGATGTGAAATATTTCGCAACGTGTTTGTTTATTATTCTGCTTGGACTTTACGTTGACATATATAGTGGTAAGAAATGCTTATTGGTTGACAGCCACAATGTGACACCTGATTTTCCCATTTTTTTAACAAATTTCTTTAAAAAAAAAAATTCTTTGCCACTCACATATATTCAGTATGTGTGTGTATTATGTAATCCTAAATGATGTCCCTGCAAGATTGGAAAATATATATTTGGCTATTTACAAGTTGAATTAAATCCAAAGATGTGCGTTGTAATTGTCCTCATCAAAGCTGTCATTGTGTTGTGTGCAGGAAGAAAATACTTGACATGCTCTAAGAATAGGTATTGTTGTGTGTGTGTGTGTGTGTGTGTGTGTGTGTGTGTGTGTGTGTGTGTGTGTGTGTGTGTGTGTGTGTGTCACACAAATAGACATGGCTCAAGCTGATTGGTCACCCCGACTGTGGTGTTGCATATATAAAGCTCGCACCCGGAGCTCCGCACCGCACCACGCTAAGCGCTCATTCTCATCACACCTGTGGCTGGCTGCAAGAAGCGAGAGGAGCCAAAATCATTTGTCGTTTTCCCCCCATAACATTGTGAGTATATAAGCTTTAATTTTTTTTGTGTATATATATATCATGATAACATTGTAAGTGAAAAAAGTAAACCCAAAGTACTTTATTCTAGTCTTTATTTTGTTTATTTAGATAAATAATTTTAAAATGTACATTTTAACCCATTTTATTTCATTAAAATATTCAAATATAAATATCAGTAAGTCGTATATGATGTAGTTCAGTTTTTGACTCAGGTTTTGTACTGGCTCTTATTGGATTGTGCATCTGTACCTAATATTGTGTAGTTTGACTTTTTTGCATATGTTGATACCTAAAGTCTTCTAGAAAAAAAAAGCTCCCGAGTAAGTGCCAAGTGCAGAAAGTAGGGTTCTTGCATGTACACATTTATGCCAGTCATATGCCCCCCCCCCCTCCACAATCAATATCATCTAATTTTGAATGTCAGGATTCAAAAGTAATAATAGATGACATCAAATGTAGGGAGGAAAAGTATAAAAGTTATTAGGGAGTACACAGTCAGTCTGTTACCTGTAAAAGTGATTGGTCGTCTTTCAAGTGCCGCAGGCGAAAAGCTACAAAACCAATGTTATTTTTGCCAGTGCTCCCAGTAGACTCGTGATTTACACCCCCTTGTGTTTTATTAGCTGCAGCTCCAGCTCATTGCACTGCTGCTCACGCCCACACGGCCCGCCGTCCGGGAGGTGGGGCACCATGTGGGTTTTGGATAAGATCCGCGGCTCGGTGGAAACTGGCGTGCTGCGGCACGGGGAGAACGATGACAATAAAGGCGCGGCGACGCCCTACTCTAACGTCCTCACGCCAGACAAGATCCCGGACTTCTTCATCCCGCCCAAGTTAGTCAGCTGTCCTCCTGAACCCGAGACGGTGAAGCCCAAGGAGGCCTTGCAGCCTTCCACGTCAGAGCAAATCATTAGTGGCGGGAGGAAGATCAGCGGCCCCAAAAGTCCCCGTCTGGTGGTCAAAATGGTGGGAGACACAAAGAACCTCCTGAAGGCGGCCAACCGCCACATCATTCAGATCGAAAGTGCCGACGACGTCATCGCCGGGGACACCAACGCTGACCCCCAGTCGCAGACCGCCATGTCTCTCCCCTACGTGCCCAAGACCCAAACCTCTTACGGCTTCACCACCTTGAAGGAGAGCCCCCACACTCGTCGCAAGGAATCGCTCTTCCACTGTGACATCACCAGTCCCATGACCTCCCCCAACAGCCAGAGGAAGACCCCGGGCAAAGGCGACGGAGCCGGGGGCGGAGCCGGCAACCACCTGAACCCGGCCGACTTCAACTCCTCCCACATGAATCCGTACCGCTACTTCAGCGGCGGCGAGAGCGATACCTGCTCCTCGGCCGAGTCGTCGCCCTTCAGCTCGCCGCTACTATCTCGCTCGGCCTCGCTGCTCAAGATCTTCTCGCACGAGACGCAGGCCAAGGTGGCGAAAGCCAAGCGCTCCTTCGCTCGCCACAGCTCCCTCTCCACCGACGAGTGCAGCTCGGCCGAGCCCAGCCCCTGCGTCCAGCGCCGGCTGCACATCCCGTCCTTCCACTACGGAGGCGCGCCGGCTCCGGAGCACGGCTCGCAGCGCGAGCACACGGTCAACCTCCACAAGGGCGGCAGCGTTCGCATCAGCGCCCATTACGACGCCGGCACCTCCCGCCTGCGCGTCCGCGTCCTAGCGGCCGAGAACCTCTACGACAAACACTTTGACATCAAGAGCATCAACTGCTGCGTGTCCGTCTACCTGAAACCCGGCAAGATGCAGAAGCAACGTAGCAACATCATCAAGAACAGTCGCAACCCTGTCTTCAACGAGGACTTCTTCTTCGACGCCGTGGGGCCGCTGCAGGTCAAGAACCTGTCGCTCAAGCTCAAGGTGGTCAACAAAGGCACCAGCCTCAAAAGGAACACTCTGCTGGGTGAGCGGGAGGTCCTGCTGAGCAAGCTGCTCTCGGGGGTCTAGGCTCCAAAAAGCAACCAGAATCCACTCATGGACCTTTATGAGTTCTTTGCACTGCTCCACAACTTTTTCGTGTTTCCACCGGGTCGTACGCTTCAACCCCACCGCCATTTTATTTGGCAATTGCTGGCAGAGCGAACAGAACACCTGATTTAAGTGAAGCGTGCTTCTCAAGCATTCCTTCTCAGTAGCAAGTTCTGATGTCTCTTGGTTCTCAAACCCCCCTTGTAGCCAATGTGTCTCCTCAAGCCAAACAAATGAGGTTGCCAGGTAAGGACTTCCCCCAAACCTTCCCCCCGCCCCTCACTGCGCACATCACTATGTGTGTCTCATGCCCTGATTTTGATTGTGTGATGCCTCGGCCACAAGCTGTGTGTGTCTGTGCACAAAGACGCTTTTGTGAGCCCCCCCCCTTGTCCACCTTCGTCTGCTTTGATGCAGCTCCACGTCCTGATGTGCAAATGATGCTTTGATCCGGGCGGAGGGGAACAAACAAGCAAAAAAAAAAAAAAAATAATAGAACGAGAATGTAAGTGTAGCGTTTTGCATGGCATGAACGCTTGCTTAAAAATATTGCGCCAAACCCTAAAGCCTTACGATTCTGTACTGGACACTACATTAGGTACACCTTTAGCAAAACAAAGCTACAATTTTTTTGACACTCCTTATGGACAGATTGACTTTTTCTGTATGAAAAGCTTAAAAAAAAATTCCAACCTTCCCCACAGATGAGGCTAGGACAATTTAAGGGAGATTGTTGTCACTCACAACCAGTACTTGCCAGCAATTCCTGCAGATCATTTGGAGATGCTTTTGGCTTATTATTATAATATACTTATTTAGAACAGAGTACAAGTCGGATCATACCGCACAATAACGCAACACAAAATCCTGAAAAGAGAGATTCATATCAGGTTAGCAGATGTGCTAAACGTCACTAAAACAAGTTCATTCTTGGTTGCTACTGTACCTAATGTTTTGGCCACTGTGTGCCTGTATGTGTGTGTGACTGAGATGAGCATGACGTTCAGTCAAAAGTTGTTCATTCTCTATGTGTAATGTATGCATGTTGTTTAAAAATAATAATAAAAAAAGGTATGTACTGTTTTTCTCTACTTATGCTAGTGATGCATCGGCATGGTGACAGCCAGTATTACATCTTGGCCTCACTCGCATGCAACTAAATCCGTAAGTATTTTGGAGCAAAAACAGAAAAAAAGGAGCTCACTCAAAAGCTTCTATAGAAATCTGTACATTTTAAACAGCTGATGTGACTCAGTCTTGCGTACAAATAATTAAAAGTCACAAGGTCAAGCAGACAGGATTCTAATCTGGTCGTTTGCCAATGTCGGGTTTGCGCTACTTCTGTGATTTTTTTTTTTTTTTTTTAAGTGGACCTCTGTTTGACAAGTGATTGGTGTAACTGTTGTAGCAGAAAAAGTAAGCAATTTAATGAATTAAAATAAAAACACTTGACCAACTTGAAGTGGATTGCATAGTTCTTATTCCAGTAATAGCAAGCACTTTATTCTTGTCTTCTCCTTAGCTGAGTATCCTCACGGGTTGTAGTTGAGTTGTAGTTCAATGAATGAACATGATTCATCGTGAATCATCAAGCCAGTGAGCTCAAGTGAAGCTGCCTCACTGAAGACTTTTACAAGGCTCAAGTCCTGTTCACCCCCCCCCACACACACACACACTAAAAAGGGACTTTTTTTTGGTTTGATTTACAGAAACAAAGACGGGTTTCCCCAATAGGCACCATTGCTCATTTCCATCCCTTTCCCAGCTTGCAAATTGATTTGTAATTTTGTCATCTGGCGAGGCGGCAGAGCGACCATCTGAGATGCGGCGCTGACGGAATGGAAAGCTATACACCCGAGGGCAAATTTGATTGGGGCAATTTGTATCCCTGGCTTTCTTGGCAACACGGAGGAAAGGTTCATGGCTCTTATTGGCTTTGGGATCGCTATGGCAACCCGGGAGCAGATTTCTCTTCTGAGTGAAGGAATGAAATAAGTGTGTGTTTGGGAGAGGTTCACTATTGCTGTTTAAATTGCCAGCCAGGATGATTGCTCTGAAGTGTTTTACTTTCTCCTTCCGGCATTACACCTGCAACACTTGACTGTGACTACTTCAAGCTCGAGAGCAAATGAACCCGTTTTGGGAATCCATTTGAAATTCATCCTGCGCTGGTTGCCTGTTAAACGCAAATTGGGGCGATTGCTGTCACACAAGCCAATACTTGCCAGCAGTTCCTGCAGATTCTTTCACGTCTGATTTTCTCGTGTCAGCTTCGAGGTACTTTGCAACCTCCTTGTTCAGGTTAGTTAAGCGCAAAGTGAGAGTGACAAACTTTTACAAGAGCCTGAAAAAGAAGCATGAGAGCTCCCTGAAGCATCTGACATCTGTGCAGATCACTGGAGGTGACTATCCAGCATGGGTTGCCATGGCAACAAAGGGGCGAACCTTTAATCCAAGCGAGGGAGGGGGGAAACCTTAAATACAGACTGGCAAAGTGATTGATTGGGCATGAAACTAATGAGACACTAATTGTTAGCGATTGTCGAGCTAGGCTTTTATACCAAACCTGCTAGAGTGATGGAGATTCATTCACCTTGATTTTTATTTGCCCATCTCTGTAACATCCCCTACATGGCGGTTTGGAAAAAAACACGCACACACATATAACAAAACAATAAAGGCTACTCGGAAATGAAAGCGGGTTGATCAACATCATGCAGACTTTATTTCCGGCATATTAGGCTGCTAGCTGGGTCGCTTGTTATTGTCGAATTATTTAAAGTGCAGGGAAAACATTGTGATGTGATGCTCTGCTCAACAAATCCACCTCAAAATGTCTTCTTTTACATTTTTTTTTACTTTCCACCACTTTTCTAAAAATGGGAGAAACAGCAACGTGTACATATTTTATAAGGTTAGACAAGCTCATACTTTTTCATGTTCATATATGTGCAAATCCTCTTTTATATAAACATAACTGCTCAATAATAATAATAATAATAATAATAATAATAATAATAATAATAATAATAATAATAATAATAATAATAATAATAATAATAATAATAAATTGTATTCATATTGCATTTTACATTTTAAGAAAATCTCAAAGTGCTAAAGAAACGCTTTTTTAAAAAGCACACAGAGCTTTGTAACCTTCCAATATACGTACATAGGTCAGGTGACCATACCAAATGGTCAGGTGACCACACCAAATGGTCAGGTGACCACACCAAATGGTCAGGTGACCACACCAAATGGTCAGGTGACAGCAGACCTTATAATGACATCCTTTCGCTTTCCCGCCTCTTTCAGACGCTATAAATTTTGGTTGTTGTGTGCTGGCCGCCATTAAACAATAACGACCCAACTGTTACTCCTCGTCTTTATTTCCTCGCTCAACGTCGCACATCTTGAACAATACGCCACAGTTTTTTTACTGCATTTTTGTGGTCTCATGTTTGCTAACTTGAACAGGTAAGATTTCAGTCAGTCATTTCACTCCTTCCACGTTTGTTTATATTGTGTAGTTGGTGTTTTTTGTTCTGTCTATTGTTTGCTAATTTGTGGAGTTAGCATCCTATCACTTTACTCCTCATTTTGTTAGCTAACTCGTGTAGTTAGCATTGTATTTCACTTTGTTTTTTGCTAACTTGTGTAGTTATTTGGCTCACCATGTAGCGCCTCAAACCTGAGGCTTTGTGAAGAAGAAAACATGGCAAGTACCAAAGAGTGATTTTATTTATTTTCCTTCTGCATCATTGACAGTTCTTTTGAGGTGCATGAATATTTAGTGAATTTGTGTCATCTCAAAATGTTTGAAACGCAGCTTTTAATTTGACAAGCTCTTCTCATTCCAGATGGGACGTAACCAGGACAACTTGCAGTGACATGCTGGAAAACATTTCCGAATATCGTGTTAAAGTCTGAGTAAGTAGATTTTTTTTTTTTTTATGTAAATACATGCACACAATGAGTTCTTGCATTTTTAATGTTGGTTCAGCAGTTTAGTGCTTTGAATGAGTGTTGTGCAAGGTATAATTTGAAAGGTGTAATTAGAAATACCGCCTGTGAATTGTTTTTGTTTCTTCATATTGGGTTGTTTTTGCACATTAGTGAAAAAATATTGAGTCATTGAGAGGCTTTTTGCAAACAAGCCTTTACATTCCCTCTCAGCTTCATGTAGTCGACAACACAATGAACAACGTTTGCTCAGATTAATCAGTCCAGATAACATGAGGGCCGAAATGTGCGTGAGTGTGTGTTATGGATTAAACGGCATACCTTGTGGTTGCCATGGTGACTGGGCAGGGGAGCAGACACCTGTGAATTAACATCAGCTCCCCGGCAACGGGATCTTAATTAGAGGAGCGTGGGAACGAGAGTCCATTCAAGGCGTGAAAATCAAAGAGTTGCCGTTGAAAAGGACATCTGTCTGATACGCTTCGAGTTGAAGAGGTGGAGAAGCTTGTCCGTGTGTGTTTTTTTTTTTTCTCCGAGCAAGAGACTTTCAAAAAGTGTTGAATTTAATCCACATGTATTCTTGATCCTCTGTGATGAGCTGAGTCGTCCCTGTCGCTTGCTTCGATTGAAATGATATGATATCATGTCAACTTGTTCTTCTTGGGCAAGATTATTGGACAAAGCCGTCACTGTAAGGTTGAATTGGAAAAAAAAAAAGTCTCATTTAGTTCCTGCGCCTCAGGATAAAACATGACCACATTCCCCCTGATGAGTTTCGGAAGCACGAGAAGCTGTTTTGTGTCGTTTTGATTCTCTTTCTGCTCTGCATGGACGCCTGTTGAATTGTAGGTCACGCTTTCTTCCAGCCGGCAGTCCTGCTGATGCCTTGATTGATCCGAGTAGCTCTAATGGATTTTTTTTTCCATGCGCCGCCATTAAAAAGGTTCGAGTCATTTGCACAAAGAACACACTCTCCCATAACACTTCAAGTCAGTATCTTCAAATGTGAGACTTTAAAAATAGCGTCTGAAATAATACGGCGGTTATAAAAAGTCAACACACCCCATCAAATTCCAGCTGTTGTGATATTTTAGACATGACAGCAAGATAAATTGAATTATAATCTGTATAACGCAATTGAAAAAAAAAAAAGAGTGGGAGTAAAAACAAACAAGTCATGAGGTTGCATAAATGTGTACCACATAAGTGCTGCACGTAAGTGTGCTGGGATTCACCACCTAAGTGCTGCCATTTAAAGTGCCTCTAATTAGACAAATACATTTAAGAATTCCTGGTAGGCTTTCTATTATTATCAAAAAATTCCAGCAGACCCCGGAAAGGTTTGTGCCAACTGGTTCACTCCAATATTTAACCCCTAGTATATTTTTGGTTATTGGAATTTTATTTCAGATATTAATGATTATATTTATTAACTATAATCCACATAGGTCAGGACCTAGTGTACAACAAGTCGCGCCTTTTAACATATACAGAAAGAGCCTCTATTGTCAAGGCCGGGCTGAAAAGAACGACACCTGATGAAGCGAGTAAATGCGGCCCGGTGACGACGATGATGATAATCGCAGGCCTGGACCTGAGTGGTGTGATTAACACAACAAAGACCAGGAACGGAAACGGAGAATAAAGAAAAACACGCTCGCACGCATTCACAATCAGTAAGCCAGCGCATTGTTTATGTTTTTGATTGCCTCTTAATAAAGACGACACGGATTTCCTCATACACCCACAAGCAAAGCTCCTTGAGCATGATTGTGTAAACTGCGGGATAAATATTAGCATACATTTATTTATACACGGCCGCCCGCCTGGGCAATCTGTGACTGAGGTTTGGGTTTTGATTGGAAACAAGGGTTTTGGGATTTCATAGTCAGGGTCTGTTACAATAAAAGGAGAATTTTCTAGAAGCTAATACTGCTAGCAAGGCGTTGAAGGCCTCCTTGGTGGAGGTAACGAGGCAACCTAATTGTTAGGAATAGCAGGCTGCATACTTTGATCGGAGATCATGCTGAAGGAGAATACCCGACCGCCGTTAGAACCTTTCGACTCCCCCAGGAATGTTTTTCCCGAGGCGAGCTGCTCTTACAGTCAGTCGCACAACAGGTTTCTGTCAAAGAAGGTGAGAAGGCCTCCGTCTACTCATTGTGCTTTCAGCGGGCACGAGCGGCATGCGGCGAGAGCCAATTAGTTTAACCAGAGTTCAGATCACTGTGGACGGCTCCGTATTGATCCGTGGTTTCAAAGTAACGAAGCAGAGCTCTCTCGCTCTCTCTCGGGTTTCGGCCGGACCGTGATGAGAGACGAAGTGTAAACAAGGTGCCGATATCGCCTCGTCTAATTCACTTGTGCACTTTACACTGAATTAGAAGCGTATATCAAGACATTAATCAAAGGTGGTGTGATTGCGATGCGTGTCTTGGAAGAATGGCCGGGACGTGATCATCGATTCCTCTGAGCTATGTTTAGAATGCGGTGCGGTGCACGCTTGGAAATCTCGTCATTTAAAATCCCCAAAGCGCCCCCTCATTTCAAATTGGCATTCTGCAGCGAGAAATGAGAAATCGGGCTTGAAAAATATGAGAGCGACTTTTGGTAAACATGCTTTTACCCCCGACAAATGATGCAATTACATAAAAGTCTCAACCTCAAGTAGCTATGTGACATCCCCTAGCTTGCTCCACAGCAGATAGCTAATCCTAAATATGAAGCTGACATTTTCTTTTATTATTTAATCACTTTAAAACACAAATAACACAGAAATGATCTCAAAAGGTGATTTACAACTGACCACAAATAAAATTTAGCCAGCTCAACACGACTTAAAAGTTAAATTGAACAGGTAAGCTAGCTCATGTTAGCTTCGGAAATATAATAAATTGAATGGCTCTTGTCTCTGCTTGAGCCCGTTGGCATCCGATGGTATCCCGTCGAAGATTTAGCAGAGTGACAGGAGGATTAGCTTCAGATTCGCTTTTTTTTTTTTTTTGTGAGTAGGCCCGAGAGCTGCACAGCTCCATGTAGCAGACAAACAAGGCAGGATATCTACTCCTTTGGCTTGAGGGCTTAATAAATCTGCCACATTAACTCTGCCTCAGTTCCCAGACTGAGCTTTTACATGACAACAAAGCTGCTACTTCCTAAATGACAAACAATACAAGTAACAAATTACACAGATCAACTCGGCACATTTTAGAAGGGCGTTTAAATCCATTCTCTGTAAAGAAACTCATTTACAGGTATTCACACTGTCAGTTGGGAAAGGTCACATTTTGTGCCGCCCTTGGAAGTTAATTAAAGTCATCCGAAAATGAAGAGTGGCTAAATGTCTTCGCATTTGAGCTCGACGCCCTCTTGGATAAACGAGCCTTTACCGCAGTCGTTTAATTAACATTTATTTGACAAGATTGAAATCGCCATTAAAAAACGATTATTCATCGACTCCAAACCTTTGTATTATTACTATTAAAGTGAGTAGCTTTGGTTTAGCCAACAAGACACCCCCGTGACAGCTTCACCAAGGAAACGTTTAAAGTTAACTCGGGTTATTTTCAAATCAAGTTCACAGCAACTTTCTGCTCTGTTAGATAATTGGATTGGGCGACTCTCGACTTTGACCTCCCTGACCATGTGAAAAAAAAAACCCCACATGCTCCGTTGTACAGTTCCTCCTCCGTCGAGCCGGCTCGTTTGGACAAATATGTCCTTGAAGGCGCTCCAACGAATCAGCAGGAGGCTGGTATCCTCAATGACGGAGGAAGAAAGTGAGGACCTAATGAGAATAAGTGTGTCCACTTACTCGAACACCGCAATCAAGAGCTATCCGACCCACTAACCGGACCTCCAACAAACAATTTTGGTGATAGAGAAAAGCAATTTAACGAGATTAAAGAAGTAATCACGAACACCCACTTCTGTCACTCTTTTTTAAGATCAAATTTGGCTAATTAACTATCCGTGTCAAGCATCTCGAAATAACTTTGGATGTGAACTTTTTTAATTTTTGTCTGTTTGAAGGATTTTTTTTTTGCCAAATTTCATCCGAGGCACTTTAAATGTTGGCAGGTGTTTGATGAGGTTGTGCGCAGTTGTGCGATCACAGGATCTCAATTGTTTATTTTTATTTCCTCTTGCTGGTTGCAACAAATCTGGCATTTGAACAAGGGTGTGTAGACTTTTGTATCTACGTCAAATACTCTCTTCAATATTTCCAGTGGTGTCAAAACTGACATACCTTCCTTTGCTCACTGGTCGGCTGTTGCCATGGTAATGAAAGGTTAAACTTACGGATGAGCATGTGGCATAAAATGAATATTTTGCAAGAGACTATTTAATAAAATATGAAGCTTGGGGCAGAGAAGGTTCACTGAAGTAATGAAGGTTGCAAGCCAAGATATCCACCATCATTATTCTCCATTATGTTAATGCACTTCTTGTGATTCTTTTTATTTGAGACAATTCTTTGACTAATGTTTTATGACTGATGTTGCCCCCCCATGGTGGATGCCGGGAACCGCTGCCCACTCGGCCCCCCACCCTGTGTTTGTTACAGACACAGTATATCGGAAAAAAAACCTAATGTCTCCATCTCAGCTTTCATTATGACATTGTAAAAGTGATCATGAGCTGAGTTTGACCACCACTGTAGACCCCGAGGAGATGTTCAGCGTGTCGTAATGTCTAATATCATACCCAGGCCACCCAATAATCTTTTTTTCTTTTTTTTTTTAATCCCGCATATAGCTTTAAATTATGCCCTTTGGCGTCGCTTCACTGGTCTGCCTGCATTTCACAGCTTTTGCTCCCTGGCTGTTGTCTTCAGTGCAGACATCTTCGTTACGCTTCACTGGCCATCTGATAAGAAGAGCTGGAGAGATAGGCGGAGGCAGGTGGGGGTGGATGGAGAAGAGAGAGAGGACTTAATGGGAGGAAGGGGTGAGGGAGGCAAATGGAAAAATGCTCATCTTGAGAGGGGGCATTCAGATAGGCGAGAGAGCTCCCTCATTCCCAATTTTAGCACTTGCCTTGAGATACAAGCGAGTCTGTTTCAAGTTATGAGCTGTCACAATTTTGATCTTACCAAACAAGTCAGCTTTTGACAGACTGACTCAGAAAGTCCAGAAAAATGAGATTGTTGTGATGATGAAAAGAAAAGGCCTTACTTTCCCCAGGCAGCTTTGTCGAGGGAATTTTAGTGCTGCTGGAAAGGCTTTTTCATTATGATAAATGGCTCCCTGATCCCAGAAATATTGTCAAGGACCGTCGGGACAGAAAGGTGAACGTAAAATAAATCAAAAGCAGTTTAAGGCAGTGCATGTTCTTCACTTCCACGATAGCGAACGTTGGGCATCCGACGCCGCATGTGGTGCAGTTGCCTTAATTGGCTCTTCCAGGTTATAGCCGCAACTGTGACGGTTAGACGGCACACAGAGCCAAATATCTGATCATCTTTCAGCCAAATGCGGACCCAGCGTGCTCTAGCCACAATCAGTGTGGGAGGGGGGGAGCCGCGTTGATTTAGTACACTTACACTGTAAATTCTCTTCATTTTTTTTTTCTTCCTCCCTGGGTGGGTTTTTAATATTGTCTCAACGCCGGAGCTTCCATTTGAGTTGCTGTGGAGTCGCATTTCATTTTACAAAATAAAGGAGACTAAGACCAGTGATCCCCAGACTCGCACTCAAATAAAAAAAAAAAATCCTATATGCAGTTAAAGCTCGACCCGAGACTCGTTATTTAACATTTGTAAACTCCGAAAGGTTGGGCTGTGTTATTATTTATCACCTCGGGACCTCTCTCGTCAATTAAATTATACAGCCGGTAGCTCGGGCCACCGAGGCCAAGGTGGTTTGAGTTTGTGATTATCATGAAATTGAAATGAGCTCAAATATGTCTCCTAGAAAAACACATAATATGGAAATTGCGTCGAGCCGTTTCGCACAACACTCCTGCCAGTGTTTTTAGATGCAGTCAACGAAGTAAATATCGGTAAAGCTTTTGCCGTGAGCTGACACGGATAGTCCAAGCAGAGCCAGTATAATTTGATTTAGCGTGCTAGTTTGGGACAGGTAAGTGATCTGTAATGTTTTAAAAGATTTATCAGTAATCTCACAGTGACCACATGGCTGTGATTTAAATGTAAACACGTTGAAGTCAAAGGAGTGTCAATTTAAAATCTTACAATTCAGCTGTCCTTTTAATCCAAATGGCCTCTTCACGTTTTCGAACGTGAGGTGAGACCTTTTTGTGTTTTTCTACAAAAACACCATCAATCTGTTTGAGTTTGCTACTTTACATATAGCCCTCGTGTAAATCGAAAAGGTCACGCTGATCCACCTCAGTGCAATCAAACATCCATTATTCCGTCACTTATGCAAATATAGGCCACCCGTACCAATGCACTCGGGGTTCCAGCTCATTCGCAAGCTCATAATTCAGCCACGTACACACAAGCGCACGTACCTGATATTCATCTATTTTTGTGATTATACACTCAGCATCCGGTCGATCATGTAGCGCCGAAGTGGGGACCCGCTGATTAGCTAATCACATGTTGGCACATTCCCTGTTAACCCAAAATTTGCAAATTTATGCATTTTTGTAAATTGTTATCAGGAAAAAATATAATAGACTGTTGCAGTTCAAAAGATACCAGAGGGGGGAAAATATTAAGTAAAAATATTATAAAGGAATGTCAATAGTTCATGTATCAAAAAACTAACTTTATTACATGCTTTTGTTCCCTCTCCCAAAAAAATTTGGGTTAGAGTTCACTGTAATTTTTGGAAATTATTATCAGAAAAACTATGATAGACCGTTGCAGTTCAAAAGATACCAAATGGGAAAAAATATAAAATATTTAAGAAAATACAAATATTATTTAAAAAAAAAAAGGAAATAGTCTATGTATAAAAAAAATCTGAATTTGCTAATTTTGTTGCATGCTTTTGTGCGCCCCCCCCGAAAAAAAATTGTGTTGGAGTCCAGTTTCATCCATTGTAAACAAACTTTTTTGATAGTTTTTTTTTTTTTATGGTCTTTTGATCATCATTGATGATGTAATGGAGCCAACACATCCATGACAGAAGATAAAGTTGAGGATGTCCTGATGGGAAAATTAAGACGGATGAGCAAGAAGAAAGAAAAGGAGAAAGAAAAGAAATCCAGATAAAAGCTGGGTGCCAGAAAAAGCGTAATAATTGCCGTGAAAATGGTGCAGCTGTACCGCCGAGGCCCAATTACAGCTCCATTATAAAATCGCCATAATGGCTCATCATTTAACATGCTGTACCGCTGCTCGCGCTGGTGATTTTGCATGCGGCCGCCATGCCATTAATCCATAACAACTTTGCCGCTTGCCGCTAATGTTAGACAAAAAGAAAACCAACACAGACCTCATAGGTGAAACTTTATTTCACCCAAAAAACAAAACAGACGGTGATAAGTATCTCGTGAGATTAACTTTATCTCATGAGCACATTGGGATCATAATGCTTGTCTCCTTAATCTATTCAAAGAAAGTGAACACAATGCATTTCAATGGGCGTCCATTTTTGTTATTCGCAGGCTGGCTAGCATTAGCATCAAGCTTTAGCTTAACAATAAACTGCAAGTTAGAGTGGCATTAAACAGATTGAAGCCTCTTTTTGAATGACCGTACGTTATTTACGGCTTGATTAAATCAAATTAGATTAAATCGTAATAATCGGAATGATTTAATGTGCTCGTGTGTGTGTGCCGCCCGCATGAGGTGAAATGTTTTAGTGCTGGAAAACATAAGTGAGCGCGCCGACTCCATCTGGGCGGGCTGTCATTATCATGATGGCCTTCTGGAAGGTAACATTTATTCGGAATCCTCCTGGCTAGCATCGAGGCTGACTGACCATTTATGCTTCCATAATAGGCAAAATAATAGTTCTTTGCTGTTATTTGTTCTTCTCAAAAGCTGTTCAGTTAACTCGAGGAATTCTTTTGTCAGTGCATTGATGTTTTTTTTAATGGGAGCTCCATGGATCTGCACGATGCCAAAATGTCAAAATAACCAGTTTGTTTTTTTGCTATTCACTCCTAATAGTTGTCTACTAGCACAAATGTACATCTTTGACCACACAAAAGCAGCATCCTTGTCTCTTTGGAGTTGAAGTGCTTCTGATGGTGAAAATCAAGCAATTTTCAGCTTCATCAGCTAAAAGCAAAGCGACAATGGCTTAATTGGGCTAATTATCTCTAATGAAGATGATGGCACACGGTGTTTCTGGAAGTGCCTGAATGAAAGGATGAGTAATAGCTGATATTCAAGGCAGTAGTGAACATTAGCAGGCTATTTAACGAGGGAATGTCACTCACGGCGTTGAACATCATTCGGTCCAGAATGCGCTCCGCCATCCTAGCTTAGCACAAGTGCTTATTTACATTAGAGCAGCTCACTCGGCGACGTTCGTCACCACATTGTAATTGTCAGCGACAGACGGGCAAAGCCGTCGCCGGGGAGGATAATTGTGTCAGAGAGACGGCGCTTACCTGAGTTTCCGACATGCTCGGCTGAATGCTGTAATTACTTTTATCACAAGCCGCTCGCCACTCAGACGTGGAGAGCTTACACTTCTCAACAGCTTCGCCTCTTCGGTCACACGAGCGCCCGCAAGACACGTAAATGTCAAAGAAAAATTGGAGTGGAGGTTCGGTAATAGAGTCATGCTGGCACACAAAGTGGCGCTTTCGGTTAGCTCGCTCGGTGTCAGAAGCGACGGGAAAGAATTTGTTACAGTTCGTGTATTTATTTTATTATTCAACTCTATTTATAGCACTCGAATGTAGTCGTGTCATTGATTGCATTTCTACAAATTTAACCAAAATGGCCTGATTAAAAATTGCATAGCAACCATCACTAAGCACAGCAGGCCCGACACCTGTTGAAGTGTTGATTTGGCGTCACAAGAGAATAACGTGGTAGTTTTTTTTTTTCCCCCGTCATAAATTGGGCACTTTTCCCTCCAGACAGCACAGTTTGCTTATTTGTGCCGCTGTGTTGGATGAAGAAAGTCTGATTTGATCTTATTTTGGTTTCTTTTAAGTGAGCTGCTAAGTGGAATTTAAAAAAAGAAACGCACAGTTGTTGGTCCATTCTGAGGTTCATAGCTTACAAGCGATGTTTTGATTTGAACTTCAGTGGTCAGCCAGGCGATAAATGCGTCACCAGCGTGGAGCTCACCGAGTGTCTGGCCGGATGGAAAAAGAAATTCTTTCAAGGTTGTGTTGGAAGACTTGAATGGAGTTTGTGTGTTTGTGTGTACTTCACACACTTCAGAGGAAGCCACACAAGCATGTCTGAAACGCATGTCAGGCCTTTTCAGCTTTTTGGGGTCAGGTATTACCTTACAGCGGAGATTTTATTCCGAGGATCATTCCATTAGGAATTTTTTGCTTGTTTAAAATAAATAAATAAATAAATCAAGCTAAATATTCATGACCTGTTTAAAGACTGGCAAATTTTTAAAAAGTACTGTTAAATAAAATAAAGATTGAAATATGGAATTTCCCACAGCCTGGGGAAAATGGATGCTACATTGGCTAGCAACTTTCTTATCTCTATATATAATGATGTTTTTGAGCTATAAAAATGAAAGCTGGAACATATCCCACCAGGCGCTCTAAAGCGACCACATCAGCTCAAAGCCTCGGTCCACACGCTGCCTGTCATCTTTTTTTTATTTTTTAACCTCACTCTTCCGCCTTCTCTTCTTTTCCCAAGTTACAGCTCACAGACCTCAGTTTGAGAACGGCCGCTTTAAAGATGATACATAAAACACCAGGAGCTAGCTGCATTATGTATGTGCATTGTTGTAAATGTTCTTCTCCCTCCTGGCCGGCTTGTGGTAAACACGTTTTGGCGAGCTGAGCTCTCACAAAGAGCCGGCGTCGACGCTTAATGACCTGTCGAGGAGCCCTCCGATTTTTTAGGAACATGAGAAAGCGCCTCTGCTGCGACAGGGGAACCCGACTCCCGCAATTCTTCTTCATTTTAATTGGGAACATTTTGTATGTCGCTCTCTCTCCCTCTCCCTTTCTCCCCACGTTAATAAAACAAAGGCCATGGAGCCATTTTTCACAAACTCATTAATGCACAAGGTGCAGTGTGAGGCTAGCATGTGTCGAGCCACGAAAACCACAGTGTATAGTGGAGATGAATAACTTCCTCTTTGTCTTTTTATCCATCATCTATAAGGCCTTGGCTTTTCGGATCTGATGTCAGTGGTCTTATTACAGTAATATCACTCTTGTTTTAATTACGGCAAAATTAAATTGGCAATGACATTTGGTGCACCGGACTAATCTCATCAAATCTTAAAATAATAATGAAAATGCATGATGTGCCTGATTCTGTTTTTAAATGATTCATGGAGTCATAGTTTTTTTTGCCAAAAAATCATGCTTATGTATATAATGGAATAGAAGACTTGCAAAGACTTTTTCATTCAATTTTATACGTAACTCAATAGATGTGACACCCTGAATAATATATATATATAATATATAATAAGTTAATGTTAAAAAAAACATTTTTTTTGTTTTTGTCAATTCTTCATTTTGCAAGCAAAGTAGTAAAATCAGAAATGAGGTTTTTGTGAAAAAGGTTAGTGTTGTCAAGCCCTACCTTTGAGTTATGAGTAGTTTGTTTGCCCCCCTGTCCAAGTAGAAGACTTGAAACACATTTATCATGGACAGGCATAGCTTTAAAAGAGGCAGTTCAATCGTTTTTTAATTTTTTTTTTATTAAAAGTGGTCCAGCTCACCTTGGCACACGTGTGCCAGAGATCACACAAGCTGGCCTTTAACAGAAGCCCAGCGTTTATCAGAGAAGACGCAGCATGGCTATTTGACGGAAAAGTCGCCAGAGATTCCCTCAAACCAAGCACCTCATTATCAGCAAAGGGGCAGACTCCCACCCATTGTCCGCTCTTATCGTCTTTGGCCAGAGTAAACCTTATTATTGTCACCGCCAACTCTTTCTTTCGATGACACAGTGAGCCGCTCAAAGATTAAAATTTAAAATGTGATGGTTTTATTATCATGCTGTGCCGTTAGCTGGCGAACCAACAAGAAAAATTGTTGCTGTGGTTTTTAATGAGGAAAAATAGCACTCTATAATATTGTTATTAATTTTAGCCCGTCTATGACATTTCCCATTATATATTAGCATTGAGCTAACTGACCTACATTTGAGGACAAGTTGAACTAGTAAAAGTTTGAATAAGGTCACTATTGTGCAGATTATTTTTTAATTATTTCTGACTATATTGCTATAAATCTCTGCAAATAAGAGGAAAAAAATTCACTTCAATTTTTTTTTTTTTTTTTTTTTTAATATTAGAGCCCCGGCCCCCTTCCTTTCACAAAAATCTACCCACAAAAAACTCCTGATGCATCATTCCAGTTGATGTGCATGTGGTGAACAATGTCCCTGACAAAAGACAAAAAAAAATTCAACACCTAAAAAACAAAAAGCAGTAACAAGGAGAGTAAAAAGACTAACAAAAAACATAAACGTAATAAACAATATAGACACATTTGTGAAGCTAGTAAGGAATTTGTTTCCCTTCTTAAACATCATAAATAGTACACAGTTAATTTAAAAGCACACACTTTGATATATATATATATTTTTTAAATTACTCACTCTGATTCATCATCACCACTGTCGTTACTTTAATTAGCGAAGTGTTTGTCGTTTTAACAGTGGTTATTATCGTTAGCTACGTGTGCCCTGTTCTATGTAATTGTAAACAACTGTATGTTTGTTTTCATTTCCCTCCAAACTGTTGCTTTCAGGTTAAGGTAGTATTGTATAATTTTGTTGTCCTTTAATGGTGATATAACTCATCGTATTTCCATAATTTCCGATGTTGCAAATTGTGTTAATTAGCATTTTCCGCTTATGATTTTGACACCAAAAAACAATACCTGGGCGTGAACTTCACGGCGGGTAGAGTACTTAAAAATGTCAGTGTGCACTACATACAAAAGATTGAGCAATGCAATTCTCAATTGACTATGCTAGGATTGTGTAGAAAAATAACAATTTGGGCAACCTGAGTAAAATTTCCAAAGAAAGCCAAGTGAACCAATCCTGACCACAACACACACAAATGAGGATTCAAATGGTTGTTCGGCTGTACATCATGTGCACTCTGATTGGCTGGGATCGGCTTCATCCAGCTCAACCGTATCTCACGTTGTAGAAATCTGTGTCGGGCTCCTTCACGTGTGCAATAAAAAGCTGGCCTTCATTTTCACCGTCCTTCTAAAAATAGTCGTACAATAAGTCCTTTAAAAGTTCAGAAGATGCCAAACTCCCGCAGAGATTTTAGCAGCACCGTGTCCTTAATGTCGCTGAACACCTTGCGGATGTTGTCCGTGTCTGTGGCACAGGTGTGGTGCAGGTAGAAGTTTTTCCCTTCCCCCTTGCTGTTCGCGGTCCTGGTCTGCTGCTGGTACAGCTTCTGGATGTATTTTTTGGCTTCTTCTGCATCCTGTGTCTTACCTGAATGAAAGAGGACAGAGGTTTTAGAACAACGTTGTTTCGACTGAAAATAAAATATAATTACATTACTCATAAAATGTTACGTGTGCTAACAGGAATCCTAACGAGGAGTGCCATGTACGTCAATTGTTAAGTATTATTATTATTATTTTAAATTGGAATGGGTGGAGTAAGTTCTTGGCTAATTTTGGTGTGATCATTTAAAAAAAGCAGTAACAATAGGCAGCATTGAGCATTTTCGTGTTCTCTTAAATTTGTTTAAACAATTCTCTTCATCCTGCCGTTCACATTTGACGTTTGAAAAAAAAAATGCTGCCCATTTGCATCCACATTGCTTTTCCCCTTTAACCATTTTAACTTTGTAAATGGAGTGAAACTGTGGTGAAGCAATATTAACAGTTTGAACAGTAACTTATGTTATATAAAATAAATCAGAATAATGGCATTTATTATTGCTTTGGCTCCATCTTGTGGATAATGAGCCACATGTGGCTTCACCGTGTCAAAACAAAGACATTATCACCGTCTCATATGGAGCAGAGGTCCTCACATACCATCTTAAATCACGCACGGACACACAAAATCGATCATTTTGTGTGTTTATTTGACATGCAACTATCACAACCCCTGCACACACAAGACACATAACGGGATTTGGGGGGGAAGGGGATCTATCTGTTGCCATGGGCTACAGGAGGATGAGGGACTGGTGCTGGAAGTAGAAGATGGGAAGTGTCAAGGCAGTGCTCTGCATGCAGACGTTTACACCAGGAGCAAAGGCCACTTGTGAAATATATATATTTAAAAGAAAAAAAACTCCAGGAAGTGAGTCATTTAAAGGCCAATTTTGAAATGGACAAAAGATCCCCCAATTATGGTTCACTTTGGCCATGGAAAAAAAAAAAATTGAAGTAGGGGGAGTGGCGGAATTCACTTTGCAAACGACTTGTCTGACAGAGTGAATGAGTCACACAATGAGGAGGAAAAAAAGTGGACGAGAGTGAATCAACATGACAACCTGCCATTTGTCATTATGGCTAAAAAAAAGGTTCTGTTTCCAAGAAAATGTCCTCAAAGTGGGCTGTGGAATATCGTAATTTACAGTAGAGCGCAGGCAGAAATACTTTTGTGCTCAAGGGAGATATTCGATTTTTAAAACAGACTTATGGGCCAGCTCATTCATAGGTAAGATACAATAAAATAGTTTGAGTTTTTTTCTTAATTTAAAATCATTATGTGTGCATAAAATTAATACAAAATCTCCAAGTGAGGAGCAGGTATTATTTATGTCCACTGGAGGTCGCTATTGGCACGTTCTACACTGTAGTATTTTTGACTTTGAATGTGTGGGGACTGGGATGTTGAGTGAGTCAGATAACTAATTTGACAGTTTGTTGAGTAAAAAAAATTAAGTTTTTTGTCGTAAAATGATAAACCGCCGAATTGGCATTTAATTGAGGAACGGGGCTTACCTGTGAAGCCAGGGAAGTATTTCTTCAGGTCAGAGGTTAGTATTTTGTCAGCCAGGATGTCAGTTTTGTTGAGGAAGAGTATGATGGAGGTGGTATGGAACCACGGTGAATGGATGGTGGTGTAGAATAAAGCCAGGCTCTCCTCCATGCGGTTCTGAGAAACATGCACAGATACGGTTTTTTCATGTGTTACAGTGACACCTGCTGGTAGATAAGCGAAGTGATGCTGAGAAGATACAGGGCTACTATATCCTGTATGTTCAAAATGGCTATGTTGTGGTGGCTTTATTCAGCAAAGATACTTACAGTAGTGCCACTTTCCTCCAGGACTTGGTCATACTCGCTTAGGGAGGCCAGGAAGATGAGCGAGGTGACGTTCTCAAAGCAGTGGATCCATTTCCGGCGCTCTGACTTCTGACCACCTACGTCCACGATCCTGCGGGCGGAGCGACAAACAGTGAGGAAAATCTTTACTAAATGATAACTGATGATTTGAGAAGAATTAAGCAGAAAAGCAAAAATTAATGGCACTTAATACTTTGGTATATGACAATTGTCAGGGCTTTTTTTTTTTAAAAAAGAACAATTTTCCTCTGTAAAACAGTTTGGGGCCTGGAAATGATTCATTTAATTTCAATGAAGAAACATGATTTTAGATGTTTGAATTACGAGCATTGTCATGGAAAGAATTAAACTCAGTGATGATAAGGCACCTGAGTGTAATCTTGTTGATGGTAAAGGCATAGTCGTGGATGCCCGTGGTGGGGAATCGAACCCTCAGCACGTCCTGTTCCGTGGGGATGTAGTCCGGCTCTGCGATGCGGTCGAGTTGGCTCATGTAGCTGAAAGCACAGGAAAAAAAAAAACAGTAAAATCAGGAAACTGGAGCTATGATATAGCCGCCCACCTGCGTGGAAAACAAACACGAGTGATAAATTAGCTGTGATTAAAAAAATGACAAGACGATGCCTTTATGGCACACACACACACTGCTCGACAAACAGAGGAACACGAGCAGCACGCTGTAACCTTGTCTTTGAACGATTCATCCATAAAAAAAAAAAAAATCAAAAGTCGCTTAATCTCCGCGTATTATATGATTTTATTTTTATTAGAGACTGAACGTAGACAGTGAAATGAGTCTGGAAGGGAACTAATTCTCTACTGGCAAATATGGACAAACAAGAAAAGCTTCTCGATTTATTAATTTTTTTTATGTGATGAGTCAGCAAAATGTTTCAGGAAGAAAATAAATTTCCTGGAATTTCCCATCAATCATATAATATGATGTAATATCAATGATAATTGACTGAGATGAAAGCAGATGCACGAGATTCAGTCATATTTAGCAACTTGTTTCCCTTTTAATCTACATTTATTTGAATTAAAATGGACTCACTATTCTGTGGAGTCCAGTAGCTGGTACTCGCAGCGTCGGCTGTAGCAGACCCGCATGCCAGAGTCGGCCCAGAGGCGGCGGATAGCATCCACGTAATCTCTATCCAACTTGGTGATCTGCACCGGATTCACATTCTCGATCTTACTGGCATAGAACTGTGTGAGAAGGTACAAGATGGTACCAGAAAAGGAAGATTTTTTTTTCTTTTACATTTATTCAGGAACAAGAACGGGCCAGATGGGCTCGAATACAGAAAGTGTACGCTGTTGAGTCTACCTCGTTTTCTGCGTTGGAGTAGGGAATTTTAAGCATGGTCATGGCTCCTGTCATGGCCTTGATGGCCGTGAAGATGTTCTGGAAGATGCATTTAGCAAATTCTTTCCTTTCCTCCTCTGAGAAGCCCCGTCCGTGGATGATCCTCATCTGGCGGATGAAGGTAGTTTTGCCACTTTCGCCGGTTCCTGAGGCAACATGATACATATATGTACTAATCATAGAAAATGTAAGCTCATCCTAAAGGAAAGAATTCTGATTTGGTCTTTGAATAAAACTCTTTATTTTTACTTAAAAGAATAAAACCTCCTATTCTTGCTATATAATTTAAAATATATGAAACAATATAATAAAACAAAATATAATATATAAAATATTCCCAGTCAGGCTATTTGCGTTATGGTAGGAGTATTTTTCTCAAAAAAGTTTCAGCTAAGGAAACAAATCTGATATCACAACTGTTTATCTAAAAAATACAACTTTATTGTTGTTGTTTTGAGAGCATAACTTAAAAAAAGACTATTGCCAAAAATATAAGAGCTTTCTCGTTCCAGTATGACATTTTCATAAAAAAAAGTGATATCATTCTTGTAAGATCTTTTTTTAGATTTCCTCTTTGATTAAGCTGAAGAAAAACCGTAAGTTACAATCAATAGATTAATCGCTAGGAGTCTTGAAATGTGTCATTGCATTTGTGGCAGGGTGTGTCCCATTTCCAGAAAACACCATTTGGTGTAGCGTAAAAGGATGTTTAATTGCACCTCTCCAAACACGACACCACTATAATTGTTGTGAACACATTGCAAGCATAACAAAGTTGTGCATCAACTTCAATCCCTTCACTGTAAAAAATCATTGCTGGTGAACGAGTCATACAAGTCGGAGTGACGTAATCTATTTAAAAAAAAAAACAATACGTCTCTCAAGCATGACTTAAAGCATTGCCCGTGCAAATAATATATATTTCATCATGGCGATACTTCAACCACGGACTGAAGCAATAATCGCAAATTGTAAATCATCAACAGCGATGCCCACTTTTTTTGTCTAACATTAAACCTCATTAATCATTAAACAACCTAATCAATTTCCTGTTAATTCCTTAATCATGTTATCTTGCAGGCCCGTCGAATGCACAGTGATCCCGACTGTTAAGACAATATAGCGTGTGCAACCTAAACTGAATAAAGAGAGAAATTTATGGCCGTGCAGGCAAAGATGCACCTGTTCATTTGCGCCTTATCTGCAGGCTCATCCTGTCGCCATAAAGTCATCAATCAAGCTGCAAAGGAGGCCTGTAGGTTTGTGAGACTCACTCTGCAGTCTTCTCGACATATTGCCACATGCTTGACATATTTCTAGTTCCTATTGGGCCACCGGACATGCCAAGCTAAACGACATAACTCAGGAGTGTCAAACTTGTTTTTGCCACAAGACGATAATTGCTAATGCTTAGGGTAGCCCGAAAAACACAATGACATGCAAATTGCAAAAAAAAATAATTAAGTAATTGATGCCAAAAGGTTTACAATAACCTATATGAATAATTTTGTTGTGTTTTAAATCAAATTTGAGCTTTTTTTGTATTGCTACAAACCAGCTTGTTGATGTTAGCAATGTTAGCGTGCGTGTGTCACTACGGGTTTGGAACAAATTCTATTCACACTGCTCAATTTTAGGCAATTGCGCAAGTGCAGCTGTCGAAAATCGTTGAGTATGTGCGTCTTTCTTTCTTTTTTTCCCCTTTCTTTTTTGCTTCAACGCCGTTCATGCTAGCTCACTCCTCACGTGCAACTGAATGTTGAAGACGTACATGACAATTTATGGAAAATACTATCCTCATTTTATTTCTACCCAGCACATTTGACCAGCAGGTTGGATCAAAAATTGGATCCAACGAGTGATACCTACACTAATGAGTTAACGCTATTAAGAAATCAGGTTATCAACATAGTCCAAATTACTCAGATTTTATCATCGCCTTTTTCTAAGAAAAATCAACAACTTCCTTGTGTCAGATGGGGCACAGTAAGTATGATAAGTTGAGTACACGTTTCACACCAAATGCATTTCCTGACACAAACCACCCCCTTTTTTTTTTTTTTTTTTTTTTTTATTTAATATATGAGTGGGTCACATGCACTCACCACAATTTGAACCCAGATCCCAAAGTCAGCCGCATTACCCCCTGAACCACCATCTTCTCAACTTCAACAAAACCAAATGATTGGCTAGCCACCCAAATCCAATGGTCCAAAAAAGTTTCAAATAAGTTGGTAACAGAAAAGGAGACTTAGCATCACTCACCCAACAGAAGGACTTTCACCTCTCGCCGCTCCTGCCGCTTCTGCCTCTTGAGTTGCCTCCTGATCTCCTTGTCCACGTTGAGGGACATCTTCTCCTCTTCCGAGAGGAAACACATGCAGGTGCGCCGGTAACGATCCCAGCAGCCCGCCATGGCCCGAACACGCCTAATATTAATTACAGAGTTAGTCAAGCACACTCTCCAATGATCCCTTGACCTCTCGTTTCTCATCAGTCTTCATCGATGACTTCTCCTGTTGATTCATTGCCTCACTTAATGAGAATCGATGAAGCATTGAAATTCCTCATCAATTCCTATGCCGCCTCGTCATCTTGCTAAGTAATATTATTTTCCATCCATGACATTTTTAAGATCATTTTAACATTAAAACGACAAGCTTCCGGCGTTTACATATCTTGATTTAAACCAACTACAACATGTAACATGTAAAGTGATCCACCCCTTTTCAGTGTACACACTATTTAAGGTAATAAGAAACTAGTTTACAGTATCTATGTAACATCTCTGTTACTACTCTAGTAACTTTGCTATGAGTTAATCTTACAGCTCAAGAACAAGAACGAGAGAAATCAAAACAGCTCAGTACCTTCAAGTGAGCGCAGTCCGTCACTGTCCCCGTTCCAACGCCTCCTTTACGCGCTCCATGTTTGCGTAGATGCCGGGTGCGGCGCACCAGCGGACGAAGTGCGACTCGAGCGGCCGAATGCTGGCATTTATTTTCGTCACAAACGGACCTGCTGCTCGGGTGAGTCCACCTCGCACCTCGCCTCGGCAGGAATGTTCCGCGTTCACGCTCTGCGCCGCGACTGGAATGCGCTCGAGGCGACGGCGCGGCTCGATAGCGACAGGAGCGCGGCTAAGCGACCGCAGAGGTGCCGGAAGACGCGCGATGTGTGTGTGGGAGGGGGAGTGTTTTCTCAATAACAGTGTAGTATCTTTGAAACTGTACAGAGATAACAAAAGACTATGTAAAAGTATTCAGGCTTAAGTATGCCTATAAACCAGGTGTTGCCCGTGCCAAAAATCCCTACAGGTTGGCCTATTAAAAGTCTATTTGTACTTCTTGACTTCCCACCATTAGTCGACATGTAAACAAAGATGATTTAGGGGCCTCCTTTGTGACTGCATTGACCTTTTCCCGTTGACCTATAAGATGATTGCCAGTAATTGTTTTATAGTTCTAGAGCTGGTCATATTTTTATTTTATTTAACCTTTATTTACCCAGGCAAACAATTAAGAACTTATTTACAACTGCGGCCTATGGAGCCCTATCCCGACTTTAGGCGATAGTCACACATACTATTGACAAACAACTATTCACATTTACAACTAAGGAAAGAGAGACAATTAAACCAGCACGCATGTTTTTTCAACATGGGAGGAAGAATGGATAAAGTTTCCATTGCCAGGAAATCTAGACTCTTGCTGAAAGGCCAAGCCTTGTGGTTGTTCCAAATACACAAGGTGTAATCGTCTTTATTTTTTTTATTTGGCAGTAAATTTGAAGTGGGGTGGCATTTAATGTATTGAAGTATTTTATTTCAGTGCTGCTGTTTATGAAGTGAACTGATTGGAAAATCAAAAGTCAAGTCACTCGTTATGTTATGGCAACACATACTGTATTTAGTTTATTTCAAACTTCTAATAAAATGTGAGGGAACTTCCTGAGGTTTACGGGGATCATGCCGCAATTTGTGAGTCTTTATTTCGTGATTCATCTGTCACGATGTTTTGAGAGAAATGCGGAGTCACGCCTCCCTCCTCGCAATGCTGGTGTGCTTATTTAGATGTAGATCTTTTGTCTTCTTTATGCCTGCAGGACCGGTCCGTCCGGGTTTTTGTAGTCTCGTGCACACGGAGATAACCTGAGCTCTTGGTTGCCATGGAAATGAGGTGAGGTAAACGTGTCGGAATGGAAATAAAAGGAAGTCAAGTGCGTGCGCAACGGATTGAATTTCTTCATGAGACTGACAGATTCATTTAGGACTTAAGGGATCCAATCTGGCATATAATAGGAAGAAAAAAAATATGTTTGAAAAGCAGTACACATCCCGGAAAATGAGGGTGTGGCTGTCATGGAACTGCAAAAAGAAAGTAAAAAAAGAAATAAAGGAGAAAATGCAAGATGGTGAGAAGGTGTGGTCTCGACCATCGGAGGAAATGATCCGCCTCAAGCTCCCAGCATCCATCAGGGTGCAAGGTGTCTCATGTTTCACCTGCAATGTACAGTAAATGATCCGACAGTGATTCAGGTGGCTCTCCTCCCTTATCGTCACTGATGAAGCTTTACATCCGTCCGACAGAAAGCTTAAGAGAGGAGACTTTGCCCCTCTGGGCTGGCTGCTGTGGGAAACGGGCCATGATCAATCATTAAACTGAATGGACTCATAAAAGAAGACATCTTACGCTCCACTCAGTTATCATTATTTTAAGATCACAACCTTATGACTTGGAAGTTTTCTCAACTTCACGCTCATTCATTCCAGCCAGATTTCTCTGGACTGCTTTATTGCGACTCATCAAACTCTTGATAGAACATAACAGAAACTGAATAATTTTCTAGTGTCGCCTATTTTCATATTCGATGTTCTTGCTGAGGGTTTTATGTCACTGTGTCTTCAAACTTTGCTGCCGTGGATGAAATATCCAAAATATTAGTCAACTTTCTGGTGTTTTCACTAAAGATTTAGGCCAAATTTGTCTTTGAGGGACTACTGGAGATAGATAACTGTGTTTAGTGTTGAGGTGTGTGACGTCATAGAGGGTGTGTCTCAGTTTCCTCATTGCATTTACAACAAATGTCCACAAGGTGTCGCGTTGGCTCAACAATAGAATCAATTTGACCGTCTGTCCATCTGTTTAGCTATTCAGTGACTGTCTCAACTGCTTCACATAACTCAGAAGTTAAAATTACAATCTTTCTATCTATCCCTATAGCTCTATTTCTATTACTTACATTATTTATTATTATTATTATTATTACTCACGTACTTCAACCCATTTTTGGTGCTGTCGTTAAAGCTTAACTCAAAACCAGTTCAGCAGAAGATGCATGAATGTCAGTTTACTTAGCACCTGCCATATTAGAATAGCAAACATGACATCTTTTTGTATTTATTTATTGCAACGTCACGTTTACTGGAAAGGTGAGGCAACTTGTCTCCGTCTTGTCATTTGTCACTAAAATAAAGAAAAGCTAATTCAAATATTGACACTACCTGTCATGTTACCTGAGTAACCGAGCGTACATCTCAAAGTTGAACACAATCAACGGACAATTTGGAGTCAATTTCAAATGAAACTTCAATTACATGCACATTTTTGGGATGCTGGAACTTGGAGGAAGTACCTGAAGAACACCCTCATAAGCACGGGAACAATATGCAAACAATCTATCTGAGATTCAAACTCAGAACCCCAGAATTGTGAGACATGCGTGCCTACAATATTGTTATAACAATTTCAAGGCGATGTTGTCAGGCTTAAAGTGTAACCATCCAGAAGAAACAGCTGTGTGAGCACTGTGGCCAGGGGCTGACACGCCTCCAAAAAGGAAGGGAGGAAAGGGAGGAAGGCGACTTCTCACACAACCTTGCTATGTCAACCTAGCCCAAAGTCCCGCCTTCATATTCCCGTATTCTCTTCCTTCCATTCGCGCAAAAGGACTGTCAGTCAGATAAATTACTCGTGACGTCACCGGGAGAGGAGTGGATGACGAGGAGGGGCGCTATTCCAACCAGGAAAAAAAAAAAAAAAAACACCAGGAACGATGAATTGCCTGATTTGACTTTCAGTATTCAACACTGAGGGCATTTTTGGGCCCCCGGAGAGAGCGTTTGGACAAAGCTCATTTCCAAGCAATGAAGTTTCTCCCAGCTGCTTGTGTTTTTTTTCCTGCTGCAATTCCAGGGATGGCTAGCTCAAGCTAACATAGCTCGCTAACTGCTTAGCTCGTCCATTTAGCCATCACCACTCCCGCAAAACTTAACCCCTAATTTTTTTTTTCCCTTTTTTAATTTTTTTTCTCCTAATGTGCAAGTCGAGTGTTTAGCATCCGGAGCTCGTCGACGTGTGCATGCGGTAGATGGAAGGGCTGACGGGCGGCGGTTGCAACCACTGCGCGGGCGTGAAGTGTCGGCGTCGGGGCGGCTAGGCTCGCGGGAGGGCTCCGACAAATGTGGCAGGGGCGCTCAACAGTGTCCCGCTGCCTCCGGGACACGAGTGTTTAATTAAAAATAGGCTTTTTTCGGGGTGTGTGGGTGTAGTTAAACTTCCACGACTAGAGCAGCGGCGCTGGGAATGATTAAAACAGTATTGGCACAGTGGGAATCTCATTTTTAACACCTTCACCACCTTAATTAGATTTTTTTTTCTACCATAAAAATAGTCTTTTACTGCTTCTAATTTGTCGTTTTCCCCCTTTAAAGTCTTCTGGCAAGTCTTTTTCCCCCCCCTTGCAAACTCCGAATTTGCATACGACTTAAGGCTTACGCTGTCAAATATTTGTCACCGACAACGAGCAAAGAAAGTAACGTTGACTGGACGGGATTCCATACTCTTGAGCTTGGAAAGCCTTTTCCGAGCCCGACGCGACCTCCACCCCCACCCCCCTTCGACCGTCAGGCAGGGCTTTTCTGGCTCATGCGGTGATGACTCTTGACTCCATGATGGCTTGTTGCCTGAGTGAAGAGGCGAAGGAGTCCAAACGGATCAACTCGGAGATCGAGAAGCAACTGCGGCGGGACAAACGAGACGCCAGGAGAGAGCTGAAGCTACTTCTGCTGGGTAAGCATAATTATGCTACACCTTGTCATGGAGAATCCAAACTGGTCAGTTTTCATGTTATGTTAGTCCAACTTGTGGTATGCAAAACATTGCACCCACTTGTCAAATTGACACCCTTTTGACTGGCTTGTTAATGTGCAAATCTGTGGTATGTCGTGGTGACACTGCTAACAGCTGCTTGACCCCCACATGAAGTCAACTCGTTTCTGCAGTTTTACAAGAAGACATTTTATGGTCTGTCTTGCCATTTTGATTCAACGTTCTCCCAGAATGCACCATGTACAGTTATTTGTCCTCTCGCCATCTGTGACTGCTTAAAAATTCACAAAGTTTCTACAAAGTACTGGAGTCGGTGTCTGTTACACTTGACTAAAGGGGGGAAAATATATTTCAAGTGTGATGACTAATCCTCTGGTAAATTGAAGGTAGCAAATGACTCCAGACACCATTTTGGATTAAAATTCCAGTGCTGGTACTTTGCTCCCAATGAAAACTTGTCATTCCACTTGTCACGTGTGTAATAGCAATGAAGAATTTGAATTGCCTTGAGCGACATTCATTTTAACATTCAATATAAAGAGTTGGCTGGATGGGGGGAAGGGGGTGATATAAAACTATTTGTCATGTCTTCTTTGAACTGTAAACGCATCAATATGTGCAGAGGCTAATGAAACGCAACGCACTTCATAGGCTTCAATTAGCTGTCATTTTGTCTTGTTAAAGTCGGAGGAACAAAGACGGGCTCAGTTGCTAACATGTGCTCACGCAGAGGATGCAACAGAGGTCGGAAGAACTGACATTTTACTTGGTAACAACGCTCAATCATGTTGGATGAAGGAAGCCAAACTATGCCCACGATGGTTTTCAGTCTTCCAGCAAGCTCAGGACATATGACGTATCTAGGTTAGCTTGCAATATATTATTAGAAGCTTCTGATAATATTAATCGTAAGTTAGTTTCGATTAATTGCACTGCCCTACTTTTTTGCATTCCGCCAAAAAGCCATTTCACACCTTGGGAATAAGGTACGTGTTTGTAGCCTTGCACTATTTGTCTGGCAGCTTTGTTGGTTGAGCAAACTCATGTTGACACACCCTGACTTTCAGCAGATATGTGTCAGACTGCGAGACCGCTAGCCTCGATGGCTATTGCTTTTATCTACAGTGGTCATAAAATGTTGACAAACCTCTCTTCAAATGTCAAGTTTGTGTGATTAAAACAAGACCACCATTTAATCATTTACAAACGTTTTCCCGTAGTTCTGATGACCTATAACCTCCATGACTCAGTTAGCATAAAAATCAATAAAATAAACCACTGAATTATTGAGATGTGGTTTTGTTCAAAATGAAGTAAATTCAAAAGTCATGTTTGTTCGCTGCCAGTTCTCCCAGTTAACATGAATCTTTAACATAAAAAAACAAGAAATGCGCTCAATGGGAGTCAGCCCACAACCTGCCACCATTTAAAGCGCCTCTGACCAACCTCAAATAAATTCCAGGTGTTCTACTAGTTGTTTTTGGACCTTTTTTTTTTTTCTTACTAGCACAATCCTGAATATTTTGTAAATGGACTCGCTATTTTGCACTGTTCTCTTTCAGTCATGAGCAGTTTTATTTAGAATTACAGCCAAAATGTTTATCCTTAGGTTCAGCGAACAGTATCCAAATTTCCCAAATATACTACAAAGAAAAAACCAGTGAAGAAAAATTGTACTTGAATAGCTAAGATTTATTTTGGAATAGTCGGAGGCACATTAAATGTTGGCAGGAATGTGCTGACTCCCTTTTAGCATGCGTTTGAATGTGATAAATTAAAGCTGAACACAGGCACATCCCAGAGGGTGTGCACACTTCTGCAACAACATCTAAGTTTAATTTTCTTCCCCTCTCAAAGGTTGTTAGATTAGGGGGAGAAACAGAAATTTATCTTGGTCTGATTTATTATTATTACTTTAGATATCACAAAAACCTGCAGTTTGAACAGGGGTGTGTAGACTTTTTCTCAAGTTTCAAATTCAATTGTACCTTCAAAGTGGCACTTGATTGAAGTTGTTGCTTGTTGGAGAGATGTCGGATGGGGAAATTTGTGAGGCATTTGGATTAAACGGCAAGCAAAATGGGATACGTAATTTAATTGTAAGTTCTCAAGAAGGAAAAGTATGCAAGGAATTTTGGTGAAAACTGCAGCCTGTGCTGCGCTCTTGCCATTCGCACACTCTCGAGCCGTTTTTACACAGATGTCTTATCTGGAGAAAAAAAAATACCAAGGTAATTGCTCTACTTTGATGGAAGACTGTAGACATTTGAGAATATTTTTTGAAGATGAAATTCTGAGGATTTGAACAGATTTTGACAATACTAAAAACTAAATGGATTATTAAAAACGATTTAATTGTTGCACTTCAATATAATATTTTTTTCGGGGGGGTCTGTGTTTTATTATCATAGCTTTAATCTGTTTGTTCTTTCTTCACTATTAAATTCTGGTGGCCACAGTTCTCCATTTCCTCTTCTTCCATTTGTCCCTTAAGGTTTCGTCTCTGCTGTCTTACCGCCCCGCTTGGTGGGAAGACATTTGGGGGTGGAAAAGCTTCTCTCTTGTTCTTGGCCACGGTAACTTGGGAAATTAATTTTCTCACTCAAACCCTCCTCCTTATCCATGCACAGTTTTTTTTTTTTTGCTAAATCTGATACTGTAAATTGTTTTGTTTTTTTTGTATTTTCAAAAGTTGTAGTTGCGGAATGGATTTTTTTTTTGTCAATTAAATTGGGTCAATCTTTTCTTGTAAATATAACAACCTGCAGACTTCAATTTGACATTGTCAATATTATGTCACGACATATGATTACATGAATATACGATTCTTGTCAATCGGGACTAGGGAAAATAAATAGGTGTGCTTCATGTAAATATTAAATAACCAAAGGCATTTTTTTTGTTAGAGCAAAGTTAATGAGTTGCTGCTGGATGATCCTTGCACACTTGTGACTGGCCTGCAGGCTCAAGCCTGCCTGAAAAGCATTTTTTTTTAGTCTAAAATGCTCGCCTTTTTTTTTTTCTTTTTTCCATGTGGTGGCTAAGCCTGGATTCCTTCAGGCAAGTTCACTTCCTAAAAGTGTCACTGGAAAAGTTCCCGCGAGCGAAATGGGCCACTTGACAGCCATTTGGTTCCTGTACAGTGAGAAAAGCCCCCAGTCGACATTGCTAGCTAGCGCCGAGCTGGAGTGGATATGGCTTCCTGTTTGATGTGCTTGGGGGGGGGGGGGGGGGGGGGGGGGGGTGTTAGGGAAATCATTTACTCAAGGCACCATTTTTGACACATTTTCGCACCTCCTCCCTCGCCACTCTCTTTACTTTTCAACGTGGATCTCTCACGCCGTGCTCCTGGTTATTGATCTTCATGTAAATCCGAAGCAAAATGTTTTGGAGTTTTGCCCTCCAGTTAGCCTTGCCCACTCACCCCGGGATCCGTTTCGAGGTTTTCTTTTCCTTGCGAGTTAATGCTTAGTTCATTGGCTGAATAATTAGTACAAGAGTTGGTGGGAATGTTAAGCTCCCCGTGTGGATTTACTCTGCTGGATATTTTCAATTTGATTACGTTGCTGTTTGTTCATATTAGCTACAGTAGCTTTTGATTTTCACAGCAGCATAAATCGAGAGCCTCATTTTTGCCTGATTTTTATATACGTTTTATAAAGTGGAACAAAACATGCCTGTGAATTTAATTTTTCTTAGACGCTGAAGTCTCATCAGATTTGCTGCCCTCAGGCAAGGAGCTGACATTTTGGCCGACTTTACATAAACATCTTATTGAAAATTATCCCATCGAAATCATTGGTCCATGAAGGGGAGGTTGTATGTTGTTGTTTTTTTTTTCCGAGAAAGCGCTTGTAGTCTAGTGTACTCAGTTCTGCCGAGTACTGCGCGGATGTACCGATAGCATACAGTAGAGCGCTTTGTCCGTGTCGTGACATAATGCTCTTTATGAATGAGTGTTATCATGTCCGTAACACTTTTTGACCTCCGTGCAAAATATGGAGACGGCCCAAAAAAAAAAAAAAAAAAAGCTTGCATGTTTGCCTTGGCTCCATGGAGACATGACGAAGCCTATCATCCAATGTGGTCTGCCATGTATTTATGAGTCCGGAGCTGAGGTTGCCATGGGAACTAGCATGAACCCTAAGGAGTAGCTCCAGCGAATGTACAGTAGCCTGGCCGTGAGAAATGCTTCCGCTGGCTTTTCCACTCGCACGCAGGAACAATGAGATCTGTTGAACGGAGCTCGACATGCCTGCAAGAGATTCCACTTTTATGCTTTTTGGTTGGAGATGGAGCTGCCAGACAAGCAAGCTCGAGGTGTTGTCAATAGTGAAATTCAAATTATACTCTGAAATTCAAAATACTTTTGTTACACAGCTCGCAAACTGAACCACGTTGCTGAGTGACTTTGTTTTATTTCAACTCGGGCCGTCTCGACCGAATATAGCACACCGACTCTACCTGGAGTCTGTTCTGTGGATAAATGATATGTGTGTTACTCTCCTCCCGCCTACCGGTTTGGTTCAGCGGGGTCAAAAGTAGTCTTAAAACAGAAGCACATACGTACACGGAGCTGCAAGCACGGGTGATCTCACGCTTGTTTCAGGCCATGTGAGAGCCCAAACAAATATTGATTGTTACTCTCGTTCTTATTATCTACACACATGCTTTTACGGGCAAACCTACTTTGGTTGGCCTACTTAATCTTCACTTTTCTCTGGTGAATTGAAATGAGAAGTTATGAATACACAATGTACGTATGGGGCTTTTGTTTGGAAGCCATTTCACACCTGCGCACACACAGATTCATGTTCTGTTTAGTCGAGCTTAAGCGCGGCGACAGCATTTTGACGATTGTTTTTGTACTGTTATCAATTGATTGGGGATGCCATGTCGATGGCAGGATTAATAAAGGACTGTGACAATTCAAGAAAATGGAAGAATTTGAAGCCAAATCACTCCATTGAAGCTTCCAATTCTCATTTTAGATGAAGTGTAATGTGCCTTCTGCAAAATAAAATTATTGTACCATAACACAATGTTGATAATCACCAACAAAAGTTAGCTTAGCGTAATATAGCCTCCGCACATTCATACATGCGCTGCCTATGGCTCCAACTTAATTGAACGCAGAGCGGCTAACGGTTAGCCACTTAGCAACCAGTCGCTAACCAGTCGTTTTATACTCGAGTTTGCTCTTGTCCTCAGAAATACCATCATAGATCGAATTGTTGTTTGAGTGGTTGTGGTACTCCTCTCCATCAGGTACCGGCGAGAGCGGCAAGAGCACTTTTATCAAGCAAATGCGAATCATCCACGGCTCGGGCTACACCGATGAGGACAAGAAGGGCTTCACCAAACTGGTCTACCAGAACATCTTCACGTCCATGCAGTCCATGATCCGTGCCACCGAAACACTCAAGATACCGTACAAGTTCGAACAGAACAAAGTGCGTCCCACCTTCATTTTGCTGATGGATGAAAATCTAAAGTCCCGTACTGACTAAAATGCTTTTCGCCTCTCAGAACAACGCGCAGCTGGTGCGCGAGGTGGACGTGGAGATGGTGACGTCGTTCGATCAGCCGTACATCGGTGCCATCAAGATGCTGTGGGCTGACCCTGGCATCCAGGAGGCCTACGACCGCAGGAGAGAGTACCAGCTCTCTGACTCCACCAAATAGTACGTCCGCCTCTTATAAAACCATCCACTCGCGGAACATGTGCGTCCAACGCTTAAAAGGGAACGAATGGATTATTTTGGAAGAATACATTGAATGTGCCAGCTCCTGTCCAAACAAGGCAGGCCTCACCGCAAGCCACCATAGCTACGATGATTGACAATTCAATCAATGGCGGTGTGATTAATATGTTATCTTTACGTACTGTTGGATATGACCAACGGTCTTGCAAATTCACTCACAAGAGTGAAAGGTAAAAACATGGTGGCTGCCGTAGGCTAGTAATTATGTTTTACATATTTTTGTTAGAATAAATAGTTAAGCGCGTCAGATGAAGACGCTATGCACATTGAAAATATAACAAAGTTTTGACGACTTCCTTTTAAGATATTAACAAAAATCCCTTTCCAACATTGGTTTGTATCAGTTTGCATTTTGTAAATATTATAATTTTATTTAATGATATATTAATAATATATTTATTTTATAATATTATTTGCACACTTTTTAAATGCTTTATAAATGACCTTTAATGTTTTGGACTGTTGCATGACACTCACCTGCCACAACATGACGTACACCTTTAGAATCTATTGAGGTCCTGATGTCTGTCCGAATGATACTTGAAACTAAATTGAAAAAAAAAAGTCTGTATTGACATTGGAGGTGTACCTGATGTCGTGCGTGATGAGTCCGTATCCACGATGTCACATGTTCCTCCCTTCACAGCTACCTTAGCGATTTAGAACGAATAGCGACGTCGGGGTACGTGCCCACCCAGCAGGATGTGCTGCGGGTTCGAGTGCCAACCACCGGCATCATTGAGTACCCCTTTGACCTGGAGAATATAATCTTCAGGTACTGGTGGCCCGAGTGCCGCCCACGACGTCTCCGGTCGGCCCGGTTGCGAGCCGCCGACGCCGCTATCGCCATGAGCTAGCTTTGGGCTGCACGTCAATGCATCCCTGATGGTGACCTCCCAAAAGACTACGGTCCAGGTCTACAGTCCGTGTCGGGAAGTTGGCGTGTTGTGTCGCAAATTGCTCAAGTTGGACACAAGTAAAAGTCTTTGGGAGCCGCCATCACGGATGAAGCAAAAAAAAATTTCTTTGGAGCACCAAATTTCATCTAATCGCCTGACGGTGCTCGGGAATGTTTCCTTTGGTGACATGTGAACTGATCCACTGGCTTTTTTTTTTTTTGGAGGGTTTGTGTGCTGTATCTGCTCTTATGCCGCACTTTCTCTTTCCTCTCTCTGTCTCGCCTTCCGCTCTCCATCCTGTCTCCAGCTATCTTAGCGATCTGGATCGTATCGCTGAATCTTCCTATCTACCCACCCAACAGGATGTGCTTAGGGTTCGAATCCCAACCACTGGGATCATAGAATACCCTTTCGACTTGCAAAGCATCATCTTCAGGTAGACAAAAGAATTGCACTGCTTTGACTAACTTCAGCCAGCCCGTGTTTCCCGTGTGATGTCCGAGCGGCATGTTGCGTTACACCTAAAAGCATGTCTAACGTACCTTCTCCAAGCAAGCCCATTACGCTTGTCCATATACGCTGGCACCTTGACTTACGAGTTCGATTTAGTCCTTGACGAAGCTCAGAACTTAAGAATTACCCCGGGTCACGACAACAGCTGGTGTTTGTGTCTGTGAGCAAAAAAAAAAAAAAAAATGGATGAAGCAACGGCTCTCACTTTGAAAAAGCTCGTCTGTCGAGGCACTCGTAAATCAAAGTACCACCGTATTTTGTACGCAAAAGTCACAATATTCTAATTTACTGAGACCCAGCTGTATTTTGTGTTTCCTAAATCTCCCCAAGATGAGCACTTTTTACACGAGAGCCATTTTTTTTCCCCCTCGTGCTACATCCTTTCAAGATTTAGCCCACAACCGGTCCAGCTTTCCAATCCCTTCTCCTGCAAGAAAAAGCGAGAACCTCAAAATGGACGTAGCGAACAAGCAAGAGTGATTACAGTCGAGTGCAAATCGATAGGAAGCCATCATGCCAGCCTCCTCCTACGCTTGGCAAGGCTGGAAATAACCGCAATGTGGTCGCACTCGAGAGCTTCCCGGCCGCTCGGCAGCAGCGAAGCTGAGAGGCTCCGCTCGGCCCGGCTGCCGCTGCCGGTGACTCACTTCACGCTCTCAATGGCTTTCGCGTTTAGCGAACAGGCCAAAAATACAAACATGCTCTCGGGAGGCGCTGCTTTAGGTGTGCATCTGTTTTCACTGAAGCGCATGATCGTTGAGTCGCGTTAATGCGGAGCGTGTCAGCCACAATGCCAGATAGTAAGGAACAAGCACATGTTGTATACTCGGATGACGACCCGCCCCCAACGCTAACAAGGCAGCCTTTCATAAACAGTCGTACTTCCTGCTCTTTTAATTGGCTTTGAGAATGTCATTATTTCTTTTTTGCTCATCCAGCAAAGAAGCAGAGAGTCCACGGTGAAAGTGGGTCACTCGTTCTCGAGAGGCTGCCAGTTTGCCTTTGCCGGTTCTCATTGATTTGCCCTTTTTATGTTGTCATCGAGTTTTTTTTTTTTATTTACCTGTTCGGCGTTAAATGATCCACCATCCAGTTCCGTTTTGGTTGCAGTTCCGCTGTCAGATGTTTTTATCGCCACTGCGACACAGATGTGAAGGAAGCGCTTCTCGGAAATATGTCACAGAAGAAAATTAGTAGACTTCCCTTGTTTTGTTCATTTTTGAATTTCTGGGGGAAAAAAAAACTTGGGCGAAGATAACAAAATGAGCTGATAATAGTTTTCTTGTTAGTAAGCAAAATCAATGGGAATACAATTAAACTTAAACATGTTCTATATTTTGTCATTGGAAGAAACTAATTGGTCAAATATTTTTTTGGGTGAGAACCATTAAAAAATATTTTTGCCTTGTATTATGTGATATTAACATGATGATGGAGAACAAGAAATGGAAGAAACCAATTGGTCAAATATTTTTTGGGTGATTTTTTTTTTTTTTTTAATTACTCTTTGCCTTGTATTATGTGATATTAACATGAGGATGGCTTAGAACTTGGCCCAAATCTTTTGTGAAAGATAGATGTCCTTTTGCAACTCTTTATTTCCTGCATGAAAAGCACATTCCTCGCTGTCACCTTCGCCGTGTTTAAATTCATTTCACTCACTTCACGTTTCCTTTGATTGACACCCTTCATAGTTTGATCAACGCATGCACCTCTTTACTATGAAGATCCGTTCCCTACATGGAAGCTTTGTTCATATTGCTCCCCGCTGTTTGTTTGACGCATCCCATTCAGGATGGTGGACGTCGGCGGCCAGCGGTCGGAGAGGAGGAAGTGGATCCACTGCTTTGAGAACGTCACCTCCATCATGTTTCTGGTGGCGCTCAGCGAGTACGACCAAGTGCTGGTGGAGTCGGACAACGAGGTGAGAGACATTTTGCATGCCTGAACCGACACCAGCCGTGTGACGTTTTTATGTGCTCACATTTTTCAGAACCGCATGGAGGAGAGCAAAGCGCTGTTCAGAACCATCATCACATATCCTTGGTTTCAAAACTCCTCTGTCATCCTCTTTCTCAACAAGAGGGATCTTCTGGAGGAGAAGATCATGTATTCTCACCTGGTGGACTACTTCCCGGAGTTTGACGGTACTGCTTTCTTCCATTTCATGGTCATGTTGTCTGTTTCGTTGTGGTTGTAGACAGATGTCGTTTTCCTCATTTCAGTTATCTGCCATTTTTGGTTTTAATAAAAAAAAGCTAGAAGAATAGAACAATTTTTGATAACCCTGAAAAGATGAATTTGTTATCAAATAGTGCCGTCTTGTGGCTAAAGGGAGAACTACAACACAATGGCCCCTGTATTTCAATCCTTTTTTTTTTTTTTAGGCCCTCAGCGTGACCCACTGGCAGGCCGCGAGTTCATCCTGAAGATGTTTGTGGACTTGAACCCGGACAGCGACAAGATCATCTACTCGCACTTCACGTGCGCCACCGACACGGAGAACATCCGCTTCGTCTTTGCCGCCGTCAAAGACACCATCCTGCAGCTCAACCTCAAAGAGTACAACTTGGTGTGAAGTGCTGTGTGACACAAGGAGAGAGGAGAGAGAGCAACACACACATACACACACACATTTTATTATCCACTTCCGCCAACACACACACACACACACACACACACACACACGTCTGCATGGAACACATTCATCGGTTTCGCTCTACACTCGCTATCTCTCTTTTTTTGGGGCTCCTAACAGTGTCCGCGAATCCATAGTTGAACCTTTCGAAATTATCGGCAGTGCTTGCGTGCGGCGGCGTGGCCCACGTCAAACACGTAACGCTTTAAAGGGCTCCTCTCCCTAATCGCGTACGCCGTGCATGCTGGACACGACGACAGTGTGCTCGTTGTGAGGAATAAATCTGTCGATGTTTAAACAAAAAAAAGAAAAGAAAAAGCTCCAATTCAGAGTGAACACACTCTGCTGAATGTAAATACTTTTGCTTACACATTGATGACTTATCTACTTTTTGCCTACTTTGTAATTACAGCGGCTACACTCGGAAGGATTGTAACCCGCCACACACAGACACACACACATACACACACTGCCCCCTCGGCGTTTGAAGTGTTAACACCCCTTTAAGAAGACAGCACTACCACTCAGTCGACTGCAAATCACTCCACTGTCGCTTTGCCAAATTGACACCACGTTTTCACTTTTTTTTTGGTGTAAATAGAAATCCAGTCTATCGCCAGTATTTCTTGAGTGCAGGACTTGGGATCCGGTCCGCCATGCAGTTCTCTGGCTCTTGAGATGTGTCAAATTTAGGAGAACCGCCGGAGAGAGTAGGGGGGAGTTGTCGCTTCTGTGTATTTCCGTAAGTTGTGGTTTCCTATTAATCTCAAGGGCGAGGACTTCAGATGTTGCTTGGAATTGATTTATTAGAGTTCTACGTTATTATACCGATTCCACGAAACACACACTCAAATTGGAATCTAGCTTTTTTTTTTCCTCCTTCAAGTGCAGTTTCCCAACTTTTATTGTACGTTAGAAAAAGCGCACAGCATACCGCCAAAGAAAAATGTCACGAAAAGTACATTAACTGATGTGATGAGCACAAAAGCGTATATTCTGTTTTATGAAAGGTGACGTAGGTTAATTGTATCTTCTGCCGTCTAATAGTAAAGCATTACATTGTTGTGCTTGTCGCTATATGTCTCTGGCATAAAAAGACAAACAACAATATATTCGTGGAATAGTGTGCAAATCTTCATGCTTGTATACGAGCTTAAAATATAAGCAATCGAATTAACTCTAGGACGAGTTGGTTGAAGGGAAAAAAAAGCTAAATAATTATAAGCCCTACCCAAATGTTAAGGTACTGTGGGAATTCCCGAGACGTCACGCCACTAAAGATAAACGTGCCTACCAAATGTGCATTTTCACCAGGATGAAAAAAAAAAAATTCAGATTACTATTTTTAGGTCACAACGTCATCGCTCACCGATTTTCTGTTGGTCACATGACGTTGTCAAGCTGAGTTTTCAGGAACTGTAATGTCATTTTCAATCGATAGCAAGCGGTGCTACAAGGCAAGATGTCCGCCCCACGACTCTAGATTTGTGTCGAATTCATATCCCACCAACTTATTGTTAATCGGAAAACATTTTCAGATGAGTAGGGGAGCATAGACGATAATATTGCTAAGAACATTTTTGACTTTGCTTGCCCTTTAACATGCGAGTGGCTTTCTTTTGTTCCAATCGTGGAAGCGACCTCCCCATTTATTGCTTCTCATTCAACCGCATTGCGTCAGTTTTTTTTTTTCTATTCATCAGGCACATTTGATGAACTACGAAGTATTTTTTTTCTTCCCCTCTTTTCCTTTATGCGTCCTGGATCTGTGGGGTCTCCTCTCTGTCATGCTCAAACAAGGAGACTGGCTTTTTTACTGCTGTAAGATATCCAAGCTATTTTAACGGCAAAGACGTGTTTTATCTTTCTGACGTCTTTTTAAAAAAAACAGTAGAACGGCAGCATTGGCTCTATTTTCAGGTTCACGCTTTATGCAAAAATTGTAAGAAAAGACAAAAAAAAAAAAAAATCCAAAACTCATCTAGTGGTTGGTTGAATATTTACTGTTGGAGCATTCTTGAATTTTTCTTTTTTGTAATTTGAAAGCCGAAGTTGTCGACTGTTGCTACCGATCTCATATCGTGCGTGTCTGTTGATGTTCTTACTCTTTCTCTAGAGCAGGGTTCCCCCAAAACTGATGCTGGCTGGGCTCAGATATTTTCTCGCGCGTAGTTTCCCGGCAAAGGGCTTTTTGATTCTTGGTCATGAGTTTCTTGCTCTGGTTCCGTGTACAGTATTTGGCAGTGATGTATTTTATTGAGCGGGCAGGCAATGAGGAAGCACCTTTCATATTTGGCTCTTGGGTTGATCCAGTTGAGGAAGCCCTGCGCTACGGTTCTTAATATAGAATTCAGGTGAGTTGTCACCTTGTCATCACAAGGGCTACTATTAGCGGCTTTGATTTTGGAGGTGGTGGTGGGAGGGGTGGTGGCGTCTAAACCACAGATGCCTATATGTGATATTCCTGATGGCTTTTTGTTTTCTTCACATTTGCCTTTTTTTTTTTTTTTTTTTTTACAAGCATCTTGACTCCCCCTTTCCTCGTCACTTTTTCCATATTTTTGCTCAAACTGAGGTGTCCCCTCATTTTGCATAGCAATGTTTCCCCAACCTATATTGAGCCAAGGCTACATTAAATTAAAACGTGTTGGCACGCCACCAAATGAAAAATATATACTGGAATTATGATGGTATATGGTGCTAGTGGAAGAACATTGAATCGTTCTGCCTGTCACTTTTAGCTGGAATAGATTTGATTTGTAATCAATTATTTTGGGACCAATTAAATGAAATTGCTTGAGTGGAAAAATCTCAGCACATGACCAAAAATGTCACAAAAATTACAGAAATGGGGCTCGTTTCAATTTAATCACAAAGATGACTTTGTATCAAATTAGTGAACAAATTTACTGCCAGAAGCATCTCACTGGCCAGAGACTCAGCTGCACTGTTTGTTCACAGTCTATTCATTCTTTCACTGATCTACTGTGTTCCATATTAGTGGTAGGTTCGCGTGCCGTACCCAAATTGTCCCGTATTGGTAAATACAAAAGCGTTGTGCCGTTACGCTCCTAGCTAAACAACTTGTATTGATTGAGACGTCAAGGTACTGTTCATGGCCATCTAGTTATTGAAACAAATGAATCTGCTGCCCCCACCTTTCTTGATTGGATCGTGTCGTCTCCATGGGTCAGAGCACTGAAATGACTTGATACTCGCGTTCTTTTTTTTTTTGCTTCAGCTTCCTTTCTTGTAACTGTCACGTTCAGCTCTGATCATTTTTGTAAGGCAGACACACTTAACCACGTGTATATTTTGCAACCACTTCATTTTTTTTTCCCTTTGTTTTTCAATAACTATGTAGTGGTGTACAAATTGAAAGTAATGTATTTTTTTTTCTTTTTTTTTTTTTTTTTTTTAAATATACCAAATGTAAATTTTGTACCATGAGTGTGCCAATGCCCTTTCTTTGTAAAGCCAAACTTTTGACTTAATACTTAAGTGCCAATGTCATGAGAGATGGGGTGGGGGGAGGGATGAGGGCCCATGAACTTTCATGGTCCACTTTTTAAAAATAAATAAACACTAAATATGTGACTAATTAACAGTTTTATTCTTTATTTAAGATGATTGATCTGCTGTTTTTAACTGCATGTGATTGGCAGGGAGGGTGGCGTCTGCTAGCCATGCTCTCATGGGAAGGGTTGTGCTTATTGATTTACAGTATTTTAGCCATATTTTGTTTTTTTTGTTTTACATTTCAACCACTGTTGCCTGAACCTCATTTTAACATGAAAACAACTTTCATAACCTTCTCCTTTTCAATGTTTCAATTGGAATAAAAAATATTCCTATACTCTACATGTACTTCTTTGCCTCCTTTTCATGTCCTCACATGCACCTCCCGCTTCCATTCATGTCACTTTTCAATATTAATAATTAATTTAGTTAATGATAATTCATAAACTAATGATGTAAATTGTATCTTATAGTTGCTGATAGTATTTTGTAATTAAGAATTACCATATCGAATCAGCACAACTAATTAAAAATTATAAACGGACTTTTTTTTCGATCAATTCCCTTATATGTCCACAGAGTGGCGCCATTTTCTCAGACATGCGCAAAAGCATCTTGCTGCTATAGCGTTGTCTTATAGGTCTATGCTTGTAGGTCTGTGCTTCTCCCGGCTGAACTAGCCAGTGTAGTTCTATGAGGGGCGTGCAGGCACAGCGAAGCTCGTCGTGGTTTGGAGAAGACAGACGCTCAAGACTTGACTTCGCATCCACAGCAAGGAAAGACAATGCGACTTTTTTAAAAGCTTTTTTTCCTGAAAGTTGGCAGCGTTTTATTTTTATTTTTCTAGTGACCCATCCAGTGCTGCTGTGTTTTGTGGCTTGTTTTCCTCTCGCGAGTTGGGACGTTAAAAACGAGATTGAACTAACCAGCAGACATTTTGGCATTCCCCCCCCACACACGTTTTTCATCCAGCAAACTTGTTTGACCTGGTTCGTTTTCCAAGATAGCTGCTTTTTGGGTATTATTATTATTATTATTATTAAAGCTGACGCTGAGTGAGTGTAAAAGCGTCATTCCAAATGTCCTACCGAGCGAGGTATCATTTTTGAGTGACAGCTTTTGGAGGAGGAAGAATTACAGCTAGCTTAGCTTAGATGCTCGCTGGTTAGCTCCAACCACGGCGTCAAGTCCAAACCAAAGTCATTATTTAGATTTTTATTTGAGTTAGGGTGAGTGGGGGGGCGGGGGGGTTTCGCTAGGTAGCTGTGAGCTTGACGCTGGACAGCTCCGCTTGGAAGTATTTTTTTGGGGGGGAGGCACAAAGGAACAATATCAACACAGAGCTTTTTTGGATTTAGGGGCGAAAAGACAACAACAAGGGACTGACATGATGTTTCCACAATCAAGACACTCAGTAAGTCATTTTCTTTTTTACATTTGTGGTGAACTTGCTATTTGGCTTTGTCAGCAATGCTCAATATTGTTCTTATATAATCAAATGTTCTACCAAATATATTCCCCCAAAAGAGCTGTTGTGTGTGTGTGTGTGTGTTAAAATGCATCTGTATGTTATTTTATTCAAATGTATTTTATAGTAATTGGAGCCCGAAATTTTGCGTTGCCATGGTAACAAAGACTCAGTCCACAGCATGCGCTCAACCATTGGCCAAGCATAAGTGGGCCTGTGCTATATTGTTGGAGTTGAAAATGAAAATTTGACATTGGGATCAATTGTTTGAAAGCAGGTGGCATGGTGTGTTCCTGCTCAGCACATCTTGGATTCAAATCCCATCATGTGCTCATGTAGACATTCCAAAATTATACGTGCTATGTCCATTGCAGACTCAAATTAAAAATATTGGGGGAAAATTGCACAAAAAAAACGACTGTAAATCTTGGATTATTAACAATGGCAGCAGAGAACATCCCCGGATTTATTTTGAGGGGCCGATCAATGACCGATCAGCAAATTGTGACATTGGAACCCATCACCAACTTTGCATAAAAGGCAAAACATCCACCAGTCTAATCCAAACTGTGTCAACCCTCCATGAAAATAATAAGTAATGTCAAAAGGTCAATCTTAAAGTCACCCATTTGACTATTTGAGTCACATGATTATAAATGAGAGCCAGGAATGAAGCACATTTTCTTGTCAATTCAAATTTGCTTTTGGCCCTCAAAGCACCTGTTAGCTTTCCCCGTTAGCGCCACGGCGTGCTGCCACCTTTGCTGTCACACGGCTTGTAGATGAGCTACATCTGTGACATTCGTATAGATAAGCGTGTCAAGATAAGTCAGCCTTTCTCACGGGCATCATGTTATTCCCTTTTTATAAATCTCTGGCATCTACTCTGACATTTGCGGGGGAAGAAATGTCCATTTGCTTTTTCTTTGTCTTTTTTTTTGTCTGGCCATTAGCTACCATTTTGCTTTTTGTGACTTTTTTTATGTATCAAAAAAGGTGATGTGTCATCATGGAAGAAGTCACAAAATGCCAATCCTCTTTTTTTTTTTTCTTCAATGAATTAGTTTAGTAATCCGCTCTAGTCGCAGGTTACGGGCACAGTTCATTGGATTAATAGTGGCGGCGATGGAAAAAGCCTCTTTTGATGCCTGACCCACTTGATAGCATTTGGCATATTGTTGTCTTTTTTTTTTCGACTTGATTAATCCTAATGCAGATTCAACAAAGCTGCTTGTGGCATGCAAGTCAAATGAAAAAAATAAATAAACGTTCAACCCTATTTCACTCGTGCTTTTGTTGTATTTGGGGATAGACACTCGAACCCCGCACTGCCCTTTTCTTCGCCGCCAGCCCTTTGGTCCCAGTTGGTATATTATCGATACTAGCTCGGCTAAAATCCCTATTTTGTACTCCCTGACCCGTGCGGAGGTGTGACGACTTTGTTGTCTGAGCATTTGTCTTGACTCAGGGCAAAAACGTGCACACAAAGACCAATCTTGTGCCACACGTGCGTAAAAAGATTCATGCTCACACATGCACGTGTGCACACACACACAGGTCTGGTGTAGTGGTGGGAGGGTCAGGGGCATTATGAATCCTACTTGAATTAACAGAGCAGCCCCCAGCCTTTCCTCTAAAACCTCTGGCTGTGTGTGTGCGTTGAAGGGAGTCTCAATCCCGGGGGTCCCCTGTCTCGCCCATTAAATAACCCCCACCACTCTTCCTCAAATCCTCCCCATCACATTTGTGTGCAGTGTGTGCGTGCAAAAACCGAGTTGTGTTTATTTGCAGTGAATAGAAATAGACTCTAATTCTTGCAAGGACGCACACACACGCAGGCACACATTCTTAGCAGCCTCAAGGGTCTTATCTTCTTTTTGTATGTTGGGGGGGGGATTGACACACACGGACCAGCAGATGTCTGGGTCATTAAGGTTAGGCCAGCTGATTAGCATGACAAACGTGCACCTCCCCACCCACTAGGGGGGTGGGGGGGGGGGGGCTTGCTTTTGACTCGCCAAGTTGACGACACGGGTCACAGGTGATGTTGATTTTTGTCAAGGATGGCTTGAATGGGAGGGGCGGACTCAATTAGAGCTAAAACATACCCATGAATGGATTCAGAAACACTCGGAGCGCGAGTTTCGTAGACAGGCTGAGTGTTCTGGCGGACCAATGATGTTTTCTTAACACACCCGGCGCTCATCTGACAATTTAGTGATGAAAGTAGGTTAAACCTTAGACTAGCTTGGAGCAGGTCTAAGTTGTGGCGCAGGAGGTGTAGCAGAAAGTGTGATTTTTTAATAATAGTCAAAGGAAAATAAACCGATTAGTTCTCGATTAATCGTTGCACCACCTACATAAAAGCAGAAATTCTTGCTGTCGTCTAACAATGTGAAAGTGTTCACTGCATCCATCTGCATGTTGATGTGGAGGAAGATTGAACAAATTCCTAAGAAATTGACAGCCTATGTATTCCCGGAATATAAATGGTCCTGAATTTCAAAGACTTATCATTTGCGCCGCGCTTGTTGAGTGTGTATTTGCTGCATCAGTATTCAGCAGCTTGTTGCCTGCGGGGAGCGCGGCAAGCTAGATTGGCGGCAACGGTGCGTCGCGCTAACCCTTCACCGGTGCAGAACGGTGCTCTGGGCAGGAACAAAAAGCTCTCTACAGGGGTTGCTTGATTGGCCCAGCTGGCCTCAACCCCGCCGGAGCCCCTCTTAGACCTCAAGAACACAAGGCCATACAGCATCGCGGCAGACAAGAGAATTAGTTGCTCTGTTTGTTCGTCCCCGAGTGGAACAGTGTTGCTTCATCCCCGTTATCCCCGACGATAACACCACTTTGTGTACTTCCTCTCTTCGTGTGATCCGGAATGAAATCTAAGCTGCGTCATGTGAACGATGTCTTTGGTGAAGCAGCATGTGGCTCATTATCCAAAGTTATTCGTGCACAAGAATCTGCCTATCTGCCTATCACCACTCTGCTAGAAACTTTGCGAATTAATCTTTTGCTTTCCCCTACCCTGTGGGTTGTTGCGAGTAATAACCTTGCTTTTTACAAGCAGACATCAATCATCTGCCCAAGTATACGGGGTGTAATCTTAACCCCTAGCGCCCCCACCCCCCCACTCCAACACCCCACATGTCTGGCTTTAATCTCAGACATACTCTTCAAACCGTCGGCCTGGTCGTGCCCACCCCCCCCTCGCCCCTCTCGCCTCTCTTTTGACAAATTGCCCATTTCCCTTGGTTTTGCAATCTCTGCACTCTTTCTTCGTGTGTGTGTTTGTAGGTTGTGCTATTAAATGCCTCCCCACAGCCACATTGTCACTTCAGTGTGTGTGTGCGTGTGCGCATTTTTTGTGCATCCGTGTCTCCAGGGCAGCATGCCACGAGTGTCATGTTTGTGTGTGTTTTTACCGCATGCTTGGCTGGCCTTGCATGCGGGGTCAAGATAGTTGCGGCGAGCTGGGAGCCGAGCCTTGCCAAGTCTGTGTTTGCAAGGGCACCTCACTCCAAGTGATAAAAGTAGAATAATCCTCTTTAAAGCATCTTAACGAGGTCAACTCTGTCAGGCTGCAAGGGGAGGTGTGAGGGGAGGAGGGTGATGGTAGGCGGGGGGGTGGGGGGGGATTGGGCTAAGCCTTGGCTCGGTCCGTGAGAGATAATAATCAAAATCAAATTCCTGGCCCAAACAGGATTAGGCTCTCTCTGCGCTCCAAAGCCCCTGTCCAGAGCGGCTAAAGACACAATCCTTTACCTCAGCCTAAACACACACACACACACATAAATACACACATACTCAAAGCAGCTGCGTTGACCCAGGTTCTTGAACAAAGCTACAATATTGCTACTTCTACATCACTGGAACTATGCTTTCGATGGATTTACGCTGGAGGTCCGAGTGCCCGATTTAGTGCGTTTTTGAGACGCCACTTTGTCAACTTCAGACGGAGAACCAAAGACATAAAGACCTTTTCACACTGCACTTAGTTTTCTAACTGCGTACCAATGGGCAGCGAGCCCAAAGTGTGAAGAAATTAAATTAAAATTAAATTTCCAAAGGTGTGGATTCACATCATTGTCGTTTATTTCGTTGGAATACAACCGGTAAATTTCCACAAATATCATCGTCTACCTCCACGCTGCAGTATTTTGTCGAACGCAGTCAAGTCGTCCTTGACTGAATCGTTGCTATGGCGCTCCGCAAAACAGCCTCGAATCTCGTAAACACCACACGGCCAACTATTAGTCACTTTGCGTGGATCTTTAAAGAGTGGGAGTGAGATAACATCCAGTCATTAGTCAGGCCCCGAAAACACACACACCAAGTGAGATGTAAACAGCCAGGCATAGTGCTCCAGGAAATACGATCCCGCTACCCTTAGGCGGGATTTATATTGAGGAGGATGTTTCCCAATGTATCCTGCTGGTACTCTCCTTATGTGTGTGCGTGCGCTAATCTCTTTCCATTCTCTTTGTTGACTGCTCGGTGGTGTAAAAACAAGGTCTCGCAGTAGATTTCACACGGATGAGGCAGGGTAAAGAGGCCGTGTGTGTGTGGAGGTTCAGGTGGGATGGGTAGGAAGGCGGGGCAGTCATTTCCTGAAACGACGAATCCCATTTATTCGCCGAAGACTGTCTCAATTGCCTCGCCGGCGCACAAAGCTTTTTAATGCTTTAATTACGTCTCAAAGGAGCGGGGCAGAATCGAATTAGAGGTTGTCCTACATTTAAAGTGCTGCCTGCTTGCATGTGTGTGTGTGTGTGTCTGTGTGTGTCCACGCGCGCTATGCAAATTGTGCATGCAAAGAAGAGTGGGCTGTATGAGTCATGGCAGGGAATATTTGTGCCTCATACAAGCTCATCACTTTGTATGGTGGATGTTGGCATCCATGTTGCTCAACAACGCTCTTTCTCGCACAAACCCAATTTGGATGCAGCCACCTTTTCGGGCACAGCAGATGGCACACGTCGCCGTATCACGTCGGTATTTCATTCACATCATGGCCGTCCATCTGTTGTTGAGCACATAGACAGCTGTTTTTTGTTTTTTTTCCCGTCATAACTGCAAGGTGATGTCCGCAAATACATCCTGAACTATCTCCATGCCAATCCTGATTCCCTCCAAACTCTGTTTACTCAATCTAGTGTACCTCCCAACATTTGCGTGCAACAGGAAGGTCTACCCGGGGGGCTGTTGACTCCAAAACACACACACACACACACACACACACACACACACACACACACACACACACACACACACACACACAAAACAACGTGGTGTTTAAAATGGTTGCACACACTGTGCTACACCGAGAGGAAACAAGATCTAGGGCAGCAACTCCATCCTTGGGCTCCAGGGCCAACCTGTATGCAAATACACAAACACACACATACACACACACACACACACACACACGCAGCAGTTATCACAGCGTGATGTGCGAGGCCGCCTGCAGCTAAGTGCCTTGTGTTGACACATGCTCAACGTGGCACAGCACCAAATAGCCGCGGTGCCGTTTGATGAGTTTGTTCCTCGCCAGCACGGTCCAGCGAGATAATAAAATAGCTTATTTGCTTTTACAGTCTCTAAGCAACAGCGTGATATATATATATATTTTTGTTGTTTCTTTATTTCGCTCCAGCTTCTCTTTTGGCAGCTTAATATCTGACCTTACAGTGGCTGTGTACGAGTGTTTCAAATTTAATATAAGATCAGATAATGAACTGTTTAATGCCATCGCCAGCTGAGCACTACTATTTGCGTCTCTACCGTTTGTGGAAAAGTCATTCACGGAATTTAATCGTTCGCCTCGTGCGGCATGCTGGGCTCGTTTATTCAACGTCTCGTGTTTTGCGGCCACGCTCTCGCGAATGCAGCGAGGCCTGCTTTTCTCAGCCAGCAGAGGACAAGTCATTCCTAATAGCGCTGTGCCATTTTTAGTGAGAAAATGTCACCTTCTCCCACGTGAGCCATTACGCACGCTAGCGAGGAATAATGAGATTTTGCCCCTAGTTGGCTTTACGCGAGCGGGTCGCCGCTGCGGTGAAAATGCGGACAGATTTACAATGACGACAAACCGCATCAGTCAAGCCTGGTGAAAGAGTGATTGTTCTCGCTTGCTATATGAGGCTGTGACAAACTGCTTTGGACACTGACGTGAAGGCTAGCCGGTGCACGTTGGTATCCAAAGTGGCGCTCGGGGAACATTTATAGTTAATACCGCTGCCCTTTATGTGATTAAGGGTGGGAGCGCACTTGGTGTAGCGGATTTGGCAGCGATTCTCTTTGCCTTGTTTACTTGTATTGTGCATTGTGGTTGTCATGAATGAGGCGATGTGTGAGTGAGGCGTGACCGTTCAAACGTGTGACTCATTTTGCATTGTTATAGCACAAAACGTTATCTCAAGTCGCATGTCCCCATTGAAATGAATGGAAGTGCTATTAATCGGTTCCAAATGTTGGTTTTTTTTAAATTCTTTGTTTAGTTTGAGACTTCATCCGGAAATGACAACAAACAGCTGTTTTTGGTTCAACTTTTAATATTTATAAAGTCCCTTTCCTTATGTTTTGGGTAGTTTTTCATCCATTTATCATTCCATTCCATTCTGTGCTTAAATGTGTAATTGGATGTGATCCACATTGGCTCGCTATGCCGTCTCCTGCTGATCACTGGCCCGAAACCTTTCATTGAAAAAGCCCTCTATCTCGCGCTGGTGTTCTTAATGATTTTTTTTTTTCCTCTCCTCTCGGCCCGCCACTTCCTCCTGCCTTTTCACACCATTCTTCCTCCCTTGGCAGGCTTCATCGCAGCAGCTGAAATTCACAACATCCGACTCCTGTGACAGGATCAAGGATGAGTTCCAGTTCCTCCAAGCACAATACCACAGGTGAGACGACATAAAAACAAGCGACAAATGATGTGGCCTTGATTTAATTTGTCACAGAGCTGTAATGTTGTGGCCAAGACATTGGTTGAGGTGTCAAGACCAGGTCCAGAAAGTAAGAACCCTGCTAGTTTGGCTTTAGCCATTGGTGCTTTTAACCCTAAATAGATTTTCTATTATAATTGCATTCAGCTCCCCTTGAAGTCATGTTACCGTTTCCCTTCCTAATTTCGCCGTTCTATCGTAAGAAGTCTTCACCCCCACAGCGGCTGTTTAGAACGCTAACCGATGTGTTTGATGGCAGTTCTGAAAGATGAACCATCTTTGTGCGGGTTGCATTCCTTCCTGGTTTCTTCTTGTTTATTTTTGTGTCTAGCGTGACAAAGACAGATGAAAGCCCGGCGTATTTTCAGTGCCAAGACGATCCTTTTTTCCTTTTGTTGTATTTGAACAGCTTTGCAAAGTAGCAGTTGACATCATGCATCTTTTTTTTCTGATTCCTTCAATTGTGAGCAGCAGCATTTAACCTCAATCAGAAAGCACAGTTGAAAGAAAGCTGCTTTTTTTTTTTGTTGCCTGTTGACTTGGGGTTAAAATGGGGCAGTCACAGAGGAAGCCTTGTAGTGATGTGGAAGCTTTTAAAAGGCAAAATGTACAACAGGCGTTCCCCTGGGTATAGTTGCAGCCTTTGTATCTGTTGCCGTCTTCCTCCTCCTCCTCCTAATTCCCCCTTTCCCTCAGTCCCATGCATAAATAGATCAGGGAATACATCAATCAAAATAAAGATGACAGCGCAAGCGATTTAGAGACGGAAGAATCGGCAATAAAACTCCATCAAAGTGTCTTTGGAGAGCAGCGGTGCATGCCCGCCGGCTGATGAGCGCCAATCCCAGGTAGACTTGGGGGGGGGGGGGGTTGTCATGACAACACAAAGCCGACAAATGTACACATGGGAAGCAGGAAGTCGATGAGATGCTTCTCAGCGGGAACAAGACAATGACGTATGGAATGCAAATCTAGCTCAATCCTGGAACTTTTCTGACTCCTCCTCCATCCACCATCCTATACGTGACAGCTTTAACCGCACGTGAACTGTCAGGCGGCTTTCATTGTTGCAGACAGCATCAATGTACGCAAAGCTTGGAGCAGGTTTTAGATCTAGCTGCCATGCATATCTTTACAACATCTCCGCCTTATCCGCCCTCGCTCGGTATCACACCTTGTCACACCGGCGTGTCGGCACCGGCTCCTTCAATCAAACGCACGCGAGGTGATTTCGCCCCCCCTTCTCGTTCCTCGCTGTCGTGTTCATTTTACCATCTGGCTGACTTGTTGACGTGTCCTCCTTTTTGTCCCGTCGCCTCGCGTGTCATCAACGCTGACGTGATTACTGCCTGTGCTATTTTTAGACTTGCCTGCTTTCTGGTTTGGAAAGCAGACATTTTTTTTTTTCCACGCTGGTTTGCACTTATAATATGTGGAAGGTCAGGATGAGGACAGTCATGATGGTTAAGATGGCCGACAAAGGAGGAGGTGCTGATGAAAACGAAGGTGACGAGGGATAAAGTGACCGCTGCTGACTCCGCTCGACTTGTTTCCTCCGCAGCCTGAAGCTGGAATGTGACAAGCTGGCCAGTGAGAAGTCGGAGATGCAACGTCATTACATCATGGTGAGTGAAGCCATTTTGTATAAATTCCGGACCATTTTGCCATCTTTATGATTGGCAAAGTTTTTTATAACTAAAAAAATTTACATTCCCAAGTATCATAAACAGACTATTATGTCATAAAACCAAAATAAAGTACAACTACAACTAAAAAAAAGCATATTTTGCAACACAAAAATGCAGCCAAAATGAAAAAGCACAATTAAACATGGCCGCACACAAACATTTGACTCCAAGTCAAAGTGTACAAATTAACGTAAATACACATTTCTCGTCCAGGGTGAGTTGAACAACACGGCTAAATCGATGCAATGTTTGTCTATCTTGAGCATGTTTTTTTTGCCCGTCGCTAATAACGAGTTGATCCAACGAGCTAATCGCCCAATCCCCCCAAAAACAAGACCGCCGTTGAAACGGAGCACACGATAATCCTTTAAATGCTCGCAGCCCTTTGTTCCCTCTTGTGCGCCCCCCTCCGCCCTTTTTGTCTCCCCACATACATGTTCATACACACACACACACACATGCTCCACCTCGGGGCTAATCTCATTGTTGCTGGCAATGTAGCCCTGTGATGTTTTGCCTCTAATTGATCCGCTGACTGGCTTTAATCTCATCTAATCTGCGCCGCCACACTGCTCCTGCCACCATGAGACACACACACACACACATTTAGAGGCCTCCCGTCTGTCTGCACACACTGAACTGTACACGCACATATTCAGTCAAACGCAAAATTATGTAAACACGTGCTATTTAGTAAAAGGTCACTTTTTTTATTTTGCCCAAAGCCAATGCGGTGCTTTAATATCACATGTCTGCCCAAATCAAGAGTGTCTCTGTTGAACTGTTTATCTCAATTTTTTTTATTTCAAAGGAAATAGAAATAATAAAAACAACTTTTGGGTCATGTCTACAACTCAGCGATCGTTTCCAGTCAGGTCCATCATTTTTATGACACCCAGAACTATTCTGTGGTGTATTGTTTACAAAAGTCTAGAGTAGTTGTCAAACAAAAGTTGCTTACTGACTGCCAAGCCAAATTTGCCAAAAGCTTATTTTTAATTAGCGTTAAAGATACTGCGTCACTCCTGATCACTAATTAGTTAAAGAACGTGGTTTGTGGTTGTATTCAGCAGAAATGTACAAAATAATGGTTGAAGCCTCCTTTTCTATCACTTCTGTGAGCAAGCCTGGTCTTGCACACACACACACACACACACACACACACACACACACACACACACACACACAAAACCCTCTCTAATACGATATCGGGTTGCCCCCACTCCCCCGGTAGGCAGCACCTCCATTTCCCAAGCGCTGTAATTACTTTAGGGAGCTTCCACATGGGCTGGTGTGCTGCTACACTGCAAAGCACAGACAAAATGTGTGTGCGTGTGAGAGATGGTGTATGTGTGTCAGATTGAACAGAGTGTGTGTGTGTGTTTGGTGTTTTCCATGTGTGTGTGTGTTTGTTTTCCAGTCACAGAGCCAGTCCCTCCTGCAGACTGAGTGAGTGATTAACTGGGTTTACGCCTAGAGGGTGGCCCTCTCATTAACACTCAGCACACATAAGACACACACGCACACACACAAACAAAACATTCTATTGTCAGTCTATTGTCGTTCCTTTTCCTGCCCACTTCCTGTTTGCCATTTGTATCCGCTCATTTAACAAATCGTTACCAGAACGTCGGTTGCGTCAATCAGAGCGCTGAAGGCCGTTTTGGGATGTTAGGTTACATGTCAATGCCTTAAAATCAAAGTTTTTGCATCACGCACTTATAAAAAAAATAACATAATTGTCACCTCCTCACATGTACTAAAGTCGTACCTCAATTTACGAGTGACCTAATTTAAGAGTTTTTCAAACTACAAACTGTCTCAAAAAATCCATATGAAAAGTCACACAAAATATCACAAAAATCACAAAAACATATTAAAAAAGTACCCTGAATGAATGCATGTATTATACCGCCCCTGTTGGCCAATGCACGTACTCCTCAAGGAGCAGCACAATTTCCATTGAACTGAAGCAATAAGAAAATAATTTTTTACCTTCTTTTTTTTGTTTCTCTTTTCCTACTAAAAAGCACAGTTCAATGATGATAAATGGCTTGAGATAAGAGTAGTTTGAGTTAAAAAAAAAAAAAGAGTATGGTCCTGGAATGAATTCAACTTGTACATCAAGCAACGACTGCATATCAAAATGTGTTTGATGCAATACCGTCTGTCTCCTCTCATTTCCATCCAGTACTATGAGATGTCCTACGGGCTCAACATTGAGATGCACAAACAGGTGAGTCATTGCTTCTGCTACATTATATTGTTGGCTAGCATAGCATGTTGCTTTTGCAAATAGAGGGATTAGCTACCACTGGGGTTTTGTTATTTTGTATTCATTTTTTGCCACTGCTTTTTAAATCATTTTGAGGCATATTTTCCCCGTCCATTGTACAAGCTTTACAGAAGTGGAATGCAAAGAAAAATCTTTAGTTGTAACAGGGAACGGAAGTCTGAGGACTTCCCTGTGGTTCCTCATATGTCAGCTGCTTGGGATGAAGCTCGGCAGTAATTTATGCTTCGGCTGCAGGAGGGAGAAGAGCGATTATGGACACACACACAAGATTGATGGCACACACTAGCAGGCATATGAGGAGAACCATGTTGGCTTTGACTCATGGACATATGTGAACATCAATAGATCTGATATAGTTTTTATATCATACACTTTACGTGTATTTTAAAAAATGCATCGTAAGAAGCAATAATTGCCTCATAAATCACAATTACAAGACCGGGGCCATCTATCTCCTTTGAGACCTTCCGAGAAGACGTGAGCTGCTGCATATGTGTGCTCACTTGCTCATGTGCTTTCTTTTGTTCTCCCTTTTTTTTTTTTGAAGGCTATGTTGTGAGTGTGTGCGTGAATATACTGTAGATATTGGTTTGTCAGTGTGTGTGTGATTTCTTTGTGTGAGTGGACGCGAAGAGGCAGTAGTTCCATTAGAGAGTTGAAATGGAAGGGGATGTGTGGAAACGAGCATGGGGGAGCGTTCATGTCGAGGCCCATTGTGCCCCCCCCACTCCCCCCACCACCCCTGACTCTATTTCCCTCCTCTCGTACATTTTCTCCTTCACTCGATCCCTCTTCATCGTCCTTCATTCAAGAAAGACTTCACTCCCGAGCCTCCTCCACGGCCGTACGCTTTCTCTCGTCCTCATTTCTCTTTCCGCTCGTCGAAGGTTGAGCTGGGAGTGATTTTACTTTTCTGTTCCGTTTCTTGAAGCTCTTCGAGGAAATCTGATTTGTACCGTGAAATGAAAACCGCACGCAATGGGGCCCTTCGTTTGTCAAAACAACCACTTTTATCTTAGGAAACGATAAAAATGGAAACATACAGGCCCAGGGTCACATGGTGTACAAGTGGGTGGTTAAGTCTGCCTCGCAGTGCTACGATTCAAGGTTTGAATCTTGGCTCAGACTAGAAAATCCTGAAATGAACGCAGCAAATTTTACAAGAGCCTCTGTGTTATCAGACTAGCCCGTTAGCATAATAGCCCACGCCAATCTCTATAAGCTGCACTATACGTCAGTCCTAACAAGTACGGTAACGCGAATATTCTCGAACACGTGTTCCTCTTTGATCCCCCCTCGTGAACAGATGCCTCCATTTTTTTACAATCGTGCCTCGTTTAAATTGGCATAAAAAATGCAGCAAAGGAGTCTCCGAGCCGAATTAATGATCCTTGAAACGGCGCGTCCGTCCGGCCTTTTGACGTCCACTTTTCTTCTTTCCCGACGCGTACGATATTCCTGCTGTCAGCGAGATGAGGCGCCGAAACAACACTTGAAGAAGTCTGCCAGAGAAGAACGAGTGGAGGAAGGGAGGGGCGGGGGAACAAAGCTCGGGAAGATGACAGGGAGCGGAGATAAAAGCGCCGGGAAAAATGGAATATTTGTTAGCTTGCGGCGAGTCCCCACAAAGACGTTTTTAAGACGTTCGTATGAACGTGTGTGTGGGAGCCGAGCCGAGCGCCTGATTGGAGGAGGCAGTCGTGCTCTGCATGCCTAATAACCGCTACTCTCGCCTCATCTCGCCCCGATTACGTTTTAACACCATTAGCGCTCATTTGCATATCTCTCGCTCGGATTGGGTGATTAGCAGCCAAATGTGATAATGGAGCCGTGTGTGAGGACGATAGCAACGCTTTTGTGTGTGCGAGTTTGAGAAGGTCATACCTGCTGTTGCTCATACCAATGAGCGTGTGCTCGGAATCACAAAATGGCTGTTTTCGTGTGTCGAGGGTTTAAAGGTTAAACGTTGGGTTATCTTCACTTTTTTCCCTCCCCGTGCTTTTTAGCACATCCCATGAAAAAAAACAACAACAACGTTCTCTGAACTGCTTTTTCTGAACGTGCTCTCGCCTATCCCAGCCATAATATTATTTTTTGTCTTGGAAAAGAATTGACCTAATTTTTGTTTACCCTTTCCTCCACAGGCTGAGATTGTGAAGAGATTAAATGGAATCTGCGCACAAGTCCTCCCATACCTGTCTCAGGAGGTATACACACACACACACACACACACACACACACACACACGACCCCCAGGCCGAGACCCTTAACATCCAGGCGTGAGAGCACAGCCTTGTTACTTCGACACCACGTTGACCCCTTCCCTCGGCATTCTCAATTTCCTGCCCCCACCTACCATACGAGTGTGTGCGTGTAATAATGAATAGCCGTGGGCTTCAGATAAGCCATTCTTATCTATCTCACCACTAGGGGGTTGATCATCACCATTACTTCACACCATCCATTCACTGATGTCACACCAAGCTTGTGTATGTGTGTGTCAGGGTGTGTGTGTGTTGGTAAGATTGATATTGATCTAACCCGTCCTCCCCTCTGTTCTTTCATTGTGTCCTCCCCCCGCCCATGCGCAGCACCAGCAGCAGGTCCTGGCAGCCATCGAGAGGGCCAAGCAGGTCACCCCCCCAGAGATGAACTCCATCATCAGGGTACGTTGATCCGCCGCCACGCCCCGTGGCCTTGGCCCGGCGCTTGATAATCGCTGGGAGGCGGCATGTCATTATCATTTGTATTCTTTTCATTCCAAGCGTTTATTGCTGGTTTGAGGGTACGGTGGCCACTTGGCTCAAAAACATCTTTCCTCACTATTGACCAAACGGGCTTCTCTCAAGGCTACTGGTCCTTATCGTCCCGCCCTGTTTACTATCACGCATGATCCATTAGCACCTTGGCGTGGGCGGCTTTGACGTTTGTGGGCGTCTGGAGTCTAAGTGGCGTGCGCTTGTGTTCCGTGTAGCAGCAGCTCCAGGCCCACCAGCTGTCTCAGCTCCAGGGCCTGGCTCTGCCCATGACCCCCCTGCCGCTGGGCCTGAGCCAGCCCAGCTTGCCCGCCGTCACCACCTCCTCCGGCCTCTTTTCCCTCTCCTCCCTGCTGGCCTCTCAGGCTCAGCTGGCCAAGGAGGAGAAGGCCTCGCGGGACGCCGCCGACAGCCACCGCGAGGAGGACGGCGACAAGTCTGACTAGGCGGTGCCCCCCCCCCCCCTCCCGGTCTATCTATCTATCTATTTCTCTCTCTCTTGAGGTATCACCGCCGAGACCCTGACTTCCGCTCTTCTCCGCGGGAAAAAAAAATTGGCCTCTGAGCTTCTCGCCAGACTGCGACTTTCTCCATATTTTCATGTCTCTTTTTTATTGAATGTTTTAATGATGAAGCTTCCTGCTCTTTATTCCTATTTCCTCTCTCCTCCTCCTCCCCCCTCTTTTCTCCTCCCCACGTTTATCACCACTGGCGCTGCATTCAAGACCGCTGGGAATCGAGCATTATAATAGAATTAGGCATGATAATAGGTTAATCAATCTTTTTTGAATTGATTAATCATTTCAGACCCGCCAAGCAACAGAAATGAAGCGCCCCTCCGAATTGCAGCTGATTTAAAATTTTCCTTTTCATTCCACTGCTTTGAAATGTCAATTTGAATTTGATTCATTGTTCAGCTGTAATTTTCCTGTAGAACGGGTTCTGATAGAAGCTGATGTCCAATTTAGCCAATTTCTAACGTTCCTATAATCTGATTGTTTTAGTTGCGTTCGGGAAATGTCAGCTTTTCCCAGTTTTCTTGAACGCAGCAATCATAGTAAGCGCGGCAATTGTTTATCTGGCCTTTCAAACTCCTAAATTTTCTTTCTATTACATTTGCATGTTTCTGAACATCGGAACTCCACTGCTACCCAAAACAGCAGCACCTATAGAGTTGCGTAAACAGCCCTGGAGTGGAATTGGGTTGTATAATTGTCTCAATTTAGATAATATTGTCCACCCAGATGGACTTTAAAGAGTTAAGAGTGATCCTGTTTGAAGTTGGTTGCTAACCAAAACAGCAGCAAGTTTTTTTAGTTTTTTTTTTTTAAACTTTAGCTTTGTGATATCCAGATTTTTTTTCTTGTTTTCTTAAGAGTGCTTTTTCCCGACAATTCATCTTGCAAAATCTTTTGATTCTCACACTTTTGTCTCTCAAAATGTGACTTATAATTTTTTGACTTATTTCTCTCAAGAATAACCCCCCCAAAAACATGTCACCCATTTTCTTTCTCTCAAAAGCGTACAACCAGAACTTTATTCGATTACATCTTTTCTACAAATTAGCACTTAGCATCATCCGTGTTTCCCGTCTCTCTTTCATGTTAGGCTTATTGTCGCCATACCACACATGTTAACGCATGATCCACAGGGAAAGCAAATTTGAGCTTTTTTTTTTTCTAGGGAGCTTTTTGTGATCAGTGCACTCGTTGGATTGTAGTCTATTTTAGTGGCTTCACAAGCTGCCATACAAAAATGAAAACAAAAAAAAGCTCATAACCCATTATCCTAAATAATAATAAGAATAACCATCATATTTTTCATACATTTCTTGTGGCTCTCCTGATAGAAAAAACCCTGATGTATTAGTTGACATAACTGGAGGTGATGACCTCAGCGTACACTCGGGCATGCATAGAGAGCTTTATGTGTACATACAGTATAATCTGGATGGTTGTTGCTGTTTAAGGCGGGTGACCTTTGCCCCCCCTTTTTCCCCTCTTCTCATCTCGCAACTTTTTAGCTCATAGCGTCAAGCATTGTAAGCTTTGTAAGGTCCTTTGATTTTTTTAATACTTATTTTGTGTATAATGTAAAACCTGAAAGTGGAAATGTTTTGTGTCCTACGTCATACCTACATTTAAACAACCACAAGGGGGGGAAGAGCAAACTTATCAAAAGTACAGCAGACATTTATGTGAAATAATATGAAATGTTGTGCAGTAAGGAAGGACTTCTGGTGCCTTACAAATAAAGTCAATCAAATCATAATTAGCCTTGCTCGCGCTTTTCTTTCACCTTCACTGAGTTCATGTCTTTTTCTTCAAAAAAGCGGCTTATCTAAAAATATAGGTCTAAAATTACTTATCTTAAAATTTCCATGCTGTGTATGTATAAAAATACATTTATTATAGTTTTGTTTGTCTAAAAAATTTGACTTTTCATTGTTAAAAAAAAGACTTTAGCTTGAAATGATTGGGGGGGGAAGCTTTTCATTATTTTTGAACAAATATGCCGTGTTGTTATTCCAAACAAAATTATAAGTTACTTGGAAAAGGACATTTAAAGATAACTGGACACCGTGATGTTTGTTGTTCCCTGTACGTCCACTAGGGAGAGCTCTTGTTTCACGTGAAGTATCGCCAAAGGTAACACGAACTCTCACTGACTTGCTGTCCCCTTGGCTACTCTCTTCTCACCTCTCTGCTGTCACACTTACTCAACTAGTTGTTGACACTTAAGACTTGAACATCCTAAAATAACCTTGAGGAATGAATCACTTGCTGCGTCACCACATCTGATCAACCCGTTTGTTGTCGATCAACTTGCCATTATTTCTGAAACCCCCAAAAAAGCACAAATGAATGCACATGATTTAGTGCACAATGAGAAGCGCCACGAGAGAAAAGCGCATTGATTAATCATGATTGACTCATTGAGAGCGCACTCGTCTTCCATCCATCCCTCCGTCCTCACGCTTTCCTTGATTACCGAGTCCCACTCCATCTCCGTTCAACCTTCCATCCTCACCCTGTCTTGCAGTCTATCACCACACTGTGACTTCCCTCCTCCTCCGGGGTGTGGGAGGGTGTCAATCATCCATCCGTCCATTCTTCTATCCATTCTTCCATCCAGCCCTTCATTATCCATCCATCTTGATATGATGTCTTGTATACCGTCTTTCTTTCCTGACAACATGTCACTCCCTCGCTCCTTCACTCGTACATGATTCATCTTTGTAACCTCAAAGCTTCCCTCTGTTTTTTTTTTTTAACTCTAAAACGTTGCTGCTGATGCGTTGGAGGCCATCTGTCATTGTCCCTTATATGCGTGTGTGTCTGTTTTCTTGTTTTTGTTTCTGATACAGCCCATTACACTTTTAATGTGTGGACATTTGTCTTTAAATTTTAGTGACCTCCTTTCGCCATTTTGGATTGTGTTTCTGCAAACTTGTTTTTCTGTATTTGCCATTGTGTGGACATTTGGTGCTGCATTTTCTCATAACACAAAAATGCATGGATGAGCTTTAATCAGTGTGTTTATATTTTATATCTTGGTGTGACACAAACCTTGACATCAAAACTGTCACTGCATGGCCTTTTTATCTGGTCCACACCAGGAAAATGCCATGATGAGCTCCTTATTAGACTGTGTGTGCAGGTGTTTGTGTGTGCTTGCAGGCGGGTGTGTGCGTCGGCCTCAGCTGGAGCAGCAGTCAGTGTTGACACAGCTCGTCTAATGCGGATGCTCCTGCTAATGCATCATGGGAAAGCGTCCTCTTGGCCTGCTTTTCTAATCTCCCAGTCTGTGCTTTCTGCACATATCCCCATAGCACTGTGTGTGTGTGTGTATGTATGTATGTGTGTGTGTGTGCGTGTGGCAGCTGCTTCTCTGCAGCAGCAACTGACCTTCTCTTCTCCCTTTTCTCACTCTTGCTCCTCCCATTCTCATGTTTCTATCTCCTTCTAACCATCTGTCCCTCTTCCTTTAACTCTCTGTGTCTTCCCATCCCTCTTTGCCTCGCATCCCTTCTGGTTGTCTCCATCGCCAGATGCATAGCCAGATGTAGCAACACATGTAGACAGGCACTATAACGGTCATATATTCTTTATCCTCCAGGAAGGATGATTAGTCTTGCTGCTGTTGTTACTGCTTAGAAATTGGTGGCTAAGGTGGGTACGCCAGAATGAAGCCCCAAAACCAAGAACCCTCCAAACTGCAAGACAGACATGCTAACCTTTGTGCCGGGTGTGTCCTATTGGTATCTGAAGTGCGCTTTCAAACTTCTGCTGTCTGTCAAAACAATCAAGTGGACCTGGAATGCTAAAACAAGAAGCGTCACAGGTGGTGGTGAATTGGTGCTGAGAAGTTCACTCCAAGGTCAGTCCGCCGAGCGAGCATCTAAAAGTGATGTGCGTCTCCTTTGTGATGTTCCGTATACCTTCTGGGCTATGTTGTTTGTTTCATCACGATCCTCATCACTAATTCATACACACATTGTACGACCTTCATCTATCATCCACAGCCCAAGTGTGAAAACACCTCCGGCTAACTGCATACAATAGCTGAAGCTGTAGCCAGGCCTCTTCCTGTTTTCTTTTTTTTTTTTTAATTGGAGCCTTCTTTTATTAATCCCAAAAAGAGAGTTACTTACAGTCATATATTCTTTATCCTCTGCCAAGAACAACAGATATTTGCATTGTACTGGTGAGCTGAGGGGAGTTGACCTCTCAATGAGCAGTCCTCTTATACTGCCCCCCGGTGGCCAAGGCGTATATACAGTGCTGACAAATCGTTTTGATTTGAAGTAATCCAGTAGTTGCACTGTTTGTTTTTTTAATGGAACGCTCCGATTCATCTGACCCATCTCCATCCACGCAGGCGTCCCATGAGCGTTATTTTGTGGTTTTCGTGCGGTCAGCTCATCGGTGAGTTTCCACTCGTCCTTTCTTGCTCACTTGCCCGTCTGCCGTGTAATTGAGGCGCTCCCCGCTGTCTCAATAGTGCGACGCGGCACCCAGCCTCGTTTATCATCCCGTAATTGCGACGTGCAGAAAGCCGGTCAGTCATCAAGGCTCCAAATGATGAATGCGATGACTCATGGGAGACTATTAGCGCACGTGAGAGGGAAAATATATATTTTTTGCGCACGTTACTACAACCTGAATCTGATTTTGATTCAAACCGAGCTGTTTTAAATGCGTGCGCATAGACGAGCAAGCAATGAGCACGTTCATCCAAAAGTGACATTGAGCGAGCATTGTCATCTATGTGTGTGTGCGTCCCTTAGGCTGGCGCTCGCTGCCTAACTGTTCCTCGGATGTCATCGGACATCGAGTCACCCTTTTCCACGCTCGCTCTACTGAGTGACTCGCCCGCCTCCATCCGTCCAATCAGTTCATTCACTTTGTTCTCCCTTTGTGCTCTTCAGTGGTTTGTGAGGCCTGTGCTGGCTTCTTACCACATTCTAAAGATCTGCATGCGAGGGTCATTGAGGTCTTGAGAATGCTGAGGGAGAATCCAGTTCATAGAGTTCCTTACATCAGTTTTTGCTAGCTATTGCGGTGTGTGTGTTTGTGTGTGTGTGTGTGTGCCCTCACTAAGGCCAGCAGTTAACATCAAAATATCCCCCTGAAGAGTCTCCCAAACATGGCATCATGAATTTTTCAACGCTGACATCCGCCATCTGCACCAAGGCCAAAACACACACATACACACACCACATGTGCCATGCATGTTCTGGGTATGATTCCTCACACGCATCTGCTCTGTTTCCTGCTCTTTCTCATCCTCTCTCTGTGCACCTGCTTGTAAGAAGCCCTGCTGCTCCAATATTACACTTACATAATGCATTCATTCTCTGGGTGTCTTCAAATTGACAAAAAGGCAGCCTGATAAATGTCATTCCTAGACTGAAACTTCCAAAGCAAGCTAAAACCAAAATCCAGGCCTCCATGTCAACTTATGATAACCTACATAAATGTGTGTGTGTAGCTCCCTCACAAGCAGCGAGTCCATTCTTTGCACCCTGCCTCACTTCTAATTAGTCGCACAACTGCCTTGTGCCAAGTTGGCTCAGAACTACTTTGCGTACTCCAGCTCGGGTGCCCTGCCTCACACGTACAATTACTCATACACGTAATTCACACGTAGGCGCTACACACGACACATAACGGGATATCATTGATATATATGTTCTCACACCCTCATTTGCATACTCTACATGCATGAATACAAATATACATTTCAGCATTAGGCTTCAAAATGGCTGGCTAAATTAAATATTACACACTTGCTAGACAATCACAGGAAACTAACCGTTGCTAGCGTGCCACCCGCGTTTATTAGTCATCTCGGGCTAAAATGATGACTTGAGTGAGCTACTTGCCGCCGCCTCACCACTCATCTTTCTTTACATCCTCGCGTGTCAGGGCAGGACAGTGAGTGATGTCGACGCCATTGTGCCGGCTCGCCTCATTTCCCCGACTGTCGGATCTTGTTAAAGCTCATTAATAGCGCGACGAGTCACTGTCACTTCTTTTGACTCACATGAGGACATCAGACAAAATCTCATTCCATTACCTTTTGATGTTTTGTTAGCACTAGCCTTGGTGCTAATAGCATTATTTAGACTCCTATAAAAGCACTTGAAAACAACAAGAGCTTTTATTTCTTCATCACTCAGTGAATTTCATCTAATGAGAATCCATTAGCCTAATGCTAATGGTTATTAGCATAGCTGTTACGGTAATGATTTCAAGGAACTAACACCAACGGTGAAGCAACACATAAGAGCATACAACAGAAGAGAATTAAAACTTAGTCTATTCATCCAAACCATATCATTTTGTCGAACGTAATTCAACTAGCTAACTACTAGCATACAATACGAAACGACATTGACAGGCGAACGGAAACTAGGATAGAATGTCAGCCAAACATTATTTATTCCAGATGATGCCTCGTATCAAAGCAGCAATGGCATTAATAATAAATCCAGTAAATACATCAGCACATGAACATCATAGGAGTAAAACAATGTGAAAATATGTCAATGTCAAACACACACACACACACACACACACACACGAGCGACACAGTTCTTTCCTGCTGCTGGGGAGCAGGAAATAAGTTGGATGCAGCTAATTCTGGCATGCGGTCCCTGCACATGTCCCACATATATAGTGTCAAAACATCACACAAAGGAAACAACACCCAAAGCAAACACACACACACATCGTTAAATGTTTGCGCTGCAAGGTTGCAAGATCATATTTGCTTGCTGGCATGAAAGGAAAGGCAACACCCCTCTCCCGCCTTCATTCAGGACATTCCAGTGTGGACAATTGTGGGTTAAATAACAAACGTTATGAGCCAGACCCTGAAAACCTGTTTATGAATTCATCTTGTTTTCCTGCCAAACCTGTCCTATTTACCAGAAGAAAAAAACACACACCTGTTTTCTTATTTTTGTGCTTTGTGTATAACAGCCCAAGTTGTCACAAAATGGCACCCAACAGACCCCACAAAAATTACCATATGGTGTTTGGGTTCGAGTTATAACCTCAGATGCGAACTAGCAACCCCTGCAGGTATGGAGGCTTATATTGGAGAGTTTCTCCAGACTTTCGATCCTTCCATCCACTGGATCAATTTTGCATTGGTCGACTGATTGTTGGAGTTAAATGCTGTAATCTAATTCTATTGATCACCAATCAAAAAGCCATTTGTTGACAAATGACTTTTTGATCGCAATTTGTTGGATTCTATGGATGTTTGATAATTGTGCTGTTTATGGTAAACCACAAAAATCCTTTTTAATTTTCTTACTGATGTCATGAACTATAAATATTCATGTATATTCCTAATGTCAGTGAAATATACAGCATGTGTAGAAAGTATTATGCTGTAAATTTTACCTTGAAAATCTTGTTAATAAACTTTGACTCATTCAATTAAGATTTTTAATGAGCTTGTAGCAAACAAATGAATGGTGCAACATCCTTCAAGAAATTCTCATAATAAATTATGATAAATAATGATATACATTGTTATATAATAATTGAATTAATACTCAAGCCTCGGATTTGAATGGAGTTTTTTTTCTTCCTCCCTTTTCTCGGCGTGTTATCTTCAATCTAGCCCATATAAAACAAACCGGCAAGGTGTGTTTGCCTACTGGCTCTTTATGTGTGTTCTTTAGGGGTTGAAATTAACGCTGGAATTTAGTGAGCGTTTACGTAGCGTGACTGACAGCCCACCGTGAGCGTGCGTGTGGTTTGTGCATGTGTGCGTGCGCGCGCACGAGCAGAATAATTGGAACTTCAATGCCCACAATCCCCACAAGACTCCTCAGCCCCCCCCCTCCTCTTGCGCTCCCAGCCATCTCCTCGCTCCCATTGGCCAGCGTCTACTATGACGTCGGAACCCAACGTGGGGTTCTCGCGAAGACTATTGGCTCAGCTTTGTCCAATTGGCGAGCGAGGAGGAACTCCCGGCCAGCTGGGTTTTTAAGGTGGAACGAGGAGATGGCGGCAGCCGAAATTGAGACGTAAATGCATCTTCCCGCGCTTTTCCGAGCTTGTTGTTACTGAACCAGGAAATGGAAGGCAGCGCGGCGCTCTTCACGACAGGTGACTTACTCTAAATGTCATCTTTTCTCATGAATATAAGTGAATATATAGTTATTTACATTCGTGAATATCCGAGGGATATAAGCCACACCTTCAAACAAAGCACGCTGCTTAATATTGAACTTGACCACGCTCAAACATTAAATACGGTTTATTTTTTACTAACCAAATAATTGTGCTTACAAATAACTAAAAGTTGTTTTTCAAGTTTAAGATAAACATTGCTATCATGTTCGGGTCATATTTGAGCGACAACTGCGAACACACGAGTGTACGTAATCACCCACCATTTGTTTCGAGTGCTTTCATGGCAGTCTATTTTTTTGTTTTTAATCGTCTCTCTGGCCAAAACGGTGCTCATTAAAGTCATGCTCTTAAAGTAAAACAATTCTATGGTCTTAAAGTAAAACAATTCTATCTAAAAATCATCTTTCCCCATTGAACTGAATGGAAATGCCATTAATTCGTCCCAGCAAAAACATAGTCATGACATAACAAAATTGAATGTAAAAGAAATCTCTTTTGTGTAAGGGTGGATGTTTTTGTATTGTGTTTGAATTACATTCCACCGTATTGTTGTGTAGAACCATGGGAACTGTTATTTTGTTCGTTGTCTGTTATCTGGTAGGGAAGTCCGTTTGCAAGCTCAATACAATTTCTATACAAAGTAAAACAGATTGAGGTGAAATTATGGGTTTATTCTCAATGATATCAGCGGCAAATCTCGTATCAGTTTTTTCCTGGGGGCAATAGACGTTGCATTTTGAAATACTGAGGTCACAATTCTCCTCAAATTATTATTTGTGCTTCAGTAAGGCTTCCCGTCTTGAAAGGCATTGAATTCATGAATACCAAATCAAAACCTTTGCTGGTATGAAAATGTCCTCCAGAAGTCTTGAAAATGTTAAAGCATGATGAATATAAGATTTGCTATGAGACAAGAAGTTTAACTTTAATGGAAGGGCGTTCCCCAGAAGTAGTTTGTTTCTGTCCCACATTGTATAGTTTTGTATGTGGCCATAATTAACACTTGTGGACTACCCTCTGGCTGACCCGCTTGTTATCAAACGCCTTACTGGAAACCCTGCACCCACATGCCAAGACGGGCTGCATCCAATTCACCAGTGCGGGATTAATGGCTGTTTGATCAAGTTCAAAGGCGGAGCTGCCCCGGATAAAGTCATTATGAAGCACTCCAAAAGACGTCTGGGCCAGGCCGGTGCTCTCAACATGGAAAGACTTTAAATAACGCAACTTAGCCTGTAAATAACATGTGCAAAGGAGGTAACGGCCGAGACAGAAACAGAAAGGCAGATGTGTCCTCGCGTGGGATGTTTTTGTGGACTGTTGTGTTAATGGCCTTCATGTTTGAGGTTGTGATTTTTAAAATAACATGTGGGCGCAAGGCTTTGTCACGTTGTTTTCTTTCTTGTCAATATTTTCGTAAACAGATGCGGCTAAAAAAGGGAGTTTGCGCCGTTGTGGGAGAAAACACAGCCGACTCATTCCCTTTAAATGTAGAAGCTAGCTAGCGGGAGATGAACTTCCAAGACTTTGACTCTCGATCATGTGACCATGTGTGACATTCATCCCGAAATAAAAATTACACTTGTGGATTATTTTTGGCAGTCCCGACATATAAATTTAGACTGGCCCGATGGGGCCAACATCTAAAGTTGGGTAGCGGCCCATCAGAGCGGCGTCATGGCCGCCGGCCATCGGGCCGCTATTAATGTCGAATCCATTTTTTTTTTCCCCCCTAATTTTTGTTCCAGAACTAACAGTTTGACACAAATTCAATTAATTTCTATAAAAATGAAGATTCCAATTGTCTAGAGTGTCATTTTTCAGTGCAGTGTAAATATTTCATGTATGTCACTACACATTGTAAAAACCGGGGCGGCGTGGTGTTATCTCCTTGAAAAACGGCGTGAGTAATAATATTGCGCCGGTGTGTGCGCTCACAGATAGCTGTCACGAATCACTGTATGAATGTCGGCGCGTTTGTTTGGGAATCTCAATGTCTTATCGGTCTTTGTGCATGACTGATTGCTCTCTCTCTTTATGTGTGTGTGTGAGACCATAACTGAGAAGCGAGCCATGTCGCTCTCTCGCTCTCTCTCTCTCTCGCTCTCCTTCTATCTGCTCCGTTCCACCTTAAGAGCAGCTTTAGCAGCCTGTCCTGTTTGTGTTGAAGCCAACAGGCACAATATATTACAGTCTAGGGCTTGCTGCTGAAAAGCCTGCTGGATCCTCCACTGACCTGCTCTTCTTTCCTGTTTTCCTCTCGTTCTTTTTTTTTTTTTTTTTTTTTACTTCCCATCATATTTAAAAAAACCAAAGCTCACTCACTCTCTGTCCTCCTCATCCCTCCTCTTCCATTCTGCAGCAGCGTGTCACAGAGGAGGAAGCCCAAGCTAGAAGAGGGAGACCATCCATCTGTGTGTTTATGTTTCTGTCAGTGGACGGCCGGGTGAAGAAGGGCCACCGAGAGACGTGAGGAACAAGAGGAGGGGGGGAGACGACCACGAAAAAGAAGAGAAGGAGAGAGGATGTAATTGTCACGTTTGGATCTTGAGTGATCGCAGCAGGAGGACGACTTGATAAGAGGAGAGCGTGGAAACTAAGTCTTGTGTGTTCTCATGACAGTGTTGGATACGACCGCATTGGATTGACTTTGCAAAAAGACGACAAAGAAGTGGACTTTGTGAACCAGTGGAGGGCAGAGGAGTGGAGGGCCAGGGGACTAACCTGGCCATCAAACGGACTGGAAGCCTCTCCTCTCCTGGGATCATGTACCCTCAGGGCAGGCATCCGGTAAGTTTTTTGTCTTTAAAAAAAAAAATTCAAATTTTGCGTCATACAGTCTTGGAAGTAAGTGTACGTGCTCGGTGTGTACTTTGTCCGTTCAAAGGCTTACTTAACCAGCAGCTAAATTCCTACGTATCCATTGTCACTTGTATAAAAAGCCTGCTGCGCCTTCGGTGACGTTAATGTGGCTGCCAGTCATGCAAAGTGAAATAAAGGTTAAATATGCAGAGAGTAGTAATAATAATAATTAAAAAAAAAAAATAGCTAGAGGGTGAATGACAGCTTTGGCTCAGTGTGGTATTTTTTTTTTCTTCTCCAGGCTTGCTTGCTATAATCAGATTTATTTGTCATTCTCCATGTCTGTGCTACAAATAGGTCAGCGGCCACTTTGCTGTGAGCCTGCAGACTGACTTACACACAAACACACACGCACACACACACACTTATGCATAACTATCACACAGAATTATGAATGACATTTCACAAGAGTCAGGCATGAGGAATCAATTATGTGTGCGCAGAGAATGCTAATAAGACTTAAAGAGGGAGGAACTGAAGAAGAAGTAACAAAGGCACAAAGTATAAGATGGGCAAGAAAAAAAAAAAGGAATGTTTTGAAAATGAAAATAAATGAGAGAAGGGCGAGTGGGAGCGAGCCTCCTCCGCTCTCCCAAATGACTTTGCGATAAAGTTACAGTCCAACAGGTCGACGGCCAAAATGTAACTCGCTTCCACTCGCGCACCATCTCTCCGTGACCCCCCCCAACACACACACACACACACCACCACAGCCCCTCCGCCGGCACATTTATTTATTTCTGGTACGGCAATGAAATGTGATCCATCCAAACACGCAGGGCGCTTTCACGTGTTTTGTGTCGACAGCTACACAAAGAGAGCACAAGTTGTGAATAACAGCAAGTTTAAAAAAAAAAAAAAGTATTTATTTTACATTACGCATGCCGAAAAAACCCACTGTGATATTATTCCGAACACGACTGCAGTTCATCCTGTTTCTTGTTTAGGCAATCTTCCTTTCCAAGTGCAGCTGGAATATTCATTTCCTGTTGTTCCGTCTCATGCAAATGCACTAAGTGCACGTCGAACGCTGCCCAAGTAGAAGAGCGAGCAAAAAGTTTATCAAAAAGCAAATATTGTTAGTCACTGTGGCTTCTGATTGACCGGCGATTCAATTGATTGTAACGTTAACCTTGGTGTGAAACAACAGAGGGCTGTTTTTCCAAGTAGACGCGTCCTTGCATGAAAATGTCCGACTTCCCGTCGGCCAGAGTGAACGTGACTTTTCCTTTCTGGGTCCCTGCGGAAGGAAATTTCTTTTCTAGATGAAATGGCAAAAGGCGAGATTCTTCTATTCAGACAAGTCGCTGGATATCGAAACCGTGTTAGATGGTATTTGCAAGCCTGTAATTGATTCCACTGGATGTTTGTGTGTCCACGTGAGCATCTTTCATGTTTTATGTGTGCATTTGCACCTCGGTGTCTGACGTGTTGAATGGCATTTGGAACCCTGTAATTGATTCCACTGGATGTTTGTGTGTCCACGTGAGCGTCTTTTCATGTTTTTATGTGTGCGTTTACCTTCTGTCCTTACATCCCCATGAAAGCGTCGAGGCACGTTTCTGATGTCAGAAGAGGTGCTGGCTGGTGTGTCATCACAATAAATGGAGTCTCGGTCCGACTTTAATTACCGAGTAGATTTGCTCGTGGCAAGGGGAAAAAAACATTTGCCATTAATGAGGACCAGGCATTTGTGAATGTGTGTGTAATAGAAGTGAGTTTTGCATTTTGTGCGGCTTTCTCTTTTTGTAACGATAACCATAGAACAGGAAAGTGATCTTATTACCATATGCAAGAGGGGCTAGTTTCCCGATTTATTAGGAGCAACCCTAATACAGTGATGTGTGTGTAATGAGTATTACGTTGACTGTCTTCATGTGTTCCAGCACCATTTGTGTTAAATTGTCTTGTGGCTAAAGCCAGGTCACTCGTAAGTTGACTTTTGACCTTGACAATTTGTCGTAATGGCTATCCTGCTATTCTCAGCAAACACTTTGCCAACCCAGCGACATTCAATCTAAAAGTTGTTGCACCGCCAGGTTGTTGAGCCGCCAATCTTCAAATACCTTTCCAAACTCACCCACTGTGTTTGCACATAACGCAATGTGAATCGTCGTGAGGAAACCGTTTCTCATATCCGTCCTCCGGTCCTAATCACGAGGGGCGCCAACACTTGGCATTTCTCATCTCTTCATGTGTCTTTTGCTTCTAAATATTTCATCACGCGATGATTATTTCATGCTCTATCCGAATGCGCCTCTGCTTGTCTCCGAGACGTCCTCATACAAAATGAAGAGCGAGGCGTAAAGAACGATAGCGTCGAAAAGAGAAGATGCCTTCTTGCACAGGCATGCCCGCGAACACACGCGTGTTGGTTGCTGGAGCGCACCGGAGGCGAAACGGCGGGCGGGAGAGGAGGAAGACGGGCAGACGGATCGAAATATTTCTTACCCAATCGCTCGCAGATGAGCATCTGTTCCGCACTTGAGCTGATTTGAGCCCAAGTGAGGGACACTAAGAAAACCTCAAGACGACAATTTGTGCTGACGTCAGCTGCAGTGTCACTTTATTGCTGCCCGACCCAACTCAGTAAAATTTCCATCGGCAGCGTGACGCGCCTTTATTAATCTTGTTGTTTTGCCTTTGCATGACTCGGCCATTTTGAATCAGTCCAATATAGAGCCGCTAAGATGACAGGTGATGGCCATGGCGACGGACGGACGGCCTCCACCATCCCGTTATGCGATCGAGTCAAAACAGACGTCCTTCCCCCCTCCTCTTGTTTACCTCCCTCCCTCTCTCCCTCTACTCGCCATAGATAATCCTCCCTAATTCTCTGCTTTGCGTGTGCCAAGCTCGTCCAAATTGTGATTGACTGCTGTCCCACATGGCGTGTGTGTCTGTGTGTGTGTGTTAACCCCCCCGCCTCTTCGTTCACATCTACCTTCGAGATTAACAGGATCAGTTTGTGGTATCTGATTCCCTACAACGGCTGCATCTCACACACACACACACCGTCTGTACAAAAATACAGGAGGCGAGAGGCTGTTTTTCGGCCCTTGGTGACAGCCTATGGAACCCCCAAACAGTCTGCGTGGCCATCTGGCACAACACGGGACTGAGCGCGCTCAACTTCAACAACAAATGTTTGCTATGGCCTACATACGCCGCCATTATTTGTAAATATTGGACCTTTTCATCTCAGTTTTGCCGAAATGACCTGCTACGAGAATCCCTCTGTCATCATCTCGCTCTCGTATGATGTACTTTGTGTCCGTCTCGACTTCCTCGCCGCTCCGCCTCGTCTCGGCTCACTTTAGCTCAGCTCGACGGATTAATTACTGAGGGAAGCCCGCACATCTCTGACCTCCGCCGTCGAACTAATTGAAATCTAATTGAATTGCGCTTGTCTAGACTAATGAAGCTCGCCACTGAAACCGCTAAACTTTTTGTTTTGGCTAACGACCTAATCGCCATAAGGTCATCGTAAACGCATTGTGCCGATAGCTTCGACTAAAAAAAAAAAAAAAATTGTACTTGGTCTGAATGATGAATTCGTTCTAATTCCCGACATCCTCAGTTGTTCCTCCACACTCGTGACAAACATGGAGGACGACAACTGGTCCCCCGAGAGTTGTTTTGTTCTGTTGCTTTTTGTTTAGCTTTTAGCAGGTGCCTTGATTTCTCCCTGCGATATTCTAATGACGTTTCCTCCCGTCGCAGCTCTTTGTAGGCTAGAATACATTAGCGCGCCGCGCAAGAAAGCGGGGAGGATGCTAATGCAGAAGAGCAGGAGGAGGGAGGGAGAGTCATTAGCGGAGGACACTGCTTTATGATGTGTGGAAAGAGGAAGTGACCTTTCCTCACTTTCATCTTGGCGCTCTCACACATACACCAATGCCAGAGGGCACGGGCCATGCATGCACGCACACACTGCTATATGTTATATTCCGTTTCATGGCATCAAGTGACACACATACACAGCTGAACGTCTGTCTTTTATCACGTCTTCACGTCTGTCCTTTCTCTCCTGCCAAGGTCCCCTTGCAACCTGGCCAGTCTTTCAAGTTCACCGTCCTGGAAACTCTGGACCGCATCAAGGAGGAATTCCAGTTCCTCCAGGCCCAGTATCACAGGTAGGCATGTGGACGATAAAAAAACTTACAGTACATCTGTCAGGTATAATCAATCAAACAATCAAAATAAAAAAAAAATTTAAGACGGGAATAGGTCAATTATCCACCCCGCCACCAATTTTTGCTTTTTTAACGCATGGCAGCAATTTTTTTTTTCTGTTTGACTGTCTCCTGCAAATGTTGCTAACCACCTCATTTGCATATCCTTGTGTGTCCTTGTGCAGCCTCAAGCTGGAGTGTGAGAAGCTGGCCAGCGAGAAGACAGAGATGCAGCGGCACTACATCATGGTGAGTTTAAGTCACGTTGTTAGTTTCACTGTTTTTTTCAGTCAATCAGTATTCTTTGCTTCACGGTTCCTACAGTTGTAAATTGGTGAATTAACTTTTAAACCAGTGCGGAGAATCCAAATCAAAAGTTCCAAATCCATTTGTTAGTTGAGAAAGACTGTCAGAAATCAAACGTGTGACATCATGGTGTAAATATTGCCCATCCAATCTTTTTATGAACATTTAAACAATCGTTTTGTGTTGGGCTAAAAAGGCTCAGATTTGATCAATTGAAACAAGATGGTTATTTCAGTATATTGTGAGATTTATGTTTAATATTGCGCCTTGGGGGTTTTATGTGCGTCGGTGCAATAAAGGTTGGGAAGCACTTGTTTCGGCAATGTAACAAGTGTCCTGTTCGCTCCGCTATGATTATAAATCACTAAAAAGATGATCAATGGTTGTTGGCCTCATGGCACGATCTGAGCTTGCTTTATTCTCGTGGATGCCCCTCGGAATGCACCTTTCAAAGTTCTGTAGTATATTTCTCCGTTTCCACCCTGCAGTCATTTTTTTTTCTCCCCCCCTGTTGTTTTTTTATTTATTTTTTATTTTTTTATTCGTAGTCTCGCAGGCTGAGCTCCTCTTTGTCGGTGTCTATGTGTGACTAAAGGCTCATGTGTATTGTAAGCCTTTGTCTGTGGTACAAAATCCACGCAGAGCTGAGTAGAAATTTGATATGCACCGTCTGCAAAGCTGCTCGCCTTTCATAAACCTGGGAGGGCAGGCCGGATCAGGACTTTAAGCTGGATAGACGCGCAGATGGGAAGGCACGAATTTAAGGATGGAAAGAGATGGTGGGATCAATTTTACAGGCTGAGAAACAAATGATGCAGACAGAAAAAAAAAAAATCAATTTTCTATCGTTAGGGTCATGGAGGAATTGGGATTTCGAGTCGTCAGCTAATCTAATGTAAGTTTTTCCATCATGTACGTGCACTTCCTGTCCATCCAGGTTAGCACGGCCGACACGCCAGGCTCTTTTATTTGCAAAGCGGACTCTCGCCATTGTGCTTCTCAACCAGGGTTCAGAGATGACAGTCAGCGTGAAGAGGAAGAGGAGGCGGAGGCAGTGGAGGGAAATTGAGGCTCAGAGGAAAAGATAGCTTGAGAGAAAAATGGCTCAGTGTCAGGCTGGAGAGAAAAAACGAATTGTGGATTGAAAGACGGATGGGACTGCAGGAAGAAATGGTGAAAGATAGCGACGTGGAAGAGTCTATATGCACAGACACGTAAATAATGTGAAGCAACAACGGACTGGCTGTGCCCACAGAGGAGATAACCCAGAAGGCTATATTTAGCTCGTTAGGCTTGTCATCCACACTGAGGCCCATCCGTGTTTTTGTGTGGTTGGGGTATTGGGTTATTTTTTTTTTTTTTTCTGCTCTGCTCGCCATGCTGCACTGCTCCCACCGTTACTGTTCATCACTTTTTGGATCTCTGTATACCCGGCAGAGGCGCAGGATGACATCAGGCGTTATTCTGTTGCGAAGATGATTTCGAAAATCCGCATGTTTCTCTTTCTCATGCTAATTTGTAGTCTTCCATACATCTTCAAAATACGCTGTTGCCGCAGGGAAAAATAAACTGCTCCGAGTTGTGCATTTTCTTCAATGGCAAATGATGTTTACGAGCGAGAAAGGCTGTCAAGGTCTTTGGAAATACCAATATGCGCCTTTTTGTCCCATTGTGGAATGGAAGTCATCTTTTCCCGGCCAATAGGGGGAGCCGTGGAGCAAGTATCGCTCCAAATAATTGCTCTCGTAAACCAAGACTAAATTCGGAACTGATGATGGTGAAGGCTAGCGTAAAATTGCTTCCCAACAGTTTGGATGAGATTTGTGCGGATTGCATTTGTCTTCCAAGAATGGCGATTTAGGTTCTCAGGATTTAAGAGGGCCAGATGCAAGGGAGGGATTGATGTTTAAGAGCCTTAAAACAGTCTGACCAGTCTTAAAACAAGGCTGGTACAAAGGATTAAAGGGGGGGGGGGGGGGGGGGAACCAGAGGTCTCCCTTCGAGTTCCTCCGTGTAGTGCTCGTGTTGACTCTCGCTGTCTGCTGATGGAGTCCTCAATCGCAGCTCGCTAACCTGACCTCCGGTGCGCTTTCGACCAACCCGCTAATAAATGATTTAACATGCTGTCAGCGTTTGCGAGTGGGCGGCTAGATGAGCGAGACAAGCTCACCCAAGAGACGCCAAAGAACAATGCATTTGCAAAAGCTTTTACACACATGCTTGCCCCCACACACACACATAAATACACACACATATTCACACGTGTTTAAATGGCACTCCCACACACCATGTTTTATGAATCCAGACTTGCACGAGAGGTTTGTGGTGTACCCACATCAACGCCCCTTCAGATAAAACCACCTTAACACTCAGAATGCTCCTTTTAAAGCGCCAGCTTTCCTTGCATAACATAAGTCAGAGTTAAAAGTATTTTTTCTCTTCCAGTTTGCTCCATGAAAATACGAAAAAGAGCAGGCTAATATTGTACTCTATAAAAACACACACGATGAACTCAGAGACACTGACTAAATGAGCTGCAGTGATTTTTTTTTGTTGAAAAATATATGGCCATGAGTACTGCTGTATTGTCTGCCTACATGTGTTGCGCCACCCTTTGTATTCAAATAGTGGTGTCTTAAATGGTTGTAACAACCGTGACACCACTGCTATTCGTAGTTGGTTGTTTGGATGCTAGCATCAAGCTAAGACAGCTGTCATATGGCAAAGCTCCTGTGCAATGATAAATAGGAGGAACACACACACACACACACACCGTTTTGTGTGATCTGTGGGTGGCCACTGTTTGTCGTTCGTGCTTAATGATGTCAGCCAGGTGGTTTATTGACCGTGTGTTATGCGCACACACACACAACACACACGTCAATGGTCTAGATTAACACATACATATTAGTGCTCTTATGCAGTGCAGAGTGCAGCAACTCACCACAGGCATTATATAAAGGAACGTGCTGGGGGATGGTGGCAGTTATGAAGCTATTAAAAAAAAAGCATAGTTGGGCATTGTGATTTTAGCTGCAGTATAATTAGTATTATAAAACCTTTGCAAGTAGTGCACTTACGCAACAATGCTAAGCACTTAGTGGACACTGAAGCTACTTCAATGCATGTGATGTTGTTTGGTTCTTTGCAATCCTGGTTTGAACCCGCTGTAATTTATGCTCATGTGAAAAAAAAATGTATAAATAACATTTGCCGTCACTTTTATTTTCATGAGGGAGCTAATTCTGACTTGATGCAGAGATTTTCTTATCTATTCAATATATTCGATTGTAATCGTTGCAGCTCACCGGCGGCCCTCGTGAGAAAAAAACGGACAAATAGATGAAAGCATGCCTGACAAGATGGCCTGAGTGAGAGTTGAGTGTAGCATAATAGTAGCAGTGAAGAGGCCGACAGAGTAGATGGCCAGAGAATTAATAAGCATAGACAGACAGGAATCGAGTTAAAGAGAGAGGTGGCGGTAATGATGGAAAGGTGAAGGAGAGACTGATGAAAGATGTCACCGAGGTGAAAGAGACTGTACAAAGTGAGACGTCACATGCTTTTTATGTAAGAAAGCTTTTAATAGCTTTGAGTTGTCAGGTTCCATGTGCCGAGTGTGTGTTTCCATACGTGAAAGATGGTTTTTTTTTTCTTCATTTGAGAGCGTGTCTTCGAGTGCGACAGGAAGCGAGCGCTAAGTACGCAACGGCGCTCGGTAAGCAGGAGAGCCGACGTATTCAAAGCTGGGGAAGGAGACAGAAAATTGACAGATGACAAAGACTGAATAAAAAGCTAAAAACAAACGAGGATGATGACTCAACAGAAAAGGAACGAAAGGATAATTGGCAAGAGGGACAGAGAGCCATTGACAGCCATTTGAACAGGGGTGTGTAGACTTTTTATATCCACTGTATATACAATACGGCCAATAACTTGAATAGACAAAACCTGTCTGAGGAGCTGAATGGGAATACGTTTTTTTTTTTTTTAATTTGTATAACTTGGCAAATTATTTGATGAAAAAAGTCTGACGAGTTTGTGTCGTCTTGTGTTTCCGCAGTATTACGAAATGTCCTACGGACTCAACATTGAGATGCACAAACAGGTAAGAGAGATTTTTCTTTTCTTTTCAACACCGTTTGCTTGCTGAACATTGCTACATTTGTGTGTGTGTTTACTGAGTAGGCGAAAGGTGGTACTTTTTTTTATACACTCAAACAAAATGCTTATCTTTTGTGTGGGTTTTTTTTTTTTCCACTCAATGGCTCATACGCCTCCATATTTTATAACGAGGTCAGCAAATTAACCATCACAATAATTTTTTTTCGAAAACCAAATGCAGTCAGTTATAATTAGCGCTGGGTTTTGTTTGAACGCAAACCAACAAAGGTGACCACCTTCAAAACCGCAAACGGGGTTAGCGCAAATCGTGATTGCCGCAGCGGTCTCGCTTGTCGGCGAACGTCAGCGGCGCGCTCTTCAATAATGTTCCACTTTGCTCAACGTTGGAAAAGCAGCTTCCAATGCCGTCAAACGAGTGCTCCCGCAGTCTGCTATTACCCCGTAATCACGCTGTCATTTGTCAGTTACGGTAATTATAGAGCGCCAACGTCTAAACTGACTTTCCGGCGAAATAGTTGCCGCACTTAAACGCAGCAGTTTGTCCGTCACAACGATCAAGGCTGCCTGCCATTTTTGCGCGCCGACCCAAAGATGCGGATCACGTTTGAAAACAGGAAAGCCATTAATTACTTTTTATGACAGATTTGTTGCACAAGTAAAGCAAGACACATGCATAATTCCGGTGACAGATGGATGGGTCGCCTCGATTCCAAAATCTGACACCAGACACGAGTATCGACAGAGAAGCGCAAGGGAAAGGAACTCTCGGGAGAAGAAAACCAACAAGGTCATAACTTTGGATTGGAAAACCACATTTAAAAAAAAAAAAAAAAACCTCACTCGAGGGATTGAAACAGTCGCGTAATGTGTGTTGAGTTCATCTTGTTGCTGAGTTGAGTTATGAGCATTTTTTTTTTTATAAATCTGGCATTGTGTGTTTGTGAGTGGAAAATAAACCTCAGAAAAGCACCGCAGCTCAAAGGAAACATTCATTAGATGAGAACGTTCTTGGAAATGATTCAGTAACCAGCGCTAACACAGCAGTAGAGTAGGAATGATAGCAACCTAGCGAGACTAAGCGGTACAGAAAATGGACGGATGTGTACAAAAAAATAACAGGCCATAAGCGTAAAACAATCAAAGTGCGGCTGACATATTAGCGTAGTAAGCGTCAGAGGACGAAAAAGCAAAACTTTGACGTTACCTCGTATCCGGGGAAATAAACACGGTACTAAAGACGTGGAAAGGATCGAGATAAATTGAAGCGATGAAAGAGGGCTGCGTAAACAGGAAAGATGGAGATTAGGAGGCGATTGATAAAGACCTCTGAGAAGAGATGAAATGAGATGAAGCCAGAAAAGAAAGCAGCGGAGGGTGGAGGAACGGAGGGAGCCCAAAGAGAGACATCAAGGACCCGGGCGGAGGAATAATGAATCATGAATACATTTAATACTATCTGCTCTTATTTCCTCTCCTCCTCCTCCCGCTTAACATCCTGTTATCGCTCTGTCTTCCTCATGCTCATCATCATCATCCTCATGAGCGGCGTGGCCATTGCGTGTCCCGGCATTAATTGAGCCGTAACATCCCCCATCTTTGCTCCCTCAGTGCTCTTCCTCGCCTTCATCTCCTTTTCACAGTAGATTTTAACTATACGAAGGCAGCGGATATATACGCCGCCGCTTCTGCCTGCAGCCATGTGACTCTTCCGACAAGCTTGAACAGAGCCCCCCCCCCCTTCTATACACTTTGAAATTCAAACATGCACTCTATACGGTGGTGGCTCAGCGAGTTGCTCCAATGGCCGGGCCATGCATGTTACGCCCCGAGGAGTGTGGTGAATGCATGAATGAGGCGGAAGGCTTTGCTGGACCAGTCAAGAGTGCTCATAGACTACTGCAGTGCAGTCTTGGAAAAAAAAAAAAAAAAGAACAAGTGGTAAGAGGGAATAAGATATTTCCTCCCTGTCATCAGAAGCTGCCTTTGTGGGGACTTGTGAGTAGGGTGCCCCCGGCTGGCCAGTAGCAGCAACACCCACACGATGGAATTTTGAAAAAAAAAACATTAACCATGCTGTTCCACTCCAGTCCTGCAGGTGGAACTAATGAGCATTATAGAGATCCTATTCCTTCATGACACATTTGATTTAATGTAGATAGTTCCAGCATAATGAAGATGGACTGGTTCTCTGTATGCTTTATAAGTGCAAAGTGTTCGCCGTTCGATTTCATGTCATTTGCTGGTGATTTATCCTCAAAAGTCATCCCTGTTTTCATTTGAATTGCTGAGATCAAACCGTTCTCTCTCTGTCCTTGTAAAACCTTCGCAAATACCCCCCGGGACAATTTAACGGGCAGGAACGTGGTTCACATTACGATGGCGTTGGATCACTTTTGCTTTGCCTGGAAAAAATAACTTCTTACCTGATTATTAATTTTAACCCGTTTATCACCTCCCGAGATACGAAATGAATACAAATGTACTAGAATACGGCAACAAAAGCACAAAGCTCTCCTAAGAACCGGACAGGACAGTCGGGATGCTCCGCAGGCCAGGCCTTTTTCCTCTCCCGAGGACGCACGGAACAGCCGACTGTCCTTCCTTCCTGCTTGCCGCTTTCTGTGTGTGTCTGTGTGTCCCGAGTCACTCAGCCGTGCCTGCAATTTTTTTTTTCCCACCGTCAAGAGTGTGTGTTGAGCAGAATTTGGCTTGCGCTGTGACCTGAATCCTCATCTCATTTGGAGGAGGGAGAACGAGCGAGTGAAAGATAAAAAGAGAGAAAGAGAGAGAGATGCCTTCAATTTCAACTCATCTTTTCATAATAGGATTGGACTCTCTCTTTCTTCCTCAGTCTCACTTCCCGTGTCGTGTGTGGGTCACGTTAGCTCGGGAGCGGTCAGATGACTTCATGCGTCTATTTCTGCCGTTTAGTTGGACTCTTCTCTGATCACTGATGTGTGATGACTCTTTTTGCACATGTTGCCACCACGTCTGTGTGTGTCGAGATGTGTGCAGCTTTGATAGCTCTCTCTCTCTCAGTCCTGTGTGTGCGTGTGTAAAGGAGCTCATTGGTGAATAATGAGACGAAGAGAGATGGAGCAGGATGGAACCCTTTAGAGGTGACACAAATTAACGTAGTAGGCAATCAGCGAAGGAAAAAGGGAAGCGAAAAATGTGATGGAAGAGAAATTAACTGCAGAGAAAGCGGGATTCACGGCGAGCTCGCCTTTTAACATAATGGCTTTGTCACTCTTCTAGAGGAGATTTTCTGTAAGGGGGGGTGCGGGAGTGAGCAGGAGAATAAGTCTCCATTATACTTTGAATATCTAGAATGTAACATTTATTTCAATTCAATTAGATCACTGTCAGAAATTAAACCAACCTAACCAAGGATGATTTCATTTCTTGAGTTATGATTCCCATTTTCCCCGCTGCATTGTGCTGCACGTATACGGGCCCGTCTGTGCAAGCTGGTGAGCTGCCATGGTGCGGCTATGACTAATAGCTGGAGTTATAATACAGCCAGAGAGAGAGAGAAAGGGCGAGAGAGGCTTGTGAGACTGCCACCACCGCTGGAGCACCGCAACATTTGGGTCTCGCACTCACTTTGCCCTAGAAAAATTCCCTGTGTGTACAACTCGTGTGTATTTTTAGAGGTGGCTGTTGTGGGATTCTCATCGTTCTTACGGTCGCACTCAATGTAATGAATGTGTTAGCTTACTTTATGGATGAAGGATCAGGCTAATGCAACCGTTAATATGATGTGTGTCTTTTTCCAAGAGCTGTCATTCAGTAATTATCACGCGGCCATCTCAGAATTGATTTCTCTTTGTCGGCCATTTTGAGGCTAATTTCATAGTCGACAACGCTGTACATTTTCGCAAGCACGTTAATCTTGAGTTGATTTAGAAATTGTTGTCTTCCATTTTAGACAATCCAGCCTTTCGCTTAAGAAATTTAGCGTGTGAGCTGGAGTCTATCCCAACTGATTTGGGGTGAGAGGTGGGCGACATCCTAGATTGGTTCCGAGCCACTTTCAAGGCACGTATCAACGAGCGGAAAATTACTACATTTTTTATTTTGTGTTTGGTTGGATCATGGCAGCTGTATTCAATGACGACACGAAATTCCTCTTCATGGGCGCCAGCGGCTGGCAGAAACGTATATGTGGGGAAAACTTTGCTCATCACACGCTCGACTTCCTTCAAACTCTGCACACTTGCGTGGTGTTGCATCTTTTTCTAAATGTTTCTTTCTCCTGCCTGGTCGGCTGCCTGTCTTCTCGTAGTTCTATGAATCTTGTCTTTTTGTGTACGTGTGTGAGCGCTGGTGGCTTTCATGCTGGGAGGCTTTGCTTGCTCTGCACACATCTCTTTGTACTGGATGTGTGCACTTCTCTGCTCTGTTTGGATTGCTTTTCTGTGTGCGCCCTTCTTGGCTGCGTGTGTGCGTGTGCCTCATTTTGTGTGTTTAGCTGTATTTATACGTGCTGTGTGTGTGTGTCTGATTGTTCGTGCTTTTGGTGTATGTGTGTGCTTTTTTTTTTTTTTTTACTTCCTATTTCCCTTCTTCTCCCCCCATAACAGCAGGGCTATCAATCAGAGGCAAGGGAGGAGGACGAGAAGCTGGCGTCATGCCAGGGAAGACAGGCTGGCACGCTGCCCAGAGGAGGGAGGGAGGAGGAAAAATGAGGCAGGGGAGGAGTGGGGGCAGAAAAGGATGAGAGAGAACGAGAAGGAGGACAAGGAGGGAGAGTGGAGCAAGTCCAAGGAAGCGAGAGAGGAAGAAAGTGGCCGAGAGAGATACAAATGAGCAGAAGGATGAAAGGTGGTGGAGAGGAAAAAGATGATGTCACTGAAGTGCTGCGAGCCTCCAACAGCAATCAGTCTCTGATTAGCGCGTTAGCGGCTACAAATATTGACCTTTTGCAAGCGGGGGGATTACGTAAGAGTCACTGCGTGTTTGTATAGAGATTATTCTCACAACTGTTTAGGGGATATTTACATCATTCGAAAGGGCCGCATTTTATTTTTATTATTTTTTACACGTCGAATGCCTATCAAAAATACCTCTAAAAATACAAATATGATTTCAAAATCCTCACAACGTTCGCCATCAGATACAATAAACACAACTTCGCTCAACATTGTAAAAACACGGATGCAAAGATCTCTTCCGAAGACCTCCACGCTAACCCTTTTTGTGAATTCCTCAGATTGATTTGACATTTTCTGGCATTTATTTGATAGCCCCCCCCCCTTCCAGTGCAAGTAAAAGGTGGCCATTTTGAGCAAGCCTCAGCTCCCGCAGGGTCAACGGTGTTCGCTGCAGCAGTCGATCACAAGGAGGAGAGCGCCTTGTGGCAGAAATAGAAGAGATGTTAGCGATTTTTCAGTCAGCGAGTGGGATGAAACACTCGCCTTTCTTTTCCGATCACATCGGGCGAGTCGACGGGTTGTCCTTGATGGCGGGCCCGAAGCCCGGCGGGCGCCGAGTCGCCGACACGGAACGTTCAAGCTACGTCATTCTCTGCAGCTGTTGTTTACTTTTTCAAATATACCCACAAGTGTACATTTCCTTCCCACCTGTCTTACTTTTTCCTAGAATCCATTTTGACAGCCATTGTAAAGCTGACGGGCACGTGTAAACTTGTTTTTTTTACGACGCGGGCGGAGAGGAAGTGGGGGAAACATTAGAACTAGCAAAGTAAGCTCTGGAGAGCTTTTCCACTCTGGGTGTGATTCTGGTCCACCGGGCCAGGTGCTGGTGTGAAAACAGACTTCCTCACTCTTCTTGTTTGACAAAATCACCGCAATCTGAAGCCGCGGGGTGACCTTTCAAACCCAGCATAATAGCACCGCGACCGGTGTGGAAAAGTCGAGTATGCTTAAGGAAATTGACAAACAAGACAATCGGAATGACGGCGGAACAGCCCAAAAAGTGGTTAACAAGTCAAATATCACTTTGTTGTATTCGAATGAGCAGGCACAAAGCACTGTTTTTAATTTGCATTGCTGCTGGCGTGAATAGTTTCCATTCTTAATGTTGATAGGTTGCTTCACATTCTCGCTGCTCTTCTCCACAACCACACTCCAGCTCCAACCGCAGCTTAAACCAATGAATGCGCCTTTTGTGATTGAACGTTGCACTTGTGTAACACGTGTGTGTGTGTGTTACACACATTCCAGGTCGTACTCGACATAACGAGACACTGATGGTATGAACACTTTCTGGGTGCGATGATCTAACCAGATAACGAGTGTGAGCGTGCTGTCAGTCAGTCATTGTGTGTGTTGTGTGTGTGTGTGTTTTGTTTTTCAGGCTGTGACACGCTAATATGTAGCACAACCTCAAGAACAGCGTGTCCTCCTGGAACTAATTCTTGCTTTCTCCTTGCATCCATCATTTCCTTACAAGATTATTTTCTCCGTTTTGTAAGACAATAACACAAAGGAAATTGTTGTTCAATGGAAAGTTGCCGTCCTTATTGTTTTCTCACCTCCACTTTTTTTTGGGGAGAATCTCAAATCGACTTCAAGCTTGTCTTTCTCCCTGTCTGCGCAGTTGGCAGCTTATCTGCCCTCAGGTGTTTATCGACACCCCCCATGTCTCTCTCTCGCTCTTTTCTTTGTATCTGTTCCTAGCTCCATCCGCTCATCCTACCATCCGTCCAACCTGTGCCAGCATTCCCTGGTGGCTGTGCCTTGGCAGGCCCGCGGACGGGCATCTCTGCTCATGTTTGTGACACCTGGCTCGGTGCACACTCGGTTGCGGCCGAGCCCACTTTTGTGATGGTGCAGAAGCCCCGCTGGCTTTTTGGCTGCTTTCGCTCCATAGCGCTGATCCTCCAATATTCATACCCAACCCTCCAAAAAAAAAAGAATCTGTTTTATCTGTTGCTGCTGCTATTTCTCCTACGTGAGATGGTTTGTTTTGAAGGAAGTGTGTGCGCCAAACCAATTGTCCTCCTGCAAACAGTTTTTATGTTTACTGAAGATTATTTATGTATTGAAGTAACACTCATACCTCTCGTTGTATAAAAATAAAAAAGCCCGTCTCGTCTTGCCAAAGCTAAAGTCTTCCCAATTGCGAACATGACGTAGCTCCAGCCCCATTATTGTCTTCAGTCAGTTTGGCAAGTGGCTGATTGAATTGTTTCCAGATTGCGAGAGCGTTTGCCAAGTAGGAGACGCTTGCTCGTTTGCAGATGTTTGTTGATTCAAACACACACGGCCTTTGTTAGCCTCTGTTCAGATGATTATCAAGAGCAAAACTATGCGGCCTCGATGCACTCGCAACCAAGCGAGTCCCTCGTGCCTTGCTTTTTATTCCCGTTATGTAGTCAAAAAAAGAGTTGCCTCAAAAGCACAAAGAGGAAAAACTGCCAGTTTAATTTCCACATCCCCGTACACTTCTCCACAAATCCATCCCGACATGATCCATTTTCTTCTATAGTTTGATCATGTGACGCCGCTACAATGCTTTCATAAGATCTTCAAGAAGTCGGCCCATTTCGTGCTCAGCCTAGTTGTTGCTGATGATTATTGAATGTTAAATCCTCTTTAATCCTGCTTTTTATGCCTACTGAAAGAAAAGGCTGCGGGTTCATTTTAGAATGTTTTCTTTGTGCGTGATTATTGATGTCTATTGTGAGATGAAAAGTTACAATGGTTCATTGGGGGGGCATTTAATTTTTACTATGAACAGAGGAACTGATTCAGTGTTACACTAAAATGTGTCATAAATAGCGAAAAAAAATATTCTCGGTATCACTATATTAAAACCCAGTCAGGTTGCTAAATATTGGATTTACTTATGCATAAATCTCTCTACACACACACACACACACTAATAAACGTATGATGTAATTAGTCTGCGTCCTTGCAACTGTGTGCGGCGGCGGCGGCGGCCACAAATACACCGGCTGTGACTGACAGGCCGCCTCATCACACAGATGAGTGTGTGTTGTGTTCCCAACCTCGGCTCGTCGCTCTTTATCGCCGCCTTTTCATGTCCTCTGCTCATCCTTTCGTCATCCCCAGTGGTGGCAAGAAGACGGATCTAGAAAATTAAAGCCAGAAAGTAATGAGGGGAGAGGCCGATAATGGAAAAATTAAAAAGCAGAGCGGCCAAAGGGATGGGAGGGGGGGAGCAAAATAGAGGGATGAGTCAAAGCATAGGGGGAGGTGAGGAAGAGGAGGAGGAAGGCAAGTGGCGTAATCACGACTCCGAGAGCTGTTGTAGGAAAAGAGAGAATGGCTGAGTGAGGTAGGGAGCAAAATGAGGCTAAGGGCACTCAGACAGATCGAATTAGACACACAGTAGAGGCTTTGTGTGCGTGTACGCAGCTGGATGCTAACTAGCTTTGTGGATGTGCAGCAACACAATCGCAAAATGGTTTTAGGACAACAGAATGCATATTTATATGCTTTGTCAAATATATTGTCACCAAATGAACTGACGAGCGAGCGCCATTCACTTCATTTGGAACACCTGCATAATGAAACAACGCCCCAGGTTTGGGGGATTTAAAAAATATGAGGCCCAAATAAATCATTCAAAAAGTTTTCCCGTTATTATCGTGACCTACAATTTTGTTTAATTCAAAACAAAACAAAAACTTTCTGAGAGGAAAATAAAATGTGGTTGCATAAGTGTACACACCCTCTGATTTGGCTGTGGACAGAATGAACCAGTCTCATTCAAATTCATATTAGATCGCATTTAGATTAACCGCAAATGCATTTCAGATTTTCTAGCAGGCTTTTCCTGACATTTATTTTTCATGGTCAAAAAGTTCTGCCTTGTGCAGGTGTACCTACTGAAGTGTCCAGTCAGTGAATAAAGGGGCCAAGACTATAAGAAATATGATGGCTGCTGAAAGGCACACTCAAGCCGTCCCTGTTCCACTCTTGCACCGACACAACCTCATTAGAAGCATGTTTCTTTGATGCGGCGAAGGCTTAATGTGCTGTAAATGTGGATCATATGCTCTGTGTTCATTGTGCACTTTGCCATATGTGATGTGATCGAGTAGCCTCGCTCTCTCGCTCGCTCTCTCGCTCACGCTTGCCATTTCCTCCCATCACAGGCGGAGATTGTGAAGCGTCTCAGTGCCATCTGCGCTCAGATCATCCCTTTCCTCTCTCAAGAGGTGAGTGCGATTCTCGACAGACGACCAGGCACATTTTATCTGGATTTGTTTGGACGGTGCTATATGCAAATCAATTTCATTGTTGACATTTATTTGATTAATCAGATTGAAATCAATATCACGAGGTAGAAGAAAGCAATTTTTCATTTCACTTGACTTTATTATAAGTTAGTAATTCTTTGTGCAGCCAACTCAAATCATCATTGCTCATTGAAATGAATGGAAATGCATTCAATGCGTTTCAGTTATTGATTTTTTTTTTTTTTTTAAGAAAAACTACACTTGAGATTATTGTTCTGTATTAATCCACACAACCGAAACATTTATAGTGAAAATACAACAACTTTCTGTTCATTGCTTTAATCTTAGGCCATTTTTTACAGACTCAACTTTTTGTCCTTGTTTTTTTTTTTTTCCCGCAGCCAATTGACCTTCAAATTAGGTCTGTAGCGAATTCAATATTTTTCTTTCTCTAACCACAGTAGAGAGGTTTGGAGAAAGGTCAAGTTTATAGCGGACCAATCTTTAGTCCTCGCTTGTTATGCACTTGTACATTCTCTAACTTGTTCAGCACATTTTTCCTTGGCCTTCTTCAAGTGCATACAGTTTACTTTGCAGAACATTGTGAGGGGCTTTGTGAGGATTTGGGTCTAAGACTCTCACTTGCCGGTAGCGGCGTATCACCTGCTCTGCTTCCGCATTTGCACTCTTTGTAGCGTGAAAAGCCCTTTCCACTTCAGCTGTGGCTTCTTTCGGATGCTTCTGTGCAATTAGAGCAGGTCTGGAACCTTTAACAACGCTCGAGTGACTTCTGCGGCGTACCCTCGCTCTCGTTCCCCGGTGCGACATAAACTTTCGATGCTCTTGGCAATCCAATGTTGCAAAAAAAACGACAAGGAAAATGTCTCCTTTCCTGCCCTTCACAGAGAAAGGAAAACACTTCCCCCGCTGAGATTCAACTCTTGTTGTATTTTTGGCCCTGAAAACGATGGGATCGTATTCAGACCGCAAGTTCAGAACGCGGTCCACCCACCAAGCCATCTCTGGAGGCTGGTGGCGTCCAAAACTACAGGTGGCTGGCAACGGCCTCAAAGCCGCAGTGTAATCAGAGACAGATTCCACTTTTTTTTTTTTCTGGTTTTACTTCCTTAAACAAAAACGGTTCGCTAGGATGATTTATGCGGGGTGAACTTTGTGCCCTTGTTATGGCCACATTGAGATTGTTATACAATGGGCACCACCACAGTTTCAACAGTTTGGGGTTGCTTGGAAATGTTTTTTTTAAGATAAGAAAAACAGAGAAGACATTGTATTATGGTTTTAAAAAAAGTAGGGATGTACTGATAGTTGGGCTTGAGGAACCTGTTTGGAGGACTCCGTTGCTGCCTGAGCCAAGTTCATCCATTTTTCATCTAACAAAAGTAATGTTTTCCTTAAAGTATTGATGTCTTAGTATCAGAGCTTTTTATTTTAGTCTAACAATCAGTATAAATGTACAGTATTGACACCAAACTGTGGAACCTTTAAACAGTGAAGCACTGTTGTTGTTTTTCCACAATTAAAGTAGTCTGAAATCCTGTCTAGACTTTATTATAAAGTGGTTAAGAAAAAAAAAATCCTTAAAACAGTTCTAAGTTACTCCCAAATTTTTTGGACAGTTGTTTTCATGGAAAACATAAAATTGTCTTTTGAACAAAGTGTCTGAACATCTTCAAAGATGTTAGGAAAATGAAAATTGTGTACACATGTTCAAAATTATGTTGTAGTTTCCCATCCACACATATAAATCTCTACTTTAATAAATCCCACTATATATATTTTGAGCCTGAGCACCACCTCTTGGAATCTCTATTTTTTTATCTTGAGAAGAACTTTGAGTTTCTTAAGTGCCCATTACAACCACTAGGGGGCAACAGGACCTCGCTAGCAAAAATCGCTTTTGTAACAAATTAGCCTTTTTCAGGTCAGGAAGTGCTGGCATTTAGCAATCTGCCCGAGGCCGCGTGTGTGACGCTGCAAACAATGTAAGGCGTTTGCGTGTGCGTGCACAGAATCCAAATCATGTTTCTTTTGGTCCAAGTGTGAGCACGCACTGATGAAGACAGGGGGAGGTCACGGTTCTGTCACTTTGATCAATATTGACAGTGTGTGCGTGCGTGCATGTGTGTGACCGATTACATCGGGACTTTGGATAAACATGCTGGATTTGAGTCTCGTGCAACTTTGAGCAAGTCATGTTGTTTGTGTGTAGCACCAGCAACAGGTGGTGCAAGCGGTGGAGCGGGCCAAGCAGGTCACCATGGCTGAACTCAACGCCATCATCGGGGTGAGTCGCCTCCACGTTCACCACAGTCATTATGTCATTTTGTTGTTTTTATATGCTATCGTTCTTTACTTGCCATTGTCTCCCCCGCCATCACATCATGTTATCCCCCTGCTCACCTTTCCCTTTCTTCTTTTATGATCTCAAATCTGGCTTGATCGTCATCTCCACATCCTTTCCCTTCCCTAATACTTGCTGATGATTCAATTTCCTCCTTTCCCGTCTTAATTTTTTATCCACCATGCCGCCACTCTCTTAATCCCGTAATCTCTTCCACCATCCTATCAACTTGCTCTGGTATGATTTCCTCTCTCGCACTTTTCTTGCTTCCATAATAATCTCCTGCTCCCCTCCCTCCCCCCTCCCTCTTGTATTTCCCCTGTGGCCACAGCAGCAGCAGCTCCAGCACCTGTCCCACCACGCCCCAGGTATCCCCCTGACGCCGCACCCGTCCGGATTGTCTCTGGGCGCGGGGGGCTCTGGGCTCCTGGCGTTGACGGGGGCCTTGGGGGTGTCCGCCCACCTCGCCGCCAAGGACGAGCGCAACCACCTTGACCCGGAACATCTCCGAGGTACTTGCATGTATTTTGCTTTGTCATCGTTTAATGTTTCGTTTGCCAATGAACCAAATTGACAAGAGCGCTATCGTCCCCAAGCAAACCTCGTTTGAACTATTCTAGATTGCCGGGCACTGTGCGGCAGAAGCTTGTACGCGTGAACTTTCCTTCACCTCCCCGCCATTGCTTATCTGTTTCCGGCTCCGTGCCAAGAGCCTCATGAATAAAACCAGGGCTGGAAAGATTTTTTATTTTAAGGAGGAGAAAAAGAGCTGTTTGTGTCCAATCACTATTCTCCAATGGCCGGATGGACATCACTATCATTTTCCAACAAAAGGAGCTGTCGTAACCTTGGCTGACTATGGTTGCCAACATCAGCACTGACGTCAACCTTTTTTCTGCTCATCCCTCTTATCTTCCTTTTTTCCCTCTTCTTTTCATGTTTCCCCTGGCCCAATCCCAGAGGGAGCACCCAGCAGGGTAAGTACTTGTGTGTGATGTGCACGCCAAACTGTGTGTTGCCACAGCTGTAAAATTTTGTCTCAAAAACAAAGCGATGGTCTACCTTAAATCATTTAATCATCGATTAATTAAAATACAAATTCATTTTTGCTGTGATTTGGCCACTTGTTAAAATCCTGCCAAACTTCCGCCGGTGTGATTTCTTTTTTTTGCGTTTCCAAAATCCCCCAAAGTGGGCAAAAAAAAAAAGAATGAGTCAATTTCAAGAATGCAAGTATTGCATTTGCCGAGCCTTTGCTCCGCTTTTTATGTCGGAACAAAAAAGCTCTCAGCTCCCCGCCGTCTGTGCATTAGTGAATTGCTAAATATAAAGTGTGGGAATTAAAGCGGCAGCGAATGGTGAGCTCAATTAACATTTGCGTTGGACATGGAGGGGAGTTGAGCTCCATTGTATTATTCCTCCTCTCCTCCTTCCTGTCCTCCTGGTGGGCTCCTTCCTTTGCTGTGATGATGATGCACCTCCCCGGGACTAGAAATAGAGCCCCCCCCCCTCACGAAATGAACTCTGGCTGCCCAAACAACCCGACGCTTTGATCGGCTCTTCTGAGAGGGCCGGATTGTAAATATGCTTGCGCCGCCTCATAATGAGAGCCGTACCTCACATGAGATCTGACACGTGAAGGCCACACAACTCATTATTTTTATCCAAGCAGCCCAATTCACATTTACATCTTACATCTATCTGTTCAAAAAAATTGTTGTTATGGAGGTGCTGGGAAAAACTTGACGACTTCAATTTCCTGTTGTGATGTCCCTTTTGCAGAGTAAGTCGGCATCGTCGACAGACAGTCAGCCCCCGGAGGAGCGTCAGGGGCCATCGGGCGGTTACGCCTCCTCGCAGGGAGGGGCGGAGGCCAAGAGGAGACGCTGCGAGGACAAAGAGCCCCTCGCGCCGCACTCATATGTACGTGCTCGCTTCATTTCTCTCCTTTCACCTTTCATCACTTCTCCATCTTTTTATTTTTCTGACTGATTTCTCATATTGTGATTTATTTATTTTTTTGATTCCCCTTACCTCCTTTTGATTTTCAATTTGAGGACCCGACTGCGGCAATCGTCTGCGCGTTAATTAGGTTGCTGATGTCACTCATCACCGATGTCAATGAGGAGTATCGGGCCCCGGTGCTATCAAAGCTCGGTTGCCATGGCAACTAAGTGCCATCATTCTCGCCTTGGAAAGTAGGGAGCGAGAGTGAGAGAGGAAGATGTCTAGTGGGAAAGTAGACCCAAAAAAAAAAATGCGGGCTGATGGAGAAAGAGCAACTCGTGTGTGTGCGCACAATCAATGGAGCGCTCGCGTGGCAGCAGATATTTGGTGCCGAATGTCACCGTGTCCGAGTGTGCATGCTAGACTGACAGTGGCCAAGAGATATTGACATATCGATCGGTGCACGTGCAAGCTCCTTGGGTGTGAGTCAAGCATAAGGTATCTCTTGGGTGTCCCTGAGGAAAAGTCCGAGCAAATATTGTCTTTTCTTGCTTGCAGGACAGCGATGGTGATAAAAGTGAGGACAATCTGGTGGTGGACGTGTCCAATGAGGTTGGTTTACCTGTCTCAGTTTTTACCAACCTTGTCACACCATTAAGAGCAATTTCATGAAATTGTACTAAAAAAAAATAGTAAAAAGTATCCTGTTAATTTACAGCACTTAATTGGCCATAAAGCATTTTTTTAAAGTTTTTGTGATAAATCTGTTCCAAAAAATCAGACTAAAACCAAATAGAAAACATGAGCCCCCTCATAATCAGAAATGGAATGAAGACTGTTAACTGGTTCCCAGACACACAAAAAAAGTCCCGAAATCCTGCAATCATGCTGGACAAAAGCTATAAATTTAGCGAGTTAGCGCTTATTTTCTGTTGTAATTGGAAATGTGAGCACTTAATCCATCCCTAGAGACTCGTCCCTTTGTCCTCTGCGGATCCGTTCACGTGTCTTGTGCATTTTATCTGTAACAAGGCCCCAAGTCACATAAACCTTGTGACACCATGTCACAAGCTACATACGTGAAATACGCGTGTGGCGTGATGATGGCGTGATGATGGCGTGATGATGGCGTGAGCGCTGAAAATCAACATGGCCGCCCTAATTGGATCAAACCTCTCTCATCCATCACCCGTGTGTGTCAATCATCCAAGCCGCCTCGTGCTTCTTTCGACCTTCAGAAATGTGAATGTTTACCAGTCACGTAACGCCGTAAACACATTTTGTAATAGCTTGACAAATAAGCCTCGTTAGGGTGTAATGGAATTCTTGAGCGTTGTCGAATTAGTTATTTATCCTTATTGGTTTTTTAATACATTTCTGACACAGCTGATTAATTCCGTAATTAACTCATATGACACAAATCACATTTATTGTTCCATAAAATTACAAGCGACGCGTCCAGATAATTGTTGGTCCAGAAAATGAGAGTTCATTTGATTCTCTTTTGACCAGCTCAATATTTCTTTCAATATTCCTCCTCCCCTGCTCATTACAGTCTGCTTCATTCAACTAATCCTTAAAATGCATCTCCCAGTGAGCACTATGGTGTTTTTTTGTTTTTTTTTTAATCTAAAATCTTTGTATTTTCATGTGACTCAATAAAGCACAAGCGCTCCCTTGTTGGCACAAAAGTAGACAATTGTGTGTAATAACAGAGACAGTGAGGGGAGGGGCGGGGCTTCTTTGTAGTTGCTGACCCGGTGAGAAGTGCTAAGTTAAGCACAGGGTAAAGACTGTCGAGGGTGGGGAGGCAGTGGCGTTTTCGGCTAAAGTGATGAAAGCATCCCGGAATAGCCGACATCATCATCATCTATTCTCCGCAGCAGGACGATATGTGCTGTTGTGCACTGCCGAGTCATCATAATATGCTGAGTCGCCTGAAATCACCTTGTGGTCACCACGGTGCCAACATGTGCTTGGAATGAAGCCATGCTTGACTGAGAGTATTCATGTGAAATGAAATTATCTTTGTTGTTTTTTTTAATCAGGAGCCTAATTCCCCAGTTGGCACTCCACCACATTCTCCCCGTGGGAACGGTTTGGACCGAGCCCCTGCCTTAAGGAAAGAGCTCCCGGGTTCCTCGGGCCCCGCAGAGCCACCCTCCACCCCCAATCCGTGCAGTCCCGCTCCGGGCAAGGCCAAGGATCCCACACAGGTAAAAAAAAAACTTGTTTACTGTCCATTCCATCTAATTTCATGTAAAGTTCCAGTTTCCCCCCATAAGTGATATTCTGAAATTCTTATTAATAACCCACAGATGGACAAGTCCCAGTCGCCCTTGTCCAAGTCCAGCACCCCGTCGCCGTCGCACCGCGAGGCCCTCACCCCGGGAGCGCCCGGTCCAAGCACTTCCTGCCTTCGCCTGGTTAGCAAAGCGGCGTCTGCTGCCGACCCCCTCGGTGAGACCTCATCTTGCAGCTTGAAATGTGAAAATATGATTGTGGTGGAAAATTGAATGCGGTTCAGTTGTTCGGATCAAAATTGTGTGCTTGTGTTCTTATCAGCCCTGCTGTGACCGTGCTTGTATGTTATGTCTTGTCCTCCCTCCCACCCTCGTTTCCTTTCCTCTCCTCCTTCTCCTCACTTTCCCAGCACTCCGCAGCCCCATGTCTGTGCCGGCCGGTTCGTACCCTGCTCACTTTGGCGTGGTGTCCCACGCAGGGCTGAACGGGGAGCTGGCCAGTCCCGGAGGCTTTGGCGGGGCTCTGACGCTCTCGCCCCAAATCAGCGCAGCCGCCAGCGCCTACGCTCGAAGCCCCATGGTGAGCCGCGTCATCTGTCCACGTCCGTGTTTGATTTATAACCTGCTGTTTGATATGAAAGGCTCAATGGTTTGCTGGTGTAGTTTATCAGGCAGTGACTCTGTTGTGACAGTTAAAAGAAGTTTGCCATTGCTGACAGAATGCTAATGTGATAACAATGTCTCAAGTCTTGTTTGTTTGTTTGTTTGTTTGTTTGTAGGTGGCTTATGACTCTCGATCTCACCTGAGGGCCCCGGGCCTGTCGTCCTCTCTGCCTGGCTCATCTGGCGGCAAGCCGTGAGTTTTTTTTTTCTTTTTCACACCCACACAGTCATCAAGAGTTGAATTAAAAGATAAAAACGTACCCAATTTTTTAAATACTGGCACAGGGCTTATTCGTTCCACGTGAGCGCAGACGGCCAGATGCAGCCGGTGCCCTTTCCTCCCGACGCGCTGCTGGGCCCGGGCATCCCTCGCCACGCGCGGCAGATCCACAGCCTGAGCCACGGCGAGGTGGTGTGCGCCGTCACCATCAGCACCTCCACGCGCCACGTCTACACGGGGGGCAAAGGTTGCGTCAAGGTCTGGGACATCAGCCAGCCGAGCAGCAAGAGTCCCATGGCGCAGCTCGACTGCCTGGTCTGTCCTCTTCACAAAACACAACATATTAAGAAATGCAAAAGTGTGATCACGTGATGCATTTCCCTCATCCTCTTGTTCAATCAGAACCGCGATAACTACATCCGCTCCTGTAAGATCCTACCCGACGGGCGCACGTTGATCGTGGGCGGCGAGGCCAGCACGCTGTCCATCTGGGACTTGGCCACGCCCACTCCTCGCATCAAAGCCGAGCTGACGTCGTCGGCGCCCGCCTGCTACGCTCTGGCCATCTCGCCCGACAACAAGGTGTGCTTCTCCTGCTGCAGCGACGGCAACATCGTTGTCTGGGACCTGCACAACCAGACGCTCGTCAGGTAGCGTGAACAAACTGGAAGGAGTTTGAGAAGATTATCGTTACTGTCGCTGATGAAGTTGTCTGCTGCCACAGACAGTTCCAGGGCCACACGGACGGAGCGAGTTGCATCGACATCTCCAACGACGGCACCAAGCTGTGGACGGGAGGACTGGACAACACGGTGCGCTGCTGGGACCTGAGGGAGGGACGCCAGCTGCAGCAGCACGACTTCACCTCACAGGTTGCCGAGCACACGCAAACACGGATACATGAAGCAATTACGCGGCACCCGGTGTGACATCAAGAGGTGTTTTATTCATGCATGAAGAAGAGAAATTGCCTTGGGCAGACATAGATATACAGGATGCACATCTTGACACGGCCGGTGAACATGAGCAGATAATTATTGACACTTACTCGGATGAGAGAGTGCAAAATGCCGATTCATCAAGTTCTACTTTGATGACCAAATGTGTCCCTTGAGCCGAAAAGACGTGCACACATGCAGAACTCCAACACACAGTTACCGGGTGCCAAGCAATAGCAGCAAAAAAAAAAGTAAAGTGTGGAGATATGAAAGCTAAAGGGCAAAAACAGGAGAAGATGTCAGGAAATGAGGGATGAGGGTGAGGCAGAGATAAGCGCGATGAAAGAAGGCCAACATGACACGAGCAGGAGAACAATGCAGGGAGGAGAGAAATACGGGAGATTGTGCAAAGATAAGACCAGAACGTGATAAGAAATGATGGATGGAAAAGTCAACGGCTAGGTCGTGTGCTGCGTTTGAACCGCCTGCAGATCTTCTCGCTGGGTTACTGTCCGACGGGCGAGTGGCTGGCGGTGGGGATGGAGAGCAGTAACGTGGAAGTCCTGCACGTGTCCAAGCCCGACAAGTACCAGTTGCACCTTCACGAGAGCTGCGTCCTCTCCCTCAAGTTCGCCTACTGCGGTGAGCACTTTGAGCTTTTAGTTCAAAACCAGAAGAAACTTGATCCCTGAGAGCAGCATCCAAATTCTCTCCTTCCTTTCTGTTTTTGGTTTGCTTTCAGGCAAATGGTTTGTAAGCACAGGCAAAGACAACTTGCTGAATGCGTGGAGGACCCCGTACGGAGCCAGCATCTTTCAGGTGACTTTTCTCATTTAAGTCCTTTTTTAGTTTAAAAGCTGCAAATTGGGGCCACACGCAAACTTTTCACCTTCATTAACCATCTGTCCAAAACTTCCCGTTGGACCGACGTCTGTGTTGTACGACTTGGATGTCCTTCAAACTTTCCACTCAAGGTGTTGTTTTTGTTCCCTTCTGTGTCACAACAAGCACATTATTGATTTGGAGCTGAATTCTTAGCCAAGATGGAGAGGTCATACTGTGCCTGAAGGTCATGAGTGTTCTGTTGGAGCCGCTAGCCACCATGTTACACGGCACGACCGCTATTGACGTTAGCGGCTAATGAGCCTCGAGAGAGAGCCTTGTGTGATGAGACAGCGTGTGTTTATCATGTGATTGAATTGCAAATGCATCTTGAGTATTTGATGAGTCACATCTCTCTCTCTCTCTCTCTTTGTGGGTGTCCCTCGCCCTCATCCAGTCCAAGGAGTCATCGTCAGTATTGAGCTGCGACGTGTCCCCGGACGACAAGTACATCGTGACCGGCTCGGGGGACAAGAAGGCCACGGTGTATGAAGTAGTCTACTGAGATTCTGGTTCCCCTTGACCGCTCGCTCATCCCATAATACCACGGAAGCCTCCTCCTTCCACCTTTACAGCAAGAATGGGCAGTGGAGCAGGCAAGAGAAGTCAGACAGAAATCAAAAGGGAGATGAGGCACTATTTATGGATGAACCTAAAATGCACGTTGCTTGAGCGAATAACAGTAAACTGGTTCAGTGTCCAAAAAATTTGAATCTTAAAGTCAGCCCAGCGAATCACATTTTCATTTTACAGGCTGCCATTTTGCTTTTTGTCCTGAGGCAAAATTTTAAGTATAAATGAGCGTCTGCTACATAACCGCTCGTTTTGGCCATTCATGAAATGCAACAACCAGTTAAACACGTAAATATGAATTGAAAACATGCACAAAGAGCTGCTGGAGGCCACAACTCACATCTAAATACTCACGTAGACGAATTTGACTTGTCACGATACTCAACTAGACACACATTCAACACCTATACTAAAGTACAATATGTAACAAACTTGATTCCATCTTTTTTTCTGAAATTAAATTCAGCTGAAGCGGTTAGTGCATACTAGGTTCATCCTGAATTTCTACCCGAAAGCCAAGAGAGCGCGAGCGAGAGAGAATGTAAATGAAAAGGAGGCGGCTGCCTAATGAGGGCTGTTTCCTGATTAAGAGCTCAGCAGAGCAAGGGTAGCCCCTCACACCTCCCACCCCCAGAGGAGCACTGATAGAGCGCACCGTCGTTTCATTAGGCACGCGCACACACGCGCACACAAGGGAAGCTGTAATGAGGCCCACGCCACGCCGCCGCACGCTCTGCCCGCCGAGAGGTGTCACAAAGCATGGGAAGCGCCCACGTCACCCCGGGAGGGGGGGGGTTGAGTGGGGGACATGACTCCCCCCTCCTATCAGAAAAGACACAGCCAATTAAACAGCCTCCTTGCTTATTATCTCTGATTTCCTTCTGACGACGTCTAATGCGCGCCACTCTGTTCTCCTGTCAGCCAACAGAGGGCCCCACTAGTGTGCCCCCCCCCCCCCACACACACACACATACTAATGCTCCCCTCACATTTCCCTTCAGATATTACGCAACAAGTTTTGCATTCATATGATTGCTGATTTTGTACTTCTTTCAAGGCTATTCTGTCCACTGTCCTTCATTTTGAATGCCTGTCTATAGTATTCAAGGTTGCCTGTAACAGATGTGTCAAATCTAAATGTGACTTTTTTTAAGCAAAGGTGATAGGCAGCATCAACAAAGCCACTTGCCCTTAAAGTACATTTCATTGTGTTAATTTCTTTTCATGACAATCTAGGAAGATTTTGCACAAAAGCTGTCATTTCCTCTCAGAATAATTGGAATTGGGCCAAAATGTGAAAAATAGAGAAGGCAGAACCGCTATTGATGCTACCAAGCACACCAAAGGGAAGAAATACAGTTCAGACTGTAAATTGTAAAGATTCAGGTATTTTCTGTGTAGGCATAAGACTATGTTGGCGAATCTAGGAAAACAAAATATTGCCTTTTTGTGCAATGATCTATTAAATTTTCATGCGACAACGGTAGCAATCAATTGGGAACGCAGGCCTGTTGCACTGATGTTCTTTGTTTTTTTAATAGTTTTTATTTTAGTTTGAAAATACACAGCACAGGAGTTGGAAGTGTGGACCATGTTGATGCTTTTGCCTTTCCGCCTGTCAGCCACAACACTAATTCTCTCCTTATTACACACACGCAGCTGTATGTATGTATGTACAGTACATGTATGTTTGATTACCATGCATTTGTTTGTTTTTTCTTGTTACAATTCACAAGCTGCTGTACAGTTGGCTTTTCTTTAAAAGGCCGAGCAGGCTTTGTCCCACCGCGTTGTCTTTCCTTCCATGTGCTGTATAAACGAACTGATGCTAATGTAAAAATGTGTGCAAAATAAACAATGTTCATGTCTTTGTTTTTTTTTTTCAAACACACATACAAACACACTGTACACCGCACAGACACACACACACAAACAGATACACACACGCACACACACATAGGTTCATTCATTCATGCATACATTAATGCATACATGCATTCATACATGCATACATTCATGCATTCATACATACAAACATTCATGCATACATTCATTCATTCATACATACATGCATACATTCATTCATATACAAACATTCACACATTAGTGATGTGCATTCCAGTTCTTTTAAGTGAACTGAACCTTTAGAATCTTGGAAAACATGTTGGAACGCGGCCGAGAGGACTAGAGCTTGACACCTGTGACCTTTGACCATGATATTTCCCTAATAAAGTGGCCTCTTATTAGGTACACTTGAAAATGGCGGTGTACCTAATCAAGTGTCCGTGTGGTTCCCTCGTTAAGTGCACCTGCGTGAAAAGTTTTAGCTACTTTTGGACGTGAAAGTGGCTAAAACTTTTTACGCAGGTGCGCTTAACGAGGGTCACTTGGAAAACATGTTGGAACGCGGCCGAGAGGACTAGAGCTTGACTCCTGCAACCTTTGACCATGATATTTCCCTAATAAAGTGGCCTGGTATCAGGTACACTTAAAAATGGCGGTGTACCTAATGGAGTGTCCGTGTGGTTCCCTCGTTAAGTGCAGGTGCGTGAAAACTTTTAGCTCCTTTTGGACGTGAAAGTGGCTAAAACTTTTCACGCAGGTGCGCTTAACGAGGGTCACTTGGAAAACATGTTGGAACGCGGCCGAGAGGATTAGAGCTTGACTCCTGCGACCTTTGACCATGATATTTCCCTAATAAAGTGGGCTGGTATTAGGCACACTTGAAAATGGCGGTGTACCTAATGGAGTGTCCGTGTGGTTCCCTCGTTAAGTGCAGGTGCGTGAAAACTTTTAGCTCCTTTTGGACGTGAAAGTGGCTAAAACTTTTCACGCAGGTGCGCTTAACGAGGGTCACTTGGAAAACATGTTGGAACGCGGCCGAGAGGACTAGAGCTTGACTCCTGCGACCTTTGACCATGATATTTCCCTAATAAAGTGGCCTGGTATTAGGCACACTTGAAAATGGCGGTGTACCTAATGGAGTGTCCGTGTGGTTCCCTCGTTAAGTGCAGGTGCGTGAAAACTTTTAGCTCCTTTTGGACGTGAAAGTGGCTAAAACTTTTCACGCAGGTGCGCTTAACGAGGGTCACTTGGAAAACATGTTGGAACGCGGCCGAGAGGACTAGAGCTTGACTCCTGCGACCTTTGACCATGATATTTCCCTAATAAAGTGGCCTGTTATTAGGTACACTTGAAAATGGCGGTGTACCTAATGGAGTGTCCGTGTGGTTCCCTCGTTAAGTGCAGGTGCGTGAAAACTTTTAGCTCCTTTTGGACGTGAAAGTGGCTAAAACTTTTCACGCAGGTGCGCTTAACGAGGGTCACTTGGAAAACATGTTGGAACGCGGCCGAGAGGACTAGAGCTTGACTCCTGCGACCTTTGACCATGATATTTCCCTAATAAAGTGGCCTGGTATTAGGTACACTTAAAAATGGCGGTGTACCTAATGTAGTGTCCGTGTGGTTCGCTCGTTAAGTGCAGGTGCGTGAAAACTTTTAGCTCCTTTTGGACGTGAAAGTGGCTAAAACTTTTCACGCAGGTGCGCTTAACGAGGGTCACTTGGAAAACATGTTGGAACGCGGCCGAGAGGACTAGAGCTTGACTCCTGTGACCTTTGACCATGATATTTCCCTAATAAAGTGGCCTGGTATTAGGTACACTTAAAAATGGCGGTGTACCTAATGGAGTGTCCGTGTGGTTCGCTCGTTAAGTGCAGGTGCGTGAAAACTTTTAGCTCCTTTTGGACGTGAAAGTGGCTAAAACTTTTCACGCAGGTGCGCTTAACGAGGGTCACTTGGAAAACATGTTGGAACGCGGCCGAGAGGACTAGAGCTTGACTCCTGCGACCTTTGACCATGATATTTCCCTAATAAAGTGGCCTGGTATTAGGTACACTTAAAAATGGCGGTGTACCTAATGGAGTGTCCGTGTGGTTCCCTCGTTAAGTGCAGGTGCGTGAAAACTTTTAGCTCCTTTTGGACATGAAAGTGGCTAAAACTTTTCACGCAGGTGCGCTTAACGAGGGTCACTTGGAAAACATGTTGGAACGCGGCCCCTTGAGGACCGGAGGTTGACACCCCTGGTTTAAGTGAAACTTAACTCTTTATTTTGGGGGACACCAACACATATTACACGACATAAAACACATACATAGTCATATAAAGCAGTTAACCAAATGTCAGATTTTTGTTTTCATGCCCAAAAAAATAAAAACAAGGAATAAAACACCAGACAAGTTTTAACAGGTTTTAATGTTTATTAAAATAATAATAATAAACAAACATACATACATACATACACACATACATACACACATGCATACACACACAAACATTCTACATTCATACATTCACACATTCATACATTTACACATGCAAACATTCATACATTCAAACATTCACACATTCACACATACAAATACTCTACGTTCACAGATTCAAACATTCACACATTCAAACATTCACACATTCACACATACAAACATTCTACATTCACATATACAAATACTCTACGTTCACAGATTCAAACATTCACACATTCAAACATTCACACATTCAAACATTTACACATTCAAACATTCACACATTCAAACATTCTACATTCACACATTCAAACATTCACACATTCTACATTGACACATTCAAACATTCACACATTCTACATTCACACATTCAAACATTCAAACATTCAAACATTCACACATACAAACATTCACACATACAAACATTCACACATACAAACATTCACACATACAAACATTCACACATACAAACATTCACACATTCAAACATTCACACATTCAAACATTCACACATTCAAACATTCACACATTCAAACATTCACACATACAAACATTCACACATACAAACATTCTACATTCATACATTCACACATGCAAACATTCACACATGCAAACATTCACACATGCAAACATTCACACATGCAAACATTCACACATGCAAACATTCACACATTCAAACATTCACACATTCAAAGATTCACACATTCACCCATTCAAACAATCACACATTCAAACATTCACACATACAAACATTCACACATACAAACATTCACACATTCAAACATTCTACATTCATACATTCACACATGCAAACATTCACACATGCAAACATTCACACATGCAAACATTCACACATGCAAACATTCACACATGCAAACATTCACACATGCAAACATTCACACATGCAAACATTCACACATTCAAACATTCACACATTCAAACATTCACACATTCAAACATTCACACATTCACACATTCAAACATTCACACATTCAAACATTCACACATTCAAACATTCACACATTCAAACATTCACACATTCAAAACATTCACACATACAAACATTCACACAAACATTCTACAAACATTCATACATAAACATTCTATAATCATACATACATTCATACAATAATTCATACATACAAACATTGATACATACAATCATTCATACAAACATTCACACATACAAACATTCACACGTACAAACATTCATACATAGATACATTGATACATACATTCATACATACAAACATTGATACATACAAACATTCATACATACAAACACTGAGACATACATACAATCATTCATACATACATTCATACATACATACATTCACACATACAAACATTCACACGTACAATCATTCACACATACATACATACATACAATCATTCATACATACAAACATTCACACATACAAACATTCATACATAGATACATTCATACATACGAACATTCATACATACATTCATACATACAAACATTCACACGTACAAACATTAACACATACAAACATTCATACATACAAACATACAATCATTCACACATTCAAACATTCACACATTCAAACATTCACACATTCAAACATTCACACATTCAAACATTCACACGTACAAACATTCACACGTACAAACATTCACACGTACAAACATTCACACATACAAACATTCACACATACAAACATTCACACATACAAACATTCACACATACATTCATACATACAAACATTCATACATACAAACATTCATACATACATACAATCATTCATACATTCAAACATTCACACATTCACACATTCAAACATTCAAACATTCACACATTCACACATTCAAACATTCACACATTCAAACATTCACACATTCAAACATTCACACATTCAAACATTCACACATTCAAACATTCACACATACAAACATTCACACATACAAACATTCACACATACAAACATACATTCATACATACAAACATTCACACATACAAACATTCATACATACAAACATTCATACATACAAACATTCACACGTACAAACATTGACACAAACATTCATACATACAAACATACATTCATACATACAAACATTCACACATACAAACATTCATACATACAAACATTCATACATACAAACATTCATACATACATACAATCATTCATACATACATACATACAAACACTCACACATACAAACATTCACACATACAAACATTCACACGTACAAACATTGACACAAACATTCATACATACAAACATACAATCATTCATACATGCAAACGTTCATACTACATGCAAACATTCACACATACAAACATTCACACGTACAAACATTCACACATACATTCATACATACATTCATACATACAAACATTCACACATACAAACATTCACACGTACAAACATTAACACATACAAGCATTCATACATACAAACATACAATCATTCATACATGCAAACATTCATACATACAAACACTGAGACATACATACAATCATTCATACATACATTCATACATACAAACATTCACACATACAAACATTCACACGTACAAACATTAACACATACAAACATTCATACATACAAACATACAATCATTCATACATGCAAACATTCATACATACATACAATCATTCATGCATACATTCATACATACAAACATTCACACATACAAACATTCACACATACATACATACATTCATACATACATACATACAAACATTCACACATACATTCACACGTACAAACATTGACACAAACATTCATACATACAATCATTCATACATGCAAACGTTCATACTACATGCAAACATTCATACATGCAAACATTCATACATGCAAACATTCATACTACATGCAAACATTCATACTACATGCAAACGTTCATACTACATGCAAACATTCATACATGCAAACATTCATACTACATGCAAACGTTCATACTACATGCAAACGTTCATACTACATGCAAACGTCCGTACATGCAAACATTGATACATACATGCAAACCGTTCATACCGACCGACCTACCTACCTACATATTCATCCACCTCCACTTTGCTGCCCTCAGCAGAAACTTCACTTACCTTAAACATAGTTTAACACAGTTGCCTTTAGAGAACTTTATTTACATCCATTTAGAAGCCAGCTAACACAATAAGTAACCTTGAACATGAAGCAGCAAAAGTTACTCTGGAAAAACCGCTGAGTCATGTTTTCTTAAGAACAAAAAAAAAACCAAAAAAAAAAAAAAAACACACCAAACCAGGACAAACAGCAACTGTTGATGACACAGGTTGTGTCTTTTGGAGATCATACAATCAGGTTTACTGCCCAAGCAAAAAAAAAAAAAAAAGAAGTGCAGCCATAACCGCACCCAAGTGGACCAGGCTGGTCCGAAGCAGGCTGAACTCCAAAGCCCCTTCACATGATGCCTTTTGTCCTGTTTCCCTGTGGTCCACAAGGTTTAAAAAAACAAAGACGCTAAAAAAATATGTTATGTTGCTAATGTCTTGTCCACTACAGAGGTTTGATTTTGTTAAGAAGAAGAAGGACAAAAAAAAAAAAAAACATCTTTGGAAGAATCCCACACGCTCATCTAAAAAACAGTTTGGAGTCTTTACTGGTCCAAAAAAAGTAGTTGAGTGTTTTCCAAAGGCGCAGTGTTGACCTAATTCAGTAGATGACTTCGTACACGGTGGCCTTCTTGTCCCCCGAGCCCGTCACGATGAACTGATCGTCGGGAGAGATGTCACAGCTCAGCACGGACGATGACTCCTTGGACTGAAAACAATCACACAATCACACAAACACACACATACACACACTTGATTGTTTCAAGTCGAGTTTGCCCAAGGATTACCTGGAATATGCTGGACCCGTAAGGTGTCCGCCACGCGTTCAGCAGGTTGTCTTTGCCTGTGCTCACAAACCATTTACCTGCAGAAGATATGCACATTAGGAGCAGGTCCAAACTAACACAACGCTTTGAGATTTTGATCCACCAAAACAGGACTTTTGAGGGCTAACCGCAGTAGGCGAACTTAAGGGAGAGCACGCAGCTCTCGTGAAGGTGCAGCTGGTACTTGTCGGGCTTGGACACGTGCAGGACTTCCACGTTGCTGCTCTCCATCCCCACCGCCAGCCACTCGCCCGTCGGACAGTAACCCAGCGAGAAGATCTGCCAATGGCAACGTGGACATTTTGACACTGTCTAGTCTGCCTAGCGACAAGCGATGTAGTGCTCAGCAACCTGTGAGGTGAAGTCGTGCTGCTGCAGCTGGCGTCCCTCCCTCAGGTCCCAGCAGCGCACCGTGTTGTCCAGTCCTCCCGTCCACAGCTTGGTGCCGTCGTTGGAGATGTCGATGCAGCTCGCTCCGTCTGTGTGGCCCTGGAACTGTCTGTGGCAGCAGACAACTTCATCAGCAAGATATTGAAAAGACATTAAAGATAATATTCTCAAACTATTGTTCACGCTACCTGACGAGCGTCTGGTTGTGCAGGTCCCAAACGACGATGTTCCCGTCACTGCAGCAGGAGAAGCACACCTTGTTGTCGGGCGAGATGGCCAGCGCGTAGCAGGCGGGCGCCGACGACGTCAGCTCGGCTTTGATACGAGGGGTGGGCGTGGCCAAGTCCCAGATGGACAGCGTGCTGGCCTCGCCGCCCACGATCAGCGTGCGCCCGTCCGACAGCAGCTTGCAAGAGCGGATGTAGTTGTCACGGTTCTGATTGGATGAGAGATGGAGAGGTTTTAATTGAAAAATGAAAAACAATTTCAAAAATGGCTGGATGCTAAAGAGACGGAAGAGGACGGACCAGGCAGTCGAGCTGCGCCATGGGACTCTTGCTGCCCGGCTGGCTGATGTCCCAGACCTTGACGCAGCCTTTGCCCCCCGTGTAGACGTGGCGCGTGGAGGTGCTGATGGTGACGGCGCACACCACCTCGCCGTGGCTCAGGCTGTGGATCTGCCGCGCGTGGCGAGGGATGCCCGGGCCCAGCAGCGCGTCGGGAGGAAAGGGCACCGGCTGCATCTGACCGTCTGCGCTCACGTGGAACGAATAAGCCCTGTGCCAAGAGGACAAAAGGGGGGCATAGTGATATTTTTGAATACAAGCAGTGAAGATATGAAACCATGTGCAGTGTGATGAAACTTACGGTTTGCCAGACGCAGCTGACTGCAGGCTGGCGGGCAAGCCGGGCACTCTCATGTGTGGGTGTGGAGACTCATAACCCACCTGGGTAGCAAAACAAGTGACAAAGCTGAAAGATGTGCCAAGAGGACTATTTACATTGATGAGTTGAGGAGCTTCATTTGACAAGAGTGGTGCTTTGCTGCCATCTTTTGGTACCTATGAGCAATCAAACAGTTTTTGAGGAGGCTCACCACTGGGGAGCGCCCGTAGCCCGCCGCCGCCGCTGCAGCAGCTGCCGCCGCGCCGTTCATCTGCGGTGAAACCAGGTGGAGGCCGGCGCCATAGGCCGCCGCCACGGGCAGGTCCCCGTTGACGCCGGGAGGGGGCAGGCCGAAAGCCCCCGGGGGGTACGCTCCCTGCACGACCAAGGGGTTCCTCAGACCCAGAGCTGTTGGGGGGAAAGATCTGAGGTTATCTCACATGCTCCAGCTTTCCACTGAGTGAGACAAGTGCTAGAACACTAGTGCCCCCTGCTGGCCGCTGTGCGGTACCTCCCCTGCAGAGACGGTTGACAGCAGCAGTAAGTGTGCGCACTTGTGTTAAAAAGTGCTGACAGGAGATGACAGGAGCAAAGAGCTCGACGCGCCATCGATGGATGCTCATTATGAAGCAGTCAAGCAAGTCTCCTAATCTCACCATTTACTCAATCTTGGCCCACACTCGCTTATTAAAAGCGTCCAGTTGGCGGTCGGCTTGAGAGGGGTGGGCTGGAGGGGCGGGGTAGAGATGGCCGCCACCCATAATAATGACTGCAGTTGATGCATTTGTAACATCGATGCCAGCAAACAGCCAATTAGACTGGGCGGGCCAAAACCACGTTTCAAATTAACGTGTTTGTCTTTTATAGGGTCCACAAATAAGGGTAAATCATTCATTAATCATCGAGCTAAAGGCAGAATAGTCATTTTAAACAACGGAAGGATGCAAATTAAAACAAAAAAAAGAGGGAAAAAAACTCAACTCACCTAGCGGGTCGACACCAGGCTTACCAGGGATGGGCCTGAATTGTGGCGGTCCACTCGGTCCTGGGGTATTGGACTCTTGCGACATTGGCGTGCCTGGCTTCATACCCGGAGTGCTGGACTTCTCTCGCTAGAGGAAGAAAATCGAGTCAGAGATTTTGGTAGGAGCCGCGTGATTGGCTGGCCCCCTTGCCCTTACCTGCGCAGACTCCTTTCCACGCGACGGTGACGCAGCGCTGCTGGAGGACGCCAGCGAGGTGGGGCTGGCCTGCGGGGGGCCTTCCTTGCGGGAGGGCGCCATCTTGTCCAAGCCGTTCTCCCTGGAGGAGTAGGACTGCACGCTGCGGGGCGACGACGGGTCCTGATGGTTTATCAGAGAAGGTGGACGTTTAGCACACGGGTGGTGTAGACCACATTGTTGACACATTTAGAAGGATGAGAGGAAATACGCAAACCTCGTCAACCACCAAGTTGTCATCGCTTTTATCTGCATCGCTGCCCTGTACAAGGAGAGTAAAAACCAGAAGTCAATAAAACACTTGCAACAAACACCAAAGAGCCGGTTAACATGTGACTCACATAGTCCGTCATGAACTCCTTCTCGTCAGCTTTCCTCTTCTTGCCGTTGCTGAGGTAGTCTGCGGGGCGACCTTTGTCCCCGTTAGATAGAGAGCTCTGCAGATGGACAGAAGCAAAGAATGGACGGTGAAAGAGGAGATGATGTCAAGAGTGAGAGTGACCGCAATCAGTTGTCGAAAAGATTCATTCACTACACGCAGGCAAAATAACCCGAAAAAATATATCACTCGTTTATCTGGCCACAGTTTTGCTATTCCGAGCTGATCAAATAATGTTTGAAAGCCTTATATAACCAGACGTTTCAAAGGGGATAAATTCTTCAAAATGGACTTTTAATGGCTTGCATACAAATAGTCGAGGGTCGGCACATCCATCAAGCGTGAAATTAAACAAGCAAGTTAATCTTTTGTTGCATTTTTTTTTCTCTCTTGCTCTTATATTAGTCAGGCAAAAAAAAAAACAATATAACGAGCTTCATGTTGTGATTCTGAAAATGAAAAAGTCTTGCCGAGATTGTGAAATGCTTTGTACTCACCGGGCCTGCTTCCCGATCTGTTTCCAGGCAGAGGTGGTGATGGGTCAAAAAAAAAAAGTACACAAAAAATAAAGGTTAAAAAAATTGTTTGGACTGAAAATTTTGATATATTATCTGCATTCCTTCACCTCTGTGATGCTCGGCGGCCGCCGCGGCGGCAGCAGCGGCTTCCAGGTGAGCCCTCTCGTCCTTGGCGGCCAGCTGAGCCCCCAGAGCCCCCGACAGGGCCAGCAGCCCGGAGCCCCCGCCCAGCGCCAGGCCCGGATGGGGTAGTCCCGACGGGTGCGGGCCCACCGGGAGACCTTGCGCGTGTTGCGAGAGATGCTGAGCCTGAAGTTGCTGCTGCAAAGGGGGGGGGAGAAAGACACGCTGTGACATTGGCGCTTTGTTTCAACCAGAGCCGGAAAGCAGGAAGTGCAGCGGGAGAAATGCACAAGTCAGGGCAGCGGGCCTAACAGGACTCATACTTGCATGTGTAATGTGAATGGGACAATTTAAAGTCCAATGGCAGCGAGCTAAAAGTGCGCTGGGCCTAAAAGGGTGCCTCATTCCTAATTTTGAAAAAAGTAGAGAAAAAAGGAGGGAAAAAAAAATAAACGGGAGGATAAGGTACACACGCTATGAGGCAGAGGGGGGAGCCCACGTACCCCTATGGAAGCATTTAACTCCCCCATGGTCACCTGTTTGGCGCGCTCCATAGCTTGGACCACCTGTTGCTGGTGCTGCGGGGCGGAGCAACAAAAAAGGCAAAGGTCACTCAGAGGACTCGGAGGCCGTGCTCGCACGCATTAATATTAATTGTGGATTGATTAGCATCAAGTTCTCTGTTCTGTGTGTGTGTCTGCATGTGTGTGTGCATGTGAGGCGTGTGTGTGTCTCACCTCCTGTGACAGGAATGGGATGAGTTGAGCACAGATCACATTTAGCCGTTTGGCAATCTCCGTCTAAAGGTGGGAGGGAGAAAAACGATTTGATGAATAATCACACACAAACACTAAAACACACACACACACATAGACGCTGTGACCTGCTTCTCCCCCAGACCCATGTGGTAAATATTTCAACCGCTTACATCTGGTCCATGCAAATGGAATCTTTGCCAGGGAGTTGGACTAAAATATTCATGGTGAGCATCTGCTGTGGCCGCAGCCAGCCCACACACACACACGCACATGCTCTCCAACACACAATCATGGTGGGGGTGTGTGGCGGTTTGAGGAAAAAGATTCCCAATCTAGTGTGCGTTCCTCAGATGTTTGCATATGCGTTCACATTCTGCGGACGTGCGTGTGTGTGTGCTTCATGCCGCGGGTCAATTGCTCCTACTGAGTGTGTGTGAGTGTGTCTAACAGCTCTACTGCACAGCCAACTCTTCTTCCTCCTCCTCCTCCTCATCCTCCCATCTCTCTCTCCATCTCATTAGGTGTGTTAACGCAATGACAACACGGTAAAAAATACAACATACTAAGATTCAGCAATAATCCAACACAATGTTTCAAATGGTGTTGACAGTGCATGGATGTGCCGGAACAATGTTTTGATATTTGTATTTTTAATTGGGCTAGGACAAAAAGGACTAATTAGGCAAATATCAGTTGACACTGCACCAAAAAACGGTTTGCAATTAATTTTAAAATGCATTAACTAATTTGAGCAATTAACTAATTAGCCAGACTATTATCAGCAATATAAATGGGCATTTATTTCACAAGGCCAATTGCAACCTACTTTCTCAAATAAAAATATGTATTAAAAAAAAAAACATTTGTGCATATTGAATAGTTTGAATCGAACGTGTTTTCCTAATTGAACAAGCGAACTCAATTATGTTTTCCATCATATTCTAATTGAGCCGCACCTGCTTAGCGTAGCACGACTATGAATAATAACGCATTGTGAGGATGACGTGTGTCTTTGCCAACGCTACTTTCTAGCCTTGAAAAACACCGTTGCCGTGGAAACCCACAAACAACATTGCCTTGAATGGGCTTTTAGTTAAAAATAGTCTGGCGAGAAAAAAAACAATCCCGCTGTTTATTCCAACTCGGCCTCCTTCTGTTCCTCCCCTGCCGATATTATTGATTAGCGTAACAGGCTTCGGTGCACACCGGCTCGCGCACGCACACACATTTAGCATCAAGGCCGTTAGGGCCGGTAATGATATGCATGCAGAGATCATGACAACATCATTATGGCTGCAGGCTGTTTGTCTAGATGACAGCCAGCCAGCCTGCGCTGAGGTGTGGGTGCGTGTACACACACTCGCACACATGCAGCCATTTCTACACGTGAACACAACCCCATTCCCTCCTAAGTGATTTATTGACGCCGGACTGAACTTCCACCCCCCTTTCCTTTCTTCTTGCTGCACACTTTCACTCTCACCCACACAGCCAACAATCCTCTCGCTCTTTTTCTCTCTCTCTCTCTCTGCGTGCCCACCTACACCCCACCCGCCCCACCCTCCTCCCAATCCATCAGCCCCAGCATCCCTCGGCCCCGCCTGCCCAGGGGAGACACAATGATTTCTTGTTAGAGAACTCCAACTACTAAATGACATCTTCAGGGGGGGAGGAAAGGAAAGGAGCAACGGTAGAGGATGAAGAAGGAGGAGGTGGGTGGGGTGGGGGGGAGTGTGACAATGAGGGAAGGACGTGGGAGGGCGAGGAGAAATAGAAAGGGAGGGAGGAAGGCGGGGGAGGAAAATCGACATTGCGGTGAAGACTCGGGGGGGGGGAGATTCTGTGACATGTCAAAAGTGAAACGATTGAGATGGTGAAATGAACGAGGGGGGGGCGGGTAGAGAGAGAGAGAGAAGGAGTAGACAGCAGGAAGGCAGTGACCTGATTTAAAGTGAAATCCAGCATGGATTGTATACGTCTGCCAGGAAGGGAAGGGAAGGGAAGATAAAGAGGAAATCAAAAGCGACGCTGGGTGCAGAAGAAATGAAGAATTGGAAGGAAAAAAAAAAACGTTAAGAGACAAAAGAAATGACTGGAGAGAAAATGATGAGGAAATTTCTCGGTGGGTGTACGATTTGAGGAAAGAGAAAACGGGAGCTGTTGCTCACCTGTTTGTGCATTTCGATGTTCAGGCCGTAGGACATCTCGTAATACTGCAACACACGCACATGTGAAGTTCAATCACATTGGGCACTTACAAATGAATCTCCAACGTGAGCACGAGCGAGGAAAGAATATGGTCGGACCGCGGCGACAATCACGTCTAATTTGAGCCATTTGAACTTTTGGACTCCTCCGAGGAGCAAAGGAAAGTGGAGAGCCAGGTGCCTGCTCGCTCGCTCACTCTGCATTTTCCAGTCGATGCCTGGCAAAGTGACAGGCTGACATTTGCTTTTCAGAGAGGAGATTGGCAAGTCGGAGCGCCAGGATGCGAGGAGAGGAGATGGGCAGGGGTTGTCTTCTCTCGGCAGACATCTTTCTTGGCACAGCACGCAGGTGTGTGCGCGCATGTGTTGTTGTTGTTTGTCTGCGGCGCCGTAAAAGATGCCTTTCCTGGCAGCTGGCAGCTCCACTTGACAGTTGGCGTGCCAAGTTTTGCCTGTTGCTTAGCAACACCCAAACTCCCCCCCCAAAATCAGCCGCCAGGAGAGGAGACCTCGCCAACTCCGCCCCCCCCCCCTTTCTTAACGAGAGCCAAACCTTCAACCTCCATCCCGCCGCCTCCACACACATCCATACACAATTCCCAACTCGGTGCCAGGAATGCCACATTTTTTTGGCGGGGCCCGAGTGGGTTCTTGGCAGCCGGAGCGGGTTCAGCTGCGGTGGCGAGATGGCGGGCAGAATTCCCAAATATTCACACAGCGCTACGCTAATGGTAGCGCTGTGGCGTGGCCAAGTGGAGGAGCACGCTCACCTCCATATTGTGCACGTCTCATTTGTTTGAACACCAACATTTTTGAGCAATTGTGGGCGTGGCCTCACTTATTACATTTGTTCGGCTGCACTTGCTTCAAGGCGCCATTCGTCGCTAATCAATTTTGCCCGGCTGAGCAAGTAGCTCAGATTACAATGGGGAAAAAAATATATATATTTTTGTTGTTGTAAGTAAATGACACTTTCCAGCCTAGTTTAGTGACATTAACACATTTCACATCATTTCACAGGCATGAAGTCGCTATTTAACTGATTGGCCGCGCTTCGGCTCACTTTTTATCGCCACTTTAATTGAGAGACAAATTGAGTCTTTTGAAACTATTCAAGCACTCGACTAAAAAAAAAAAATTCAAGGTGAGCAAAAAGGGAGTGTTAATGATGAAACTCGGCAAATTCTCACCGGAAAGAGTCAAAATGTTGGCAGTATAAAGGTGCAGCGTTTGTTTTGCGCAGAATCTCATTTAAGTGTGATAGAGTGTGTGTGTGTGTGTGTGGTCTTGCGTGTGGGTGTTTAGCAGCTGTTAGCAGATGAAAAGGACCCAGACGACTTGGCTCACCATAACGTAGTGTCTCTGGATCTCCGTCTTCTCGGTGGCCAGTTTCTCACATTCCAACTTCAAACTACAATGAAACGACAAGAGGGGGGGGGGCAGATGTTAACATCTTAAATTTGGATTTGACTACAAATAAATAAAAAAATACACAAATCTCAATTGCAACAAGCCCAATTTTTTTTACATAGCTTGCCATCTCTTTTCGAGAATATACAATCTGCATTTCCTCCACCCTCTAAAAAGGTTACCCATATAAAACGCCCATGTCTCTAATTACCACTCTTGTGTACCCATGAATTGCGACTACACACATACACACTCAGCCCAGATGAGGCAGCCAAATAGCTCTCCCACGTGTCCCATATCTTTGTGTCTGTGTCGCCACACAAGCCCAACAGGTCCCTCCTGTCGCCTAAAATTGGAAAATGCTTTCGGCCAAACAGGACACACACACGTAATTTTCTTCTGTCGCATATAACGTGCACACACACACACACGTGCCTTGTTGCTCTTGCAGCCTCCCTCCTCCCCAGGGAGGCAGTATTTGGGCCTTCGTTTACACTGATTTGTTTGCAGGCAGCAAATAGATTGATGTGGGGGGGGGGAGGGGGGCTGCACTCGTGGTGACGATGTGTGTCTTGTGGGCGGGTTGCGTGGCAGAGGAAAATTAGAATATGATTAATACGTTGCCCCCACCCTGGCCGCAACAGGTAATTTATCATGGCCAGCCTGGGGAAGAGAAGTGAAGAGAGGGAGCCAAGCTACAGAAGAAGAAGTGGAGGAGGTGCTGAAAAGGTCTGGGGGGTGGGGGTGGTGGAATAAACCCCTCTAATGCCACCTCCTTCACCTTATAGATATTACAGTGCAATTGCCTCTTGGCTCAAGTGTGCTCTGTGTGTGTGTGTGTGCACGAGCTACCTCACCCTCTTGTGTTGGATAAAAATCGTTAAGGTTCTTGCTTGGCCAGAGAAAAATAAGCCCTGAAAAAACATGCAAACTCCACAAACGTCGGCCAGAGTTGAGATTCGAACCCGTGAGATGCTTGTGTTGTCCACTAGTCCACCTTATCGCCAATCTAATTAAGGAATTCATTTTCCCATCACTCAAGACGTGCAGACACGCTGGATGAAATTGCGCGTATTTGAATAACATCGTGATGTTCAAACTACCACGACATGACGGCCATTTTTCATCCACACGCGTTCGCTCCAAATGATGGCCTTCAAGGTTGAAAATGAGCACGTGCTTATCGTGAAGCGAGCATCGCAGCTGGAGGAAGGATGGAAAGGAGAAAAAAAAAAAGTGGAGGAGAGTGCTGGGCAGGAAGAGGGGAATGATTGCTTGTCATAATTAGGCTTGAGCTGGGCGCCATTTAAGATGATGGGAGGGGCACAAGCATGAAAGGGGGGGGGGGGGGGGGGGCGTGTGTCAACTCTGCCTGTCGGTGACAGAAGATAAGGTGATCGGCTGAATGCGCGACAAATCTGCAGCCCGTCGCTTTTCAGACAGCTCTCGGTGTTGCCTTGCTGATGAACAAACTCGCACGCACACATCAGTCAAAGCGAAGAAGCGCTACATTAGCGAGAACGCTGCATTTAATAGGCAACACACACACACACACACACACAGGGGGTCAAAATGAAGCAACCTGAAGCATCTAATTAAGATGCTGCACTTTAAGAAGTGTCCCAGGTCTCGTTACAATCTCCAGCTTTCATTTTCGCTAGCGTGCAACCATGGCTGGAATAAAGATGCTAACTTTGCAAACAAGCATCATCTCATTTCACTTTCTAATTATGGGAATGATAGCATTCTTAAATAGGTTTCGCTTGACGGATTGCTTTGGCGACGCGGCCACTTAAATGCTACTTAAACGGTTTGGGTTGCACGTTTTTTTTTTTTTTTAAAAAAAAGGCTGTAAAGCGTCTTTGCGGTTAAAAAGATATCAGTCGGCACTAAGTCCTATCGATCGTGACATCGGCGTAATGGCGCACGCACACGATGGAACCGTTTAGGCTGGCGCTCTGCAGCTTTGCGACTGTTCACTTTACATCTCATTAAGTATTGATCAACCGTCCCTTGCGAATCCGCCGGGGGAGGGAAAAAAAAAAATAAAAATCAACAGCTCACACACACTGAGAACAGGAGCCCACCCAACTTGCTTGTGTACACTTTCATCATCGTTCAAGGGTGTGCACAACACACACACACACTAAAGGATAGCTCTTGTCACACAGCAGCAGGCCAAGCGAACTTGTATCTGTCATCACACTCATTGCAAGGCCACACACAATCTCGCTCTCACTCACACAGACACACACAGACACACACACCTCAAACTACAAACCACGAACCATCTCTCTCGCAAATACAATGTCACCACAGAGAGTTGATTAAATCAAATGTTTACACACTTCCTGTGCGTCTGTGTGTGTGTATACAGCACACCTTCGATTTTACATTTCACGTCACATCACTTACCATTGCAAATCAGCGTTTCCGTTTTTCCCCTCACACCGATTGTCAAGGTCACATGACACACTTGGGCAGCACGTGTGTGTGTGTTTTAACCATGTGTGTGCGCAAGTTGAAGAGCTCGAAAGACGAGTGGTCGCATGTTAGCGGTGATTGAAGCGCTTCGATGCAGACCACACACACGCCGACATTCACTTAGCGGCAACCGCCGCCGCCCCCTGTGCATGTGTGTATGCAAATGTGTGTCAAAAGAATTGCAGTAATTAAAGCTCCCTTGCCTCAGTCTGTTGATTACAGGCTGTTTTGTTAACGTACATGAGCTCACACACACACACAGACGCACACAAAATCAGAGCTGCTGACCCACACCGAAGACTTTAATTAGGCGTTGTGTCCTTTGGGTTTCCTACTAATCTTCCTCGTGGCTACATACCTTCCACGCCGCCGTATGCCGGCAAACATTTGGATTTGCGCACGTAGCCCGCCAAAACACACACACGCAGAGCGACCCGCCACACACGCGGTTGTAGCTCATCAGTGCTAATCCCTTCCCCTCCATCTCTATCCTGCCGTCTAATCCAACATCTATCGGAATCCAGCTACCGTCGCCGAGGCCAAAATACACACGTAAGCTCGGCTATTTCCAGCCGGCGTCTATTTGTGTGCGCTGATAATTGGGGAGCCCTGCACGTGTGTGTGTGTGTTTCAAGCACATACATCATCACCAAGTGTGCGGGCAAACACACCAGCAGTGTCTTCGGGTGTGTTTCTTTCTTCTGTCCTGCAAGCGACCGCACGAGGGCATGTGGTCACGATGACATCGGCAAAATATCATCTTTTGCAACCGGGGATGACTCAAGTATCGTTACGGCTTCAAAAAGTAACTTGGGTCTGGGACTTGTCTTGGTAATAAATTAATCTCAATTAATTGCCTTTTAAACGGCCGTGTCAACATGATTACAGTTTACAACAGACGTTCTGAGGAAGTTCTGTTCCGACGGCGCCAACCAAACCCAAAGTTGCGTGGAAAATAGGAAAGTATTAATTAGTGTTTTTTTTTTTTTTTACACAAAATTTCGACGGCTTTTTCACTGCTCTCGTAAAATGAGTGCCATCCTACTTTGCAAAAAAGAATTCACAGGGATGTCAAAATGATGACACGCTGCATTTCACTGTTGGCGAGCCAAAGGAACAGGTTCCGAACCACCTGCCAGATTAAACATCCAAGCCAGCAGTGAAAGGAATTTGCACGGCACAATCCCTTTCCATGTCCATGGCCGCAAGTATGTGCCAAGTCTGACGAGGTTTAGGTTTTTCCATTGCATATTCTTCCTGGAAATCTTCCGATGGAATCTGCAGCAGAACCAATTGGAATCTTTTCACTTGACTTCTTGTGTATTTAGCGAGGCGCGTTTGGCACGGGGGCGCTGAAAGGATGCCAGGAGAGCAATCATCAGCGGGGCCTTGAATGTTTGTCAAGCTCAACGACAAGTGCTTCAAACATTGAACGCAAATATTTTTTTCCTTAACAATATGGCGATAACCTGAGCTTACCCTCTTGTTTCTCCGGGTAAATATTTTTCACCGACCGAGTCTGAGATGAAAAAAAAATGCGACTACGTTCATCCGAGTGACTGATGAGAATTTAAATCAATTCAGTGAAATGGAATTTTTCATCAATTCGCCGACAAGGCCCGTTACGAACACTCTGGCGGCATCTCTGACACAACACATTGCATTGAAGTACCCACAAAGACAGCAGCACAAGAACACACACACACACACACACACACAAAGCTGAAGTAGCCGCGGGGATTCGAAGACTGGAGATAGGGGAGAGTGGACAAAAGAAGTTTGAAGTGGGACAGGAAAAAAAAAAGAGGGCGGGGATGGGATACTGGCCAGCTAAATCAAAGCAGGATGAGAGGAGGATAAGAAAAGGGGGGTAGGGGTGGGCGAGGGGGGCACAGCCAAGCCCAAATGAAGGAACAACACACATTAGCTTGTACGCAATTCAAGGTACCTGTGGTACTGGGTCTGCAGGAACTGGAACTCCTCCTTGATGCGGTCCAGAGTCTCGGGGTACGTCAGCTTGAGCGACTGGGGGGTCCCCGACGCCGCAGCAGCCGCGGCCGCCGCTGCCACCACGGAGGCCGAAGACCCCGGGGGTGGCTGGAGAGGTGCCTGTGGAAAACCGAGACACACAAAAAATTACTGACGTGGGACACGGGTTCATGGCGGTCTGTCCGTCTGTTTAGTGTCACAGCCAACGTTGCCAGATGTGACATGGAGCGCATGAGAGTCTTAGCCAAATGAGCACTCATTGTTTCATTGCTGGTCCAAGATGGGGAGAGGAGGATAAAAAAAAAAAAAAAAAAGCCTAGCGGGTGGGGAGGGGATCCCGGCGTGCTCGGCTCTCTTCTCTGCAGGGTCCGGAGCAATTAGGAGGCTACAAGCAGAAGAGTAATGCTGCAGGACAAGCAGACAAAAGAAGGCTGAGCGTTGGACTGCAAGGGTGGCGGGGAAGGGGGGGGTAAGGAGGGGGGCTTCCCTCGTCTTTCTGTCTATGTGACTCTGCGTCAACAACACAGAGCTAGCTCACTGGCCCACAGGGGATGGAGCGTTCTCAAGATCGGGGGCGGTCAAGTAGTACATTGAAGTTAGCACTTGAGAACTGAACAACAATCTCGTGTCTATAAATAGAAGGCGCCCAAAAAAAGGGGAGCATTCTAATAAACCCACAATGAACAATTATATTAAATACAAATTTATACAATTAAATGACATTTAACAGTTGCTAAAAAAAAAAAAAAGTAAGAAAATATTTTCCATTTTGTTTGAAAGGTGAAATGTTTGAGACTGGACAGAAAATGGCCTTCAAATATTTCTCTTTCTTGACCATTATTTTCCATTTCCAGTGTAAACTAATGGAGGTGAAACTTATTTGGTCGTGCAAATCAATTCGGCTTGCAGTCTTTTAAAGTGGAGCCTTCTGCTTCACATTGCAAAGCGCAAATCAATTCAAAAATCATTTCTGCTCAATGACTACACGGGGAAATATTCAAGCTCATCGCCACTTGTGAATTTCTCAATTCCTACACGATACAGTTTTTGTCCCCAGGTTGATTTTGGAGGTCACTCAAGACATCAGCAGCTTTTCCCGAGTTTGTCTGCGGGTGTTCGTATGCTGCCGTCCACGTGAAACATGAATCATCGAGTAGTCACGTTTGTCCGGTCACATGAAGACATCTCCGTCGGCAGATTTCTCTTCAGATGCGGCCAACAGAAACAGTCAAATCGTATTCCGTCCCATTATAGCATCGGAATATCGACGGTGGGTCGACTCTGATGATGGCGGCGGCGGCGACGTCTTTGAAAATATGTTTCTTTTCACATCTGAGCGTGGCACATCAGCAGCGCATTAGCTTTAATTAACGGCAACATCACTCAACCGGGATGCCAAAAAGCGCGGAGGGGCTTGGCTGGCGAGGGGGGGGGGGGGATGAAAGCTGTAAAAAAAAAATCAAACTTGCATGTTGACATGACAGCCACGTAGCGTACCAATGACAGCGACAGAAGCTATAGAAAGTCTACACACCCCATACAAGATTGGAGTGCTATAAAAACAGTGCTGTTGATCATAACCTGAACAATTTATTTCGAGAGAAGAAAAACAAACAAGTGTTTGCATAAGTGTGCACACCCTAAAAAAAACTGGATTAATTCATCATATTCAAACTCATGTTAAGTGAAGCATCAATGACAAACCCCACATGAAGTTCAGACGTTCTAGGATTTTTTTAAAATCTTTTTATTGGTGCAGTCACATCTTAAGAGCCAAAGCTATGGCCTGCAAAAAGCTTCCATAGCATTAAGCTCTTTGAAAAGGTCACATGGGAGTACAAAATGACGACGGAGAACCCGGTTGCCAGCGTGACCGTGTTGGGGGGGAAAAAAAAGCTGACGCGGCAGCACCAGGAAATAAAATCAGAGACTTTTCCTGCTGATTAAACAAACCACAACCCTCTAAAAGCAATCCGACCAGAGGCCAACAGCGTCGATGGAGCGCACGTGACAATAATTGTCGTCGTCTTCACGCGTCTTTGTGCTAAAACGGAAGCAAGCCTGATCTTACAAAATGGCAACTTAAAATGTCTGAAGGAGGTCAGGAAAAAGACGAAATAAGCGAGAGGAGGGGTGACGACCGGCGACCCGGAAAGTTGGAATGGGAACGTTCTGAAAGGAGAAACAAGCCGCTCTTAATCCGCTGGACTGATTCCTACCTAGATGCATACTGACACAGACACACACAGACACACACAGGCCAATTAACCCAGAGAGGTGAAAAGTCACTTAGGCCTTTTCATGGGAGGATGCATGGATGGTGAAGGTGTAGCGTCTCGTCTTACTCTCATTCTTCCTTCTTTCCTTCCCATATTTGTCTCTAGAGCGAGAGAGTGTCCTTGACACGTTGGAGAGTGTTTTGGGTGAGAACTAAATAAATAAATTGGAATGTCATGGTTTTTTTTAATGATTCATCTTGCACGTTATTTAGAGTCCTCACGCTTTGAAATATGCTTAGCGGTCTTTAGACAGCTCTTTTTTTTTTTCATTTTACCAACTAATCTTTTTTTTTTCTTTCACAGCCTGGAGTAACATCTGCCATCACGTGTTGGGCTCTCTTATCTCACTAATACAAAGCAATTTTGTCCATATCGGCACGATGACAAAATAAGAATGGCAAGTTGATACACAGTCAATATTTAGATATTTTATAATTGCTTTCATGTTTTTGGGGTAACATTGCATTTGACTAGAAGCTTTCCAATCTTAGTAAATGACCCAAAACAAGTAGTGTTATTGTTATTTTATTAAATGGAAAAAATACATCGAATCCAAAACGCATGGCTCCAGAGACAAAAAGAGCAGGCGTTCAAACGAAAAGCACTTGTTGTGGAGTCTGCCAACAGTGTGGTCGTGCCCGCTGTTTTCATTCGAGTTGCCTTCACACCGCAGGCAACAAAACCACAATGACCTCACATCCTCGCCCGCCGAGCAGACAACACGCCCACACGGGCCACCTCAGACAGCGGATGCGTACAAGATGCCGCTTCCCGCAAGTATTTACGAGCACATGTGCGCTTTATTGCCTTCACATGAGCGGCCTTGGCGTGGACCGAATGAAAAATCGCCAATCACGCATCTCGGCCGTCACGTATAAAACGGAGCGGCGGCAGTTATCGCAAGGCCGCCATGGCTGCAATTTGACGTTTGCTGAAAAGATTCCTTTCATGTGTTTTCTTCAAAAGCCTAACGACCAGAAACTTTTTTTGATGAACAGACATCACGTTCTTTTTGCACATGCAAATGGGCTTTGACATGCTTGCGCTGAGAAACAAAACACCCGCAAACCATCAAAGACTGTCCACAACCACAAAACGACTTTGGCGATCAGAGCTGCTCCACAACTTTTGTCTTCTCTGGAGTGTGCTGGGCCAATTTTTACTCCAGGCCTGCGCTGCAGAAAGATTTTAATCTTTGTTGCAAACAGTTTTTCTTGTCGCAAAGACATTTTCGACACGAGAAAGTCAAACCGATTGGAATAGCATCACTCTACTTGGCTCCCATCCGAAGAAACATGCGGCTAATCTCTCAATGGCTTCGTCTCTTGGAGGGGAGGGGCAGGCGGTGAGGCACCTGTTTCATTAGCAACATTTTTTCTCCCCCCCCTTCTTTTCTCCACCGCCCCATTTCTCCCGTAAGCCTCCTTATTCAAATTTCCCCGCTGTCAGCCCAAATTAGCAGATAGCCACGGTTAGCCTGTCAGCCGGCCTTAATTGCTGGAGGTGCCTTCTTTTATTAGGTAACCCCTCGCCCCTCCCCTCGGCTCGTTTGCCAATTCCACCGAGACGCACCTCGGCGTGCGCGTAAAGTAGCAGAGATCCCTTCAGCCTCGTTTCCTTCATTCTCTCCTGCCTGCTCTTTCTTTGCCCTCTAACTACCGGCTGAGCAAAAAAAAAAAAAAAAAAAAAAAACGAGGCGAGCTGCTGATCGATGGTCGCGCTCACGCGTGGGCAGCCGCCATGATAAAGAGCTCGGGTAAATCGGGCCTAAAGGCAGCACGCTAGTGCTGCGGCAACTAACCCACTGACCAGCTCGATATTGGAATGGAAAAAAAGACGAGCTTCTTGCAGTCCTTCCCACCGACTTGGCAAAGATCTTGCACGACTTCAATCTCCAAGCTGACTTACCAAACTGACTCCGAACCCCCGAATCGAAGACGCAGTTTGTGAACAAAGCCTGAGCGACAAAACGAGCTTTTCGACATAACTCGCTGAGACAAAGCAGAAGCCGGTCAAAAGGTCGCCCGCAAATCCATTTCAACTGCATCAATTTCAAAATCGAAGATGGGGGGGGTGGCAAAGACACAAATACTATGGCCTGTGAGAGTCTGTCACAATAAAAAGCAGCAGCAACTGGTATCAATCTGAAAAACACAATAAAACTCCATTTCACAACTCTTCATTGACATTTGAAGCTTGAATTGAATTTATTATTATCATGTGTTTTTTTGGCAACTTTGACTCACCCTGCCGAAGCCAGACCGTGACACAGAAATGTCCGGAGACGGTCTTTATAGATCGGTGTGGCTCCGCAAGTACCAAAATAAGACGCTTTTGGTTGAGAATAGAGGTTAGCCGCACTAGCTTAGGCTATTTTCAGTCGCGGCTAGTCTTAAAAATATTCATAGCAGCAAGACCACGAGACTTCTGGTGAGAACCAGGGCAGCAGCATCAAGTCAAGCGCCGTTTTCATCACCAAAATGTTATGCCCAATACACGAACAAGTGGTGTGTGCTAATTCAACGTAATTCAAATAAATACTGAAAATCAAAAGCTCCAGTACACGGCATTGGACTTTCACAGATCAAGAATTGGACCTACTGACTGACTGGATTGAGAAAAGCATTTATATTTAAAAAAAAAAAAAAAAAAACAGGGTCAACGCTTTCACAACGAGCTCCGCCGCAGACTGCGCCTCTCGCCCTGGGATGCCTGCCCATACATTAAGATGTGGTTTGGAAGCTCTCGCAGGAACACAGCAAGGAGAGGCTGGATGAGAGGGATTGGGTTTGCAGTGTAAACCGCAGAGCCGCAGTCTGCCTCCTGCCCTGCCTTCCTGCAGGCCTTTTCACTACGTGCACAGCTGCCGGCGGTCACAAGATCACGGCAGAGGAAGTGCAGGGGGGGCGTGGGGGGGATACGAGGCCGATAAAGACATACGACGACGCTTCAAATCCGGCCAGCTTTGCGTTTCAACTTGTTTGTTTTTCCACCTGCAAATTCCCATTTGCATGTTTAATCTGCGCAGGACAGGAAAGTCAAAACAGCGTCGGCGGTGGCCCGGGGATGAGGGTTAGGCAAATGAGTGGGTCCTTAATTGATACTTGACGCGGCGAGAGGACCAGTGTTTATGTATTTCAGTCGGCTCAAAAGCCCTCCACCTAACTTGATTGACACAAATTAAAAGGCTGCTACATCTCTCATGGAAAGAAAAAAAAACATTGTCCCTTAAGTGGTAGAATTGCTCGTCATGGGGATGAGCTACTGTCGAAATTACTCTCCTTGACTTACATATCGGCTGTGGGAAAAAAAAAATGTATTTAAGGAGTTTAGTAATTATTCTTACGGGGTAACAATAGTGTGGATCTGATTCACAAACTCCTTACAAAGAAGAATATTTTTCCATCGTGTTGGTTTTCTATAGTGCTTGTCCTCATTGAGGGGTCACGGACGAGTCAGTTGCTAGGCATATACTGTTTATAGACAATCAGACATACTACAGATAATTAAGAAACTTTCAAAAACCTAATGTGAAGGTTTTTCGAATGGGGGGGGGCATGCAAAACCAGAACTTCAAACATGTGGGGTGGACATGCTAACCACTAGCTTAAGCAAACTATAGCAAAGTTATACCGTTGAATTGCCTTTTGTATACAGAAGATTCCGAGAAGTACAACTGTCCAGTATAAAAAGTGATCTTCGAAAGCATCTTCGGCATTAGTGTGACCACACAGAAAAGGCAGACGCAGCTTAACAGTTTGGATATTAATCCCCAAACTTGCCTTCCTGTTGTTGTTACGAAGTTACAATCAATTCTATGCCCATGCTAGCATGCTATGCTAACAGTTGGGTTCCAATATATGGACTACATATGACTTGATTACTCAGTCAAGTATTGGTAACAATAGCATGCTAATATATTTCGGCTTTAAGCACAATACAAATACAAAATATGCATGACCATTATTGGGTCATTACATAAATTATGTTGACCTAATGATGTTTATGTGTCAGCTATAGAGGCGCTGTCCTGTAAGCTAGCTCAGTAAACACAGTGATCTTTATGAAGTGTGAAATGAGCTCAAACTTTAGACATTCTCTTTCTAGTTCATGTAGAAACACAAATTCCGCAATAAAGACAAATCGCCATGATGAAAATAGATGAAAACTTCCGTACAGCAAGGCAGCGAAAACCGAACCGCGATATGACGAGGCATATCTTTACTAACCTTTTAGACACCCTGAAAAGCGGTTGTATCGCTATTTACGGTTTCCGGTCACTCCAAACATGTCCAAACATGACTTTAAAGTGTGTGCGGGAATACTTGCGGATGTGTCAACAAGCAGAGTTGACTCGCGTCTATTGCTCTCAACCATCAGAGCAAAAGGGCAAACACACGCACTCTTCATCCCCATCATCCCTCCACTCCACTACAGCGTGGAATTAACGCTCTAGCGACCCGTGTCTGTGGTCGAGGAAGCCCCCCCCCCCCAAGTCTGCAAAGTTGCCCTCACCGGTCCACCGGTCTGCAGATAACAAACGAGCCTGACCTTTATCGTGCACCTCAACAAAAACGAGTACCCGGAAATGGTGCATCTCTGATAAGCGTTGAATGAACACTTCCTACTCACCGGTGCTCGGTTTTGAGGGAACATTCTGCCCGCCAAACGTGCGTCTCCGTACGGTTATTGTCCTTCTTGTCCCCCCGGCGAGACGGAAAAGCTGCGTCGAGGATTACGAGGAGGGCTTCTTTCTTCTTCTCTTTTTTTTTTTTAGTGGGACATTTGGCACAGAAGCTGTTCTTAGGGCTCTCTCATTCCTCACTTTTCCTTTGTTCTGCCTACCGCGGCTGTCTCGGTGCGCCGCCGCGCCGCTCTCGACGCGTGAGGGCCGGGGCAGGAGGAGCAAGGTCCTGCTTGGAAGCCTTCCACGCGGGGTCCCTCTCCACTCAAGTCTCCGAAAACTTGATGATAGGTCCGGCAGCTTGTGCGATATCGGGTGGCCTCGCTCTCCCTCGCTCGCTCTCTCTCTCTCTCTTTCTCGCTCTTTCTCTTTCTTGGCGAAGAGGAGGAGGAGCGGCTCGCAGACGGACACACAACACAACAGCAGCACATTGAATGCAGCCGCAGCCTCTTTTGTCTCCCTGGTTGGCCTGCACTCCTTTCACACAACACTCCCACTCCCTCACCCTCTCGCTCTCTCTCTCTACCCCCTCTCTCTCTCTCTCGCTCATCCTCAATGGGACACAACATATGAGTTCTTCAAGGGGGGGGGGGATACACCCCCACACACGCTAACACGTTTCCATAGTTTGTTAGAAATATTACGTCGAGGATACGCGTGCTTTTCGTGTCGCTATTTCGCAGCAAAAGGGCGAACTTTTTACTTAATTGGGTTTACATAAATGCGATTCAGATGAGTCTGCGTAATTAAAAAACACGTTTATTTAAACGGGGCGCGGGGGGGGGGGACGAGGCTCCGTGGAATTGTTCTCAGTAGTGATTGAATGAAAATCTCCACGTGGGGCTCGGCCTCGGAGCTCCTAGAACGAGCCAATCGGCGTCGGGCGAGCCCACGTGGGGAACAGGCTGTCCCGTCGCTGATTGGAGCGCCGAGGTTCCGCACGTCAATCAAAGAGGAAAAGAAGGAGGGGGTGCGCTGGAGTTAACCTCCTTGTTGGCGGCGAGGGGGCGGTGCTTGGCGGTGTGGCTGCTTGTATATTGAGATTCGGCGGTTTTCCGCTTTTCTCGCCACAAGCTTGACGCTGCTTTGTTGAACATCTTACAATTTGGTCCATTTTTGGCGTGGAGATAAGACTGAAAGATGTGCATCATCATCAACAACATCACCGCCCCCTTTTCTTGTGTTTTGCTAATCACTACCTCAAGGGAAGGATTGGAAGGGCCCACTGGTGATAATGTAGCAAACACACACACACACACACACACCAATCGTGATGTCTTCATTGTTGCAGACTGGAACACGAGAATTATTTCAGCCAAGAAGGAAATAAATTGTAGAAAATTGGTATTCTGGTGGCAAGACCCCTTTAGCGGGGCTCATAATTAGAGAGAGAGATATTGAAAAAGCAATTTCTGACAGTGGAAATCACAACCTGCCAGAGGTGGAGTTGGAAAATATAGATGTGCGTGCATGTGTTTGTGTGTGTGGCTACAACTATGCGTGTGAGAGTAGGGGGGGGGTGAAGGGGGGAGAGGGAGGAGGAAGAGAATAAAGGATGAAGGACAGCAGGGGGGATGCTGAGAAAGACGAGTCAGTGGGGGGGTTTAGTGCACAGCAGCGATGAAAAAAAAAAAAGTGTGTGTGAGGGAATGGAAGAGGAAGAGAGGCGAGGTGATTGTGGAAGGAAAAAAAATTGGTAAAAAGGACACATTTTATTGCCTTTTTTTACTCCCCTGCTGAATTTTAATGCACAGCATCCCCAATTGCTGCATCACATTTATTAGAATAAAGTCAAAGAGGAGAAATGTGACGCATGGGAAGAGGCTTCGTGTGGTGTGTGAGCAGCGGGGTGCACAGGAAGAATCGCATGGTGGCGGTAGTGGGTGAGAGTTTTGAAAAGGGGGAGGAGGGCAAAAATAATATAGATGATAGCAAAAGATAAGTGAAGGACACACACTGTATATTGCTATTGGCAGGTTGGATGAAGGTGTGTGTGTGTATGTGTTGGCCGGGCTCCAGCGGTTAAATAGGTTCTCTTCTTCAAAGTCGAGCCAACAAAGGCAAAGGACAGTTTTGGTTTTAGCTGTCCCGTGCGAGATCGTAAAAGCACGAGGGTCTTTTGAGGCGCTCGTATGCCGAGTGTGAGTAAACACATGTTCAGCCGCATAGTGGTCAAAACAATGGAAGGGAGGAGGAGGAGGACGAAGAGGAGGAGGAGGAGAGCCCTACATACCTTTATAATCACAACTTGAAGCTGAGGAATGCGGGGCGCACAAGGGGAGGGCTTTGAACGAGGCCAGTTTGATTCCCACCGCCGACCTCCGCAGATGACTTCATCAGTATGATATGAACAATAAACATGGAGGTGTCATGGTGAGACTGACTCAAATGAGTTTCACTAGATAGGTGAGTATATATGAGCTCCATGTTGATTTTTACATTTTAGTGCAGCAAACATGAAGCAAAAAAATTTGTTCAACCCTCATCCATCAAATTACAAGTCACGCCCTCAAAGGAGGTTCCGCTGTATATATGTTTGTACAAGTTCTAAGCAGAAAGAACAGATTCAAACCCAGAACCTCAGAACAGTGAGGCCGACATGCACAAAAAAAATATTGGATTTAATTACTGGTTGGGTGGTTGGGTCTCGTGGTTCACATCGTAGAATCTTCTCAAACGGTCTCTCGAATTCGCTCGAATACTTTACATGCCACATAAAAGCCTGAAAAAGAAGCACAGAGGAAAAAATTAACATTCCGTGACGAGTGGCAACGTAAGATGACCGCCAACAGCGAGTAAGTAGCTAGTACGCCGCTGCTGCCGCATTTCCCCAGTGCCCAAGATAGGGTCAAGAATGGCAGGAAGACAAGGCCAGAGCGCTGTTAGGAGCCCCCTCCCCGCCCCTCCCCCTCACTAATCTACACCTCCCCCCATTCATCCCCACTCCCACCATCGCTGTCCCTCATCAGACAAGCTGGGTGTCAGAGCAGAGACGGCGCAGTGATTTATTGGTCTCAGATCCTCGGGGACACAACCTCAACCCCACCCTTATGTGAGCCGCTACTCACACACACATACACACACGCACGTCATGCAGCATCCACCCCCTCCCCTCTCCCATTGCATGGCCCCTTGGGGAAAAGAAGGGGGTAATGACCCACATCAGCAGCAATGCGTACACACACACATTGACACACACACAGGCAAATACAAATAAATACCCCCAGTGACACACACACATGCATGCCCACATGAAACAGACGCATACACGCCCACGGCCATGTGAATGAGGGTCCTCAGGAATTCCAGTGGAGGCGCCTTAATGTTGTTCTCTTCGCTCCACGTGATAAGACACTTCATTGCAATGACGTTTATTCATAATTTAATTCTTCTTTTTCCTCCGGAACCAGATTCGTCACAAAGGGTGGGATGAACTTTTATTTCCATGAAACATAACAATAGAATGACACGCCTCAGTCTGGCCTTGAGCGTCAAAGCTGTGCCCAAACACAATACAAGGAATCCAGAACAAAGTCACAACTAATTATAAAATATAATTCACTCAAGGTGTGCTTTAGCTTTGTTTGTTTTTTTGTATGGTTGGCACCATTTGCAATATAGTGCCGCCCATTTTGAACACCTGGAAAATATGAACATGAAAACAAGATGGTCGCTTTACACCAAAATGGCAAATTGACACACCAACCAAATTTCATTTTTGCTAAGTGAAAGTGGCTTTGGTTCAAAAAATAAAATAAAAAATAAAAAAAGACTTGCAAATACATCCAACAGCACTCGGCAGGCGCTGTCACTCATCTTATATAGACAAACGGATTCACAGAATTACTAAAAAACTTAAATATACACAGGCCACGACCCAGTTTGGAAATCATAGCAGGCTTTTGAAACATTAATTTGAATTTACGAGATTATATTTAAATGTATTTTGTGACTTAACATTTTCGCCGCGAGCCGTAATTGTTGCTAGTAGCTAGCAAAAAGTAGTATGTAGTTCAGTAACGTACGTTTATGAACGGGAAACGTTTTAAATAACTCCACAAATGTCCAATAACGCGTTTACTGATTTATAATTCATTTACCTGCAAAAAGGGAGGAAAGTTGCTTTTGTTGATACGCGACAAACCACAGTTAGTTGCTAACAAGGTGCTTTTAATTACGCTCGTTGATTTGCGACACTTTACATCCCGAGGAGCCCATTTACGTCAGCAGGTTGTAATTGCACACAAGCGCCACACGACGTCGCTAAAGCACCAGCTAAGCGCCATACAGTTGAATGTGGCGCTGACTTTTTTTCTCGTCTAATAAGGAGCATATTGATGAAACCAAATGTATGTTTGTGTGTTGCTATGAAGATGTGAGCCACATGGACGGACTCTTCCCCCAACACATAGGCACACATGAAGCCTCGAGGGGCCATGTTGACTAAAATAGCTCAGCAGTTATAGTCGTAAAAGCAAATTAAAACTTGGCTCGTACCTTTATTGCAGCCCAGGGAATTTTAATGCTGAACAGAATTCATGCAAACATTTATTTCCATATTTTGGGAGTGTGTATGAAAATTTCCAACAGAGTTGATGCTGCTAATCAAAATATGGAACTATTTGTATCCTCTTATATTACAGTAACCTTAGAATTATGAGTTTATTGTCTATCACAATAAACTTAATGAAGCATTCAATCAACCACATTTTTAATTATGTATTTTGTGTATGATTAGGATAAGTCGACATTGTTCTAAAAGAAAGCACCTCACCAAAAGTAGAAAAGGTAGTTTCCATTTCAAAGCTTATTCTCTTCTCTTGGACTGGTGTGCTTTTGTGGTTCCAGGTTGATTGCTTTTCGTCTTGAAGACTTTCCAGATGCTCAGGCAGCCACATGAAGAAGGTGAAATCCTTTGCCTGGGTTGCAGATCATCTACTGTGTGTGGGAGACGTGTTGACAAAGTACGAGTAAAAGTAGTACACAAGAAGTAGTACCCAAGCATTGCTCATTGAAAATCCATTTGACAGTGCCCTAATTTCAAACAGTCCAGTTATTCACATGAATGATGGTGAGGGCAAAAAGCCCAAAAAGCTGCACAGTGGACACTTTGAAGGGACTCCAACTTCCAATCAGTGTCTGAGGAGCAACTATGGCAGCTTGAAAAATTCATCTAAGGACTTTGGGAACACTCCAGTTGGCTGATGATCATCCACACCCAGTTGTTTGTGTTGTTCAGGGCGTAGTAATGCGCTGCTCAAGCTGAGTCATCGTCCTTTTTGACACGACGGGAAAAATCTGAGTAAGGCTTATGCCAACAAATCGTAGTTGTTATTCACGTTAAGTTTCGTTCCTATAGCTCATACGTTGTTTTCACACATCTCGATGTACATACCAGGAAATAAAAGCTAAACCTTTGTGTCATATTCTTATTTTAGAACCAAAATGTCTTCAAAAACACAACTGAGCCTGCTGTTCCAATACTTTTGGAGATACCTTGATTCCCAAGGGTGACATACTCCAGGGTCGTTTACCTCACCGTTCCTTCCACAAGACGTGTTTTTTCCATCCATCTCATCGGACTCATAACGGCGAGATGGAAAGATGTGAAGCGAGAGAAATGGCGTGCGAGTGTAAATACATAAATCACATCGCGACACGCCAAGCCAAGGGCAAATAAACGTTGGACCGAGGTTTCTCCTTTTGGCCACCTTCTTTGGTTGTGAAGTACTTTTGAGCATTTGTTGCTATTTCTTGTACTTCCAATCACCTCAGAACAGGAAGAACAACTTAAGTGAATGCAGATTATACATTTATTCCAAAAATGTAGACAACACAAAGCTTCTATTTACACGGGGACACATGTGATAGCACCTAGTTGAAGGCACACGCTGATAAAATATCATCAGCTGAGAACATCGGCGACACCCGCACCTGTGCGTTTGTCTACAGCTGCACGTCAAGGTCAGATGGTCGAGGGGGGTCTCTCGCACGACACTTCATCTGGAGCAGCTGTTTGTGCTTGTTTGACAATATTAGTGGCCACTTCTCGGGTCTGCGCCGGACCTGTCGTTGGACGACCATTTTGGAAACTGACATGGCAACGGCAGGGGTGGGCAAAATACGGCTCGGGGGCCACATAAGGCGTTTTGATTAGGAAGGATCCGGTAACATTTCGTACATTATTGTAGCTGTATTTTTCATTTAAAAAGGTGCGTTAAAATGTACTTAAAACATATGGTTGGTTGATTTATTGTAAATAAAAAATAAAATATAAAAATAACACATTTAAGTTATACTATAATACTATATATATACTATAGAGATACTGTATAAATAGATAGATATAAATACTATATAGATAATCCTATTATATAATTATATAATATTATACAGGCTATATAATATAATCCTATCAAATGTGCCCCCTTGAGCACAAATATGCCCACCCCTGCTTAAGACCGACACAATTATACAACGATAAAAATATTTTTCATACACTTACATACAAACACACCTTTATAAAACAGATCCTTCGCAATCTTAAGATAGAGCACGTGCGTCTCAAAGTGGCAAGCAGGGTGATTGCACTAAAAATAGAGAAGGAAAATTTACAATAAATTAACAGTTGTTGTTTTTTTAAATGTCTCATTCTTACATTTGGCTATAAAATATTTTTGTTGGGCAATATGGTAGTGGTATATGCACAAAGCTTTACAAATCCACATTGCAGTCCGTTCTCACTCGCAGCCCGTGAGTAGAAAAAGATGGTCAACTGCACTCACGCAAACATGCACAGACACACACACACACAGACACACAAACCAATCTACCAATAGGGCTGAATGGGCAAGTCTGCCTTCACAAATGTAAGAATGCAGCGCTCCCACGTCATTTGCAAGTCTTTGCCTTCGACGACGCCTCCGGGGGAACGAGGAGGCTTTACGAAGAGGAGGAGACCTCCTGGTTCAGTCTAGTGGTCGTGAGAAGCAGATGGCAGGCGAGTGGTTGACTCGAGAAAATAACTCGCCCGCCCGTTAATGGTGCTGGTGGTGGGGGCGTACCGTGCGGGCGGCTCACACCGGGTGGCAGTTGTAATGGTTGTTGTGCTCCGAATCGACAAACTGCAGGCTGGGCTTCCTTTCCGGCTCCTCGCTTTCGGCGTGGTCGGGCTTGGCACGGCGCGGAGGACGCTTCTTGAAAAAGTCCGACACGAAGCGCACCTGCGACACACAGCCAATCATTTTCTTGTATTATTTCTAGTTTTGTAAAATTAAAACGATACAGTTGTGCGACTCTCCCCCACTCCATTTATTTACTTTTCCCATTTTTTTTTTGGCTAAATGATTTCTTGGTCTTTTTTTCCCTTAACTAATACGAGACAGGTATGAGTGAAGAGGGCAAGCTGGGAAAGTGTGATCAAGTATGTCTGGCGCTCTCACGCACACCTGAGGGGAACACACGCATCGGGAAAGCAGCGGTCGTAAAGCGCGAGGCCCTCGAGAGAATCTAATTGCATGCAGCACCATGAAGGCCAAAGGTGGCCTCTCATTTCCAAAACCTTTACGTATGCGTGCACATGTACATTCCTGCTCAATATCAAACTTTTTTTTTTTTTTTTTGACAACCGAGACACTTTTTAGCACGCTTTTTGTCCTTGCTAAATTATGACCTTCGCCACGAGACACCGACACTGGGTAATTTCCACAAGATGGTGCTAAGCGTCATTCCAAACAATGAAGAGTTCCAGCTGCATAAAGTGAGAAGAATGCTTGGAGCCGAATGTGCTAGTCTCACTTCCCGAAATGTACCAGCGAGCAGAAATGAAGCCAACATATTCCTGCGGTGAGAATTGTACAAAACACCGTCTGATGTGGACGATCCCACCCAGTCTCGCTACCGTCCAAGGTCTTAAAGAAAATAAATATCGACGACGTCATCGGGTTTTGCTTTGTCGGGATTGACGGCGGCTATTTTTTTAGCATCTTTAAATATTGGTTTACTTACGTTGATCACGGCGACCAGCGCCCCCTGCAGGAGCCCCACCAGCACGTCGCTCCAGTGGTGCTTGTAATCGGAGACACGCGTGTAGCCCACGTAGATGGCGAAGGCCACCAGGAAGAACTGCACGGTGGGCCGCAGGAGTCGTGCCCACTTGGCGACCAGCCGGGCTTGCACGTACAGCTGCGGGCCAACGAGGACGGCGAGATGCAGTTAGTCGGCTTGCATTTAAAAAGTCCCTGTCCTGGACTTTCCTTGTCTGCCTCACTCATCAAATCACAACAAATTTGGTCCAAGTAAGAATATTCAGGCATGTCATCAATTTGCTTACCGCGAGGAAGAGCATGCAGTACATGCCGAAAGACGAGTGGCCAGAATAGAAGGACAACCTGGAAACAAAAGAAAGAAAACATTGATCCATTTGGTCTAAAAGGAACATCACGTGGTCATCCTACCTGGACTCGGTGACGTCCTGAGGATGGCCCGTGCAGTTGATGACCTGCATGTAGCCCGTGCACACTTTAGGCGCACACACGGCCATGAAGTTGGGCCTGGGCCGACCGATGGTGTACTTGGCTAGGTCGGTTAGCGACTGGCTAACGGCGGCTCCGAACAGGAAGGTGCCCACCACCTTATAGAGGGCGGCCACGTATTGGTTGAAGTCGGAATTGGAGTAAATCCTTTTGCTGTACACCAGATACGCTTCACCCGATGAGATCTGAGGAAAAATCGGGAAATTATACGGAGTGCGTTTTGAGAAGGGACGGAGAAAAGCGCAGACGTACGATGACGACGGTGCAGGAGATGGTGACGGCAGCCAGCATGCCGTGGCTGATGGTGTCCGTTTTGACCGGGTACTTGATGCTTTCGTCGTCGCAGTACACGCCCCTCTGGTAAGGTGTGTAGATGATGGTCATGACGATGAAGGGCAGTGCCGCTGCAAAAACACAAATTTGAGACTTATGACCATGACCTCAACAGATTAGTGAGGAATCCCATTGGTGCAGATGTTCCTAATAAAGTGGCTAATGGATTCCACACTATCCCGAGGCAAACAGTCACATTCAACGCAAGAAAAACAGCTCAATGTGATTTTCTGAATATAGTGGACCCCTTTCCGTTTTCTTTCAAGTATTTCCTTGCAGCTGGCATGATGAAAGAGGGTCAAAAGCCTGATTAGAACGCCACCGAAAAAAAAATAAACCATCCAGTCCGTGCGGAAGTCCGCCCTCACGCCCTTCATCATAATATTAGTGCAATATAAAAACGCTGACATCAAGTATGCCGATACTGTAAGTGTAGGGGGAAAAAAAAAGCTCCGATACTACTAAATTGATAAAAGTTGACTAGCTTGATATAAATTCCCAGCAGGTGGCACTAAATTAAAAAAAACAATGTGTGTTTTTGTAAAGTTCAGAAGAGTATCAACCCAAATTCTTTCAAAAAAAAAATTCCCAGAGTGGCCCTGAGTATCTTTAGTGTACAAAGGGTTTTGCATCAACAACCCCATGACCTACTATATGAATACCATGCAGTGTCTGCGTGTTGTCTCGTTTCCACAGTGATGACTGCTGACATTTGATTAGGAGCACAGCGGCAACAAGCAGCACAAGTGTCCCTCAGACACTATCAAGACCAAAAGTACAAAACACAAGCTTTGTGTGTGCTAAGGGGAGCAAAACAAAAAGTTCTTTATAGGATCATGTCACTGGGCAACCTTGGAGCCATGCACTTCGGCCCAACGAGGCAGACAACATGCAGTTTTGCCTTGACGCATCACTCTTACTAGGCAACAAGTCAGATGTTAACTCTTGGAGGATAGAAAAGAGTGGCGAAAAATGCTGGAGAAGGGAGCAAGCCATTTATAAAAAAATTAATTTTTTTTTTAAAATATCCATACATGACCAATGGTATACATTCTTTTAAAAAATCCAAATATTACTTAACTGTAATCAAATTGTTTGGCCTAGCACCAGCAAAATGAAAATAGTCTATATATTTTGAATAAATGTTTGGATTTTGCATTCACGACTCCCGCTCGTCGTCTCATTTTCTGTAAATGTTTGCCGTAGCGCCGCCAACTTCCTGTTTGTGTCACAATATACAGCACATGGCTGGAAAGCGACATCCTGTCTGCAGGGACGCCAAGGATTTAGGGCTGTAGCTTTTGGATGGTCCGCCACCTCTGCATTCTCTGTCTCCAGCTGGCGAACCGAGGGAGGCAAAGTTGGGGGGGGGTGGCGCATCATAAAATGATACCAGAGCAGCCTGCTTTTACTTCCAACTATATTTCATGTGCACTGACTTCCAAAAATGACTTCAGAAATTTCCAGAGTGCTGACTCTGGGACTGTCTGTGGCAAAACATGACATCAGCCAACACTAATGCCGAGTGTTTGCCGTGAAACTCGACTGCTTCAGCACATCATTTATTAAAAGGTAGCAACGAGAACGTTGGCCAAAATTGTTCATTTGCTTTTTTTTTTAAAGCATTGTAAATGTCACTTTAATTTTGTGGATGAGTTATGACGACGCCTAAAAATACTTTAATGGGTTTTCTGTTAAATACTTTGGAAAAATGATGACACAGTGAACAGCTATTCAACAGCAACTTTCTTCTATAGACATTTTGTTTGCCATAGAATAAAATGTAATTACACATCCACTACAGTAGGTGGCAGTGGAGCTCTTATTTATTTAGTCTATTATTATTTTTCATTTAATTCAGGCAAATTGATGCACTTCCATTTTTTCTGTAACAGAGTAAAAAAATCAAGATTTTTCTTTTTGTCTTCCTTGATGTTAATCAGATGTGTACAGTACTTTTAAATAAATAAAGTTAATAAATTAAGTACATTTAAAAGATATCTGTCACGACACTGAACAGCTATTCAAGGATTGACAGTAAAGACTCCAACTTCTACGGAATGCTTTTGTTGGCAAATAGTAGAAGATGCCACCCCAAGCAAATTGCTCAAAATCATGAGCAGACACAGAGCGGCGGCAGCGGGTCAAAAATAGACCCATCTGAAGACAAACTGGGCCTGCAAGAGACCACGAGACAAGCCCGCAAGACGGAGAGACACCACTTAAAGAGCGAGGCCTCGGTCTCAGTGGAGCTTAACTCAGACATCTCGCTGACAGCGTGGATTGACTTGATAGAAAAGGCAGAAGCGTCTCTCGGGATGGGAGTGCTGGAATGTGGCCAGGCTAATCTCCTGCAAACGGGGAGGTCTGTTAGAAGGCACAGGATGTTGGGATCAGGCGTTCCTTCCCGCATAAAGGCAGACTCATTTTTGACTTGTGGTTAAAAAAAAAAAAAAAAAAAAGCATGTTATTATGAATAAAGTTAGAATATTTCACAAGAAGTAGGAATGTTAGCTTCTTTAGGAATAAGTCTAAAAATACATAAAGTTTCTTCAAAAAAAAATGCTTCAACAAGAATAACACGGCAAAGAAATTCTTTTTTTCTTTTTGAAAAATGTACTTAAAATTTTTAATTAAATAGAGGTGTAAAATTCAGGGGGTATTTTTGAGGGTGAAAAAAAGAATATCACAGGAATAGTTACAATGTTGCAGGAAAGTCATTAAAAAAAGTCATATGAAAATAATGTTGCAGTTTGGAAATTTGAATACGACTACATTCCAATGACTTTCGAATTAATATTAAAAAAAATTGTAACAACTATTTTCACTACTATAAATACACCTGTATATAAATGTAATGCAATCGTTGGAAGTTGTGACGGTAATGCAGGAAAAAAAAAAGTATCTCGTCCCTCTCATTGACATCCTCCACTCTGTTTTTATCCCATTCATTCTGGCCCGCCTGTTATTGTCTTGAGCGCAGCATCCACCCACACACTTGTCGCTCTCGTGTAAATATAGAGGCAGCTCCATTTAGAAACGCACATGTGCAATTACGCCGGACTTTGGGGACCGCAGTGGCACGTCGCAGCCCGGATGTTTATTCCCCATTTCCATCTGGCGCCCCAACCTGCAGCACCTGCGCAACCGTACCAAGGGCATCCATTAGTTTTCAATTTTCACGCTTATATACTTGGCACTCGGCAGTGAGAAGGTCACAAGTAGTTTCCAAGTGTGGTTTGCCAGACCCATAACAAAATGATTTTTTTTTTTTTTACTAGCTGGTGGTTTGGCAAAGATTTGCTGACATTGTTAAAAACATTCCTGGTTACACAAAAAAAAATGGGCATGTCGCACCAATCACCTTGCAAAATAACACTATGGAGTAAAGTGTGAAATATCCTCCAATGTTTTTTTTTAGCGACTTTGAATGATTTGGATTCAATTAGCCAACACCACACCAGTCTGGACGTGATGATCACACAAGCTCGACTGGAACATCTAACTCTAATCCAATATGTCGGTTAAATGCTTTTTCCAGAGAAGGAATTAACGGAATTAGTAGATGGTTCTGAGAAGAGGCACGTATCTTGAATCATTGGGTGAGGTTGCCTAAGGGTCAGGGGGCGTATTTGCATTTGGGCCTCTTTCATCACTGATTCCAGCATGCGTAAGTAAAGCATGAGCAAACATTTTAAAGGCGACGTGGAGCAACAACCCGACTCCCCCTCTTCCCCGACAGTCTCGGCCCGAGCCGGCCTGACTCAGGCGGAAGGTATGTGCTGAGCCTTCAACTAGTGGCCTCTGGAATTCCAATTCAGTGGAGGAACGCCCAACTTCAACAGTCACAGCAAATCCTGCTGCTGCCCATTCTTTTTTTATTTTTAATCCCCGCTGCTTTCGCCCGGGCCATCATTCTCGTATGCTAAGCTGCGGGAGGAGGCGTCGGGTGGTGGCGAGGTCGTCCCAGGGCTGCCAGTCAATGAATCGTCTGCGTTTGCTCAAAAAAAGCGTCTGAGGTAGAGGGATGGAATGAAAGAAGCGGGCCACACAGGTTTAAAACCAAACCACCAAAGTCCACGATAGGAGTTCAAGTAAGCCAGAATGGATATGACTTCAAAGCTACGTAATATACACACACACTGTGTGGTCTAATGGAACTATGAGCATGTGACAAGCGTGTGTGTGTGTGTGCGTGTCTGAGCTCTCAACACGGGTGATCAAAAGCAAACAAAACTGTCAAGTACTACGCTACGTAACAAAGTCCAAAATGTGCTTACATTTTGCTGCAATTAAAACAACTTTAAAGATTTAACCATTTAAAGGGGAAGTCAATCCCAAACTTTCACAACCAATCACGGCTCTCCATTTTTCTGAAGCTGACCTGTGATTGGCTGTGACTTGAGACCTGGCAAATGTGATGTCATTTTCAGTCGACAGCGAGTGGCAAAATGGCGGACAAAACAGATTAATTTTGCGGCTTACCTCAAATTCCACAAACATAATATTAATCAGAATGCCCTGTTTAGACTCCTAGATGTAATTGTGAAAAAAAAAAATTGGGGGATGATGACCTCTTTAATAATGCGATACTTGTTTACTAAAATAATAATCCTAACACAGCATTTATTTATTTGTCCTCGTGGTGTTGCCATATGACTCACAGTGTCATGCTACGATTAAGGGAGTGCTGTGTTCAAAACACAACAAAAGCACTTAACACCATCCTTCCTCGGCGCTATGGTGTAGTCACGACATCAATTTAATTCCCACACATTGTTCAAATGGATTGAAACGCGCTGATCTCTGTATGCAAGATTATCATGCGCCAATCCCACCCAAAGCCTTCATACAAGAGCGCGCCAATGGAAACATAACAGTGAGGGAAAAAGACTACGTTTGGGCCCTAAAGGAACAAGCGTGTCTTCAGTTTCCATGACGCTGCTGCTCTCCTGAGGAAAAACTCTTCCCACCAAGATGGCTCCCTGAGAATGCTGGAGGAGCTATCTTCTCAACACTCCGGCCTCAGGGAATTAGCTGCAGCACCACCAATTAAAAATGTTTGCATTTTGTTATGAAAGCCCTTTAGAGAGACAAACAGTGAAAAGTATAGTTTGTGGGAGTAATGACTATACCGATAAGATTGTACTTAGGAAATGTGTGACTCCATACATGTAATCATTTGGAATGTGGGTGTGTACATGATGTGTTTCCATTTTGAACACCCAGAGTACAACTGTGCCAAATAAATGACAATAATGCCCTGGGAGAGGTAAACCCCAACGTTGCAGCCAACACCCTACTCACTATCTGTGTACAATTACAATGCAGGCACACTTCACAACAAATATCCACAGGTTAAGTTTCAAACTTATTTTAAAACACACACCCGAAAAATAAACGGCTCAGCGATTTGCGGTGACGACTCGTTTTGCCTCCCCAACACACAAAGCTTGTCTCAGCCGATATGCACCACTTCGTTATATGCTTACTTGGGAAGGGTTACTGTACTATTACGATTTTTGGATTAATGGCAAGAGGAAATGAAACAGATGGCAATGTTGTTTTAAAAAATAAACAAAACGGGATATGGGACTCTGAACACATAGTCATTCAGTGGCGTGGTTGTTTGGCAAGGGTAGGTCCAACTATGATGACACAAAAGAATCACACCCAGAATGGAAGTGCTGCTTTTTCCACTCTATAATTTCCTTCACAAAGCAAAATGCAACAAAACGGAATGTTTTGACTTCTAAAAAATACATTCCATGACTAAAAAAGATAGAATGGAAATATGTTACAGTGAGAGAACACATGCAAACAAAAACTACGGACCAAACCGGAAAAGTATTTTGTGCCCATAAGCGCCGACGGTCAATTTAATTACACACTGTCAAGCCGTTATTGCACGGTCTCGTCAACCTCACTTAGGCTTATGTGTGTGTGTGTTGGCCGGATGCAGCAAGAGAATAACAGAGCACAAGATGCAGGATGTGTATGCATTATTAATATTAAATTTAGATCTTCTCAGTAAGAGCCCAGCAATCAATGGAAATTTTGACTTGATGTATGTGCTTCCAATACTTTGCAGTTTGCGTTGCCTATGGCCTTCAACTGTAATAAGAGTATGAGAGAGCAAGAAATGCAATCACAATCATATTAATTTGCCCGAAGCTAAAGTCAGAAAGAGTACATTAATTGGGTTACTATGTGTTATGCATTTTTTTTTTTTTCATACGATATAACATTTTGGTACAAATTATTTGCAGCTCACACAAGGTACGACTGACAGTTGCCCTGGGATTTGTTAGGAAGCAGAAACATGCAAACTGCATACATACAATACAAAATTTTATATTTCGTGAGAGTCACGCAATGCTGAAGCTGGAAGTGGAACGTCCCTGGTTAGATTCTTGGCAAAAAAAAATGGAATATCACATTTCCATAAACAAACATTCCAGCTTCCTGCTCTGTCCAGTCCACCAAGGAGGAGAATGAAGAATCGTTTGGGGAAAGTGGATCATATACAGAAGAATAGCCGACCAGCATTTTCATTGCAGAGTCAAATCCAGACCATTTGTGTGTGCAAAATAACGACAAACATTCCATAATAACTGTCATTACACACATCTGGCAGTGAAAAGAATTCGAAGCAGACTCACCGACGAGCACGCACAGCACATCCATGAGCACGTAGAGCTTCTTCTTCACACTCTTCATATTGCTTTGCCGTCGTTTCAACTTTGGAATTATAAAAGAATCTCAAACGGTACCTGTAAACGCGTCCATTCTGCTCGGCTTTGCTACATAACAACAAAAACGTAACCTGCACTACGGGTTCTTCCGGGGTAGTCTTGCCTTTACCTGTGCGCGTAAACAAACACTAGTGCTAGTCTGTGTCAAAAAGTGTGGGGAAAGGTCGTAAAAATATGAAGTGGGAATTATTTAAAAAGAGTCCCCTTAGCGTTCTGGAATATTTTAAAAGAGAGTCTACATAGAGCGTCCAAACATGTTTCAAGTCCTCGCAAATGTGGAGAGCAAATCACAGGACTGAAGTACAGCACACGGCGACATTGGGCACCTCCTCCTTTACGTCGCCATTATTACCTTTTCCCTCCCATTTTCCTGTTTTATGCCTTCATTGAAGAGCAAGAGGTGGAAGGAGGAGCCTGAAAATACTAAATTAAAAAATTAATTAAATTACAAATAAAGATTGTCACAAAATAGATGAGCTGAATAATAAAAAAAAAAAATGGGGGGTTATTATTTTATAAATTCGTATCACCCGGGGAGTGGGGGAATATGACGTCATGGCATGTCAGATTACGTCACATCAACAAAACGAGATCGATTCAAGTGAGAAATTTGATTAGAAAAGAAAAACGGGGAAAAATAAAATAACTAATACTCCAATAAGGACAAGATCAAATTAATTACAAAAAACGTGCCAAGTATCACAAAATTTGATAAGTTTCAGATATTTTCGCATTTTGCTGTAAATGTGCACAATGTTGGTCGAGTGAAAAATTAAATTGATAAGTGTCAGATTGTATGGGGTTCTAGTGAAAGAATTCATTTCAAATGTATTTTTTCTGCCCCCTGCTGGAATTTCTTAGTAATAAAGGAATTGGATTACATTTTGACATTACAATGCTGAAACTAATCAGCACATGTTGTGAGCATTTATTTTTTAGCCATCTCCTTCATCACATGCCTGACACGCACACCGAAACGCTCTACTTACAAATTTGATCCGTATAAACCATTTGATTGACATCATCTGCTTAAGCTTAACTGCCTTCTGCAGTTTGCCAAATATTTGGAAATTATAACGCCTGTCAAACCCTTTCCAATTAAATTAGCAGCATAACAACATTGTCTTCTATCATCATGTAATATCATCTCTTTATTTTTTTACAAAATATAATAATTATTAACAAACGCCCGGAGTAGTACAATCCATACATTGCAAAAAACAAAACAAGTGAAAGTATAGAAAAGAAACAGTCCTGCTCACATTAGGCCTTGTCCATCACCTCCTTAGTGTAAACTCAAACGTCCATCTGGCTCGCTTCACTGTTGTCACAGGAAGATCTCAAACATGCACAGACAGCAAAGGAAAAACAAATAAATAGAAGAGATAAAAGATGACAAGAGGTCACGTTAACAACCAACAACGTTCATCAGCTCCTTGAAACGTTTGCTTTGCTTCTTCAGATCCGGAACAGGACGACAATAAAATTTAAGGGTCCAATAAAACAAGAACAATCACAAAAATCAACGTCAGTACTAAATCATCACGAGTTGGGGGTGATCCAAAATGAACGGCCTCAATCAATCATCTATGACGACAGTCAAAACCTTAACGTCACTGTAATGTGTTTTATTCTTATTTAATTGTAGGCATCGACTGAGTATTATTTATGTCCCTCCAGTTTGGACCCGGGGTTATATTCTGAGCTAGTCCACAGTGTACATTCTAAGGTAGCCTGGATTTACCCGCACATTTACCTAACCTTGGGTATAATATCGGCCTGTTGAGTTTACACCTTGGATTATATTCTGACGATAAAACATTGAATTAATGTTGGAAAAAAAAAATCCCACGCACTAACTTTGTGACACTTCATTTGTGACATTTTCAAACACTTCCTCAACATACGCAGTGGGAATGTTGCAAGCAACTGGCCCAACGGTATGAGTCAGTGGCGTGGAACAAAAAAAAAATTTGATGATGATTTCATGACAATCCCAAAATAATCTAGAGCTACATCTGCTGTCTACATAAGGACAGAGGAGGAAAGCACAAGCCAACAGAGAACGGCGCCAAACTGAGTGGATGACAGAGCAAAAAAAAAAAAAAAAAAAAAAAAAGGCCTTTTGTGTTGAAATAAAGTGATCTTTGTGTGAAAGGACTCAGAGCAGCAACAATCAGTGCCGAGCATGCGTCACTCTCACGGCTCCAAAGCCGTGACATTCTGGAAGTTTTTCATTTGTTCTGTTTGCTTCACCAGTCTAAGATCGCTTCTGTATTCAAACAGAATTCTCCCAAGAGCATTCACTGAAGTGAGTCAAAGGGAGACAAATGCAGAGGAGGAGGACAGGAAGTCATGAGATGGGGGAGAGGAGGCACGCAGCAGGTGAGGTCCCACCTGCATGCCACGGGGGTGTCGGTCACATCACCAGCTGCGCCGCAGACCTCGGGGAGAAACGGACTGTCACGCATGTGGAACTGGAAGAAGCCCGGTCGATGGTCTTGAAGCTCCGGACCTGCCCCGACGGCAGAGAAGCGAGCCCCCTGATTGGACGAGGCGGGCAGAGGGAAGGGGCAGTCAACCAGGTTCTGCGGACGGCCAACGTTGCCCATCTGCAGTTGTTCGTCTGGAGGAGCGAGCAAAATGTAAGCCAAGTGGGGAGGGGGCGAGGAAGGAGCGTGACAACCACTGATGGACTTTTAGCCTTATTCATTGAACTGGACAAACAAAAACAAATGCAACATGAAAACACTCACAAGGGAACATGGAGAAGACTTCCTGACATCACTCACGCAACACACAAATATGAGCATGCAAGTGTCGTCGCGACAGGGTTGACAAGCCTCCCCCGTTCGTTACCTGCAGGCTGCAGCCTGCTTTGTGTAGGCCAGACCGCACCGAGGTCACGGCTTTAAGAGAAAGCGGGGGGTCCGTCTGCGCCGAGGGCGGCCCTCCTCTTCTGGAGCGCCGTGTCAAAAAGGGGTGAGGCATGCAAGCGTGCGCGGGCAGAGACACAAAACGAGAATGGGGGGGGGAAGAAATGCAAAAATGATTCAGAAAGGAAGACAGCAAATGCTTGAACATAAAAAAAAAAAAAAAAAACTGCGATGAAAACTGACATGGTATGTAAACAATTTCAATTATGGAAGTCTTAATTGAACCTTTCAAGGTGTTTACCTTGTTTGTCCAGTTCTAGGCTCGACTGCCGAGGTAAAGGAGGCGCCAGTTTTCCGGCGCTACCGCAAGACAGTAAAGCGGCGGAATTATCGCTTCCCTCCATCTCGCCGGCATACCCGCCATCTTGGTCTCCCTCTTCCCTACGGCACATCAAAACACAGGTAAAGCACACGGATGCTTCCATCTCACCCAGAATTGAATTCCAGCGTTCAGATAAGGACGAGAAGTTGTTTGGTCACGACTCACATCTTCCCTAATTGCAAGGTGTACTTCTTGCGAGTGATCCTGCTAGCTTGTTGAGTGAAGTAGTCGTGTCTCTCTGACTTCTTCCACCGGTAGTAGTACTCCACACACTCCCCCACAGAGCGGGTCCTTACCTGTAGATAAATAAAAAGTGTTGCTAAATGAAAAGGAAAAACAAATAAACATTTCTTGTCTCTGAAGCACTTACCTTATTAGCCTGGATGAGATGGAAGTTTTTCCCGTAAACTTTATAGCCGAGCTCAAAATTCCTGCACTCCTCCTCACTCCAGCCACAGAGCTCTTCTAAACAAAAGGGCAAAAAAAGTCAGATTGAGCAAAACATGCCGTGTCATGACATTCTCCAGTATTTCTTCAGGATGTTTCCTTGAAATGAAAACGGCGTTTCCGTTATTGTATTTTACCAGTGAACACTTTCACGTTAAAGTGTAGTCGTCGCAGTGCCTCCTCCGCGTTGAAGTTGCATCTCAGCAGCTCATACAGCGCCTGGTATCATAAAAAAAAAGGCCTGGTCAAGATGTTTGCTGTACTTCACACATCAAACTTTATTTTGAAGAAAGAAAAAAAGTACTATCCAGCACCTGTTCATCATCTTGTACGTCTTGTACGGTGTCGCCACACGTTTGCTTGCATACTGCCCCCTCCTGGCCACGTGGCTTCCGTACATTCATTAAAAAGTGCTCCACTTCCAGCAGCGGCAGAGCACCTGGTCTCCACAACAACTGATCCTCATTGTGGTACGCTAGACACAAGGACGCCAGAGATGTAGAAATAGGAAGTCGCCAGCATGGAAGAAGTCAGAAGTTCCTACCTTGTTCCCGGTACGTATAAGGACTAAGGGGAGGGATGATTGCCTGGTACATGGAACCCACCATGATGTCCTGGTGAAGCAATTCCGTGTGAGATAACTGGAGTGACAGCAAAACGCACCGAACCATCTTCTGGTGACTGACCTTGTGTTCTTCATTGGAGGGGACAGAGATATTGTCGGGTTCTTCGTCAGATGAGCAGACGGATGCGTCATTGTTTCCAGCTGAGATGAAAAAAAAAAATGACTTCCATCCATTTGAATAATTTCCTTTTTAATTTCTAAACCCCTGATGTGTGTGCACCCATGCTTTAAAATCTTGGGCCACAACATGAACTTACGAGGCAGTTGTTGGAGCAGATCAGAGGTGCTGGAGGTGACTGAAGGCGTGAGATCATCAGCTGATGACTCCACTCCCTCCGATGCGGCAAAGATGTCTTCAGGGATCTGATTCTGGAGAAGACAGGAAACCTTGGAGTTGCAATATGTGGCTTTTTCTTCAGTTGTGCTGGCCTGAGGGGGGCTGTCACCTTGGCCACTGTCACGTCTGGCAAAGCTGCGGAGACGTGACAACTCTGCTTGGCGGGATCCGGCACTGCAAAGCCATACAGAGCCAGAAGCTCCTCCAAGGGCAGCTCGCTGGCCTACCAAGTCGGACAATAAATGGGAAGAACGAGGAAAAAAAACAGAATGTGATCCGTTTAGCAGAGGAGGAGCAATGTAACAACTTGAGCATACAGCCTGAGATTGAGCTGCCATCTTTTGGGGAAGAGGAGATTCTCTCCTTCAACTCCGGAAAAGACTTTTTCTCCGGCCCAGTATCTTCATCGCCATACCTCACGAGCTCAAATGGGATGGAACCTGGGCGGCCAGGTCCACAGGCCCTCGGCCCACCTATGGACGGAAACAAGCTGTCACGCACAATACTGTGAAAAGGGAGGCTTATCTTTTCTTTCATTTTGCAGTATCAGACATTCCTAAGTTTCCTTTGGGAGTGGCATGACTTTTAGCGTGTTTTTTTTGTGAGCAAACATCAAAGTTTGAAGGCATAGAGCAACAGGAAAAAGGAAACAAAGTCAACTTCACACAGTAGCACACGAGATGAAGAAGCTCCATTGACTACCTTGTGTTATTTTGTTCAACATGGCTCGTTGTCGTGATAAAGTTGAGCTGCTCGCGTTGCGAGTGTGTGTGACCAGGGGCGCTTTCCTGCCACTTGGTGCTGAACGCCTCTTCCTTCTCGGCGGATCGCGCGAGAAGGAAATAAAAAGTCAAAATGTCCCACTAAAAAAAGGGGACGACAATGACTAACGCGGACAACTTTTTCCGCCAGTTAAAACTTCCCCAAAGCACTCGAGCCGCCGTCGTATTTTTCGCCTTGCTTCTTTTGTTTTCGGTTCGGTTCCTTTCGACGGCTTCAAGGGAGGAGGAGGGGGAGGAATGGCTCTTTAACGCCGAACGAGAAGCTCGAAACGCCGGGGAGCTTCTCCATTCCTCCCCCTCTACTTCCCCGATGTTTAACCCCCGCGTTGCTACGTTTCACCCAGTGCAGCCCTTCCTTCCGCGTTAGTTCGCCGGTCACACCGCCGACACATACACCGAAGCGTCGTACGTGACTAGCGGCCGTAGTTGGCCCCGGTTTCGCCCGTCGTCTGGGCGACTAGAGCCTCGTTTTCGTCCACTTACCTCCGCCGCCATTCCGTTCCTGCGTGAGCCGACTAGCCCGGATGTTGTAGGTCTGTTGTGTAGCACTGTGCAACGCGACGTGTTACTCACTCAGGTAGTTGTGTACTTGTGTCCCCAAACTTCCCTTTTTTTTAAATCATCTATTAAAAAATAATACATACACATTTTACACCCCAGATGAGCCTTAGAGCCTTAGTTATTTTAAAACCAGCGTTTCTTCTTTTTTTGCTAGCTTCCCCCAACTGTATAACCCAGTAGTTAATATTTCCCATTATAAACTATAATAGTGTAGCTTATATTAAAAGATTGCCACAATATTAGCAATATTAGCAGAATGATAAAACCGAGGTCTCATTCTAAATGGCCAAATATTTACACACATACCAGTATAATGAGCTTCTTGAATTGTGTTACTTAATTATCTTTTAAATGTACAAAGTACATGATTTGAACATTCTGACCCACAACACAACGTTTGTGGAAAAAGTACAACTAGCAAAAACACCTAAATTAAGATTTGAATCGTTTTAATGTAGCTAATTTGGCAGGACAAATTTTGCCCATAATTCATTTGCAGTTAAAAAAAAACAAAACAACTAATGTTAATCAGATACTGTTACAACAACTTTCAAGATGGCTTTATGTGTCCCTGAATAAACTTTTTTCGCTGATTTGCAAAAAAAATAATCTGATTTCAAGGTTTGGAAACTATCATGACAGTCTTAGTGGTAAGCGTTTAAATAAATGAATGCTTTTTGGATAAAATGAATAATTTTGATCACAGAGCTCATAACCTATTTTTATAATCATTGAATATGTTCCTGGAAGTGTCTTTATGAATATCTCGTTGCATACATTACAACCAGGATCTTCCCTTTATTCAATGGAGGCTGAAACTGTATGTAACTATAAATGATTTATTCAGCAATACTTTTGAAAATAATCGTTTTTTATGTGTCTGAGTATCTAACAGCGCAGCAATGTATATGTATGACAAAACATTCCATAAACAGTGGACTATAGGACCAATTAAATTATATGATGCTTTATTGCTATTATTAACAGTTTTGCAAAATCTAATTTCAATGACTCATAGACTTGAGATGATAGTGGGTGAACATAATGCATAGGGAGGGGGCAGGCGCAGTAGTATATGGACGAAGCAGATAAAGATAGACGCTGCTCTCTTCACATGTGTATGCTTACCACAAGTGCCAAAAAGTTCTCACACTCTGTACTTGCAGTATAAGTCGCGAGCGGTAGTACAGAAAGGAAAAAGACAAAACAGATACTTGTGATAAAGGAATACTCTGGTAAGAGTAGAACTATGCAAAAGCAAAAACAAATGCACATTTCTTTTTCTATTAAGAGTTTATAGTTGCTAAAAATGTTTTTTTTTTTAAACAGCACTGCTATGTCATGAAAATTCTTTTGGATTCTGCAAATTTCTACCATTCATTTCAAACACTCGTTTTTGTTTTTGAAAAACATCACTACTACATTTATTTTATTTCAAACGGCCGGTAGGTGGAGACTACACAATTTGAAAAAATAAATCAGACAGTTATGCTTGACTTCTCACTTCAAGAAATTTTATCTGAGGTATATAAATAAATAATAATAAAATAATATCTTATAATATATGAGAATGAAGCTTTTTTTTCAAACAACAAAGTCACAGTAAAAGTGAAATTTAACAAGGCAAAAACTTTTTAAAAGTAATTTTCATTCAATAAATTTCTACATCTTTATCACAGTTAGATAATTTTTTCTTAAAAACAGCCTTATTATCTGAAGATTACAATTGTATCCTTGAAGTATAAATGTGTATTTTTTTTTCCTTTTCACTGTGACTCCACTACTCCTCCCCCTCCCACAAGGGGGCGATCCTGCTGCGTTTATAAATTAATACAAGTCAATACAAGACGTTTCTCTGTGGTCTCATCACCAAACATTTTCCTTCAAATCTACTGTAACAGATTCACCAGTTAGTGGCGATGACGTGTTCCAACAAAAACTGCCATGATGGCACATTTTAAATTCTCACAATTTGCATTACTCTGCAATTTGCATGCCTACTAAAGTCACTCATATTCAGATCATGTTAACCTGCAGTATGAGAGTAACTTTTGAAGCCGCTTTGGAGACTTTCACTGACTATTTGGTCAGACATTCCAGCCGCTCTTCCCAGTCTGCTCCATTAAGTGAGCATTTCCACTACTCTCTCTCCGTGTCCCACTCCCTCTGCAAACAGGATGTTTGTGTCTCGACGGGGCAGTGCCCCAATACAAAGCTGATCATCAGATAGCGTGGCTACCGCCTCTGTAGCAGATTATCAGGGATTTAGCGGCTCTTCCACTCGGATCCCGACACTGAATCAACGTAGGTAGTCTGCAAAGTCTATACAGTGTAGAAATCCTGACTCCTATTTGTGATTTAGATTCCCTGTGGAGTCTTATTTTGAGGAATCTTTGGATATTCTGTTTTTTCTGCACTCCCAGATACCACAAGATGGCGCCAAAGCCCTTGACTAATAGGAAAGTAGTACTGCTGTTATGAAAGTATGTTGAGGTGATACATCTTCCCTGAGAAACCATCAAGAATCAGAAAATTAATCTAGCCTTGCACCTCGGGGGGCCAAGCATATTTTAAAGGAGGGGGGTGCCCCTCTCCAGCCCCTCTAGCTACGCCAGTGCATGGAATTATAATTAGATCACTTATGACATGTATTGTGTTAATTTTTACTATCAATGGTTTCAATTGTTGTTATAAATACATTAGCATCTCTCGTGGTAACGGTCACGCTGTAACCACGGTCGTCACGGTAACATAACAGACTCCTCATTGGACCAGCAGTGGATGAAGCAGTATAAGGGCTGGCTCACTTATTTGTAGATTTTTGGGATGTTTTGATTAAAATATTTCATTATTATGACTTCTCGGAACTGTATAAAAACAAAAACATTGTCTCTTACAAGAAAAGTGAGCCATACAAGGTAGTAGTAGACATCCTGACCAACACAGAAACAGGCCTTACCACACTTGAGGTTTTTGCTGCAATCATACATCAACAGCGGGATTCAAAGTCCACATGACAGGACTCAGGAGACTTGGGCTTCCATGTATTGTATTGCATCAAGTGTCTTGAACTCACCACACTTAATATCAGACGCCTGGGCAGTGGTTTGCGGAACACGGGATCGGAATGGTGACAGGAGATTGTTTCACAGCATAACAATGTCGCTCCGGAGTCAGCCAAAGCAAAAACGGCTGCCGTCTACGTGTTGCTCCTCTGTTTGTGTTTCATAATGCCGATGCTATTTGTTAGCCTGTTTATGGCCTTTTGTATTTTTAATTAGCATGAAGCTAAACGAAGTTGACAAGGCAAAGCATTGTGGTTGTTTGTGTAATTCTCTTTGTTGGGGGTGGCAATAAACAACTTGAAGGTGCTTTTTGAAGATTTTTTTTTCTTCTGTTGCTTTGTTGTGAAGTGAGTTAAGCTCAATGCTTCCATGCAGCACTTCTTATAATAGTGGTTTACATATGTGACAAGAAAGAATGGCAAATGACAAAATCTCATGTAGCTTTTCTTCATTCCTGGTGATGTTCTCTTGATTTATTAATAGACATTCTGGCTTTGGCCCTTGAAGAACAAACAGATCTCATGGAAAGAGCAGAAGTGGAAAGTTAAATGTAGCACTGCCCTCTCCACTTTTAGGCGCTCTCCAACCCCTGTATCACCCTCTTCCATGTGGTTCTTCGGTCCAACCGCTTCTTTCCTGGTCTACGTTTGCCAATTTTGGCCTTAAGTCCCTTCAAACGCAGCTGTGTTGGCTTAAACATTTTTTTTTTGGGAAGGAGTTGATTCTGTATAGCAGAATTCTATTTTAGATCAAAGCGAGGCAAAACGTGAACGCCAAAAGCGTTGGTTTCCCATCTCGGCGATACAACCGATTCTCTGTTTGCTCGGATTTCCTGGCGTGTTGTTTTTCAAAAAGGTGCAAGAAACCTGCGCCTGAATCAGGGCCAGTAAGTGGTGTCATTAAGTCGGTCACGCCCCAGACACTCGGGCCTTTCAGGGGCGGCGCGTGCACACATGTGCCATAGATGCTACGCACAAGCCAACGTCTGTTTAAATACGCCGTAACGACCCCCCCCCCCCATCATCCTCGCTATCATATGACCCCCAAGCGGAGGCCGGCTGTGTGACATGACATCATGCAACTTGCAAAACTGTCGTTAATCATTTTATAATTTTAATGCCTAGTGAACATCTTGAGATTTTTTTGGGGGGGTGTTACTAAAATCTATGTGAATTTAAAAGACCACCATGGTATTTATGTACCATGTACTACTAGTATGTGTCAACACTTTAATTAGGTTATCCGAGAGACTGTTTGTGCTGCTGTTTCTCTTAGCAAAGGATTTTTTTGGGGGAAAACATATTTGCTTGCCCACCCACCAACTGCGATATGACTCAATAGTTTATTTTGGTTTTGTGAGCCGCCTACGATGGATATGAAAAGTCCAAACACTTTTTTATATCCACTGTAGGCGGTTCACACCCGCACCCCGAAAACAAAAACAAAGCAAGCATTGTGCAGTACAATTTACAATATAGTTGTGTATTTTTTTGCTCTATTTATTTACTTTTCAAAAATATGTCTACCTGTGTATACACTGTAAACCCTAAATATGGGCAGGTGGTTGGGGGGGTAGTTTATTTTTATATTTGTGTGTGCCTTTTCGCTTCACTGAGTACTTTTGGTGATGCTTGCACCATATTTTTTGGATTAACGGTCCAAAAAGTTCGACCTTGGTTTCATCGGAGGACCACAACGCATTTTCCCACATGTGTTTGGAAGGCTTTGTGGGTTTTTAACAGGGGTGTGAAGATCTTTAATAAACACTGTAATGCCACCCTGACATTGAGTTTCTCCACCCATGGCTAATATCTGGGATTTAATTTTTTTTTTCCCTAAAGCTCCATCGTGTCAAAGCCAAGCTAAGCACAGAACATAAACATACAATGTACCTTTGTGCTTAATGGTCTTCAGTCCACAGAGAGGGCACGTCTTTATCTTTTGGACTTCTTCCATTCCAAACAATTCCATTTGGGCGAGAGCTGCAGAAAAAAAAACATGAAGTCACTCAAGGCCTTTTTGGACATTTCTAATCTATAGCATTTTCATTCCGGCCAACCTGGATGGAATTGTGTCGACTGAAGCCAAAACACACATAAAACCGCACAATGCCCAACTCATTTGCCAGTTCTTGCTTTGGTTATATGGAGGCAGTAACTCGTTTTTAGAACCATGTGTCTCGGCGCTGGCAGAGGTTGTTAAAAATAATGGATTTTAGACATGTGCTCAGTTTCCTGTTAGACGCTTCGGGTTAGACACCGGGGGGAAAAGCGCTCGCGGGCCATGGCGAGGGCAAGCCTTAGTCCCTTTCCCACCTCTGAGTCGGCTTTAAATATTCTTGTCGGAAAATTGCGACATCAGACAATAGCTCGGTGTTTATACCGAAGGCACATAAACCTTAACGAAGCCAGGAATCTGACGCGGTGTTGTTGGCTGCGTTTATTTTCCTGCCACATTTCCCAGCATGCCACCCGACCTCTCCCCTCGCCCTTGTCCACTTCCCTCTCTATAAACACAAGCATCGCAAGCAACGTGCAGCATCCGAGAGGCTGTCGGAGGAGCGGCCGGGCGAGGTGGGAGGCGAAGGAGGGCGGCTGTGATCTTAATAATGGATTGTGGACCGCATCATCATGTGGTGGTCTCATAAACGGCGGTGCGCCACGGCGTAGCGAGGCCACGCACTACTCGTTTACTCCTTTGTGCGAGACGATGTGTGTAGTCCACCGCAGCATATGTCACACACATGGCCCTCAAAAGAAGATTTTGAAACATGCCAGTGACTCTGGATGGACAGTCGAGGCCAGTGGGTCTAAAAATGCGAGTCAGCTTGCAAAAGAATTGACAATAATGACAACAATCTTATTTAAAAAGTGCGCCTAGCATGCTAGTAAAACAAGCACGTACATTTTCAGTTTTCAGGTCATGCTGACAACTAATATTATTAGTGTGTTTCCGTACAGAATATTTCTAAAACCTATTTTTCTTATAAAAATATCTGTTAAAAAGATTTTTTGTTGGAGGGGATGGAACGGATTAAATGTATTTATATTCATTTCAATGGGGAAAGACAACTTGAGATAAACCTCTCGCTGTGTAAAACGTGCTTATTAATCATCTTAGGTAGCCAAATACACGTTAGCGGTTCTACAGGACGGATTTGTGACGGATCACTCTAGTGGAGTGAACGTGTTTTGGGCACGTCAACGTGTCCTCGTCTAATGTGATGTGAAGTGTGTGTTTTTAGCTTTTATTTGGGCCCGCGTGTGCGTGGAGCCGGGCGGCTTTTCGGATAGTCGCCCTGTCTTACTGCTGTGCCTGGTTGAATGCTCACCACAGCGCTGCAGATCTCTATCTAGTCATTTCTTTATGTGCACTGTGGCATCATATGGCAGGGTTAGTTTGACGCCGTTAGCCCGCTAGTGCACATTCAGCAGTCATTTTCATTCATAAGCACACATTACTCTTTACCGCAGGCTCTCTTGCCGGGTTACACGTTGGCCTCGGATCCTGCCGAGGTCAGCACAAGAGCTGTTCAAAAACTTTCAGCGGGTTTAGAGGCAATAGTTGGTGGGAACCAGATACATAGATAAAAAAATAATTCAAAATGCTTTTTATAATGTAAAACGAATGACAAAATAAGCTTGATTATCTAGCAATAAGAATCGGACAAATGCACAGATTTTTTTTTATAGTTTGTGTAATTATTGGGAGTCCTGTGGTTGAGTCCGCAAAACCAAACAGCTACCTAAAAATCTGAATCAACAAAGCACTTGGTTCCTTCCCACGTCCATGTTGGGCATACCATGTTTGCTCTTTTCCTAATGCCACCCGCTGGTTGGCTTAGCTTGGCACAAAGACCGGAATGAAGTGGCGCAGGAAATAGCATTAACTGGCTCGATCTCGGATGGTCAATCGGAACAAAAATACTCTGTGGTTGCGGGCATGGCTGGGCAGAGAAGCTTTTTCTTCTTGTGTGGTCCAAATCTGTCAACTTTTATACTGCAATTGTAAATATATATAAATATATATCCAACTATTTTCTCCCAAGGATATTACATAACAGTGTAAATAAAAATATAAGTATGAAATGAACGGTTCAACTGAACTACATCAAAGTAGAGCAGCTAATGTTTTACGTAAACTGTTTTCACACGAAATTACACAAATGAGGAACATTTCCTTCAAGGGGTTATGTAGGGGCAAAGTCTGCGGTGAGCGGGATATAAACGTTACCATCTGTGTGACGTAACAGCCGTTGACGTGAATGAAGGAATGACGATGTGTCGTATTCCAAGACATGTCTTTCCTCGGTGGTCACGATGATTCTGAAATGAAAAGATCAGACATTTGTAAAAAGCCGGGCTGCATAAAACCGCACTTATTACATTTGGACGTGACTTCCTCATGGACCACATTAATATGTCTTTCCTTATTCAGCGTCATGGCGGGAACTTAATGCCATAACTGTAAATGTCAATGCCAACATCCACCTTTGAAATGAAAGCAAAAGCGCCATTGTGACACTTAAACGAGCCGCACTTTCTAAAACTGTCTTCACTTTTTGATTCAGACTGGTCCTTACAGGGACATAAAAACCAGGCAAGCACATGCACCATATTTTATAAGCGTTCCCAGAGGTCACCAAAGCAGTTGTGAGAAAGCCAGCGATGGTTGTTTACTCATCATCTATTTCCATCATATTCCTCAGGCAGAGTTAACTTTCCTATCATAAAGAAAATAAATGATGCCGTGAGGATGTGGACTTGAGTTCCAGAGTGAGATTACTTGAAGAGTTCAGACATTGTGGCAGGTTTATAAGCACTCTTCCCAAGAACTAAATCACGGCATAGGAAAGTCACCAATGGTGACAATCAGCAATTTTGCATCATGGTAACTTCCCACAGATGTTACCGTTAATCCTCTTTACATTTCATTTGGGACAAAAACCTCTCCACCGCATTCCCACCAGTGCTCGTGAAATTTACATTTATTTTCCATTCAGCCAGGGGGGAGTTCACATATACCGGAAGCTAATGCTAATAGCTAACCCTAAAGTCAGCTTTGCTTAGGAATCCCTGTCAGATCTTCACCCAGGTCTACAAGACATACGTCCTGTCATGCTTTCTTCCTTCCTTCCTTTAGCGCACACTTTGAAGGCATTATTTTGAGTCGGGTGCAGATAAAAAAAAGGGTTATCTGAAAGATGCAGCAAAGCTGTTCTCCAGACAAGCGGTCACCTGGTGCCCTTAAAGACCCCAGGAGCTCTGCTGATAAACCACCAGAAAGCCCCGCCAACATCTGATACATTATCTCGCTCTTTGCTCGACTTGCAGACCCCCCCCGACAGACATCCTTTGTGGAAGATGTAGAATATATACAATGAAGCGAAATATAGCATCCTTTTGTCCATTATATATTTATATACAGATAGTTCCGAAGGTTCAAAGGTGAAGATCCTTCAGGGCCATGCAACTTCTCCATTGTTCCCATCTGCGTTTGACATTCCCAAACGTCCGCCTCGTCAGCGCTGGCTTACGTCACGGCGTCATGACTCAGTGCGTAGCCGCACGTGTGAACTGAACGCAGCCCGGCGCACGCAAATAAACACAGGCTATGTTTTTTTTCCCACAATTTACCAATCATGCAGCTACTTTTGCTTTTTTTCCATCGTCACTGAAGTGGTTAGAGTTTCGAGAGAGGGATTGTTTCAAGTTGTGGTTTGGAGTTAGGGTTAGCTTGAAGCCAGTCATGCGGTGAGTGTGGTTCTGTAACTAATTTTCATGCAAGTCGATTCGCTGGATGAATAGCGTCAGGGTTTGACGTTAAGGTTTTAAATCGGGGTTAGCGTATCGGAGTATGTGCGCATATGTCGATGCCTGCTCAGGGTAAAGTCAACAGCTCTGAGGGTCATTCATGTTGCTCCAACGTCAACCTGACCTCCCACCAAAACAAATTTCATTTGCCTCGACCGTTAACACGCTTTCAACGCAGGAGGAATCTCCACTTTCACTTCAATGCTTCATTTAGTTACCACTTTGCCAGAAAGGCATCACGCGGGACAGTCGGAATGACTCTTCCGATTCACGTCCATTTTAGTCCTGTCCAATGGGAGAGGTCTGACCTATCTCATACACTCCAGTGACAAACGGAGCGGAGTCGTTAGTCACTTTGGAAAGGAAAAAATATGACGCGACAAATAGGGAAAACATTCATGAGGTTAGAACACTGATGGCCTGTGTGATTTCCCCATAAAAGGAAAACAAAGTGAAAAGTTTTCGTTTTGATGTCTAGACTGAGATAAAGTCAAGATTTGACATTGGGCATCAAATGAATTCATTTCCTTGACCACTGAAGGAATTTTGAAGCGGTCACATCTGTAATATTTTTGTAATATTTGATCATAATTAATCAGAAAAACATATTTAATCTACTTTTGAGAAGAAAAAAAATAATAATGATGACTTCTTTAATTTCTACTTTGTTCTTTTTGTTACATTAGTACATACAATACTTTTTTTTTTTTTTAGTAATAAAGGTGCATGATTGCGTTAAAGCATGCACAGTAAGTGACGTCCACGCATGATTCCTGGACGTGAAGAAAGTTAAGGGTAAGGGAGGAGCTGATGGCTGATGGCACAAGAACCGCCCTGCATCAGTCTGAGAGCACTCCTCTGTTTGGGAGAGCAGGATTGAGCACTTCCCAAAAAACTTCACACAACTTTTGCCACCATACTGACTGGACAACCGTTACGCTCCACTCCTTTTTTTTTTTTTTTTAGCATCTAAGAAGCGGCGGGATATGTTTCAATAAGGACAATAAGAGCACTGAGAGCTTTATGGACCAATGATGAATTCAAATGTGGTGAGTACTTTTTTTTTTCTCACAACAACAAAACTGAACCTTATTCAATTTTTGTTTCATTGAAGAGTTGCACATATTTGAAAGTTGATTAAAACAGAACATGCATAATTTGTGTCAGATTGCACAATTTGCATTTTTAGTTCATTTCTAACATTTAATCCGACCATAAAAAGGTAGTCATTAAAAAAAAAATCAATTAAGCTATTTCATTAATAACGGTTATGTTTGAATTACCGTATTTCTGCTCCTCCTATGAACATGTACGTATTTTACAGGAGGCAATGCACATTTATAAACATTGCGGTAAAAGCGCCAGTTAGTCAAAAGGCTATTTTTCCTATCTGTAGTTTCATGACAGATGTTAAAAAGTAATCTTAAAAAATGTGTAAACATACAGTAAAATAATAAAAATAGATTTTTTTAAAAAAAATCCTACCTTTGCATCTGATTGGCAGACCATCCTGAGGCGGCTGTCATAGGATGCCAGTCCCCTGAGTCCAGTGCTGTGGCGCCCTCTGCCGTTTGAGCGAGGGAACTGGGTGGTGGTGGGGGGTGAAGAGGCAGCATGGGTACCCCGCCGGAAGAAGGCATGAACATGGTCATCGTGAACCACTACAACAACTCAGGCAAGTGGGAACGGGCCCGTGGCGGCGGCGCCTGCAAGACGGTGGTGCTGCTGCTCATCTGCGTGCTGATCGTTCTGGAGAACCTGACGGTGCTGCTGGCCCTGTGGAGAAACAAGCGTTTCCACAGCCGCATGTACTTCCTCATCGGCAACCTGGCGCTGTCCGACCTGCTGGCTGGTGTGGCTTACGTGGTCAACATCTTCACCTCGGGGAGCAGGACCTACTTCTTGACGCCGGCCCAGTGGCTGGCCCGGGAGGGGAGCATGTTCGTGGCCCTCAGCGCGTCCACCTTCAGCCTCCTGGCCATCGGGATCGAGCGCCACATGACCATGGTGCGTCTTCGCCCGTGCGAGACGGCCAGCCGCGGTCGTCTCCTGGGCCTCTTGGCGGCCTGCTGGCTGGTGTCGGTGCTGCTCAGCGCCCTGCCCAGCTTGGGCTGGAACTGCTTGGACGACCTGGACTCGTGCTCCACGGTCCTGCCGCTGTACGCCAAGAGCTACGTGGCGTTCTGCATCAGCGTCTTCAGCGCCCTGCTGGTGGCCATCATCATCCTCTACATCCGGATCTATCGCCTGGTGACGTCCAGCGGGCGCAGGGTGAGCAGCCGACCTTCCGAGTGCTCCCTGGCCTTGCTGAGGACCGTGGTGATCGTTCTCGGGGTGTTTGTGGTATGCTGGGCGCCCCTCTTCATGCTGCTGCTCCTGGACGTGGGCTGCAGCCGCAACGGGTGCGCCGTTCTCTACGAGGTGGACTGGTTCATCGCCCTGGCCGTGCTCAACTCGGCCCTCAACCCTCTCATCTACACGTTGTCCAGCAGGGAGATGAGGGCCGCCTTCTTCCGCTTGCTCTGCTGCTGCCAGAGCGGCCCCGAGTCCACCGGGACGCCCGCGGCGGGTAGCCCCAACCTGGGCACGGCGGGGCCCACGGCGGAGAACAGCAAGAGCAGCATGGGGGGAGGAGGAAAGGCCACCTTGAACAAAGGGGTCAACGCCGATGAGAAGCGTGGTGATCCCGCCGCCACCGCGCTGCCTCACCCGGCGGGACCCGCCGAGCTACTGTCCGCCGTGCTGGTGAAGGCCGGGGCCCTCGGAAAGTTCTGACAGAAAGAAAGCCAGAACATTAGGCACACTAATGCAATATTTCCTAACCTTGAGTAAGGCACATATTTTACAGATGCATCAAACAAAAATGGCATAAAAAGAAATATAACTTCTGGATTCAAATTCAACATATTTAAAAAATATATATATTTATGACAACCAAATCTATAATGTGGCGCAGTTCTAGCTATAAAAATGTGTCTTTTATTTTTTAATATTTGATCCAGCTTTTGCATTAGACGCGGTGTTCCTAATATTACGGCTGCTGAGAGGCTCACAATGCACTATGGTCAGTTTTATTTGGATGAGGATAAAATGAATCCAGATTCTGGACTAATGAAAGCCACTATGTACAACAAATGTAAACTTAACGTGTTTGTATTTAAAACGTTTCATGGACTAAAAGAAAAAAAAAAAGAAGCGTTTCCAGCTTATGTTGAGGCTGTTTTTTTTTTTAAATGTAGAATGTAGTTAGGCACTTTTTTGTTTGCTTCTTTTGCATGTGCTATATGCAACCCGGCAGCCCCGCCCACCAACACACACACAACTTGATTAGTATATTTTCTGTGAAAACGATTGTTGCACTCACCCGAGGTGGATTTTGTGCTCTATGTGCATAACAGCCGCCATGGTACTGGGATTGTAAATGGGATGATTCGAGTAAGGACGACTTAAGAAATGTATTTTTATTTTCTAATGAGGGGGATGAGTTCTGCTCTTGGAGCTTGACCACTACTGGTGCAACAACCACATTTGTCCTGATGGTGGCGGTAGAGCGCCACTTTTTTGATGCGCTCTCATTAGACATTTTGTCAATTATCTTGTGACCGAGTTTGTGTTTCTTCATCAGCATATCTAGAAACCACTCGGACATCAACTAACCACTAGTAGTGATTAGCAGTGCTGGATGCAAATGATTTCATGGTGGTAGTCTGGTTCCATGATATAGTCAATAAAATAAAAAGATGTTTGATGTTTGTCAGATTTTAATGTGTCATGTGCGTATGTGAGTGTGATGGTAGAAAAATCGCATATTGACCCTTTGCACAAATCTACATTATTGATACGGTCATGTGTTAGCGTCACTAATTTAGAAAAACATTTAAAAAGATGCCAAGTGCCGTTTAGACAAAAGTAGTGCCACACCAATTGCAAACTTTTCATTAATTAACTCTCAACTGAAGTAAAAAAATATACCACACCTAATTTAGTAAAAACAACCACTTAGCCTGTCGGGTCATTAGCTTAATGCTAACGCTAATGATGGAAAACAAATGGTGCGGCAACAAAATGTAAACCGATAATATAGCAGTGTATTGTGCAACAAAGAACGGTCAGGAACTGACAAGAGTGGCATTTCACGCTCACCTCACAGAGATTCCTCCTGGTTCCGCACTTTGAATTGTGATGTAGAAAGACAGCAGGGATGTGAAAAGCACAACCTTCTCCCAGAAAAAGGTCACAAACGCTTCTATTCGTCTGTTGAGGATGAGCAGAGCCTGTTGCTATTTGAAAAAGAGCAAATGTTAATGTCCATGGAGATTCACTGCACAGTAATCTCAGGTTGGAGTGTGTATAAAAAGTCTACACACCCCACTTTAAATGCCAGGTTTATGTAAAATATTAGACCATGATAAAGTATATTTTTCCCCACCACTAATGTAACCCATTACCTGTAGAATACATCTAAAAAAAGAAATCTTATTAACAACAATGAAGTTGCATATGTATGCACACCCTCTTATGTACAGAAAATTTAGAATGACGGCAATCGAACCCAGAACCACTCAACTGTGAGGCAGATGTGCGGCTCATTAACACTCACAAATGGCCTTTTTTCCGTAAGTGGGTCAATCACCTTATATATCATGTTAACTAAATAACCGTCGCCAGTTTTCTGTGAGGGTTTAGACACGGTGGATTTGTGTGATTCTCAATGCGCAATTTGCATTTGCATATGACTAATGTGAACACGACAGGAGGACAAAAGGATCAGCCCGCCCCCTGTCATCATGATCCCCACTCTGGGGACGATTTGAATGATTTGTGTTTGTGAAACGTGCAGCGACACTGCAAATGTGATGGATTTTATGGTGTGTGTATAAAAAAAATTGCAGATTAAATATTTGATTTTTTGAAGTCAAATATAAATTAGGCATATAAAAAGCAAATTTTGAAAAAAAATCACAATTTTTATTGAGCTTTGTCTTTTCGTGGCAAAACTAGACAACTTTAAGTAAATAATTGTCTTCAAGTATAAATTTAAAATTGAAAAGGTACTTAATCCTGATTATGAGGCGGACATGCTAACCACTAGTTCATCATGCTGCCAATCCGGCTAGCCCAGATATACTTGAACTAGCGAACAAGCAATTTAGCTTTCGCCTTGCATGATTTGCTACTTGGTGGAGGTCATGCTTGACTAGCTCCATTCACAGCGTGGGACCTGCTCAATGTCTTTCAATGGAAAACCCCTGACAAATCCTTCCTTAAAATAACTTGCAAATCCCTCAAAACAGCAGCTGCTTTCTCTGCAAACCATTTCTGATTGCAATCTTCCGGCAAAGCACGCACGCAAGGACACACATACACACACGCCTAATTTGACCTCCACACTTTGTCCTCCAGGCCCCCTGCCACAAGTGCAGGATTTAGCGTGTCTCGGTCGAAGGATAAGTGAAGCACAGCGGGCTGGTCTTAAAGCCGGTCACGCGTGTGCAGTTTCTCACTTGTGGCGCTGAACACGCTCCGAGGGTAGATATAAATACAGTTGCACAGAAACAGAACTATTGTTGCAATGAAAACAAATTGGACACGCCTCAGTTAGCTTTTGCGCTAAACACGCTAAAATCGGCGAATCATTCCCACTGGCAATCTCCAGGTCGATTATTTGCAAGTAGATTTGAATATTTTGGTCTGGGTTTATTCCGCCGGGCCAACTGCGATGGCTGAACAGCTGCCGCCGATGTCTCGTGATTGACACCCACCACCACCACACCTGACATGACACACACACGTGCACACACACACACTCAAAGTCACGACAGCTGCATGCGAACCCAGTCTAGCAGGAAGGCGATACTGGCGCTGGGATTCGTGACAGGACGGAGCTTTTGCTTCAATTAGGACCTGCGAACGAGAGCTGGAAGACGAGAGTCAATTGAAAATCATTTGAAAATGAAAAATCAGAACTACTTAACTCACACCAACATTCCATTTTGAACCATTCTACAGGAATGTTAGGAACGACATGCAGAATTACGACATTGTACTATTCATAAATTAATTATTTGATGCCGCAAATGGAAAGAACGATCGCAATTGAAGTGAGGACGATATTCTTTGATTCCAACATGCTGTGCTGCCACTGTCGTTGCATTTCACATTTTTCCCCAGGGGGTCTTGCTGGAAAAAATGGGACCACGGCAGCACCCCCCTGCCATTCTCAATGTCAATGTCTGTCACACACTCAAGATTTTTTTTTTTTAATAGTATCTCCACCTTGCTCGCCCACCCCCCTCCCCAATGGAGTGATCCAGCACGCCTCGTCTCTCCGTCACGCGGGTAATCAGCCTCCGCTATTTCATTTGGCTCTGTAATGAAAGCAATCCCAGCGCTTTTCACTCTGCAGCGCAGCCCAAATAATGAGAGCTGCCCTCCTACCCTTACCATATCCCCCCCCCCCTTTCCACACCAACCATGCTGTTAATGGATGGAGAGTGTATGTGTGTGTGACTGAAACACACAATCTTGCCAAGCGTCCAGCTTTTTTTTCCCCCTGTCCTGAGGTTTTATCAAAATAAAAAAATTGTACGCAGCGCATCTTTATGCTGTGATTTATTATTCAATTAACACTCCCATACATCGAGTAACTCATTGATTGCGTTTTACTTTCCTGTCATGAAAATAAGCCACTGCTTACCCCGCCCGCTCTTCGGCTACTAGCTAATTCTTATCTGCGCATATTACATTCCACATTTATTATGTTTATAATATGTCAAAAGGTTGTTTTAATAAAGATGGTAGTGCACATATTTTGCGTGAGGTCTTGTCAGTTTGTGCTAGCTGCTTATTAAGGCTAGTATGCTAGCTAGCTAATGTTATTGATGAGTCTCATATGAAGGTGTGTGTTAAATCATTTAACGATGAATACAGTTGTTTATGAAACATAGGTTGACCGCAATCTTTGTATACAAGCAAGTAAAAAAACATAAGTCCCCTGTAAAAGATATTTTTGCTAAGCTATGCTAAGCTATCTTAGCATAAAATGACCAAAATAGTTATGAATGCACATTTTCATTTATCACAATTGGTGTAATGCCATGTGAGCCATTTTTAATCACAGAAAGCATCAACCAAGAATCTTAAATGAGACCCCAAAAAAAAACCCATCCAGATGGCAAGAATTTACTCAATACGACTCGCCAATCAGCTACTAAATCACTTGGCGAGGGGACAAGCGGCAATCAAATGTGTGTGTGTGGGGGGGGGGGGCAGCGTGAAAGGCGCCACGCTTTCAAGTGTTTCCTGATTAGTCTCCAGCCTGCAAACACGGCGTTTAAAGTTAGAGAGAGCCGCTTCGCTCTGAAAAAGCCAAAATTATTGACAACAAAGAACTTGAGTGGGATTTTGCATGAAAGATAAAATTCTCTAATTAGGGAAAATACGAACGTGACTTTTGTGCAGAGTTGAAAAATGATTTCTCAAGCTCAGTCATGAAAAACACATTCATCATCCTCTAGTTGCATTTATTGATTCTAGTAGAAATGTGAAAAATATGACAAGAGGAATATTTAACCAGTGTAAATGAAGTGTTTTTTGAACCAGCAGTAATTGAATCTCGTTGTTCGGCGAACCGTCCTCTGGAAACAGAACCTTGGTGTATCTCCCAAGGTGCTTCCTCGGCTGTGACGGATGAGTGGCCAAGAAAAAAAGAAAAAAATGAAAGGAGAAAGTCCCAAAGTCCGTCAGAGCGAGAGAGCGAGAAGAGTTCAGGTATTGCTTTCTCTCAAACTCAATCTCCTCAGAGGTTAGCGACACTTGGCACAGCAGTGAAAGGTCCAGTCCAAAAAAATAAGCAGGACGAATGAGTTTGAAGTTTCTGAACCAAAAAAAAACTTTTTATAGTCAGAGAGTCTGCACTAAAACGGGGAAGAGCAACGACAGGTGCTCGGCGCCCCGGATGGGGAGCTTGTGCGTGGTGTAGAAATGCACCAGCTCGGGGATGGAGTCGAACGGCGGGCTGTTGTGTCCCAGCACGTACTTGCCGTCTTTGCACTGTGTGAACTTGATGTGCATGAAACCTTGGCAGCTCCTGGGACCAAAACAACAAGCTCAAATTACGACGGGCGAGGGAAGTCACGATGAAAGGAGGACGCTGGGGACTCATGCTGCCTCGGTGGATTTAGGGAAGGGGAGGGGGAGCGGGACATTATGATGGATGAGGATTAGCACATGCAACAAGGAGGAAAGGGGGGGAAATGTGTTGGACTGTGAAGGTGGGTGAGGAATATGCAAGTCCCCGGTGGTCATGGCTGACCTCCACCGACATTGTTCATGTAAGCTGAGACGGACGGCTGGCCCAGCAAGAAACTTCTCGACTCGCAGATAGCAAAAGCCGCTAACAGCCTCAAGGCTGAAACTCGGCGAGCAGTCGCAACAGTCTGATGCAGACTAAACAGTGACGCCAGTTGTTTTCCGTCTATTTATTTGTTGAAATCCTAATCAATGTAAACAAAACATGTTGAGACCGCTTACTAAGCGAACAAAAACTTTGGAGGTTGAATTTAATTAAAATGTTCCGATACTTCATCTCCGCTCATTAGATCTTCTGGACGTCGCGTGAGCAAAATGCAAAACGAGAGTTGCGACCTTGAGCGACAGGAAGTGTGCAGGAATTTGTGAGTCATCTTCAAAGTTGTTTAGACACACACACACGAGCAGTCTCATCTCTCTTGCAAGTCGCCGCCCTTTTTGTGTGGCCCACAGAAGGTGATTCATATTCATTAGTGATTATGGCGAGGATGATGTGTGCACTGAAGTGTGCTCTACCTGCCTGATTACCACTTAGAAGAAGCCCTTTGGGACCGGAGAAGAAGGAGAGGGAGAGGGCGGGGCAGTGTGGTGGGGAGTCAAGGACAGAGGCATGATGGGAGGCCGCGGCGTTGAATCACGCAATTACAAGGGCGAGATTTGAGCAGATAAGCATTATAGCAGCCTGCAAATGACTAGCGGAGGAGGAAGAGATGCGCCGGTGATGCAAAGTTTGAGTGATGGATGAAGAGAGGAGGGAGGAGGTAGAGACAGATGGAGGGGGGGTGTGTGTATACAGTCGACTGCTGTTCAGGTACTTTCACACACACACTTTGCAGCAATGAGAAGCAAGTGATTATGGGCCAGATTTGATTTGCAAAACAGACGGGCAAGAAAAATTGTAGATGAGGTTTAAAAGGTGCAAAAGGGGTCATTTTGTATTAAACACTCATTGATGCTAATTTAGTCTTAATATAAATTAGATTTAATTTATTAAAGGAGATTATAATAAATACAAAAACACTTTTTATTTCACCAAAATTTCTGTATTTTATGAGAAATACCTTTGAGATAAAATGATTAGTTTTTTCACAATTATAATTATTTCATTCTAATGAATAAAAAATAATGTTTTACTTTAATCATATTAATGGGCGTCCCCTGGCTTTAAAAAGTGTCAGAGTGTGTGTTCATGTGTGTGTACCTTAGAGACAGCGAGTAGTCACATCTGTTGGTCTGGCTGTTCCTCACCAGGTAGCTGCACTCTTTACTCAACGTGAGCAGCGACTCCGCTTCGGACCGAGACAGCGAACCGTGGTACCACCTAAGACGCACGGCGAGCGAGAATACTTACAACACAGCCACGCACACCAACTTTATAAAAACAACAATTAAACAACCACAACGGTGAAGTAATTGCTAAAACGTGTCTTCTAGTCTTTGAGTCCATACAATGGATTGAAGAACTCAAGTGTTGGTATCAACAATAATTAACCAGGCAGGCGTTTCCTATTTAATTTTTTAAAGCGGCATAGAAGGCAATAAACCTCATAGCAGCAAACTCAGCTCATGCGGCTAAGTGATGTCGCGCGCTTGGATTCCATTAGTCAAACAAGCCTTTATGTTCCAAGAGGCGGAACATAAATAACAGCAATAATGTCGAAAACTACAACACCAAAGTAAATGTGTGTGTGTTTTTTATGTTCGGACCTAATTAGTTTTTACTCTAATGCTTCACGGCGCCGCTTAGCCGAAACGCATTAACGTGTCATTTTCTGCATTAATGATCAAAAGGAAGGCGAGACAGCTAAACAACACAAATTGTCCTTCAAATGTTAAAAGCTGCTCATCAGCAAGTGGAAAATTGCAGTTTCGATGTTGTCCGAGCATGACAAGTACGACATGTTTAGACGACAGTTCAAGTTAAGCGTAATGGCGGCGCTACTATAAAACATGTCATCTATTAGATTGAGGTAATTAATTAATGGCCACAAGGACGATGAACATGAAATCAAGCAAACCTCTTCGTCTAACGAAACGTCAACAATATAGTCGTCAATGATAGCGAACGAGTTAAAAATATACATTGAAAGTTGGAAAGAGGGACGACATACACTTGCTTCTCCAGAGGTTGTGTGGGGTCCACCCTCTCCCCCACCATGGTGAGACCTTCCTGGGGCATTCGGAACTTCACCCCACTGCCCACCAGAGGGCTGGAACGAGGCCCCGGAGGACGCAAACGCTCGGTAGGCGATGACGAGCGATCCCAGTCGGGCCCGTCAAACTGCACTGTTGGCATGGAGACAGAAAAATATTCTTAATGACTCATATGGGTCGTTTTCATAAAGTTTGATCGATAACAATAAAGATGAACCCCCACAAAATTGTATTTCTTAAAATTATTTTTTCTCCATAAACTTGACTGGTTTGAATTAATGGCAGTTTTCTTTTTTTCTTGTGTGGCGAATACATTGGTGGAAAGCAACAGAACGGCCCGAGTCAAAGAGGTCGTGGTGACTGCAGATGTTTGAGTTTACGTGGGGGAGGGGGAGCAAATGTGGGAAAGATGCTTAGTCGTGTTCAGGGCGAGAGGTCACCTTGCTTTTTAACACATGGCTCCTCCTTCCCACTCTGACCCATCAGGGCAGCTCTGACAAGACTCTCATCTCTAATAGAGGGGGTGGGTGGGGGTGACGGGGGGTATCAGGTGAGAGAAACGAGAGCGACAGAGTGAGAAAAAGCACAGATGGCTTCAACAAAAAGTAGATGTGTGAGAGAGGAGGCAATGACAAAGTGGCAAGACTCAAACGGAGTGCAAGATTTTAATGAGAGGAAATGAATGGAAGTGAAACGTGGCGGCAGGCGGGTTATGTGAGTGCAAAAGGACACAATCAGTGGAAAGAGACAAAATGCCAAAAAAATCTGATTTTGGTTTCTAACTTTTCCTGCTCATTATTAATCTGCAATAGAATATGGGTTGGTTTCGCTCAAAACAGGTTTCTGACTAAAAAGCGGAGAAAAAAAAATTATTTAGTTGAAATGAAAGTAGAACAGTTTTGTTTTTTGTAACACCTCAATCCATAAAACAACAATAACAATACTGAGGGATTTAAATAAAATAAAAATTCCGTTCAAGAGAAATACAACTAAGGGCCACAAAATTTCGTGAGTAGCCAAGAGTCAGCGATTCAAAAAATACAGAAGCTTTCACACAGGCAAAAATAATCATCAGTTTCCGGGTTATGAGCGAGCGAGACATTTTATATGTACCTGTGGATAAACTAAAGACACATTTCAGATCTCACTTTTCAATTGACTGAGGGCTTCTGCTGTGTACACAAACACCAGATCTTCTGAACACAACCATTCATCACCAGAGTGAAAGGAGATCATTTAAGAGATCTTTTGTAAGCGTAGCCTGCATTGTTCACTCTTATCGAATGTTGAGAAATTGTGTGGCAGGACAAAATTGAAGCTTCATCTGTGCCATGTGGCGGAGTAATTGAAGGGTGTGAAAATGCTTCTTTCGCTGTCCTACCTACAGTGGAGGGAGGGGCTGGAGGAGCGAGGGGGGGTATGAACGAGGTGCTGAAAATAGCTCATTATCTACCACGGCAGGCAATAATCTGTCGTCTCTGTAGTCCGACACAAGCTCACATTATGCGATTTGGATTTGCTCGTTCTGCGTGATAGTCGGGCTAAAAAGATTACAAAACAAATACAAGGAAATGAGATGTCTTAATGAGCTGACAAATGCAAAGACCCCCCCACCCCACCACCACCCTAACCCTTTTCCCCGCCGGGCCCGCCGCTTCAAAAGCGATTTGAACGGGCGTTCAGAAAGGGACCTGGCTGTACAAACATGGTTCCCTCCCCTCGCTGGTTAATTATTGAGCAGGCAGACACACTTCGCCACTTTCTTTGGCTCTCTGTGAATTATTGATGCCTGGCGGAGTACAATGGCCCCCATCTGGAGCGGGACACAGCGTCACCCAAGCCAGGACCAAAGTACGGCCTGGCACCCCTCAATGAGACACACCTGACAATGCAAAAATGTCTGTCGGGCTGTCCGCTAGCGCTAACTGACTACAAAATGGCACCATGTGGACATGGGTGGACCAAATTTGGAGTCATTTGGGTCTTCAAAAACTTTGTATAGCATGAGCTACAAACGAGCTACCGTGACTTTTCTAATCCCTCTGTCGAATATTATTTCAAAAAATGATGTGACTTTAAAAAAATAAATAAATAAATAAAAAATACCTGAAATCTAATTTTTGTGTGTGGGCGAAAAAAAGAAATTAAAAGATTTTATCATGCTTTACTTAAATTCATAAATCCCTCCTAAAAAATTGAAATGGCCGATTTAATACTAAATGACAAATTAATTAATTAATTATTAAATAAAATGATTAAACATTCAAATGTTCTTTCTGTCTTTTTGCCGTACGCATCAACAGACCCAACAAAATGAGTTTATGTCTTAAGCATCAGTTTATCTCTTTGCTCTGCCAACACGCTGACAAAGCATCAAGATAAGAAGATGGACGACATGCATCCTGACGGGGGGGTGGGGGGGGACATCTGCCTGCCATCGACAACTAGAACCCGATGATGTACCACGCGGGGGAAAGCTGCGTGTGCTCAGCTTTGTCCTCAAGCGCAGCACAAAGACTTTGAGGAGACAAAGACATCCAGACAAAAGCGCCATGCTCAAACCTCAATTTATCTCGCAATTTAGCTCAATTTACAAACCCAGCGTCATTTGACAGGTAACTTCTTAAACACACCTGCTGTTTTTGCATGCTCTAAAGAAAAGCAAGCCATTGTCACACAAAGACAGCTTCATTTAGTTCTTTAATGAAGACATCTGTTTTTTTTTTTGGAAAGGGCTGGCATGCACACGCTCATAAAGACCTTCTGCTGGGCACACGGAGCCCACCCCCCATAAAGACAAGATAATTAACACCTTATGTCAGATCAGGGAGAAAAGGGACATTCACACAAGTTTATAGCACATTGGTCACAGATAATCAATTTCCGGGCATGTTGTGAAGTGAAATTATTCTCAGAGTGGGATGATTTTTGTCAAAATGTGGACTTTTTCCTGGGGGGCAGTCACAGCAGGGGGGCAATGATATATCTTTTTAAACAAACCCAAATAATTCTTCAAAAAATCCTGATAAAGCTTCATTAAGAAGCAAAAAAAATGTGAGAATTTTTCTTTTTTTTTTAGAGGATCATTGAGGACCGTTTCAAAAGAATAGCTGTGAATAGGAAAGTGAATAGGCAGCAATTCACGATGAGTCACTGAGTTAAAAATGTAATAAAGAGGCTAATAGAAAAGTAGCAATTACTTTTTTTATGGCTTGCAAAGCGGGTGACAGACCCTGGCGTCCTGCTATTGCAGCGCATTTTCTTCTAAATTAAATCCTCTGTCAGCCATTTATTTATTTTATGTTTTAGGATCATAGTTTGGGGTATTTTTATGACCACAGTCAATTTTAAACACAAGAAAGAAAATGGAGGTGTGTGTGTGTATTATTCACAAATGTTTATGCTTGGCGCTTATTAACCCGCTCGAATAGAGACGATTCCGTTTTCGCCCGCTTCTTTTCCTTTTGGTCTTAGTTTACTTCCATCAACTCAGCCGTCCGTCTGACGGGAAAGGAATGTCTTTCCATTAAATGTCTGGCTAAGGTCACGGCCAGGGAGAAGTAAAAGCGGCGAGTGATGGGGGGGGAAAACGAGGAAATGTGACAAAGACAAGTCCTTGCGCGGCGCCACTAAATTGATGAAGAGGCTGCTCTCTGATGATGGCCCGCGGGGGCTTCAGAGAGCAGCGCGCTGCAAATCTCATTTTCTGTTTTTTTTTTTTTCCTTTGTGTGTTTGTTTCCATGCACACGGCCACACAAAACACGGCCAGGCTCCGACTAACACACACACAGAGGAGGAAATCCAACATCCAGACAATGCTTACACACAGAAAAGAGTCACAGACTGACCATCTGTCAAGATACCCTGACAGTTTTTCAAAATATGGGCTATTTCAAGTAAAATTGAGTTACAAGTGCTAATTATGATTTGAGTTTGGCAGATAGTAAACAATTCTTCACAAAAAGAGGCAAAGTGTTTGTGTCTAGCTATCTTAAAGCTAGCTTCATGCTAACATACAATGGAAAACGCCATAGACTGGCTAATTGCGTTCCTCCCTCATTGTGTTCTCACTCTACAGAAACTCACATAGCCATCGAAGCTGTGCTAGCAAATTATAAAACGGAGAAAAAAAAACATTCATCTGTTCATTAGGTGTGGCCATGAAAGGGCTAATGAGATGGCGCCTTTCATTAACTCGCTGATTGGTTCCGAGCAGCTGCGGCGGCCATTTCCTATTGCTGTATGTTGATGTCGGTGAATTAATAAATGCTGTAATTTCAACTGGATGAGGGAGACGAGTGACAGCTTTCAAAGACTGAAGGGAAAAATCCATCATGAGGCCTGTCACGTGGTTTCCCTTCCCCTGACAAAGGTGGCCAGCGTTGACAACCTGAGACGATAATTAAATATAACCTCAGATAAGCTGTAAAAAGCGTCAGCGGAAGCACTCGCCCTCCCACGCTACGGCGGCGTCAACACCGACGCCCTCACAACTTGCACGCCACCTCCAATTAGAAGCCTGGCGCTAATTAGAGAGTACATCTTGTGCCCAGTGCGGAGGCGCTGATGAGGTGAGGGAAGACCACGGTGACCCCCACCTGCAGGTTATCTGAGGGAATGTGTCACATCTGCCAGGAAAGAGGGCAACGACGACAGCCTTGTCAGCGCCGTGCACGAGAAAGCGAGTGCGCTCATGTGTTAAGTTGACTGATGGAGGCAGTCAGTATGGCCTCCTCACATCAACACAGCCTCTGGCTATCCTCCGCCTTTAAGCCCCTCCCTCTTTACCTAACCTTGGATGTCCATATCTCGTTGTCCTTTTCCTTCACACCTCTTGTTCGCTCCCTCCATCCTTTGCTATCCGCCAGTCGTTCCCTGTCCAGGCAGACTAGCTCTGGGGCCGTGGATTAAGGTCAAGAATGGAAAATACGGTTTGTTTGTTTAGACTGGCGTGCTTTGGCGCGGAACAAAAGGCAACATGCCGGCACGAAGGACGCTAAGCGGCAATGACGGGAGGTCAAAGTGGTACGGCAGAGCAAGCTCTTTCCCCACTTGGGGCTGTGGAACTAGAGTGGAATTATCATGAAATAAAACTCCATACATACTTCAATACATGCGGAAAAAAAAATTAACGGTAATGTAATTTTATCGCCGCGCTCTCACTGTGACACTTATTAGCACTGGATCGGTCATGCACATGTAGACATGTAATTAAGTGAGGGGTAGGAGGATCTCACACACACTCGGGGGGTGGGGGGGCTTGGTAGTGAGAACCGAGAGTGCCGACGAGGCACGGTAGATTTATTATCCCATCACCTTGACCTTGCTGACTTGAAAGATGCGGTTCAATTAAGCTGGCTTGGCCTCTCACGGAGAGCACTGATCTACTTAGACGGACTGGATTCCTCTTTTACATTCCAGTCCTCGCACCAACATGGTCATAAATGACAACATTATATATCGCCTGGTATCTTCTAATTAACGTTATGCTAAGAATGTCCACATTTCAAAACCATTTAATACTATCAAAATATTCAGCTGATTTCGGCGGACATGTGGGTTGATGTTTTCTGCAGTCCCCAAATTCCGACTCTTCCCACATTTTCCATGAAAACAAATGTCAAATTGAATAACATTTCATCAACCAAATCTACAATTCACTTTGGGGTACCGCAGGGATCAATCATGGGCCCTTTATTATTTTTAACTTAAGATTCTTGAGTCCCTCATGACACAACATCAACCCAAAGGTTGTTGTGACTTTAAGACAGAAACAAATCAATATTGAGTTGTCTGAAGAGAATAAAGGAAAACAGATGTTCCATTTGAGAGGGCTGAGACTGTGAGGGTCACCATGGTCTCCGTTTTATGCTGCTGTGTGGTAATGGTGGAAAATTAGCTGAAGAAGGCCGGGACAATTAGAAAAGAATTCCACTGTGTGATATAACAAACTGTTCTGAGCCTCCGGGCAGCGTTCGGCCCTTGAAAAGTTCTCATTAAGAGAGTCGGCTTTACCGCTCACCCACTCACATAATACTATCTCTAATTCTATGCCCCATGATGAAAACGATCTGGAGAAGTCTTGCACTTTTATGCTTGAGTAGCTATTGATTTGTTGTTTTGCTACTTCAGTCTGATGGAGGATTCTCTATCGGGACGAACATGCCAACAAATTCCTTTCATTGATTAATCAAGACAATGAAAGCTATCACTAAGTCATTTTTCTGTTTATATAAAAGAATGTCACATTTCAGATGGTCCCTGTTTTGTTTTTTATCATTGGGCTTTAAAATCAACCATACCTGCAAAAGCTTTGGAGATGTTATCTTTCTTCCACTCCCAAGGTTGGTCATACTCGTCAGCGGGTCTTTCATCGTCTTGCGGGAGCCTGCTGCTGCCCTCCTCCTGAGCTTCTCCGAACGTAAACCCCGAACGTTGGCCTCGCCCGTCTTCATAAGGGGTGTCGTAAAGCTGCAGCCCGCCCCTTGAGCGTCCTCCTCCGGGGCCACGTTGCAGCTCTATCAAAGAAGATACAAAAACGAGTCAAGTCGGCGGAGCTGAAAATCACAGCCGGAATAATATTAACACGGGTATTGTTTGGTACCTCCAGCGCCTGTTGAGCGCTGACATGACTAGAATTAAAAGAGCGGGACAAATGATGTTTGCGCAGCTTGCGGCGGGGGCTCACAATCTCATATCGCGGCTTAACAAGGCTTTGGGCTCCAATGCCGAGTAGCATAAAAGCACACGGGCACCCCATCCACTCATCCGCCCGAGCCCCCTGTAGCAATCGAACGGCGCCCTTGTTCCCCCGAGAAAAATTCTCATCGCTTTCTCAGCAGGTCCCGACTGAGAAATAGTTCTTGGAGTCAAATATGGCCTTGGGATAAAAAGGATTATTGACGCAGGCGAGAGAAGTTAATCAGATTCCTGCATCTCATCAACAGGAGCCAGGAAAAGGAAGCACTAATGGCGCTTTTTATCTCGTGACCTCAAAAATGTAGCCTCTTAAGAACAGGTGGCAGGAAAAAAAAATGAAGGTGGAGGTATCTTTTGTGCATAAAAAAAAAAAATCTAAGAGGATGAAAGAGAGCCGTTTAATGGTGATAAGCGGTGGAAAACTTCACACCACACCAAGACGCTACCATAGGGCTGTCTGGTTGTCACCATGGCGACCAAATGGAGGCCCTGGGGAAAGGCCCAGAGGCAGTGAAGAAGAAGGGAAGGAGGGAGAGCAGAGGAGCAAGGCAATAACAGGAGGAGGGTGAGGAGCAATAGAGGTGGGGGAGGGAGGGGGAGCACGCATGTGGGGGGGATCTATCAGCGTTTGATGTTAAGACATGGTGACAAAAACACGGCGCCGAAAGCTGCTCTACCTGCGCCAGGAACCCGAGGTGTCAGCGAGGCCGCCGGGAGATGGCGAAGATGAAGGTGGAGAGATGAAAACGGGATTAGAGGGAGTAAAATGAGAAATTCATTGGAAGCGTGGTGGTGGGAAACATAAGCAGGGGGGGGGGGGGGGGGGGGGGATTGTAATCTGACAGAAAGGTGAGCGAAGCTGAGACAAAGAAGTTGTTATTTGATTACAGTCTTTGATACCACCAGATGGCGCCAAAGCTCTGGCTAAAAGAAAGTTCGTCATTGGCGTCAAGGAAGTATGTCAAAAAGATAGATCATTACAAAGAGACAAACATCTTTGTCTGCCAGGACTTTTTTTTTCCCAACTCTTCAACCACAATGTCATCCATTTGGCAACATTGAAGGAGGAAATGCAAATTTTGGCTTGCGTTGAAGTCCTCAAAACATTATGTGAACACATTCCAAATTAAAGAGTGACTCAGATGCGGTGAATAACTATAAATCCTACTTAATTGAAACCACATTACATCTTTGTGCATATAGTCTAATCTCGTGGGTCTCAGTGACGGTCAGACAAAAAAAAAAAAAAAAGCTGTCAAAAGACAGCAGACAAAAGATCAACACTCAATCACTGTTGTGATTCTTCTCATCTTTGGCCGCTGTCTCTATCCAGCAGCTACAAGAACAGATTACGACCCATTTGCAAAGCAAAGAAGCGTGCATTCATTAAACCCGGGAGATTATCAGCGCAGTCGACCACCAGAGACGCAAGTTGCATCATAGAGAGGGCAAGACAATAATTTGCTAAAAGACAGATTACCGAGCCAGCCAGACTCCCCTCGGGTGCCGAGGAGAGCCCTCAAGATGAAGCCAGATAGACGAAGGAGGAGGAGGAGGAGGGGGCGGGAGCACTTTTACACTAAATGACTGAGACAGGGCAGGGAAGGGATGCTGGGAAGAGGAAAACAGAGATGTTACAGGAGGAGAAACAAATGGAAAATGCTGGATGAGAGTGAGATAATGCAGGAAGAAACCACAGGGGAGGGGGTGGGAGGGAATACTCCAAAGGGACGACGCACGGTGATGCGTAGACAGAAAGGAAATCAAAATGCAAAACAGTTTTCATTGCCTTGAGAAAAAAAAAAAAATTTGAATGGCAACTGGCATTTATTATTTCACGAATGAAAACAGCAGCAAATGAAATAAAGAGTCCCACATCACCACTTACCCGTTATGACTCGTTGGGCCTCATAAGGTTCCATGTAGCCGTTGCTTTCTGAGGGAGCCGGTCTCGGATCTGGTTCTGGTCGATGGTCCGGGCGAACATCGAAGGGGTCCGAATAATCGGTTTCCCCCGCCAACGGAGCAGACGGCATTGCCTAAAAACAATAACAACCCAAAATTAAATTTATATTCTTGTAAAAAAAAAAAAATCTGACTAACTCAACAGCATAATAAAAAGCATCCTTGCTCATGAACGCCGCAATCACATCCCTGCTGAATTGCGTGCAATGCAAAGTAGATGTTGTTTTTATGCTAATATTGTGACACGCATTTGCAACAACATTTAGAGTGTCACCAAGGCTGGCAAATGTTATATTTAGTCACAATACAAAGAAGCTCCTGGTTCAAAACCTTTAACGATATTCTGCGCCGCGGTTGCCTCATGAAAGAGACTGCGGAAGAAAGTCTTGTGTTTGTAATGTTTGGGGGATACAATGCATTCATTGAGCGTCGTATAATCCAGGAAGGGAGCCCAGTGGGCCAACTGGCATATGGTCACAGACACACAAACATGCAATCCCTCAAAATACTTGGCTGTGTCTGTCTGACACTTCCCAGTTTAACGCACACTAAGCCTAAAAATAAAACTCGATTGAAGCGCCCGCATTGATTGCGTCGTCTATCGATGGACGGGAATCCGCTGTGTTCATTAGAGTGCAGATTTTCCCCCCCACGCATCCTGGGAAATTAATGAGGGAGCAAACTATCGAATGGAATTCACACTGTTAATGGACTTTGCAACTTTTGCAGTCAAAACTTTGAAGTATTGTAATTCACTTTTTACACAGTCGAACCTTTCCACAAGATGGCTAGCTAGTAGCATCTAGCTATTGATAATAATAATTATCTAGCTAGCTATCTGTCTTTCCATCTATCTGTCTTTCCATCTATCTGTCTTTCCATCCATCCATCCATCCATCCATCCATCCATCCATCCATCCATCCATCCATCCATCCATCCATCCATCCATCCATTATTTATTTACATAGTGTATAAATAGGTTCAAGCTTAAGCACACTCCACATTTACATATTGTGGCACAGTTAGTTTCCATATGTGACTCATCCCGTGGTCCTCAACATCTCCCAGTCCACATGCGAGTCCCCAGACACGTGCAGGGTTCTCCTTCAGCTTGCAAAACCGACCGCAATTCATTATTCATGTAAGGTTTAAAACTCATGGGAATGGCCAGCACCCCTAATTCAACACACTGCTGGAGTCATCAATTATTATCTCATCTTACTCGTGTGGCTCACGCGGCTAGAATTTATGCAAACATATTTGTGACACACATTTGCTCGGCGAGTGCGATCAATAAAGCTGTCAGAGTGATAATAAATGGGACAAGAGTGAATTGGGAGTGCCTGCACCCCTTTCGCTCCTCCCCGAGCTTCATTTGTCATCACCTCCAGCCCAGGTGACAAATTTGAAAATCCCAAAAGAAATACTCACAGGTTCTTGGGGGTCATCCAACGAGATGGCACTGAGCAGGATCTTGGTCCGCCCCAGGTCCTGAGAGTCCACCTTAATAAGTCTGTGTTTGGGAGATTTCACATCCGTGCTGGAGGACTTCATAGGCGAGCCGTACACGGGGGTGGCCGGCTCCGAAGTCCCAGACTCGGCCCTGGTTCTGTGTTCCGAGTCCTCGTACGGATCTTCAAAGTCCAGTTCCCTCTGGAGGCGGTAGGCCTTTAGGATCTCGCTCTCTGTGTAGTCCGGCGTGGGGGGCTGCGGGGGTACCTTCCTGCTGCCAAAACTCAAGTAGTCTTTGAGCCACTTGGCCATAGCGGCTCAGCTTCCAAACTCTGATGCTAAAGACTGAGCGTGGTAGACAAGAACAACAAGGTTATGGCATTTTATTCCCCATTTTTTATGAGGTTATATTGCATGAAATAGATGTACAGAAGGAAATCTATTTCTGTCCCTCAAGGTAGAAACTACACTATCCAATCCCATACATATATATATATATATATATATCCCATCAGGGAACCACAGATAGTGGCTTTTTAATAGCTTGTGTGTCCCAATTCCGTTCAAATTTGATCTACTTCAAAAAAAGAGTCTCACTTAAACTGACCTTCTTATTTGAGCTTAATGTTTTGCCAAGCAACTTCTATTTTTGGTATGCAAAGAAAGTATCATACAATTTCTGACTACAATTATTAAAAATGAAAATGACTAAGTCAAATTGGCTTTAACGCTCCTGTTGGACAAGATTTGAAAGTTTTAAGTGCTTCCTGTCAAAACATGGATCCAAACCCAAAGAGTCAATTAATCACTGCCACGAACAGCCCAGACTAATCAACTCACTTTAAGCAATAAAACTAAACTAATCGCTCAGCACTACCACTTTGAGTGTTTTTCCTGAACCATTTAGAGAAATCCTGAATTTAGTTCCGTGCTGTCAAAAGAACGCGTCAAATGAGAGCAGCTGGGCAGGGACACTCCTTTTGTTTTAGGCAACATAACATCTGCCAGGTGAACTTTGCCCTCCTGCGATCAGATTTGCAATATTTACATTGCGAAACAGCCTGTTTGCCAAAAACGGGAAAGTTGAGCAAAATCTGTCAAATAAACCGACAGTTTGTAGTCGAGGCAAGCCAAAAAAAAGAATCACTTTCGAGTTTTAACTTCCAACACAAAAAGCAAAGCGCACGCATGGACTCACCAGCAGCGTTGACGTGCGTTCAGCCCCTCAGCCACTTTGCACGCTTCATTCCGTCTTCCCTCGCGTCCGCCCACGAAACAACTTCCACGCGTTTCTTTTCAAAATACAAATCGTCTTTTTCTTCCAAAAACAATCCCGGGATGGAAGTAGATCGGGGTGTAAATCCAGCGGCGATCCTGCGAAGGCAAATGTCCAAATGAGTGGGGAGCGTGGAGTGGAGCTCGCAGATAAAGAGAAAGCGAGAGAAAGTCAAAGCGTTTAAAGGGGAGGTGCTTCACTTGCTCTTATTATCTGCGTCTCCTTCCACGCGCACTGGAGCGTTCATTCATTTAAATATCTGCAAACATGGAGTTTCCTCTAAAAATATCACGCAGATGGGGAAAAAAGAGGGGGGGGGGGGGGGGTAAACAGAGGCAAAATCAGCTCGCACGAACACGCTGCGTGGATGTGCATTATTTATCCCCATGACATCACCGGAGGGCTTTTAATTCTCGAGTCATATAAAATTGACTGCTGATTCAAATTTGAATCATCTTTAATGGCTTAGGCTGCACTGCATTTACTTTGAGTTGACCAACTGCACGAACTAGTATCTTTTTTTTTTTAAAGAATCGGCTAATCGAATAATCGGATCTAATTTTATTTTGCATGTATAGCAGTTTTAGTCAGATTATAAACCATTTAATAACTAAACTAAGCAACATAACATGAGAAGGATTGATGAGGTATTCTCCAAGCTTCTTGGAATGAATTCCAGATGTTTTGAAATGTTCCTTTGTAAAAGAGGTTTCAAAATGCTTTTCAAGGAATCTCAATAATCAGCAACTCAAACATATACAAGATGTGGTAAAAATCGCTGAGGCCTGCACATCCCGATCGGAAATATTGAATCTCCTCCCATAGTTGTGTTCTTCTCCAATGTCCACCAGGGCACATTGGACGTGCTACAGCCATTAAAGGTCTGTAAATGCTGTTTTTTCTTTACGACACTCATGAGCTCGCTTTCTCCTACAGGCGGGAAAGAGGATGAGGTCATTGTACTGGAATCCGAATGCACACACACCCTCCACCGCATAAGATAACCATCAACATCAGACCCCTTACATCTTCCTCCTCTTGCTCAAAGTGTTTAAGGGTTTCCTGGCTCCTGTTATGAGCCAGACCATTTGGAAGAAAATCTGAAGCCGCTGGGGGGAGGTTATGATGGTTAATCCAGTATTCTGCTATTCACTTTAAAACAGTTGTGACTCATGAGATGCAGTCATTGATGTATTGCAAACCAAAAGGAAAACATCTCTCCAGTTTGCTCTCATGAAAATAAGATGACAAATGACTCTTGTAGGGGTCAAGTTATTTGGAATTAATTCAAGTGGGGCCTCCAAGGTGCCATTTGACTTGCATTACGACAAGATTTCCCCAAAATGACAGACCGTCATGTAACGTAATAACACTCCTTGGTTTGTCATTCTCCATTTCACCTGCATCATTATCATCACTGAACACATTATACAACTTGGCCACCTTAGAACTCTCAGGATGGAAAATCCTAATACAAAGGGGAGTATGTGGAGAAAGTGGAGAATTGAAAAAAAAACTGTGATCTCATACAGCGAGATAATTACAGAGAACAGCAGGTATAAAAAGGAATCTTTTCAACAAAAATAAACGGTGCCGCATGGGCACCAGCAATTGCATGGAATCACACTGAGGCAACAAGGCAATGTGGAATATTTCAGGGAAATTAATACAGCTTCCTCATTATAGAGGGATAAATTGGGTTTTGATGTTTCCTCTAAACATCACGTGTTGATTTCCCCTGCAAATAGCAATATTTATCTTTCTAAATAAATGGTGCGTCGTTATGTTGTTTGCACTCTTGGAAATTGGAACAGAAAGCAGATGGCTTTGTTTTGCTTGTCTTTACTGACCCCTTTTGGTGGGCATTGGGTATTGCAGAGGAATAGCACTTGAATACGGTAATTGATCACAAAACACTCTAGTCTACGTTAGAATTAATAAAATTAAATGAAATAAACCTAACATTTGCTTGCAGTTAAAGGTATTTTCTAACAATGTCCGTTTACTTCCGGGTTTGGCTAGATTGGTTGACATAATTGTTTAGCTAAGCTTTCACAACAACAGCAACAAAATGAAAAAATATATATAATTTAAAGCTTGGAGCTTCAACCAACACGATATTTAATTTATTTACTTTTAATTACGACGCTCACGCGAGAGGACGCAAACCTCGTTGCTATTTGCGCTGCGCTGATTGGTTAATTTGTTCAAGTGGGCGGGGCTAGTGAGTGTCCCACTTGGCATCTGTGACTTACCTGATGGTACCTGAGATGGAGAGGGGCCAGTCGTGGTGGGACACTCACCTGTACCTCCTTCACAGGTTTCTTCCTATTTTTTACCCCATAAACAATTTTAGTGGAGTGTTTCTGGAAAGTAGAACAACATGAAGAGTCTTAAGGCAAAGTTTAAAAAGAATGAGGTAAGTGTTTGCTGGTGTGAATTACGTCTATTTAATTCTATTTTTTTTAATATTCAGTTTCTTCTAATTATAAGTGTTTGAATGCGATTCAGTATGAGCACAGCAGTAGGAGTGCTGTTAGAGCAGACGCTCGATGGCCAATAGAGCTCAAGTAGCATTTAATTATTCACACACACAAGCCGTTCCAATTACAAAGAGACTAGCATTCTTAGGAAATACCTTATTGAGTTCTTGGAAAGACCGTAGTCGACGAGTTTACAAGACCTTGCTCGGCCTTCTCGATATTGGGAAATGGGTTGAATGTTGGGGAGGAGTTAAGTTTAGCCTGGGTTGTAAGTGGAAGTAATATTTTTGGTCAAAATTAAATACCCTATATATTTTTTCTTCTATTTTGGGGTGACTCGGATCGCAAAAGAGTCAGGACTGGAGCAAGAGTGATGAGAGGCTCCTCCAGGCTGTGGAGCAAAACGAAGCAGATAAAGTCTCCGCACTCATCCTTAAAAAGGGTCTCTGCCCCACCAAGTTGGATGCTGAGGGCAAATCGGCGTAAGTGGGTCAACTGCACTGTCTGTCACTTTAATGCGGCTGAGCCAAAACACCAAAGAAACAAAAATGAGTCGAGCCTAGAATGTTGTTAGGTCTCATCATATCTTAGAATGTCACATGACCATTGGTTTGTACCGCACTTAATTTGCATATCATCAAAACATAATCTACATACAAATCTAATCCACAATTTGAGAACAAGCCAATGTGTACAAATAACACACTTGTCCTTCTGGCAGCTTCCATCATTGCGTGTCTCGAGGGCACGTCGATTGTCTGGAGGTCATCATCGCTCACGGAGCTGACGTCAATGTCACAGATGGTGCCGGTGTGTTATTTCGCAACTTTTAAAAATAAAAAAATAACTTTGTATCCACATGTTAACTGATTTGAATTACTAGGCTTTGGCGCCCTTCACCTCGCAGCCAAAAACGGACAGACCGAATGTTTAAAGAGACTTTTACAGGTAAATCAAATTAACAACAAACTGAAAATTTCAAATGTAACAACTTTGGTCCTATCTTATTTAAAACAGGAGAAATTGGAAGTAGATTGCACGGACGCCATCGGGAGAACGCCCCTCCACCATGCAGGTATGTAACAGAATAAATATAAATATTGGTGGGGGATAAAACTGATCATAATAATTTTGTTCAAAGCAATCAGCGGCTGTGTATCCTGCTCTGAGATCCTGTGGGACTTTAAAGCTGATCTTGATACGCAAGATGGGGTGAGCTCAAAAGTTATTGGTTGATATAATAATTTGCATTAATGATAATCGATGCATTTGTTCAGGATGGCGCCACCGCCCTCATTCTGGCAGCTCAGATGAGTCGAGCGGAGCTTTGCGTCTTTTTGCTGGGTCGAGGTGCCAACGCAAACATTCAGGACAACCAGGGGAGGTCTGCCTTGATGCTGGCCTGCGAGAGCGACAGCGCAGAAACGGTGGCCGTCCTACTGAGGGGCGGGGCCAACACGCAGCTGGTCGACGGCCTCAGAAACAAGGCGGAAGACTACAGCCCTGATAGCCATCGCATTGTGCACATGTTGCAAAACGGAGCGCCTCCTGGTACGGTACTCGTGCCACTGTGGTTTCATTTTAATCGCACCATGGAAATGCTTTCTCTGGCATAATTGGTAGTTGTGTCTGAGCGACTAAAAGGGAAATGATCTCTCTCTCTTTTTCCATCTCTGCGTACGTACTGTCAGAGGGCGCTGGCCAGGAGGTAATATCACATTACTTCCAGAACTCTCTGTTCCTTCATCACAAAAAGCAGTGCATGTTCTCCAATGTGACCTCATTCATTCCTATTTGTAATAGATTTATCCTAGGCCTTAAAAAAATGTTTCTTGATTCATTTGAATCGGAATGGCTTTCTTTTGACTCCAATGCAGACTCCCCAAAACAACTCCCGGGCCTCAAAGCTGGTGCAAGGGGGGAGTAGCCCTCGCAAAAGGAAAGCCCCGCCCCCACCACGTGCTCCTCTCCAGGTACTGGTCCCAACCTTTTATTGCACTTATTTGACTTTGGAAACATTTTGGGAATCACCGCTCTAGAATAATCATCAGCACGCCATCATGATCACTCAGGGTTTACCACCCACCCCTCACGCACGCAGTCCCGCTCCCCCCGTTGAGTCCCCCGAGCCCCCTGTTCAGTCGCCTTCTCCTCAGCCTCCAGAATTACATCAGGTTAGTGGCCGTTTATTTCCTCAAAGTCCTTTCATATTTTCATATTCAGCATACAGAATTAATTCTTTTAGGTGGAAGATGAGGAAGTGTTTGAGGAGATTCGGCGACTACGTCTTGAACGAGGTCGCCTCCTCCAGAAAATAAAAGCCTTGGAGCAGCAGCAGCAGAGCGCCCTCTCTGCCTTGGAGGAGGTACTGCAACCGTGCTTTTTTTTTTTTTTTAAATACAGCAAACTAGCTCCAGAATATCCTCACACTGAGCACGTTGTTAGCTGTCCCGACTAAAGCAGCGCCTAAAAGAGGCAGAGGCTGAGAGGGACAAATTGATCGAGGAGCTGAAGGGAGTCCAAGGCGTCGGAACGAGTGACTCTGAAGATATGGAGGAAATGTTTGACTTCCAAGGTGTGTCATTTGTATTTTCCTAATTGCACTCTTTTTACATTACTTTTAGATGCCACAAGATGGCGTCAAAGCACTAGTTAATAGGAAAGTAGGAATTTGTGTCATAATCTGCTTTTTTTTTTATTTGAACACGCCCACCAGAGAGGTTGCTCTCCAAGCGTTCCAGAGCCTCACCTGCTCGTGCCGAGACCTCCTTCGAAGCAGAATCGGCCAGCCCGTCTCCTGCCCCCGCTCACCGTGGAACTGCAGAAGAACTACACCAAAAAATAGAAGAGCTTACATCACAGAATGTCGAGCTTGTTCTCAAAGTTCAGGTGCAAAATCAAAACAACTAGTAGACAGGTGACACACACAGATACACAGGAGAGTAGAAGACCATGTCATGTGAAGGTGTCTCTTATGTCATGATGAACTTTATGATGTCATATTTATTCTGAGCAGTTAGAAAATTCAATTTCCATTTTTACATGTGTGCTATGCATTCTTCTTGTAGCGTGAAAAAGTAAATCGGCACATTGCATTTCTAGCAATTGTGTCTTTGCAGATGCTGGAGATGTTTGAGAAGGACGACACCAACATGGAAAGCCCCGGTGCGGACTTTGTCCCCATCGCACAGTATGAAACAATTAGGAAGGAGTTTGAAGCCCTGCAAGAGCGCTTCTCATTGGCTCAAGCGGCCAACGAGGAGTCTGGTGAGGTGGAGGAACGGTAAGATTAGCTAATTGTGGAACTGCAGTAATCCCCCACTTATTGTATGATCTTTGTTTTGGTCCGCAGTGGAGTTGAAACATCTCAGGTTGGATTTTCAGAGAATCCAGAGGCTCTAAAGGAGAAGCTGCAAGGTCTACAGGCCCTGTTGGCTTCATCTCAGTCAGAGCTGGAGCAGCTAAAGGAGCAAATGCGTCTTGGGGTGTTGTCCGTGGAGTGTGCCGAAGGGGACACAGGAGGAGCAGGTGCTAGCTGGGTTCCAGACTCGGAGGCCCAGCAGCTGAGGGTAAGAGTAGGCGAGTTGGAGGAGGAGCTTAGCCAGAGCCGTGCCAAAGCGGTCGCTCGGACCACTGAGGACGCTGACAGAATCAAACAGCTGAAAGAGCAAGTTGAGCAGCTTCAAGTCACTCTGGTCCAGAAAAGGTCTTCGGGCGACAAGGACTGGACAGACTCTGGCGCAGAAGAGCAAAAGCAAAACGTGGCTGAGCTGGAGGCGAGCGTTGTACAGGGAGGGAGGACGTCGGGAGGCCCGGGACTGAATGGAGATCAAGTTCGGCGCCTTCAGGAACGTGTGGGCGAGCTGGAGGATGAGCTGAAGAAGTGTGTGCCACGGTCAGACCTGGAGGAGGTGCAGGTCACCCTAAGCCTCCAGTGTGAACAGCTGGCCAGGGAGAGAGCGGAGGTGGCGAGGAAGCTCAACGATGCCCTCCTGCAGTTGGAGAGACTGAGGCCTCCTATAAATGGTGACGACGAGGATGAAGAAGAAGAGCACTCGGAGAGCTCGGAGCTCTCAGTCACATCAGGTATAACATCAAGTCATCTGAATAAAATTTTTTATATTTGACTTGAGGTTTAATTAGTTTAAATCTGAAGTTGTATTTCCATCAGATCGCTCCAGACGTACGCTGGCCGCCGTTCGCGAAGAGCTGGAGGTGGCCCGACAGGAAGCCGCCCAAGCTCTTGACTGCTTATGTGCCGAGCGAGAGAGCCGTGCCCACGACGCCCTGCACTTGAAGGATGTTGTGCCTTTGTCCAAGCACAAAGAAGCGCTGGCCGCCGTGTCGGAGCAGCTGGCCCAAACCCTACAAGAGCTTCAGCAGGAAAAGGCGCAGCGGGCAGAGACTGAAGAACAGGCGGCCATATTAGAAGCCAAAGTAGAGGCCATGCATGAAGCTGTTCCCAAAGAGGAGCATGACAAAATCAAGGTTTGTGTCTAACTCCTAATGAAGTCAATATAAAAATAGATTGAGTCTCGGCACAGTTGCTCTCACAACCCCAAGCAACAGAAGTCTGTTCTCCCTTGTTAGGCAGAGCTCCAGCGCTCCCTGCAGGCCAGCGAGAGTAGTGCCGCGGCAGCTCAAGAGGCTCTGAGTGACAAAGAAACAGAGCTGAGACAACTCAAGTCAGAAAAAGCCGCCCAGCAGGGTCTTATCTCCAAGGAAGACCACGAGGCCCTGCGGCTGTCCATGCAGGCCGATATAAACGCCATGGCGGCCCGCTTCAACGACCTCACGCGTAAACACGAGAAGACCTGCACTGAGGTATATGCTCCGTTTCACGTAAAGACTCACGAAGCAATCTTAGTCTTCTAATTAGTCTTTATTGTGTCGGCCAGAAAGAGAGTCGTGTTCCACCTTTACCTCTTTCCTGCCTCTGCATTATTCATCCGTCTCTCCGTACGATGTATACTGATGTAGTCAAGGTGGAGTATTAAGTACTGCATGAAACCGATACTGCTGACTTTCACTCCTATGCTTTCACAGTATGATATATTCCAATTTCTAAAGAAATAGTAGATTATCATTATTCCTACCTGTGCAGGTCTTCCAAGTGCAGCGGGAGGCTCTTTTTAACAAGAGCGAGCGACAGGCGGCAGAGACTCAGTTGGTTGCTGTGCAACAGCAGCTTCAAGAACTCCAAGCCAAATCCAGTCATGTCCAGGAACTCCAGAATAACATCCAGGAATCTCAAGGCCTTGTCAAGGAGAAGGACCACAAGGTGAGACATGACATAACATTCAATGGAAAAGAGTTGGAAATAAAACTATTTTTGGTGCAGATAACAGAGCTATCTAAGGAGGTGTTCCGGCTAAGAGAGGCACTTGGCTCTCTGTCGCCCCCTCTTGGCATCATGTCTTCCAGTTCTAACACCCATCAAGCGAACCCGGGACAGCAAATGGCACTACAGAACAAAATCGCCATACTCAACCAACAGCTCCAGGTACGGAAAAAAAGAAATCCCTAAAAATTATGTATATTTGGACTATTAAAATAATTATTGGTTTTAATTTTTCTTCTCCAAGGATTGTGAACGAAAGCACAAACAGGTGGTGGCTGTGTATCGTTCTCATTTACTGGCTGCCGTCCAGGTCAGTCAAATACAAACATTACTCGAAGTACAATAATCTATTTTGTGGATGTTTTGACAAAAATCAAGTCAAATATTTTAGTATTGTTTTTCAGCATGTCATTCGAATCCCCCAAATAAAAAGGCGGGCTCACTCACCTGTGTGAACGAGACCGCTCTCAAAGTTGGACCATACGCGTGACTTCATTCCATTTAAGCCAAAATTGCGTTTAAAACAATATTAAGCGTTGAATACGTCCACGTTTACGGAGGTTACAATTTGATAAAATCATTTTCACGTACTTTTGAGAGGGAACTGGCAGCCGTGACGCACTCTTCTTCAGCTGCGGAGGGAGGGGCTAGTGAGCCATGTCTGCCCTCCTGTGGATAACTTTGGTATTACATCAACAACAACAACAATATATCAATAATTTAAAAAAATACTCTATTGTGTATCCTTTCGTTACGGGAAAACGTTCTACAAGAATATAAAGTACTAATATGATTGTAAAATTGTTATAGAATTAGAAAAATACTTTCATATCAGGAGGAAAAAAATGAAATTTGCCCCAATTAATACAATGTCTCCAACAGGGTCATATGGATGAAGAGGTGCAACGTCTTCTCCTACAAATCCTCAGAATGAGCCAACAGGGTCATTAAGATCCATCATCCATCTTTATAGCTCATTATATCAAACAATCACAAATGTACAACTATGCCTTTCAAGGAACCCATGTCTGGAATTTAACATTAATTCCACCATTAATTCCACTTTGACAATGTAAACAGGTAATGCGGAATTGTCAAAGTTTTTGACTATGACAGGAATTCCCCCAAACTGTCCGAAATTATTTATTTACTACGAATAATGTCTAGTTGTTCATTTATGCCAGCAATATAGTGACATAAGTGTGGTATGCCTTTCATAAAAAGCCAATGTGTTTATTTTTAGAAGATATTGTGAGATTGACCTACTTTTTTTTTTTTTTTACAATATATTTTCCCTGTTTTGATCCAAAATAAATACATAATTCACCGATCTTGCTGTTCACTGTTCATTGCTTTGCGCCACGGTTTTCCAATACTTTTATTGTGAAGCATGTTGTAAATGAAGCATAGACAAGAAATTCCTGAGAAAGAAAGGAAAATGAAAGTTGTGACAAAAACATGTTTTCCTGAACCTGAAACAAAGAAAACAAGTCATATTTGTCTGACTTGACCCTAAAAGGGAGTGAGCAACTGAGGGCACTTAAGATGATTATATATTGACCCCTAAAATGAGCAGCTTTCATTCCCAATTCTAAATACACAAGCATCCTGATGTTTTTATAGTCACTCATTGGCATTGCAGGAGAAAAGTCGGTACAGCCCCACACTGCATAGTTATTAAGGCACTGAAGTTGGACAGGAGTCGAGTTCTTAATACACTCACCTGTCATTTCATTAGGTACACCTACGCAGCGTAAATTCCTATCGACCTGCCTTCACAAGGATTATAATGCTCGGTAAAGACTAAATTCCAATACTGTACAGTCATTTATGGAAGATTGACTACTATACCTAATAAAGTGGCTGATGATTATGCACCATAAATTACAAACAAAGCATGATTCATGGAACTATATTGGATATTGTGAATGTCCATCATTGCAGGTTTGCTTTAGGTTAACAGTTTTTTTTCCTGCCACCAGTTAAGTTTGTGTCCATGTGTGCAACTTAACTAAGTCATTGCAGAGCAGGGCCGGTGTGACTATACAAGAGACATGGAAATCCTGGAGCTCCTTTGTTTAGCTTCATAGCAGCATGCTAGGGGGACCTTTGGGCATGACCAGGTGATGATATGACTATCCCAAAAAAGACAATGATGTCCACTTGTCCACTCAAGTGTCCACTTGGGATAAACAGACCCTTATTTCGTTTATACTGCAACAGAAAAAGAAACAGAAAGAAATGATTAGTTTGATGTACCTAATATTGTGGTCATTCACTGCCCGGTTAAAAATGAAACTTTAACGTGTATAGCCGTCAATGGCAGTGAATGAGTTAAAAAAAGAAATTTCATCTAAATACATTCATGAGCTATTTTCTGACTTGCTCCTTTTGTTCCATGCTTACCATCCCAATGCGGCGAGGTGGGCAGATGGCTCATTGTTTCCTTTTGACCACCTGCTTGAGGTGGAGCTCGCTCTCGGCCGCTACGATAGGCAGCTCGTTCTTCAGGTGGTACGCGATGAGATGGCTGATGCTCTCAAATAACATGTCTTTTGTCCTCACCTTGATGTGACCAACAAGAGATGCATTGTAGCTCACCGCTAATGAGTTAGCATCTTTCCCAGCTCATTTCCACTCACCACTCCCTCGGGGTCCACAAGCAGCAGATGTTTCGGCAGGCCGCAGTGCATGCCCGTTAGAACGTATTGACCCTGGTTGGTGGTGCTTTCCCGCACAAGGAAGTCTCCGTCTCGGACCAGCAGCTTCTCGGCATCCCGTCGGCTCATTCGGCTGTGGTACCAGGTTTCCCGACGAAGCTGCTCCTCATTCGGGGCCACGGGGGCCCTGCGCCGTGGAGGGCTGGGCCACTGGTCCTCCACTAGCTGCACTCCTTCCGCCGCAGCAGCACCGCCGGCCTCGTGGAGTTTTAGGGCGTCCTCAAAAGGTCCTGCAGGGGAGCATGAGAAATAACTTTTCATCCAGTCTGCATCACCCTAATTACGAGTGCTGTCAGAACTCACTCATGTCAAAAAGGTCCTTCTTGGGACTGTCCGGCCCCCTGGCCCCTCTTTGTCCATCGGGGCCCTGATGCAAAGACTCCAAGTTTTCAAAACTCTGCGTGTTCACATACTGGTGCTCCTCGTAGTCTTTATTCCCAGGTGGCTGTCCGTCAGCGCACAGGTAACCATCTAAAATAAAAAAAGTTAATTATTAACTGGATGTTTTTTTTTTATACTAAGGAGAAGTCCAAATTAGGATTTGTGATAAAAATAGCAACGGTCATAAAATGTGCTCTAATAATGGTTTAGGTTAGAATTGACTTTATTGAGTTGTAGTTCCTCATATGACCACTGAGTGTCTCACCTGAGCTACTGCTTGCATCCGCCTCCCACTGAAGTTCATAGCACAGCTGACTTGCATGGTGAGCCACTTGCTCCCTTTTTGCCGGCGAGCCCATCTACACACCAACACACAGTCAAACTTCACACACAAAAAAACAACAACAACAACAACAACTCATCCATCCTTAATAATGCATGACTATCTCCTTCATCCCGCCACCACCTCGCATAATGTAGTTTGGAGGCACTCTATTTGAAACCCAAGCCACAGCACGTTAGCGTGTTTTGCTTCTCACTGCGGGTCAGCCGATCAAGTGAGTCAGATTCGTTTTTTTGGGCAACTAAGGCGCGGCAACATCACAGGCGCCGAGTGAAGGGAGTTTGTTTTTGAAACTGCAGTGGGCCTCAATGGAGGAGAGGTATTTCTTTATCTTGTGTTTTGGTTACTTTAGATCAGTGAATCCCGACCACTGCGCCATGGCACGTTACTATACGAGGTCATCTGTGGGAAATTGTTATTTACTGGACAGTGTGCTATCAGTTACCTGTTGTGCTGCTCTGCTTTGCGGCTGTGCGTGGATGTGAGCTAGCTGAGATTTACTAGGCCTCAGTCGGGAGTCCACCACCCCGCCGACGGGAGGCTCCTTGCCCGGGATGCTGTTGTAATAATCGTGCTCGGAGAAGTCGTCGTCCTCCCCCCACGCCGGCTCCTCCGTCCTGAAGGACCTGAGGAAATAAATGAATTGACATCCACCCGCAGAACAGAACCGATTGGTCTCGCACTATTTTAACACTGATCCAACATGAACTCTCAAATATTTTTCCTCGTTTATTTATGTAACCTAATTTACAAATGATCTGGCCCATCTCTCCAATTTAAAAATCAAATGTGGCCCTTGAGCACTAAAATTGGTCCATCCCCCAGTTTAATAAGCTTGCATGGACAGTGCCAATAACGACGACGATGTAGGCGTTCGATTGGATTAAGCCGATCAGATGTCATCCCCCACATCCGAAGATGATCTATTTAGGTCTGCTGAACATTTATATGGATCACCATGACTGCTGCTGGATGGAAGGACTGCAGACAGAACATGTGTGAGCGTGCTAACACAATGCTAATGAGTCTTCCTCACGTTAGAGTTTCTATTTTGGTGCCCTGTTATTGTTCCTGCTGATCAATAGGGCAGTGCATTAATTTTCCTAAATTAAGGTGTTAAAAATTGTAAGTGTATGTTGTGCTGTGCCTTTCTTTACCTGTCCAAAGATGTCAGAGTCTTTGGTGGACTGTGCAGATACTGTTTGAACTGCAGCTCGAAGGCTTGACCGATGGTACTGATGACACTCTGGGCCAAACCGTCCGAGCACTCCAGAATGTGACACGCTGGCCGACAAGGACGACACCATCCGTGTAAGTTTAAAAGCTACTAACTTGAGATGATTGTGGATTTTCGACTCGGGAACGCTACCTCTTTGATTGACCGGGTCTTTTGCCACGTACGCAACATAATCGGGGGTGTCCTGCGAAATAAATAACGACATTAGTGGAAGATGCTAAAAGATGGTTGGACAACATTGCAAGTGAATATTTGACTCACCGTGTCTCCGCCTGAAGCGAACGAGATGGACTGCATGGGGTGATGTGCTAACATCTGCAAGAATTACCCAAAAATGGCTCATTGATTTTTTTTTAACTGGAATGTTTTGAATTTTTAATTCACCCAACAGATCGATTAAATGAATTTGAGTCATTTCTACCTGTCGCGTGGTGGGAATGAGTAGTCCCAATCCGTCGATGGAAATATTGACAGCGATTCTCATGCCGGCAAAACGCAGGTTGCTCTTTCCCATGATGGACTGAAGAGCTTTGTTTGCAGACTGAAAGAAGGACAAGAAGTTGATGTCATCTGCCACCATCATTAGAGTTGAGGAAGAGGATAAATTCACAACTGACCTTCTTTCTCCATACGCCTTTTCCACCCGGCACGGCGTCACACAGCCTGTTGATGGCCTCCCTAATTAGCGGAATAAAGAAAGGTCAAAGGTCAAGTAATTCATCCGATAAGATCCACAGAGACTGCAAAACGAGCGCATTGGATTTTGCTGGTGTACCTAATAAAGTGGCTAGTGACCCTATAAATTAACAAAGGACGGCTGTGGGATTTTTTTCTTTCCCGCGGCTAATGTGGGCTTGACCCATACATAGTTCAGTTTCTACATAATTTACAAATATATTTAGAACATCAAATAAAATGCCGGAGGGGCTTAACTGCCCCCCAGCCTCGGAATAGTGCTGCCCCTGATATTAACTGTGGCCTCCAATTCCTTTTCATCTCCTATTTTTTATGACTTTGTGAAAAACTGAAATACTATCAACAGTGACTTTATAGTTTTTCCAGAGAAAAGTGTCACAGAGAGCCTCCCAGGAATGACAAGAAAATGGCCGCTTGTGTGCGTGTCAGGCGGAGGGAGAGAAGCAGGCGCTCATTGCCTCGCTGTCATGGGACGCCGGGGACAGCAGTCAAGAACCCAGCGGCCCCTATCGAGTGGCTCGTAAATATTTAAAAAGCAGCAGCAGTCCTAGGCTTTGTCTTGAGTAAAGGTCCCAGGCCTCTCCGTTGCCCCCCCCCCCCCCCCCTCCCTTGCACAAGAACGTTGTTTGGAATGATTCACACCGGCGAGGACAGCCATTGTTGTTGTTTTGTTCCGTGTTGCTATTTAACACCACCGACAACGGCGGCAATGTCCGATGACGACGCTCTGGACAATAAACAACATTCTTGACTATTGACATCGTTTTTTTTTTTCCTCAAAAATCTGCTGCATCAACGATAATCTGCATATTGATTAAAACATTTCATGATGATTGCCCTGCTCAGCTCAGTCATGTGACTTCGGGTTGGTGGTTATGATTGTTAGTGGTCAGGTTTGGTGTGAGAGTCGCTAAGGTGTGTAACTTTTCTATCCTTCTATGTTTTGTTGTTTGCTCCACCCCTCCCACTCCCACCCGCCAACATTATCCGGCGGGTTCAACGGGGGACCGCTGCAGCTTTCCACAGTCATTAGTGAACATCATCAATAATACATCCCACCCCCCCTCTATCACTCCATCACTGCTCCCCCCCCCCTTCCCTTCACTTTAGCCTAGCAGGCTCACATTACTCCCAATCGATTGAGGGGAGAGAGATGAGGGTGGGAGAAAGTGCGGGAGGTGGAAAGGGGGAGCGAGCACGTCTCCCGAGAGACCGAGGCCTGCTGCTGCAATAATAACATCATGTGTGGCGGGCATAAAAACACAATGGCTCCTTGGGCCATTGTGCGTCCTGTCAGGTGCATTCAAAACACTCCCAAAAAGGTCCGAGATTGCTCACTCAAAAATGAAAAACCTAAATCGTTGTACTGTTTTTTGTGGGAATGAGTTTAGGTGGTCAAATTTGGGAGCAACTGGACAAAATGTGGGAAATAAAAATGACCACTTCAAACCAAAATGGCAGATTCTTGTGCCCTTTCAGGCTTGTTTTTTTTTTTTGTGGGTCTACTCATGACGGATAATTCACCATCATGGTTCAAACCTGGACAAAATATCTGTGAGTTTGCTTTTCAAGAATATCTGGAAATGTGCAAAATGATCATAAAATGACAGATTTCCATTTTTAAATTATCTTTGGTGGGTCCACTCATATTAGCCAGCTCTACCAAATATCGTGTTGCTTAGTGAAAATTTTAAAATATATTCCAGGTTTTTCCACATAGGCAATGTAGGGGTTAAAATGTGAAATTCAAATATTCTTACCTGGTCACCTGAGTGCGTGTATTAAAATCCAGGGAGCGCATTGACTTCAGCACTTCAATACAGCCCATGTACTGCACACACAAACAAATCAACAAAAAAAATCATCATGTGTGCCAGTCAAAAACACACTTAGGGAGGGGGAGTCTATTTCCAACCCTACATGAATTTAAATCCACAAATAGAGGTTTCCGAGTGTACTCCGACCAGCTGAGTAGCATCCTAATGGACGGCAAGCGAAGGTGCTAATGGTACCTTGACTGGATTAGAAGCACTAAAAGCTTGCAAGCACGGGCCAAAGCGAAGCATCACACGTCTCTGCTGGGAGTTTCGTTGTATCAGTTCGCGTCAGGATGCTCCTCGGTTAACCTACTAATGTGCATCAAGGCGCTAGAAAGCAGTAATGTCCAACTACTGTATCGAATGTCATTGGGTTGGCCTGAAAATTATTCATTATGTTACTAAATAAATAAATAAATAAATAAATAAATAAATAAATAAATGTGTTAGAATAAAACAAAAAGTTTTAAAGTGTGTCATCAGGAGAAAAAAGGCAAATTTCAATAGCTGATTTATTTTTGTAAATCACTTTTTACATAACCAAAGGGTGAGAAAACTAAATTAAAATCAGATGTTTGTGGGAGAAAAAAACACAAAACCTAATTTAATTTACTTATCGCCAAGGCTTCCCAGGAAATCTGACGTCATTTCATGGTCTTATAACATTTATAATTTAGGAAATTTGAGGAAATTCAATAAAATATAAGATTTAGATATGGCCCGAAGAACTCGAAATGAACAAAAAAAGCATTGTGAAATTATTATATATTTTGTCAGAGGAATTTTGATTCATATTTTTTCCCCAAATTTAGATATTCACATTTCAACAACAATAGTAACATCTCATATGGACGACTGCTCTGTAAAATCTTTCTGATCAACTGCTTAATGAAACTCATAATTAAATTTCAAGATGGGGGAAGTCTTCCATCAAGCAAATGGAACCCCCCCTTTTTTTTTTCACTGAATGCCTCCATTGTTACACACACACGCACAATAGACACACATCTACTGTTCGAGCGCATCACGTTTTCCAGCCGTCCTATCTGGTCGGCTATCTCTTTGACTCCAGGCACTGTGACTTTCCAAGAAATATTTCTCCGAAATTCAATAACTGTCACCCTCTTTCTGCAGTCTTCACCTCATATTAATAAGAAATATAAAAAAAAATTAAAAAAATTACTATCCGAAGGTGGCTACCATATTGTTCTGGAATAAAACACAAAACTTCAACATGCTTTTTAAATAAAAGCTGCTTTGACCACTTTGCACAACAAAGAATGCAGTAGTAGTCACATGAAAGCATCACTTTTAAAAAAAACACTTGCGTATTTACCCCGAAGGGGGGGGGGTAGAAATGTGTAAGGGTGTGTCTGTGTTTGTGCTCTTAATAAACGGCCGAGCACAGCAGAAATCCAAAGTCAACGTATGCAGCATGCATAGATCTACATGTGGTTTGCAACTTAATGTCCATCAAATAGAGGGGGGGGAGGACCACCATACTGATCGTAACCCCGCCCCTCCCCCCCTTGGTGAGCCGACCTCCGTCCTGGACATCTCATGACGCCAGTGACTGTGATTAAATGTAATTGAATATAGGAATGAATGGTGCCTGGGTAATGCCATTAGAGAGCATGCCTGTTCAAGAGCCCCCATCTCCTACCTCCCCCCCCCCAACTGGTCTCACGGGCTCGTCGGGAGTCGTAAAGGGGGGGAGGAGAGTAACAGGGGGAGTGGCGAGAGGTGAGGTTTTACTTTTAATCCTTTCGTTTGAGAACAGATGAGCAAATGAAGCTTCGAAATTGCTTCATGAAGCAGTTGTAAGGGGTGTTGACGATTTTCATGGCAACCATGCTAAATACACGCAGAGGCGCCAAGTCATTAATCTGGATGAAAGATGTGTTTCCCGAGCCCAGCCACATGCTCTGCATTATAAACTGGCAGACACGCTTTGTTTTTGTTTTTTTCTTTCTTATTTCTTGAAGTACGACAATCTCGTTTTCTGATCTTGCTTGTGTAACGATGAGTAATGATGCCACTCTTGTCTTATTTTGATCAGCTAAGGTTTGATTGGTAAATTTGATTTCACACCAGCATTAGTGACTTGTTGCTTTGTTGCCGATATCACCAGTCAGACATTGAAGATTTTTTCTTCTTGACACGTTTTTTTTTTTACCATGTGGACCTACAGCTAATTGAAATTTGTTGGGTCAAATTTTTCTGAATGCCTCATGGCAGGTGACAGCTTCAGCTCACCTGCTCCCCACACAGCAAGAGAAAATGGATGGATGGATGAATTGAGTTTTGGGGAAAGGAATTCAAAGTGACTCTGAACTCACCCTGACAATGTAAGAAGCTCCCGGTCCTGCGATCTTCTTGTCCGGATGCAGCCATCCTTGGGAAGGTTTGTGGATGAAGCTGCCCTTCTGACTGAAATCATCCCCGCTCGGCCACATGCCCTCCACTCTGGTCCTGCGACTCATTCCCGACCTGGGGCCTCCGGCGCCGGACCCTCCGGGGCTCGCCGTGATCTCCCCGAACCCGTGTCCGGACTGTGCCGCTGTTCTCTGCCCGCGAATGGCCTGCAGAGAGCACGGGGTGACACACACCGGGTCACAGGAGTTGAGCACGGCAGCCAAGCTGGCCACGGGACCGCTGGCCGAGGGCGCCCCGCTGTGCCTGTGCGACGACATTGAAGTGGAAGAGGACCCTTGCTGAGCATTTTTGCTCGAGTCCTTGCTGGAGCTGGAACTGGAGCTGGAGTTGGACGGGCTTCGGCTGAGCAAGGAGTTGGAGAACTTCCACTGCGGCATCTTGGGGATGAGCATGCAGAAGGTAGTGGTGCCGTCCTGCTCCCCATCCAGGCAGGGCGAGTCGGCCAGAGCCGCCGCACCGGAGGACCTGGCGGCGGAGTCCAGGGGAGGCAGGGGGAGGCCGGGGGCCGAGGAGGGGACCACCGGGGTGGCCACGACTTTGCCGCTCATGGCTAAGCTCTGCATCAGGTCATCGGAGGAAGAAGTCACAGACTCGTTGCGAAAGCGGTCATACTTTGGCTTAAGGAGCATGCCCGGAGGATCCACCTGAAGAAGCTCAGTGTTGGGGATTGGGGGAGGGAGAGGGGGGAGGGAAAGGGGAGGGAGGGGGGAAAACAGGAGAATCTTCCAGTGGGAGTCTTATATCCAAGCCGGTGGGCGTAATCCCGTCCCGCGCACACGCCGCGCCGTTGTCATGTCGCTCCTTGCTCCTGTATGCGTATGAGCAGCAACCCTCCTCCTGCCTCGGGACGCCTCGCTTGAATCTCATCGGCTGCTCTCCCTCCCTCGCTTGCTTACTGCGGATGATGTCACTGGCTCTTTTCGCCCTGCCCATGCTCTTTGACAGCATTAACTAATCACATCTGTCCCATTGGCGCACACACAGGCTTGCACATTTCCTCGCTCACCACTCACTCGCATGCAAAATAAACCAAATTCAAGCATTCCAGAAGTTTAGCCTTTCAAGTTCATTTGCATGATAATAAACTGAAAAGTCAATGAACATTTTCGAGTCTCACAGAAACATTAGCATCTCAATTGAACAACTACAGAAATAAAATGAAAACTTACCTTTCATGTAAAACTCTGTGAAAAATGAAGGCGGAGAGTCACATCCAAATAACTTTTATCCAAAATCAAATAAGCTAACATTAACGTGCCACATTCGGGAAAAAAAAACCAAGCACATGCAAAAGCAATAAGCATAAAAAAAAGTGCTGCCCCACCTTCTTTAAAACAGCCAATCACAAGTTTGTCTGTTTCAGTGAGGCACAAGTTACTAATAAACCAGACGGAATCAATACATGTTGAGAGCGATGACATTTGTTATATATTTTTTATCAATAAAATCATTAAGAGGTCATATAGGAGCCTAAAATAGCAGGAAAAAAAAATACTGTATTAGGTGTCATAATGCACAGTTGTGGCTCCATTGTGGCTACTGTTCAGAAACACTGACGACCAGCGGGGTGACAAACTCAGAGTGCCTAATCCCCATGGAGAAGGCCGGCGCCCGCGCTTTGTGCACTGTCACTCTTTCTGGATTATAAGATCCAGGACCGGGCAATTTTGTGCCCTCTCGAGCTCCACCGTGTCGCCCCAACATGGAAAAAGCGGGCGGCCTGGGGAGATAAACACTGGGCTGTGTGCAGTTGTATCTGCATGGCCCGGGCGTCTTGGCTAAATCCACGGACGGCCCGCCTTGGTTGAAACAAGCCGACATTGAGAAGCTGGCGCTGGCCGGTTTATTTGGGATGTGAGAGCCCATTAGTGGAGGGAGAGTGTACTTGTTGGGAGCGGGCACGGAGTCCGTGGTGCGGTAGTGCGTGCGGCAGCCCATGGTGTAGGATGGGGGTCGGCGTTGCAGGTTGCAAGGCGGGGCTTTTTCTGGGCTGTAGGTACCTGGTCCAGGAGTCTGGAAGGGTTCCTCTAAAAACACAAAATACATGATCAAGTAGGCCTGGGCAATTATGCAAATACTTTTTTCTATTTAGGCTTCTCTAAATATAAAAAAAAATGTTACAAATAAATTAACTATTCTTAATTTTACTCCGTGTTGGACAGATAATAGTAAAGGCATTGGAATGATGTTGCATGCTTTTAACTGGAAAACAGTGCCCTCTAGCGGACAAATTATAAAACGTAAGTTGTAACATGAACGGTAAACAACATAAAAATTACATTATTAACGTAAAGGATTGCATGATTCTATGTTAAAATAAATGCAGGATCTTAAAGAATTTAAAAAGTTACAATGTAAAAGCTCACATACTTTGTATTTTAGTTCTCCCCAACATGGTGTATGCAGGTGCTCCATCTCTCCCTAAGCGAGTCATCTTCGCATCAATGTGATACTGAGGTCCCGGACTGCAGTCAACACAATACACTGCACAAAAAACAAACATTGAGGTCCCACAAAGTACTCTGTCTCCCTCTAGCGGTTTAATTTATATTGCGCCACCTGATGCAGTTGCCCATACAAACTACATACTATTATCACTCATCTTGCCGTGGAAGGAGTATGCGGGGCTTGTTTGTTTCGTATAGTCATTCCCGATAAAGCCAATCGTCGGCGGTAGTCCGTATCGCCCTGGGCCGGGTCCTTTGGAGCAAATCAAAACATAAATACCAAAATATTATAAAGAGTACTTTTAGCTTCTCTATAACAATTGATAATTGTTGAACTCACCTTTGTCTTTGCCTGCAATAGCTGGGTACTGTTTCTCCATAGCTCACTTTGAAAAGACACCTCTCAGAGATCTGACTCGTCACTGATGAGTTCCAAAAGGTCAGCGCTGAAGAAGCACCCACCTTGCTCATCAGCAGGTGAGTAGCCCTTCCCTCTCTGCCAATGTAATGCTATCTGTCCCCCCCTCGCTTCACCATGCAAAGCTCCTTTCACTTTCCACTCATGTAATTTTGCTCATCAGCCATGCGTGAAGTCGCCACGGAGACCGCCCGAAGCTTATCTCTCAGGCCCTCGCAGGGAATGGATACGGCACATTCCAAAAGGGAAAAGTGACCTTGGGTGGGTGTCAAAGTCAAGTGTGACCCTCCATAATGTTTGCCACAATATTTCCTTGCCTTCCAGGACAAAGTTTACCACTATTCCCTTAACTGTACCCAATGTGTACCCAATTGTGAACTTTGAACCAAGGTCAGGTTTGCATCACGAGTTTTTGGCATGCAGTGATGGCCCTGCCAAGTCCCTGCAACCTTCTAGTATTTCATATTAATGCAACAATGGGCTCATGGAAATTTTCTTCCCCTGTGCTCTCCGTTGACTCGACTCCCGCCATTTTGCAAATTTGATGGCCGCCGTAATTGAGAGGCTTGACAAGTGACATATGAAGAAAACAAGCATTAATCTTTAACAGGCTGCCGGCCACTGCTGCGTGGGTAACCCGAAACATTCATTTGCTCCTTAACGTATGCACACGTATGTACATGTTTAGAAGGAAAGGGATGGAATGTACAGTAGGTTAGGGCAGAGAGGAAATGATCAGCATGCAGACTTCTCAAAGGAAATGGTCATGCACATTGCGGCTTCAAGATAACATAATGAGGACACCATCCAGCTATCTAAGCATTTTCTACGTTTGTCCTCACACTCACTCCGATCGGCAATTTGGATTCATCAGTGAACCTAACATGGAGAGAACATGCAAGCGTTACACAGAAAGGCCGCAGCTGAGATTTGTACCTTGAACCCTCTGAGCTATAGCTGTGAGGCAGATGAGCTGATTTTATAAAAGAAATTCCTCCATGATCGATATGTTCTGCAATTTGATCGAAATACGTTTCCCAGGCCTAGCATTTCATGATTTTAACGAAACGGTAAATCATTTTGGCAACATGAGGTCATTGGTTAGCCTCAAATGTAAATAAAAATGCATTTGAATTCAGTTAAAAACAATTCCCAATGTTCTTTGCTTTAAAATGTATAATGCATTATTTTGTGGGTAAATGCATTTACATATTGTAATTTCAATTATGTGAAGCACATCTAAAGTCACAATTACAGTATTATTTTTTAAAAAAACACTTTTTTGGCCATAAATATAAAACAACCACATGAAAATCAGTACATAAACTGACACAACGTGTCGACTTTTGAACGTTCATAAAAAAACATTTTCTAGTGTTTGCTTTAAAGATCCAATAGGTGGCGGCAACGGCTGCAAACCGATTCAAACCACCACAAAAGAAGAAAGAAAATCGTCACGAATGACGGCGTTTTCGATTGGCTAGCAACTTCTTGCGTCTTCGCGTCAGGACGCCTCGACCAATCGGATGCAGGCGCGGGCGGGTAGTTACTTTTTGAACCTGCTTGCAATATATTAAGCTCGGAAATCAGCCTAGCAGTCAAAACTTGCGATCTACTCGACTTATTTGTTGACAGCCTAAAACATCTCTTTTTTTTATTCCTTCCCATTTCTTCTGCTTTTCATTCCGACTCGCTTATTGAAGAGAAAATGTCGAAGAAGGAAATTTACTACTCTGACAAATACAACGACGACGCCTTCGAGTATAGGTAATCGTGAAGCTAATTTAACCAACTGCTTTAATCGTTTTGTAATGTTTTCTTTTAACTTCTATACGTTGATAGTCAAACAATAACGCTTTGAAATCAACTGACATTGAAATAATTGTATATTTCGTTTTCAGTATTGATATTTTGAATGTGAAATTACTCCCAAACACGACGTGGTCTTATTTACGGATAAAATCAAAATGTGTGTGTTTTTCGTTAGGCATGTGGTTTTACCGAAGCAGCTGTCCAAACTGGTGCCTGCCTCGCACCTTATGACCGAAGAGGAGTGGCGCGGCCTCGGCGTGCAGCAGAGCCAAGGGTGGATCCACTACATGATCCACAAACCAGGCGAGTCTCCAGCAAGCGTCCACGCCCACCATTTTGTCACCTCACGACCCCAACTGACATACTTACAATAAACAATTATGTAACTGACCTGAACTTACATAACACTGACCTGCAGTCTTTTAAGTGATCAGTCATTATATAATATGCTGATAGATCAATGACATAATTGATTGGATCTGCACAATAAGACATTATAGCAAACACTACCTCATTTGCCTAAATATAAATGACATCTTGGTTTGTTGACCCACATTGGCACAATCGCTGATAATGATACCACTGCTATTATGTCATAATTAAACATGAAAGCCAGAACTATTCAAAAACAGCATGCAACTGTGCCATGTACCTCATCTGGAGCAGTTCACAATCAATATTTCTCGAATAATGTCACAAAAATATGGACAACATGCAAGAGATGGTGATTCTTTGAGGCATGCATTTGCTTTGATCATCAATCGGGGTGTGCAGCAATGCTGATGTCTCAAAGGGCAGCACACTGATACCGTGAGGATGAATTTGAAATTGCATTGTTTCAAAAAAAAAAAGCTTATTAGTTAATCTAACAAACATGCGATATTAAAAAGACTCAAACATCTTTGTTGTTTCCTCCACAGAACCTCACATCCTGCTGTTCCGAAGACCTCTCTCCAAGCACTGATGCGCTGCTACATAGCCTAGCTTCCATTTTGTTCCCTCAACACCCGTTAGACCCATGTACACCTTCATTCCATCGTATTTATACAAGGAGAACAAACGCCAGGTTCAATCGTTCACTCTCAAATTCCATCACATTCAAGTAAAATGACCCCGTTAGCCAAATGAAGCTTTACATTGTATATTTTGAGTACTTTTTTTTTAACTGATGGTTGATATCCTTTTTATTTTTATGCTTTATTTGTTAAATATCCTTTTACTGTCTTCCAGATTGTAAATATGTTAACGTTTCTCTCCCCCAAATATGTTTGATAGTTGTTGTTAAACAAATGTAAATGAAAACATGCCTCATCATTTGCGGTGTTTGGTTGATTTTTTTTTTTTTTTTTTTGCTGTTTGGGGTTGAACCAAGGTGACAACAATACAGTTAAAGAAAGCATCACTTCAGGTCCAGATGGAGAGGAGTGTACTTAAAAAGAGTTCCGTTGCTACAGCTGCTCCTGTTCAAAACACATGACTAATAATTGGTTGTCATGGAGGCACCTAAACAAAATGGGAGTTTTTTTTTCTCCTTCCCATCCTCTATAGCAAAACTAAGTTATATAATATATAAGTGACGGACTGAAATTATAATTCATTACTAAACTTTTTTTGTTTTTACACTTTTGTTTGATGGTTTGTCATGAGATTAACTCAAAATGACATACTTTGGTTGCGAAACACTTTCTAGTCTAATGCTCGGCTGCACTTTGGAGTTTTTATTTGTGTGTGACAAGCTTGGACAAATAACGTCCCACCAGAGGTTGCTGCAAAGAGCAGCGTGAGCTCACCCTAACACGTACGTGAGCATGAAAAACAACACACAACTGCAAATGCTACCAGTGACTTCGCTTATGAAAGACATGTTGAACTTTGACCTTAAGCAAGCATAGAAAGAAAAATTAGAAGGTGAGCTACAAAATCTATGAGATCATGTTGATTGTCTTGGATAACCTTACATGTTTTTTTTTTTTAATCTTTTATTTAAAAATCTCAGTATTTGATATGTAATACAGGTTATGATTCATCAAATTTGGAATATTTACAGTAATTGGGAAAAACTTCATTTTTCTTTGATTGCGTCATGAATCAAAATGTCACATAAAATAGCTTATGAACTGTACAATCAAATCTCCAAGCGTATGGAAAGGAAGGAAAGTTATCTCTGAGTATCCTGCTGTGAGAGAAAAATAAAAAGTGTGCATGAGTCCGCCGGGGACTCTTGGTGCCTATAAGTCCACCTTTGTCCTAAAGGATACAAAAATCTCTGCTGGTTCTGAATTTGTATTAATTTTTTTATATTTTAGGCACACAATTTCTCAGTTTAAATTGTAGTAACTGTATTAAAGGACCCATTCTCATTCATGCTCCTGTCAATATACGCCAAGTATATATTTGACAAGAAGGGGCGGAGCTAAGCAATTGCGACGGTATGTGCGGCTAATATTAGCCCAGACTGGAAATTGAAAAATAGTGAGCACCCCCCTAATGATAATTAAAACCTCCAGCTCCAAATAAATACCACAGATAGAAAATATAACAATAGCTTAAAGTCGGTTGTAATTACAAAAAATATATATATAAATACTTGATTATGTTTTTTTTGTCATTCTAGAGATTATAAAGGCAGTACTGTGAATATCAAAGATGCTGTGGTGATATAAGGAGCAGGAGGGTGAACATACACACACACTGTATATACACACACACACAAATACACAAGCTCACGTTTCCTTTGGGGCTTCTCTCTTCACTTGCCATTCGTTCGTATATTCACAAATAATGTACAAAGTGGACGTAGGGGATGGCTTCACCTCAGCATTTCTGTGGAGGACAGAAAGACAAAAATTTGCACGATATGAAATTGATCAAGGTCTCGGAACGATTAATCGATTAGCAAAATATTGGGTAAACTTAGCCTGTGCCGTTTTTTGGAAAAGAATGACGGCGAGTGCTCTGTACCATCGTTCCGGACTGTTCCTTGTGTTGGCTGTGGGGATTTGGACGTCCGCGGGCAGGAGGATCTTCTGCGCCGCATCGGGGTCAGCTCGGGCGATGTGGAAACTGGGGTCCCGCGCCTCGCCGTCGGCCAGGAAAGGCTCGGAGTTGGCGTCGTAATCGTAAGAGTAGTAAGACACGTCGGCCATGGAGCCCTGCTCCTCTTCACCTGGACAGCAATAAGGAAATATCAAATCTCTCTTCTGACATTTGTTGCTGCACTACCCCTTACACACACAAGGGGGCGCCCCCTGCTTAACATAATTTACCCGCACACTAAAAGCCCTACAGCTACCTTGCAAACTGTTTTCAAGTGAGCTGCATAGTTGAGTATGTTTGTTTTATTGGCACACCAATCCCAAAGAGTATGCACTAAAAAAAAAAAAAAAAAAATTGGGAAGTTACAGCTTGAGCTTGTGGACTCCAGTTTGTGAACCACTTTTAATATAAATCATCTATGCACATGTTTATGAGAAATGAGAAAGCATTCCTTTCCATTGTGAAGCTTCTGTGCCATGAAGACCTTTAAGAGCAACGACCCGGAGCAGACAAGTCGCCGCACGTCGCCTCGTATTACGCTCACACACCTGTATAACACAACGCAAATATTCCCCTTATCGTCCCGCCCGCACGCTGTGTCTCACATCCAGTGAAAGGTGTTTTTGGCCTGGTGTGCCAAAAGTAACAACGGTAGCCCGCCAGGAATGTTCTGGAAGCGTCAGAAGACTCCAACCTAATAATCGACTTTGTTGTTGTCTTCATCAGATTGTGGACATGATGCAATTGCAGGGGAATGTATAACATGCAGAAGATTTAATGTGTGTGTGTTTGGTGAGATTACCTGTGTGTATGGGCACTGAGGGTTGTTCAGTTTCCTGGCTCGCTATTGGCTGCTTGTCCTCTGCCTTGGTCTCCACTTGAAACACACACATCACACGCATTTGGCTCAAAACAGATTTCCTCACCGGTCGTGACCAAAACAGAGTTTCATTGTTGCGTCATGTACGGTAAATGTTAACCATAAGAAGGAACACGTTTTTGGCAAAACAATGAGGTCCACTCAGTCCCCAAGGAGGCCTGCGTTCAAATTATTCCAAAAATAGCCAGGCCTAGAGGTGGGCGGCATGATCACAAGTGGATCCGATTGTCGTCAAAATGGACTAATGACCCTCACTGCGCATGAGTGTACACAAACAAACACCCAAACAAAAACAAAAGTTAAATGCTCCATTATTTGTTTCTTCCTCTTCAAAGTCTTGTTTCCCGCACTCGTGAAGGCTCCTTTTGTTGTTGGGCTGTGCGTCGGAAAAGGAATGTGACGAGGATTTCAAAGGCTCGGACAAAAGCGGTCTGTCATTTGCACAGAGCTCTCTAATACAGCATCGGGTCAGAGAGAAAGGGGGGGGTGCGTGTATGTGAGTGTGCAAGTTGAGATCCATAAAAGCGCTCTCTTAAAAAAAAGAAATCCAGTAATCAGCTCAACATCTGAACAGCTGTTTCTTCAACTGAGATCATTGCGCACAGCAATGAGAATTGACACATCAACACACTTTGAGGTCATTACATACTACATAAATAAAAGCAACTAGCCTCGCTAGCTTAACTTAAATCAGTCGTTGAATCCAAACCAGCCCCAGAATGAAGCTGCTCAACTTTTTATTGATGTTAGTGCTAATACGTGAAAAATAAGTGAAAAATCATTTAACCACGGAATGTTTTGCTAGGAAAACACTTAGCGTAGCATGTATGGTTTCTTACTGTCAGGACACTGGGACACGGGGGCTTGCTTGATGCGTGTCCCGTTGCGGCAGGCAAACACCTCCATCTGACACAGGTTCTGGTAAACGTGTCCGTCGGAGCCGCAGACGGGCTCCCCGTCGTAGCCGCAGTCGCGGTAACACGTGCAACGTTCAAACTGTTCCTCCTCCAGGCAACCGAACACGTTGTTGCATTGGTTCGCCTGCACGAAACCTGTCGGAATTTCGTTATAGAAGACCGACGGTGGCAATAGGTGAGCGGTTGGGGTCTCACCTGTCCAGTGGTTGGACGAACTTTCCACCTCGTTGCAAGTGGGGCCGTCGCACAGTTCCCGGGCGAGCGGGCTGCTTTCGCTGACGTTGTAGAAGCGGGTGGCCTCGAAAGCTGTAAATCAAACGGCAGACTGTTTTAATCGCGGGCCACTTCTGAGTTATGGTTGCCCTCAGGCAAAAAATGTTAGCTAGCGGTGAGAAATGGTGTAAAAAAAAAATTGCTCTGGATGTAAAAACTGTAAAAGTGTCAAATGAATTTCATTGCTCTAACAATAGAATTTGAATTGCATTCCATTCATGGTTTTAAGGTCATGGGTTGTTTCACATTAGGAATATTCGATACCAGTCATTCTGATACTGAGTACCGATACCTTGACTCGTTTTGTTATCTAAAATTTTATTGAACACTTTGTGAACTCTTTCTGACACAAATGACAATTTGCCGATGTGTCAGTATAGCGCCAACTACTGCCGAGGAGGACTTGATCGGTCAGATTTTATTTAGTATCGGTACTTGCTCATTCCGAGTTGACATTTAATACAGCAAGGGAACAAAATACTAGAAAAATGCATTTGTGTAAACAGGGAAAGACTGAATGACAAAAAAATCAACAACTGATGCACAACACTAGACTCACTTGGAGAAAAAAAAAAACATCATAAATCAAAGTGACTTGAAATATTCACGAGAGGCACACCTGGTTCATAGTAGTCATAGATTTTGACCGGAACAGGCGCCGTCTTGCCCACAATGTATTCCCTGACAGCCTGGAAGGCCACACACGTCATGCACTGGCTGGGAATCTGCAACACAGGTCAGCAGCAAACACTTCATTTTATTTTATTTTTTTCATTTTGAACAGATTTTTAACTGTTTTTAAAACCCACCTCATCAAAATAGAACAACACTTTCCTGCCGTTGAGCTCGTACCTCTTCAAACCAACACGCTTGTCCATCAGCAGCTGTTGAGGTAAACAAAGAAGCGGACCTCAATGGGGGACACGAGTAGCCAGCACCTCAGTGGACTGGACAGCTCCAGCTCGGTTCTAATTAACACGACATTAAATGATCCAACCTGATTGGAGAAAAATTCTGAAAGCGCTTCGTGTACGCCTTGTAACGATGCATTATGTTGTGCGGTGTACACAATCATCAAGGTCCATATGGTTCTCATTTTAAATCCACTTGGAATGTGAACCATATGCGCTCTGCTGATACTTGAGTTTAAAAGAAAAAAAAAAATCTACTCCCAGAATTACAGATGAGTGTTTACAAATGTACGGAAATAAAAACACTCAAGCAGAGAGAGCCTAAAAATCAACATTAATGCATGACCATAAAGAAAAGTTAACTGAGTTTTATAGCAGTGGTGAAGTTCTCTTGTGATGTCACCAAACTCATGGAATGGAAGAAAGTTGGAGAACCTTTGATGACTTTACGCACCCTCTCAAGACTTTCCACATCTGCTCGGAAACCGGAGATCATGGGGACCTCGATGACGGCCATGTTGGATGAGCCCGAATGAAGCCACCTAGAGAGAGAGACGGGTGAGGTGAGCAAAAGACACGCCCAGGAGTTGCGTTGGGGTCCTCACCTGGCACACACTTCCAAAGAGATATGGAAGTCCATTTTGTCCTGGTGAGCCGCCGGGTCATCGTCGTCGATGGGCGCCCGACGCTTGCGGTTGAGCTCCGAGCGATTATCGGCGCGGCTGCGGGGTCGCGAAGCGGGGTGACGGGACGACGAGGAAGACGGAAGAGGTGGTTGCAAATGGCGGCCTTGGAAAGCCTCCTTGAGGTCGACCTTGAGCTGGAAAGCTGGCTTAGATACCGGGTCGGGTACGTTGTAAGAAACGTCAATCTGGGCAGAATATGGAGATGCGTGGTTAGACACAGTCAAGTGATGAGAGGACTGGAAAGATGAGAAGAAGAAAAACAACAACTACAAGAAGCTTTTTGTTTGTCCCGTGTCAAGGCAGGAAGTAATCAGCATCCTGTCCTGGGGAGTGCAGGACATAAAAAAGAGCAATTTCCTAAACCCTAGCAGATTACTCCAATTGGATGATTCATTTGTGTGTTGAAAAGGAGCAACAACAAGCTGCCGGCTGCCAACAAATTCCTTCCCGCGAGCCGATGAGGTAAGCGTGCGCGAGAAGTGCAACAAGTGTGTGTGTGTGTGTGTGTGTGTTTGTGTGAGAGTCACACTGTGTTACCTGCATGAGACAGCAGCCTTCTCCTTTGGCGCTGACAAAAAGGCCCGTAGGAATGCTGGGAATCTGAGCCACCCCCACAAAAAAAAAAAAAAAAGACTCAAGATTGCGCAACAACATCAACACAACACCAACCTTGTTTATTGGTCCTTGAAACCTGATGAAAACAAAGTCATGCGGTTACCTTGGCGCTTTGCACGACTTTCTTGTTGTCCTTGTTGAGTTCAAAAGTCTCCTGAAAGTCCAAGTTGGTGGAGGCCAATGAGATGGTGAGGTTGACACCCGCAACGTAGGAGAGGATGGCGTACTCGGACAATGCTTGCAGTGCCACGCACGTGTCCTGCCACGCAGGTGAAGAAAGCGAGAAAAGGTCATCAGCTTGCATGCGCGAATTGGCCACCAGGTGGCAGTCTAACAGACATTATTCTTCACAGAAGATAAATATATGCCTGTCATATTGTACATCTACATGTGCTGCTGCACCGTTTGTGTTCAAATATCCTTACACCATTAAACCAGATGTGTTTTTTTCGTCCGTCAATATTGTTAGCATTAAAAGCTAGCAAAAACTTCCAATCTCCCTAGAAGGCAAAGTTAGGTGGTTCTTCCAAGCTTACCTGTGTAGAAGAGAAGCCACCAAGAGCATTTCGCTGCTGGGAGAGCCATTTGACCACAGGCAGGGCTGACGCCACGTCCCCGAGGAGGGTGTAAGTGAGAAGACCGTAGGCCGTCATCTCCACTTCTGCCGACACCACTGGCAACAAACACTCGAGATTTAGTAAGGCCTGTGTGCTGTGGATATGGAATGGACCGATTGGTCAACCTGATTGGGAGAGACCGCCGCTGAAGCCCATGAAGGTGTCCTCGTCCGTCATCGTGGTTCCAGTCAGGCTCCAATGGGTGAGTCCATCTGTGTACAGTGGAATTTTTTGAATTCTCCCTCACATTGGATCAGATTTTTTGTTTCAATGTGATGACAGTACCTTGCATAATGGCCATGTGGTTGAGGCGGCGCAAGGAGAGGGGGGCAAAAGGGCTGCGGAGTAGAGCCAAGGCGTATGCGCACAAGGCTGTGGTGTAAGGGTCGTCCGCCGAGTAGGTGTTGGTCTCAAGGAAGTCCTTGGCTTTAGCCACTGCCACCTTCTCTTCCTGGACCAGCGTCACATGGTGTTACATTTTATTTCAGCGCTGGTGTAAATACGATTGCTACTCGCGATCAGCTATCTGGTAAACATAAATGTCCCACGTGCACACTCGAATCTTCAGTTTGGGTGCGGCTTAAATAAACTTTCCTCCCCTCCAGCAACAAGTTGAAGGCAGGCTTTCATCTTTGGCAGATATGACCTTGCCTCTAATCTAAAGATGACAAGCCCCCGGAGCCGCCCGCTCACTGCAAGTTCGTCTTTTCATAAAGTGAAATTGGAAGGCGATGGATCGTTTGCTTTGATGTGAAGGATTTTATAAATTTGAATTTCTTGCATTTTTCATCGGTTGTAAAAGATCAAGAGGGGAGGTCAGCATGGGTGAATTCAAAGTAAGGCCGATGTGTTCAACTATGTGCAACTGGAGGGGAAAATGTTTTCTTAAGAATTATGATGGAATACATCCCATTTAGCTGTGATTTCTTTTTTTTTTTTTGGCATTCTTTTAGAATTATAGTCAAAAAGTTCAACCTTAGTTTCTATCGTGATAGCAAAACAACACCTAGCGTTTGAACAGGGGTGTGTAGACTTATGAGATTAACTAAATCGCTCGTGATGTCAATGTGCTAGAGAGGACAACTGAAGTCGAAAAGCAGAATTGATTTAGGAGGAATGTAAATTCTCCTTCGCGAGAGCAAAATGTCTACGCGCATTACTTGTAAATGTTTTGACGCGGTGGAAAAACGGTTATCAGATTTGCAGCGCTGTCTTGAGGCAGAACAAATGTGAGCAAGCGGGCGGCCTGCCAGCACATCCTTCCCTCCGGCTATCAGCCGCTCTGCAGTTTGCTCCCACAGCTGGTGGGATGCCACCTTTTGTTGCCCTTGATGACTCCATGAAATGAAATGAAAGCCGTAAAATCAGCACTACATCCGATGTAGCAAACAGGAAAAGTGTTTTTGTTTTTACAGGGCTCGTAAAAGACGTTTAACGGTGTTTCGCACTCAGAACCAACGGAAAGAACACGTCCGAAACGACACTTGGGTGGAGGTGTCATGAAAAGCAGAACGATTGATGAAGTAATTATGATTTCTTTCGATTGTGTGGAATGGATTTTAGGGTTAAAATGCATTACTTAAAAGCCACCACTAGAGGCGCTGTTGGTGCACTGTCAATTATTTTTAGGGGACAAAAGAAAGGTAATCTTTGAGCTACAATTGTATCATGGCATGACAGCAATATTCTGCTCAAAGACACAAAAAATATGAATAAAAAATAAAAAGGAACAAAAAAATAATAAAAAATATACGCCCCCTCCCCTCGTGCTTACGTCAGTCGATATCCCCGTCTCCAAAAGTGCTGCCACCACATAAGCCGTCAGAGAGATCTTCCCGTGAATGCCACCCTGGAAATGGAAGAATCAAAAAGGTCAATGTCAAAAAGACAGGACAGCCAATTAATGAAAAATCAAAAATGACTAAAAGAAATTGCGCCTTTCTTACTAAACGTCCATCTACCTGCAAGTCTTTGTTCAGAATCCGTCCCATGGCCGGGAAGGAACCGTCGTCTCGCTGATGCCTGATGAGCCACGACTTGGCCGCTCGGAGCTCCTCGGGGTCAATGAAGATGAAACCCCGCGACTGGGCGAAGGACTTGAGCACAAACGCAGTCAACCTGATGAAGCCGGAGGTATTATATATATTACTTACATTTCAATGTTGATGTACCAATACCACCTGTTCAATCTTCTGAGGCTTAACAGTCTCAACGCCGTTAGCTTAAATCGAAATACCGTATGTTATTCCGAATCAAGTCAAAGTAGTAGCGGGATAAAGGATAAGCTTTCCCCAGGTCCACATCATAACATTCCTGTCGAGGCTGTGCCAATCTGGACTTTTAACTCAGACAACACCCATGTACGCTCTTCAAAAAGATGTCCCAAGAGGAGATTTGGATGTCAGAGCTACCACGAGAGCTCCTTCATAGCCAAAACACGAGAAAGCGATGCTTCCTATCTTCGCCGACGAGGTCGTATCTACACTGTTTCAAAATCGACCTCAGGGCAAAACAGTAATAAAAAAAAACTGGGACGTGTCTTTGGAAGGAAATAACACCCTGAGAGAATATTTTTGTTGTTTGTTTATGTCTCCAACTCTATCTTGTTATGACCAGCTGTGAGTTTCATCTAGCTAGTCACATGTGGGCACCAAACGCGAATGATTATTTTTATTTTTTTTCACTCAACAGCAAACATGATGAGGAAGGAAGGAGTGATAAATAAAAGAGGGTTGCTATTTGAGACGCTACAGAGACTCTCCACACTTCGCTTTTTTTTTAGCCGTGACTGCTGCTTCCATTGTCAATCTTCCACCAAGTTTTTTTGCCAACCTGGAAAAAGTTAGCGCTAGTAAAATGCCCGACTCTGCTGCTGGATAACAACGAGCCTCACGTTGACGGATTCATAAAGCACGATGACGTGGGCCATCTGCGTGGTGCTCTCAAGCCACGCAGGAGTGGTGGCAGCGCTTGTTACATCCTCACATCCTGTCAGTCACGAGGGGAAGAGGTCAAGCTTTTCCCTGGCGCTGAGCGACTCCATCCCGGCGGTGAGTCATTCAGCCGTGCTCTCCGCCAGGAAAACGGCATCGAGCGAACGTATAAGTCTGTCTCCAAGAGCAACAGGGGTCCGGTGCAGTGTCATGGATCTCGCTGCTGTGCAAATAAATCGCCCTACCTCCAGAAAGCAATTACGCAAGTTTGTTTACGATTCTCCGTTGTTTATGCAAGCCGCTGATTTACAGCGATGGCTTGATTATATATCACGATGCCCACCTTGGTCCGTAAATCAACCCGGAGGTATGCGCCGCGCGAGAGGGCCTCAAACAGTCGGAACCGCAGCCTCCCCCATGGAGAAGAATGATGTCATTCTTATAAATATTATGAGATGGCTCTGTCTGCCTGACCCCAAATGAGCATAAACACCACAATGGGAGAAACAGATCGCCCGTGTTGTGTGTGTGTGTGTGTGCTGAGACGCTGCTGAGTGCTTTGGCCGGTGGCGCGCTAGTCCCAGTTAAAGTTGAAGAATGCGGGGCCTGCCGAAGCACAGATTGAACACTGAGAGATGTGTAAACTTTGCTGACAAGGACTTACCACATACTTCCTGAGGAATCCCTCTCCCCGAAAGCACTGTAGGAGCCGTCCTGACGTTTGTAGGTCAGTTGTCTCTGGTAACCTGGATAAGAATAGGGGGAGGGAGGGGGGAGTGAATTAATTTCACACAAAAAAAACATACTTCTTAAAGGTGGAACCAGAAGTCATAATTTCTTGATTATTTTTGACCTTCCTGCTTTAGAGTGCCTCGTTGTTGGCCCTGAGTGTGTGCACGCCAGAAAGAGTGAGAAAGGAGGGGAAGGGTGGGGGGAGTTAGACTGGACAGCCAGTGAGTAGAAGTTGTCTTCTTCAACAAATCCTTCTCCAAATAAAACTGGCACAATCCACTCAATGGATGTTATGAGTCTACTGAGAGGCCAAAGTGAAAATGAGGTCTTCTACATTGTGAAGACTTGGAGAAAAGAGCCATCACGGGTGAGCTAGTTCCAGGCCATAATCCAGAGGATTCACTGCCAACCGGGTCAAAGTTCGCCTCAGTTCCACGGACAAAATCCATTATCCAAAGTAAACGTCACTCCTGGAGTTTCCACAAAAACGTAACGACGGTTGACCGGTTGCCAGCAATTTCCTTCCACACTTTTTTGCACGGAGGGATTTGAGTTGTTGAGAAGACACACTCCCATTTCCTGAGTTTTAACAGCTGCTGTGCGGAAAGCCGCTCGGGTATGATGAACCCAATCAACTAGCAGGTGGCATCCTTAGTATGAAAGATTTTCAAATTGAAAGAAATAAAGTTGGAAAAAAAAATTGTACCTTGCAAGAGGTAATCAGTGGCTTCATTCTCCACCTGAACGCTGAGCTGCCGAGTCTTCTGCAGGTACTTGAGCACAAAGACATTGGGTGCAAAATGGATCATATTCTGCTCCCCGCATCCGAACGGCAGTCGGAGAAGCTTGTCCAGGTTGTTCAACGTTGGCCCCATCACATCGCCTAAAAAAGGACAGCGATCGTTCACATCGGTATCGAGTGAACCCATATTGTGAAAACGTTACCGATCATAAATGCGGAGGCGCGTTCAGATCCCGGCACCATGTTGTGCGGGACCCCAAGAGTGAAGGCCTCGTTGTGGTTCTCATCAGAGTCTTCCTTCCTCCAGATCTTAAACTCCCCTACCGAGCCCCATCCTGTGGAGAAGCCTATGTGTCGAACCTGAGGGGATATTTATCTCTATTAAAATTGATTTTAACAGTTATTTGAAGATCGATGCTAATTATGTAACATCAATTAAAAAAAAAAAAAAAAAGACTAACCTGTAAAGGGTTGGTTCCGGACCACTCAAGGATAAGTGACGAATTGGATGGATGTAGACCATGGCCCACCTGAGCAAAGTCCAAAAGATCTCAACAAATACTGTACTGATAACTTTGACCACACAGATTATAAATATCATAACTTCAGCACCATCATATTGATACCTACCTGGACCACAGCTCCCTTCCAGACAATCCAGAAGCTGCGGAACTCATCCCAGGAGAGAATATCCGGCGTGGGGACACTGACGAGCGGCTCGCCCATCTTACCCAAGGAGATCCAGGAGCGAGTGTTCTGCCGACCCCCCAGCACGATCTCGATCATCTCGGCGCTGTCGTGCGGGGTGGGCGATAGGGCCAAATGGGCGTCGTTGTGCGTCTTCACCGCCACTTGGAACTGGCTCATCTTGGCCGGCTTTTTCACGTATTGATACTCGTACTTATTGGGGGTCGAAATGTGGATTCTCTCTGGTGATTGGAATAGTATTCTCAACATATCTGCACTTTTTTTTTTGGAAGCCTCAAAGATGAATGAACTTACCGTTGGGACAGAAGAAGACACTATAGGTGTACTCTCTTGGTAAGCCTTCTGGCTAAAAAGGGGGCGGGGCATAAGACCGCAAGTCAAACAACAGATTGAGTGACATCATGATAGATTGCCGCTCACTTACCTCCACAAGGACAGTCCTACGCACAAAGTCCAGGCCAGCGGGTGACCTTCTTTCCTCGACATCATTTCCTGTTTTGCCTGACTGTTGTGAGTCTGAACAGCAGCTGGTTTCACTGTAGGCGATGGCTCGGGCTGTCAAAAGAAAACAGAGGAAATAGAATGTCAAAAGCTTAGATATGCTAGAATGATGGAAGGACTTGAGTAATCTGATTTGCACACTAAAAAGGTCATGTGATTGTTTTGCCGCAGAATAATTTTGAGTAAACAACATGTGACCGTTAGAACCACATGGAGCTTCAATATGAACCTCATAAAAAAATTAATATGCCACATGTAACTTTGATATTTCAGATTGCCTTCACATGCCATCCATCAAAATGGAGATTATTGTCACTTCATTTTGGACGGCGTAAATTATCGCTGTCATTACGAAAGAAATCATAATTATTAAGTGCCTGGTGATAAAAGTCAACATGGCAAATCATCACACGCTAGTCGAAACAATATTTCGTGGACATCATGTTCAACATCCAGCACAAGACAAACATGCCTGTACAAGGACTCGCATTGGAAACGTGGCCCCGTGCCAATGGCGGCTCTTTGTGTGTGTGAAGTGAGAGGGAAACATAAGGGGGCCAGGGGAGTCGGAGCGGGGCTATGGGGGTAGGGGGGGGGGGGCCCTTTGACCGCCGATGACCTGCAAACTCATCAACATGCCACTGAGTGTCACAGCACAGCTGTGGAGGCTCCCCCGCTGCTGGCCTGCTTTGTTCTCACATGTTTGTACCTGGAGGTGGGTGAGCAATCTCCAAAGCGAACGAGATGGGAGCTTCTGCGGATACCTGTGATGTTTGCCGGGCCCAGTTCGCTGAAAGCCAACACGATGGTGGTGGGCGTGGCCTCCCCGGGAGCCACGCACTTTTTCCTGGTAAGATGATGCTTTCCAGGATGACCAATAAACTTGATGCCCTTTGGTACTGACACTTTAATGTGAACCTGCAAAAAAAAAAAAAAAGGATAAAACATTGAGAAATAAACAATCTTTCTCACCGTCCCACCCTCATAAGGCGCATTCCCGCCAAGGGATTTTTTTTTCTCTTTGAATCCAAACTGACTCATGTTTCTCAAGTTCCCCAGAGGATTAAATGCCGCTCATTGTCCAGCTCTGATGGAGGAATGCCCTTTATCCACCCTCCAGAAGTCATAAATAAAAATCAGAAAATATAGGAATCTCATGTTGTCGGGTTGGACATCAAAGGAAGGCGCTACGCCCCGTTCGCATCTTCATCTAACACCAAATCAGGCCCATCTGCAAAGATTATGATGTCATGGCTTCGGAGTGCAGGATGGGTCCCGTTTGAGGCCAACTTCCAGCTTTCGGAAGGGTGTATTCACATGAGGACGTTTCAACCCAGCCAGACGTTAGCATGCTAGCGCACTAGCTGTGCCATCCTTCATCATCATACCTCAGCACACGTCGGCAGATAGTTGTAGACGGTGAGGGGAACTTTGGTTTGCTCCCCTCGGATCAAGCTGTAAGGCAACGTGAAGTCCACGAAGAAAGGCTTGAAGGTACGAAGCTCCGCTCTGGTGGACAAGCCCAGCCCTTTGTCTTTGGACAACCCGATGGCTTCCGTCACCCACGTGGTGATGGAGTCGGGCACGTCCAGTCGCAGCTCCGCCTCGCCCGTTTCGGCGCTGTCAGCCAAGAAAAAAAAAAAATCTCTGTGAAACATCTGTGTCAATATCGGCTTTTTCAATGAAGCTTTTCATGTAGGGGAGGGGGTGAGGCTTCTTAACGCCGATTGTAAACTAACATAGAACCATCTTTGCTTGATCAAAGTCTACTTTAATAGACCTTAAGGGCAAATTAAAGCTTTTTGGGAAAATAATCCGAGCCAAAGGAAATCAGCCACATGGAAATCTACCGGGGCAGTTCATTTATATTGGCGGAAAATGAATAGAAGGAGTTGTTGAGAGTGTGACAGTCGGCTCCAAGATGGGATGCTTTCAAAGAGCCGCATTCACACGCGGCTTCTGGAAGGAGCTTTCCATCATCTCTCGCACTTTCCTCCCTTCGTCTGGCTTATCTCGCATCGGCGTCCAATACTGATGGGATTTGACATACCTGACGTTGAGGCAGTGCCACACCCACGTCTCCGGGAAGAATGTTCGCCTACGCTTCTCGGGTCTGCGAGCCAAACACAAGCCGACATCAGTAAAAAAGGCCTCAGCTGCTCACAATAAAACATCTCCATAAAAGGCCCGATGATTTACTCGGGATTTGCACGCTGACATTCGACTTAAGTCACGTCATGTGTTTAATGTTCATCACCGCAACGAGTAGCATTAAGGAATGTCGGCACGCAATACGGACGAGCAATCACATCTAATTCCTTTGTTTTTCTCCGCTCGTCCGTTTCCGAGCGCTGATTGAAGACCGACATGTGTGTTATTAAAGTCATGAAAGACTTGTTTTGCTTTTCAACTAACGGAGGTTCGGCGTACCGAAAAAGAACTCGACATACGATATTAAAAATGACACTTGCATCTGATTGGATGGATTTTTTTTTTCACACATCATCCTCTTTCATCGTACCTGAAGGGCGGGCGGGAGTGCATGGCGGCAACCATGGTGGCGCTATGCGGCTGAAAAGCGGGGACGGCCTCGTCGGTGTACATCCCGCCGCTTTGCCGGTGGTTCAAACTCACCACGTCCGTCATCACGACGAGCCCCGTTTCCTGTGTTCGACATACGCAAGAGATACAAAGCAATCAAAAATGTATACGCTCCAAGACAGTGAGCAAAAAGGTCTCTCGTGGAATATAAATCGGGGGTCAAGAGGTCGATGTGCACATTCTCACTGTGAAAGCAAAATGGGCGTCCTTGGTGATGTCCCAGTGCCACGGGAAAACCGAGGAACGTCGGCGTCTTTTGGACGAAAGGCCGGGCCACCAAAAGTGCCCGTCGTCTTTCTGAACGCCAAAGGCGTCGGACACGTCAAAGTCGGAAAGCTCCTTGAACACCTGCGGAAGACATTTTTCATATCCAATCATTTTGTATTGGTCTTTTAATTGAACTACTAAAATAAACTTTTCGAACCTCGTCTGGAGTGAGTTGAAAGTCCGGTTTCAACAAGTAAAGACTTTTATCCACAGCGGCCACACAAACACAGGAGCCCCTGTCGGCACGGACGCGCATGCTCACCGGGTCACCCGGCATGGACTGATTGGTGGACAGAGTGACGGACACCTGCAAGACAGACGACAGGGAAAAGTACACTACTGCTATCTGGTGACAGTGCTTGAAACATAGTAAATAGTATTGATAAGAAATGAAGCTTCAAATATGCTTCATGAACCAGTTTTTTTCACTCCTCTAGAGGGCACTCTCTGTTCAACATTGGGTTAAAAGTATACTTTTTTCACACCAACAGTGCCATCTAGAGGCATAAATAAAATACAACTGGTTCATGAAGCAAATTTGAAGCCTCATTTTCCCATCACTAGTATTAAGCCTCAGTCAACGGGTTCCGCCGGCTTCCTTTCGGCCTGCGGCCTCCGTCGTGTCATGCCTCTTCAACATCCACTACCCCCGCTCCTCCTACGGCGAGCGAGCACACAGGCCGAGTGTTGTAATGGCATACCAGGGAGCTGTAAATACTTCGGGGAGTTAACTCCACCTAATGCAGGCAGGAACTCGGCAACTCTCACGGGCCAGCACAGCTGTTTGTTTACCGGCTTTACGAAGTACGCCAAGCTGGTGCACAAGCTCGCTTACCTCTTCATTACCTGTACTTTCTACTTCACCCAAAATTATTTGCGATCCAGGATAAATATCATGGCGTGGAAGCAATGAGTGAATATTTGTGCCGTAGAACGCAAACCTTGTTCTCTAAGGTGGGCTGGACGGAGATTTGAAGACTGTCCGTGACACCCTCGCCATTCTCCCGGACGTAGTAGACGAGCAGACGGCTTAGCGGCGCCATGGTGGGGGTGACGGTGAAGCGCAGATATGACACGCAGTTGTCCATCTCGGTTTCTGCTGAAGAGCCTGCATTTACATCATGTTTTACGGATTTTAGACATATTTTTCTCCGTATATCAATTATGGCGCGGGATTTACCTGAGGCAGATGCAGGCGATTCAGTGGTGTGAATATTTTTATCAAAAGTGACGGTGGCTCGTTTTTCTCGGTGAGAAGCCGTGACATTGGCGAGCTGCTGGCCGGAGAGGATGATGTTCCCTCGAGATGCCACCTCGTAGTGCAAGGTGAAGTTACACGGACATGTGGATTTGAGCGCCACTTCTACCTCTTGGCCGACCTGAGACGTACATGGGAAGGGTTCGAAACTCATCTTCACAGTATATTAATGAAGCAGAACCAACCTTGAGTGGGGTGCCGGGGCTCTGGATTTGGATGTGACACCTGCTGGGTGAGTACCAGCTGCTGATGGACAGGTAGCTGGGCAGGTACTGGTCTCCAACTGCCTTGCCTTCGATGGATGTCACTTTTGTCTACGTAGCAGCAAAATGAAATGTATTTAGACCATCCATCCATCCATCCATCCATCCATCCATCCATCATTTACCTCCAGCCACACATACTGGGCCGCAGTGGGGATGGACGGGATCTCAAACGTGGCCTGACCATCCTTGGAGATTAGTTCACTGGTGTAGACGTTGTCTTTGGGGGACAACTCAGCCTTCACGCGCACCTTCACACCATCAGCAGGGCTCCCGTCGGGGTAAGTCACCTCAATCTAAACAAACAAGGAGATAAAGTAAATGACCAATGGCCACAGTTCTTCATCAAATCTCGTCATTGTGCTTCTTACCTTCCCTTTGTAAGGCAGACCCGGCTTGAACTGTTTACGCGTGTCCTTGGAGTACCGAACGTCAATCAGCTGCTTATGGACGGCTGTGGAATCGTCAAAGGTGGTTTGCCTGCTTCCGTCCGTGCTGGTGAGCGTGGCCCAGATGCTGACGGTGCCCCTGAAGTGGTCGGCCACGTCCGGGGGCATCATGTCTTTGACGCAAACGCTGAAGTTTGCAGAGCCTTTCATCTAGGGAGGGAAAAGCGGAAATCCGATGACGTCGGTGTCCGACATAATCCCGACGCAGGAACTGACCTCCATGTTCATGATGACAGGACGGCCCATCTCGTGGCGATAGTATCCTACTCCATTAACTGTCATGTTAACACTCAACTTCCCCGACACTGCTTTTCCAAACGTGTACCTGCCCATACATGCGAGATGACACTTACAAATTAGATTGTTAACATTTTGCAAATTCTTCCGTGACTCACCTCGCCCGGACAGTGGCCTGCTCACACGTGTTCAGATCTCGGACGTAGCGAGGCGGATCGATCGTCAACTCAAACTTGGGTATAACTGTGAAAGAAGCAGAGCACTATTTAAACTATTTGTTTTTGTAGAGGGATTTTTTCTTTTTAATGGTGCTCACCATATTTCTGCACTTCAAATGATTTGTTGTACGTGTGGCCCTGCACATCCACAAAGATAAACCACTCTCCAAACACGGGTTGGTCAGACAGAGGGAAACTCATGTTGACAATCCCTACGTGAGAGACAATCCTGGCTTAAATCCAAGATAAACGTGTGCAACTGCACTTTTTCCCACCATATTTAACAGACATGACAAATTTGATTGGATTTGGAGGAACACAAAAAAGCCTTGAAAGATGAGATTCATTCGGCCTAACAACATTGACAAATTAGCGATTTCAAGACATGTCTCACCACAGCAGATTGATTTGAGACCTTTCCACTGCACCATCCTGGATCCCCTCGGGTCCTGGAAGAAAAAGAACCCAATTCAAAGATATGCTGCATGAAATTGACATTTCACTCAATGTTGCACGTTGATGTTTGATTTTCGTCCAATCAGATTTGAGCCTCTACTGGAGCTCACTATTCGCAATGGAAACATCTCCGGAAAAAAGAAAGAGCGGCTCGGCTGATACGGTTCATCGATGGGGGAGGTGAAAACCAGGCTTCAATTTCACGCTGTGTTTATCCTCGCGCTCTTCCACACTTATCGAGGTGAGCTTCCCTGTTTTTCTCACCCCTGACCGGATGCGTGACCCCCACCCCCCCACCCTTGCCCCCTCCTTCCTGGGTGGTCCCACCTGACTCCACTCACCAAAATGTATGCCTCAATCTGCAAAAAGAAAACAAAACAAACATGTAAACACCAGTAAAAAAGTGGAAGTAAAGGTTATATGAAAATAAACGTTACCTTGTCATTAACCGGCCTCAGGTCGGGTGTGACCGTGTAGACGTTGATGAGCACTGAAGACGCAGAAACAGCGTTAGTTAGCGACTTAGCATGTATGCTAACATCTCGCGATTTATAGAAGCAATCTGCCATTTTGTTTGTTTTTTTAAACTCACACATGGACCAGGTCATTCATAGAAAAAATATACTCAGTAAAAAATGTAAAAGTTTATTTGAATATCAAAACAATCAGTTTATGTATCAGTACATTCCTGCTCCACAGTATTTAATTAGCTACATTCCCTTCATGCAGGAGCATACAATTACCAAATACCTCCAAGTTTAGTTCAACTTGACTGCATCTTTTTTTAATACACGTGTAGTGATTGATTCCAATTTAAAAGGTCGTTCAAAAGAAAGGAAAAAAACCTGGCATGTGGATTATGTGGCGAACCAACTAGCAAGCGCGCTGTCACCTTTGTGTTTGGGCTTGTAGACGGGCTTGTCGGTCTGGATGAAAACAGCCGTGCCCTTGCTCTCCACCGTGACGGTGGTGTGGTTGTGGAAGATGTAACCCCCCTCTGCGAGGTGACGGTTGCCCCACAGCTTCAGGTGGGCTTGACCTCTCAACCCCGAGGGAACCTGACAGCATACACACAAACACGGGATTACCAAAAGCAAATTAGGTCAAAGCGGGGGGGAAGGACTCAGGTGTTGATTGTGGTGTGAAGTCACCAAAAAAAAAAAATCATTCCATCTTCAAGATTTCGACACACTTTCTACAACAGTAGAAAAGATCTTTCATTATATAATGCACAATGATAACTTGATTGACTCACCTTCAGCTTAATAGTGCCTTTGTCTAAAACACACAAAAAAGGAAAAAAATATCAAATACATATATTGTCCATGGTTAAAGGATGACGATGAAGAGACCACGTTCTCACCCAGCACGGAACCGTGGCTGTGGGCCACCGCCTGTCCCTTCACGGACAGCTGGACCTGCACACGAGTCTCGGCTTTGGCGTTGAAGATGGTCACGCTGATGCTTTCCTCCACGCCCGCTCGGAACACCGAGGGAGCCGCTACCAAGTAGCCCCTTGAAAGAAAGAACGGTGGCCAGTGATTCCATCCTTTTCTGGCTCAGCCGTTATTCTTATGGGTGGTCCGTCAACCCCCCCACCAAACTTTAAAGTCTTGTTTGGAACAAGGTAACCGCTAAGATTCCACACGCTCGTTCTGACGTTTAATTGAAGGAAGGGGGCCCGGCCCGCCACTGGGGTCACAGTGCAAAGGCCAAAGCTTTGATGCTCGAAAACAGGCTAGAACATTAAAAAAAAAAAGACTAATTGAAGCCTTTGGATGAAAGACTGCCATCTGGCATAGTGGGGGGGCTCCAGGGACCATTTTACATTCGAGCTACCACCAGCAGATGACGCTGTGGTTAAAAAAATATTATTTTTCATTACAGAGCTGCTTCATAGGCGACTAGTCCAGCATGTACTCCACCTTTCGCCTTCCAGGAAAATACATTAGGTTCATGAAAGACTCTAAATCCTCCACAGGCATGAATGTGACGGAATGGTTGTTTAATCCCTCAACCCTGGAGCTAAAAAAAAAAAAAAAATCCTGCTCCAAGTAACGTGCAGTTCTTCATATTTCAATTTAGCCCTAAGTCCCTTAAGCCCATTGGCTGACTTTTCCCTCTTCTACTGAAGATCACTGAAATTAGGAGTGAGCACACCCTGTTGCATGCCTGAGAGAAGGATCAGGTGGTTGGCATTACAGCGCCGCGGCATTACAGCCAGCGGCAAGTGCAGTTCCTGAGAGTTTCAGAGAGCGAGTCATGAGAAAATCCTCTAAAGGGGGGAGAAGGGGGACCAGCAAATGGACTCGTTTGATCTACAGTGGGAGGGGGGGCAAGGCTGGATGAGCCCCCCTGGATCAGGTGCTTATATACGGAGTCACATGGCCTTCTCGCTGGATTTCATTTCAGGTTCATTTTGTCCTAAACTTAAGCAAACACAACTTTGATATATTTAAAATGTGTCTTTATACTCAGTGATGGGCAAGTACAAGTTGTCCGATACCAGCAACCGATACTTGAGGCTAAAAAAAGTCCTCCTTGGCATTAGCTGGCGATATAGGATTTTGCTCAAATTTTTTTCTCATTCTATTGAATTAAATTTGATACATTCCGCTGAAAAATGTATTTGAGCTTTTGTGAGAAGTGTGTCTTTACTGTTTCGACAGGGGCGTATAGACCTTTTTTTTTTAATTCACTGGAGATTCAGTTGGGTGCACATGCAATCATAATTATGATTAAGGGGTTTTTTTTTCTGCATTTTAAAATTATGCCGATGCATTCTACTCACCCCATATCCAGTGCAACAATCGTGCTCACTTTGCTCATGAACAAAGTCCACCCAAGAAGACTCAAAGCTGTCAAACGCAACATTTTGGCAGCGAGGGCTTCGGTTGTGGTCTCCCACCTCCTATCCAGATTTAAAAAAAAAAAAAAAACTTCAATAAATATTATCAGCGGTGCTTTCCCCCCTTCTTTTTTAGAAGCGCTTCAGCCTCTTCATTGCTCTCGACGGCAAAGATCATCAGTCGTGTCCTTCTCCCATGTGCCTTCTCCTTGGCTTCTTCAGCCGCCCCGGTTCCCTTCGCTCACACTTCAGCATTACAAAACTAGCGAGCGTTCTCCCACTTGGCCGCACAATTCAAAAGTCAATCAAAACTTGGAAAAGTGGAATTAGCTTGAAGCTCAGCGAGGGGATCCTCTCTGCTTCACTGCCTGGGACTGACTGAGTGACTGAAGCCTGCAGAGCAAGGGATTGCGCACGCACATGCACGAACACACCTCCAAATTGTGTGTTCAACACACTTTTGCTGCCGCACGTGCTTCTAGGAGTGAATTGCGCTGATTTTGTTGAGCAAAGAAGCGAAACGGTCACTTAAGTTGAGAGGGAGGGAGGAGACTAAAATGTTTTATTTTCAAATCAAGAAACGCAGGTAAATGATGAAAAAATGTGGTCAAGGAGTTGTTTCCTTTTTGGTTAGCTGAGATATGTGGTAGTTGTATACTGCCACCTCGCGGACAGAAGGCGAAGGTGCAGATTTTGCAAGAAACATACGCAAAAATATTTTTTAACAGTAAAGTTACAAAATTAGAATCTCAACTCCAGTTTTTCTGTACAGCTTTTATTAAAAGTCAAACCCTAAGAGATGTAGATGTGCAAATAAAAACAAATACCTTTGGCATATATAAAAAAAAGACCCGTGATGCCATAAAAATAAAAATATGTTCAATATTTGAGTGGGTTTGGCAACAAGCATCATGATTATTCATTTTTAATTTGTGTCTTTTGTCAAAGTGCCATGAATGATGCTGCCAATAGTGAGATCTTTTTGCTTCGCTGTCACTATGTTGTGATAAAGAGAGCAGCAGCGTTCCTCTTGCTCTGGCTCAGCAAAGGAGGTCTTGGAGAACACCACCTGCTCATCCGCGTTGACCTCCACGCCACACGCCCGACACAGCGTGCTCGTCGGACTCTTCTCCAAGCCGAGGAGCTTTGACAGCACGCTCAGCGGGAAGCGACAGTTCCGGCTGCTGAAGCCGTGGCTGTAAACCAGCAGCAGGTCCTTGCGGCTTGCCGTCACGTGGCGATGCATAGCGCAGGCCTGCAGAAAACTTAGTCGGTGGGCCAAGCGGAGCAGACGAACCGTGTTCCGCTCCAGGAAGGCCTGGTTGATGGATATGGCGAGCATGATGGCGGGGGCGTGGCGAATTGGTGCTGGAAGCTCCATGATGTGCCGCATGGCAACAGAGGAACCTTGGGATGATCGAAGAGGTGATTAGATGTTGTATTTGCTTAATCTGCTTGTGCCCATTTGGGTCATGGACAAAATTGTTGGAACACCTCGTCACCAAACAGCTGATGTGATTTATTACTTAGCACACATACACGCCAACAGCAAATTTAAACAACCCACCTAAGTTATAAAGCAAGCCGAGAGCCTGGAACTCTTCCTGGTTGGGATGAGGCCCGGTTTCGTGCGTGTAGCAGTCGAGCAACCAGCGCAGGTTCTCTTGGAGGTGAGTGTCATTGATGCGGGGGTCGAAATGTCGGAGGGGCTCGTCGCAGAGCCGGTACGAGGCGTACAGGAGGAAACGCACCATCCGCTCCAAAATGGCCACGCAGTCCGGCCCGTGCGCCCTCTGGATGATCATGTCCTGTTTTACGCTGCGCAGGCGGTCGAAGACAAAGCTATATACCTGAAATATATGCACAGAATTGATGTTTAGTATGTTCAACTTGGGATGGGTGGGATTTTTCAAAAAACACTCACCTCAGTCCAAGGATGCAGATGAGGAGATGCCGCAATCTCATCAATAAGGTAACACACAGTTTTCAGCAACACAGCAGGGGGGCGGAGGTCGGTGGAGTTGGCAGAGTCTTTCCCAGCCGCAGGTCGAGAATACTCCTTGACGGCACGCAAGGGGTCACCTCGGGGTTTGCGCTCTTTCTCCGTGCCCGCCAGGATCTCGAAGCGGTGTAGGCGATTCTGGAACTCTCGCTTGCGCCGCTCCCCCACTGGACACATGGTCTGGCAGACACCCCTGGGAACGGTATCGTCTCCATGCGGCACAGTTTTGTCTTTCACGTGGGCTTTGCAGCGGCCTCGACCACGTCCCTGGTTCCGCCATCCTTCCCCTCGTTGCATTATTCTGCAGGGAGCTGCTTGGAGGATGCATAACACTTAACACAATACAACTACCATTTTCTGTAGAACTTCTAATCAGAGTGGAGGGTGAGCTGGAATTGGACTGGTTGCTAGTCAATCACAGGGCAACTTCTCAAATGTGAGGCAGATGTGCAAAGCATTGTTTTATCTCACATTTTTTCACACAATGTCACTGACGTCATATTCCTTTGAGGACGACATTGCGCGAATATTCATCAGGCAGTTGCGTCATAACTAGCTTCGTGTGAATGACGGGAGTTTTTCTACGGTGAACATTTACACCATATTAAATTATTTATAGCCGTGTATGCTAACCTTCTAGCGAAGATGAAGCTTGTAAGCAACCAAAATGGTTCTACGTCACAGTTCATAGCCGCGCAAAGTCTTCGGTCGGTTACTACACATATAAGACTCAAACTGAATGACATTTTGGTTTAAAAAAAACATTTGAAAGTGACAATATTAGACAAACTCACTTGTTACGACGAGCACCACCACAGTTCATTTTCAAGTAAACACAAATACTTCTTCGACGCGTTCCCGTTAGCGTACAACAGGTACTTAAAACACACTGCTACCTACTGGACAAATCTGTCTCCTCATCATCACGTCCCACCTCATTCAAATTCTTAAGCGCAAATTAATTGTTTTTCTACATGTTGTCTTTATCAATTACAAATTATGTATAATGCTGGACAAAAGGTTTCAACAAGTATCAACAACTCACTGCTTTTCAATTTATTGTCTGACAATCTTTATTTATTAAAAAAGTGTGCATCAAAGTGGCATTGGAAAGTGCATGCACAATACATCGTCCTCCCACGCTGCCAACAAAATTATTGTTTTGGGCAGCACAGCTCCATGAGCTTTTCAGGTCCCAGCTTCTCCTCCTCCTCAGCCTGCTGCACTAAAACGCTGTGACGGGACTGCAGCGATGACAGCTCGGACAGTTCCGAAAGCAATCTAAAATATTTGGAGGCAATACTTTCAGGGCAATTCGTAGCTAATTGAATATATATTATTTTTGAGTACTCACCCAGGCAAGTGCTGACGCATCTCCTTACAGTCCCTCTTGATAGCTTTAAGGCACTCCAGAGCGACTCGGTTCTCCTCGTGATTTCCATCTGTGCATTCTCTCAGAAGCACCTCGCTTTCCCTCAAACAAGCCTCTGCTTTATCTAGAGAAAGCAATCATGTGATTTACTTTCAACCATTTCTCCGGTTGCCAAGTTTTGCATAGAAAATATGAAAATACACAATATACGCCACCAACCCAGAAATTCTCGCGTGTCACCGGCAATGTGGACGTTCTTGACGGGCAGAACGTGTCGGGTGGTATCTACGGCTGAGGCTAAAGTTTTGTAAGACTCTGTGAACGGTTGGATAGTTTCTAATGCTGGAGTCAAAGCGGAAATCTGTCGGGACAACCAGATGGTGCATTGTGGTGATCAAGTCAACACACAATAAAAACAAAGTTCAGTGCTCACACAAGTAATTCCTGACCTGCAGATCTAAAAGCTCATTGGCCTGTCTCTGCTTCTCCTTGAGATGGTACTGGCGTTTCTTGGCTATCACCTTGCTGTGCAGCTCCTCCTCTTCCTCCATCATGTGCAGCAGCCTCGCTTCTGCCTCGGGCTTCAGCTTGGCCATGTTATGCGCCATCTAAAGTCAAGCAAACACTCAATCGTGCCATATTTTTGCCACCCCCTGGAAAAAAATCCCAACCTTGGGCCACAAACTGTCCAGCACTCACCTTTGCAGTGATAAAAGCCAAGGACCACGCTTGCATCTCGATGCAGTTCTTGTCATCTTCGTGGTTCCTCACAGTCTCGTTGGCACTTTGGGGCACTGTTTTATCTTCAAGGTTGACCAGAACACCATAAATAGACAGTCTCATTTAGAAGGAGAACGAGGATAACTCAGTTTACCTCCGATGACAGAAAAATCGAAATCAGGCGGCAAGACCTGTCCGTCAGAGAAGGTGGACTGCAAGACCGTCTTTCGTAAGAGCAAAGACTCATCCTGATGTGGCGCCTTGGCTGAAAGTGGGATTTTAATTAACCATCACAGGCAAGCATCCGCTTTTAATTGACTAACTAAAACTTAATAAACGTGATTTTCAATTCTGGTCTCAGATGAAAAAAAATAGAAAAGGAAATTTCTTTGTACTCATTACATACACGTTCCAAAAGCAAGCGGGCCCATGGAGCTTCGTGGTGGGGTGCTTTTAGCACGGCTGGGTTTAGGCTGCGAGAACTTCGGTTGTAAACTCCCAGAATCATTGTTGTGGGAATTACTCTGTGGAAGAAATTTGAATTAAAATTAGAATGATTAAAAAACTTTTTGCCTGTGTTTTAAATAATCACATCATGTATTTGAGAAAAAAAAAAAACAGAGTCTGTTGTATTACCTTTGAAAGAGACGACCTCTCAACCGCTTGCATGTACCGAGATGGGACAATCTTTGCTAAATAAGGAGATTTTTTTTTTTTAATTAAAAAGTGGAGTCAAGGTGCCACTCAAACGGTATTAAAAAAATGAGGATGGATTGATTACATACACGTTCCAGAAGATGATGGGCCCATGGAGCATCGTGGAGAGGTGCCCATTTTTACCTTAGAAGTGCTGGGTTTAGTTAAGACGTGTCTCTGTGGTGAACTCACACATTCACCGTTCACCGGGTTACTCTGCGTGCAGGGGAGAGGAAATGTCATGATAAAGTCAGAAATGTTTGCTTATTTTTTTTTTATTTGTTTCTATATTTTTCTATGAAAGTTTATACAAGGTAGTACCAAAGGAATTATCTTTATAAGTGAAAAAAGACCATGTGCAAAACTTGTTTTAGATTATGCTAATGTAAAAAAAAAGATTAAAAACAGAAATTGATTTAAATTTAAATTCATTAATAAAACTAACCTACCTTTGAAGTGGAAGTCTTCTCTGCAGCCTGCGTGCATCGAGACTGGACAATTCCATTTGCTAAAAAACAAAACAAAACAAAAACGACAACGTAAACAGACATATACATTTGTAGAAGGCTTGTGGAAACAAATATCCTAATACAGTCTTACTCGAGACGATGTGTGCGCGTTATCAAGACAATTACGTGCAAGTGTAACATGCCATATTACCTAAAATTACACTTGAATTAAAATTACACAGACTTCGATATATTTCAGCTAACACCTACATTCGGAAGCAGGCTGAATGGGCTTCTTTGCAGTTGCATTCTTGTTGATTTTATTAGGGCCGTTTCCACTTCTTAAACTGAAAGAAAGGGGTTACAGAAATTCGTGTAACTTGGAAATCGTTATGCATAATAAATTGATTTTCTATATATATGAGACAAAATAACAACAACCTTTTCGCGTCTACAGCAATAGTTCTTCTTCTGGACGCCATGTTTTTAGATTTTCGGAAGAACCCGCCCTATCCGTTAGATTTATACGTCGACAGGAAACAAGAAGTATGCCTTTAGTTCCGCTACCCTTTGTCGGAACCTTAAGTCTGTGACACGTCGATCGTGTTATCGTTGAACACATAAAATATTATTCACCTATTTATCCATCATTAATAATTATGAGAAATAAAAGGGACACTGAATAATTTGACATGCACCTTGTAAACACACAGAGAGTATTCTGTCTTTAAAATGTTTCCATTTTATTGCACTTATTTATATATACAGTATTTTACATTATGATTCAGCCTCATTATTTCATGCTGACATTTTCATTGTAGACATAAAAAGGTTAGCAATTGCCACTAGATGGGTGTAATGGTCTGTGTTCACAATTCAAGAATACACTTCGGTGACATATATCAGATTGTATACAAGTAGAAATTATTGTTTGGAAATTACTGGTTAACGGTGTTTTTTTTTCCCATGCACTGTTATCAGTGAGCCGGTCATCCGTTTAATTCCCACATGTGTGCATATCAACTTAGCTACTTCTCAGTCCTCATGCACTGTATGCTTTCGTGGAAATGTGTTTGTACATTTCTTAAGGAACAAACCAAATTCTGATCCCTGCCTGTCTGAGCTGTTCTGGGCTAATATGGGAGACAATGGTAAGACAGCGGGTGTGGGACGGGAGGGGTCTCGAGGAAAAGGATCCCGAAAAGCCCTTCTACTGACATGAAAAGTCCATCGGCAAGTATTGCGACAAGTTGCGTTATAGTGGAGAAACTCGGCTCTGTATGACATGAAAATGACGACACGTATGATGACTCACACTTGTTAGCGGAGTCTCTGGAACTGGATTCATCTTGACCTTTTACAACTTAATGAATTTCAATGATAAAGGTTGACCATTTATGTAAAGGCCGAGTTATCTTTCAGCACCAGGCAATGCCCCCGCCGCCGCTCATTGAGGCAAGCAGAGTTGATGAAGGACAATATTCTATATTCGGGATATCTTGTAGATTGAAACTGGGGTCAAAAGCACCCAAATTGACCATCTGACAATCATCTGGTTCCTAATAAAGTGACCTCTGGGTATATTTGATTTAACAATCCACACCCATGGCTGGCCCCTCCTCCTATTGCGGTAAATTACTCATCACTGCCCGGTCTGCTTGTCTGGTCCACATAGCCTTCCAGGAATGCCGGCTTTATGCGGGGAAAAACCAACCGGCGGTCTTTTCGTCGCCAGCTGAACCACATTACACGGACCTCGTCATCTCACAAGAAGCACAACCAATCCATTTCTATCTTTAGTTCTGAACCTAAAAAAAAGCACAGCTTTGGTCAAATGGCTCGCAGCTTTCTTTTCCACCTGAAGCACGTGGCGCTCATTTCCTAATATTGTAATTGGCCAGCTTAGCACGGTTGGATGTCACCTCATTCTGCACGGACGATTCTTGGGGGAGTTCCCCTGGAGGCGTTTGTCCAAGCAGAAACTACAAGTCGACTTCAACTATGTCAGTAGAGGTCAAACTCTGACGCCGCTGCGTGACCAAGGCTGGACCATTTTTCCGATTAGTATAAAAATGTATTGGCAATTATGGTCGAGCCCTATGAAATCTGCCTAGCAACAAGATACCAAGTATCACATAAGCTGGGAAAAGTTATAAAATGTTATGATTTTAGTTTTGAATCAATTAAATTATATTATTTTGGGCGGAAGGTGCTGACATTGCCCAGACTGGTTCTGGATCAGCTGTGTGAAAGTTTGCACATCACAGACGCGCATCATACAAGCAACCATGATTATGTGTGTGTGTATGTGTGAGAACCATGTGCAGTGCTTTAGCAGGGCAGTGTAGCGTGCAGTGCAGAAGCGGTCTAGGCGAGCGCGGCCCCCGCTCGGCTGGTAATCCCCGCGTTTTCAGGAGCCCTGGCCCGTACTTGATGGGCTTGAGCAAGAAAAAGGCCGCGCTCTCTCCTGCGTTTCTCGCCATGTCACTCTCTCACTCTTTTATTCAGCCTCTTTCTCTCATGCCCCCCCCCCCCTCCTGTCCTTGTCCCCTGAAGCCGCTTTTTCGAATGACTGGCTCCCAAGTGTTAACTCAGCAACTTTTATTCAGTCATCTCTTGTCCTCTGGTTCGCATCACATGTCAACAAGTCCTTTTAGGACTCACAGTTAAATTAGTGATTTCTGGGAATTTATATTTTACTGTTTGGACTTCATGGAGACTCTGGGTCAGTCAGATGTGCAGCAATGTCATGACATGGATGGCTGCTAATGGAGGGAGGATTCAAAGAAAAGCAAATTGGCAAATTTTGTGTCTCGATACTACATACAGTATACTCCGATATCATTCAACAATACCATACTGCATGCTCTGTCCGCCAGCTCAAAGTAACATAGAGATGACTGGACCCCCTCCCGACTCGACCGCTGCTCATTCAGACAACACTAAGCCCAGCTAGCTACTCACAGCCAGTGGCTAACAGCTTCAGACAGGCGTGGGAGCAGGACCGTATCCAAGCAGGATCTGCCCCCAGAGCTGCCAGGTCAGCCAGGACAAACAGGGGCTCAGACCAGGAAACGGGCCCTCTGCCTCGGGGCCCGAAGCCTCTTGTTAATCCCCCTCCCATAGCACCCACACTGGAGCCTCCCTATTGCACCTCTGCACTCACTCTTTCAATCCAGTTACTGGCAGTTAGTTCACAAAACCAACTATTTAATTTGACCAAAGTCACGACAAAAGTGCAACAGATTTTTAACTTTATATTTTACTCCAGGTGCTTTTAACATATTTATTTGGCGTCACCAGTAGTGAGATATTGAGCTCAACAGCTAGCTGGCTAGCGATAGCATTCAAATACTGTAATACATAACTGGTGATACAAAACTACTTCATTAGAGTTGCAAAACAATTTTCAAATAATTAAATATTGCTCAGAGAAATTGATCGTCAATTTCTGATTATGGATATCATTTAAATCAGCTATCTGCTTAAGTAATCAATTAATTAGAACCGTTGTGGCCCTGCTGCATTTAAAGGCTGTTGTCTACATATCAGTTGTGTGCGGAACTGTTTTCACTCGAAAGTCCAAAAGACAACATGTCTTGTCCCCGAGCAGAACACTGTTTAACGATCACTTTCGGAAAATGAAAATGAAATGGAGTGATATTGACTTTTCTTCCCCAAAAGCTTTGATAGCTCAATTGCTTGTTTTCAGTGGCTTGTTATTATTTTTCAATTGCCGTATTGTCTGTCATGTTTGCAGTAGCACGGAGCAGCTCTGTTGTTTCTGCTCTGAGTATACAGACGCCATGCTGGGAGAGCAGCACAGCGGGAAGGACCTTGAAGTTAAAATGCTACTTTACTTTATACTTTCATTCCATCCCTTTTATAAAAAACTTACACGGACAAAAAAAAAAAAGCAACAATTGAACAATTTGTGATTTTTATTCAATAAATAACAATAAATGTAAAAATGTCTCTGGCAATTAAAGGGTAAGAACATTTATTTGTCACCAATTCAGTGCAGTAGACCACATGTAAACTGCAATTTTAATTATGAAATTAATATTTCTTTTTTTAATACTCATCTAAAGGCATTTTTATAATAAGCTACAGCATTTGGGTGCCAGAAACGACATCCTCCAAATTAGTTCCATGCAAAGAAACAGGTGAAAAACAAATAAATAATGCATTAAGTATGAAATCAATGTGCAAAAAAAAAAAAAAATTGGTGCAGCTGCAGCTTCGTCATCAGGGAGCTAGTTGCGTCATTGCTCCCCCCACCCTTATAAAACTGTCAGCGCCTCTGCATCTCACCTGGAATGACACCCAGCACCCAGCACAAGAGGACACGACACGGGCTATTTTTCTAAAAACTTTTTTTTTTTAATATACACCGTTTACTCTTTTATTTTCTATGAATCTGGCAAACTACTCGTACTACTCTGGCATGTGCAACATGACCGCGGAGACGCAGCACTCTCCCGCAGAGGTCAGTCCGGTGGTCCTGTCCCCCAACGTCAGTCTGGACTCTCCGCTGCCCCCCTTGATGCTGTCAGGCCGCTCCAAGGACGGCGTCCTGATCAAGTCGGAGCCGCGAGGGAACAGTCCCGACGCCGAGGACGGGGTCGTTTTGGGCCAGACGGATCAGGAGCACATGCCCACCGGTAGCCGCCGCAGGAAGAGGCCGGTGCAGCGGGGCAAGCCCCCCTACAGCTACATCGCTCTCATCGCCATGGCCATCGCCAACTCCCCCGAGAGGAAGCTCACACTAGGCGGCATCTACAAGTTCATCATGGAGCGCTTCCCGTTCTACAGGGAGAACTCCAAGAAGTGGCAGAACTCCATCCGTCACAACTTGACACTCAACGACTGTTTCGTCAAGATCCCGAGGGAGCCCGGCAGACCCGGCAAGGGCAACTACTGGACTCTGGACCCTGCCGCCGAGGACATGTTCGACAACGGGAGCTTCCTGCGGAGGCGCAAGCGGTTCAAACGCACAGATGTGAGCACCTACCCGGGCTACGTCCAGAGCTCCAGCGCCTTCACGCCCACCCCGATGGGAAGGCCTTCATACCCGAACACCTTGTACGCGGGGATCGGGTCCGGGTACGCGGCCTCCTCCCAGCACCCGGCCATGCTGCATCACTACCAGACTTCGGCCGGCGTGTGCCAGGCGCAGCCGCGCATGTTCAGCATCGACAACATCATCAGCCCGCAGGCGGTCGGGGAACTCAACCCACAAGCTCTGCAGGGACTCGGCGGGGGAGACCTGGCCGCTATGACCTCCAGCTGCTCGGTAACCGGGGGAGACCCTTCGGCCTGCTTTCAGACCCAAACCGTCAACCAGTCCGCCAACATGTTGAGCAGAAACAACGGAAACATCTCCTCCAATATCTCCTCCAACCTCACTCCGGCGTACCCTTACTCCTCCCCGGCATCGCCTCCCAACCTGGCCGGTATGACCCAAACCGGGTTCTCCCCCGGGAGTTCTCAGGTGTACTGCCCGGGCAACAGGCTCTCCCTGCCTTCTCTGCGGCCGAGCTCCTGCGCGGAACACACGGAGCAGCTTCTGGGCCTCTCGGGCTCCATGAACACTTACAACAACTCCTACATGAGACAGGCCAACTTTGCATCGGGACTGGAACGATACATGTGACAACCTGGTTGAAGAACATTTTATAAGGGATTCAAAAATTCTCGTTATTTTATCGTGATAGTTTGACAGCAAAGGATCAAGCCGTTTGAGAAAACATTCCACTTTTTTCCAAGCCATTCAATTTTGACACATTCCTTGACGTCTTCTCGGGAAAATTTGTTTTTTTTATTTCGATGTAAATACGTTTCTATTTTTTAAAAAGTGCAGCAGTCTGAAATAAAGCATTTTTAACCTAAATGGCGCTCCACTTTTCACAGTTTCATTACGTAGGTCTACACGAAATTTGTTATTTTATGGAATAGAAAATATTAGATTTGTTTTGTTTAATTTACTATACGGAGTGTATTCAACATTTAAGCCTAGACGTAAAATAATAACACATTAAATCGCATCTCCAATATACAGCGGAGTGTCAATACAATTTCCCTTTGAGAGATCATATTGAGTATAATAAATAGAAGACTAAATTTAGAAAATAATAAAATGTATAATTTTAGTCCCAAATTGCTCTAAAATCTAGAATTACACAATTTGATATGCAGCACTGATTGCATATAGGAGACCCGGATTCAAACCCTCAACCTAAAAAATGTCAGGTGGGTGTCAACAGTCATCAGCCCGTTTGTTATCGTGGTTGTACTTTGCAGGAGTACACAAATGCAAAGAGCGGGTGCTAAAACCCGATTTTAGTTTCCGTGTCAATGCGCAGCGGGCTTTGTTGCTATGTTCCTTTTGAGCAGCAGAGAGCGCCATAACCTCACAAACCTAGGTTGTTGAAAAAATAACGCACAAACGTGACTGGCGTTGAATTTATGTGCATAGGAAAAAATACCAAATTTAAGCAGAACAAACTTTGATCAATAATGACCGCTAGATGGCGTCTGTCACTTAAACTTTGACACAGGACAAGTACTCTTGCCTTGGTATTTCATCCTACATTTATTTGTGTGAATTCATGTGCACAATAAGAAGTCATGAACTGTACCTGTCCACTGGATAAATACATAAACATGTTATCTTAATTCTGTGAAATGCTGAAAGGATAACAAGTCAACAAATGTCGTTAAGTATGGGCCGTATATAGCCCCCTCCACACACACACACACACACACACACACACACACACACACACACACTCACACACTCACACACACACACACGCGTGCAACGAATACTGTAATTTACTTCATAAAATACATAAATAAAATTAAAACAAGGACAAACCATATGTCTATGATTTGGAATTTTCAAGGTAGTGATGAGGCCAGGCATGAATAGCACAAATCAATAAAATAACCTTATAAAGAAAAAAAAACGTAATTAAAACGAACCAAGTATATATAAAATATAAAAAAACAGTTTTCAGTATTAATTCAAGCACTAGAAATTAATAATGATAAATCTGATTTAGTTAGTGACACCAGAGCAATGATAATAATAATAATAATAATAATAATGATAATAATAATAATAATAATAATAATAATAATAATAATAATAATAATAATATAATAATAATAATAAACTTTGAGTATTTTGGTTCACAAAATAATTCACATAAAATCTAAAAGAACTGATATTTTCCAAATGCAACTACATTAAACATTCGTTAAAAATCTAATAATACTAAAGTGAAATAATACAAAATACATTGAACAAATTAAAATGCTTTCGTTGCTAACACGCGTCTTCTCGTTCGGTTTAATTACATTTATCATAGAAAAAGTTACGAGCAAAAATAAATTTCACTGCAATCAATGACACATTTGGACTGGTCAGAAACGAAAAAAACAAATCACTCCGTGTCCGACTCTTCCTTTCTCATCATGCGCGTTCAAATGAACGTCAAAATATCAATGGCAAGTTATGATATGTAAATCTGGCCCAGTTCCTCTATGTGCGTCAGTGATCACGTGACCAGGGTGCTCCTATAAATGCGTAAAGGAAGCGGGGGAAGCTAGTGTGGCTCTTTGGTTGGATCCCTACATATACCTTCCTTAAAATTTCAAAATTTTATATTCCGAAGTAACTTTGAAAAACAACAACAGTGTTAAGGGAGGGCAATCGTGGATCAGCGGAAGATCGATGATCTGTGATTGACTTGTACGCCTGGAAAAAGAGAGAGCGAGAGGGAAGGAGAGAGAGCCGAGCAGAAGTTTCCTGCTGGTTGACACTCGCGTCCCCAGAGCTCCGGGAGACGCCAAAGGCTGCAGGTCCAACTTGTTTTCGTCCTTTCTAGAACCATGCGTGCGTTGGTTGCTGGAGGACACGGGTGCAGCCAAGTTCTGGTGCGGTTCTAAAGTGTCGGTGGGGCTCTCAAGAAGGAGAGAAGGGGTTGGGGGTGCACAAGAAGGATGACTTTAGGGACGGATATGTCCGACAGCTCTGCATTGTCCGATGATGTGGACATTGACGTGGTCGGGGGGGACCTGTCCGTCGGGAAGGACGGCAAGTACCTGCACCACGACTTCAACCTGGACTCCGATGATAATTACTCGCAGAACGCAGAGGAAGGGGCGTCCTCGCCGGGTTTGAGCAGCTCCGATTGCCCGGCCGAGCAGATGGGGCTCGGCGCCGAGTCCGGGTCGGTCCTGGTGGGCGACAAGGCGAGGAAAAGCGCCTTGGTGAAGCCCCCTTACTCCTACATAGCGCTCATCACCATGGCCATCCTGCAGAGCCCCAAGAAACGGCTGACCCTCAGCGAGATCTGCGAGTTCATCAGCAACAGGTTCCCCTACTACCGCGAGAAGTTCCCCGCCTGGCAGAACTCCATCCGGCACAACCTCTCCCTCAACGACTGCTTCGTAAAAATCCCGCGGGAGCCCGGTAACCCCGGTAAGGGTAACTACTGGACGCTGGACCCGGACTCGGCGGACATGTTCGACAACGGGAGCTTCTTGCGCAGGAGGAAGCGCTTCAAGAGGAACCAGGGCAACGAGATTCTGCGGGACGCCGGGGGATTTCTCCCCGGGTTCGGATACAGCCCGTACGGATACAGCTACGGACTTCAGCTACAGAACTTCCACGCCGCGCACAGCCCGTACCACCCGCACCACCACCCGCACGCGGGCGGCTCCTTCCCGTTCCCCAACGCGCCGTGCACCTTGCCCTCGCCCATCTTCCCCGCGGCGCCACCTCCCTTGCCCGACCTGAGGAAGCCCTTCTACCCGTCCCTGGCGCCTGTCAAGACGGACTCGAGCGCGCCGAGTCGACCGTCCTTCTCCATCGACAACATCATCGGTGCGGCCAACTCCGCCGCGTCGTCGTACAGCGCGCAACCGGGCGGGCAGGCGCACATCCTGGCCATGCTCAGCCCGGCTTTGGCCTCCGCTTCTAACCACTTGAGCCTGGCGCAAGACTTGTTACAGCCCGGTCCACACGGGCAGACTTTCCCCAGCAAAAACTTGAACACTTGCCCTTTCTGAAGATAAAAAAAAATGCCCCTGAACTGAACATATTTTTATTAATAAAAAGCCAAAAGTGGTGTGCTCCTATGTGAAGGTAGGCTGAACATTATTGATGGGGGGGAAAAGTAAGTATTGTGCTTTGGCTCCTTAAGAAGGTTTATTTATGCTTTGTAAATAGGTGCATTTGGGAAACAATAATGATCCGTCCAAATAGGCCTTGACACGGCCTCCATTTTGAGTTATAAGCGAATTAACAGTTAAGTTAAACGTGTCCCGGGGGTTAACATTTTTACATATTTTCTGTTTTTAAATAGCGTGGTGACACATGAGACAGACAACTCAGGTTTTAAACAGAAAAGCAAAACAGCATCACCGCTAAATCTCCTGCAAAAGTGATTTTAAAAAAAAGTTGTTGGTTTTAAAAAAAAAAAAAAAGCACATTACCCCCATTCAAACTTGTTCCATGGTTGTATTTCACATACGAGTTTGTCATGTGTTGCCAATAGAAAAAAAGACAAGTGTTCATATAGGTCATTTTTTTGGTTGTAATGACAAAAATAATAAATGTTTGTGGATTTGAAAAGAAGGAAGAATCTACTTTTAATCCTTTCATTGGAAAAACGTTAATGTAATTTTCTGGTGAATTGTGAGGTGGAAGGGGGGGGCGTTCATTCATATACACATTTTATTTAAATATGTCAAAAACATCAATGGGTGTAGGGGCCAGCCTTCATTTGTGTTTCTTGCTTTACAAAAAAAAAAAAAAAAAAAAGACCCTTTTGCTAAAGGGCCTTAAACTCCATACTGAGCAAAACTTGGTGGTTTGTAATTGAAAGTGGACAATATCCCTATAAGCGCTTTAGATTTTGTGGAGCGAATTAAGGGGGCTTTCGTTGCTAATTTGTAGCAGCATTTTCATTCGGGCTCCTAATCCAGCGTTTGTTGACGTTGTCAGCGTGGACCCCCGGCCCGGGGAGACTCAATGCCCGCACAGCGAGGGGTCCCCCTTTGGCAGGCCTGGAGCAGCCACACACGTATATAGGAGCCCTGAAAAGCAATGTTCTTTCATTCTAGCGGCGTTGTCTCGAAACACGGATGAAAAGAAGCAGTGGGGGACCCCCAAAACAGGCGCAGTGGTCTTTTTTGAGCGGAGCATGTTTGTGGACAGAAGGAGCCTGTATGCATGCGAGGAGGCTCTTTGTGCGCAAATGTACGGGCAAATTAGTTTGCGGGTGTTTTGACACGTGATTATTGCGGATGAAAGGCGTAGAAGGGATGATCCGTCTTGTCTGTCCTGTGGCGCAACAGCGGCGCTTTTCAAAAGCTTTGAAACGAAAACCAACACATGCTTCTTTAGTCCAGGAACAATTCTGATGCTTCTGCTGCTGCAGGAGTAAAATGGACCAATGACAAGCGGTTCATTTTGTTTCCTCGTCTACTCCAAACAAAAGTGCCGTCTCGAAGATGACGCACGTTTTTGATATGGTGTATTTTGCTGATCTTGTGTAGATCGTAAAATTAAAAACAACTTAGTGTGATGTATATAAAAAAAGCAAATCTGCTCTTTTATTAAAACAAGGTAAAAAATGAAATGGAATAAAACACTTTTGATCATTATTGCTACATGATAATTTAATTATGAGCATTTGTGGAATTTTTAACAACAGAATCTTTGTTTTATTTCGCTCATGGTCAGCTTAAGCCTCAAAATAGAATGTGTAACTCACTCTTAAAAAAACAACAGCAATAATAATAATAATAATAATAAAGGCCCTACATTGTGCTCAAATGCATTTTTGAGCACTATTTAATAGAACTGCATGATATTGAAAAAATATGCAACTATGGGTGTTCAATATTGATGATATCGCGGTATTTAATATGTAACGTAAGAAATGACATAAAGAACTATAAAATATTATATACATAGTTAATGATGCCCTTAGATACTGTTCACCCATTGAATTGCGATGCACATTAAAGGTTGCAAGTCAGAAACGCATCATTATTATTATCAATTCATTTTGCGATACCGCATATCGTTCAGGCCATTATCGGGATGAGGATATATTTTTTTTATATATATTGTATGCAGCCCTTCTATTTTTAGCACCGTGGTGCTGTATAAAACAACCCATTATCCAATAGCACCAGACATGCAGGAAGCAAATGGTTGGTGGTGTGATATTGAACCTATACTTACGTTCAATAAACTCAATGGTGCTATATAGCTGGTGCAATTTCAAATTACCCCTGATGAACGGCTGTCGGATCCCCTGTCAGGTCTCTGAAGCAGTTCTTTTTTGTTACTTTATGACTTTTTTGGCATATTTTTTAATATAAAATAGCATCTCTGGTGTTTTATTTCCTTCATGGAACATTTTTATTTAGTTATTTTGATTATTTATTTATAACCATACAAGTTATACATTCTGCTGAAAACGCATTTAATGCAAAATGCATACACCTATCAATACAGAAAAGGCGTGTTAATCATTTTTTTAAATTTTATTTACTGTTTACTGTGAATTCATATAGAATTCCAAGAAACGAATCTTTCAACCCCACCGAAAATTACGCGAATCTTAGACCCCCAGCCCAAATTTAGGGACCCCCATGCCTTAAGAATGGCTTGCGCAAAACTCCCCAACAGGCTGCAGCATGACTGTCATGCAGACGCACCATCAGTCCATTAGAATCTCTGCATGAAACAGGGGAGCGAGCACACAATTGAATGGCGTCTCATTTAGATCTACAAGATTACAGGCTACGGCAAGCAAAAAATAGACCCATGTTCTTCTTGCTCACAAAAAAAGAAGACACCACAACAAACAGCTAGCACACCCGGCGAACATCTTCCCTTTAATTTTTATTTTTGATTTTGTCTTGACTTCAACTGCACGCTTGTGTTTGACTACCGGGACCACCCACGCGCACCGGAGAGAGACCGACATTGTCTTGATTTCGTCACCGCCGCGCTCGTCATTTTGCGTGACGTTGTCTCAAAGAATAGCCACGAGTGATGCGTGACGTGACAGCCAAATGACTCCAAGTGCGTTTATACTTTTTTTTCACCCCCCCCGCCCCTTCCTTAGCCTAACCGCTTCCATATGCGCGGTTGGCAAAAATGCATTGTCATGTTTTTGTTATTTAAATATTTATAAAGATTTATCATGAAATGTGTTTATATTTTAGAGCGTGTGACAGGAGGGGTCTTAACTAAAATCATTATGCCCAATTCTTTCACCACCTTGTCAATAGACTCGGACACCTGATCGATACGCATCTTCCTTAGACTTGAAGGACACAAGGGCAACGTGAGTGTGTGTTGACACTACAAAGAATGCGTAATGTCGATAGGATTGCTTCATTTTTTAAACAAATGGAGTATTTTTTCTATCTAAATATGAATATAATATATGAACCACAATGAGATTTAATAATAATGCCTCTAAAATAATTTCAAGCATCGTGAGAGGTATTTTCCTACTCAAACATGTTTCTACTGAAAGCTGTTGCTAATATTTTAGTTCCCCCTAATTGATTACAAAAGGGAGGCAGGGCGTAATCACTATAATAACCACATTATTAAATCGATACCTATATTTTGACGTGTGTCAAGCATCATTATCGCTGCAAAGGGAAAATCAATTTTTAGCGCATTAGAAGGTGCAGCTATACCTATTAATGTGACGAGACCAGTTTTTTTTTTACGTCACCCTGCGTGGGGTGATACACGGAGTGATCTCAATTAGTAAATGGAATTATATAATAAATTACTCCTTTTTAGGTGCATGGCGAACAAAAGTGCGCAGCGGACATTGTTGCATGGAGGAATGTTGGACGGGTCTGAGTGGCTCCTTGGCCGAGGACGAGAAGCGATCGAGCCAAGGCCGGCGTCGATAAATCACTCCCTGCACCCCTGGCCTCTCCTACCATGCACCACCATGCAACGCTCGGCGCGCCCCCTTTGCAGCAGCCTCGCTGTTTTTGCACCACACAAAGGAATCCTGCGCTTAATTAATTTAGATTGTGTAAATAAAGCCTCAGGACAGTCAACTCCCCCGTGTGCCAGAACATAATATGAACTTTGGAAGACTTATCGAGTGAAGAGAACACCTGCAGTTGGAAAAATAAAAGACGAGGAGGACACTATAGGACTTGCTCAATATTAGCAGCGAGGTGATTAATTCTACGAGGCAGACATGTTCTAATACGAAAAAAAAATGTTTTCCCCCTCTTGATTAATATTATGTAATTTTATTGATATGTTTTTGTGTATGCCACAGGTTTTCTTACAGTACAATAAGGAAATTACAAAAGAAAATCGCTATTTATATAAAGGAGACAAATTTGGAAAGCAAAAACAAACATACACAGCACGTGGAATATCGGAATATTCACGTGGGAGTGTAATTATTTTCAATGAACAAAAATAGGATTGGAGGACCTGGTCTATTTTAGGATGCTGAGATCAATTTAATGATTTAACGAAGCGGTTATTGAGAACATATTTAGTCAACATGCGCGTCATTTGTAACGAATTAAATTCGGATCACTGACACGTTTTTGGACTTCTGGTCACTTTTGATTTACAGAGGTGCAGCTGCTACATAGTGTGCGTGCGCGCGTGCGCGTGTGTGACACGGTATACGTGTATTTAACCGCACTTTCGCGTTGACCTTACGCGGACATGAGGCCAACACAAAATGTAAATTTATTTAAATATTAGTATTAAATATGCAATATTAATTAGAAGTCAAAATGAGCACCTCATTGATCAAACATTTACGTAATATTTATTTTTTATGATCAAAATGTCTGTTTATCCAATTACGTCATAATAAATCGCACATCAATTCACGTCAATAAAATATATCAATGTTATTGTTATACTCTTAAACTTTGTTTAAATTGACAACTGATATTTTTCTTTTGTTTTTTTGTGCGCAAAAGTGTTGCGTGTGTGTTTGCAAAAGGAGGCATACCTCGCGATAAAAATGGACTGTATCCAGAGTGAAACGCGATCACGCCGAGGTCGCGGGGCCAAACTTTTTAAGACTAATGTTTATTTAGAGAAGTGAGCGCTGTCTATGGGACTCCCCGTTCTAATGTCTTTGCCAGACGTGACTGCGTGGACCACCAGGCACGCACCAAGTCCCGCTGCAGCTAGTTTGCCTGGCTGCCTCCAAGCATGCGTGCAAATACGGATGGATATTAACAACTGGACAGAACGAAATCCACACTCCAAAAAGCATCTTTCTATGCTGTTCGAGTCGCTTGATTTGCTTTGCACGAACCACCAAGAGTGATTTTTAATTTATTTTTTAATGGCCTTGCGCTTGATCTCTACCTCAACATCAAATATTTTAACTCTCTTGAAGCTGCAAGCAATTGAAGTAAGCAGCTCATCAGCAGCGTTGAGTGCAATTTATGGCAAAAAAGAAAAAAGTGGCTTTCCTGAGAGATGAAAACATCTTTTAGATGGGAAATATACGCACATGTAACTTCAAATAATGGCATGTTTAGGCAACTTTTCTATTGCATTATGATTAACATGAAACTGAATGAGCAGATACATGGAATGCAGTAAGCAAGGGCTTCTGGTAGGGACAACTTGTCTTGGTTTCATCATCAATGGACATAATACTTTACATTGTCAGTGATGTCATCGATTAATGGTAAGGGGACTCGACTATCATCCCGATTACAAAAATGTGAAGTCGTTCACTGCAGCGATTTGGAACCACCATTGCAGAACAAATTAGAAAAAATTCTGTCAATATTTGTATGACATTTGTTTGGAAGTGTGCTGTGCGATTTCATATTCACGTAAATATGAGCCTTGGCTCAATAAACTCTGGGAACCACTTCTGCATTTGAGTAAATAATCTCCCCCGGCCAGTATTTATGGACATACACTTTGTAAAAAGCAGATGGGAAAAGACCGTTTTGAGTCATTGGTGAAAACAGCAAAAGTGTAAAAAATTGAAATATTTGCTTTACTGCTCAGACAGCAGCGTGTTTTCTTACAGTTTGTAAAATCGAATTAGATACGGTGGGGGAATCTGACCTATCGGCAGGCCTCGCATATTTTTCACCCCTCAGGTTTTAGTGTTCCTCGGGTGCTTGTGTTTTTTCAGCTGGAACTGCCATTACACATTGTGTCCACTTGTAGCCCAGCATCTTTCCTCTCTGTCTCCCCCCCACCCCCCCACCCCGCCCCCTTCCACCAGGGTCTCCCAACACCTCTCCTTCGCCACCAACGATGATCTGAGGCCCAGGCCGGAGCACCACAGGCATGCGCAGTACAGTACGCACAACAGCAGCCGAGGAAGAACTCACGCTAGCCTCCTTGACGTGACATGGCTAATCACATAGGACACTTTAATTACCTCCCCGAGGAGATTGTGTTTTTTACTTTGGCTTTGTTTCTTTCTTCGTGCATGCAGCCCAGTTTGATGGCCAAATTATGCTCAAGTTGTTTACCAAGACCTCGCTGGGGGTTAGCGTGCTGAGCCAGGAATACATTTTGGGAGCCATCTATTTAAGCGGCAAACTGAGTTTTGCAACATCGCAGATCAGAGCGGGACCTTTTAAGTTGAATTTCCCAGAGGTGGTGCAAAAAACACAATTCGACAAAATAGAAGTCTCTAAAGTCACATAGTACTTTGTCAAATTTGGGAATCTCTTTGGCTTTCAATGGCGTTTTTGCAACATTTATTTGAAACAAATGTCCAACTTTATTAAGGGGTGTTGAGAAATTGCGTGAGAAGAATATACAAAGCTCGTCAGAAAAGTTCCAGGACTGATGCATTTCAAGGCTGAACTATGATTTTGCACTTGCTCAAAATGCCCTGAGCATTTGACAGTTCCTCGCTGAGAACATTACCCTGCCTGGAGCAGCTGCCCCACTCAACCAACAAAACGCAATATTTTGTTTAATATTATGTATATGAATTAAGACGAAAAATCTACTTATTTTCACCCGTCTTAGCGGCGGCCATTTTGCCACTTGCCGTCGACAGGAAATACTCGGCGCTCACCCTTTTCGATGTCATTTTCAATTGTGCAATTTTACCCAATATTGGCCCATGCGGTTGTTCAGAGGAGCCAAACCATCAGGCCACAATTCACTGGAGAGACAACACACACAAGTAGAGTCACAAGGCCGAGCGGAAAATTTGAGTCAAAACATGCTATATATTTCTTAATAGAGGATTTATTGTTTTCCAGCAGGCGTCTTTCTACTCCACTTCTCCAAGGGAGGTCCCACGCGTGCACATTCATCTTTTTACAACATGAACACACCCTTGCCTCCTTTCTCCTGTAACACAGATGTAGAAAATATGGATGCCATAAGGTTTTAGATTTATAAACCCTCCTCGTGTCATCTTGTGTTTGACCTCATCGTGTTTTTTTTTTTGCAGCAACATATTGACAAAATGTGTCTCTCAGCAAGCACCTATTCATAACCGTGCGTCACTTCAAGACTATTTTCTCACACGGAGTCCGTGTGGTACATGAAGAAGACACAAGTTCAAAGCTGGAGGCAAATAAAAGGCCCAAGATGATAAGACCACTCAAGACGAGAAATGTCACGCGTGAAAAAGGGACAGCGGAGGAGCGAAACAACACTTGGAGAGGCAGATGTAGCGGTGAAGTAGGCCGAGATTGGATTCCGAACAAAGTAAAAGATTTTCTGATCACGAGTGAGTGTGTATGCATTTGGACACGGTGTGGATTAATGTTGTTCATGACTATAGAGTCATTACACAGAGCGCAGCTGGATGATGGATTGAGAGCTAAAGGGGGTGGGGTGGGGGAGCAGATGGGTGAGGAGAGAAAGTGAGGTTAAGTGGTAGTTAGATGTGGGAGATCTAAGTAGATCAAGTGTGTGTGAGCAAAAGAGAGTTAAAAGTGAGCCGACACATGTAAGCACTTGCTCGACTTCTGCGGCTGGATGTATTTGCGGCTCATTTTCATTTTTAAAAATGTGCCATAGTGTAGTTTGACCGTGTTGGTTGGTTCCTTAACCACACTTATGATGGTTAGAAAGCAATATGCATGCAAGAACTCGTCAACCTATTTTGTCTGGATAGACTTTCATATTTTGCAAATGACTGTCTTACCAGTCTCGTTTCTTTTGTAAAATATTAGTTAACTTCGAGCTTAAAAGATCAATATGAAATAGTAAAGTTAACTCACTAGCTAGTTGACTAATTAGTTACAAATTTGTCTATCTACTCTATCCATACAGCAGCAGAAGAGTGTCTCCTCGATGGCTGAATGACGTCATTATACTCGAGGATGGGGCAAAACATTAACATTACATTTTTTCCATCTGAAAGTATTTAAAAAAACGAAATTCAGTGTGGAAAATAGTAAACATCATTTTAACCTAAAAAAAATAAATATTATAATTATTGTTTTTTTCTAACTCTCCCGGAAGTTCTTCGTCCATTTCCTGTGATTAACTGCCGGCGACGCACCTGTTTGATAGTGTTGCGCGGCAAAAGGCGTTATGTCGCAAACTACAGAAATTCTAAATATACAAGCTTCAATTTAAAAGTTCTCAAGTCGGTATCAAACCCAAAACTACGAAACTAAAAGACAATACGTAGAAGGACGTGGACTTCGCCGTTTTTTTTGTCCCCCTCATCCCGCTCATCACTGGTGAGTTAGCTTACTTTCCGTGAGTGCTGCTGCTAATGTCCGTCGTGTTTATGAAAACGCAACATTGAGGCATGAAAAATCATTAAAAACAATAACTCACGACAACCAGTCATAAGTTAATGTTGAATAACAATATTTAATTTGACACTCGTAATTTAATGGATTCAATTTACGGCCAGATAAGTGGCACTGTGTTTAAGGATACGTTTAAAACTAAGTTCAGTCATGAGCATTTTGATTAATACCTTTCAGAATAAGAATGTTTAACAATAATTTACATTAAGTTTAGAATTTGTTGGAACGCAACAGTTGGAGTAAAATCCCTTTATTATATTGTGGTTGGTTTGATCTAAACAGATACTTAAAGTTATTATTGTTATATATTTTTTTGCCGGCATTAAAATACAACAATGTAGATTGTTGACACATTGGAGCAAAGTTATTTTATGTGCTGCATTTGATGTCTTTCTCATAATTACAGTATGTGTGACACATGGAATCATCCAGCACATAACTCCAATCCCTATTGGAATTTCAGTTTTGGAATGCCAATGCTGTGTAATTTGGGGTCCAGATGTGTTTTGTCGGCCCGCTGGTTGAGCCAAGCTACCCTGGGTTGCAGGACATGTGTCAGACCTGTTGGTGAGCCGTCACAGACCATTGTGGCAGTTTGTGATTGATGCGGAACAGCGACAGAACAGGAAGAATGATGGCGACAGGGCAATGGGAAAAGGAAGAGAATCGAAGCTGCACATAGACGTTGAAAGGTAAATATACATTTTTTTGGAGCCTTTCGAGAACCCTAAATGTCACTGATGAAGTGATAAAATAGCTCTGCTCTTGGGCCAAAAATGTCTACCACTAAATGTTCTGCTCAGCAGATTTATGATGAAATGGTGGTTGATAAATGTCATGCTGATGTCAGTAGGTTGTGTACACGGAGGGCTAGTTTGACGCTACAATTAGCCAGCCGCTAACATTCAACATTTTTTTTTAATCAAATCAATAGTTATCTCCAACAATGAGTTTCTAATTTTTTATACTTGTGCCAATATTCTGTCAGAAGCTCTTACTTTCTCGGCCCATGAACAAAAAATGAAACTTTATATTCATCAACATGTTTCAAAGAGGCCCCACCTGCTGCTCCATTTGTCTAAAAGCAATAGTATTTGCAAATATACACTGGCCACGAGTGAAGCTGCTCTCCCATTCACAGTCCTTTCCAATTATCCTAATCCTTCCTCCGACCCTGTGATGTTTCTTCCTATTTTACCCCTCAACAGTCGCCAAGGGATGTAACGGCTAATGTAAGAAAGGTAATGGTCCTCCTCTTTCTCTTTGCACCCCTGCTCCTCTCTACTTGTGCTCGGTTGTGTTCCCTGTACCTTAATTCAATTCTACATGCTTTTCTTGGCTGGACCAGACTCTTTCTAAAGTTTCCCCCTCTTGTTTTCCCCCATTAAATCACTCTTCACGCTTTTTTTTTTTCTTCACCATAGTTTTGCTTCCAAAAAGTTCGATTTCTTTCCGTACTCTCCGTCTCTTTTGTCCCACTTGGTCTGCTTTTACTGCTTTGTCTGATTTGCTACCTCTGGTTCGTTCCGAGACCGTCTCGCTCGTCATCTCGGGCCATCTGCCACCGTCGGAGGGAGCAGTTTACTGGGAATGGGAAGGGTCATGTACAGGTTAGGGATATCACTTCACTCTATCGTCTTCTATTCTGTCCTTAGTTGCCACTCAACTCACAAGTTCGTCTCCGTAGATCCCCCCCCCACCCCGGTCTCCACAGTTGTATTTTCTTGAATGTCATAATTCATACACTACAGCAGAACCTCCAAGGTTGAAAATGCATTTGTTTGCTTTTCGAATCAAAATCAAAAATGGTAAAAAGTGCACAGTCAGTTTTAAATAAGTTAACACAATTAAATTAGAATACATAAGATAAATACGTTAAAATAAATAAATGAAAATAATGTGAATGATATACAACATGACTGTTTTTGCACTAAAATCCAGATTTTATAAGCTCCACTGTAAATGACTCATGCCAGAAAGTGTGTGTATGTTGATGGAGGATGATGTAAATCTGTGATGAGGCTGCTGCCCAAGAGCTTTGTGTACACAGATGCATGATGAGCACGACACACAGAGTGATGGGGAGGAAAGAGACAAAAAAGGGGAAGATTGTCATAGTGTGTGTGTGTGTGTGGGGGGGGGGGGCAGCTGAGAGGATCATCTTCCCTCCTCCTCCCTGGCCCCAGCCAGAAGCCCCCGGGGGTCCCTTGGTTCCCGAGGAAAAACATCTCAGGCCCCCCCATCACCCCTGAACCTAGCGCTGGGCTGTTTACCTTGGCCTGGCTGCCTGACAGCTTTACTGATGTTACATACAGGCACACAGGGACCCTGAGTCAGAGAGGGCGATGGTGGAGACGAGGAGGAGAGATGCCGAGCGGAGGAGTGCGAGTGGGTGGAAAGTGAGCAAGAGTGGCACAAATTGAGGTGAAAAGGATAAAGGGAGGGGGGGGCGTAGAGACGGAGGTGCAAGGAGGGAGCCAGTGTTGCCTTACCGTGATCTTAATCACCTCGATCAGATCCATTTGGCAGATCTCCAGAGGAGGGAGCCGCTCAGAGGCCAGCGGAGTGCAGTCTGAAAGAAATATTGTGGACAAAAACGCCCGCGCTAAAAATACAGGCATTAATTTCCATCGGCCCTCCGAGCGGATCGCTGTGTATATAAAGCAATATTTTGTTTTCGGGATCATTGCTCAGGGAAGTATGTGGGATTCGAAAAGCAAATGTGGACTGGAGACTCACTATTTTGACAGGAGGTCGTGTTACTCATTACGCCGCGCTGAAAAAATGTAGAAGCACTTTTCAAACTGTTAGGGCATTCCTATACAAACATTGGCGAAGCCATTTTGCAAAATAGATGAAGACACAAAACTTTACAATAAGGACAGTCCCATCAATCTAACTGGAATTTTCATTTTTTTCGGATAAATGACCGTTCAGATGTGCTCTACCAAAGCGGCCTTCATGTGTGGCGATATCCCGTCTATACATTTGCGTAGGCGTGAGTTTGTTCATATCTGAGGCGAAAAGTTGGGCCGGGTAGGGCCGTGGGGGCTTCCACAATAGGGTGGGAGGTCTGTTTTGCAGCCCAGAGCACCGAGTCTTGTTTGTCTGTCTTGAGCAGCTGGACAAGCTGTAATAATACAAACAGGCCTTTGAACAGGCTGCTGTGTTGTGCCGCTTCGGCTTGGGTTACATCCCACACACACACGCTTGCTCACAATAGCAACCGCACATAAGAAAAACAAAACGACACTCCAAACTACAAGTGTTCACGCGATGGAGAGATGCATGCAAAGTGGTGACACCAAAGAATTCTTAAAAGCACTCAGACAGTTATTATAGATATATAAACCTCGCAAGGAAATAGCCGCCCCCCCCCGAGCGCTTTCATTTGTCCCGACGCGATTGATCTCCTTAAAGTCTGCGCTCGACGCCTTGTTTGTGTGTCGTCACTTGTTTGTTTGCTTGTTTGTGCAGAGCGACGGGTGGCTTGCTTGCTTGTTTGTTCACCGCTGATCATTTGCACCCATGAATCACTGTGTGTGTGAGTGGGGAGGGGGGGGGGCACCCAACACACACCTCATACCACCTCCTCCAACTGATTTAGCCTTGCACAAACACATCAAGCTCACCTCGGAGAGGGCACGAAAACGTGTCCAATGTCGTTCCGCATGGCAACACAGACTGATGGCTGATGGCATTGACTGATTATAAATTGGAGTTTCCTTTTTTTTTCCCCCTAACAAATACCTGCCATTCAAATATTTGTGTGGAGACTTTTCATATGCCCCCACCGCTCTTACATTTATACTGTTTGATGCTCCAAGAGGAAAAGAGTGTTTCCCTCTTGGGCAGACTAATTACTGGTCCCTTTCAGAGTCTATGCTTGGTGCACACATTATGAGGAAAAACAGATTGCATTCGCTATGACCCCCTTTCACCAATCCTTTCACCGACTCCCATGATGCATCTGCTCAGAAACACTTAAGGCCCATAAAAAGAGCACACGCAAATGTTTGTTTAGTCCCACCAGTGTGGATTTTGGTAAAGAGAGTGATGGTAAGATGGAACTAGTCAAAAATAAATTAGTAGTCACTGTCGCCACTGTAGGCGCAACCCGGCAAGCTGTCAATCAATCATTCCGTCCCATTCACCCGGGCAATGTGTGAAATGGATTCTATTCGTCAAGTTAGTCACACAAAAAGTGAAGTATTTCAAAAGCATGCTAATGTTTTTAATGACACCTCTTTGCTTCGGACGGGATTTGTGCATTTGCCGAAAGAACAGAGGGCAAAGTTGAAACAAATCAGCCGTCACCTGGATGTGGAAATCATGACACGAGGGCCAATTACGTCTGACATTTGCCGTGAACTCTAAATAAAGGCAATTTGCAGCTCATTATTTTTACTCCCACATTCAAATTAGATGCAGGTCTGGCAACGCAGACCCGCCGTCCGTGGGAGCCCGGGGACGGGTGGCCGCTGGGGGGGTTGAGTCGAAGTAAATGAAAACACCTGTTTAGCAAAATAAGCTCTGTTTTGGTCTTTTTTTTTTCTGCTCTGACCTCATGTTTAACATAACTTATTGCAATTACTTATCAATTACAATATTGTTTGTACTATTTTTGCTTTAGCAGCTTCCGTAGGGCAAAGCAGGACTCGCAAACAAAATGGCCGTGTTTACAAATGCACAGTCAGTGGGTATGGGAGGGGAGGGGGGGGGGGTCACGGGCATGAGGATTTTTGAAAGGACGGCACATCTGCCCAATCCATTCGGAAGCGCGCGCGTACGCCGTGCGTGGCGTGTTTTCACTGCCGGCGTTGGCTCGGGTACGCACAGCACAAGTGGGATCGAGTTTCGTCCGTATGCGGTGGGGGGCCGTCTCCAGTTTGACGCGTGATGATTTAGTCAGGTGCGAGTGTGCATTTGGAGGGAAATAAATTAAGTGAATTTATTTTTATTTTTTTTTTATTTTTATGAGGCTTCTGTCTCCCCCCCGGCTGTCTGTAGGTTCAGCCTCCCTCCCGCTGTGCACTGTCAGCCCAATTGATGTGTTTATGAAGAGCGTGGCAGCGGGAGAAAACACATGTGCATCAAGATGTTGTGGAAAAATGACAAAATATGTCTCCTTCACATTCGGGTTGCCAAATTGCCGCCGCACGGCAGGTGTGTGTGGTCGGAGAGCTCGGACGACTGTGTGTATAAAAAGACGATTCGGTTGAGAAGCGGGAAAGCCAAATCTTGCGTGACCTCTGACCTCAGTTTGGTTTCCCTGCTACTGCTCCCACATGTGGCTCCAAATGACTGGTCGGACTCTCTTCGTGTTGATCACTGTCTCTTTGTGTGTGGGTTCATGTGAGTGACCTGACTGTCTGTTTGCCTGCCAGCCTCTGACTGATTATCTCTCTGTTTATTTGCTTTCAATCAACTGCATTATCAGCAATTAGCGACATCCATTGAGCTCAAGTCTAAAGACTAACATGCGCTCTGAAGTACATTTTCACATACTCGTCCCACTGAATACTGAGTACCAAGTCCGTTTAATGCAGGGACTGCTTATAAATAATCTTAGGTAAACTGTTTAAATAATTTTAACTACTGGCGGAGCTAGAGGGGGGCACAGAGGGGCCACTGCCTCCCAGAGTATCAGGCCAGATAATTGACTTTTGGGTATTTTATGAATATTAAAAAAATAGTTTATTTACTGTCAAAAAATAAGTAGTTATATTGTATGAATGTTAAATTTGCATTGCTCTAAGTTTGATATATTTTTTAACAAATTATTATATTTTCAGTGTGGTGCCTCGTGTCCAGTTGGGCACAGGGTGTTGCCAACCTATTTTCATGGTGACTGCAGTTGACGATCTTTTATTGAGCTCCAGATAAAGAGCAATTGCTCATTGTGTGTATCGCATTTAAAGTAGTGACATCATCTGCCAAGTATTTGATACGCTCCCCTAAAGTCTGACATATCTAATCTTCTGATAGCGTGTTGGCATATTAAAATGTACTTGATATTTCACTTATCACCTCATACAACGTCCTTCCAATACAACATCTCGTCTTTTACTTTGCACAGGAAATCATCAGACAAGCCTCGTCTCCCGGAGAGTCGCCGCGAATTTGCCCGGGCCCGCCTCGGCGCAACAGATGATCGAAGTAGATTGGCGACTTTTACTGAGGTGGGTCAAAGTCTGCTTCCTTTATGAGTTGTTACAACATGAATGGGAGCACACAGAGACCCAATGAGAGCGACAGGGGAGGGGAGGGGGGAGAGGGCGTAGGAAGTGAATGGTGTAGTTTTTCTCAGCTCTAGCGCCCCTGAGCAAGGTGAGAGGTGGGGGGCCAGGGGGCACCGGCTGGGTGGTCACCATGATCGGCACTGCGTGTGTGTTTATGTGTGTGTTAATGGCTCTATGTGCTTGAAAGTCAGAAAGAGAAAGGGGTTCTCTATGCTAAGTATCCAGCCATGGGAATAATCAAATGCCTCTCATATTTCCCCTCTCGCCGCTCGTTTGATGCTCCGGCCTCCCTCTTCTCCTCTCTATTCTTGTTTTCCAATCACTTTTCTCACCCTCGGACTGCGGCTTCTATTCTTGTGTCATTGTTATTCCACGCTTCGCTTAGCCACGCACATTTTCTGAGGTTTGGCTCTTTATGGGCTGCAGAATGAGGTGTAGACCAAAATGACTACCCTAATGGAGAACCCGCACGGGTCCTAAAACAACACGCAGCGTTTAGCCAACATAACTCATTCCTTTTGCTCGTAAAATACCCGGGCCTAATAAAAAAGGGCATCAGGCAATGAAAGTTGAAGTGGCTAAATTCTTTCGGGCTCTTTGTAAGAAAAACACATAACACAGAGCTTTTATAGAAGGCCGTTCGAGGATGTCATTTTAGAGGAAAAACAACTTACACTTGGAAGTTGTTATCGTAATTCGGCCGGCTTGGCGAGGGACAACGGAGAATGGGTCAAATTTGAGATTTATTTGCCTGTAATTATGTCCGTTTCATTTTTTGGTTCGTATCAGTAAAATCCAAAGATAACAGATTCTACATTTTCATCACAGTCGACCTTTAATTTCAGGAAGTACAATCAGGGCTGGACTCAAATCGAATTCAAATCAACACCGCAATGCAGTCGAATGCAATTTTCAAATCGCAAAGGATGCAAATTTTAAAAATAAAACGCCTGCTGTACCAAAACTAAAGTGATAAGTTTGCGCCACACTGGTTTGCTGGAATTTTATGAAGTTTTCGTGAGAGCTTTGAGGCAACATTATGACATCGTCACATTGTTTTTCTTGCCCTACTCATCTTCTGGCACAAGTAGTCCCGTCTTTAACGGCCTTGTCTGTTTTGAGTTGAAATCTTCTGAATATGTCATTTGTCCCAGAATTCAAGTCCCGGGCCATCTGATGCTTTGCATGCAACCTTCCCTTTGGCCCGAAGTTGGATCAAAAGTGTGACGGCGGTGCGGGCAACTTAGCAGCCAGTCAAGAACTAACTTCTGTCATCAGGTGCGGCCAAACCTAAACACGAGCAGCCACAAAAGCGTATCCCCCTCTTAGCCTTCCACTACACTCGTATCGACTTCCCAAACCAACGGTAACCACGCGCACATGTTCTTGCTCGTTCGGCGTTAGCTTGTTCGCACCCATCTTTGATCTTTTCTTCTTGCAATGTCAATCTCGGGGGTTTGGGTCGCTGTCAAACGATCATATTGAGCAGGAGGAAAAAAAAATGATAGCATTGTCAACGTAGAAAGTGGGACCCTGACATGAAATACTTTTGTCATTTACCACTTTGGACTTTTTCCCCCTCTTACGCTAGGCATCTGCGGTTCTGTTTCAGAAGTGTTGTTTTTAAATTCAACCTCACACTGCATAAGTTAAGCGCCCGGCTGAAGTGCACTCTACAAACTGTCCGGGGTTGCGCTGTTCCACTTAAATTCTATAGGCGGTGGTAATCCACATATCAACGCACTGGCGGAGATAGAGGGGGGACCACGAGGGCGCTGGCCCACCCTGAAAGATGCTCTGACCCCAACTGCCAGGACAGAATTTTAATTTTAATTTTTTTATTCTTACAGACGCTCAGAAATGTCCTTTTTTGTACTGACCACTACTGCCACCTATAGGACTGGAGGGAAGTCATCTTCATTGAGCCTTTTCCTCAAAGTAAGTGCCATCTTTCTGTCTTCTTCCTTTTTTGGGTGTCTCCCAGCGTCTCTTGTCAGTTTTCGCTCCGACAGCAAACGTTGTGTAACTACTGGGGTGGGGACTATATTTTGTCATCATTTAAACTCTTTGGCAACTCAGTGGAAGTCCTTGGTGTTGATTATGTTGACAGAATTATATTACTGACAGATGAACATTAGATAGTAGTGTTACTGGAAAGGGTAAACTGACGCCGCACACACACACGAGATGCTGTCGGAGCCTGCCCACACATGCTTGTTGTCCCTCTGAGTCAGACTGGTTGACACATGGATGGCTCTGACAGCCACAAGTCTGTGCTTTGAACACACAGTAATGCCAGATAATGTCGGAGTGCCGTTGCCAGATGAAACCCTCGGATTGAATGAATGCACTTTACAGTGCTCGTGACTTACTGCAGTGGGCGCCGTTCTGTCACCGACGCTCCACTTAGCTCACCCACCCCACCTGCACGTTGAGCGAAGGCAAAAATGATCCGGGGTGGCTGATGTGATGGGAATTGGCACTATAAATAGATGATGACGCTTGGCATGGCGTTGTGGGTATCCTGACACCGAATGCCCTCCATTGTGGTCTTTTGTTTCCCGCAATGCTTCTTCTCTATTGTTGCATCGGCATGATGTGATGCTATTTCAACGATCGCCATCCACCCAACGCATTCCGCGTATGGAAACATAAGCCAGACCGGGATTTAAACCGCTCGGCCATGGAAACACAAAGGCAAGACGGGCATAAAATACAAGCACGCCTATCGTTTATCTGTTATCTCATGTCAGACGGCCTGCTTCCGTTTCGGCGTCGTGATGAATCCATTAGGCCTTTCATCCGCCCGCTCGCAACGGCCAAAGCCCATCAACAGCAACTTCTAATGTTTCCTTATGAACATACACGGAATAACTATATTTGAAAGATTAAAGAGATGGAAGGCGGCCATCGGGTCTGGCTCGTACTGCGGATCCGAATGATTTTAATCAGACGTGAAAAGAGGGTGACGTCGAGCCTTTTTTCTTCGCGCATAATTTTGGCTCGATTTGTTTCGAGAAGGGATTCCTGAATGTGTTCGTGAAACCTCGAGCTTCTGTTACACCCAAGTTTTTAAATAAGTGCGCTATCCAAATAGCCGCTTGGACTCGGACACCCGGACCGAGTCCATGGCACAGGTGTTGATTTTACTCCCTTTTATTTCGTCAGGTGGCTATGCTATATTTTATTTCGGGCAACCGCTTGACGAAATAAAATGGACTACATTCAACATAAAAGTTTTTCAGTGTAAAAATAAGTGAATGACATAATAAAATGAAAATAGTAAGAAAAAATGCAAATGTAATTGCAAATTTTAAGACTGGCTTGGAGGAGCAACTTTGACATTTGAAATTGTGGATGATTTTCAGTGCTCCTTTTAAAGTATATTGAATGGCTGTTTAGATTTTCTGATGAGTCAAAGCAGTCTTTTTTTTTTTTTTTCCCCCTTTAGCTAAAATAGTCTTCACCGTAGAGCAAATGAAACAGTTCCTCGGAACAACGGTACTATTTCATTGGCAAGCCGGCAGGAACGGCAGCGCCGGCTGGGGCTAATTACAGTTGAGCCTAAATGTCCCTCAGTTCCAATTTTCGTTCTGGCACATGTAGCACCATCAAAACAGCTCATGACTTTGGCCCTCCACTTACTTGCATTATGAGAGGAAATTGGGCTTAGCGCTGGCAAATTTCCTGCTGCTTCGGCCGGCTGCCGCTGAGGAAATACGCTGGAAATGTTAGGACAGTGACTGCGTTGCGTGTGTGTGTGTGTCCGCGTTGACTGACGGCTCGCCTCCAGGCATTCGGGTTACTTTGGTGAAGGCTTCGTTGGACATCAGAGGAGACTTTAAACACCCGTTTACCTATATTTTGTCATCATTTAAACTCTTTGGCAACTCAGTGGAAGTCCTTGGTGTTGATTATGTTGACAGAATTATATTACTGACAGATGAACATTAGATAGTAGTGTTACTGGAAAGGGTAAACTGACGCCGCACACACACACGAGATGCTGTCGGAGCCTGCCCACACATGCTTGTTGTCCCTCTGAGTCAGACTGGTTGACACATGGATGGCTCTGACAGCCACAAGTCTGTGCTTTGAACACACAGTAATGCCAGATAATGTCGGAGTGCCGTTGCCAGATGAAACCCTCGGATTGAATGAATGCACTTTACAGTGCTCGTGACTTACTGCAGTGGGCGCCGTTCTGTCACCGACGCTCCACTTAGCTCACCCACCCCACCTGCACGTTGAGCGAAGGCAAAAATGATCCGGGGTGGCTGATGTGATGGGAATTGGCACTATAAATAGATGATGACGCTTGGCATGGCGTTGTGCAGTAGCTGCAGATTGTTGTCCTTCACTCTATCTCGCTGATAAGGTGTGAAATATTACGCATCGCGTGTGTGTGTGTGTGTGTGCGCGTGCGCACATGTCGCTGGCCTTTTAAGTTGACGTCGTCGAAAGTGGAAAGAGAACAGGGAAGATAATAAATGTAGAAAAGTGAATGTTGAATGAAAATAAGACCTTTTGAGTCTTTTATATCCTGGAAAATAAAACTACAAGACAGTAAAACCATCTAGCATAATATTTACTTTAGCCATAATGGAAATTACATTGTGTTATGTTTGAAAGCCATTATATTTGTTTTAGATTGTAGAAATGGCCATTCCATCGGCTTGCCGATTAATCGGTCGGGGCCCTAGTCAAAATCTAATAAATGACAAACAGGATAAATATTTTTTCTGTGTTTTGAAACTATTAATGCAATTATGATCATTCAGTGCGTCTCTGCATAATTTGTAAAACAACTTTGACCTTTAGCCACTTCGCGCGCATTTAAAAAATCTGTTTCCCAAGTGTTCGTTAATTTCAAGTTTATGCTGCGGCATGGAGAGAAAGACATAATTCCCAAGATACCTCTCCTCCCCCACTTATCTCCTCGCCTGCTTAATGAATCGTCGCTCCTCGCGTCTGATTCTCTTCTCTGATTAGCTAGCGAGCCGGCGTAGCACCTGCACTTGTGACAAATTAGTCGCTTTGGTACTTAAATACTCCGAGGCCAGCTTGTTAGTCTTTTTTTGCTTTGTGGAATATACTTCTAAGTCTGGGAGATAGATTTTATTCGTGGATGACGACCACACATGTCAATAGGAAAGTAGTACATTGACGCCAAGGAAGCGTGTTCGTGATACATCACCCCTACAAGCATTTTGGTGGAGCATTTCAATAAATGACATGCTCGATAGAAAATATCCTCCCTTAAAATCACACTTGGCTATGACGTCCACGTTGGATTTTTTGGGGGGATTTTTTCCTCCAGCGGTTTGACAGATAAACTACGCCCTCGCAAAGTTTAAGAGAAGAACAACAGCTTACGGTGGACGGAGAACGCACTTTTACTGCCCGGACTCAAATAAAACACGAGGACTTTGCGGTCCACAGTGCAGTCGGAAAGACAAATATTATTTTCTTTACGAGCGGGAGAAGTCCGGAGACAAGCGGCAAAAGAGAAAAAAATAAAAACTTGAATGATTGAATGGCTGAAGTATTAAAGCTCGTAACTCGGACTGTGGGATCTTGGAGGGAGGTGGGAACCACAGGTGAGTGATGTCAGAGACGGAATTCACCGGGCTACGCACACGTGTAAAAAAAAAAAAAAAGTTACACATTAGACACTGTAAACTTCCCATGGCGGAGCAATTGCCTTGGTAAATCTTTACATTGGGACGCAAATTGCAGCTTAATCAGTTGTTTGAAATGAAAACTCTTAAACCTTCAAATGCAGGCAGTGAAATTCAAAAGAAGGGAAGGGGACATTTTATTGGGATGATTTTTATTTTCGGCCGCCTTTCGATTGCTCTGTTGTCTTTGTCTTGTTTTGTGTGTAAAAACAAAAGAATGGTTTGAGTGTCTTTATGATGTTTTATGGTGCGCTGGGAAGGATTTCTTTTTGTATTTCCATTCTATTTCAGCTCTGTTTCCATTGATACTTTCTTGTTAAATCCACATATTGACGGAACCTGTTTTGGATCTAAGGCTCTTTTTTTTTTTTCTTTTCTTTTTTTTTTTTTCTCTATCCCTCTGCTACTTACACTGTCATGAAGCATTTTCAAAACACCTGTGAGAGGAAAAAAAAAAAAAACCAGCCTCTTGAACTTTGTCATATAAATCTAGTTTCAGGTGTTCAGTAAATGTAAACACAGGGTCCGAAATTGGCACTAAATTGGAATTTAACACTTGTAGTCCGAATCCAGCTTCGGTTTCCTTGAAAAAAATGTTTTTTTTGCCCCTTGACACTCGGGCTGTTTGAACTCAGTATGCTAATGTTAACTTGAATCAGCTCGCCATCATCATAAGGCTCATTATCCGTCTCCCACCTTGTCAAATGATCGCAATCATTGCCCGAGCTCACACCGCCGGTCAGCGTTTCAGGAAGGGCTCGGATTCCAGCCGTGATTTTTCTCACGCGTCCCCTTGGAAGTCGAGGGGGGTGGCGGGGGGCAGCGACTACGGAAGGTCGGAGGGATGGGGCGGCAAGCAGATGAGCCCGCAGGCATCCCAGGTATGCCAGCGCTCTGCAAATGCTGGCTCGGGGGGCGTGGCCAGAGCCTTCCAGATGGGGATCTCACGCAAGTCATTACACAAACGCAAAATGTCGCAGTTTGTCCCACCGCGTCCAAATATGAACTCATCACAACAAAGAAGCTAGGCAGATGTTTGTGACATGATTGAAAGACTGAGCACTTTGCTTGCACATGTGCGCTACTCTCACTTTCCAGCTGGAGCTCTCCTGCTGGGGCCTTCTTCTGGTAGCTATTATGGCTGCATGTGGATGTGTGTCTGGGTGGTCCTGCCCCCCCCCCCCCCTAATAGTTTTATACTGTTGTGCCGCGGCGGTGCCCGAGGGTCGGTGGAGGCGGCGGGGGTTTCGCTGCGGCTCGGTCCAGGAAAGCAGACGACAAGACTAATAAAGCTTCACAGGGCCTCGGCCCATCGCTCTCAGCACTTCCTCCCCGCTGCCCTCTTTGCTCTCTGTTGCCCCCTCTGTCCAACAACCCCCCCCTCACATGTGGTCCAGTCCTAATGGGACCCAGCTGGACTCCCACCTTGTGGACCCCGGCTCCGGCGCTCCTCGCTGTGTTCTCCCTTTCAGTCCTCGACCACAGATGGCAGCGTATTCACCACCGGGGGATGTTTAGCATCCTTTTATTTTTGCCTTCCTCTTCCTCTCTGTTTTCTTCTTACTTCCCAAAGGGCGGTTTGTCTGAACTTCAGGAGTGTGACTGCTTGGGAAATATTCTCTTCCCAGTTAGTCCATTGCGACCACAGCGAGTTGTTCACACATCAGCTGCCTGAATGTGTGCCCCCTCTGTGGTGAGGTAGCGTGGGGAAACATTTGCTCCCCAGACCTCCTCGCCTTCATCTCCCCGGAGTCACACAATCGGCATGTAAACAGGGCCGTGCCAACGGGCCGTCCCCAAACTTTTATGGTACACAAGCAAAGCAAACAAACAAACTGGAGAATTTCATGCTCTCTGAAGGTTCTCACAGTGCTAGAAGAAGACGAAAGCCGGCCAAAGTTATCTCCGTTGCCGCCGCATTGGTCACGAAAATTTCTTTTTCTCTGTGTGCGGCACGTCATGCGAGATCATGTCAATGAGCGAAACACCGGCGACCGCCGCGTATGTCTTTGTGTCCCGACACGTAGCCGCAAACAGCGAGGAAAACAATAGGGAACAGAAAAAAAAAAAAAAAACTGCCCTCGTTGCTCTCTCACACATGGCCGTCATGGGATTTTTACTGTAATCACACTGAAGACAGACAGCCGTGTGCCGCAACATCTTATCATTGTCAGACCATAAGTAGATGTTCACGCTGAAGAATGGTTTGGGCTCCTGCGTGTGGTCCTTCTTGTGGCTCTTGCATATGGTGTCATAATGGTTTCCGTCCATGTCTGAGATGAAAGCGAGCTGGGCGCGGCGACGTTGGCTTGCTGCTCTTGAATACATTTCGGCTGACCAGATCCCGTCCCTGTGATCAAAGCGCGCATCGGGTTAGAAAAGTTGCTCTTCCTCTTTCTCTATTAAACATTGAAGAATAGAAGTCTGGTCAGACTGAGACTTTTGGGAGTGGAGTCGGAGGAGTTCAAAATGTGCTACCAAGAGGAGTTTTGGGTGTTTTGTCCGGATTGAAGCCATGACTCTTGCTTATGTCCACATGGAGCCCTGGAGTGTTTATGTGCGGCAGACGCCCAGGCTAAACAGGAAGGGACAAGAGAGCGTCACTGGGGACTCCGAACGGAGACCCACGTCCACCGGACCTCTCAGCATAGATTAAGTTCACCATCGCTCATTTGAAGCAACATCTCAAATGTGTCCGTCACCCCAAAACACCTGGCAATGACCTCATGCGGGTGGTAAATATCTGTCAGTGCCGAGCCGCGAATGAATTTGCGCACACGCTTGGCAGCGTGTTGCGGAAAGGAGACGGACGCTACGCTGTCCATGCGTGCTGGCTTTGAGGCAAGCTTTTCAGACAGAAAAATAAATAGCGCCAGAGGTAAGCGAGTCTGTTTGAAGTCAGAGAGCTGCCGAGTGGACTTTTGGAGACAGAAACCTGAACGCAGCCTTGTTAAGAAACGGTAATATGTGTTTGTGTGTGGCAGCAATAACACAGTTCCAGAACTCGGCTCCGTGTGTACACACGAGCCAGTGTAACCCGACGCACCCGATGATGTCAGATTAGCATTAAAACCTAAGCTAGCAAACGTGATGTCTACTATTGTTTTTTTTTTTTTTTTCGGGGGGGGGCCCAACAGAAATGTAAACAGCGGAAGGTAGCGGCAGAGGAAGAATCAAAGAGCAGAGACGTTCCATGCGCCCGTATGTTTGTGTGGCGAAGGAGATGACGACATCGGCGGCCGAGCGGGCGATGAGCGAACGGGTTCTGCTCAGTGTGAAGTCGAGTCTGTCACACAAACGTCGGCCCACAAACTCACAATAGAGCACTCAGACTCCGCCGCTGGCAGGGGGACTGAGCGCCGGCCGATGGTGGTCTGCCAAGAGCTGTCAGCTCTGTGGCAGCTTAAATGTTTAAGCACGGCAGCCCGGGAGGCGGAAAAGTCACAATCGCACTTGGCGTCGGATTTCACGTTACACTTAAAAAGCTTTTCCGCTCGGCTTTCATAAAAGAAAAAAGAAAATCCTGATCCGGTGTTCTTTATCGAAAAAATAAAAATGGCTCCACGTGTAGAAAAAAAAAAAAACACGTTTGTAGATTGTGGATTACACAGCAAAGCAACAGGTGCCACTATATAAACCGTAACTGGGAGGTAGCAATTTCGGAAAAGGAGGCAATGCAAAAGTAATTCTAGATTTTGGGGCGAATAAAAAATAAACCCACACACCATTATTAGGCTCAAAAGCAGTTTGCATGCTGATTTAAAAAAAACAAAAAAAAAAAACAGATTCCTACATGAAAAAATAAAATCCCAACAATCATTGACGACCGATCACTTTTACATTCATTGCTTTGCTCTGGTTCACTGGTGCGGCCATGATGACATTTCTCTTCCGCCAAGCGAGGCTCATCGCTTCCCCTTTCTCCCTCCATCAGAGGAGGTGGTCCTCGCTTTTTACCGACGGCCGTCTTTGATCCGCCTCTCTCTTCTCCGCTATGATTCATCCTCCCGCCGCGTACAAAAGCCTCCCCCCCACAGCCGCCCTCTCCACACCCAAAAATGCAGCTGCATTTCAGGGCCAAGCGTCAGGCTGTTGAGGAAGGAAGACCACATAAGAGGAGCAGGGAAGCAAAGAGCGGAGAAGAGCACGCCGTTTTCACTCACCTCCGCCATCCCCGGCAAGACCCCGTCTCTCGCCAGCGCACCTCCGGGGAGGGCCTTATTCAGAGACTCACCTAATGAACACTCCTGCCCTCATTCAGCCCCACAATGGAGTCCTCCACTGCCATTGAGCGCGCTCACAATGGGGAACATCGCTCCAATTAAACCCACGAGACAATGAGCCGGGGTAGGTGAAGGGGGTGGAGGTGTGCGGGTAATATCTGTGCGCATGAGGGGTCGAGCTGGGGGGTCAGCAGGGTAATGAACAGGCCCCAACCGCCGGACCTCTTCGGAGGTCCTCTCGAGTGCCGTTGCCTCTGATGTGCTATTTGGATCAGTAAGAAGCAATTAGGTGCCCATTCCCAGCACATCCCTGATCTTTCTCCTCCCCCAGGCACATGCGTTGTTTGGACGGCGGGCGACCTGGTCGTGCATTTCAAACCCGGAGCGGTGTTAAAAAGGCCTTCGTTTATGTTGACAAAGAGTTTAGCCGCGGCTTTTGGTGACAAAACAAAGTGTCAAACAAAGCCTGCGCTTCATTTTAGGTGGCTTTCAAAAAACTAGACAAAAAATTCATGGACTTAAAACACAAATGTAGCATACGGGGATTTTGGTTTGCTCTCGTGTCTTGTTTTAAAATGCCTGCCCTCTGCAGAAAGGTCACACATCTGCAAAAGGTCTAAACACATTTGTCATAACCACCAGTGATGGGCGAAAGAAAAACAAAAACACAGCGGCTGGGAAATTCTACGTATGCCTCGCGCACCGAGACGCAGAGCTTCCATAATTCCGTATGTCTTATTATTGACGCTTTGGCTGAAAATATAAAAGTCCGCCGAGACATGACATTTGACAGATAGCAAAGCCAACAAAGGGCAGGACAAAGGCCGGATCTGTTCCATGATAATGCCGCTCGCTCTCATGAATACGGCAGCGTTGGCGGCGATGACCGAAAAGGCGTTAGTGGGTCGGCATATCTATCCGGCTTTGTTTGTATGTCGCGCCCTCAAGACTTCCATCGGCAATGTATGCGTGTCCTCACGTGTCAGCTTACGCTGTTGAGGCATTTCTGTGTCTCTATCTGCATGCGCTGGCTCCCGCCGGGGCTGAAAAGTCAATCAACAAGTCTGTCAGGGGAGCCCGACACGCTCTATGCGCAGGGATCAATGGCCCTCGCTCCCCCCCCTCCCCTCCCGGGACCCTCGCTTAGCCGGTGGGGGAATCTCGAGCCACGCCAAGCTGGTTAAATCCCTCGTACTGCATTGACAGCTGACTGGAGGGTGCAGCTTTTTGTGTCTTGTGTGTCTTTGAGTGTGGTCTTTATTCATGCTTCGTTGCTGCATTTGCTAGATGGCAGCCATTTTGGCTCTTGTAATTAAACACTGTTTAAATCTTAATTGATCGTGACTCGTAGACCAACTTGATGGTGTAATTTGTATTTTTTTTCAGTTCATTTACAATAAATCAAACATTTCGTGAGATAAATGAATCTAATTTAAAGTGACATTGCAAAGAAAAAATTGGCTAAATTATTGCAACAAATATGACTTCTTTTATTATTTTATTTTAGATTATTTTCGTATTTTTTTTAAAAAACTACAAACAAACTATTTTATTTTGACAAAATATAAAAAAAATCTCAAAATTGTAATGGCTCGTGTTACAACTTTAGCAGCTCCACCTTCATTCTCTTGTGGAATTTTTTTGTAATTTATTTTTTTGAAGGAGCCTCTTGCTTTAAGTGGGAATCCATCTGCCCTGAATTTACTCTCTGAGTGACCTCGCAACCCTGACCTGTCAGTGCGGCGTTCCTTTCTACACTGAAGGCCATATTGTTGTCAACCCAAAAAGGACATAAATACCGGCTAATATTCCAAGTCTCATTGGAGTGGAACCAAGAGTTGCCGTAAATCAAACGGCGAGCATACGAAGAGTCCCACCACTGTGCCGCTGCCGCTGCTGCCTGTGTGAGCTCTCTATTAGTGGAGGCGAGTGTGTTTTTCTTTGACTGACCCAGCGCGGCGCTCTCCACTCACCGTGGGAGGGTGGGCTTTGCTCTCTCTTTCTCACTATCCAATCCACACTGGCCAGTCCTCTTCCTCAGACCTCCATCTCTCTTCCTCTCTGGTTCCTGTGGCCTCCCGGGCCTTCCTTTAGCTGTCAAGACTGCAAAGGGACTGCCATGACGGTGAAGGGTGGGGGGGCTGGTTGTTTGGAGGTGTACGGTGGGTATCGTGTTCGCTCTCTCTTTCCTACTACAGATTTATGGGGGCTCAGGCCTTCTCTAAATATTTGCCTTTCCCCCCGTACTATGGGAGATTGATGGCCTTTGATGTTGAGGGGAGGGGGCACGGTGGAGGTGATTCGGGTTAGAGAATATATGGATAGGTGAAGGCCTAGTGTAGGGCAACTCGGGTGGGGTTTACCGGTGCTGTGTAAAGTTGCAAAAAAACTTTCATGACGATCCCAGCTAAACAATTTCGTGGCTTCTTTTATTTTTTGAATATTTAATGTAATCTATAATATATTTGATTCATTAATCTGTTCACAGGATTTGACAAAAGGGACATTTTTCAAGAGGAAATGCAATCTGTCAAGAAAAATAGTGACCTTTTCGTGTATTATTTATGTTATTTTTTTAATATTATTCTTGCATTTTTATATTTTTCATAATTGATTGTTATTCCAAATGATTAGACAGCATCTAACCACTAAAAATGACTTGCTGGAAATTTTGTTTTTGTTCATGTGAGTTACATTTTCTGAACTGTTCTTGGTCCAACACGGCCAGAACAAACTACATATCCCCTGCCAAGTAAGCTCGCCCAGCTGCGTACGTCGAGCGAAATTCTGGCAGGAGTTTTGCCAAATACCTGTTCTGCAGGGGATTTTGCCGGATAAACCTGAGCTGGGCTGCTAATAATAATTCTGTACCGAGTCAATCAAAAGTTAGAAAAACATCTGTTAGAAAGCTACCTCTTAATCTCTCCCAATCTCCTTTTGTAAATAATGGCTCTTGTATTCCCATATCTATTTCTTCATCCAGCAGAGGTTGCATCATCAAGTCTAGGAGTGTGTCTATACGTGAGTGTTTTGATTGCACTCCTCCCTTTTGAAGTTAATACAACAACAAAAAACAATTTAGCATCAAATTAAATGATGCAACGTGGCACGCATCTTCCAAAAGCAGCTCGTCCACCTTCTCTAGCCTCTTCGTCTCCTTTTCCACTCTTAGCTCAGTGTCAGAGAGTAAGTACTGGGGGCCCAACCTCAGCCACCCTACTGAGCGGAGCACTAAAGTGCCAGCCTGCATTTTGACTCGTGTATTTATATGCATAATAAAATGTGGCAAATGCTTGCATGGAAATGTGCAAGTGCACATGGAAAGTATGGAAGCATTTGTGGGAAGCAAGGAGGTCAATCCTATTTGTATTGTAGGTTTTTCCTTTATCGGTACTTGAGCATTTATTCATCTGATGGTATTTGACTTTTACTTCTATAAAAACTGACATCGGTACTTTCCAGTTCTTCCTTTGTCAAAACAGGCATAATCATGACCCATTGACTTTTATAAAAAAAAAAGTTTTTGGAGGCTAAAATGATTTGTGGCGAGTGTGTTGCGCTAGCCTCAAATCCATGAGAACTTCTGATGTTTATTTAATCTGACAAAACACATAAAGCATTATTATCTAATTTTGCATTGTTTTTGTCAGTCAGTTCATAACACTGGTAAAGGTTTGGGTTCAGGAAGTTTTGATAGCCTAAAAGCTTGAGCCAATGCTAGCTAGCACTTAGCTTGTCAACAGCAGACATGCTACATGTAATGGTAAGTTTCATTGCTTTTGCTACCACCCAATAGCATTTAATTTATGTGAAAAACTAATTTTTACCTTTCCTTTTGTCCTTGAGTACATTTGAGTCTGTACTATTTGATGATATTGTACCATTAGCTAAAAGAGTTGTATCAGTGCTACAATTGCCAAAGTTATTTTTCCATCCAAATATCGGCACTCCTAAATAGAGATTATGATCGCTTTTGCCACCTCTGCCCTTTGCCACGTACCTTACACACACACACACACACACACACAAACACACACAGTCCATCCCTGGTTCCCATTTGCCTGCCTCCTCCCCAGACAGCCATTGCTCCAAAGCAGCACCACTTTAGTGTCACACAAGGCAAAAAGATAGGAGCAAGAAAGGTCACTCGGGTGACAAACGGTCAAATTTGCAGGAAACTCCCAAGAACATTCTTCCTCAAATTATGCTATTAGCTGCTCGCGGTGGGGGGAACAGAGAGTGAGAGCAAGATGGCGGAAGAGGGAAACAAAAACAGGCACGGCATGAATGTGTTGGGGTGGAAGGAGGGGTCTCGTCTTAAAACAACAGAAAAAGAAAGAGAAAGGAACTTTGTAGCCATTTGGCCTCTTGCTCTTGAGCGGAATGCGGTTTGGTGGCATTTACATGTTCATAGTGATTTATTGGAGTTGGCACCCCCCGACTCCCCTTGTGTTCCAGTGCAGTCCTTTCCAAGCCAGAAAAAGGCCCTAAGCCCAAGGAGACAGTAAGCCTGAAGTATTCTCCTTCTCCTCCTGCACCTGTTCCTCATGCTGGGGAAAGGACAGCCGCAAGCCTCGCTGACAGTGTGAGAGTGTCAATCTGATAATGTTTTTTTTTTTTTTGTGCACAGACTACACAAACCAGAAGGATTTTTTTTTTTTTTTCCAGTGTTTACCAAATAAGGAGGTTATTTGACAGTCGTTTTCTGGTAGGCTACATCAGCTATTTGGTAAACTGAATAACAGTATCAAACTTATCACTGTCGTCGGGCAGAATTCTCATACCGCCAAAATCTAACTCCTAAAATGGGGGGTGGAATATAGATATAGATCTCTGTAATTCAATGTGTCGATCTGTCGATCTATTTATATAGGCAAGCGAAGCGATTCCATGTTCCGTTCCTATTGTAACACTTTCCCTCCTTTTGCTTCAAGTATAAACCTCGTCCTCTTAACCCAGCCATTATTCGAGGAACTGCCGTACGTAAAAAAAATGTCAGCTCTAAACGCCGGTTGCCCTCTGCCAGCTTTCCCAGATGGGCTATGACTTTACTCGGAAATGATTGCAGCGGGAATAAGTCCAGTTATTAAATAATAAGCCCTCTACTTGAGCGAAGAGCCTCCGCACTCTGTCATTTGAGGTAGGGCTTTGCTAACTATAGCCGCCGACGGCTGGAAGAAAATCCCGTGACGGCGACACAAGAAAGGACTCGAGCGTACGTAACGGCTGCTGGAAACTTGCTGTTTCTCACTCATCCGTGAGAGGGAGAGACAAAGTTATTTCTGTTGTGCCAGAAAACGTATTGTACCATGAGTGTGTGTGTGTGTGCGCCTCGACAGCGGTTGGTACGTATATACAGGAAACCACAGAAAGCTAACATTTACTCCCATAAAAAGAGAGCAAGTTTCGCTCCACCTGCCTCGAAAATCACAAAGCACGGCGCTCAGAGGAAAATAACCAGTGATTTCTACGTCCACCGCTATCTTTATAAACTGTCTGACCCCTTGTGTGTGTCTGTGTGTGTGTGTGTGTGTGTAAGAGAGAGATTAGACACTGAGTCAGAGTAAGACTGTAGGTGATTGGTCAGGAAGTGGTCACGTTATTATCTTTAATTGAGGCGTAATTGTAGCCCTGAGTGTGCCGTACTGTACCCGCTAGTGTGTGTGTGTGTGTATCTTTCGACGTGTCTGTGTTTTTGTTTAGGTGGGGAGGGGGTCACATTAAGAGTTTGAGCTTGCTTTGATTAAAAACAAAACCGAGACGACGCTCGGTTTTAGTGGGCAGCGGTTTGGATGGCGGGTGTGCGTTATCTTTTGGTGGCTTATTATTATTGGTTGCTAACAAATTTCGGTTGAGACACGACCAGCCTGAATGAGTTACTTTCTTGGCCAAATATAAAAGTTGCCGTGTATTATTGATATATTTTCCCTTTTCGAAATACAATACAACCCTATTTTGGCCAGTTTTTTTTTTCTTTGTTTCCATCCATTTTTAAATTCTCACTGGTACAGTCAGCATTTTTTTTACTTGAAGAAACCCTATTAAACTATAAATCTGAGCTTTATTGTCGGCTCCAAGAATTTTTTTCTGAGCAAGTGAATGTGTAAACATTCCAGAGAGAAAGGATGCACACTCTGCTCAGTGAACCTCAAACAATACGTCAACAACAATTCCAAGTTGAGGGCCTCCAACTGAGACAATGGCTTCCTTCCTCGGGGGTGGTTTTCAAACTTTTTACATCAAACTTTGCTTTGTATACAATAGCGTAGCATGTCAAAATGATCCAAGTCCGAGGTTTATTTTGACTTAAGACATCACACATAGTTTTCTACCAATTTTATACATGAGCTCATTAATAGCATTACCTCTGGAGTGATTTCTCTCCTCTCTCATGCTCCCCCCCCCCTCCCACTCTAAAGTGGCAAGGAGTAGCTCACCTCCCTTATTTCTTTGTGCTTGCTTCGACCCCCGGCCCTCTACTCGCTGTGGATATCTGATGTGTTCTCAACCACTCTGAGCATGGATCTAATTGAGGGCAATCATTCAGGTAAAAAGCCCTCGACAATGATGCTGCCTCCATCATGTGTGTGTGTACGTACATGTTTTCACCTACTTGTGTGTGTGCTACAAGATGTTTGGGGTGCTTTTCTTTCCTCGTTGCTGCCCAACCCCACCACCTCTCCTCCTTTCTAAAATGTTGTACTGACCCCGTCTACCTTAATATTGCCCCAGCAATCCTTTTGTGCCGCAGAGAAGAGGCACTGAGAGAGAGAGAGAGAATGTGACATGGAGAGAACCGGAGAGGCAGGTCTGCTCCTGTTGTTGACTAGCGCCATTGTTTTGGACCTCTGGGGAGCACCTCCTTAACACTAGGAGGCTCCAAGTGCTCCACTTTTCACTCCTTTTAGCCCCACCCAACCCTGGTCTGACCCCCGCACTAGCGAGCCCCATCCCCTTAGAACCTGAAAATGTCGCAGGTTAAAAAATAGGAAATTTTTTTTTATTGATGTTGTGGTGGGCGTCTCACAACCAGCGCTCACCTTGTATATTCATGAATACAATAAGTTTCAGGTTATTATTTTATATGTAGAAAATTTAAACTGTTATTTAAGCTTTTAAGATTTTTTTTTTTAAATAGTACAAATTAAAATAAAGGAAAAGTATGTAGAACATTACAACATTTAAAACTTTATAAAAATAAAAAATATGCCAAAATATTTAATTATGAAATTTGTAAAATCTTATTTTTTACAGTTTTCAGTTTTACAGACCCTAGTGGTCCGTTTTGTGCTGGAGTTAAGTGCGCTCTTAAGTTGACTACTGGTACTGTACATTAAAGAGAGCTGGCTCAAGCTATGGGTCCACACCCTCATCTAATTTGTTTTCTTTTTGTACACATTTACAGGAATCTAAAACCTTCGGGGAATCCCAAATTATGTGTGGAATTGCCAAAGTACGGCAAACTGACCAAAACAAATCAGAAAAATTATTTGCGAGATGGGGAAAAACGTCATCATCTGAAAGGTAAGTGACTTTATGATGTCTTTACACGCCTTCACATGTTGTCGTCTCCCGGATGGGCGTAAGCGTCCTGGGAAAAGCTTCCACATTTCTGCTCATCATCACATTAACACATTTTATTGCTGATCTGGGCCCCGAAGCACAATTCAATTTGGTTGTCCAGACTAGTGTTGAGTGATCCGTTTTGCGCCACTTTGATCCTCACGGCGTCCATGTCCACTTCTTCACTTTAGCCCCTCCCCTTTGACGCTTCCTCCCGATGTTTAGTGTCTCTCTGAGGTATTGCGGCATTCGCCGCAGCGCTCTGCTCACCCACAACTCTTGCTACTTTTGACGTGGCTGGGAGTTCAGAGGTCACCCGCTGACCCTGAGTCCTCTAACTCTGCCTTCCCGTTCGTCGCTCCATCGGCCCGGCTTTTTCAGGGACTGTAAAGTTGCTCCCAGATGACTACTGTTCACTTGATTTTTATGTGTTTGTCCGCAAGGGCAGAAAATGGGAAATGAAAAGGTGGAATGCACAGCGGCTGGAGGAAAAGCACCACTTTGGGACTTTAATATACTATCGGCAAATACAGACTTTTAGAAACTTTTTATAGCTAAAGGCCAACTGATATGGATTTTAAGAGGTCACATTTTTGGCAGAAAATAATTCAATAACAGACGAATAAAAAATTGGCCCCTGAATGCTTGCAACAATAAAGACATGAATGACAGCCGGAATATATAATTTTATATACATTTTAGAATACTTTGTGCTTTTGTACAAGAGAGAGAAAAATCTGACATTTTTCCCAGATTTTTATTTTAGTGGGTGAGTAATGGTAATGTTTAAATGTCATTATCTTACGTTTCAATGTGTTCTATCCATTTAGATATTTCTCAATATATGGCAACGGCAATTATTGCATCGAATCTCACGATCTTATCCCACGCACGAGTGGAGAGTTGTTGTGACGAGTCGGTTTGCATCACTTTTTGTTGTGTTGAGAACACGCCGGGGTCTGTTTTCGCAATCTGACCCCTCTTCACAATCAATTACAGTCACCAGCTCACTCCACTTGCCGCCTGGGCTCTCGGCAGCATCCAGCACACTAGCAGGCCAAACATTAGCATAAGTAAAACCTCTACTGACAGCTCCCTCCCTCTATATTTCTCTCTCTTCTCATAATACCCCTTTCTAGGCCTCCCTCTTTCGCAATCTCTCCCTTGTTCTTTGTCAATATCGGACTCTCCATCATCCCCTTCCCGCTGTCCCTCTGGCAGGGAAAACGTTATTGTCACGGCGAGAGGGATGACAATAATGAAGCGGCCGCAAATCACACTGATTGTCGGTGGCGGGTCCGCCGGACGGCGAGAGGGCTAATGTAATTGTGCGAGCCCTTGTCGCTGTTGATACGGGCTCTTCAAAAGGTGGGGTGATTTAGCTAAAAGCTATCTCCGGGCCAAGTAATTAGCCACGGCATTAGCGCGGGGGCGCCACACGGCGCAAAGGTTTCATCACGCCACTCTGGGTGTTAGTCAAAGCGTTAAAAGGGAACGCGGCGTTCCGGGGGCAATTTGGACGGCTCTTTGGACCGGGCGTCTTTTCTGCGGCGCATCACCGGCCGATTGCTCGTTTCGCCCAACTGACACGGGCCATCCAAGATGGAATTGAGGTAGCGCAACACACTTGACTTTGCCAAAGCATCCAATGTTCCCCCATCTCCCGCTGTGACTCGGTGCTCCCCCATTAAATCAATTAGAGCCATCCGACACTCAGCTGACAACAGACGGGGGCAGACGAGAGGCAGGCACTGTGCCCTCCCTGTACTTCAGTGGCATTCTAACCTAACGCCCATGGGAATTGGGGTTGGAGAGTGCTGGATTGTTGGCCCGTACTCACTTTTGGAAAGATGCCTTTCCCTGAGTGTCGTTTACATTGGAGGATTTAAAATGAATAACAAATTTGTACGCAATAGAAGCATTGGGTAGTTGTATGTCTATGGCAGAGATGGACTGACCATCTGTTGTGAAGGGCAGCTGGTCACACATTATTTATTTATTCCCCCCCTCCATCATTTTACCACATGATATTTATTTCCAAATATCTAGTCAACTTCATCCACTATTGTGGACGATTCTGGCTGCTAAGATATTAATCATTAGAGCGTCCACGTTTGCGGCTACCTCGGTTGTCATCGGCCAGTTAAAAAGTCGATGGCGGCAAATTAAGTCTGACTTAGTGTTTTTGTTGTAGCTTGGAGCGGCGATTGTTTCAAGGACTGTGGAGGTTGAAGTTAAGGCCAAGTAGAAAGCACTAAAAATTCCGCCTGAAAAAGCATCTCTCGTTCCTTCCTCTGCTCTCCAACACCCCCCCCCCCCCGTCCCCTTTCTCACCCTGCTCACCCCTGTCTTTATGGGGACACCAGACTCCCCGGCAGTTTGTTTTAAATTTGACCATGCAGATGTTTCTACGGGTGACTGACTTTTATCGTCTAGAAAAGATTATATCAGCTTTCCTCGAGATTGTGTTACTGTATTCAAAAAATGACTGAAGTGGGGGGGAGGCTGGCGTACATTTCGGAGCTCGCCGTACCAATTAAGGTATCTTAAGGCATCACCATTTTAAAATTTCCACCTTTTGTCTTCATTTCTGAATGAGTCCAAAACATTTAGCCCCATCCAATCCATAAATCTTCTCTGTCGACTTTGTCCGTAAGTAAAAGTTGCCATGGTCAGAAATTTTTTTGGGTATCCTGACACCGAATGCCCTCCATTGTGGTCTTTTGTTTCCCGCAATGCTTCTTCTCTATTGTTGCATCGGCATGATGTGATGCTATTTCAACGATCGCCATCCACCCAACGCATTCCGCGTATGGAAACATAAGCCAGACCGGGATTTAAACCGCTCGGCCATGGAAACACAAAGGCAAGACGGGCATAAAATACAAGCACGCCTATCGTTTATCTGTTATCTCATGTCAGACGGCCTGCTTCCGTTTCGGCGTCGTGATGAATCCATTAGGCCTTTCATCCGCCCGCTCGCAACGGCCAAAGCCCATCAACAGCAACTTCTAATGTTTCCTTATGAACATACACGGAATAACTATATTTGAAAGATTAAAGAGATGGAAGGCGGCCATCGGGTCTGGCTCGTACTGCGGATCCGAATGATTTTAATCAGACGTGAAAAGAGGGTGACGTCGAGCCTTTTTTCTTCCCGCATAATTTTGGCTCGATTTGTTTCGAGAAGGGATTCCTGAATGTGTTCGTGAAACCTCGAGCTTCTGTTACACCCAAGTTTTTAAATAAGTGCGCTATCCAAATAGCCGCTTGGACTCGGACACCCGGACCGAGTCCATGGCACAGGTGTTGATTTTACTCCCTTTTATTTCGTCAGGTGGCTATGCTATATTTTATTTCGGGCAACCGCTTGACGAAATAAAATGGACTACATTCAACATAAAAGTTTTTCAGTGTAAAAATAAGTGAATGACATAATAAAATGAAAATAGTAAGAAAAAATGCAAATGTAATTGCAAATTTTAAGACTGGCTTGGAGGAGCAACTTTGACATTTGAAATTGTGGATGATTTTCAGTGCTCCTTTTAAAGTATATTGAATGGCTGTTTAGATTTTCTGATGAGTCAAAGCAGTCTTTTTTTTTTTTTTTCCCCCTTTAGCTAAAATAGTCTTCACCGTAGAGCAAATGAAACAGTTCCTCGGAACAACGGTACTATTTCATTGGCAAGCCGGCAGGAACGGCAGCGCCGGCTGGGGCTAATTACAGTTGAGCCTAAATGTCCCTCAGTTCCAATTTTCGTTCTGGCACATGTAGCACCATCAAAACAGCTCATGACTTTGGCCCTCCACTTACTTGCATTATGAGAGGAAATTGGGCTTAGCGCTGGCAAATTTCCTGCTGCTTCGGCCGGCTGCCGCTGAGGAAATACGCTGGAAATGTTAGGACAGTGACTGCGTTGCGTGTGTGTGTGTGTCCGCGTTGACTGACGGCTCGCCTCCAGGCATTCGGGTTACTTTGGTGAAGGCTTCGTTGGACATCAGAGGAGACTTTAAACACCCGTTTACCTTTCCTGGAAAAAAAAAAGCTTAAAAGGATATTACAGCATACATCATGAGGTCAGAAAGCCACAAGACTGAATTGGATTTTCATATTTTAATTGGTCAGGTTTACTTGATGTTAAGGGATGAATATTAATAGACACAATTAGTCCAGCCCATGATTAGATTCATTTGTATTGAATTGATTTAAAATTATAATGTACAGATGGAACTAATGAAGTATCTCGGTGATGCAGCAAGACAACATAAGGATGAGAAGGTGGAGGAAAAAAAAAAAGCTTGAAGTCGTCCCTGCTTTTCCGCCATTGTTTGGCAAGTTGAGATCGGTACTTTGTAGTCATGTCACATGCAGAACCCGACGTGATTGTCTCCCGATAGATGAAAGGGGGCATCTCTGCCCTGAACTTTGAGTGGCTCCCATCTTTTTATCGCGTTCTCTCGGCCCCTCCAGGCTACTCAGAGATGAGGAAGATGGCAGGCGGGGGAGACAAAGAGCCTGCACCTCCGCCGCCTCGCCTTCCCTTTGTAGCGCTCTCGCCGTCGCTGTTAGGCGCAAATGATTATGCCCTGCCGACTGGCAACCAAGTGACGCTATTTGTCGGTAATAGCACGGTAATCAGCGTCAATCTGCGCCGGGGTCTAAATATTGTTCACACCGTGTGCCCCTTTGACTGCGTTTTACATACGCTTATCATACAATATGATTCACGTGTTGCTGCCGTCTTCTCTGGTCTGATCTTGTTTATACATTGACTCCCAAGTATGATAGGCTGCTCTGTACATGTATACGTTGGCCCCACATAAACATCCTCTCGATGCTATATTCTCGCTCTCCTCCGAATAAACTGTTGATCGTATAGCACTTGCCGCATTAGTTTGACTGCCGAGCAGTTGCCGAGAGCATCGGAGGAGAGTAGCACGAATTGAATTGAATCTCCAAAGTCATCCATTATTTGTAGCGCTCATTCTTATTAGCGGCACGGGCGCAGGGGGAAGGAGGGTGGAGTGTAAAGACAAAAAAAAAAAACATTAAAGTTCACACTTAAGGACAGTAAAGAAATATGAAGCAGATATGCGAACCTACGCTAAATGTAACTGTTGGGCTAATTATGCTAACTCGGCTAACTAGTCTACTAATGTGATGAATGTTAAGTCAAAGTTGATTAATTGATGACATCGTTGATGTTTATTCGCCGCTGTACAACAGTCCCTGACCTTACCGACATGAAAACAAGTAAAAGCTAACTACTCTTGTAGTTGTTATAAGCTAATAGGCTAGCCTAACAGGCTAAGATAAGATATTCTTTTATTTATTCCATTCGGGAATTCCGGTTGCTTCATTATTTCTTGCGGAAGCGTGGAACTGCAAATGTCGAGTAAACATTTCAACTGGATTGTGTACCGGGGTAAACATCGTGGGGTTATGGGAAAAAAAAATTAGCCTTCGCTTTAGCCTCCGTGTGAACAACTTTACAAAAGACGTTTGAATGACTTTCCCAGAAAAATGAACCAAACTCCCAGGTTTTAAACACATTAAACGCAGTGAGTTTCCCTGAAGTGTTTCAGCCATTTTTTAATGTATGGAAATGTATGACACAGATGAAGTGCAATTGTAAAGAGGGACTTTCACCATTAAAATCTTTCAAGTGTTTGTTGCGGCAGGGGGCAGCTCGAGCAAGGGCCGTAATCACCGCAGGTTCACCTCGCTGATGACGGGGAGGGAATTAATTTAGCGCGGGGAAAAACAAATTACAGCTCCACTCGGCAGCGCGCCCTGTCACACAATAGCATATATAAATATTTGATCACGGGTGATCCAGGTTAGCAGAGGTTTAGTACATCTCCATTTACACAAGGGCCCGCTCTCCACCCCGCGGCCTCCGCGCCCCTCTCGCTCGTCCTCCTGATGAGTGTCCTCTCCTTCACCTCCCCGTCTTCCTCCTCGCATCGTGGATTTCTCCTCCGCGTGAACTCCCACTGTCTCTCTTCAAGCGACTCATTCAGCTGTTAACTACACTGGTGAGAGGAAGAAAAAAAACATTTTCCTCAGTGTCTTAATCCGCCCTGACGCTGACGTATCACTTGTTGAGAGACAGCGTCGAGCACACCGTGAAAAACGGGATTCAGCTGAAAATGTCACGCTGATTTATGAACTGATGTGTAAATCAAGTTTTGGCCGGGGGAGTGGATGTCAGTGCACCCAACCGACTTGGTTTTCCTATCCGTAGTAAAGATCCTGTTGGATATTTTGAATTGCAATAAATTAGCTGAGGAGAAAATAGGGCCTTTGTTATTTTAGCTTCCTCTTTCACTTGCTCCCCAGCTCCACCGTAAAAACAAGCCTGTGTGATACTATATAATAAGGAATAATACTGTTAAAAAAAAGAAAAGGTGCTTGTAAAGAAATACTTTTACGTATAGGTCCCCTGGACATGCCGTGTGTGGCCCGCACGTTGGATAGCTGAAGTATTCACCTGAGCAATGTTGTGTTTATTTTGAATGTCATCTATCTGTGTGTGTGTGTGCGCCACTTGACGGACACATGTGCCTCTCACCTCGTTCTGGCGTTCGCAGGTACAGACTGACAGTGTTTGCACGGGAGGGGAAATTTCAACAGGGTGGCTTATTTCCAACACAGCTTCTCTTTCAAATTGGAAACCTTAGATTCAAAGTGAACTCCAGGAGAACCTTTATACCCCGCCGCATTGTTTCTGTCGAGCCTGTGATGCTTTCGGTTTGCAGCGGAACCCCCAAATTGTTGTGCGGCTGTTGCATGATTTCATCTTTTTAAGCCTGACTTACTTTCAAATCAAGTCAAAAGTGAACTTCCTCTATCGGGCCTGCTCTCTTTTAATCTAAACAGGATACATTTCTTAATATGCAACAGTTTGGCTAGGAACATTCGGCAATTTTTTGATTCCGACGTAAAACAAAATATGTATAAATAAAAATAAAATATAAAATAAATATACATAATATAAAAATATATTAAAAAAAACACTTTTTACCAGATTTTGCTAAATACCTTTCGAATAATAAAAAAGCTTTTTAAAGTTTTTTTTTTAATTAAATCAAACAATCCCTACGAATAGAATGACCGAGAATTGATTCAACGTCTCCCGCTGTAAAGTCAGCTGCAATTGGCGCCATCTTAAGTACGACCCAAATGAGCATAAGCACTATACGGCACGGATGGATAGAAATGAGGATCCAATGACATATTGTTACATATTACTCAGAAGTGATCCTGCAATTGTACAATTAGCAGTTGGCAAAAAAACACGGAGGCAATTAGCTATGCGGCCAAGCGCAGTGATGAGCATAATAGGCATGCGAGGCCCACGCTGACAGCCAACAGCGGCCGCGCGTGCCGCGGCTCGGCTGCGATGAGGCTCGTGCTCTAATGAGAGGGATTTAATAGATTTACAGCGGCGGTGCAGTCCTGAGCACCCGCAGGCTCCTGGCATGCTCGGAACATCTGTAATAACTGCCGAGCTGACTCCATGTTAAGTAGAAAGGTCTGCTCGACGAGAACAGGTCGCAACCTTGACGTCGCGCTCTGTAGAACCCAAATAGAGACGTCTCAAATGAGAATTATCACTCGATTTGTTGTTTTATGAATTTATAATTTGCAGATTGTGTGTCTATATTTTTGTATAACCGATTTGCTGACCTTGTGGAATAGGACTTTGCTTGTCTTTAATTGCTACAATGGAATCCTAATACAAGGGAATATTTTGTTTTTGAGCTCTGAAGGCAAATAAATAAATAAATAAATAAATAAATAAATAAATAAATAAATGGCAATGATTAAATAACAATAAATAAAATTAAATAAAAAATAAAATAAAAAAGCTTTTCAGGCCAGGCTACTTAGTAGCAGCTGTCCCCGGGTCACACGTTGGCCCCAACTGTGCCGATCAATAGGCCAGGTCTGCTAATTTCTTGTTAATATGTTCATTGATCAAGTCTCCTCTGGGAGCATAGTGGCAAATGGCACTAGGCCAACTCAAATCCCCGTGCATCGTCACATCATAAAGTGAAATGACCCCGTCTTCAAGACGTCAATAATTGAGGGAATATATTAAGGCTTTAATACCTTGTCATGGTTAATAGTGAAATAATTATAGACATTTCCCTTTACAAACGGATTTTATTTCATTGGGAAAAACAAGGGTAATGTATTTGACCCAAATAGAAATACTGCTATTGGCTGAAAAATGCAGCCATTCGCAGTGCTCATTCTGAATTATGACACAAAATGCCACCAAGGCGGTGCCTAAATAGGAAAGTAGTACAGAGCTAAGTTTAGCCTGGGTTGTTAGTGAACGTTACCGAGAGCCTTTGTCACGTGTGCTAATGATTTTTCGTACGAGACCATGTTAGCAGTTTCACTCAATGATTTATTAGCCACTAATTTACAAGCATGTACTAGCTGTTCATTTACATTTTAAATTTAGACAATCTATTATTAATGATTCTTGATTAAGAAAAATTTCCATCTGCCCTTTTCCACACCTAATCTCTAATTCGATAAATTGTTAATCGTTTCCCAGTGAATAACAAACCTCCAGTTCTATCCCATCTGTCCCACATATCCGGAACCTCATCTGATTGTGATCAATTACATCCGATAGGAAACTGCGGTTGGCAAAACCGAGAGCGCGTATCAAGTTCACTCGATCCATTTTCCCCTCGCTGGCTGCTTTCCTCGCAGACTCGGCGAGAATTTGAGGACAAAAGCAACATTTAGTGTCCGCTTGTTTATTCCTCTGCTCGCTCTGTATTTATTCACTCCTGTCACTCATCTTAGCCCGCCCCCCCCCACACTCTTTTTCGCCGGCGGCTTCTCCCTCTCGCACGGCCGCTGCCCAACGGCGCTGCAGCACCGAGCTCGAGAAAAGATCTGGGTGACCATCTGCAAGCGATTATGGCGGCGCTGCAGCCACCCAGAAACTCAGTGACGGATGGGGATCTTGTATTTATAGCTGGGGTAATTGGCAACACTCAGACACACATAACACACACTCACAATAAATAGACACTCCAAAGAACACACTGGAGGCACAGTTTGTGTTTGGACGTCACGGAGACGGGCCTCACAGGAAGTAGGAAAAGGTGCACCGGCGAGGCGGCATGCGTGTGAATCAAAGAGGGCTGGCATGGAAAGACAAGCAAAGGTGGAGGCGTCTTTTGCGTCATTTATTTGCACAAACTTGTTACGATACGTGCGTTTTGCATTTTATGACGCGACCTGTCCGCAGTTTTTTAAATACTTTGATTTGCGAGCAAAAATTGTGATGGAAATGCCTTTACTTGTGCTAGCTTAATGCTAATGGCTTCTGAATAGAATTAGCATGTTTTTACCCCTTCTGATACGTCAACATAAACAAAATACACAGCTTACTTGTGCTAGCTTAATGCTAATAGCTACTGAATAGCATTACCCCTTCCAGCACTGATACGTCAACATAAACAAAATACACAGCTAGCTAATAACTTACATATATTCTTTATCCTCTGAGTAGAACGACCATCAGTGCGAGTTACTGAGACATCTTCAATCAAAGTTGATGTTCACAGGCCATACTTGAAGCCATCACCGCGTTGAACATGGCCGCCTGTCTCGGGCCGTCGGCACGTCATCAAACCTACATGCGAAACACATCTGCCTCTTGTTAGGTGCCATAAATGGCTGCCATGTGCCGCGCTGATAAATAGTCCAGTCTATTTATTGGAGCGCAACAAATTGGCTACAAACGCGGCGACAAGGAATCGAAACGCCATAAATACCACCGACGGTGGCGGTGTTGAAATGTTGACATGTGCGACAGGTATTTTACAAGGCGTTTGCTCCTTTCCCCCCTTTTTTTTTATGTGCATTTCTTTTCGGGCGCTTTCTTCTTTGACGCTTGTTAAAAAGACGGCGGTACAATGGCACTCGGGCGCTGAAACGGGGTTCGGGGCCCTGAAGTGGCGAGCCGCCACTTGAGAAGGATAAAGAGACCCGCTCGCAGGCTGGCACTCGTAAGCTGGAATTCCTGAATGGATTGGCAACGGGCGAGTCCTAAACCCCCGTGTAATTACATATTTGGACTTTATCAGGGTTTATACGAAAATGCGCAAGTTTCCCTACCCTGGTGGTCCTTAAACACATCCATATGTCTCGCATGTTTCCATTTCTGCGCCTCCCCTCTCTCCCTCCCTTCCGTCTCTCGCGCTCTCTCTCTCTCCCCTCTCCAGCTTCCTCCTCGTTTTGCTCCGTGACAAATGTTTGCAGAACAATGTGGCCCTTCGCGCCGCCGTTTTCTGCGTTTTTGTTCCGTTATACTCGCCGGCTGTTGGTTTGTGAGCAAACAGAGGAAGTCGAAACCTGTTCGGGTCACACTGACTGCAACACACACGCACACACACAATCTGGGGAGGCCTTCTCGCGTGTGGGCTCTCTCTCTCTCTCTCTCTCTCTCTCTGTCTCTCACTCATTCTCCCCGCTTGAGAAAAATGATCTGTTTTAAAACACGTGCTAAATATTACCATATTTACATTTTCTTGTTTCAAAAAGGCAGCACAGGAGAGGCGTGTGTTGTCGATTTTTCTTAACCGCCCCCCCTCTTCTCGCTAACTTTTTTTTTTTCTTCTTCCCCTAAGTGGGAAGGTCTCTGTCCGAGGTTAGGCCCCGTTTGAAACTTTAAACCTTTTTCATGCTTATTTGTTTTATGATTCTGCAGGACACCGTGTTTACACTGAGAGTGCAACATCTGGATTAGATAATTTGTTGGGAATTAACTGAGCCCCAAATGCTTATCCAGCTCATCTGATTACATCTGTTTGAACTTTACCGCTCTCTTTTTCTTTCCCCCCATCATTCAATTTTTTTTCTCTCCAGCCAACTCACCGCCATTCTCCCGCTGCTACACTTGCAGTTTCCTAAAATGATTGAGACATTTCAAGCCAACTCTCCCGTGTTACTCAAATATTTACAGACACTTTATGGAATCGGTATTTTTTTTACTAACGCCTCGCCATTTTATCTCTCCCGTACTGAGTTGGCTTGCCTGAATCTTTAAGCCCACTGTGAAGGCTAAATGCTTCTGTCCATGCTGTCATTTTCAATTTGGACTCAGAGTTCATTTGAGACCCTTGTAAGAGTCCAAAAATTATTTGAAAAATTATTGAAATTATTTTTTCGACTTGACTTCCCCTTTAATATTTGCATGGAGTTTTTTTCGGACTATCAAACATCCTCTCTCCGTGCCTTTCTCCCCATGCTACGATCCATCACAAAGCTTCTCCGTCCCCTAATCTCTCCATCCTGCTGTGATTCCATCACTTGCAGCGGAGCCACGCAGAAAGATTAGCCGAGGACTCTGCGAACGACAGATGTGTCCAACGCGTGATTTGTGTGTGTTTTATTGACTCTGGCCATCTGTTAATACAGTTGCCGGTTCCTCCTCTTTTTGTTTGTTGATGCGTGCAGACAGCGCCGCTCGGCGCCAGGAGAAACATACGGCCGAGGAGAGGCCGGAGATAAAGAGAGTGGAGCGGGAGCACCCAGGCTAATATTTTATAAAAGAGCTGCTGGTTTAAGTGTTAACCTGCGACCTGCCCAGAGAAGCGAAGCATTTGTTTTAGCTGGCGCCTTTTGTATTCAAGTGCGGCCAGCGCGAGCCGCGTCGGTTGACGAATGAGTCTCAGATGTTTCAGAAAAGGGCTTGAATTCCTCCGCCCGGAGGAAAGTGAGCGATTGCTCGGGAGATGTGGAATTCCTCGTGTGGTAGCGCTTGCTAGGTTCGAGCTGAAGGCATGCGAGTGGCAGTTGGTTGGCGGCATTCCTCGGCGTGTCCGCATGCGTGTGTCAGTGTGCGCTTGTATACGTTGTGAGAAAACGACGATGGCACGCCACAGTTGTTGTCTCGCGTTACTCCTCGTCTTGTTTTTTTTATTAAACGTTAAGGGGCATGACACATCCCCTTTGCGGTTTTCACTTCCATGGAAGCAATAGAGCTTAAAACCGGTCCATTAGGGCTGGGAATTGAATTGTAACGATAATATGAAACTGAAGAGGTAATTCAAAACATTGTGGTCGTTCACCAACGTAGTCAGAACGCAGTTTATTGAAACAAAGACGATCAGCCACTGGCGGAGCTACGATTTTTGGAGATGCCCGCCCCCCCCCTGTCTAACTCTGCCAATGCTAACAGCGAAAACAATGACAATAAAAGTCAGTTAAAAAAAAAAAATGGAAGGAGTGACAAATGTATATCACCATAAATCACATTGTAATTATTTCCGGCTATCCCTGACTCACAAAATAGTCTCCCGGACAAAATTCCTGCGGATATACTCCCTAAACAAAGTCTTTACAGAAGTCGAGAGGAAGTTGTTGTGTATGCAGAACCAAGTCCAACAGCAATTTGCATCCATTTTCACTTCCTCCACATGTAATAGCGGCTCTGCCAAGCCTAAAAGGTGAGAGAATTACATCGTCACGCTAAAGCGCCTCACTCAGCAAGGATTACATCACTTAGTTTGCGCGCTCTGACTCATTTTATCTGCTGCCAACGCACTCCTAGTCCACCGCTCTTCCCGCCAGCCGCTTTGCCATGTCGTGATGATGTGATCTCTTGACGCCGCCGTCACCCAGCCATTTAAAACCCCAGAACTTTACGCGAACCCGCTGAAAAGGGAATCGGCGTCCGGCCCGGGTAAACATACAAGAGAAGGGGGGATGGGGGGGCTGGAACGCGGCTCGGCGGTTCTCCTAAGTGGAGGAAAATCGGCCAATAAGCCTGTTGGGAGCAAGCAGCGCCAAAGCTCACCCTAGACCAAGATGGGAAATTGGATCACAGCTGCTCAGAAAAAGGCGGATAGGTAATAGAAAAGCATTCGGACATGCGTCCAATTGATTTAACCTAGTTGCTTTTTTTGTGTCTTATAAAAAATAGTTGCATTTTTATCATTTTAATTCAAATATAGTCACGCTTTCCTATTTGGCGCCATCTGGTGGCGTCGGCGGGGATTTCAGAAACAGCACAAACACAGCAAATAGATGAGTTTATTAATGAATGAAAACCAAAAAATGGAAACACATGTAGTTGTACTATTTTGGGGTCACATTTTGTCTCAACTCTTAATACAGGCAATCCTAAACCAGTTTGGGAGGTGTCAATTACTCGCGTTTTTTGACTCGTTCCATATTCCCGCAAATAGCGTGTGTTTACTATCTTACCATAAGGAAGCTTTTAGGCTCTTGCACTCTACAGTTTTAAATTACACTTCAATCTAAAAACATTAAATGACCTCATTCCTCAGCTACTGTACACGAACGCATGGTCGCAAATCCACTTGTGGTTTATGCAGCATCCAGCTTAGACGTGTTAAATAGTTACGTCTGCGTGAGGGGGCGACTCGACCCAACTTGGGTTAAATATTTTTGAAGAAGAAAAAAAAAATCAGTGCATGTCTCGGTCATCACTGTGAGCCAGGTGGGTGTAGAGTAACTCTGATCAGAAAGATAAGTTGAGCGTACTCAGAAGCACATATTTTGAGATTTGTTTTACTTTTTAGGACGTGAAAGCGCTGTACTCGTATTTAATAAAAAAAAATATAACATATGATATTTCACGGTAGCAAAGAGTGTTTGGGAGGGGGCTGGATGAAATAATTTTCACTCCGCCCGTTGCTTGAAAATAGCTGTGCTTTTGTAAGTCCAATAAACTTCTTGAATACTGCAGCACTTGTTTGGAGTGGGAAAAAAAAAAGATCCAGTGAGCACTCAAAGCTTTAATTGGCATGTAATGAGTTAATTGATCCCGAGTGTTGTTCAAAAAAGGGGCGCCGGGTTCACATGTAACCGGAGGCTTCGGGGGTGCAGGTGAGGCCCAGAGTGCTTCCTGTGTCACATCACCAGGCGGAGGTGCCCATCCGCCCCCTTTGAAGGGAGACACAAACACTGGAACCGCTTTGATCGGGGCCCATGTGTCATCACGGCCGGGGTCCCATGTATATGCATGGGACCGCCTTCAAATACACAAAGTCCAATTTGCCCGCTACAGGCCAACCTCAGAATAATGAAACGCATGTGATGTGTTTCTGCTTCTCGGGCCTGAGTCATCACCAGATGTTCGTGCAGGATGACTTCCAGTTCTGCACTTTTTTGGACAAGGAGACAAAGAAAGGCAGTCAACAAACATTTGCTGCCGTGATTAGAAGCGCATCAGGGCTTGTAAAACGTTCAATGGCCGCTGTCTCCGGAGGGGAGACCAAAAGTGTTTCTCGGGTCTCTAATTGGGGCGACACAAGCCAAATGAGAGGAGTTGTTTGAGGTCAGCAAGAGAGGAGGAAGTAGCTCAGGCAGCGGGCCTTCGGATAAAAGCTTACAGGTGCGTACGGGCGGGCTCGCTCGTCCATATGCATGCAAGCTGTGGCGAGCCTGTTTGTTCTGCCGCCTGTTTGCATGCGCAGCTCCCAGAGCATCGTGTTTGCTCACTCCGAGCATTTTTTGTGTGCTCTGGACAACGTCGCTCCGTGCCTGTCTTGAAGGAGTGTGCGTGTCCCCGTTAGCGCGCTTAACTATTCGCCGTGTGAGTTAGCGAGACGGTGTTGGTCCATGCATCTCGGTTTCGCCGCGCATCAGAGAGCGACGCCCAGCGTGCGCTGTTGTTGTAGGTGAGGGCGAGGAGCTCCCCTGTTGGGTTGCCGTGGCAGAAAGGCCAGCTTTGATCTGAGGCCCCAAAAGAAGGAGGAGGAGGGGCAAAGGGGGGGCGGGGTCTAACCAGGAGAGCAAAGAGGTGAACCCAAGCTACAAAATGACTCCACCCAACTGTCTTTTTTTTTTTTGTCCTCGCTTAATGCACCCCCGTCTCTGCATTGGATTGATCCCAGCTAATTGAATAATGCATTTATTCAATAGGCTCGGCCAGCGTATCGATCGGCCACACATTGAGCCCGCTCGTTCAATCTGCTGCAAACGTCTCCAAAGACAAACGTGTGCACGAGGAATTCGATGCACGTCGCTCAGGTTGCAATTGCCCGTGGGCGGACGCTTTGAAAAGATGTTTTAGCGTCTAGCTGGTGTTTACACTGCTATGCTAATAATCCGCAGTTTGTTTATTGCACCTTAATGCATTCCTACCAAAGCCGCAGCAGAAAAATACAATTGGAAGACTCTGCATAATCAGCATCAGTCCAAAGGAAAAAAAAAATCATATCATCATTAGGCCTTAATAAAGTGTACTTAAGTCACACTTTGTGTATTTGTGCATTGATTTGCCTTAAAGGGGACGGGGCCTAGTGAGTCATCACAGTTAATTTTTTTTTTTCTTCAAGCCCCTTATAATTGTTTTGTATTTGTTTTTTGGGGAGGTGGGGTGATTTTAATTTGATCAATGAGTCAGTGGAATTAATTGGATAAAAAAAAGCCGGCCTATTTCTTGCCTTTTCAAGCAATCTGACTCAGTCTAATTGCTTCATATATAATAAATTGTTTTCCCACACGAGTGCTGTAATTGCGTAACACATTAACTAAATGTTACTGTTTTTTTAAGTCACATTGAGAACATTACCAAAATCCCCACAAAGCACGCAAGAGATTAGAGGAGTATTTAAGAAAAAAAAAAAAAAGTATTCGCCTGCAAGTGCTGCGTGACTTGTCGCAAAGGTTGTATTTGATGCCGAGAGGGACACCGCATTTCCGTTATAATTATGGCTGCGCTGATGTCTGTCTGAGCAAGGAAGACTCAGCTCCTCTTCCTCGGCATGCGATGGGAAAAAAAGAAAAACAAAACTCGGTCTCGTTTAGTGTGGTTTGGGCCCCGGTTCTCGGTCCCCATATGTGCCGCCTGCGCGCCTTGTGAGGCGGACTGAAAAAGAAAAACAACAATTAGACATGAATGTGTGTGTCCAAACAAACGAGTCAAAGGCCCTGTTGTGTTTGCGGGAAGATGATTGGTGGGCGACGGGGGAGAGAGCGCCGCTCCTCTCTGCGAGCTGACCCCGCGTTTGAGTCCTGCCGAGCGGGCCCGAGACGCGCAGATGGGCCGGGCCGCGCTCCCCCTCCCCTCGCCTCGCCTCGTTTTCATTATCCGTTAGTCCCAGTTCAACTCCCGTCAATCCAGTTCACTTTCATTCAGCTCAATGGCGTTCCACTTCACTGCTCTCCTCTGGTTTTGCACCTCGCTGTGATAGAATGCAAATTATCGCATCGCTAGCAATGTTATACACAATGGTTATAATATTGTGCCAATAGTTAAAAAAAAAAATGTCCTAATTTTTAACAGGCCACCAAACAAACCACTGTCGATGCTTATAGACCTTTAGAGACTATAATGAGTTTTATTGCTTGTAAAAGTACGCCATTCAATTATATATAATTGTTTGTAGTTTTTTTTTTAAATTGTATGGACTTCCCACCCACTGACATGTTGTCTGGTCTGTTGATTTTAGCCACCACAATGTTATTGTTATCACGAACAAAACATCGTGACAATAATATAGCATCGTTTGCCCCAAGAGTAAAATATCCAAAGTCTTTGTGTAAAAAAATGCACCCACCCCCACCCCACTTCCCTTTCCCCCCCCCCCCCCTCCATCCCGCAACAAACAAGCTGCAGATCGGTCAGTCAGTCCACGCCTGTTCTAGACGAGCAAAAAAAAATACAGATTTGGTCTGCAGCAGACACGTGAGGATGTGGTCGCTAGCCATCAAAGGCCCGAGCTGTCACGCTCCGGCCGTGTCGTGCGAAAACAATCGGAAGCGAGCGCAAAGATTTGCTCAACCTGCCACCCGGCATTCTGGCGCAGAAAGAGGAAAGGCCGAGATGAGAAGCGTCTATTTTAAGAAAGCCACGACACGTTTCCCGCCTCCTTTTCACTTGGGTGCGTGTTGAATCGTTTCCAAAAGGCGCGGTGTGGGTTGTGTCGCTAATTTGCAGTTATTCCACCGCAGCAAGTGGGCCCTTTGCGCCTTCCGCAAACGTGCACTTAGAGCCGCGCCGCGTCTCTGTTGCGCAGCTTGTGTGGGCCCGCGGCGTCAAAACCGCATGTCCGCTCGGCTCCGCGTCGAGCTTGTCGGCGGGAGGTGGGTCATTGCCACATCTTTCTTTTCTCTGAAAAATTGCTCCTAAGGAAAGGGGGGTCCTTAAACCTAAACGATGTGTTGACCGTCACAATAAATCTGTTGTGTGTTTCTTGGCATGCTGAGTGGGAGGATTCCAAGTTGTCAAACAAAGGAATGCAAAAAAAAAAAAACTCTCTGAGAGGCCCGCGGCGTAGCCAGCCGCCTCAAGAGTCATTTGTGGCGATCTGTACCTCCTCCTCCCCTATTCTAGGTTTCTCTATTAGTCCTAATAAGCATGAAGGGCCTGAGAGTAGCCACTGTATTCATCTCCAATCAATGGCGTTGCCGCCGTGCACCCTATAGACCTCCGCCAGAGCATTCCATCAAGTGAGATGACCAGCAGGACAATGGGTGAGAAGTTGCTCTTGCATGGGCTGGCTTGGTGGAAATCCTCAATCCTAAATGGACCCAGTTGTTCCCCCACTCAAAAATATTTAATAAGTAATTAAAAAATAGGTACAGAACCACAGATATACTCCATCCATCCATCCACTCTCGATTAAGCCCTCATTCATACCTCCTCCTAGTGCCCGTAGAGGGAACTACAAGGAAACTCACCTCCAAAATTACAGCTGTAGTGTGTCAACTACATCAGCGGCGGCGGGTCACCCCCCCTGTCTGAATGAATAGAAGCGGAATTGTTGGCGTCGGGACCGTCGGCCAACTTTCTGTTCACGCAGCAGCCGCCCCGAGGCCGGGCGGACAAAACCGCAGGACACGGATCAGCGCTGTGATAGCGGAATCATTCCACTCAGCTCTCAGCAGTAGTCGATCTGCCTCAGCGGCACTTGAGCTGAGAGGAAGTGCAAACTGGCTGTGTAAGATCAGGTTGCTGCTGCTGTTGCTGCTGCACTGTGTCAGGCAATCAAACACACCCAAAAAAATTATTTTCAGAGATTAAACCGACACTCGGGGCAAAGCAGGTTCAGGAAGAGGAGAGAGTGGGGCATTCCAAATGGGGAAAATTGACAAATGGGATAAATGCTGGATTCGAGCAGTTTTCAAGCGCTTTTAGATCATTTAAAAAAATCTAAAAATTAATTCAAAATTTGAAATCAAATAAAGAAGCCCCAGTGAGCTGTGAATTCCTTCCTACCGTCAGGTTTGAATCTCGATTCAGAACTGTGATTACAAAGAGTCACTTTGAGTTTATCCACTCAGCCTGTTTTAACTGGCAATCAGTCAGGAAAGAATACACACACGCACACACACACGTGTGAATCTGTGGCGTGGGTTTTTCCAAATGCGCTCACTCACTAGTGCTAATGCCGCCCTTCCAGTTCACGCAGAATTGATTGCATAGACCATACGTCGCCGCCGTCTCTCCTGCTACTTCACACTGCGCACCAGAGATAGTTTAATTAAAGAACAACATTATCTTAGGGCCGCTAGCTGTGAGGAATGTTGCTTGTGTGTGTGTGTGTTTGGTTGGAATCTTTTCTTTATGCCCGTTTGGCTCGTTCTCTCTCAATAGCTTTTTAAGACACCTCGTCCGGGTGTTGTTTTACAGCCCACAGCTTTCAAAGATGAACCATAGCATTGCCCCCTGTAAAATTTAAAGCGACCCCGGTGTGTGCAAAGGGTTGCATCATGCCAAACGCCATTATTTTCAAATGCACACTTTAAGTGCGTGTGTGTGTGTGTTTTGTTGTGGACCGTAAAGTGGGTACTAAAATGCAAGGCCATGGGCACAGATGCACTTTCATGAGCACACTGGGAGCTTATGTGTTGCATTTGGCTAATTCAGGCCATATTTTGGAGCAATTTAAATGTCTAGAGATACACTAGATGGGGTAGATATTTAATTAGAGCAGGAGTCCACAACCACCAGTCTGTGTTTTCCGGAACCGGTCTGCTTGGTACCGGCCCCTTGACCCCCATCAAGGAACATTTGCTGAGCCTATACAGTATGTCTATTATTATGGGTTCAATATTGTGTGAGTGAAGAATCATTTTTTTTAAATTATTTATATATTTATTATTTATATATAAAATATAAAGTATGGTCTTAAACGTTTTAACCACATTAACTTATTGTATAATGTCAGTTGTATTTATTATTATTATTATTATTATTATTATTATTATTATTATTATTAAGCATAGATTGACAAAGTTAATAGGCAGCTAAGTAATAAGGCGATCTATTTTTTAATACACTCCTTTTTTAATACATTCAATTTAGTGTTTTACTGGGGAAAAAATAATCTGTTGTAGCAGCAGAATAATATGAAATAGTATATATATAGTGTATGTGAAAGGTATCTATTTTTTCCTTTTGTAAATTACAAATATATTAATAGGATTTTAAGAAGAAAAGGCTCGTACAAGCACAACCCTTACCCCCATCAAAAGGTTGAAATAGTATATATATAGTGTATGTGAAAGGTATCTACTTTTTCCTTTTGTAAATTACAAATATATTAATAGGATTTTAAGAAGAAAAGGCTCGTACAAGCACAACCCTTACCCCCATCAAAAGGTTAAATATAAGATTTTAATGACAGTTTCCATGGCGCTGTGGTTTTTTTGTTCAGTGTTTCTAATGTGTTTATCCATGTGAGCTCACAAAAAGCCTTTAAACACGGTCAAAAATACAGCAAAGAAAACCAAATCCCATCCACATCAGACAGCCGAGGGGGGAAAAAAAGGAAACAAGGATGCCAAAGTCAAGTTAAAATACAACTCATCATATGAGACAGCACAAAGTTCCAGTTGTTGCTTCCTGTATATTTTCAATCCAGCGTTTATATGTTTGAGCTCCTTCCATTTACATAACATGAAGTTCAGGAATGAGTTTTACCTCACCACGCTGCAAACTAGCGCTTAATTTCCTACTAAATGAGATGATGTGTATTTAGCCTGTGTAATACAACCGCTTGGCCTTTGAGGACGTCCGACTCGGGTAGGGGAGGGGCCGGGGGGCTTTGAAACGCTCCCTTCAAATCAAGACGATTGTAACCCCTGCTCCACAAAAGCATGAATATCAATTTCTAAGGAAAAGGGTGAGTGGCCCCCCCACGCCCACCCACTCCCATGCCCCTCCCCTCGCCCTTCTTGCCCAGCGACGTACTGTACCCGTTACCCTGGTAACCTTAACGGGGGCAGAATGCAGATCAGGGGTTCTGGCCTCTTGTCTCCTTACAATTCATCCCGACGACGAGCACTTTAGCTCGTTTATAGCAAAAAACTGCACCCAAAACTAAAAAGAGGGATCATCATTTTCTTCCTCAGATTTAGCATTGCCTTATTTTTTCGAACCGATATCGAAATTTGCGTCTCTCCCAATCTCGCCCTGCAGACGTGGCGACGTTTTGCGAGAGGTCAGTGTTATCTAAACAGACCCATTGGGCTATTTGCTATAGCACCCTCCATCAGGCGGCGAGCTGCGAGAAATCAGCCCATCACTTCAATCAGCTGCGGCCGCATACGATGAATTCGTAATGGCCATAATCAGGCGGGGTTACGAAGGACAAGCCAGGCGAGAGAGTGTCACCCCGAAATATTGCGTGAGGGTTGAAACCATTTTTAGTTTCTCTATCGCACGTTTTTACCGATTGCCTTTGGAACGTTATGTCCTGCGATAAACAGAAGTTAATCGTTATCTTATCGCCGTTCAGGGGGCGGGGGTGAGTACACGTAACCGTCCACACACACAAACTCTCGATCCGTATCTTGATGGGCTGCCCGATAACGACTCATAAGGCAGATTGCTGCCATACGAGGGTTTTTTGAGGCTGAACGCCGTCCGGCTGAAGCCGCCCGTCGCGCTCTGCCCTTTGACCACATTAACCGCCGCCGTCAGACTCATCCTTCGGCCCGCTCTTATCACCTGAATCAAACATTAAAGGAGGGAGTGAGTCAGAATTTGCTCGTAAAAGTCGGAGAAATATGGACAAGGAAGGGCTGATAAAAGAAGAAAAGTGGCTACCACCCAAAACAACAGATAAATGTTTTAAATAAGCCTGTCGGTGTTGACCTTTAAGTCATCCGAGTCGGCAAAACACCTTCTCAGTTTTCTTAATTTTCTTTCTTACCTGCTTCCAGCCTCGTGAGCTTGCCATCTTATTGGGGGGGGCGGGGCTGAGTCGTAAGCAAACATGCCGTTTTTACGAGGACCATTGCGGCAATTAGCCGTTACCTTGACTGTCGCGGTTTTAAGAGCAGCTTGGCCTTGGAGTTACCTGGCTACACCTGAGGGAGAGCGATAACAGGAACTAGGCGTGTTCAGCGGCACAGGATGGGAACAGGACACGGGGCGTCCGTCTGTCTGCCCGCTGGCGCCCGCACATACACGCCTATGCTGTCTGCGGGTCCGCCTGTGGGCGGGACTCAAAAGCGAGCGGCACACGAGACGACACTGAACTGGACTATTGCAAACAAATTACAGTTGACGACTCAACCTTATCACCTCACTCGGATCACAAAGTTGCTGCACCAAAAATATCTTCCCTTATCATGAAACGTTTTGAAAATATTTTTATTGACCCACGAACAACATGTTTGTTTTTGAAAATATCTTGTGACATCAGTCTTGGAACCTTTATGACTACCTTGTGCACACAAGCAGAGTGAGGCAAAGTCAGTGTTTTTTTTTTTCTTCTGTCCAAATATCAGGGGGGCCAGTGCCACCCCGGCCCCCCTCTAGCTCCGCCCGTGCTTCACCCTTCAAAAGTTGAGATCACTTAAAAATGTCATTGTTGCTTCAAACCAATTTCCGGGTTCTGCTATTTAACCCAGTAACCCAAGCTGCTCAAACGTTACCCAACCTTTTAGCCACGTTGCTAAGCGTGCAACTGGTTCAAGACGCTCACCATCTTTCCCAACCCATGAATCCAATCTTGTTCATCGCACGTCTCCTCCTGCACATCTCAGCCAGGAGGTTTGCTCATAGTGATGGCTAGGAAAATATTTGATGTCCCACCCACACTCCTCCCCAGCTCGGCCATTTAACATTCTCACCCCGTGCTCTGACCTTAAAGGGCGCACACCCATGCATGCATCGTTCATGAGCAGAGTGTGTGTGTGTGTGTGCGAGTGAACCGCATTGTGTGTTTGTTCACACAGCTTTTAGCCTCAGTTAGCTGGACACACACTGTCCTATTAGTAGAACTTATCAGGGCCCATTTGACCTCCACCTTCTCCCTGACCTCCAGCGCCCCATCTCTTGGGAGGACTTGGTCAGCAAGGTGAAAGTGTGCGTGTGGGGGTGTTCTGCCGTCTGGCCGAGTGCAAACACTGATGGTCAAACACGTTGTCTCCCCCACCACACCCCTCCTCCTCCCTCACCTCCCTCTTGACATTAAGTTACTTCAGCTGATTACATTCAGCTCAAGATGCAAGTGCAAATGGGGCAGTTTAATACTTTTTTTTTTTGCACTAATCATTTTTTTTTTAGCAAAACCAGGAATTTATTTTAGGATGACTTTACACAGCTTGGGTGCAACTTTTTTTTTTTACTTGGCCACTTCCCATTCTTTTCCTGCATTTTAGGGAAAGGCACTCCAGTATAATTTCTGCCTCGAATTCCTCATCTTTATAATGCGGAAAGAACACCAAGAGTAGTCTTTTATTTTCTGAACTCTCAAATTGGTGCCAGGGCACATTAATCATCCATTTTCATCTCTTTATAGGTTTCTAAAATAAACTGCAGACTGATAAATGTCATTTGTCACTCGCTTCCTAAAAATGGCTATTTATATCCAAATGCAAGTCAACATTATATGAATCTTTTCAGCCTAAGTTAGCTCAGAGACATCTTGTCTTTTCAATAAAAGGGAACAATGGGGTTCCTCATCAGAGGACCTTTGCCTCCCCCCATGACATATTCCGGGATCAACAAATGCCCCACTGCTTTGTATCAGGTGAACAGCATAAAATGTTTTTTTTTAAGGCGTAATAATCACAGAGGCTAAGTCATATTTGTTTTTTGTTTTTTAATACCTTTTTGTCCAGTTGCGTGCGGGAGGGCTCTCATGTGGCAGTAATTACCATATTTCATTAGCGTGTGGAGTGTCACCGCCGTGGCATCAAAGCGCTCTGTTTGTCGCCGATGCGCTGCCGGGGGGGGGGGGGGGGGGGGGGGTGGAGTACGCAACTATCTGTCCCCCCCCCATCCCCAGAATAAATTCGCCTGTTCCTGTGTTTGAGTGCACTCTCCGCCTCAAGCTGCTGTCGATATCAAAGAGAACCCATTCCGCATGTGAAGTGCCCCCTTGCGCCGAATAATAAAGAAGTATATCACGGGGAAAAAACTGTGAAACACAACACTCGCGGTACCAGCCTTTAATGCACACGCTGGTATTCATGCTACTCTGGTCTCTTTTGTACTTTCTTTTTCGCTTCTTGGTGAAAGCGTCATTACTTTTGTTTACCGTGTGCCGCAACACAAAAGCAATGTGCGTTGTCAACCAGGGCTGAACAATTAAATTCAAATTAACGTAGCGGGCCAAACATTTCATTTGGGTTGGTGGGCTTCTTTTTGTATGCACACAGACACGTCAGTTTAGCTAGCTAGCTAATTACATGAGTGAGCTAGCTCGCTAGCAGACGAGTTCCAGAATGTAGTGCGCTATATAAAACCACACTCCTTTGGGAGAATTTTGTGAAGTTTGCGATCCTTTAAAGAATGTTGTTAAATGTTTCGGCAAGGCAGCTTTATTTATATTGCACATTTCATACACTAGGCAATTTGTTTCAAACAGACAAAACAAGTAGCTTAGCATTAACATTTAGACAGTTAACACCTAATTGAAATACATTTCACAGTTACTTAAAAGCTGATTATTTATTACAACTTCGCCCTCCCAACATGCTGTAAATGATTGTATTGAGCGTACAGCCAAGACACAAATTTCTGACAGATGGCTTTTTCATTCCCGTTTGCTGTAATAAATTGTCTCTTATTTCTGCACTGTATAGTTGATGGTACTTTTTCAATTTAGCCCATCAGCTGAAAAAGTTAAGCCCACTTTGTTCGTCGCCAGTGCATTTCAATGCCTTTTGACACATGCACCTGAACCGCAGTTACGACTCCCCAAGGCCAGCGGGCTCAACACAATTACTCCGAGCCGCATGTCTTCAAGGGAGTCGTGAAAATGGAGTCAACTAATGTTGAGAGAGAGAGAGCACCTCGATCCGCTTCGGCTCCCGACGCGCTTTTGTTGTCCCGAAAAGCTTTTTACAGCTGCCGTCGGCTTGGCTGAAAAAAAGAGAACCAGAAGCTCTTTCGGAGAAGCGAGCAGTAATACTCCGAATGTGGCGCCTTTGCTTAGCTCATAATTACATTACACATTAAAAAAGAAAGCTGTTGACAACAACAACAACAACAAGAGGAGAAGAACATTGCGCGGTTGCAAACGTTGGAGGTCGTTTCTTGTTTGGCTCTTTTGTGTTATTCCTGAGATCAGTGCTGCCGGGGTACGTTTGAAAGGCTCTTAATGGCCTCGTTTGGATCGATGGAGGTTTACCTTGACTTGGATGACTTGTTTTTTGGGGAGGGATCGATCAACATTGTCTATGGACAAAGCGCAGCTATTGTGTTTTGACGGCAAAGAATAGCATTATGGTTAGGCAATTATTTTGTATGCACACTAATCCCCCGCTTATTCACGGCTCACTATTCACTAATCCTATTTTTTTTTTCCCTGTGGTTGTCGTAGTGAAAGTTTAGCAGAAGTATCTTTCGTATTAAGTCATGCTTCAATTTAGTGAACAAATAAATGTATGTATAATATTGTTGATATTATTGCAAATTAATTTATTAATTAATCTTTGTTTAAAAAAAAAAACTTGTGATGATAACTTTGTCGAAAGCCATGAATAATCCTCCAAGATTGAATCAGTTGAGCAAAGTTGCTCGTCCTCTACTCATTGAAATCAATGGCTCAGCAGCTCCTTCCAAATACGGCTTCACCTTGGACCTGCATGCCCCCCTCTTCTCCCCGTCCCAGATGCAACAGAGGAGGGAGGTGTGAAGAAAAAGCCAGGGCCTGCCACATTATATGCTTTAACATGACTGGCAAATCCAGCACGGTTAAACAAACTTAACCTTCATTTGTGAAACGCTGCAAATCAAAGGGCGACAAACGACTTGTGCAAGTAATTACCAGCAGGCAGGGCGGATCAAGAAGACGGGGTGGGAGTGGCATGGGTGGATGGAGGGGGTGGGTGCTGGAACAGGTTGAATGGAAGGAAATGAGAATCATTTAAGGTGAGGGGCATTTTTAATGAGTTTGCCCAGAAATTGATTTTTCCACTGTAATCTTTTATTTATATGCAGCAGGCGGCGCGTCCCCAGCAGAGTGAGGGTCAAAGCTCGAGAGCAGCCTGTCAAGGCCTCCAGCCGCTCAAACAACAGCTCCAAAGCTCAGGGAAAATGGTATTGTAGCAAAGGCAAATATTGTCCTGTCTCGGCTTAAGGGGCGGAAAGGCTGTTTATTCGGGGGAAAAAAATTCAGCCTTCCTCCTGCATCATTCAAGGTGCAGATTAATTCAATTATTTTCCCCTCCCTCTCTGCTTATTAAATCAACATTAAGAAAGGTTATTTCCAGTCCAATGGAAAGTCCTCCATTTGAGGTCAGCCTGTTGAATTCACTATAATCTCGAGATACCGTACAAACTAAACATGATCTCTTTGAGTCTTTTCCACAGTAGGACACAAACTAAACAAACATTTATGTATTTTAACAGCAGGCGAAATTTTATGAGCCCCATCAAATAAAAAGCTGATAATTTGATTAGGGCTGTGAATTGTGGTTACAGTTGCATAGTATCGGGAATTGTTTCTAATATTTTATTGTTTTGTTGTTACACGAGAGGCGCGAAATATGTAACTAAATGCAACCACAATAATAAATATCACTGCTCAATGGCTGTCAAGCCCAAACTAACGCAGTTATAAAGGAAACAAATCCAGGCAGAATTTTAACACAAATAAAACGCTGTTACTGTCTTGACAAATAATTCTTAAACGCCTTTTCTAAGATAATTCCACAGCCTTCAATCGATCGATGTGGTGGCGCCATAAAACGTCAGCATTTTTTCAAATCTGGTCCTTTTTTTAAACCTACGAAAGGAGCTGAAATTATTGTGTGACAATAGCGCCCCTTAGTGTCGAAATTAAAAGGTACAGCCTCATTCCCTCGTCCTTTTTTGTACTCTTTTGACTGTACGTATATCGATTACCGATTCTTTGTTTTCTTTACCATCCAGTAGGACGAAAACTAAGGGACAATGATCAGCTTTCAAAGATACTTTATTTCCTAAGTACATTTTTAAAAAGCAAGAAAATATACTCTTTCTTTCAGCAATAATAAATATACAATATTTATGGACAAAATACACAATTTACACACAAAAGTCTAAGTGCTCCCCACTACAGCACTATTTGACCTTATTATCTCCCAGAGTTATTAGGATCTGTATTTGATATCCATGTTAATCAAAGATGACTATTTAACATTTTTTAATGCACGTGTTCTCAAAGTTTTTGATTTTGAGGATCCTTTATAAGAGAATTTTCCCAAGGAACACCTCCTAATCCTATTAAGGCAATTATACATGTTAGCATCAAGGCACCACTATATTCTTTTGCTTGACTCCTAATGCAGTGGTTTCAAATTCCTTTGATAATATGTCACAGTCATATCAGAACGTTTAATTGACCCACAACTAAAGTAGGGATGAACTTTTTTTTCTTATCGGCGTCAGTCAAGCTCATGGACTCCAGTTTGAGTCCGACTGATGTAATGGTCACAACCTCAACAACTCTTGGTGGTGTGAAGGCCTTTGGATCATTATGGTCCACTTTCTTTGACTGTGTGACCCACATGTGAAGGCCTGGCAGCTTTTTGAAGAGCTTGGCAGCGTCACTCAAAACATTCCTGCCTTTCTGGTGTTCACATTTGTCGTTTTTTCGATTGCAAATTCCAGCCCTCGAACCGATCTCCTCCAAGGTCAGGAGATGAGCAGTGCGTAAAATAGCAGCCAGGCTAAAGCGCACTGTTTGCTGTGGGTCGATAAAGGCGGCTGGGCTGAAGTGAGGCCGGGCGGCGTGGAGAAAGGCTGACTTGTGACGTGCTCGTCCGGAGGGTTCAGGGGGGGCTCCACTGTCACGTAACCGTTGATGATCCTCACGTTTGGGGGTGGTGTGGTGCTGCAGGACAGGAAAGGAAAAGGCTTAGTTGCGTTTACTGTGCAGTGGCTACTTGTGGTTTACAGTTTGCTGTTTTCCTCTGCAGAAAAAAAAAAAATCCTCAGCCATTCTGTAATGCCCACAGATGCCACAAGATGGCGCCAAAACCTTGGTAAATAGGAAATCTTAACCAGATGGTCTGCCTTCTAGTGGAAAATACATCTAATACGCCTTTTAAATACTCTACTGTTTATAAAGGCATGTCTTTACAGCAATTATAGCACTTTTTTGACATTTTTAAAATGACACAAACACATTTAAACAGTATATTGTGAGAGTGACCAAAGAATAATGGATAACAAAAAAATTGAAAAAGAATAAACTAGTCCTACTATTAAACTAATTCACAAACTAAATGTGTGCTGCCATCTAGTGGTCAAAAGGGCAATTACATTCAATATAAACACAAGATAATTACAAAAAAAGGGCAATTATTTTACTTTTTTTTAATTAGGTAAAATAGAAAAAATTCCCTCACCCGTCTCCGAAGCGAACCCAGAGGTCACTGAAGAGGCGGGGCCTCCCGTGGCCGCGATGAGTTTTTCGAGGACGCTTGTGTCGTCCGAACTCCTCCAGCTGGCTCAGGCTGTCCGGCTGCAGCATGTGAGGCAGCCCTTCCTCCCCCTCCTCCTCCTCATCCATGCCAGGCATATTATTGGGCTCCTCCAGCTCCGTCTCGCCCGAACCGGTCGGCCAACTGGTGGGAGGAGCCGCGCTCGTGCCGCCGGTTGGCTCGAAATCTGGTTGACTGTTGAAATAGAGCCGTATCTCATGAGCATGGATTCCTTTAAAAAAAACTGCAGCAGTGTAGAAAAAAAATTAAAACAATCTACCATTTAACGACACTGTGTTTGGAAGTTACTGATTGAAAACAGTCTGCTTTTTGATGTTTATTAAACTTAATTATTTCCATTATTTCCTTTGGGAAAAAGTTGTTAACAATCAACCAGCATCTTGGAAGAGGTTCCGTTCAATTTTTTAAAGGTTCCTCTAAATCGCAGGAAGTTGTAAGTCATTTGGCTCTATTCTCGCTCATCAAAAGTGAATGTCTAAAGTCGGACCACCCACAATTCAATAATCTTCCATTACTCATATTTTCTCCCCGCTTGTTAACATCCGTCGATATAATCTGCACGTGAAGCTTCATTTAATAGCACGCAGGCTAATAATACAAGAACAAGTGCAAAATTATCTGCTGCTCCCGCTGTGTTTCTATTGTCTGAAAAGCCACTGGATCTTACATGATGCTCATATTGGGATTTCCCGCAGCCCTTCTGTCTCATTCATAAAGTTGTAATGTATTCAACAAGCTGTTTTTCTACTTTTACGAGCTCTAAAAAGCCTCCATGCGGCATTTTTGATGGCTCGGTCGGGGTGATGATAGCTCCAGGTTTGTGGTCTGGCTTCCACCCGGCCTGCGAGCCGGCGCGGCTCTGCTCAGCCTGTCAGTCAGAGCATCCCTCACCGTCCATGAGAACGACGCTCGTAAACACCGCCATCGTCTCGTTTCCTCGTCATGCCGGCCCGCATCTCAACGCGGAGTTCTGTTTACGCTCGGAATTTGGTTCCTGGCACAACTCTTCTCTTGCATGTGTGCGCACCCGTTTGTTTAGATCACGGTACCAGTTTGGATCACGGTACCAGCGGCTGCCGAGCACAGACGAGCGAGGCTGGCAGCACGCCACTGAGCTCCAGCGGCTATCGAAAAGACTTTGTTTAGTTTTGAAATCTCACTTTGGACAGTGTTGGTATGTTGAAAGAGACCAGCAGGCGTTTCCACGTTCAGTTACCATCAGAACCTAATTGGGCATTTACTCACAGCGTGACGGGCTGCTGGTCATCAGGGGTCACGTGATCGATCACATAGCCGTCTCGTCGGAGGATGTCCAGCACGCTGTGGTTCCCCAGGAAGTGACCTGGAAATAGTCCGAGTCAGGACGAGACAAAGTTATGAAAGGCATTTGTTGGGTTTTTTTTCCAGTGAAGGTCACACAGAATTGTTTTGGGGCCACACTGGAAAAAAAAACTGTTTTTCTGTGACTATCAAAATTATATTTTTAAAACTATGACTTTTTAGCTTCGTAATTCAAGTGTCAAAAAAAAAAAAAAGCTTCACTCTTGCATTTAGTCTGCTCTTCCTCCCTTGCGCCATATTTATCATGACGCTGTTCCCCACCAAAAAGGCAACGTGTGTTGCTCTTGGCAGAACAAATTTGTAAGTGGATTGCAATTGGCTGCTTGGGGAGGGAGTGGAGGCGAGATCTTGGGATCTTTCTTGCTGGGAGTCTATTTGGAACCCCCAAGGGACATCCACAACAGGCCAGAAAGTTGTTTTAACTTTAAATAGGATCGTATTGAAATTAGACGTGACATTTCATTATCTTTCAATTCATGGTGGACATATGACATCATCTCGTTGCGTTGTCTATTGTGTAAAGGTGAAGTTAAATTCCACTGATGATTTTACTGTTTTCTGCCAGGCAAATATATTGCCTATGTTTATTTGATATATTGTATTGAAAGGAATTTTGAAGGGTTAACGTTCTCCACCGAAAGGCCTCATTTTGAAATACAACTCTTGCTAACGTTGTGGTCAGCGTGCGTATCTCTGTGTGTGTCGACTTCTTTTCCGTAGACTCCCCACAAGGTCCCCACATATCCCTGGAGGCATGTTTTTAATCAGGCAGCAGAACACAATGATCCCAAAAAGCCTCTCAGAATGTTTCAATTCATCCGAAATGCGGGGTGAGTGAAAAAACAGTCGCTGACCTCAAACGCAAGCATCGCTTGCTTCTTCCATATATGAAATGTTCCCCCCTCTCCGTGTCGCCCGCTGATGTAGAGCTCTTTTTCACGTGCGCCTCCATGATTTCAAAGAAACCATCGTCGGCGCACCTTGCTGTGCATCTACGCTTACCCTTTGACCACCTTTATAAATCACTTTTACGTTCATGGAGCGGTGCCAGAGTACCCGGGGCGCGCTGGGTTCAAATGGTAAATTCCACCTTTGGGTCCAGCTAGGAGAGTCTGGATGGCTTCTCTTCAGCCCCCACGCTCATTCCTCATCTCCATAATGACTTCACTTCCTACGAATGCAGCAGCACGTCTGTGTCTGACTGTCTCTGTTGCGCCGATGCTAAGGGACCTTCTGAGCGACGGCCGCTCACATTCGAGTTCTGCTTTATGTTCTGCTCACTCGCAAAGCTCTATAAAGCTTCGATGAATAACTACGTGAGAGGCACGTGGGATTTAAAGAGGACAAATCCTGAAGGAGGACCAAATCACTACTTTTAGGGCAATAAAAATAACGCCAGGAGATATGCCTGTGTGCCTGTTCATGTGTCACATCACCCTATTTTTGAAAATGGGTGTAAACAAGCCATTATATGCACTTTGGTAAAAAGTAATCAAAGCTACAAAGTTAGCACAGATTAGCATGAACAAACAGCATTTTCTTGGCCCACTGACCCCAGCCAAATTTCGCATTTGCCCGAGATCAAACTACGCTTTAATTCCTCGTCCTCTGTGTATTTTCAAATCTTTCATTAAGACACCTGGGAAGCATTTAGATTAGGGGGGAAAAAAAAAAATGTCTCCATTTTGTTGCTGCTGCAGAATGTAATCATCTCCCACTAGAGGAAAGCTGATAACATTTAGCTCCGGGATTGAAGAAAAACAAAACGCGCCCCCGTTGTTTGCTTTTTGTTTGCTTTCTTTTTCAGCCACAATATTTCCCTGCTGGGATGAGAAGTGTATGAGGAGCAGCTGTTTGACTCGCACGCACACACACACATAGGCTACACTCGCTAATTAAAGTTGCAGTTTATTATTCGTGGGATTGCCAAATGATTCTCTTGTTTTCCTTCATTAAAGCCTCGACTGCTTTTTAAACGACAGTTTTGTTTGTTGCTAAGAGGTTGAAGAGTAAAAGCGTGCAGGTATATGTGCACGTGTGCGTACAACTTGGCCATGAACATTGATTTCATGTCTATTTTGTCGTTATTTTCTTCTGTTTGAATTGAGGCCAGCGAAATTAACTGTATGGTTGAAATCCAATTTTTAAATGCAAAAGTTGCGTCATACAATGTTATGAAAACACTCGTTGCTCCTTCCGACCCCCTCATCGTAATAATTGCGAAATCTTTTGAAAATGAGATACTTGACTGCTAATAACCATGAAAGCGATGACAAGATTAAAACCACAAATTCCGCTTGTTGGTTTTGAACGGTGGCCAAAGGGAGGGGAAGCATTTGCTACGAGTGAATTGTCTTCAAATTGTGACACAATTCCTGCTGGAAAACCCAAACCATTATCTTGCCCAGATAGAAGTTACAAGAAGAAGCTCAGAAATAATAACACTCCTTGAGTGAGGCTATTAAAAGGTGTGTCCGGGATTATAGAACGCTTAGTGAAGTACAGACAAGTCGGTGATGTCATCAGTTTTGCAACGGCGACAAAGAGACAAGAAAACATGGTAACGCTGATGTCATGTCAAATTAGGGATGAGTGTTTTTCTTTTGCTAAGATGTTTCAGTTTGCATTAGTCATTTCCAATTGGAATTAATCAAATGTTTTATTTTCAGACTAAATACAAAAAAAATCACCTATTGTTGTATTCAAAAGGTTTAAGGTCAATTTGTATAGCACCACCTGTTACTACAAACTTTTGGCGGCCTGAATATTTATTTGAGTGTTAGCAAATTTTTTTTTTTTAAAATTGATATTGATTTTGGCCCTGGAGTGTAGACTTGTTTTATTTTATTTTATTTCAGCATCTCTTTAGCCACATCAATGTAGACATAGCCTAAGAGCTAAAGCGGCGATGAACTCGCAGTGGAGCAAACAGACGTGGAGAGAGGCTGAGAAAAGCAAACACGCTCGGCTAAAGCTCGACAAAGACCAGACAAGTGACGTGCGTGCCTGCATGGGAGCGTGTTACACTGATGATTTTCTACCACAAGTAAAGAAAAATCGGGGGACATTTTGGCAGGAAGCTTGACGTTTGTTTAAAAACCAATATTTCCCACCCAAAAAAATTAAACTGCCATTAGCTCCGTCACCTAAATTATTTTTTTTATTTGAGGAAGAAAAAAGCCCACCCTTAAAACGAAAAAAAAAAAGTATTTTCAGCATATATATATTGTCTTATAATCGCTACAAGAATTCAAATTATGACCCCCATTAGTTATTTTTTCTTTGTCATAGCACGCTAGACCTCTTTTTGCCCTCACTATAGTCCCTAAAAGCCCGCATGGCAGAGTCTTGGCGCCAGAATCAGCTCTTGGGAAAGGAAATGAAAGTGGCTCAAACAAACAAACCTACATGTGTATTTTGGAGAGCGCCAACTCTTCTTGGCAAAATGCACATGACGAGCCTCGCCGGCTTACGCGCACCAGTGTGTGAAGCGGCGTCTCGGCTGCGGCCGCGTCAGGAAATTCCACGGGATGTTTTCAATAAAGCGGCAGCCCGAGAGCTGGCAAACTTGCTGCACACCACAAAAAGCAAGATGCAACTTTTAAACGCAACTTGTGATCGTGCATACGAAAAGACGAAAGGTTGTTTGTTTTTGTCTCGTTCCGACTGATGCGTTCAATGCCACGCGGTTTTCTCGGTTTCGGCTACGATCCAGGTAACCCGCACCTGTGTAATAGAAAAATGTAAAGTACCAACCATTTTAGTGTTGGTTGACGACACAAAGTGACAAGTCTCTCAATTATTATGGCCTAGTCACTTGCAAAACATAAAAATATATAAAAATTACAGAAACACAAATCATGTCTGAGAGCTTGGCAGGAAACTGAAATTGTTGCCGCCCGAGCTGAGTAACCACCGCCTACACATCTTTTTTTTTTTTTAAATGACAATAAATCAAAGAGGAAAACATTATGTAGTACCAACTGCAGCCTCAAGAGACACAAAGGAATCAAAATGTTTCCATACATACCACCAAGTGCTCATAATAAACAAGGCCGATTTATTAATATCGATGTTTGTGGAATGAGAATTAACCAGAAATGTTTTTCCATTTCAGGAGGCGGCCATTTTGTCCTATGTTGCCACCTGCTGTCCACTGATATTGACATCACAATGCCCACAGTGTCGTTTTACGGACATCGAGTGACCGAACCCAACAAACAGGTGAGGATCCGCTTAAGCTTTCCGTGAAGGATGTAGGCAGATGTGTCCAGGAGAGAAAATGTCCAATTTGCACAGTCAGGAAGGTGTAGGTGTGCAGACTGAAGTAGGTCCAAGTTGGATTTCCAGGCTGAACCACTTTATGCACACGTCGTATAGTTTAATCACTCGGTGCAAAAACTCCTGGACGGGACCACAACAGCTGTAAATTTAGAAGGTTTTGACCCAAGTGCTGCCTGGACTCACTCCAGTCGGCCTGCTCACACTCAGGCAAAAGTATTGGGACACCTGGCCTAGTCAAAGTCCACCAGGCTCACCTTTTTGGATCTTGCCATGTGCACACTAAAATACAAAAAAAAGGCCCTCCCCAAAACTGTTCCCACAATGTTGGAACCGACGAGATTCCCAGGGTGACCATAAAAACGAAATAACCTTAGTCTACCCTGGCTGGTTTATGTTGCTAAGCATGTCTGGTTAAGCCCTCAATTGTTACGACACTTCTTTTAATTCCCCTTCTAAGCCCCAAAGTTGTTGTGGTTCATGCAATAAAGTCACTTAAGTACGAACAGACGGCAGTTGACAACTTCCACTCCGCTCCTCTGGCCAATATGCACCCACATTGTCGTTTGGTACTTTCATGGCATCGAGTGGATGATAAAACTTCATGAGTAGTTACAGACGCAAACGCAGAGGAAGAGCCAACACGAAAAAAAGTAAAAATAAAAGACAGCAAGTGTTATAATTTGTGATAAGACCTATTTATTAGGGCCTAACTAGATCAAGCTGGAATAAGTCTGCTAGCTTAATGCTAACACATCATGGGAAACCCCATAGATGGGCTAATGACTAGCATTTATGTGGTATGCACCCTCTCACCTGCGCCAAAGGCGAAAAAGTAGGTCTGGTTGGGGTTCCTCTGCAGCAGGGCGGACACGCGACGGGCCATGCGCTCGTTACGCTTGTAGATGAGCTCCTGGCGAAAGTAGCTGTCGATCTGCTGCGCCGTGGTGCGTTCGTGAGCCGGCAGGGAGCTGTTGATGAAGTGCGGCAACTGCGTGAGGAGTAAAACGAAAGGCTAATTTATTGCGAAGGTATTCATCAACTGCCACATTCGAGATAATGAGACGCGTCGCGGCGTTAGCGCTAGCAACGATTGCGTTGGACGCAAAGGGTCAGCGAGTTTCGGGTGTTAAACATCGGCGGTCTCGGTCGACACCCGTCCCGACATGACATTTTATGATGTTATTTAAGAGCGGTGAATTACAGTGTGGAGTTCCCACAATGCCTCGGTAAGACAAATGAAACGCTATTGAGTTTCTGGTGGGAGAGCAGATGTGTTTCATGTGTTTGGGTTTGACACTCAAAACGATTTATTGAAGCAAGTAGCGCTCGCTCGCATTTGTCCACTTCACGCTTGCGTTATATCCGAGTGGCTTAAACCTTTGTCGACACAAACGTGCGATATTAAAGATGTTGGAAAGGTGCACTCACTGAGTATCTTTGTTTACAAATCGGTTCATATCACGTGTAGATAAACACACGTTTCGAGCTCCCAGGTGTCTGATCGCTCTAGCATGTGCTGGAAAATTCCAGTACATGTCATTTCATTATGGCCCAATTGCTCTGATTTAAAGGGCAGGAGGCCGCCGGCGGGCTTCTCCAGCGCCGCGACGAGCTCCCCGGGGCTGACTGAGTTAGAAAGACGAATGAATACGGGCCACGAAAATGACATGAGGGGGCCCAGTGAGAATTTTTTTGCTTCAACTTTCACACTTTCTCGGGGGTCTCTGGTGTGAATAACTTGTAAAGGTAAGGTTACACTGTGTATTGGCTTTAATGTGTCTGGGAGTGATTTTTTTTTGTGTGTGTGGCGATTTGTTGACATTTTGTGTTTGAGCTGCATGTTTTAGAAGCTCCAAGTTGCTGTTGTGTCTTGTTAAAATGCTGTAAGCTATTTTGTCGATTGTCATGAAGACATAAATTCACGTCCCTCGAGTTCTTTCTTATTAGTTTTGATGTCAGGCTTACAGCCATACAAGTTTAGAAAGCCCCACGAAAGACCGCAAAATTTACTTTGACATAAAGATGCTTCGCAGATGGCGTGGAATCTCATGACTTTCGCATTTATTTTGAATTTGAGATGCTTATGGGTACACAGGGGGGACAAAACGGCTCATGTTCTTTTTTTGTGCGGTTAGCTTCTGCTTGTGTTTAAAATAAGCAAAAAATGTAATTTCACAATTGGCCATTGCGTTGGAAATAAAATGTCGAGGTCATCGGTGAGAGCAAGAGGACCTGCGAGTTGTCGTGGTTGAAGATGATGGAGCTGAGGTCGCCGCAGTTGTAATGCGTGATGAGATCCTCGGTGGTATAGGCGCCCTGCAGACTGCCCGCTCGGACGCCCTCGTGCTGGAGCAGGGTTTGGTTTAAGGCGAAGAGCACCTGTGGGAAGAAGCACATAAGATGACGACGATTCCTTTTGGTGTTTTAAGTCATCGATGTATTACAAAGTCAAAAACATCACAAAATTGGCGGATCGTGCGCTATTGTTGCAAGGCTAACGTCGTTAGCAATTTGTTAGGTACTTTCTTTCGAGGTCAACTGCAGGTAAAACCCACCGCACATGCACACCAGTGCGTTTCTGGTGCAGGGTGGAGAAAGTTTGGAAAGAGTTCTTTGAAACCTTTCTCTCTGTCACCGGGGCGCCGTAAATCTACAACAGCCATTAATAGCAAAAGTAAACCCTCTTTAAAGAGAATTTACTGCATGCAGCCGGCGTTCAGCCCGCTGACTCTGCTCGATGGGTCAAAACCAAAGACTCCCCCCCTATGCTCCCACCGACCCCTGCAGCGCCATGCCACATGCGATCGATCCGACATGTGGTCCGGGGCGGTTGATGGCCGCCGAGCTCGCTCCTCCAAGACCCGGAGGCCCACGGGAAGCCCTTTCACACACTTCTACATTGCTCCTAAACTGACGTGATTACGCCAAATGACTCATCTCGTCATAACTTCAAATCTCAGTTGGCGAGAGCCGTCCAAGAAAGTCAACGTCGAGAATGTCGATGATTCGCATAGCAGCTACGGTCCGATACAGCTGCTGGACTGATTTAGCCCCGAGCCGTAATTTACACAATTACTTGTTGCTTTCACAACCGTACTGAATACCCACCGGACACGTCATTAGGTACAGCTGCGCGATGGAGTGAGACAAAATTGTGCCCTCACCAAACCGTACAGTCAATTTGGAGTCATCCCGTTTTTTGTTGTATCTCGCTATTCAACAAAACCACAAACTGCAACAAAAGGTTTAATCTCTTTGGCAGAGGTAAGGTCAGTAACAGTATCATACTTCAGGTTACATTTTTATTGCACATAAAACTGCAAGTTGTTTTGAATTGTTCAATGCGAGCCCAGTTTATAGTTAATTTTATAGGTCGGGATGAGCGTCTACTATCCACCCCCCAAAAATAAAACCTCTTGAGTGGAGTCAGGAAGTGTCGGTTACACCTGCTCAATATTTTATGACACTTCTCTGGACAAAGCCGAGTGTGCAGGGAGACGGAAAGCTCGGTGTGTTGGTCGACGCAATTGTCAATATTGTCTTTCTCAGAGGCATAGAACAGAATTGCAGCCTGTAACCATGGCGACGGAGTTTATACAGGAGGAACTTGGTGTTTCTGATGTTGCGAAATAGGTCATGTTGGACTTTTTTTTTTTTCAGCCTGCCTTTTATCAAACCAACTCCTGATTCCCGAAATATTTTTTCTTTATCAAATAAAAAACTACTGCCCCCTGAAGATCTTTTTTTCCCCCCTGTAATATAAAAAGTCCAGAGTGGAGCTCCGGTTAACAAATAGCTAAGAATCATTTGTGTTAAGTAAAAAGTACATGTATTCACAGCGAGTGACCTTGAAGGCATTTAAAATTTGGCGGCGGTCTGCGAATAATGTTAGCAAGCTTGCATGCGGACGTGGCAAACTCGACAGGCGGAAAATGAAGTCAAACGAGAACAAAAAGAAAAAAGCTTGTTACTGCATTTACACGTCTATATTGTCTGCTTTCCTTGAAACCTCAAGAAAGGCCATTCAAAAGAAAGGAGACAGTAAAATGTGGGCTAGATGCTCCGATATGATGAAAGGCTTGTTTTTGAAGAGCGGAGCATGTGCTGAGCAGATGGAAGTGATGATCTCGCCGGATTAGCGAGCGGCGGAGAGTTTGGCTCGGTGGTTTTTGCACGCATGCAGCCGATTAGAAATCAGGTGCAAGAAAACAAACATGCCTTCCACTGAGTTATTCGCTCTGCTTGCTTTTAGATCCCCCAAATCACATCGACGCACTCGGTTATTGTTATCATCATCACGGGATTTATTCTGTGACGCCAATGCGAGACCCGAGTTTTTTTCTTTCCAGTTCTTTATCTCGCCGTCATTTAATCGGGCGCCGATAAAGAAAAACAGGGAGGTGCGTTCCCCTCCGCCGCTCTGGCCTCCCCAGAGAGCCGCTTGTGTTTCACGGCTTGAAAAGGCTTCCCCGGACCCGTGACCCTGAAGACATGCACCGCTGCGTCCCTCTGGGGGCTGAGGCGGGAGAGGGGGGGGGTCGCTTGGGTTTGCAGCACCCTGCAGGGCCAGAGTTTAGGTAAAGGAGTTGAAATAACATCCAGGGAAGTTCTCAGTGCCGGGTTCCCAGCAAAGACAGGTTCTTTGTGAGTTTTATGGAGGAGGATAAAGAACATCCAACTTCTAGTATATTTGAATTGCGAACCTGTTACCATTGTCTTGTTTGTTCATTTATTTATTTAGTTATTTAAAATTTTTAAATCTTGAAATTTTTATTTATTTCTTATTATTATTTTATTATTTTTTTTATTTAAATCTGTTTATTTATTCCCCCGCCAAGTTGACCTGAAAAAGCAGACATCTTTTCTCAATTGAGTCTTTGTTTTTCCATTTCTGGTTCCACGTTAAAGCTAATCAGTTTTATTGAGGGTGTTCATTTAAATGCACAATTAAGAGGCGCATCTAGAAAAAGCTGAGCTGTTGTGTCTTCGTGTCTGTGTGTACAATCTGTAGTGGCAGAGGGGCTTTCAAAGCCCGGTGTTGTCTGATGTTTTGGTCCGAGAAGCACCTTGAATACATTAAGCAAAGGAAAAGATGGTGTCACCCATCAAAGTCATGCGGACAGTCGGGCATGATAGCCCCGCCGTCATCTCCTCCGCTTTTATCCCGTTGTTCTCGGGTTTCTACTCTCGGTGGAGATGCGTGTAAGCTGTCAGGGGCTTTTTGGAGGCACCATTTAAACGACGTCTCCCTTCGTCGGATCCTCGCCAGAGGACTTTTTACAGCCAGCCCCTTGGCGCCTCGTAGCATGTGGACTCGACTCGCGTGTTTGAAGGTGAGCGGCGCTTTCAACTCATCCCATCTGGCGTCGGCCTCGGGTTGAGTCATCGGCCCCTTCCCGTGCCAACGTCGGCGTCAAAGTTCTCCTTTTTTTTTTTCTCCCTCCGTCCTACCGCTGTGCCTACTCGGCCCTCCGTCTTAGAGGAGGAAATCCCGGGATTACCTCGGGGACAATCCCAGTGGCAGAGGCCCGCTGCTGGCAGCTTCCGCAGAAAAGCCTCGTTTTATTCCCCTTCCGTCTCCCGAGGCAGGGGGCAAGCACTTGTGATTTTTTTTGTCACCCCTGTTGGCACTCTTTGGCCTGGCGCTCCTTCTGTTTTCTCCACTTAATAAGAGCACCGAGCGGGGGAGGTGGGGCGGCTCGGCTGTTGCCCCAGCTCTCTGTAAACTTGTCCACAAATAAACCCCGCTGTTTGACTTGGCAGGGCCGCGGCTGCGCCAGTCATCCCGGCTTTCCTGCTCCCTCCCCCCCCCCCCCTCTCAGAAAACGCAGAACAAAATAAAGTATGACTCGAGAAAGGCAGAAACAGCTCACAGCTGCTCCTTCACACGGACGCCCGCCCGTCCATGTCGGAGGAAGACGTGCAAATCACACAGTGAAATCTTGCTAATCTTTGTTTTCCTTTGATAGCGAGTCCGACATCTTACTTGGAACGGATCAATTTAAACAGACGCTTATTAATATGAAGCGATGGAATTTCAAACAGGTTGGGTGGCCCTCGAGAAACAAGATGACCAAGTCCAGCACTGTTCATGAGGCTCTAACGCGTCCTTTCAAAGTTGCCAAAATTTACGCTTTTAAATGACTTTTTGTCAACTCCAGCGCTTTCTCTGTCTCGGGAACACATTTGTTTTTGTTTTACTTTCAAGTTCATTCCAGAACAGTGGAAACCCTCAAATATACTTGGCCCGAAGAAAACCGCCACTTTAATAGAAAATGACACTCCTCTAAAATTACCATTTTTTTTCAATCCTTTAAATATTATTGTGCAGTCTATGGCCTCTTTCTGTTCCATTATTTCTTATGTGATGTTGGATTCAATTTTCTTATTCACTTAAGCGCATCCATTAATGTGACTCAAGCAGACTCAAACCTTCCTAGAACCACGTGAACAAAAAGTAGCAAATCAAACTTTTGATGCCTTAACTGGCCGATGGAGCCTGTGACTGCAGAGCTGCCACACTGATTGACGTTTTTATGATGTGTCAAATGATTTCTGGTAGGCCTCTTCAAAATGGCTGTTGAGGGATTCAAACACATCTTGTGAGTGCTTATGAGGTCTTACAAAAGTTCTCCCCATGTATATAGGCGAAGATTTTACCAAGCAAATTAAGCAACTGGAGATAAAAAAAAAACAAATAGAATGTCCATATCCCAGAAAGCCTATGCTAATGTTAGCATTTGCTTGTTCGTGTTAAGAGAATAACGCAAACGTCACAGATGAAATGCTTAATGGAGCTTAAAAATGTTCTGCCCTCATGGCGGAATTCACGCAGCCTTCCTAGATCAGGTCGCGCTAACCTCATCGCCTTCTTAAAACTTGTAGTCCATCACGAACATCGTGGCCTCCGCTAATCCCAACGCATTTCACACACTGCCCCCCCAGTTTAAAAAAAAAAAAAAAAAAAGATCGCAATGAATCCAACAATGTGTGCGATACGATCCAAACCAGATGAGAAACGTCGGCACATGTTTAAGACATTCCGACGTCGCCCTCTCTTATCTCCCTCAGCTTTTCCTGAGCTTACAGATTTGGACGCAATCATCCCCAAAGAATGATTTGTCCTTCTAAAAAGTCCACATCAGAGGTGCGGCTGAAATATGAGCTTGCCACATAATCACCTGCAAAAAGGGCCAGGTGACTCAAGTCACGCCGTCCCTGCTACTCTCGGACGTCATTCTAGCGTTATGCAGTCAAACGGATTCCAGTCAAATCTCTTTTTTGGCCGAAAAAAACGTTTGACACGGTTAGAACGTTCTCTGCCAGGTACGACTGCCGCCTTGGAAAGAGATGAAACGGATTTGGGCAGACGGCGAGCAATAAGTTTTAACTTCTACCTTGTTCCAGCTCTTTGGTACATTCCTCCTCCTCACAAAAAACACACCACCCAGAGATGGCAGCCCTGCAGCCTTCCAGGAAACGAACGCATGATCGCACCCGAGCTCTCTTCTTAGGCAAACACTGGGCCTGAACCACAACGGCTTCTGAAAAAGGCGAGTCGGCCAGAGAACGTGTTGAATGCGTGTGTGTGTGTGACATCTGTTGGTGTGTGTGTGTGTGCCAGCGCATGCAGCCCACAGGGGCTCAAAGGGCAGACTTGGGCAGCCACGCTCGGCGTTTTGCGGTCCCTCCGTCAGCACATCACAGCTTCGCGGCCTTTAAACAGGCCACAAATCATCAGAGGGACCACACCGACGCGATGGAAACCCTCCGACCCTGACAAGTTATGTGCGAATCGGGAAATACGAACAAACTGTTAAATTTGGGATCGACGGCGACGTCGCTACATAAACAAGCTTCTGTACACTTTTAACCGGATTACAAAAACTGGGTTTGAGGAAGGAAAAAAAAAATGAAAATTAGCTATGTATTTCGTAATCCAAGCAAAATTATCGGTGAGCCGAAACGGAGCCACATCACAGAAGCACCGCAGTGGGAGCGTTGACGTGATCTCGGATGGGTTCCGGGTGAGCGGCCGTGGTTTCACGGGCGCTGCGTGCATGTGAATACACACTGACAGATGTCTCGCACACTTTGGGATTATTGCAAAAGAATGTAAAAAGGGGATGACTGCGGCTGTGACTGTGACTCACACGCTCCAGATTACAAAGGAGCCAACACGCATGCAAACACATGCTGGACCAAAGGTTGAATAAGTTTGCACCGCTTTAAATCGCGGACGTGCCCATTGAGAATGTCGACTGCAGCAAAACAAAACACTCCTCTGTTTCTTCCGATCATGTCTTTCCTTTCACCCCGATTTGTCTTTATTCTCCATGTCAACACCCCCCACCTGGTTCATGGCATCCAAGTGGCCATGGCAACACTCCAAAACGGTGGATGAGTCAACAATGAGCTGTTTGCTTTCCACCCTCTCTGTCAAGGTGGACTGAGAATGAATGAACGAGCATGTTAATGTTCAACATTGAAAATGAATTCTAAATGCCCATCTACCGTTTTAAAACAAATGCAGATATGTGACAAAAAAAATCTATTAGGCTAACTGAATTTGGCGTTCAGCATAGGTATAACATTTAGCGATAACAATTTAGCACAGATATGACGTTTAGCTATAACAATTTAGCATATATCAAAGCTATACATAAGTCGTGAGGTAAGGTCATTCACCCCACAAGGAAAATCACAACTAAAAAAATTTGCATGAAAAGACAGCTAGCTTAATGCTACCATATCACATAAATCATCATGTCCAGGCTAATAGAAATGGCGTATGTAACTGAAGTCTATTTAAGGACATTATCTGCCTCTTCTTGGTCTTATTCAGACTTGCTTATACTGTATAGGACTGTAAAACCTATAATTTTAAAATTGCTTAAAAATCTGTGACGCTAGTGACGAGCTAATGTAGTGGGGGAACTCTGACCGTCTAAAGCGCCAGGACAATTGTTAGCTGCCGAGCGGCGAGCGTGTAACGCAACATTGTTGGCATCCGTGTTGACCTTGGGATGCTTTATACCAGCAACCACTCACGGTTCTCGTTTTACCCTTTTGCTGTTTCCAAAACATCCATCGGGATGTCAGCGTGCATCATCCCATGCATGTCCGTGTGCAGCGGACGGACGCTCATAAATTGCCACGCTCGTTTCACAGCAGCTGCACGTTCGCTTCCATTCTGACCGACCCCCCCCCCCCCCGGCTTTGCCTTTATCTCCTCACCCCTTTGACTTATGTCCGTTTTATTCCTCTTCCTGTCCCCCGTTTGTTTCTGACTTTCACCGGCCTGCCACCCATCTGTTTCTCATCACACAGCCGAGGTTGTGGCCATGAGGGAGCTGGATGAGATAGAAGAGGAGGGGAGTCACTTATCCCTTCCTATCAAATTCAGACTGCACGAACAACTGTAAGACTGTTGTTTTGTTTTTATTTTGTAAGTGTGGAAGCATTCCTGCATGCGCGTGTGTGGAAAACCAGCAAATAAACCGCCCCCCCCAAAAAGGAGAAGTGAGTTAATGAGCTCCTCCAGGGATGTTTACTTTTTTCATAACCAACGCAAACAGAAATTTGGCTGACTGCGGCGGCCCTTAAAGACGCACATAAGCGCCTCTCAGTGCGATGAGCTGTCAGACCCTGTTAGACTTGGCGTTCCTGTTCCTGCGGTTTGGATCTCCTTTCTGAGGAGGACCTTTTCCCCGCATCAGGAACTTCCAGGGAGCAGCGGGAGCCAACGCGGGGAGGAAAGAGGACAGACAGGAAGGGAGCGCCGAGGGCCTCTCGTTATTGTAGTCATTTGCTGAAATAACTCGCATGATTTGTGAAGCACATTAAGGAGTTCGTGCGTGCCGCTCGGAACAACCACGCCGTCATCGGAGCCACTCCATCGCCCTCGGGCGTATCAATGTTGCGGAGAACGCATTTGCGTATGAATAATATTAGGATACCTTCAGTTTCAATTACATTCCTTCCAGATGAGCCCCCGAAGAGCTCATGGCTGATTAAAACGAATTTATTTGTGTTTCTCATCCACGACGGGGGAAAAAAAAAAGTGGACTCGATTTTATTTTTAAGGACAAGAGCCACATTGGCGGCTTGTCCTCTTGGGTGGGCAGAGGAGGCGAACCAGAACAGACATCCATCAAAATGATTTCAGCCACAGTCATTGATGCCTTCGCAATAGACAAACGGTCATTTGAGACCAACGTCGCTTTTTGGGTTGTTTTTATCCCACTAAGAAAACGTTGGTTTCTGACTTTGGCGTCTGCGTTTTAAAAACAAACTCAATATTTCTTCCAAATCAAAATCTCATCCCATTTTCCTTTACCATTCTTTTATTATATTACTGTTGGCTTTCACGGATAGCTAGCTTGCTAGCTAGCAATGGCCGTACCCTTAGATAGATATGATTGAGGCTTTATTCATATTCCACAAACGTAATATTAATCGGAATACTTTGTTTGGACCAGTGAGGCAGCGTAGAACATATTATTCTAAAACACATTTTTGATTTGACTTCCCCTTTAAGCTAATTACTGAGACAATATCTTGCTGGCTAGCGCTGGTGTCCCTAAATTTGATTATTATTGAAGCCCCAATTTCCGTACATTTGTGCTTTAATTTTCCACCCCAGGTTCTGCTAATATGAGAACATGACAGCTAATTAGCATTAGATTCGGAAAGTACGATAGCGGCTTTCTAGCCCATATGTCGAGCTGTCCTCCGTCCCTCCACTGAGTTAAGTTCAAATCGCGCTGATGTCACTGAAGTCATAAATGTCTTGGCTGTGTTTTTTTTTTCCTCCCTTTTTTCACTCGCCAATTCTTCCATCTTCTCCCCTCTCATTCTTTCCCCTCCTAATCATCATTTTTTTTGTCTCTTGTCTCGGTTTCCAGGGGCAACGCTTCAAATTTGTTATGGTCATTTGGAAGCAAACAGCAGCCAGGTTGAGGGGTAAGATTATTTTTTTCTCTAATGCATTTTGTCTGTCTTCATGGCTCAACTGATTTTTGCTCAGGGAAAATACTCCCAACGCTTTAGATTTTTTTTTTTTCCCCCAGAAGTTATTGCAAGGAATCTGACACAACTTGCTGCCTTGGCAACAGAGCTCAAATATAATCAACGACGTGCAGCGCGGGTGTCGGAACACTCCCAAATACTCGCACACACAAACACAGCATGCGGCGAAAACTATTCTTAGGCTGTGTATAGTCGCTTGTGTAAAAACAGCATCATTTACAGTTGCCCGTCATTTGCCAAGTGCGAGGACACGGCCTGAACCGTAAAAAAAAAGGAAGCCATGTGACGTATGGATGGCCAGATGTAGGAAAATGGAAATCATCTCACTGTGGGGACCAGCAAACTTTTGAAGCGTCAGTCCAACACTAGCAATAACAAACCGAAAGTGCAAATGTGTCAGATTTTTGTCATTGATCTTAAAGTTAACTTCAAACTTTGGTCGGACCTCACTTCTCAACAGCCTATAAATCTCCACTCGTATGCGTGTTGAGAGAGCAATGAAGGCAATTACCGCTGCGATTTCCACATAAGTGAGTCGTCCGATTTGTCAGCTCGGTTTGGAGAAGGCATCGAGAAAAATGGCTCAAAGAAAATGTTGTTACGCAAAGGTACATTGAGCGAAACCCGACGCCTAAATTCGCATATACTGAAGGGGGGAGGAGTCAGAAGATAAAATACGGCTTCATAATGTGACGCTGGCTGGACCGTAGCGCGGGTGGTCTGGCACAGTGACTTGACATATGCATCAAGAAGCAAGACATGTTCACGTAGCCAAGTTCAACTCGGTTCTGCTGCTCTCTGTCTACTCAGCTGTGCACCAGGAATCCTTGAATCTTGCCCGCATTCCGCAAAACTGGCAAGTCAGACAATTATCTGTCTGCCATTTAGCACAGTTGGTCCTTTTGAACTCTTTTGTAACCTCCGTCAAATGATCTGTTGGCGAATCGGGCAGCCATTTTGTTTTCCGACGTCGGAACTTCCCAGCCGTCTTTAACGCGGCATCTGTCTTGGCCAACCGCACCAAGAAACCTTTTTTGAGACTTGATTAGTCTCCACAATTTCATATTTTTATAGTGGCAGTATAATCTAGCGTGACCTGAGCGGGGCTTCTATTTTTCTTAGGGGAGGTTGGCAGCCGACTTGAAACGCCTCCCCATAAAATTCCACTCCATGTGGACGACAGACCGACGGCCAGCCACCCACCCGGCTCTCGCTAATGAACATCAAGTCGAATTCAACAAAAGACGCTTCATAAAAAAAGAGGAATTCGGGGGCCCCGGCGCTGGCGATCCGCAGGTGTAGCTAACAAAATGGCCGCTGAGTGTCATTTCTACTCGCACAAAAACGCTTTTGAACATGCTTTCTTGCACATAACTCGCACTCTGTGATTTCGTACCTGTCCGAAGGCCACAAACCGCAAAGACGCCGCGGGATATGAGCGCCCACGCCATTTAGTCGCTATTAAAATCCGTGTATTAATAGACACGTCCTTATTCAAAGACGGCGCACCTTCTCGACCCCTCCCTCCTCCACCTGCTCGTCATTCATATGCCTTCCGCCCCATCGCAAGCGCACAATCCCACGTGTGTGCGCGGCACAGCGCGCGTATTCATCTGGCGGGGCCTCGGCACGTTGACATGTTTCCCCGCTAATCTGTTTGCACAACGTTGCCGCCGACCGCGGACCAATCAGGTACTGCGGGGGGTTTTGAAAAAATTTAAACGGGTCTCGTGTACGAAAAAAGTTGGGGGCCTTAGAACGATTTTCTAAATGAAGAAAGATGAGCCACCCACTGAGAATCTCATTGTCTCCTCTTTCTCATGGTCTTCCTCTCGCCCGCCCTTCCCGGAAGAGCAGAGACGACTCGCCGAGTGCATTTGATTCCTCGTCTCATTTGCGCTGCGTAAACTCTGCCATGTGTGCGATATTACGTCTAAATTGTTCCAGAGTTGGAAAAGCCGCCCAGCGCCAACTGACAGGTGTAATTGAGCGTGATATAAGCCGCGCCGGAAAGGAGAAGACGGATTTAAGTAAAACGCAATGAGGCCAAGCCGTGATAGCTCTTTGCTCGTGTTAACGGTACATGAGGTCCTTTTTTGTGGCGCTAGCAACAAACTGTGCTTTGACGCTTGGGAATTGTGCCCTCACATTTACCTTGGTCAAATGTTCTCCCAGCCGCTTATCCTATTAAACATCATCCGCACAGACTAATTGGCTCAGGTCGGTGTCGTTGCACGTTGAGCCGCTTGGGGAGGGTGAGTTAAGGGGGCTCCCGCGCGTTTAGCCAAAGGGAGACGAGGTCATCGGGAGGCCGATGACAAAGGCGACCGCCCCCTTCGGTCAATCGGGTTCACGGAAAATCTTTGAAAGGTTGAAGCGGCGTTCTGAACGTTCTCACCCGGCTTCTCCTGCAGCGTCGTAAAACACGATGGTTAACCGGCGGGGCCAGACGGATTTTTTACGTCGATGTAACGTGAGGCCGCGCAGACGGCCGGCTTCTGCTTCGGATCATTTTTTTCCCCCATGAATCAATAATAGCTAAAAATAAGACATGTGATGCAAGAGGGTTGCAGCGTACGTGATTTGGAGAGGCGAGCAACGCTCAGTGGCTGGAGTAGAAATGGGGCACAAGGCGAAAGGGGCGCAGGACTTGCACAGGTCACATTAGAAGTGGGTTCAGTGAGAGGGCTTCGCTAATTCCACTTAATCCTCGACAAGCCTCCCTCACATGCACGCACACACACACTTGCTCTCTGCTGACATCTATTTATGACCACTAGTCAATGTGTGTGTGCGTGTGAGGAACGGGCGTGTTAATATGCGCACAACAGGACGCTGAGTTCAGGTCCAACCAACAAGTGTCCGACATGGAAAGTTACATGCCTAGGCACACTGGGATTTATTTATTTTTTTGCTTCAACCTTGTCGACACACCCACACACGTTTCACACCTAAAAGAAATATTAAATCAAATTTTGTATTTTACTTTATTTGCCTTAAACAAATCAATTTGTTTTTAATTGTCGTTTTATCATAGCTTATTGTCATACAAGTTGATAGTAATGCAATAAATAAATAAATAAATAAATGCACGAGTGAGTGAATAAACAAATGTCTTAATTATTAGATAAATTAATGAATTAATTAATAAATAAATAGATAAATTCCTGCAGCTGTTCATTGCATACACACACACAAACATCAAAGGTACGGCCCTGCTTAAACTAAACACGGACTACCAAAGTTATAAAACAGTGACGTCCCAGAAGACAACAACATTCCGGAGGGGCCGAGCGAGTGAGTCTCGGAGGAAATCAGTCAGTCACATTCCAGTCTGCGATCAATCAGCCCAGACAACCCGAGATTAACCTCATTCAGCCCTTCTGGAAAACTACCTGGCCTCGCATCCCAAAACAACCAAACTCTCACCGCTGCTGTGTCACCCTGATGGGAAAAGCAGGAAGAAATGATGGATAGCTGGCTTATTAATCCTGAGGGAAATTAAAAAAAAAGACGGCTGTCATTCGAATCCACCTGATTGGTCCAAAAAATGTTTCTTAGGGCATATAGATGATGAAAAAATCGCAATTAACCGCCAGTATCAATCACATCCTCAAATCACGCAATAGAATAATAGCCTTGTGTTGACACTTAGAAAAATTAGAACAGCAACCTCCGGAGAAATATTCACATCTGGACTTGAGACTTATTTCTTCATGCTCGCATTTGATGAAAGCACTTCTCGTCTACGCCGCCTGACATCAGGAATGTTTTACTTCCGCTCCCCTCGGATTTCAGATAGTTATGGAAGAACAAACATCATTTCTCTCGTGATTTTTGTCATAATTGGTCACTTTCAGCCTTTGATGAATGACTTGTTTTCTGAGCACTAAAAACTGTAAATGGGCTAATTCTTGAAGCCTCGCCGATTTTTCTTTTTTTGCCGGCTCTCACTGTGTTTTCTTCTTTAATCTCATGTTTTCCTCCAATTCATGTAAAAACACCATTTTCTCTGCATCTCCATCTCACAGCCAGCCGGCCGGCCGGCTCCTGTAATTGTCAAAGTGCTTCTGGATGGCAGCGGGCTATTTGGTCATTAAAGGCAGGCCGATTAAGTCATTAGCGCAACGGCGGGACCGCCGTCTGCCTGCTGCTGCCGACGTCGAGATGATCGGGGTTGATACGCGCTGCCTTGCAGTTTTTCCACATATTTGCTCAGGTAATTACAGCCTGGATGTGAAACGCACCCTCCGATGTCCCGCTTAAAGAGAGGATGCACGGAAGCTTGCACACTTTAAATCTAATCTTCTCCTCTGTCATCCCTCATTTTCGTGTGTGTGTGTGCGCGTGGGTGAACAGCAGGACAACGGCAGCCTCGGGACATGTCCGACAGAATGATGGAGCAAGGAGAAGAAGCAGAAGTTCAGGTATGGAATCCTTTTTTTCCTCTGTGGGGCCTGATTCATCGGACACTTCATTAGGTACACCTAAATGATGTAATAATCCGGCTGCTCGTCCGTCCAGTAAAAACAATGAGCCCGAATCTTTCAAGTCCCAACTGGTGTAAAACTCGCTCGGCTCGCCGGACTGACCCCGGCAGACCGCCAGTCTCCTTAGCGCTCTGCTGCCCCTCTGCTGCCACCTCCCACGTGACCCCTGAACCCCTACACGGGAGTCAGGCGCCACGGATATGATGCAATTTTTTTTTTCTCTCCGACACGGGCCAGTGGGCTCAGCTTGGAACGTGACCCGGGGAGAATAATAAATAAGGGTGTTTATTTGCTAGGAGGCCCACAGGCTGGAGCCACCCTGGAGATACCTTCTCCTTATGTAGACCTTTATTTTTGCGAGTGTTAAGCATCAGGCTTCACAGCTGAGCGCAGGACCCGACCGTCGGGCTAAATCAGCGTCAACGCGACTAGACGAGAAGCATGCGCCGTGACCTGCCATTGTTTCCGCATTCTACAAAGTCGCTCCTGCGTGATGAGACAGCCACACCTCGCTGTGATCTCCAGGTCCCATGCAGCTGTCATTAGAGCACAATGAGCGCTTTGACGCTCCGACAACTCGTCGCTATTATCGCCGCTACAAACAAAGCTGGCGAGGAGAAACGACTTCCTGTGAGCTCACCGATGCCTCGGCGTTCGGTCTTGCCGGTGTCAGAACGCAGACCCGGGTGCTTACGGATGATGAATGACCACGACTCTTGTTTCTAAAGAGCCTCTCGCAAAAGTCAGCTACAGGATATTGTAAGCTTGCCTTTATTGGGAACAAATAGCATGTTGGCCGGCAGGCTTTGGAAGCGTTCCCAACGCGGATTTCCCTTTTTAACGTGGCTCATGTTTCAGATTAACTCAAGCGGTGACCACACAGGCCCGGTCGCTCTCCATCTCACTTGACTTCCCACCCAGCGCCTTCACATCTATCGTCTACGTACGCATTTCGACTTTGCCGCTCCTACAGCCAAGCGGACGGGGAGCCGATCAATCATAGCGTTCAGATTAAATCGCAAATTGTTATAATTGACAATAATAGTTTCCATATCGAGTGGGCTCGCTCAAACATATCTGGAAACGTGATTGAATGCGAAGGGAACTTCAAGAAAATCTTCCATGGCACTGAAACATTTGAAATGTCATTCAAGTCATGTTGTTTTGGGAATTCTAATTGCCAAAACCTGTCAACTTATGACATCTAACAAAAGTACCGAGATGTGCCTCTTAATCATTGATTTAAACAATCAGGGTTTGGCTCCATGCACGACTTCTAAATCTTCCAGACGGGTTTGGTCATTTGCCCTGAACCTCGGAACAGTGTGGACACCCCGCCTCCCCAACTCAGCATTTTTGTTTTTCTTCTTCCCTCCATTTTTTTTCCCTGTAGGTGTGATGGCCAGTGTTGCAATATTTTTATCCACGCAGTGTAAAGATTAAACGGGCCGGGGTGGGCTAAAACATGGGTCAACATGTCGGCCATGTTGGCAGGGGCGACTTTCCCATCAAAAGCAGCCATGTTTGCGGCGATGCTAGCAGAACGGCTAGTATGGACGTTACCTTAGCATCACCGAGGACTCACAGCTCGTCATATAGCTATAGTTTTATCTTTTTTTCTTTAACTGGAGCCAGTTATTTTATTTGTAAAGCCAAAGCCTTCTAGCATCTCATTCTAACGCAGGTGAAAAAGGAAATGCTAACATCGATGACTGCTCAGTTTATTTAGGGAGCCACAAAGCTCCCTGGCACGCAAGGGGCACCCATACACTGTGACGGCGTCGTTAGGACGTTCGTATGAAAGCGAAGATGCTAGCTGTGCATTTGTTCCTAAAAGTAGCCCCCGGGCCCCCTTTGACCTATCACGTAGCGACGAAGGCCCCTAGTTGCCTACGAAATGGAGATTTGCATGTGTGGGGACATAGCATGGACGCAAAGCACATGTCGAGTCTCGCATGACGGAGCTCTTTCTCCTCCTCCGTGGAGATCAAAGAGCAAAGGAGAGCATAAATTTAGAGTGGCAGCGTCTTCCTCATTCTGTCAAGGCTCATTGCTGATTTTTATGGGACCTCCCACGAGAAGAGTATTTTCAGATTAGCGTCGCTCATTATTTAATTTCATGCACCCGCCTCTTAATTTGTTCATCCCAAAACGATTAATTAAAGATTGATGTGATTCTCATGGCCATGTGGGTTTGTTCCAGTCATCTTGTGGTTGTTCACCGCATAGCAAAACAGAACGTGTCTGCCTCGATGGAAGCGAGAGCATTGTGCTCTTCTCACCTTGTTCAATCTGGGAGCAGCTCATGCCCGAGCGGGTCATTGCAAAATCCTTGAAGAAGGTACAAAAAAGTGAAATCTTTTCTTACCTGAGAAAAGTTGAGGCCATTGAGCGGGTGACACTGCTCCTCCACCCGCTCCACCGCCCCTGTGGTTTTTCCCATCCTCTCTGCCTCCTGCGCCAAATACAAGTCCAGCACCGGCGTGCCCCTGGACCTCACGTCCCACTCGGTCAGCGAGTTGACCATCAGCATCACCCACACGGGCCTCTTCCTCTCCCAGTTCCCAGCGATGGCGTTGAAGAGGTAGTCGGCGTAGAGGCCGCGGCCGCGCTGGTCCGCCGTCATCCAGTACGGCATCATGTGCTTGACGTAGTCCAGGTGGCGTTTGAGGCGGCGGTACAAGTCTCGAGGTAGCAGCGTTTGAAGATTCTCCCCGTGGGGGAGCAGCTGGCAGCTGGTCAGTTTGGAGACGGTGAGCGGGTCGGTCAGATCCAGCTCAAAGAAAACGTTGCGGCTAGTGCGGAAGGCCCGCTTAGAGACGTCCGGGATGAAGTCCCACACTCGGGTGTAAGGCACGTGGATGGTGCCGTACAAGTAGGAAGGCGGCTGCGGCGGGGCACGCTTCACTTTCCACAGGAAAGAGTTCATGTCGCTTTGCTGTGGAACAAGCAGAATGACGTAAATGGAAAAATTGCCCCATACGCCACCTTTTGGTGTGGATGTGCAATTACACTTTAGTATTGTACCCAGAAAAATGTCATGGGTAGGTAGCTCATATATTTTACCAACCTTGCCACACACACCACCTACTGGTGTGGATGTGCAATTACACTTAAGTATTGTATGGGAATTTTTTTTTTTTTTGCCATGGTCACACGCCCTACTAGCTCCGCCCCCTGCAGATATTCAAAAGCCACCTCGACGAAGGCGCCGCCTGCTCATCCTGGTCATCAACCTACATAAAATTGAGATATCGTTTAGGGGGATGCAAATTAGATATGACGTCCCATCAGCCCGCGTTTAGAGAGGCCCACTTGGTTGTAAACAGAGCTCCGTTTATTGTCCAGCTCACTTGCCAAAGCCTCTTTTCGAAGCTTTCCGAGCGGAGCTCATAAAGTCCAAAATGCTGAAAAGAGGCTGTTCCTTAGCGGGAACCCGCTGCGAGACTTTGCTTTGTGACATTTCTGACACCACGGGGGGAGGGGGGGGCTCAATGTCGACAAGACGGCATTGTTTGGGACTCGCAGCGCTTATGTTACAGCAAATGAAATCAGCGTAATGCCATTTTGCTTTTTGAATATGGTTCTTGTTAAGTGCTACGCACAAGTGCATGTGCTGCAACTTTGCTTTTGACATCATCGTCGCTTTGGGCCTTCGTCTGTCTGGCTTTGGCGGCGCGATGTCATCGGGCATTCGAGAGATCCAGCCCACTGCCGGGATTTTACGTTATTCTTTGAAATTTGTTGACTTGAAAAATCTGACCAAGGTTTCCGTCAGTTCCAATCATAGCACGCCGCCAACGCCGAGTTTGTTATCGGAGGGGAGGCAGTCAAGTCAAATCGTCTTGCGGAATTTGCTTTTTATCGTCAAAATTAAGTGACATGAACATATTGAAATATCTGGCAAAGTTTCCGTCCAGACAAAATAAATCCACGGCGCTTTTATTTAATCCAGAGCGCCGTCGTGCCTCGTGGCGCATATGCAGAAATAGAACTTTAATTGAATTTTCATTTTCAGACAAAGTGGAAGGCTTTTTATTTTTTTGGTTCGTGCCATTAGTCATCATGTCATGCAGTGAAAAGAGCGTGCACACTCAAGCGAAGACTTTAAGACATGGAAAAGTGGTGAGCTTATGCGCTGGACCTCTCGGCAGAGCCTTGACGCGCTGGGCTCCCTTTTTTTTTTTTTATGGCGGTAATTACTCTTAACACAAACCAGAGTGCGGCGTGCTGCGTTAGAAGTCATGTAAAGTTATGGAGCAGCATCTCGTCAAGCTCATAATCGTGGATGAATTGTGCCCATTTGTAGAAACTTGTCGTCTTTTTATCACGGCTGCACTGGAATGACTAATGGGACATTTTTTATTATATGGAGCATGCAGAAATTGCTCTAAATCTCCTAAATATTGTTTTTCTTTTGAAGAAGCCATTCATAGCTGGAATGTGATGCACACATTGCTGGAAGATCAGCAAACGTGTTCCAAATGAAGTCAAGCCCCGCCTCCCCCTCCCCACTTGCACTTGTCACATAAACAGCTTTTAAAACTGGCAAGCACTCCTGCATGGGCAACAACTTTCACCTGGTTACATGTTCTTATTGTGAAATGCTTATTTCACAGACACACAGAAAATAAATATGCAGGTTTTATTATTATTAATTAACATGACTCGCTGTTCAGAAGGAGTAGCACTTGTGGTTGCTGTTTTTGGGAGGGTTACTTTGATATAGAAATTTTTATGTCATATTAAAAATTGGTTTAAAAAAACTCAAAACAAATTCAGATAATTGTGATGTAGGAATAGTCCAACGTCAATATTTGCGGCCCTACATACAATTTCATGACTTCATTATTGTAATATGAAACTAAAAAAGGAAAACAAATGTCAAAATAGTAAAATTCGACTTGATACGCTGTGATTTTCAAATGGAGATTTTTATTCCGCATATAATCAAACACTTTCTATTTTTGATTACAGTACTCAAATTGTATTCTCGTAATATGAACTTTAAAATAGTAAATAGCTATGTCATAATTAACCCAATTTTGGTCCAAAAATGAACCGATCCCCTACTTTTAGATCGATCAATTTTTTTTTTTTAGCAACATTGAGTTATTTTTGACATAGCTATTTACTATGACTTTAATTTGTTAATATCTACTTTTCTCACATTTTTTAAATTGCATCTTACTTGCAACTTCTTCCTGGCAGTTTGATTAACTCATAATATGACGTCAGTAATTATCACCATTGATGTAATAAAGTCACTCACCGACTCGGGCGGGTCGCACTGCCTCGGTCTGCCGGCCGGCCGCGCACCCCAGGGCGCCGCAGGGTGCAAGAGCGCGCCCAGGAGCACCCAGCCCAGCCCCGTTACACACACCATGCTGTCCAGGTGACAACACGACACGCAGCTTGTGGTGTAATCCCGCTTTCCTCTCCTTTCCCTGCGCTGTCAGCGTCGCCTTAAAAAGTTTTTATTTCACGTCCTCACCGTGCGGCGGGGGAAGCATCGCGCCTCCTCGCCATCCCCACCACTTTGCGGCGCCCCCAAAGCGCGTCTCGTCCTCTCTCTTCCTCCTCTCGGTGCAGAGCAAGTCACTGTTGAGAGTCTTTGGAAAGTTTCCGCCGTGCGCTCCACAAGTTTGGAGCGTCTCTCGCGCTGGGAGAGTGGGAGGTGGCGTGCACCCCTCCTCCTCTTTGGAAAGGAGGGAGGGAGGGGAGGGGGGGGCACAGGTTAAGAGAGGGATGACAGGCTTGCTGTAAACTCTCAATGTGGTACTTTGAGGTTTACACAAAGCTTTCTGCAAACATAAATGCAACTTGGACAAGTTTATATTCATTAAGGGGGGATTTGTGAACACATACAAGTACTGTAATTAATCATTAAATGATTATTTTTGGAACTAATTAATCAATTTAAATTTTTCACAGTACTTTATATCCATATTATATGAAGTTGCTGGGATATTTTGCTTCCATTTGATTGCAAGGCAAGTTGTTTTTCCTTTGCATGCCCCCCCAATGTAAATGAACCATACATCATACGCTGTCGTGTGCTTCCTCCTCGGCAGCCTTGCATTCATCTCCGTCCGTTTGTGTTTGACTGGCCGGCGGCACGAGAGCGCGACCGCTGGGGCCTTTACGCCGATGATGAATGGTCACAAATAAGCAAGCTGGAGTAAGGACAACAGCGAGAAGCGTTTCGTTTACTTTCCAGTCGGGCAAGTCCTGATGGGGAGCAGACCCGTTTGAAATAAACAGGGAGAGGGAAAGTGGCCCCTTCGCTCCGCTTTGACCCTCGCTATTGTCCCAACCGATGGCCCGGTGACAGAGTCAAGTAGCAGGGACATTTATCACAGAGAGGCCTCACACCGGCGGCCCCCAGGACCCCCCCTCCTCCTCCCCCCAGTGGACTGAAAGCTGACGGACACGGTACAAGCACTTCTTTGTCCCGGGCCGTGTTCTCCTCGCGTCTTCATCGAGCGGCCCGTTGACCGACTTGTCTTTTAACACAGTCGCACGCTGGAAAAAAGAAACGCTGACACTTTGACCCTTGAGTCTTTTTCTACATAGGCACCATTCATCAGGACATTTCTGAAAGTCGAGCGCATTCTTCTGCGGCTTTGGTTCTCATCTTTTCTGGTCATCCTTTGTCCCGTTGCTCAGGTGTGAGATTTCAGTTAGCATTTTGCGGCGGCTCTAATGTGGGCACCTGCGGAATCGGGTATACCTTCTTCATCCGCACTTTGCTCCTTTGAAGGAGCTCGCTCGCATTCTTGGCCCGTTAGAAAGTGAGCTTCTCAGCTGCTGGCTGCGGGAGATTCCTGGACCAGCTCCAGGACCTTACGGCATGCTGCACAATAACAGCCCAGCCACTAAAGTTCGCTATTAACTTCAAACGTGGACACTTATTCTCCCGTGTGCTGTAGTCGAAATTCAAAGTTTGAGACAATCCCAGGTGTTCAGGACATTTAAGGAGCATAAAAAAAAAACGCTGCTCCACTTTGTTTGCTTCTGGTTCTGGAAACATTTAATAAGCCAACACCGGATAACCCGAGGGATCTGGAAATATCACAAAGATCTTACAATATATTTATGTTTCAAATGTATTTTTTTGACTCACAGGAAACCAGTGTGGAGATTTCAGGTTGTTTCCTGCTACAAGTAAGAAGTCCAACAGCTGCAGCTTTCAGATTGGCTTTTTGTTCTGTTACAAAAATCCAAGCCTCCTGAAAACGATCAGCTATCTTTTTTTTTTTTGTGACAGCAGAATCCTGCTCTTTTATGTCAACGAACAGAGCGGATGCAAAGTGGCCCCATCCGTGAAGATCCAGTGTCTGTTTGTCCTTGCGGCTGTCTGTCTGATAGCTAGCAGGAATCCCGCCTCAAAAATGCGGCAGTAACTCACCGCCTCTTCTCTATGAGCGTGTAATGAAAGAGGTGCTTCTTGCGTTCCCCTTAAAACCGCATCACACCGTTTAAGACACGGGGCCCCCTAGTGGACATCAGAGGATCGCATAGATGGCGCGGGATATGTGGTTGACCCCAGGGGTGCTAAGATATAGCTTCAAAGAACCGCTGGAGATGACGGATACCAAGGAGGGGCTCATAGCTTCAGGCAGCCATACTTGAGAGGGGGAAAGTAAGACGGACCGGGACGGCCAAACTGAACAGCCGCTCTGTCTTCTTTCACTCGCAAAACACACATGCACACCCACTCCCCCCTCTCTATCTCCACCCGTCTCCAGCTTTGGGCTCCAATATCCTCTGTCCCGCTTTGAAGATGTCAAAGAATAATATTGACGGAGTCTCCGGTGAAATGTTATTGTGGTTTTCTTTTTCAGATAGCTTGGGAAAAGAAGATGTGGCGGATGAGGAGGAGGACAGTGTCGGGATGGGAGTGAATGTGTCCACCAGCTGCCGACAGGTACCAACAATGGGACCAAATTTGAGGAATTTCCCTCCATAACAAATCGAGCTTGTCCCAGACATAAGCATTGACTCAATTACTACTTTCCTGTATCGACTCAATTAGATTTGGATTTGGTTCTCACCACTGATCCCTGCATAGGATTGCCCCTCAGGGCATGTCAACATGCGCACAGGATGCCTGTCTCTCTATCTTCATCACTCTGAGGTCAACTTGACAAAAGGCAGGACAGGGAAGAGATAAAGTGACAAGGGTCACATGGGGGGGGGTCCTTGAAAGCAAGGTCTCGTGATTCTTTTTCTTCTCATGGTTTGGAATCACTAAAATCACATGACATGTTTTCAATTGTGAGTATGTATGACCTAATTAAAGGGGCTGCATTATAGAGTAGTGACTTTTAATTCGCTTATATAAACAAATTTGAGTCTCCGGCTAGCATGCTAAGCTACAATGTTGTTGGATGCACAGATTAGTTTGCTGTTATCCGTTTTGGCTTCTAGCTTGGTTGCATAGCCATCACAGTCAGCAAAATGTCAAGACGTCACACACCACAGTTGAGTAAATTGGCTGTGTTCACTCTCACATCGGCGCCAACATCCCTTTTACCCTTCTGCCATGTTAGACTGCGCTTGACTTGCACCTCCTGACTGGTTGTTTTTCTTCAGATTTGGTGGTTTCCATGATGTCACTAGAGATTTTTTCACGCAGAAAATAATTGATGGCCTTTAATTAGTATTTTTTGTGCATGAGATTTCCTTATGTTGTGTCTGGGGCACTTCACCATTTAGAGAAAGGGAGAGCAAGGATTTATTATTTTTATGTGGGACATAAACATACTATTACAAGCACTATGCCAGCAGCCCGAGCAGCTCTCGGTCATCAGCTATTGTGATTATCGTGTTTTTTTTCCCCGCTTTTTCCCCTCATCACTCACTTACAGCCTCTCTTCACGCAGGAGTGCATCACATCAAAGCTGTCCGGCGAGGGCGCCCCGTGATGCATCCTCTCTCCTACTGATCACGGGCCATTGTGAGTAATTGTATTATGCCATAACCATAGAGGCTCTCGCCTCTCTCGGCCTCATTGAAGAGAAGCAAAGTGGATGGATGAAGGCGAGGCTCATCCCGCTGTTAAGCAAATCTACCTTTTGCCTCGTTGAGAATAAGACCAGGCGGAATCATCATGTTCTCGACAAGACATGGCGGCAGACAATAGAGGGCTTCCATTTTATGATAATATGGAAATGGGAAACGTATATACAGTGAAAAGATCATTTCGGTCACAAATTAAGATTTTCTTTTCTGAGGTTGAGGTGGGCGAGGCAATAGAAGAACAGCATGTGTTGCTTGAATCACACATATGTGACTCGGACCGTAAGATGCAAAAGTCGGGACTTCTTTTGAAGATGGGCTTTATGCTTCCTTGGAAGATTATCTGATTGAAAAGAGCTTTTATAGCACATCTATGCTGACTGCGAGGCATCAAAGCTCACACACGTATGACGATAGCCGCCGTCGGGTAATATTGAGAGCCGACGGGAAAATGTAAAATGCACTGTAAAATGTAAATACACTCGTCTGGAGTGACTTTATATGTTTAAAAAATGGTTATTGAACATTATCAAAGAGTTTACATGAGTAAGTGCTAAATCGTGATTTAAAAGAATAACTAAAATAATCAGTGTATTACCCTCACGCTCTAAAAATTTGATCGATGGACATTTTTAATCACAATCTCATTGCGCAGGTGTCCCTAAAATTGTGACCAGTTTTGAATCTCTATTTCCCTGGAATATGAGCATAATGCATTGATTCAAATGCTGCTTTCAAATGACTGTAATGGATGCTCTATAAGAAGTGGGCAGAGAAGCTTTTGAAGCCGCCGCTTCTAATAATAACCTGGCTGTGGACTCGGATAAACACACACACACACACACGCACACACAAAACACTCTCTCCAATATGAGCATCCCTCTTATATCTACTCTTCACCAACACATAGAGCTGTTCTGGTGCTTGACAGGAAGCAGAAGGGCTGTCAACAGGCCCGCAGCCTGTTAGGAAACAGTCTGGCTCAATCGTGCTACACACACACACATACACACACACGCAGGGACATGAACATAGATCCACAGATGAAACACGTCAACAGTCAGCAGCATGGCTTCTATGGCACCGTAAAAACAAACGTAGGTCCAGAGAGGGAAAAAAAAATGAAACAGCACGCCTTGTATGACTGGAGGGCTCTCCAATAAAGAACACACACACACACACGTACAGAGCGCTTGTAGGAAAGATCTAAGTGAGGTAATTTTCTGCTTCTTCAGCTGATCCGGAACATGTGTTGGGCTGTGATGTGTACTCCAGGACACAGACAAAAGAAAATAGAAGGACTTTATGTACATTTATATATGCTTTAGCCTCGAGGCGTTGTGCTGTGTGATTCAATTTTGTGCGTGGCGCTGATGTCACCGTCCACTTGACACTTTACGGTTTGGCCTATTCTTAAATTCATCTAAATAGAAAAACTGAGATTTCATATCTTTTTGGAAATGCAAAAAAAACCCCACCAATTTTAAATATTTGTTGTCTTTGTATTTAAGCGCCGAAAAAATGCTACGGACATTCTCCGGTCTCCACAAGGGCCTCGTAGAATTATTACGTGGTTCAGATGGCGTGCCCATGCTCGGGCCTCGGCGGAGAACCACCAAGCTGCTTTTATTCGCCACCGGGGAAGTCATTAATACACTGGGAGCCGCTCAGGCACATACGCAAACTTCATCGGCGCACACATACTTGACTGTACGCTGGATGCACAAGCAAGCTACTGTGCATTTGCATGACATTTCAAAAATATGCTTCATGTGTTTACATTTGATTGGATTACGTTCTTTTAATGAGCATTAAATCTGTGAATGTGTCACACACCAATTGCTTTTTAAGAGCATGTGGATTGGATTATATTTATGGAACTTTTACAGACTGCACAAGATAGTGATAGCCTTCAACTTTGTTGCCGTCATAAACAACTTTTCAACATGAATTACTGCCATCCACATCATCTTATACGTACATCGATGTATTTTTTATTTATAAAGCGCTGTCATGAAATGAACACATCACATAACTAGTATCCCGATTGACCCCTTGTTTTTTTGTAATTAAGTATTTGTACTGAGAGGGTGGCGCTATGTATTAGACTCTTGGGAGCTCCGAATTCTTCAGCCGGTACAGCGAGACAGCGGGCTGATTTATGAGAGTCCGTTTGACTGGATTTGGCGCACCGCTGTGATTGTGAGTCGGTTTCAGAGCGAGCCCTCCGGAGCCCTCACTCATCACGCGGCACACACCCGCAAATGACTGGATTCTGTTTTGAGGTCGCATGCTCTCCAGCAAAGTTGACAGAGTAACATTTACTAAGTAATCTGAGCGTACGTGATACAGACTTCACTGTTCGGTTGTTTGGTTTTGTCGCACTTAAGTCTCTCGAAAGCTCGGAAACCGCATTTTTCCACAAATTCAAGCGGCTGCCGGATGTATTCAGCATGCGAAAGTCAAAATAGCCCAAAGGTCATGAATTGCAGTGGTGCCTTGAGATATGACTTTCATTTTTCCCGTGACTGTGCCCGTAACTCAAAACCCAAGTTTCTCAAAGATCTCAAATTATTTTGACAGCGTTACAAGACAGTGGCACCGATTTGTGTTTTGTTAGCATGAAGCTAGCAGGCTATTGTGCGCTAAACTTTGGTGGTTTGGTTGATTACACAACATGTAATTGTCATTGTTCTCCACTGCGAATTGTTGTCAAGTGAGTTCAATTGATCTCAATGCCACCATACAGGACTCGGAGGCCAACATTTTGCTTCTCAACCACAGCGCGAGTTCATACTGAGATATTACGTTTCGACATTTTTTTAATACCGTAAACACCACCGTATCAATGGCAGCCGTTCTCACGCTCGGTTTGATCACTCGGGAAAATTTACATCTCCATTTTCTCCTCCTCTGTTGTCCTTCACATTTTTGATGTGTTAAAATATCAAACATCATCAAAAATAAAAACCTCAGTCCATCAATGCTGGGAAGAATTTCTTATTTTGAAATGTGTTTCGCATTTTATGTTATTATCGTATCACCGGATACATCAACGAGTAACTTGGATCGGGAGCATAAATGAGCCACAGAGGCGGTAATTTGAGCTTTAATCCCTTAATGGAGACTTGACTGTGTAATATTTCCACAGAAGGCGATAAAAATGAATGAATAATGCCAACCTTGCTGTTTGTTTAGCTTGATTTGCTACCGTACAGATACAGAAACTTACAGTTAAGCCCAAAATGATTTATAACCTGGCCAAATTTACTCTAAGTGATTTTTTTTTTTTTAATCTGTCGACTTTGCATCTTCTGAAAATGATACACCAATGTAGCAAACGACTTGATGAACCTCTGCCTCTTAGTTTTATGAGAGCACAGTATTTGTGACTCCTTCTGGGGCAACTCTAATCCATCAAATGCTTAGCAGTGCCCTTCTCCTCGCCTTGCGGGCTTTCCTCTTCCCAGCCTTGAGCAAACCACAAGACGGCTGAAACCTCAAGAGGCCGATCAGTTCTGTTGGGCGTTATTACAAGGAACCATTACTGTTTCAAGAAAATCCCATAATGATGGCGGCCACACAGGCAGTGGATTTGGTTAAGCCTCGTATCTGTAACTGGCCTTGTCCCAGTCTCAAAACTGTCTTTCTATGACCCCCACGTAACACCTGATCCGGTTCAGATGCTTCTGTCTTAACCCCGGGTTTACTTTTGAAATTCATATTTGTTTATGTTATGGTTTACAGAATGACACAAGGAAGAGAAGATGCACCTTGAAAGCACTTGCTGTCTACCTCAATGAAGATCCAAACAGATTGATAAAAGATTTTACGGTAAGTGTTGAAAGAGAAATTATGTATAGAAACTACCAACTCATCCTTTTTATCTTAAGTGGTTAACTGCTTCATATAACTTGGTTTATTTACATCTATGCTGTTCAGTCAATACTAAGAAACTAACAGTTACTCAAAGTAGTTTTGTGGGACCATTTGAAGAAAGCTTTTTAAGTAAATCTGAGGTTTTATTTTTTGGAGTGTGGCTCGAAAGAAGAAGAAAAAAACACGGCTCACTGTTTCTTCCTTTCCCATGAAACCCAAACCAGTTTGCTTTGTGGGCAACATGATGTTCCAACATGTCCGAGCCAATACCAGATGGGTGAACCGCGGTGGAAATTTGAGGATACACGGCTACAAATGACACCGATTAAAATGTTAGCTTGTTAGTCACACTCATCTGTCAACATTAGCTGTCAACATAAACTGATCAATGCTCCCATAGAAATTGCCACTAATTTAATCAGTGCTCATTTCTTTGGTGACATCTTTCCATTCTTTTCCTCTAGTGCTCTAGCTTTCCTCCTGAAGGTCCAACAAGGAACATTGGCAGGACCTGTTTTGGCCCTCCCATCGTGTTGGTCCTCGAGAGACGACTCCATGTAACTCATGAAGAAAAAAAAAACGTCTTCAAAGATCAGTGGGCGCACAGAGGCGATAAAATGTGAGTACCTGCGTGCATGCGATGGCTAAGACTCGCTTAGTGTAAGGCCAAGAGGAGCGTGATGTTTCTCTTGGACAGAGGAAGCAGTCATGGTATCAGGTGTGATACCTGCGTCGGCACCAGAGAAAACACGGCTGAAGTGGACCAGCACGCCCTGGCTGGATTTGTATTTCCAAGGTACTTTTTTTCCCATTTGTGGTTAAACACATTTGAACTCGCACAGAAACATTTATGATTCGCTGAAGGTTTAACCATGTTTAACACCCGAAAACCTAACCATTGACCCTAAACCCTGACCGTAACCCTAACCACCAGTTGGGTGGCTGGACTTGACTTAAGGACACATTGACACTTCTTCCATGATGCAAAGGCTCATGTGACGTAAACAGACTATAAGAGGCGAGCGATGACAGCATGATTAATGGCCGCCACCCCAGCAAGCGCTCACCAAACGACGATTCTGTGCGAGCGGTCCAGAGAAAAGTCAAAGGAAAGCGTCTCATTGCGCCAACACAAACCAAGCACCACGCAGCTAACCAAACGTGGCTGCACAGGGTCAACTGCAGTCTAGCGGTTAAGCAAAACAATCAGCTAGTCAACTTAAAGGCGCAGTTGATAAGAAAGTTGGTTCAAAATGACCTGAGGCTAATAAAAGTGCAGTTTGCTGGTTTTATGCAAGCATGTTACTTAGCACTTCCCGAGTTTAACAATCTCGTTTTATTTCCTTCTTTCTGTATAAATATTTTGGGCTAAGTGTGAAGAGAACCGGACAGGTATTAAACTTGCTTTGACCAATGTCCTAAATGGTGTGTTTGAGGACATTGGGAAATTTCAAGACTGTATCATTTATCAATAATAATAACGCAATACAGTATGAACAAATGTGTTAATCAGTACCAGAGAAGTCAGTCAGTTTCTTAAAAAAAAAAAAAAAAAAAATGGTGACAGACTATAATAACATGGCTCTTTTTATATTCTTACACATCACACAAGGAGTTTGTTAAAGCACGTCGAGCAGTATGGTTTGCCTTTGTGCTCCTGGAAGATTCCTTGGCTGAGCTGCCTTAGACAAAAAGCACACACAAAGTGCTCCGGGTGAAACTTGCTGTCCAGAGCTGAGATGCAGCGGCCCACAATGGGCTGACGGCAGCTGCCGCACAAAGTGCCTTGACGCAAGTGGAAGTCCGTCTGGCACAGCGGGCGGCCGTCCAGCTCCATGAAGCGGCCGCCGGAGAAGGGCCTCCGACAGTCCTGGAAGGACACAAAAGGACTCACGCTCTGTGTTTAAGTTGCAATTTTTTTTTTTAGGTGCGAGGATGAGGAGCTCACCGCACAGACGAAGCATTCCGGATGCCACGTGTCGTTGGCTGCGCTCAGGTAGTTTTTCGTCACCGACCCCCCGCAGCCTGCGCACTTGGGGGCGAAGAGGCGGTAGAAGTCGGCGGAACAATAAGGCTTCCCATCCTTCTCCAGGAAACCTTTGAACACACCTTGCTAATGAGCTCACTGCACTTATTTCTTTAAAGGCCCCTTGCAAAGCTTTTTTTTATGTTACCGTCATCGCCAAAAAAATCTCCACAGTGTGCGCAGAAAAAGTGATCCGGATGCCAGGTCTGGTCCAGAGCTGTCAGGATGTTCTGTAACGTCAAATATCAACAAATTACTTTTTAGGTTGCGATTATACGGTTGGAATGATTAACTTTGCTATGCAGTATGTCTACAGTAGGGAGCTGAGACGTACCCTAGTGAGGATAAGCCGTTGAAAAAAATAGATGGGATGAATGGAAAATATTAGGTACTGTTTACTTAACATTTAAGATTGATGATGTAGTGTTAGCCATTGTAGTCCTGGGATAAAAAAAAGTCTTATCTTATAATCTTGCCTATAGCCTGTTATTGGTTTAGTTTAGCTTTGTTTATCTTAGCTTGGGTTGGCTTGATTTAGCTTATCTTAGTCTGGGCTAGCTTTTTTATGAAGATTTTTGAAAGCAATAAGTTGGTAGATTTGCACATGCTAATTGACTTGTCTCCTAATAAGACCTAATGGATGGATGGATGAATTCCTGCCGATGGTTGCTGTAATATATTTGACTGCTAACAAATGGGAGGCCTCCTACCTGCACAATGGGCCCCTTGCAGTAGGCGCAGCACGGCGCAAAGAGCTTCTCGTAGTCTTCCCGGCAGTACGGGCGTCCGTCCCTCTCAAAGTAGCCTGTGGTACTCAGCTCCGTCTGACACGCCACACACACAAAGTGCTGCGGGTGCCACATTTTACCTAAAGCCGCCAGCATCTGAGCAAGACAGGAAGAAGTCCGTATGTGAGGGAGAAACATTTTATTAGTAAAAATCAAGAGTACCTTTCCCACAATCACTTTGTTGCAGGCGGCACAGCGGCCCTTGGCTGCAGTGTTGACTCCAATCTTTTTAAAGTCAGTGCTCAGTCCTCCGAGAAGATCATCAATGCTGTCTGAGTCTTTGCTCCCGACTGAAGCCTTGGAGTCAAAATCCCCTTGACCATCTTTTGTTTTCTTCTCATCAGACTGCTCCTGTAGAAGCGGCGAAGGTGCTGTGTCCTAAATGGAGATAGGACGGCGGACATTGGGTTGCTTGCTCAAAGGTCAGATGATGAAGTGGGGTTGGCCTCAGTGTCCAAATTGGAACAATGCTGCCCCCTCTTGGTGAGTGTGGTTAAGTTCACAGGTTCAGCATGCAAGGGCCACGTAAAAGGTGAGGCAACACTCACCCCTGATGCCAGGCTCAACAGATCTTGCAAAATGGAGTCCAGTTCGACGGTGGGTGAGTCCTGGGAAGCTGCCTCGGGAAGATCTGGCTCACTAAAAACCCCACGAGAAGATTGGTTGTTCAAAGTCTTAATAAGTCAATGTGCTTTTTTTCTTTCTTTCTTTTTACATGTGTTTTGGATGCCACCACTGGAGGGGACCATTTTTGGCAAATCAGGAAAATTACTATGGAGGTTTCAGTTGTGCAATATTTAGTGAGTTGAACCTGTGCAGTTTTAGGTTAGATCCCTTATTAGGTCCGGTGCTGACGGCAGCCGACTCCTTCAAGGTTGCACGGCTGTCTTCTGAAGCAGTCGGATTAAGGGCGAGCTCTTCCAACAGCAAATCTAAAACATAAATTGAAGGTTTAGCCGGTAAGTGGTGTGTTTGTGTTTCCTGTCAAACTCTCAGATGGCAGAGGTGTCTGTTTTTTCTGTTTGAGATTGTGTGCAAACGGGTTTCCTCAGGAAGTGATGTTAGAACTTTTACAGAAGTAAAATTTGCTGAAATAGTCCCTTTGAAAATATTCAAGTCAATCTCAGTGCAGTCACGCACATATTAATGATGGTAATACCCTAACGATAGGTGCGGCTGTAGTTGTTTTTCAAGTGTAAATAACTTTAAAATAAATGAACTGTTAGGAATATTTTGCCCTTCTCCATGTTGCTCAATATTATACGGGAAAGAACCACAAAAAAAGAATGCCTCTCTGACCATTTTAACCAAAAGCGAGCATATCTACTTTATGAAACTAGGTTTTGACACATTTGGGGGATTTAATCAGATTAGATCACAAATGCGCACCATTAAATTTATCCTGAGACAACTGACTACATAAGATCACTTTGCCTCAGAATCAAATTCAACTGATTTATCTGAGAATCACTGAAAAGAGGTTGCAAAAAGTTGCCTTACCAAGTTCATCCATGTTTCTCTCAGAATGAATTTGTCTGACTGTTGTTGTTTTCTCTCTCCCTCCCTGCAGCTGCTGTTACTCAAGTTACCACAAGTCATATCTTCACTTCCTCTGTTGATATTTCTGACATATTGCTGAATATAGACTTTTTTTTTGTATTTAAACTCAGCCATATGATCTTTTGGGTTTTGTGTGTGTAATTTTACAATGTGTGCCATTTTTTGTTAACTTTTAGCGTCACCTTATTAATAGCATCTGGATAGCAGCGCCATTTTGCTGAAATGGAGAAAACTTACATAAAATCACATTTAAGTGTATTATAAGCTTTTATTATATATATTTCACTAACAGAGATGTAACGAGTTTTCTCTCCCTAGTAAGCAGAACTTAGAACGCTGATAGATCATGTAGTGATCTAGCGCCCCATTCCAACCCCTTACACTGAGTGCCAAGCAGGGAAGAAATGGGTACCATTTTTATAGTCTCTGGTATGACCCGGCCGGGGTTTGAACCCACGACCTTCCGGTCTCAGGGCGGACACTCTCCTCTTAGGCCACTGAGTTGGTAAAGTGCTGGATGCTGTGTAGCTAGTGATGCATAATGCACTTCGAACGTGGTAAAAAGAAGAGGAAAGGCGGTACGGAAAGGGACAAAAAAAAAAAGAAAGGCGCTGGAGGAGAACGCGGCCAAATGCAGAAAAGTTACGGGTTTATTCAAAACCCTTCAAAGTAGGGTTTAAAGCTAGGGTTACGGTTTCCAAGTAGAGTTTCATACGAGGGTTAGGGTTTCAAAGTAGGCTTTAAAGCTAGGGTTATGGTTTCAAAGTTGGGTTTAAAGCTAGGGTTACAGTTTCAAAGTAGATTGTGTGCATGCGTTTTGCTTGTGCCCATGCATTTAAGTGTGAATGTGAACATGTACGTGTGGGCAAGGCCAGGGTGGCCTGGCGACACAACTGACGCCTGGCCTGAAAAAATCTCCCAGGCTGGGCCCGTCCAGGACGCCCGTCGTCCGCTTCCCCCAGCTGAGCCGCAACTGTAGCAGCGCCACCGGCACCACCACGAGGCGCTGAGAACTGTTGGTGTGACATGGCTTGGAGAGCAAATCTGCAGGTCGAACCGAACCACATTGGATCTGACTCCGCCCGCCACATTAAAGCCATCCACTTGTTTCGATGCCAAAAAGAGAAACCAAGCAAAGGTGATTAAAACGCAAAATATGCATGCTTGCATTGCAACTGTTCAACGACAATTAAAAGAAGTCCAAAAATTGAAACAGACTTAAGACTTATTTAACTTCATTATTGTAGTTTATTTTTATTAACAGAAAGTGACAACAATTAGATTGAACTTGTGCAACTCTGCAAGGAAGAATGGGCAACCATGACCCAAACGAGGTGTGCAAGGTGAAGTTAAAAAAAAAAAGTAAAAGAGCGGTTTAATTTTTTTGTTTTTATCTAAAACAAAAATAGAATACATTGCGAGAAACAAAAAGACAACGACGCGTTTTTGATTGCCGGAATTTGACAATAAGCTAGAGAAAGTGTACCGTGTCGCCCTCTGCTGGCAAGTATGAGAACTCCTCCCGTTGATAAATTCCGAGAATCCAAAACATAACTGCTGTATCATTTAAGCTTCAGAGACAGTCTTGCCTTTAGTTCAGGAGACCCGGGTACGAATTCACGTATGGCACTTGACTACACTTTCTTATTTTATTTTTTTTTACCTCGTGTAGTATACCTAATAACAGGCATTAGGGAACAAACATGGTCAAAGCTTAACTGAAAGTGAAAAGTGTAGTCAAGTGTCATATGTGGCTCTTGACTACACTTATATGTTGGCTCGTGATATATACCACATCACGGGCCATTCCACATCTTTTGAGTGAACTGAATCTTTAAATCAGTTCATTCAGAAGATTCGTTCAAAAGAATCCTTCAACGAACCTGAAAATGGCGGTGTACCTAATAGAGTGTCCGAGTGATGTCCGAGTGACATCACAGATCAAACAGCCAATCAGAAAGTGGGGGTGAGGGCGGGTGTGGCACTTTTCACTTTCAGTTAAGCTTTGACCATGATTTTTCCCTAATGAAGTGGCCTGTGATTAGTTACAATTCATGGACACTTCAATAGGTACACCACACGAGGTTTAAAAAAAAAAAAAAAGAAAGGATGAATGAATAAGAAAGTGTAGCAAACGATTCGGTGAACGTTTCTTTTGAACAAATCTTTTGAGTGAACCGACTCTAAAGATTCAGTTCACTTTAGAGAACTGGAATGCACATAACTAGTACAAAAGAGTCCAGACGGCCAGGGGCTGCCAGGTCGAAATAGCCGACTGGTTAGTGACAAGGGCTCTTGCACGTTAAGACCCTGGTTCGATCCCAGGTGGGAGCGTAAACCTAAATGTGCTTTTAAAATTGGAACCTCGCTTTGTATGTGTACGCATATGCAAACAAATAAAAGTATTTATGTGCATATACATAAGGTGGCCCCACCCCAAGTTGGCGGAGCAAACTAATGGAACACGCCCACTACCTAGGGGGCGTGGCGAAAAGAGGAAGGCTTTCAAAGCAGGGTGTAAAGATAGGGTTAGGATTAGGGTTTCAAAGTAGGTTTAGGGTTAGGGTTACGGTTTCAAAGTAGGTTTAGAGTTGCGGTTTCAAAGTAGGGTTAGAGTTACGGTTTCAAAGTAGGGTTGGGTTAGGTTTAGGGTTTCAAAGTAGGGTTAAGGTTACGGTTAGGGTTTCAAAGTAGGGTTAGAGTCACGGTTTCAAAATAGGGTTAGGGTTGGGGTTAGGTTTAGGGTTTCAAAGCAGGGTTAAGGTTACGGTTTGGGGTTAGAGTTTCAAAGTAGGCTTGAGGTTGGGGTTAGGGTTAGGGTTTCAAAGTAGGGTTAGGTTAGGATTGAGGTTAGGGGTTAGGGTTGAGGTTTCCAAGCAGGGTGTAAAGCTAGGGTTAGGGCTAGGGTTTCAAAGTAGGGTTAGAGTTACGGTTTCAAAGTAGGGTTAGGGTTAGGTTTAGGGTTTCAAAGTAGGGTTAAGGTTACGGTTTGGGGTTAGAGTTTCAAAGTAGGCTTGAGGTTGGGGTTAGGGTTGAGGTTTCAAAGCAGGGTGTAAAGCTAGGGTTAGGTTTAGGGTTAGGGTTTCAAAGTAGGGTTAGAGTTACGGTTTTAAAGTAGGGTTGGGGTTAGGTTTAGGGTTTCAAAGTAGGGTTAAGGTTAGGGTTTGGGGTTAGAGTTTCAAAGTAGGCTTGAGGTTGGGGTTAGGGTTGAGGTTTGGGTTTAGGGTTGAGTTAGGATTAGAGTTGAGGTTAGGGGTTAGGGGTTAGGGTTGAGGTTTCAAAGCAGGGTGTAAAGCTAGGGTTAGGTTTAGGGTTAGGTTTAGGGTTTCAAAGTAGGGTTAAGGTTACGGTTTGGGGTTAGAGTTTCAAAGTAGGCTTGAGGTTAGGGTTGGGGTTGAGGTTTGGGTTTAGGGTTGAGTTAGGATTAGAGTTGAGGTTAGGGGTTAGGGGTTAGGGTTGAGGTTTCAAAGCAGGGTGTAAAGCTAAGGTTAGGTTTAGGGTTAGGGTTTCAAAGTAGGGTTAGAGTTACGGTTTCAAAGTAGGGTTAGAGTTACGGTTTCAAAGTAGGGTTAGGGTTAGGTTTAGGGTTTCAAAGTAGGGTTAAGGTTACGGTTTGGGGTTAGAGTTTCAAAGTAGGCTTGAGGTTAGGGTTAGGGTTGAGGTTTGGGTTTAGGGTTGAGTTAGGATTAGAGTTGAGGTTAGGGGTTAGGGTTGAGGTTTCAAAGCAGGGTGTAAAGCTAAGGTTAGGTTTAGGGTTAGGGTTTCAAAGTAGGGTTAGAGTTACGGTTTCAAAGTAGGGTTAGAGTTACGGTTTCAAAGTAGGGTTAGGGTTAGGTTTAGGGTTTCAAAGTAGGGTTAAGGTTACGGTTTGGGGTTAGAGTTTCAAAGTAGGCTTGAGGTTGGGGTTAGGGTTGAGGTTTGGGTTTAGGGTTGAGTTAGGATTAGAGTTGAGGTTAGGGGTTAGGGGTTGGGGTTGAGGTTTCAAAGCAGGGTGTAAAGCTAGGGTTAGGGTTAGGGTTTTAAAGTAGGGTTAGAGTGATGGTTTCAAAATAGGGTTAGAGTTACGGTTTCAAAGTAGGGTTAGGGTTGGGGTTAGGTTTAGGGTTTCAAAGCAGGGTTAAGGTTACGGTTTGGGGTTAGAGTTTCAAAGTAGGCTTGAGGTTGGGGTTAGGGTTGAGGTTTGGGTTTAGGGTTAGGGTTTGGGTTTAGGGTTGAGTTAGGATTAGAGTTGAGGTTAGGGGTTAGGGTTGAGGTTTCAAAGCAGGGTGTAAAGCTAGGGTTAGGTTTAGGGTTAGGGTTAGGGTTTCAAAGTAGGGTTAGAGTTACGGTTTGGGGTTAGAGTTTCAAAGTAGGCTTGAGGTTGGGGTTAGGGTTGAGGTTTGGGTTTAGGGTTAGGGTTTCAAAGTAGGGTTAGGGTTAGGGTTAGGGTTTCAAAGTAGGGTTAAGGTTACGGTTTGGGGTTAGAGTTTCAAAGTAGGCTTGAGGTTGGGGTTAGGGTTGAGGTTTGGGTTTAGGGTTAGGGTTAGGGTTTCAAAGTAGGGTTAGGGTTAGGGTTTCAAAGCAGGGTTAAGGTTACGGTTTGGGGTTAGAGTTTCAAAGTAGGCTTGAGGTTGGGGTTAGGGTTGAGGTTTGGGTTTAGGGTTAGGGTTTGGGTTTAGGGTTGAGTTAGGATTAGAGTTGCGGTTAGGGGTTAGGGGTTAGGGTTGAGGTTTCAAAGCAGGGTGTAAAGCTAGGGTTAGGTTTAGGGTTAGGGTTTCAAAGTAGGGTTAGAGTTACGGTTTGGGGTTAGAGTTTCAAAGTAGGCTTGAGGTTGGGGTTAGGGTTGAGGTTTGGGTTTAGGGTTAGGGTTAGGGTTTCAAAGTAGGGTTAGGGTTAGGGTTAGGGTTTCAAAGTAGGGTTAAGGTTACGGTTTGGGGTTAGAGTTTCAAAGTAGGCTTGAGGTTGGGGTTAGGGTTGAGGTTGGGTTTAGGGTTAGGGTTTGGGTTTAGGGTTGAGTTAGGATTAGAGTTGCGGTTAGGGGTTAGAGTTGAGGTTTCAAAGCAGGGTGTAAAGCTAGGGTTAGGTTTAGGGTTAGGGTTAGGGTTTCAAAGTAGGGTTAGAGTTACGGTTTGGGGTTAGAGTTTCAAAGTAGGCTTGAGGTTGGGGTTAGGGTTGAGGTTTAGGGTTAGGGTTAGGGTTTCAAAGTAGGGTTAGGGTTAGGGTTTCAAAGTAGGGTTAAGGTTACGGTTTGGGGTTAGAGTTTCAAAGTAGGCTTGAGGTTGGGGTTAGGGTTGAGGTTGGATTTAGGGTTAGGGTTTGGGTTTAGGGTTGAGTTAGGATTAGAGTTGCGGTTAGGGGTTAGGGTTGAGGTTTCAAAGCAGGGTGTAAAGCTAGGGTTAGATTTAGGGTTAGGGTTTCAAAGTAGGGTTAGAGTTACGGTTTGGGGTTAGAGTTTCAAAGTAGGCTTGAGGTTGGGGTTAGGGTTGAGGTTTGGGTTTAGGGTTAGGGTTAGGGTTTCAAAGTAGGGTTAGGGTTAGGGTTTCAAAGTAGGGTTAAGGTTACGGTTTGGGGTTAGAGTTTCAAAGTAGGCTTGAGGTTGGGGTTAGGGTTGAGGTTGGGTTTAGGGTTAGGGTTAGGGTTTGGGTTTAGGGTTGAGTTAGGATTAGAGTTGCGGTTAGGGGTTAGGGTTGAGGTTTCAAAGCAGGGTGTAAAGCTAGGGTTAGGTTTAGGGTTAGGGTTAAGGTTTCAAAGTAGGGTTAGAGTTACGGTTTGGGGTTAGAGTTTCAAAGTAGGCTTGAGGTTGGGGTTAGGGTTGAGGTTTGGGTTTAGGGTTAGGGTTTCAAAGTAGGGTTAGGGTTAGGGTTTCAAAGTAGGGTTAAGGTTACGGTTTGGGGTTAGAGTTTCAAAGTAGGCTTGAGGTTGGGGTTAGGGTTGAGGTTGGGTTTAGGGTTAGGGTTAGGGTTTGGGTTTAGGGTTGAGTTAGGATTAGAGTTGCGGTTAGGGGTTAGGGTTGAGGTTTCAAAGCAGGGTGTAAAGCTAGGGTTAGGTTTAGGGTTAGGGTTAGGGTTTCAAAGTAGGGTTAGAGTTACGGTTTGGGGTTAGAGTTTCAAAGTAGGCTTGAGGTTGGGGTTAGGGTTGAGGTTTGGGTTTAGGGTTAGGGTTAGGGTTTCAAAGTAGGGTCAGGGTTAGGGTTAGGGTTTCAAAGTAGGGTTAAGGTTACGGTTTGGGGTTAGAGTTTCAAAGTAGGCTTGAGGTTGGGGTTAGGGTTGAGGTTGGGTTTAGGGTTTTAAAGTAGGGTTAGAGTGATGGTTTCAAAATAGGGTTAGAGTTACGGTTTCAAAGTAGGGTTAGGGTTGGGGTTAGGTTTAGGGTTTCAAAGCAGGGTTAAGGTTACGGTTTGGGGTTAGAGTTTCAAAGTAGGCTTGAGGTTGGGGTTAGGGTTGAGGTTTGGGTTTAGGGTTAGGGTTTGGGTTTAGGGTTGAGTTAGGATTAGAGTTGAGGTTAGGGGTTAGGGTTGAGGTTTCAAAGCAGGGTGTAAAGCTAGGGTTAGGTTTAGGGTTAGGGTTAGGGTTTCAAAGTAGGGTTAGAGTTACGGTTTGGGGTTAGAGTTTCAAAGTAGGCTTGAGGTTGGGGTTAGGGTTGAGGTTTGGGTTTAGGGTTAGGGTTAGGGTTTCAAAGTAGGGTTAGGGTTAGGGTTAGGGTTTCAAAGTAGGGTTAAGGTTACGGTTTGGGGTTAGAGTTTCAAAGTAGGCTTGAGGTTGGGGTTAGGGTTGAGGTTGGGTTTAGGGTTAGGGTTTGGGTTTAGGGTTGAGTTAGGATTAGAGTTGCGGTTAGGGGTTAGAGTTGAGGTTTCAAAGCAGGGTGTAAAGCTAGGGTTAGGTTTAGGGTTAGGGTTAGGGTTTCAAAGTAGGGTTAGAGTTACGGTTTGGGGTTAGAGTTTCAAAGTAGGCTTGAGGTTGGGGTTAGGGTTGAGGTTTGGGTTTAGGGTTAGGGTTAGGGTTTCAAAGTAGGGTTAGGGTTAGGGTTAGGGTTTCAAAGTAGGGTTAAGGTTACGGTTTGGGGTTAGAGTTTCAAAGTAGGCTTGAGGTTGGGGTTAGGGTTGAGGTTGGGTTTAGGGTTAGGGTTAGGGTTTGGGTTTAGGGTTGAGTTAGGATTAGAGTTGCGGTTAGGGGTTAGGGTTGAGGTTTAAAAGCAGGGTGTAAAGCTAGGGTTAGATTTAGGGTTAGGGTTTCAAAGTAGGGTTAGAGTTACGGTTTGGGGTTAGAGTTTCAAAGTAGGCTTGAGGTTGGGGTTAGGGTTGAGGTTTGGGTTTAGGGTTAGGGTTTCAAAGTAGGGTTAGGGTTAGGGTTAGGGTTTCAAAGTAGGGTTAAGGTTACGGTTTGGGGTTAGAGTTTCAAAGTAGGCTTGAGGTTGGGGTTAGTGTTGAGGTTGGGTTTAGGGTTAGGGTTAGGGTTTGGGTTTAGGGTTGAGTTAGGATTAGAGTTGCGGTTAGGGGTTAGGGTTGAGGTTTCAAAGCAGGGTGTAAAGCTAGGGTTAGGTTTAGGGTTAGGGTTAGGGTTTCAAAGTAGGGTTAGAGTTACGGTTTGGGGTTAGAGTTTCAAAGTAGGCTTGAGGTTGGGGTTAGGGTTGAGGTTTGGGTTTAGGGTTAGGGTTTCAAAGTAGGGTTAGGGTTAGGGTTAGGGTTTCAAAGTAGGGTTAAGGTTACGGTTTGGGGTTAGAGTTTCAAAGTAGGCTTGAGGTTGGGGTTAGGGTTGAGGTTGGGTTTAGGGTTAGGGTTTGGGTTTAGGGTTGAGTTAGGATTAGAGTTGCGGTTAGGGGTTAGGGTTGAGGTTTCAAAGCAGGGTGTAAAGCTAGGGTTAGGTTTAGGGTTAGGGTTAGGGTTTCAAAGTAGGGTTAGAGTTACGGTTTGGGGTTAGAGTTTCAAAGTAGGCTTGAGGTTGGGGTTAGGGTTGAGGTTTGGGTTTAGGGTTAGGGTTTCAAAGTAGGGTTAGGGTTAGGGTTAGGGTTTCAAAGTAGGGTTAAGGTTACGGTTTGGGGTTAGAGTTTCAAAGTAGGCTTGAGGTTGGGGTTAGGGTTGAGGTTGGGTTTAGGGTTAGGGTTTGGGTTTAGGGTTGAGTTAGGATTAGAGTTGCGGTTAGGGGTTAGGGTTGAGGTTTCAAAGCAGGGTGTAAAGCTAGGGTTAGGTTTAGGGTTAGGGTTAGGGTTTCAAAGTAGGGTTAGAGTTACGGTTTGGGGTTAGAGTTTCAAAGTAGGCTTGAGGTTGGGGTTAGGGTTGAGGTTTGGGTTTAGGGTTAGGGTTAGGGTTTCAAAGTAGGGTTAGGGTTAGGGTTAGGGTTTCAAAGTAGGGTTAAGGTTACGGTTTGGGGTTAGAGTTTCAAAGTAGGCTTGAGGTTGGGGTTAGGGTTGAGGTTGGGTTTAGGGTTAGGGTTAGGGTTTGGGTTTAGGGTTGAGTTAGGATTAGAGTTGAGGTTAGGGGTTAGGGTTGAGGTTTCAAAGCAGGGTGTAAAGCTAGGGTTAGGTTTAGGGTTAGGGTTTCAAAGTAGGGTTAGAGTTACGGTTTGGGGTTAGAGTGTAAAGCTAGGGTTAGGGTTAGGGTTTCAAAGTAGGGTTAAGGTTACGGTTTGGGGTTAGAGGGTTAGGGTTGGGGTTAGGGTTGAGGTTTGGGTTTAGGGTTGAGTTAGGATTCGAGTTGAGGTTAGGGGTTACCTAACCTCAAGCCTACTTTGAAACTCTAACCCCAAACCGTAACCTCAAGCCTACTTTGAAACTCTAAACCCAAACCGTAACTCTAACCCTACTTTGAAACCCTAACCCTAAACCTAACCCTAGCTTTACACCCTGCTTTGAAACCTCAACCCTAACCCCTAACCCCTAACCTCAACTCTAATCCTAACTCAACCCTAAACCCAAACCCTAACCCTAACCCTAAACCCAAACCTCAACCCTAACCCCAACCTCAAGCCTACTTTGAAACTCTAACCCCAAGCCGTAACCTTAACCCTACTTTGAAACCCCTACCGTAACCCTAACCCTAACCCTACTTTGAAACCCTAACCCTAAACCCAAACCTCAACCCTAACCCCAACCTCAAGCCTACTTTGAAACTCTAACCCCAAACCGTAACCTTAACCCTACTTTGAAACCCTAACCCCAACCCTAACCCTAACCCTACTTTGAAACCGTAACTCTAACCCTACTTTGAAACCCTAACCCTAAACCTAACCCTAGCTTTACACCCTGCTTTGAAACCTCAACCCTAACCCCTAACCCCTAACCTCAACTCTAATCCTAACTCAACCCTAAACCCAAACCTCAACCCCAACCCAAACCTCAAGCCTACTTTGAAACTCTAACCCCAAACCGTAACTCTAACCCTACTTTGAAACCCTAACCCTAAACCTAACCCTAGCTTTACACCCTGCTTTGAAACCTCAACCCTAACCCCTAACCTCAACTCTAATCCTAACTCAACCCTAAACCCAAACCCTAACCCTAACCCTAAACCCAACCTCAACCCTAACCCCAACCTCAAGCCTACTTTGAAACTCTAACCCCAAACCGTAACCTTAACCCTACTTTGAAACCCTAACCCTAACCCTAACCCTACTTTGAAACCCTAACCCTAACCCTAAACCCAAACCTCAACCCTAACCCCAACCTCAAGCCTACTTTGAAACTCTAACCCCAAACCGTAACTCTAACCCTACTTTGAAACCCTAACCCTAAACCTAACCCTAGCTTTACACCCTGCTTTGAAACCTCAACCCTAACCCCTAACCGCAACTCTAATCCTAACTCAACCCTAAACCCAAACCCTAACCCTAACCCTAAACCCAACCTCAACCCTAACCCCAACCTCAAGCCTACTTTGAAACTCTAACCCCAAACCGTAACCTTAACCCTACTTTGAAACCCTAACCCTAACCCTACTTTGAAACCCTAACCCTAAACCCAAACCTCAACCCTAACCCCAACCTCAAGCCTACTTTGAAACTCTAACCCCAAACCGTAACTCTAACCCTACTTTGAAACCCTAACCCTAACCCTAAACCTAACCCTAGCTTTACACCCTGCTTTGAAACCTCAACCCTAACCCCTAACCGCAACTCTAATCCTAACTCAACCCTAAACCCAAACCCTAACCCTAAACCCAAACCTCAACCCTAACCCCAACCTCAAGCCTACTTTGAAACTCTAACCCCAAACCGTAACCTTAACCTTACTTTGAAACCCTAAACCCAACCCCAACCCTAACCCTACTTTGAAACCGTAACTCTAACCCTACTTTGAAACCCTAACCCTAAACCCAAACCTCAACCCTAACCCCAACCTCAAGCCTACTTTGAAACTCTAACCCCAAACCGTAACCTTAACCTTACTTTGAAACCCTAAACCCAACCCCAACCCTAACCCTACTTTGAAACCGTAACTCTAACCCTACTTTGAAACCCTAACCCTAAACCTAACCCTAGCTTTACACCCTGCTTTGAAACCTCAACCCTAACCCCTAACCCCTAACCTCAACTCTAATCCTAACTCAACCCTAAACCCAAACCTCAACCCTAACCCCAACCCTAACCCTAACCCTCTAACCCCAAACCGTAACCTTAACCCTACTTTGAAACCCTAAACCTAACCCTAACCCAACCCTAACCCTACTTTGAAACCGTAACTCTAACCCTACTTTGAAACCATAACTCTAACCCTACTTTGAAACCCTAACCCTAACCCTAGCTTTACACCCTGCTTTGAAACCTCAAGCCTAACCCCTAACCTCAACTCTAATCCTAACTCAACCCTAAACCCAAACCTCAACCCTAACCCCAACCTCAAGCCTACTTTGAAACTCTAACCCCAAACCGTAACTCTAACCCTACTTTGAAACCCTAACCCTAAACCTAACCCTAGCTTTACACCCTGCTTTGAAACCTCAACCCTAACCCCTAACCCCTAACCTCAACTCTAATCCTAACTCAACCCTAAACCCAAACCTCAACCCTAACCCCAACCTCAAGCCTACTTTGAAACTCTAACCCCAAACCGTAACCTTAACCCTACTTTGAAACCCTAAACCTAACCCCAACCCTAACCCTACTTTGAAACCGTAACTGTAACCCTACTTTGAAACCCTAACCCTAAACCTAACCCTAGCTTTACACCCTGCATTGAAACCTCAACCCTAACCCCTAACCCCTAACCTCAACTCAATCCTAACTCAACCCTAAACCGAAACCTCAACCCTAACCCTAATCCTCTAACCCCAAACCGTAACCTTAACCCTACTTTGAAACCCTAACCCTAACCCTAAACCTAACCCTAGCTTTACACCCTGCTTTGAAACCTCAACCCTAACCCCTAACCCCTAACCTCAACTCTAATCCTAACTCAACCCTAAACCCAAACCTCAACCCTAACCCCAACCTCAAGCCTACTTTGAAACTCTAACCCCAAACCGTAACCTTAACCCTACTTTGAAACCCTAAACCTAACCCTAACCCTACTTTGAAACCGTAACTCTAACCCTACTTTGAAACCGTAACTCTAACCCTACTTTGAAACCCTAACCCTAAACCTAACCTTAGCTTTACACCCTGCTTTGAAACCTCAACCCTAACCCCTAACCTCAACTCTAATCCTAACTCAACCCTAAACCCAAACCTCAACCCTAACCCTAACCTCAAGCCTACTTTGAAACTCTAACCCCAAACCGTAACCTTAACCCTACTTTGAAACCCTAAACCTAACCCTAACCCTACTTTGAAACCGTAACTCTAACCCTACTTTGAAACCGTAACTCTAACCCTACTTTGAAACCCTAACCCTAAACCTAACCTTAGCTTTACACCCTGCTTTGAAACCTCAACCCTAACCCCTAACCTCAACTCTAATCCTAACTCAACCCTAAACCCAAACCTCAACCCCAACCCTAACCTCAAGCCTACTTTGAAACTCTAACCCCAAACCGTAACCTTAACCCTACTTTGAAACCCTAAACCTAACCCTAGCTTTACACCCTGCTTTGAAACCTCAACCCTAACCCCTAACCCCTAACCTCAACTCTAATCCTAACTCAACCCTAAACCCAAACCTCAACCCTAACCCCAACCTCAAGCCTACTTTGAAACTCTAACCCCAAACCGTAACCTTAACCCTACTTTGAAACCCTAAACCTAACCCCAACCCTACTTTAAAACCGTAACTCTAACCCTACTTTGAAACCCTAACCCTAAACCTAACCCTAGCTTTACACCCTGCTTTGAAACCTCAACCCTAACCCCAACCTCAAGCCTACTTTGAAACTCTAACCCCAAACCGTAACCTTAACCCTACTTTGAAACCCTAAACCTAACCCTAACCCTACTTTGAAACCGTAACTCTAACCCTACTTTGAAACCCTAGCCCTAACCCTAACCCTAGCTTTACACCCTGCTTGGAAACCTCAACCCTAACCCCTAACCCCTAACCTCAATCCTAACCTAACCCTACTTTGAAACCCTAACCCTAACCCCAACCTCAAGCCTACTTTGAAACTCTAACCCCAAACCGTAACCTTAACCCTGCTTTGAAACCCTAAACCTAACCCCAACCCTAACCCTATTTTGAAACCGTGACTCTAACCCTACTTTGAAACCCTAACCCTAACCCTAGCTTTACACCCTGCTTTGAAACCTCAACCCCAACCCCTAACCTCAACATTAATCCTAACTCAACCCTAAACCCAAACCTCAACCCTAACCCTAACCTCAAGCCTACTTTGAAACTCTAACCCCAAACCGTAACCTTAACCCTACTTTGAAACCCTAAACCTAACCCCAACCCTACTTTAAAACCGTAACTCTAACCCTACTTTGAAACCCTAACCCTAAACCTAACCCTAGCTTTACACCCTGCTTTGAAACCTCAACCCTAACCCCTAACCTCAACTCTAATCCTAACTCAACCCTAAACCCAACCTCAAGCCTACTTTGAAACTCTAACCCCAAACCGTAACCTTAACCCTACTTTGAAACCCTAAACCTAACCCAACCCTACTTTGAAACCGTAACTCTAACCCTACTTTGAAACCGTAACTCTAAACCTACTTTGAAACCGTAACCCTAACCCTAAACCTACTTTGAAACCCTAATCCTAACCCTAGCTTTACACCCTGCTTTGAAAGCCTTACTCTGTTCGCCACGCCCCCTAGGTAGTGGGCGTGTTCCATTAGTTTGCTCCGCCAACTTGGGGTGGGGCCACCTTATGTTCTCTAAAGTGAACTGAATCTTTAGAGTCGGTTCACTCAAAAGATTTGTTCAAAAGAATCGTTCACCGAATCGTTTGCTACACTTTCTTATTTATTCATTCTTTTTCTTTTTTTTAAACCTCGTGTGGTGTACCTATTGAAGTGTCCATGAGGTGTACCTAATCACAGGCCACTTCATTAGGGAAAAATCATGGTCAAAGCTTAACTGAAAGTGAAAAGTGCCACACCCGCCCTCACCCCCACTTTCTGATTGGCTGTTTGATCTGTGACGTCACTCGGACACTCTGTTAGGTACACCGCCATTTTCAGGTTCGTTGAATGATTCTTTTGAACGAATCTTTTGAGTGAACTGATTCTAAAGATTCAATTCACTTAAAAGATCTGGAATGCACATCACTAGTTGGCTCGTGATGTGGTACATATCACAAGCCGACATGCATTTGGCCGCGTTCTCCTCCACCGCCTTTCTTTTTTTTGGGCCCTTAACATACCACGTTCGAAGTGCATTATGCTCACTTGCACCGCATTATGCATCACTAGCTACACAGCATCCAGCACTTTACCAACTCAGTGGCCTAAGAGGAGAGTGTCCGCCCTGAGACTGGAAGGTCGTGGGTTCAAACCCCGGCCGGGTCATACCAGAGACTATAAAAATGGTACCCATTTCTTCCCTGCTTGGCACTCAGTGTAAGGGGTTGAAATGGGGCCTCACATCCCCAACTGATTTTGTTTTACGGTGAGGTGGGACCAGCTTCAATGCGCATTACCGACACCTACTGGTTGAGGTCATATGAACTGAAAAAAGAACGAATCACTTTAGGAAGTAATTCGTTCACTGAAGAGATTCGTTCTTTTGAACGAATCGTTCACTCACGAGCCAACACTAGAGCCGACACTAACTTCCGCTTTAAACTTCTTGAAGCACAAAAAAAAACGAACAATGTGCAGTATAATAAAATAAATTCATTTTTAAAATGAATAAGTTAAATATAAATTGAACTAAAAAGAAGGGGGAAAAAATCCCAATGCTGTGAATGCCTCCCCCTTGTGTTTCGTGGTTTTATCGATACCGGAAATGTCTGTGTTTACAGCGCGTTAGCATAGTCAGAAGCCATTCGGAGTCCTTTCGTTTTTGTAAACAACAACCTGACCATTTAAATTACTCGCGTGAATTATTAAGTTTCATAACGCCCCGTATGGTGGTTTGGAAGCTGTCCGGGCTACGGCGAGTCGTAGCAATGGCCAGCTGACGAGGCAACTAGCGAGGCTGGCTAACATCTTCCTCGCCGCCAGTGGAGTCAAACAGGTAAATGACGCGTAGAATTGAAAATGTTTCATGTATTTGTCTGACATTAGTGACAACTGTAATGGTGGATCGATAGGTTCTTTGCGCCTAATCTCCCGCGATGTCGTTATTCTGCACGATTATTTTCCTCGTTTGAAATAAACTGGTTGTTTTGCACGCCGTGTTTACAAGACTTGCAAAAACTAACCCAACATGCATGAAGTCAGTATTCATCTGACCGCATAGGTTATTAATGATATTATAATCAATCGCGGTAGAATATGCACGTAAACCAGAACTTCTAAAATTGTGTTTGATGTAACTATTTGCCATTAAGATAGTAAACTACTGTGTATGGTTCGCTACGGTCATGACGCTAATTGTAAAGCCCCATTTCGCCCACCGGTGAGTAACTTTGCACTCTCCCCCCCTCAGGTGTAGTGCGGTGGATGGTGAGCAGCAATGGGCGCCGAGAGCAGCGCCGTGCGGAGTTGCACACCGGAGGAACCGCTCCTGAGCCTACCCTTTGGTCTCACCATGTTCGCTGCAGTGCTCCAGGATGGAAGGGCCGCTTCCGTGTTTGTTCACAAGCGCGGCAATGAAGACAAGGTCAATAAAGCAGCTAAGGTGTGTTGGCTTAGAAAAGAAAAAAATGAAAGCTGTTAGTTGCCTGTTATTAATGCTGTGAAATGACTCCGCCGCTACAGCACCTGAAGACCCTGAGGCACCCTTGCCTGCTGCGCTTCCTGTCCTGCTCGGTGCAGGACGGCAGCATCCACCTGGTGACGGAGCGCGTCAAGCCTCTGGAGCTGCTCCTGGACGGGCTCTCGCCAGAAGAGATCTGCGCCGGAATCTATGACCTCCTGCAGGCAATTGTCTTTCTGCACGAGAGGGTGAGCCAGCTGCAAATGAAGGAGCCTTCTTCCAAAAAATGGAATGTTTGCTTACCTGCCGTCCTGAACCGCCAGGGGAAGTCAAGCCACAACAACGTGTGCATCTCGTCTGTGTTTGTCAGTGAAGATGGACATTGGAAACTTGGAGGGATGGAGACAGTCTGCAAGTTCTCGGAAGCAACTCCAGAGGTACGATGACGCACCTGAAAGGGTGGTTTGTAACTGAGAATTCATTTTTGTGGAAAAAACACGTTGGCCTAAAATGTACATCATAATTGACACATGATGTTCTCTTCCTCAGTTTCTTGTTAGTATTCAGAGCGTGAGAGACGCCAGCTGTGTTCCACCAGAGGAGCAGGTCAGCATATCAAACATACCCACCCCTCCATCACAGTGACTTTTTTTGTAGTGTCTCTAAAGAAAGGTGTTGTTTTTAGGTGGAGGGCTTTAAAATGCTTCCAGATAAAAACGCTCACGCTCGGGACTGTTACGCGTTTGGCTCCATGCTCGAAGCCCTCCTCCCTCTCTTGAATGATTACGGTGAGTAAATTGACCTCAGATGTTTTTCATAAACGTAACTTATGTCTCTTTTTCCATTCAGTGTCACAGGAGCTTTCCGATAGCCTGAAAAAGACCCTGCGGGCAGGCCCGCTGAACTCTGACCCCTCATATCGGCCTCCCCTCAGTTCCCTGCTGACTCACGATTTTTTCAGGTGTGCTCGCGGTTGCGCTGCCGTCACCTGCTTGTTTGCTCAAACTCCCTTACGCTTGCTCTTGTGCGTAGGAACGACTTTCTGGAGGTGATGAACTTTCTGACCAGCCTCACACTGAAGACGGAGGAAGAAAAGAACGAGTTCTTCAAGTAAGGCGCACAATTTGAAAGATTAAATTCAATCTTGTGCTTAGCTCGTTCGGGATCTAAATCTCAGCTCCACTCTTTCTGCGTAGCCCACTCCATATTTTAAGCGAACCCACATGATCAAGGGTCCTGCACCAAATATTCATTTGCATTACGTTTGCGCAGGTTTCTTCTTGACAGAGTCCAGGGCCTCCCAGAAGAGCTGACGGCCGTACGTCTGGTCCCCAAACTCCTCAACTCCCTGGTGTTTGCCGAGCCGATGGCGGTCAAAAGCTTTCTGCCGCATCTCCTAAAGCCAAAGAAGGGTAGGACAAAAGACAAAGCGGGCGTGACACTCTGAGGAATTCAGTCACTAAAGGTTTCTCTTGTCGTGTGCCGGGCGGGACAGATTGCGGTAGCGGTGAAGAATGCCTGCTGTCTGTGTCGCTTTACCGCAAGCACGTCATCCCACAGCTCCTCAAGCTCTTCAGAGTCAACGAGGAGCACGTGCGGATGGTGTTGTTGGCGCACATCCACATCTACGCTCAGTTCTTCTCCCACGAGGAACTGAAGGTTCAGATCCTACCTCAGGTATGATAGGGGAGGACACAATTTCACAGTGACTGCAACCACACACAAACAAAACAGATACATGTTTTTTACCTCCCCGTGTAGGTTTTGCTCGGGATGAGAGACACCAATGACGCTCTGGTCGCCATGACGCTGCAGAGTCTGGCCGTGTTGGTGCCTTTGCTTGGTGCTCAGGTGGTGGTGGGAGGAGAGAGAACTAAGGTCTTTAAACGCTCCACTCCCAAGTTCAGCAGGTCAGCAGAGGCCACGCCGGAAAGTAAGTCAACACGACCAAAGATCACGCAGTTTAAGATGCCGAAGCTGAAAGTTTCTTTTGATTTTGTAGCATCACCCGTCCACATCATCGGAGGCTCCTTCCCTCAGATGGAGCAGCCTTCCAAGGTTTTGAATTTGTTCCCCAGACCGCCTGAAGACCTTAAGGGCAACACGGAGCAATTAATGGGGAGAAGGGAGATTTCAAGAAACACACTGGAAGCGACAACAGGTATAATAACTTAGCTGTCGGTGCACTTATCAAGAATTAAACTGGTTTTATAAAGTATAACAAGCTGGTGTCTTTGTTTTACAGGTATCAGTAAACCTACGTTTCTCTCCTTAAATGGCTTCCGCCAGCACGTTGACGCCGACTCCTCCAGCCCAGAGGAGGCGGCGCACTCACCGAAAGGCCGCAGGGAGGACTGGCCTGACTGGAGCGATCCAGATGAGGGTGAGGATGGAAAGAGCCAGCCGGTCCAGATCCTCATCGAGTCCTCGGATACGGCCAGACTGCACCAGACGGTAGAAGCTGAAGAGCCTTGGGATGATTTTGAGGACAATGACGCCACCTCCGAGGCTTCTCCCGCAACACCGGTTGTATTTACTTCACCCCCTGAAAAACAAACCACTGAGCCACTAAGACTGGGAGCTTCCAAACCCCTCAAACTGGGCACAGCGGCACAACCTGCTAATCAAGCCTCAGTGGACCCCAAGACTGGGGTGCCGCAGAACATGAAGGCCTCGGGAGGTCTCGGCGAGGAGTTCACTATCAAAGTGAAGAAGAAGCAGCAAGAAGCAGACCCAGAGCTGGATTTGTTTGCGGACATGGTGCCGGACATTAAGCTATCCTCTTCGGCTCTGCTCATACTGAGCGCGAGCGGCGACGCCACGTCGACGTTGCGCAATGCTGCTATCGACACATCGACAACAACGCTGTCTGCCAAGTTTGCTGCTACAAGTGAGACTGAGGTGAGTGGTCAAAAACGTGCATTTTAGGCTCTCTGAAGATTCAAAGTCAAAAACAGTGGCCAATGAAAATGTGTCTTTCTGTGTCACAGGCTGAAGCAGAAGGTTGGGGCGATGGGGATGACCTCAACTGGGAGGATGAAAATGGTTGGGGATGACATTAACCAGGAACCCACTCTGGAACTCTCCCCCCCCCCTAAAAGTAATAAACCCTTAAAATATACCAATTCAGATTTTTTGACGCAAGAAGAATGGACCTACCTTTGTTAATTCAACTGGAAGGAATCAATGCTGATCAGATGGGTGGGGGATATAAATGAAGCCATTTTGAATTGCTTGCCAACTGACATGGATGATGCTGACAGAACATGGTGGGGGGAAAAAAGTGCCAACTTTGCTAAGGGCACGTGAAGATCTGGATTTCTCCAACCTGAGTCAGGTTTGATGCCCAGAAGACTTGTTGCACTTTGAATGAATGTGGAGTATGCATCAGATTAATTTATTAGTGGCTTTTTGGGGAAGTTGCTGGTGAAATCAAAGCGTTTACTGTACAGAAGCCTGATTTTGTCTTTTTGGGCCTATTAAAATGTTTACCGTGTTGTAAAACTATAACAGTTTCAGTTTTTCCGTTGACCTACTAAAGTAGGAGTTCCTAATATTATAAATCTATGGAGATGTATAAAACAGTACCATATCCCAGTTTTCATTCATAAGTATTACCTCAGATTTAAACTCGATACTTTCTATACAAAAAGTTTTCATTCATAAGTATTACCTCAGATTTAAACTCGAAACTTTCTATACAAAAATTTAATAATTTGATACGTAAAAAAACAGATAAGCAGCCTTAAAACAGATGAAATGACTTTTCCTATATACAAATAACAGGTCATGAGGGCTGCTTTGCAGATGTGACTGAACGAATGTCGTTTAGAAGCACCTGCAACTCTTGAAGTCTGGATGCCAGCCACGAAGGAGGAGGAGGAGGAGACTCCTGTGTGCCTGTTTTACCTGTAGCAAGCGCATGCAGGGCTCTCAGTGCAGTTTCAGCTGTCTGCATGTTGCGGCTGAACTCCTCATCCCCAACGTTCTCCTGCCGAGCCCGTTTGGCTTGCGGCTGTGCAATAAATGGGAACAACATTTTAACGATAAAGTTTGGCAAAAAGAAATCTAAAGAAAATGATCATTATCGTTGACATTCTAAAATAAAATTCTAAAATAAAACCAAGTAAAATTGATTTAATAACAGCAGGTTACATTACTAACCTCCAAATGAGTCACAGATGGAGCAGAAAGCTCGGTGGAAACCTGTTTTGGGCTGTCCAGCGTCTGGTTGTGTTGCTCTAAAATAGTTTTCTCTGCTTCGATTCTTCCTAGCCGTGCTTCCTTTGCTTCTTCCACTGTGTTAACGGTCTACAACAGAACACATCCACATTCAAATCCAGCCTTTTTGCAGACAATCGCTGACAAACATACTTTTCTTACCTTACGAAGAAAATCCACCACCTTGCTTCTGGTTTCTTCCACACCTAAACTGCAGGAAATGATCTCTTCGTGGTTTGTGACCTTCAAACATCAGCAGGTATGATGGTGGGTAAATACACAAATTTGTAGTATTATCGGCGCTGTTGCTTTACCTCCGCAAAATGAGCAAAAGCCTCCAAAGCGTGCTGATGCAGCAACCAGGGGGAACTTTGTGCTAAGAGCACTCCAAACAAGCTGCTCAACTTGGGAACAATTTCACTCTGGAGATGAGATGGAAAAGTACAAGTCAATTGCAGTATCAATTTAATCCCGTATTCTGATTGGTTGGAGTCTGTACCTGGTTGTCAGGAGGAATAAAGATATTCCCCAGTGATGAAAGGAACTCTAGAGTGGCCAGGAGCAACTCATCTGCACACTTTTGAGATACTACAGCGTCTACACACAACAGGACCTAAAACACACACATACATAAACTACATAACAGTCTCCACTATGTGCTCAAAGTGAATCTAGAATCTACACACCTGAATGATCACAGGCGGGTCTATGTTTTTCACTAAAGGTGCCGTGATTGACAAAAGGAGGCGTAGAGTGACGTGCAACACAGGATGGCTCTGCACCTGTACATTAGAGAGGTACAAACACAATTTAGAGCTTGCAGGTTGAAGTTCAGGATGAACCTAAAAGTGATAAAAACTATTTGTTAGTAGCTTTCACCTGATGTGGTGTCATTCGCTGCCACAGTTGTGTGACTATCCTCAAAGATGATATCGTGCACCGTTCCTCAAGAGGTGACTTTCCTTGAACCACCACTAGGAGGCATTGTAGCACCGCATTCTGGAAACAACAACACAGTCACACATTGCCTGAGGTGACTGTTACTCATAATATTGTGCTCACCAGTTTCCCCACTTGGCCCAGTTTGTGGCCTCCACTTTGCCAGTCACTCAAAGCTTTTTGCGTTAAAGCGATTATGTCTGCCTCCACGCGTTGACGGGCATCATTTGAAAGAGCTCTGAGGAGGACGTGACGCCACACTGGGAGATTTTCAGCCTCGGATGGAGGGAAATGTGTCAAGAATTCCATCTATGTTAAAAAATATATATATATCAAATATACAGATATGCTCCTCACTCCCAAAAAGTGGGACTACTGTATGCGGATCCTGCTAACCTGATGGCTGGGCGTCATGAGGAAAAGCATGCGTCTGAGCAGCAAGCCCAAGTGAGACTTCTGGTAGCACTCAGCCGAGCTAGATTTGACCTGAGGAGGTCGAAGCAAAGAGAAGCGGTGCTCGTTGGCAGTGTGAAAATCAAAGGGGGTTCTGAGATTGGTTGCAAATGTGTGAGATGAGCTTGAATTTGAGGGATTAAGGCAAAGGTGTTCCGGAGACATCAATCGTCACCTCAGTCGGGGTGCCGCTGGGGACCCCGCGGAGAGATTATGGGATTTTGAATTATTTTAGCATCCAAACAGCACTACACCACACTCGGAAGAGAACTTTTAAAACCTTCTTCTCTTGGATCAGATGTCAAAGTTTTAATCAACAGTGTGATGCTACTTTTTGATTCATTGAGTGGTCCTTGAGCAACCCACAAATTTCAGAGATTGGGGCAGGGGTGGTCTTGCAGAATACCCACCAGATGAGCAACAAGGAGGACATGATGAAGACATAGTTCAGCTGTTCCGTACCTACAACAAAACAGACAAATATACATTAAAGTATAAATGATAAATACAAATGAATATTTGATGATTTTGATAAGGTCACATGATTGACGGCATGTAAATAAATGTTTTTCAGACAAAAAAAATCATTGTTAGCGAGCACATTGGCATTTTGAGGGTAAGTAATATAGATCTAAAAGAAAAAGATTAATGCCACAAAGTCATCCTCACCGCGCGGTGAAGCACCACACATCTGTGGCCAACAGAGCAGTCTGAGTGTCAGCCTGCAGCGTGGCCTCCAACAAGCAACGCTCCTAAAATGGAGAAAAAAAATATATAAAAGTGGGTGTATTGAAAACAGAGGGATAAAATGCTATCTCAAATTAAAACCAGTAAAAAAAACAAAGTTTACACTGAATGAGAGGAAATCCCTCCAGCAGGAGCCAAAAGGAGATTAGAGTCAGGAAAAAAAAATAGACGGCAGATTTCACAGCAAATTCGGAAAGTGAAACTGAGGGCCTATTCATTTGAAATGTGCTATTGCGAGAATGCTCTTAAAGTCATTTCATATTTTTTTTTCCTGAGTCCTGATGCAGTTTACAATATAAGCTTCGTAGAACTCACCAGAACAGAGAAGTGTAATGGCGAAAGAACAGCGACGCTGGCGCAAAGGTGCACGCACAGGTGACTGTGCAGAGACACCCAAACTTGGGCCTGCCCTTTCGTCATCACCCCCGGTAACAGCGCCGGCAGCTTCCGCTCGGTGTAGCAATTTCGGAAACTACGGAAAACTGCCCGGTAGAGAGGAAGCCTGGAAACACATGCTCAACATCAATCTACAAAGGTCATATTGAAACTAACCAATCTGGCCCATTTAAAAAGGACAAATGCAGCGTGATGGCAACGTTACCGTGGCGTTTCCTCGGAATGCTGACTGCCGGAGTGCCAAAGCTGCAGCACCTCCTCAGGCTGGGAGGCCAACTGATCCAACACGTTAGCTAGCAAAAGACACTGAGGAAGCTCATGTTGCTGACTCAACCCTGCGTAAAAAAAAAAAAAGTAGAAGTGGTTGTATAATAATAATCATATTTCTTTTATTTAATATTTTTTACTTTTAAAATGGCCATTATTTAAAATGTAAGTTATATTTAAAAAAAGATATATATTTAAATTTGTATTAGAAAACATCATTTTGCATTCTACATTTGAATTTATAATTATACTAACATATCTATTTTCTTTGGCTATGTAATATATTTAAGAAAAAAAGAGAATATTAATAACGCACAGCTTGAATTGGTGAATTTAGACAAACTCACGCAGGTCTTCTTGCAAGACAACTTCGGCAAAAGGCCTGAGAGGTAAGAGTTGAGAAAGAAAGGCCTCCATGGGAACGAGGGCCGCCGCGTTCAGCTCCTCAGAAAGAGGCAGAGGCAATGTAGGAGCACACAAGCTGGGGGGGAATTTACTGAAAGATAGTGGTGACACATTTCCACATTACTCCAAGGTTCCATGACAAATATTCCAATCTGTGACTGTAAATCAGATTGCATGTACCTGATAATCTGGAGATAAAGTTTATGAAAGTTTCCACAAGACCTTGTTAAGAAAGATTTGAATTCCTGTGAAAAGAGCAAAGAATTTGTATTTCAAACTAAGCTGGAGATGATTATGCAACAAGATTTTGTTTTTCCTGACCTTTACATAAAGAACCAAAGTGTTGGCAAATAATCTGCACATCTTTGCAGTTCTCTGGAACAGTTTGTGTTCTGCGCTTTGCGTTGCCTCCTAGCAAAACGCACAAAAGTGCACAAAAGCAAAACATCTTTGACCTTTGACTTGAAAATACCTTCTGTGATAGAAAATACTTTAAGCGAGGGGGGTTACCACAGGAAGTGGCAAGTCATTATTCTATAAATGGGATACAGTTGTGCTGATTGCCAAGCACGCAGTCGCATACCTGCAGACGGGCAAGCGTTATCTGCTCGGCCAGATCGACGGAGTTGTGGAAGGAGGCCAGCAGGTTGTCGCACAGGCTGGAGCTGATGTCGCCGTGGTGCAGATGCTCCTCCACCAGCGAATGGTGCTTCACGCTCTGTCTGAGCAGGGGAAGGACAGTTTCGAATGAGGAGCTGGATGATTTTGTCAATATTGCAATTTTGATTTAATATGCATTTTTTAAGGTCCTCTTTCATTGATAAAGCAAGGGTACAGTAATTTATAGTTATTTGAAGTTCTAAAAACGATATTTTCCTATATATATAGTTCTGGCACTGACTTGATGAGGAACTTCCACGTGTTTGCATGCAGCGCCATGTCCAGGTTGGAGATGACTGAGCAGATGTCCAGGAGGCTGTGTAGTACTGAGGAACATAATGAAAACAAAAGGTTACATTAATTGACAAGGCAAATGAGCTCCATCATGGAAAGAGCGCAAAAGAAACGTGAGGAGGGCATCTCCTCAACTGGTACAACCGATGACGACGTCAGACACTTCCTCTTCAGAGGCATTGTTATCAAGGGATAACCGGTCCAGGAGCTCCAGCAGGGCCTTGTGGAGAGCGTAGGCCTCCTTGAAGAGGCTTTGCAGAAGGTCAGCCACCAGGGAGAAACGGCCGCAGTAGACCACCTCGCTCTCCTGTCGACAATACGCAAATGTCTTTGCAGTTGCTCACACAATAATACATCACAAGAGGGCTCCGATTTTCAAAATTGTTCAGCTCTACGAGACTCACCTTACAGTGCTGAAAAGTGTCTCGCAGAACTTTTAGGATGCATGATGGTAAGGTGCGGATAGACATAAGGTCCAGGACCTCGTCATATGTGCCGACGTGACGCACACATGCCGACATTGCATCGATGATCTGCATCAGTGACTGAAAATAAAGTCAAATCAATATAGAGTGCCAAAACAGATTTTGAAAAATAAAAGTGAGGTAATCTACCTTCAGAATGTTCCTCAGTAATGAACACAGTTCTGGGTTTTGACTGGACAAGCCTCCAACTTGGATTGAAAGCTCTTTCATCATACTTTCAAACATGGTAACCGCCTGCAGATATGGTCAAGAATAACTAACCAGAATTAATCAGTGCAAGTGTATGACATTTACCTTTGGTAAAATTTTGGAGAAGCATTCATTTTCTAGGTCTGTCAGAGCAATGTGAGGAAGGAACATGTCTGTTATTATCTTCAGTACACCTGAAAGGAAGTTGGAGGGGAATCCAAAGATTAAAATTGGTCAAACTGAACTATTGCAAAAAGTAAACATAACTTACGTATATGATCATCCCAGCCCTCAGACTTGTGTTGTAAAGCGTGTACGCAGTTAAAGAAAATCACAGCAAAGAAAGACCATGACGTCAACAGTGAATGAATATTAGCCATTTTTAATTCACATTACAAATGTTGATTTTAATTACAGCACTGGAGTGAAAAATACTGACGTCATCAGCAAGTGGAAGTAAAGGGCAACCTGTCTGGCTGTATTTTAATCTCAATTTTATGGACAGTTACATGACAAGAATGTACCGAGAAGGATATGGTAAGTTTGGGCAGGACAACCTTGAGCTCCTGGCGGCAGGTTTCCTGGCTCCATTGCGCCACCTCGTCCAGGAGTGAGGTGTTAGTCTGGGACATGATGTCACCAGTCTACCGGAGGAGATCGGACATGTTGTCCGAACGATACAAAGGGGTCAATAAAAACAAGTGAGTCACTTGAAAAGTGAGTCAACTTGTAAAGTTCGCCCAACACTTTCGTTCACTCAGTGGGCAATTACGTGGCTAAGCTAATTTGAGCGTTTCATGTAGCACTTTAGCATAGCATTGTCATTAATATCGTACTTACAGACTTAATGGCGAACTTCTGTCGTCTTCTTCATGAGTCACTTCACTGTTGTAGTTCAGTTTGTTTCAACTCAAGTTGAAAACTACATTTTTATTCCTTTGGATTCGCATAAGTTGTTAAGAGTAGCGTTTCATGTTTCGCGCGTGAGTTCTCAAACCGGATGTGATGTCACATCCAGTTTGTCATGGTTTTTCTTGTTTTCTCAATTTTCTTCAATGTCTACGCATATTCGACGCTGATTTCTAAATTGATATTTTTTTTATTCTAGCACGTCAGGTTTTTGAGACAGTTTTGTTATTTATTTGTAAATTAAAAAAAAATAACGGCAGTTTCAGATTCAGTGCAAAAACTGAATCTAAAAAAGGATATTTGTGTTTCTGGTTTAAGATAAATTTCTAAATATGTACAAATATTTACAAACTTTGCATCTGTTTTTTAATACCGTTTTAGTATTGCACCGTCAACACACACACACACAAATGAAACTTGAGTTGATTGTATTTTTTATTCAAAAAAAAATATTGACTGATACACAAACAAGAACACAACAGCAAAACATTGGAATTAAGGAAACAACTTGTGTAAAAAAGGCATGTATTGCACAAATTTAAAAACATAACTTAATGAAACCTTATTTCAATCATTTGCCCTTTGTTGGGCAGGATGCTGAAAAGCAAAAAAAATAATAATAATAAGCAAAAAAATAAAATAAGCATCACTTAGCCATTAAGCAGGGCTTCATCTGGAGATGGCTGAGTAAGAGCTGATGAGCTCAGTGTGTGGGAAAGCTATTGTTTCTTCAATGACAAATACAAATGTGGAGTCAACGCTCACACCTTCACTGCTCTGAGTTTCCCGGCAGCGTACCGGAGGCGTCTGAAGTCGTCGGGCCAGGAAGGAATTAATTTGGAGAAAGTTAAATTTAGCCCAATTTGTCATCTAAATGATGAAATCCACAAGTGCCTTTTAATTTTATCTATGACATCTATTGCTTGTTTTGTCACGATTTCAAAGCGAATTTTATACACTTGAAGGAAGATGATACCTGGCTAATATTGATTACCCGTCATGGACTTGCCCTTATGAAAACACTTCCCCACCTCAGAAACTAAAATGGAGCAGATAACTTTTCCGAGAAAGAGGCTGGGTCTCCGACTCTCCCTCGCTGCCTGTTAGGAGAGTAACGGAGTTTACCGGTTCACAGGAAACTGGCCCCGGTTTGAGGATGCAACCTGGAAGGAAGATAGCCTTTTGTTTTTCTCCATTCAAGGCCACAGGGTAATTGGCTGGGTTGCCAAAATACATGTCGCCTTCGCCGTTCAAGGTGAGGAGGCCTCTGAATCCTCTTCGAGGTTGATTCATGGCAAAACAATGAAGGTGATGATAAAAATGGCTCTAGTCCTTAAGCGCCGACTTGCACCTTTGGGAACTTAAGTCAACTCAATGTACAAAAACACCAGGAAGAGGATATAGTGGTGATTATCTCATCCAAAAAAATCTTAGTGAATTACACTCACCGGCTGCTATATTTAATCCCAGGGAAGAAATTATTTAAATGCTCAAAAGGATACAATATAAAAAATAAAGGCAATGAATGTACAATTTGTTTGTATGCATGATTAAATGCACTATTTCCTAACATTCTGCAAAAACTGCTGAAATAAATGAAAAACAAACACAATGGAGTAGCTGGGATCATTTCAACGCCCCGAGAAAGAAATGAAACTGGATGAAAGAAATTATCCACAAGTACAGATAAAACAAAGAGTCAGTTTTGTTTTCCACCCAAAGTTTCATTTTCCCGACTTCAATTTATTTTGGCAGTCAAGCAAGAGTGTTAACAACAACGGCCATGAACTCAGCTCACAAAATAAACGTTTGATCGTGATACGAAGCCAAAGTTTCTCTTTGCCTTCTGGGTTTTGATAAAAAAAAAAGGATGTGTCTGTGATTCCGAAAGTCTCACTCCTTCCTGTATGGACTTTACGCTTGGCACTCAGCCACCGATTGTGAGTGATTACAGTCGATTAAAAAGTAAAATTATGAGCGAGTCATTCTATTTCTGAGTAACGCTTGCTCATCTCTCCATTCCATAACAACATAAATAATTCCTGCACTAACATAATTGTGCTTGGGTGTATTTATGACAAAAAAAACACAAATACATAGTTTGACTCTTGGCTTTTTAAATAGTGCAAATGTAAAGAAATTAACTTATTTTTTGTCGTCACTCCAGGTGATCTCGTAGTCGCTGAAGAAGCTCTTCAACTTCTCCACTGAAATTGAGTGGTCTGCTTTACCAAAACCCTGAAAACAAAAAAGAACAAGACTGTCTGCATATAAATAGGTCATAGTATTAAGTTTAGCTATGGAGGGACAGCTAATGTGATCTGGCACAACTGTACATAGTTTAATTTGTATTAAAAAATATCTTACAGTGGACTCTCCGAACACCCTTATTCTTTTCTCTTGACTCTTGTGTTCGATCTTCCCTCCACCGAGGCAGTGACACTCCAAGCCCAAGGCCTCCACAGCTGGCTTGACCTTCTCAAAAATATGATCTGCAAATAATTCATTGCACAACATGAGTGGGTCCGAAAAAAAATATCGTCTCAAAATAGCCCACTCTACAATTTCATTAGTAATTTATTTTCTAGCATAAACTACTCAAACTGTTGTCTTTCCTGAAAAGAAGACAAGCTTTTGATGATTAAACGTGTGATTGTTTACCACTAGTTTGACACCTCTGCAAAGCTGCGACATTTCCTTTAACTTACTGTGATACTCGGCACTTTTTGTACCACGAACAATGTTTTTGCAGACATCGCCGTTTTTCACTTTCACTTGAACTAAAATATACTTGAAGGTACCATCTGGATCAATCTCCACATCGGGGATTGCGGCCAGGGACTCCGACATGCTTACTTTCGGTTGGAACCTCAGACGAGTGTCCCGGAAACGCCTAATAAGGACTTTAACTCCAACTTCCGGTCTTAAAGAGACAGCCGCTTTTTTTTCACTTCTAAACAGTTTGATCCTCGCATTTGCGCCCTCACCTGGCCAAAAGTGGAACTGAAATAAAGTGATTGCTATCTCAAGGCATCACTGCAAAGACAAGAAAACAAAGCTAAAAATGATCTGTTGTAGAAGTTCCAACAAAGCCCCCCAACAAAAAAGAAGTGAAATCCTCCCTGGGGCCCATAAAACGCTGTTGTATTCTTTTTCAAAGGAAAGGGTGGAGGTGAAGAGGTGTCAACAACATGCAAACTTTGGGGTCAGCCAGGAAGGAAATGCACTGTCACTTCTGGAAAGACAGGCGGCCAGCCAGCCAGCAGGCAGGCGCCTTGGCTCCCGGGCTTCGAATTCCCCAATCCCAGGACCCTTGTTAAAATACCCGGAAATTCTTTGTAGTGGCCGACATTGCATTGCATTGTGTTGCATTTCCTTTCTTGTCACGTTTTACATGTCACTCTTGATTTTTAAAGAGGGAAATGCTTGTCTGTGCATTTCCCCTGACAATCCTTCCGTGCATCTTCCAGGAATAAATCAGCAAGAAGACTTTCATATATATATATATATATATATATATATATATATATATATATATATATATATATATATATATATATATATATATATATATATATATATATATATAAACATGTTTGCGTGAACAGTTTAAAATATGCCATTTTCAAAAATGTTGTAAAAACCACTATAAATAAAAACTGTAAATAAATAAAACAATCAAATAGTTCTGGTAATCATTAGGCAAATAAAGATAATCCAATCAACAGGTGCTTCCGCCAGACACAATGAGAGCCCCCCCCCCTCCCCCCCCCCCCCCCCCACACACACACACACACACAACCAGCTTTAGGAATTTTTGAAGGAGTCGGTGTAGATTGGGCATAAGTGGCTGGAAGGGGGTGGGAATTTCCACCAAAAGGCTGACGACAGCTTCCCGGAAAGCTGGACCACGCGGGCGAGGGGCTTTAAAAGCATGCAGTGCAGCATGTTTCAGACACAATCATCTCACTCACTGAAACTTAACACGAAAAGCAGATAGACTCGAGCTATACATCACTTAAAATGGTAAGTGTGAATTTCTTCATGCATGAGAAAGCAGCAGAATGCTGGAATTTGACTCACTTTATCCTTGCTTTTTTATTTTAGGAATTTTTCTATGGATTATTTCAGAAGCGTGCATCCAACATGTCCAGCTCGTGGATCAGCTTGGCTTTTATTTTCTCAAGTAGGTGCAAACCCCAATAGAGCTAGATCACCATTTTGCTTTTGCTTTTTAAGTTGTTCTAATATCTGGTTGCGTCCCTCCATTCTCAGTGCTTTGCATGCAAGTCGATTCCTGGTCCTACTTCTTCTCTAACAACATGATGGACTGGGAGCAAGCCCGAGCGTGGTGCCAGGAGCACTACACCGACATGGTGGCCATCCAAAACCAGGATGAGATTGCCCATCTCAACAGCTGGTTGCCCAGAAAGCCCACCTACTACTGGATCGGCATCCGGAAGATCAACGGCACCTGGACCTGGGTGGGCACCAACAAGACCCTCACGGCCGAGGCCACCAACTGGGCGCAGGGTGAGCCCAACAACGGCATAGGCGGCAAGATCCTCGGCGAGAGCGAGGATTGCGTGGAGATGTACATCAAGAGGGATTCACAGCCCGGGAAGTGGAACGACGAAAGGTGCAGGAAGAAGAAAACGGCTCTGTGCTACACCGGTAAGCAGAGGGAACTGCGTTTAAAAAAAAAAAAAAAGAACATTCAAGCATGTAAATATTTTTCTTCTCATCATAGCTGCTTGCCAAAAAGATTCCTGCATCCACGGAGAATGTGTGGAAACCATAAACAGCCACCGATGCCAGTGCTTCGAAGGTTTCTATGGAGATAGATGCGAGCATGGTAAGGATTTATTTTGACAGAAATGATTTTGTAAATTGGGAAGCGCCAATATAAAAAAATATATCTATAAATTGTGTTTTTGTTTCAGTGGTTCAGTGCAACAAAAGCGAGCTGACCCTCCCTCCCAAAGCCAGCATGGTCTGCACTGACAAGTATGGCAACTACACTTTTGACTCGCTGTGTCGCTACTCCTGCGAGGAAGGTTACAAACTCAGCAGCCTGGAACCCTTAAGGTGCACCGCCACCAAAAACTGGTCACATCCTCCTCCAACATGTGAAGGTGAGCGGAAAATCCACAAACAAGCAAATTTTACTTCCCGTATTCCAGAGTGCTGATTTCCTGTTCTTTTTTTTGTTGCTCTGCAGCCGTCCAATGTCCGGCTCTTCTCCACTTGGATAATGGCACAGTCAGCTGTGGAGATGATCCAGATACAAGGTTCAGTTACGGGAAGAGCTGCACCTTCAGCTGCAACCTCGGTTATCAAATGGAAGGGCCGAGAAGTCTGACATGCACGTCGGCTGCAAGGTGGAGCGACATGATGCCACGCTGTGAAAGTAAGAGAATACATGGTGCTTAAACTGCAGCTGGCAATTATTTAAATTATATGTTAATTTAAATGATGTATTTAAACAAAAAATATTTTAATTTAAATTATATATGTATCTAAATGAATAATTATCAAAAATCATAATCATAGTAGATTTTTTGGGTTGGTTCATCATTAATCATTGCACCTCTATTTACTTTGACAGAAATGATTTAGTGAATTGTAAAACACCAATATAAAAAAATAAATAATAATTTGTGTTGGTTTTTGTTTCAGTGGTTCAGTGCAACAAAAGCGAGCTGACCCTCTCTCCCAAAGCCAGCATGGTCTGCACTGACAAGTATGGCAACTACACTTTTGACTCGCTGTGTCACTACTCCTGCGAGGAAGGTTACAAACTCAGCAGGCCGGAACCCTTAAGGTGCACCGCCACCAAAAGCTGGTCACATCCTCCTCCAACATGTGAAGGTGAGCGGAAAATCCACAAACAAGCAAATTTTACTTCCCGTATTCCAGAGTGCTGATTTCCTGTTGTTCTTTTTTTTTGTTGCTCTGCAGCCGTCCAATGTCCGGCTCTTCTCCACTTGGATAACGGCACAGTCAACTGTGGAGATGATCCAGATACAAAGTTCAGTTACGGAAAGAGCTGCACCTTCAGCTGCAACCTCGGTTATCAAATGGAAGGGCCGAGAAGTCTGACGTGCACGTCGGCTGCAAGGTGGAGCGACATGATGCCGCGCTGTGAAGGTAAAAGAATATATGGTGCTTAAACTGCAGCTAGCAATTATTTAAATTATACGTTAATTAATCTAAATGATGTATTTAAACAAAAAATATTTTAATTTAAATTATATATGTATCTAAATGAATAATTATCAAAAATCATAATCATAGTAGATTTTTTGGGTTGGTTCATCATTAATCATTGCACCTCTATTTACTTTGACAGAAATTATTGTGTGAATTGTAAAACATCAATATAAAAATAAAAGCTATAATTTGTGTTGGTTTTTGTTTCAGTGGTTCAGTGCAACAAAAGCGAGCTGACCCTCTCTCCCAAAGCCAGCATAGTCTGCACTGACAAGTATGGCAACTACACTTTTGACTCGCTGTGTCACTACTCCTGCGAGGAAGGTTACAAACTCAGCAGGCCGGAACCCTTAAGGTGCACTGCCACCAAAAGCTGGTCACATCCTCCTCCAACATGTGAAGGTGAGTGGAAAATCCACAAACAACCAAACTTAACTTCCCAGATTCCAGAGTTCTGATTTCCTGTTATTCTTTTTTTTTTGTTGCTCTGCAGCTGTCCAATGTCCGGCTCTTCTCCACTTGGATAACGGCACAGTAAGCTGTGGAGATGATCCAGATACAAGGTTCAGTTACGGGAAAAGCTGCACCTTCAGCTGCAACCTCGGCTATCGAATGGAAGGGCCGGCAAGTCTGACGTGCACGTCGGCTGCAAGGTGGAGCGACATGATGCCGCGCTGTGAAGCAATCACATGCCCCGCCCCCGAAGTTCCCAAAAGCGGCCATATGAACTGCAGCCCATCCCTCTCACCATCCTGGACCCCCTACCCTTACAACACAGTCTGCACGTTCAGCTGCCATGAAGGCCACGAGCTCCAAGGTGCAGTCAGCATGGCGTGCACCCACTTGGGCGAGTGGAACGACCAACCTCCAACATGCACAGGTATCAAAGTGGACCAGGCTGCATGAAAATATTCAAATTGTTTCAATTGGTTGTCAGTGGTTAACGAATATTCAAACCGTTTCTGCAGAGGTCACGTCTGAGTTGGGGGCCATCACGGCTGGTGCAGCGATAGGTGGCGCCGTGTGCTTGTCTACTCTATCTCTGGTCATGTGGCTCCTCAGACGGATGAGGAGGAAGGCAACTAAGTTTGAGCTGAACAGGTAAGAAATTCGACTCTATAGTGTCGAAGCAATCAATGGAGTCTAAATGACGTGATTTTGAACTCATGTCTCATCTTTTGTCTTACAGCAACTCCGATATTGAAGACCCTCCTCAGGTGTACAAAAACAGCATTGACAGCCTCATATAGGGCCGTGACATCACCGCCATGAGATCATTTTGAAAAAAAAAAAAAAATTATTGTGCTTCTTGCCATGTCGCTGACATGTATTTCCTCCCAAAGGGAGTTTTGTATTGAGCACATTGTTCGACACCTTTAGGAACACGCCGGAAGTGTGATGTCATGTAAAATAGTATGCTGCCATGTTCTTAAAAAGCTGTGAGTAATTTAGTATATTTATGTAATATGTGATATTATTTATTGTCACATTTGGAATGTTCTTTCATTGTCAAAATGTCTCTTATTGTACTTTAATTATTTTTTTTATATCATGACATGTATGTAATCTATTTTGTAAATGCACTAATAAAATAAAAATGTGAACAAAACAAAATGTTGTCACTCTATTTTATTTGTTGAGAGTCAATAAAATTATTAGTTATCACCAATTGAGGAAAAGTAGTAATTATAGCAAAGTCTTATATTGTACCTAACATTTTTAGACATAATTTATTTAATCTTTTCATGCAACAAGACAACATGACTTTGGACATTTTCGCTTTTGTTCCATTCAACGGCTGAGTTCAAGGGGACATTCCCGCTCGTGTTTTTCTGCCAAAGGGGCAGCAGCAGAGGAAGTAATTTTCAGATAAGATAACCCATTTTTATTATTATTAGTCTTTGAGTGGAGCGTTATTTCTGCATAATATTTCCATTATTGTTTGTCATCCATTTCCATTTTAGAGGAAAAATAGATGTGAGGGCACTCTTAGGGTGATACTGTCATTAATCAGCGGACTTATGTAACCACAAACTATCGTTGAACTTTTACGGTATTTGCCACATAGACACAACAACACAATGACATGACATTATATCCCAAAAGTTTTTTTGTTAAGCTTTTGAAAGGCAAGCACAATTCAGAGTTGACTGTGATTTTGTGGCCGTCAATCATCACTTGGATTCACTCTGTGTGGAAACATCCAGGGATTGTCTTGAGTTCCTATAAGAGCTCGACATGGAACTCCCCTCAAATGACCACCACTCTCTTTTTGCAGGTGAATGAACCATCTCTCCGTAAGCAGGGATTAATTTTGATTGATTTTGTTCTGCTTTTCAGGTTGCTGAATATGAAGTGGACACTGGTGCTGCTTCTTGGTGGGTACTCGAACAGTTGTGGTGTGTTGACCTCATCGAAATAACCTTAGCACAACATTAGCATGGATTAGCATAACTTTTTTTGATGTTACGTTCCTATCAGGTGGATCCCTAGCAGGGGTCAGCTCGGGCTGGACGTATCACTACTCCAACATCACCATGACGTGGACCCAGGCCCGAGAGTGGTGCCAGACGTACTACACAGACATGGTGGTGGTCCAGAACCAGGACGAGAACGCCGCCCTGGTCTCCTTTTTGCCGAACAAGAACCACAGCCCGTATTATTGGCTAGGGATCACCAGACTGCAGAAGAACGGGAATTGGATCTGGATTGGTAATAACAGCACGTGGGTCGGCGAGGAGTCGTGGGCGGAGAACGAGCCTAACAACAACCGAAGCTGGCCCGTTTGCGTGGAGCTCTACGTCAACGCCCGAGCCAATCGAGGGAAATGGAACGATGAGAAGTGCAAACAAAGGAAATATGCGGTGTGCTATCAAGGTCATTTGAGTTACTGAATCTCAGTCAGAGGGGAGCAGAGTACCCCATAATTAATCATGATTGTTTTTATCACGACGTATTTTATTATGTTCCATGACAGCTCAATGTAATGCGACTATATGTGGAAGAGGAAGATGCCAGGAGGCCATCAATAACGTCACCTGCCTGCATGAGCAGGAAGAAGAAGATGCCTGCCAAACAGGTAAGCCACTTTTTTAGCTTTCAAGGTCATCTGAAGTTTTCTACTTAATTCGCTGTTTAGTTTCTGCGCCCCCAGCCGTGGAATGCCCGCTTCCGTTTCACCCCAACGGATACCTCCGCTGTGGAGAAGGAAACCAAACAGTCAACTCCTCGTGTCAGGTCACATGTCACCCTGGCTTCCTGAAGATTGGATCGGGGGAAGTCACCTGCGGGTCGTCACCCCGTTGGAGAGGCCCGAGGCCCATCTGTGCGGGTGAGCCGATCATTGTTATAATATATTTTAAATATTATTGTTGGCGTAACGATTACTATCATTACTTCCTCAGGCTATAAATTTGTGTTGGTTGCCGTGACCTGCGGAGTCATCACATTTTGTTGCTGCTGCTGCATGTGTCTTAGTTGGATGAAAAGCAGGAAAGGTAAATTGCCATGCAACTTCAATACAACACTTTGAATACACATTGTAATCATCATTTCAGGTCGACAAGAAGAAACGGCAAGACTGTCCAGTGAATTAGAAGAATGAAGAATAACTTGTCGTATAATTACTTCAATTCGTGCTGAATTAGTTATAGTGCTTACTTGCTGTTTAATCCTGCACAGACAGAAATTTGTAATCCCTTTAGGACTAGTAAAGACATTTTTTGTTTTAGAGGATCTTGTCAACCACTGCAATCCTGCTTTTTACACCTACAGAAAGCTATTTGTTCATTTTACGTCTAGTATACATTTGTCTGTTTGCATTTTATGTTAGCATTTGGTAGCTTTACTGCTAATTGCTTGTTTTCCAATGCACATAAAAAAATACTCATAATCCGAGATATGCAATGCAATCGTCACTCAATATTCAGACTGTTTTGCTCAAGGGTGTGACACCAAGTGAGAAGAATTTGATCTGATTGGCACAAATGTACTAAATTGTTCTGTTGGAGTGGTGCGCTTCCTGTCTGCCAGGAAATGCACATTAAAGAGTGTTGAAGAGGACTGAAAGTTCACCGACGACTCGTGACTAACACAGTTTCAGGTCAAAGAAGAAATGATGTGTATCACCATAAGTGACAATGTGAGAGGAAGCATGATTATAATTCACTGGGGATAGGAACTAGGTAAAAAAAAGTTATTGATACCCCCCTTAAAAATGTTCAACAAATTCAGGAGCCATATTGAAGGGTGTAACTGCCATAAATTAGCAACTAGAAGCAGCAGGGCAGATTTAAAGCACACTGCCGCCCTCTAGTGGCAAACATTGGGACATGTATATAACAATAATCCAATTCAAGAAACCTCCATTTACTACTTTTCTATTAGTCCTGTCTTTAACGACATCTAGTGGCATTTTAGAGCGTTACAGTAAAAGTACAAAAAGCATAAATAGGTAAGCTTTTCATCCAGCAGCTTATAGACTTAAAAAATAATGGTGAATTATTAAATATATGGAGCTTCACTGTAATTTAACATTTGGCATGAAAATACCATGTAAATGGCCGATGACAACGGATCTTCAGCACAGCGTATTCATCCGTGCTGGCATTGCAACAGCATGAAGCCAATTATTGCACTTAAAAAGGATGTGTGTGTGTGTGTGCGTGTGTGTGTGTGGCCTGCTTCTTGGCACGGACGCCGCAATAAATAACCGGACCGCTGACAGGAAACTGTCAACTACCTTGAGCATAATAACGAGGTTATCGCCACAAGCTGTGACCGTATGATCGCAACTCGAGTGTTGTTCCCAAACCCGTCACCATCACTGCATGGCAACTGCAGGAAGGGAGGTGACCACCTTGGCTCTCCTCTTTTATATTTGGATTTGGCTCCCATCCCGTAATCTAATTCAAGGCATTCACAAATTTGCCTATTTTCAAATTTAGCAGAACTTGAAAAACTCACCTATTCGCTGTTTTGCGCATAATTTATGTGACAAGGTGGTGCCTGAAGACCAGAAGTTTGGAGAACTAGTTAAAAACATAAAGCGGCATCATGATACTTGAGTTCCAGACGCCGGGAGCGCACGTAGACACAAAAGAGGGGCCCCACTGCACACTCTACTGCACACTTGTTTGGCTCTCTTGGCAGAAGCACAGCACGCTGACAGACACTTAGATTGTTCCTGACCATTGACTTGCGCTCTCTGATCGCCGAGGTCTCGTTTCATAGCGGGGGAAACACGAGACGGGTTCCAGGAGAGGGTTCACGGCGAGGGCAAGGAAGCCAGGGGTCTTCGTATCTCCCGGGTCACGGGGAATTGGACGGGGAATGGTAGGCCAGGGTAGGACAGAAAAAGGCTGGACTGGATTGGGTGGGACAGGACAGGACAAGAAAGTTGTAAAGTTGGAGTCTGACCAGAAAATGGCGTCCTTCAGTTTCACTGTAATCTGCACGTCCCACACTATGCCCCAGCCATTATTTATTGAACATTTAAAAATGAGCACAAGAATAAATACACATTCAAAAAGTCCTTCGCATCCATTGTAATCTCGTAATGAGGCGTTCAAGCATTCTCGAGAGGGCGGATGGTCAAAATGTCCGACAGAGCTGAGGTCCACACATTTGCGCACCTGTTTGTCTTCTGCCCCGTTTTCTGCTGAGTCCGGACACGATGAAGATCGTCCCTCAGGAGGTGAAGTAAGAGTCCTGCATGGAGTAGAGGCAGTCGATGGGGGAGAGGAGGGACGAGGTGTCCACCAAAGACAAGCAGTCGCCGTCCACCACGTCGCCGTATATCGCATTCAAACCTGGATGAGAAAACACTTTTTAATTTGAAGAGCAGAAATTGGGAGTCCTGATTTTTACCGTAGGGGTGCATGTGATCTCCTGGCATCTGAGGAGGGGTCAGGCCTTGTCCGAAGGGGTCCATGTCAAAGTCCTGCTGATCCACCCTTGTGAATCCCATCTGCTGCTGCTGGATGTGAGAGTAGGAAGAGCCCAGATGTTCCAGCTGGGATGTAGACACGCCATTGGGGGGCGCTGTGGAGCAACGGGGAGATTTCACAATGGAGAAATTTGCAATTTGTCAGTCGCTGCGGAATACCTTTGTGATGTGATGGTTCTTCTTGCTCCTCCTGAGTCGGCAGCTCATGTTCTTGCTGCTGTTGCCTCCTGGCCAGTTTCTTCATCTAAATAAAAAAAAAGAAGTATTTATTCGATGATAAAGACATCTTTCAGTGCTTTAGGAGTGAACCACACGAGTCCACTTTGTGAGGAAATATGAAGTTTCATCGCCATGCGCTGACATGTCATCGGGTTCCTCTATGGGGAGATAATCGGGCTGATTTCACCTTTGGCAGACGGCACCGTGCCGAAAGAGATTTTCTTATTTAGTGTGTGTGTGTGTGTTACCTTGGCTCTTTGGTTCTGGAACCAGACTTGCACAACCCGGACAGTAAGGCCAGTGTCTGCTGCCAAGGTCTCCCGTACCTTTAATTTCATAAAATAATGATTTTAAAAGGAGAGGGAAAAACAACTCAAGTCGTGTCAAGGTTATACAAGGTGGAGCAAAAGTCCAACTTTTAAACAAACGGAAGAATCGGGATTTTACCTTTCGACACGGCTTGGATGAAACCTCAAAGGAAGCTTTGAAGAGTCGTCTTTGCTGGGTGGTCAAAATTGTGCGAGGTCTTTTAGGACGTTTACTTTCTTGCTCGTTGGATCGGACTCGTCTGCTTGTGACCTTCCTTGAGTTGTCTTCCACCACCTCCTCTTCCACGTCACTTTTATCTAAATAAATATTCAAGCATTCCATTATGGAGTCCTTGAAAAAAGTAGCGATCCTGGAAGGGGTTCCTTGAAGAACCTCACTGAACATCTGAAAGACAATCATGAGCTCCCACCTGTGTCAGATGAAGTCGGGCTGGCCACCCGCTGGTGGTAGTCTTCCCTGGCGCACACAAGCCGGCCCTCCCTGACGACGCAGAGATCTCCGGTCCTCAGCGGGGCGGAGCACACGCTGCAGGTGAAGCAGCGAAGGTGGAAGACGACGGGCCCGGCGCGCAGCACCAGCTCCGAGGGGGAGATGTTCTCGGCACAGCCCCCGCAGCGCACCGCAAACAGCCTGGCGAGACGGAAAGAAACGTGACAAAGCAGTTTATAATTAAATACAATTAAATAGAATTAAACTCCCCTTAGCTCTTCTGTACGGCACTGATATTAGTTGTTCTTCGCAGAAGATGAAGAAAATTGTCTGGCTACATGTTTTGCTGCACCATTTGTATCCAATACACTGCTTAAAGTATTAGAGCACTGGAGCATGGACTGTATTTAGCGTTAGCATTAAGCTAACGTATTGAAAAACTAAGATAGGTGGTTGTTTTGAACACAAGTGATGTAATTGTTTGTTTTGATTGTAAACTTTAAGTGGAGTGGCTTATCATGGGATCACTTTGGTCTTAACACAAACACAGTTCAGCAAATAAGTTCCCAGGGAATGTTGCTGAGTTGTCTGTCACTCGGAAAGCCTCCCAGCCTCTAACCGTCTCACTGACTTGATCCCCAGTTCCTCCTCCATCTCCTCCTCCCACTCCAGCCGCTCAGACGCATACCCCCAGCATGACGGGTGTGCATCTTAGCGCCTGGCAACCAGGAGCGGCCTGGGCTTAGCCACACCGTGACACGGTTGCCGTGGCTCCGGCTGCCATGTCGGCGGCCGGGCCCCCGGGGAGCGTCCAGAAAAGGCTCACGGCGGGCCATGGCTCCAGGCGGAGGGGGGGAATCAGAAATCCCGGCGGGAGAGACTGGGCCGCCGGTCCTTGGAATTATCCGTGGAATTATCCCCGAGTCTGCTCAACCAGGGCGGGACAAAGACAGAGCCGCCCCCCTCCCTCCCCAAACACTCAAGCAGCGGGGCTATTGTCCCGCGGCTGGCACCGACCCATCTTGGGGCTGTCATGCCAGATGATGCGTCATCATTCTGGAGTGGACATGAGAAACTGACAGCTCTTTACACTTCACTGTAAAGTCCTTTCACATATTGCGCTGGTGGTCTCGAACGTAACCACAATGGGGTACAATTTTGGGACAATTTGTTTGATGGCGGGCTTTCCCTTTGTAAAATACATAAATAATAAATATAATATAATAAATAATATATATTCATTTATATCACGATTTTCAACAAGCAAAGGTGCCGCTACATCCTTGTCAGAAGGTCGACATCCTTTTACATTCCTCTGACTCTTGCTGAGCGGTTGCCGGGGGAAACAATGAAGCCTCCTCAGGGTCAAGTAAGGTCCCATGTGGGTCGTCTGCCCCGAGGCCGCGGTGGCGTGCACTTTAATTTGGTCGGCACGCCGCTCGCTCGCATTCCTGAACGTTGGGGATCAATGAAGTCGGCTGAAAAAATGCTTGGAATGTTTCTATGACGCGACGACGCAATTAACATACTCAAATTGGATATGGTGGAAGACAAGACTTATAAAACTGGTCCAATGAGAGCCAATGCTGGTTATTTATACCCAGCATTTAAATTACCGACATTTTCCAAGAAAAAAAGTGACTACAGTCACACTTTGATTAATTATCTAGCCAAAGGAAAATTTAAAAAATTTAGCTAAAAAGCCCCAAAAAGTTTTATATCGATTACCATGCACACAAGCTGCAATGGTGCCCATGCAAAAAACACGAGCTTAGATTGGTGCGCTCTAGTGGACACGTACAGAAGCGGATCCGGTTTCTGGATCAGGTGAAGCAGGACTCTGTGTTTGTCAGATACAGATCTTGAGGGTCAAGGACACTGCCAGTCATGTGACCGATATGACCGGCGTGCCATCCAAGCTCAATGTGCTGAGGCCAAAATTAATCCTTGCCATTGTTTTTGCATTTGATTTCTGTGATATAAAATAAATACTAAGTCTGCGGGCGAGGTAAGAGGCGTGGTGGAGGGGTCAGTATACGTGGACGGGAGACTTGAAATCTCAGAGGCGGAGCTTTGGCAGCAGGACTCCCGCTAATTGGTCAGGTCAGATATTTCACGGTTGGCTGGGTGTCGTCCCATAGCGTCACACAGGGGCCGCGGCGAGAGCGGCCTTCCAGATGCCACGACGCTTCCGATGCCAGAAGCTCGTGACGGTCGCTGTCCGCCAAAATAAGTTAATGTAAGAATATGACATTCGCTAGGTGGCTCAGTTGGATGAGGAGAAGGTGATTAGGAAGGAGTAAGAAGATAGGTGATGGGAGGTTCGGATGGAGAGAGGGAGGGAGGGAGGGGGTTACCTCTTTACCATATGTTGGCCCCCAGCTTGTCATTACCGGGCCAATGGACCTTGCGATTTTAACACATTTTGACAACGTGCCATTTGAGCTCCACTCCTGCTTGTTTGTGTGTGTGTGTTTGTATCACACCTCTTACCCTCAGTCACCTTGTTCAAGTTTTGTAGAGGTCAATTTGAAAAAAAAAAAAGACGCACAAAGTTTTCACATGGAAACACATGTAAGTCAAAATGTCCTGAGAATCACACAATTTCCTGTAATGCAATATTTACAGTCACCTGTGCATTATGATTATATTTTGGTGAGTGTGTCCTACACGTAAAATGATCGGAGTCACTTACTTAGCATAGTCCCGTTTGCAGTAGAGTCGCTTCTCCCGCACGAAGCACGAGTCCCGCAGCGCGTCCCCGCACGCCGAGCAGCGCGCACACGCCTCATGCCGGAGGCCACCCGCCACCCGCAGCAGGAACTTGTCCGAGATGGGCCTGCGGCAGCCCGCGCACACCGGCCTGCGCTGCATGTCTGCGAGGCAACACGCACGGAATTATATACTGGAAATCAACCGACGTGGATCATGCGTATGAGCTTGATGCACGCCACGTGACACGATTTTTGATTATCAAATGAAAAATTAACATTGGGAAAGAAATTACACGCAAATGGTTAATTCCAATATCGTAATGTTATTATTCTATATCTTATTTTCACTCACTTATTTATTACATTCTCATTCATTTAAAAAGTGCAGTTGTTGAATTATAGGTTGATACATAATTGACAGATGAATGAACTCATGGAGTTTTTATACAGTTTACAATACTTACGCAAATCCTATGAACATTTTTTTGGTAACAATTGTGTGCGTTATTTTCTTTTTGAAAACATTTCTTTATATAAAGAGTAAACAATATTTTTTGAAATACATAAAATATTCCTAGCAGAAAGTATTATGCAAATAAAATTAATCATTCAGACTCACATTTTACGTAGGTCGTTTTTCTGTGATGATTTTATTTAATACAGGTTGTATTATTTTAAATTATAAAACGGTCATTTCATTCAAATGAAACAGTTTCTCAGTCAAATATTAACATATTTAATATACGTATAAACTTTGAGAAACCTTTAGATCCATTTTAGAAATACAGTATGTATTAATATTTGATCTTATAAAACATGCATATATATTATTATATGCATTTGTAGAACGTGTATTTTCAACAGTTCTTCCAATTTAAACAAATATTTGCCAAATATACTCAACAGTTACCCGACACACATTGAAATTAATTTCTTGCAACCATTCTTTGCACGTGAACATTTTCATCAATCACAAGATTTAGTGATTTGAATATGTACAGGATGTGATGTCCATACCTTTTGAAAGTGAGCTTGCAAAAATGCTGATCGTGGTATTGCGGGTCCACTCAGAGCATCTCCAAGTGGATGGATGTGCAGGTGGCGTTTAATAGTTAAGTGCCCAAAAGTTTCTCCTCCTTGGAAATTCTTCTTGTCGTTCCCACTCTTTGGACTTTCTATCAAGTATTCTGACAGCAGGGAGAGATAAAGAGAAAGGCAGAGAGAAAGAGAGCGAGAGAGAGAGAGACTTGCACCACGTGCACACACACGCACAAACATACACCGTTTGACCCCGCCCCCCCTTAATATCCCCAAAATAACTTACCTTTTATTTCTTCACAAAAAACAAAATTTAAAATTTCATTTGAAAATGATCCAAAAATGTCCTATGTTACGGATAGAGGAACGTAATCAAACCAGATAAAGCTATGATTTCAGACTGTTCCTGAAGGCAACAATAATAAAATTAGCTCTACAGCCTCATCTAGTGGTCAAGAATGGAACTAATTTTAAAACGTAGACATGCCACCAATTTATATTTAGTGCATCCACAGGACATATTGTAGACATGACAAAAAGAGTGTTGTGTGTATTTCTTAATAACTTTATTCTGTAAGAATACTCATATGTTTTAAGAAATTCAGTTTTTCTCTTTTTTTACTTAAAATTTTACTTTATACATTTACTCTATGAATAAAATCTGATTCCTTTTCAAATGCACTGGAATTCTTTCGAAACGGACACCTGCAATAATCTATTTACAAAAAAACATGACGCTTGTACTCAGTCCTCACCGCAGCCTTGAAATCCCATTTTGGATTGAATTACACCGTTGTTTTTTTAATTGTTATAAAATATTCAACTTTGCAATTGCAACGTCCTTTCCTCCCTCACTCCATCTTCATATTGCTGATAAGGGCTATTTACAAGAGGGGGATGATTGACTGGGGTCATGTGATCTGATGCGGCGCTTCCAGCATCTCCATGAGGAAGGTGTCGATGGGCGTGTCTCCGATGAGCTTGAAGAAGAAAAGGTGCTCCAAGCACTTGAGGCCGATGGAGCGCAACGCGGGCAGACGCAGCAGCAGCTTGGCGAACCTGAAACACCAGAACAACACACACACACACAACAGTGATGCATTTTATTATGAACACTTAGGTTCATGTATAACAATTCATTAGGATAAAATAATCCCACGAAATCTGATTAAGTAATGCAAATATTTGCTGACGTGAGAGGAAATTTGATAAACATCAGAAATGGTAAATCTCACCTTCCAGGCTGGTCCGGGTATTTGTGTTTAGTGTAAGACTCCAGAGAGGCGTATACTTTTTCCCTCAATGCCTCCACCTCCGTTGGGTTGGACAAACCTTTTGCATCTGAATCAAAAAACCCAACATTAGCAACAGCCATGGTCAATAGCAATTTTGAGTTTTATTATTTATTATTACATTCCTCATATTCTATTTATTTGTTATTATTCTATTCACTAAGAACATTTCAAATGAAAATCTAGTTTCGCACGTTCTCAACTCTTCAGTGATACTCAAAGTGTAGGGCTCCCTCTAGTGGCAGAGGAAAGAAACACTTGTTTTATTGTTTTTATATTTGTATCCACTCAAAAATATCCATTATTTTAATTAAATGTTAGGAATAAATGACAGCAGAATTCCAGATAGCTATTTACGGTTGTATTTACTAAGGACCGGTAAAAAAAAAAAAAAAAAAGCACTGACCTGGGTTGAACAAGACAATGGCTCGCAAGCAGCCTAGCTCCGTTTTATCCATCTGCATATCCTTCATTTTGGACACCAGCTCTGTCAGGACTCTGCAATAATATCAAATTCATGCCCGCCATCAACTAAAGGAATCCATTTTTGGTCTTGATTTTAAGCTTTGGTCCCAACCTGTCAAAGATGGAGCCCACTCCAGCGCTGTGGGCACTGCTTCTATGGACGTGGAGGCCCGTGGCCAGTAAGATTCCATCTTTCACCGTCACCGACCGATGAGAGAAGGACGCGATGAGCAGCTCGTTCCAGCCTGTAAGGAGCAAAAAAATAAATAATTGTGTTTCTCTTTCCATCATATTCCTCTTGCAGGCATATTTCCCACCAGCAGAGGTCAGTGTTTCCTCAGTTGCAAAGGCACTGCTGGGATTTCTGGGCTATTTCTGTCTCACTGCTCCATTTAGCTAAATGGTTAATATGTCAAGTGACAGTTAAGGGACTTAAATAGATGGCCTGCCTGAGGATGACCGACAACCACCATGAGCAGCTTGTCAGTTAAAATCTGACGCACGATATGCACTAAATTAGAGGTTCTCAAATTGGGGTCCCAGGACCACAGAGAGCCAGCCACAAGTTAAAAGTTGGCAAAATAATTTGCAACAAACCATCACTTTTTATAGTTGTAACTGCTAATGGAGAAAGGCGTATCAAAAACATACTCAAAGAAGTTACCCTGCCCCATTTTCTAACTCGGTTAAACATTTTATGATGGTGATGCATCACATGCATTTGACATTCCATGCCTCGCAGCATTTCTAATTCTCTCACACGCTTTTCTCATGACATATAGGTGAGGTGAGGCAGCTTCATCAAAAATATTTGTGGCTTGGAAGCATATAACTCGGGGGAAAAATATCCAACTGCTTTTGCAAAGTGAACGTATATACAGAATGGGACTTACCTGCTCGTAATAGGATGACCTGGTCATCTAAGGGGAGCTCTGAGAAGTGGGGAATCCTCTTGGCCCACTCCACTAACGTGAAGAGCTGCTTGTCTGCCGCTTGGCAGATGTTGGTGACAGGGTCGTTGGTCTACAGGCGGACAAGCAGGGAGGTTGAGCAGGCATTCCAGAACAAAAGTCAAGACAACACAAAAAGTGTGCAACAAAGCCCATTTTAGGATGCTTTCACACAACAGTAACGTTCTCTCGGGAGATTGCGAACGAGGTTTTGGCAAGTGCGAAGTATCTTGGATCACATGGATAGGAATATCACAAGAACTTTTGCTCCAACATGAAGCAATCATTCCTCGGAGCTCATTTGGAAATCGAGACCAAGAGAAACAGGACACGGAATGGAGTGTACCGATTGGACTCTTTGACCCCAGCAAAATTAATATATTCTCACTTTATACCCACTAGCTGGCTAGCTAGCTTGCTGTCATGTAAAATTGATTAGTTTATGCAGTCATTTCAACATACTTTTTTTTGGTCACACATTTACACCGTCATATGCGGCAAATCCCCTACACCATCAGCGACTCCCACTTTTACTTCCTAATACCAATTACTACTTTCTCTTTTGGCGCCACCTTGTGGCATTTGCACAAATGAAACCTTACAGTCGTGGTGGTGACTATGTTGAACGCTTACCGAGTTGCCGGGGCTGCCGTCCGAGTACGTCTCCGTCTTGGGCTCCACCGCCAGCTCAGCGTCTAGGATCTTGTCCACAGGCATCTCCTCATTAAAACTGCTAGTCGACTCCACCTCATTCTCCCCACGCTCTTTCCCACGCTGCCTCTCTTCCTGTACCGCTACAACATAAGCACACACGCACGCACACACGCATACACACACACACCCACACACACACCCACACACATTTATCTTTTTTGCAGTCATTTACATAAGATCCAAAAAATTATTTAAATAAATATCTCTACGGCCTTGGAACCGATGGTTGGGGATGATGTCTGCTGATTCCATTTCGCATGATCAATTTAAATGCGATTGTATACAACTGAACACAGCCACATCTCAGTTTATGGGGGTGTGCACACTTTTGCAATCACATTCTCTGATCTATTTTACTGTTACGTCCCCTGTTAGAATTGTTTTTTTTAATTGAGATGGACAGATTTGGAAAATGTTGACATGATCTTGGTGTGTATCGTATTAAACTAAGATATGAAGAGGTGTGTGTAGACTTTTTATATCCACGAGTAAAAATAATGTAATAATGCAAAATGATGTATTTCATGTGTTACATAATATACATTACACGAGTTTGTTTCATGTTGTTGCTAATAATGATGTACCTTCTCTCTTCATGCCCATGGCCAGGCACTTCTGGTATCGACAATACTGACAGCGGTTTCGCTGGCGCTTGTCGATCAGGCACTCTTTACTGTCTCGACAAGTGTAAGTGAGATCTTTGCGCACGGTCCTCTTGAAGAAGCCTTTGCATCCCTCGCAGCTGTACACGCCGTAGTGTTTCCCTGCGCACGTACGAAAGGAAAGGCGTCACCTTTAGCTGAAGGGAAGGAAGCTTCGTGGGGAGCGTCTGCCCTTGAGGTCACCTGAGGAACGGTCTCCGCAGATGGCGCAGATGTGCTTTGACATCCCCCCAGGGCTCGGGCACTGGTAGTTGATGCTCCCCAGGTTCTGCAGGCCCGGCGGAGGCTTGATGTCCTCCGAGCTGCTCACGCTGTTCATAGAGTTCATCTGAGGAGCACAAACGGAGAGAGGACGGTCGGTCAACTCGAGTCGAAGGACAGGAAGCGGAGGGGGGAAGTAAAAGTGGATGGTGTGAGGTGGTCTTGTGACATGTTCCTGTTTTTGTTGTTTTTCCCCGACTCGTTTTGTCTTCTGCCCACCCCTCCGCCGCACCCTCGCAATTTCATTGTGAAAGTGTGTCACATGCCCGCTCAGTGGGAGAGCTGACTGTTCTCTCCGAGGCTTGTCATGCAGGTTTCTTAATGTTTCGAAGTCTGGGAGAGGCACATGAGGCCAGTCACATGGTCGCTGAGTTGTCGTTCTTAAATAGAGGCAAAAGGAAGCGTGAATTGCTAGCCGAGAGGGTCGACTGAAAAATGTTGAGTAAAGCTTTTGGAAATATTTCTCCAAAATGTAAGCTACTCAGAGAACTCACTTGAGTTTTGCGCCAAATGAATTGAAATAAGAACTGCTTCTCGCTCCAAATGTTTTCTTTATCACGATCTCGTCCTTTGACCCTCTTATGTTGACAAAAGCCGAGCAGGATTTTTTTTTTTGCTGTTTATGTGCAAACATCTGCATCCCAGCTGGAAACATTGACCTACAAATGCCCTCCTGTTCTATATATTTGATGCGTTGTGACATAAAGAACCCACGTCTCCGTCACCTCAGGCTTTTCCTATCACTTATTTACAACGTTCGCTCTCCTCCGACGCTCGCCTAATGGCGGGCTCATCCCCAAACCTCTGCGGTGGTGACCTTCCGACTGAGAGGAACATGCGTCGGATTCTTTCCCGTAAGCAGACACTCGTACTTTTAATGAGCATCCACATCACCCCCGCTTTTAGCAGCTAGTGCTTTTCGCTGCACTCATCCACAGATTTCACTCATAATTAATCTCACCCGTGTTGCCACTCTAAACGGTTTGCTTGCAGACATATACCATAACAACATTCTTCAAGTGTTGGATTATTGATGCATCATCCATTTTTGATACAATATAAAGAAACATACAGCAGAATATGCAGGACTCAGCCGTACAGTTCTCTAACTTCACTCCTATTCGAGAATTAAACTTGAAATATAAAAATAAATAAAGCATGTTTAAAAATTAACATACTGAGCCGGTTAACTGTGAAATCAAACAAGTTGGGATTTGACCTATGGCATGAAGGAAATATAAGATATGTAGAGTGGGACATGTTTGTGGACGTTTAACAATTTTCTGTGGCCATTGAATATCCATTAGCTTGTTGTCATAGTCCATTAAAGGAGACAGGAGAATAGAAGGATAATGGCTTTTTTTTCCATATATGAGGTCATAAAAGCTCCAAAAAAACATATTTCATACATTTAATCCCTAACTACAACATAATATAGTTTTGTTAGCTTGTCTATGACCTTTTACATTGTTTGTTAGCTATTGACCTTATTATGGCAAAGCTATGTGGTTGTTTTAGATACTCTGTGTAATTGTCTTTTTTTTTTTAAACTTTATCTAGAAGTGGCAATAAACCTTTTAAGCCTTTTTTTAAAAAACAATCTGCTGCTAGTTCTGAAGCGAGGAGAGTTCATTGCCACCAAACAGTACTTGCATTCATTTTAGCTCATAATCTGAAGGCCCATATGTATCTTTTGTCCTGAAACATTTCTGACACACCTTATATCCACACACAGTTGTAACCTACATGTACGGGGGGGGGGGGGGTAAAAGTGCTGCGTACATTGAAAGCAAGCATGTATGGAGCATGAAAAACGATTACAAAAGTGCACGAGAGAACCAGACAAAGACTGGCGCCATAGAGGTAAATAGAGCATAAGAAAATACACAATCATAAAGGCTGCTCTTTTTGCCTCTCTCTCTCTCTTGCTCGCTCGCTGGCTCTTTCGTGCAGTAGCTCATTAAAGGGCTAATGGCAGGACTGCGTATAAGTCCGCTCACATGACAACAGACGCAGGGATGACCTCAAGGGCCACAAATCTAAAGGTCAGTCCACGGTGAGCATGAGCTCCAGGAAGGCCCTGGTATGCGAGTCCAACACGCTGGCTCAAGCTACAACCTTCAAACGAATAAAAATAACCAAACCAGTTTGACATGTGAACCATGACATAAAAGGTCTACTCGATTCTATTTCTCGAGATAACATCTAATCACTTTCCCCTCACCTGCGGACTTCCGAGCGGTCCGAAGTTCAAGTTGGGCGTGGACGGCAGAGATGAGGTGATGACGGAGTAAGGTGAGGCCAAGCCATTCATGTGCGAGCCCATGGACGACATGGGCGACGGCAAGTGCCTGGCGGTGCTGATAACCGACGGGTGGCCCACCATGCCGCCCATTGGCGGGGTGTGGGGGTGAGAATGGGCCGTGCTCATTGGCCCGGTAGAATCTGCAAGAAGAAGGTGTGTCCCGTTAGGATGACAATCAAAGTCACGTGCAATAAAAAAATAAATAAATAAATATCCATGAATGAGCGTGAATGGATTACATATAAATCGTAAAAGTGCTGACTCGTGACAGATTTGGACCCTGTGCCAACACGTTGAAGTAAGCTTAGCATCACCCGCTATTTGCTAACATGCGTTGGCGATCAACACATGGCTAAGCAGCATTAATGAATGTGCCGCTAAGTACGACCGTCAAAGGGAGATTTGTAGCTTTTGAAAGAATTTTTCACACATTAACACAACATAAAATAAAGATAACAAAAGAAAAGCAACAAAGAAGTGTATGGAAATCAAAAAAATTTACTGTAATCCTAAACACTAAATTCACAAAAACAGCGTGAGGCCTTGCTGACTTTTGTGCTGACCTTGCTTTGGAATCTATTGATGTGAACTGACAGGCTGGCATTTGCATAGATGACCTACTTAGGAAACGTGTCAGTCAACAGGACCCACCGAGTGTAATTTCATGCATGTGCTGTAGCTTTGAGGCCGTTTGTTGTCACCGACGCGATTCATGTCGAGTATAAAGGTTGCCATGTGGGCTGCACACTCCTTTCAGGGCTGTGACTCAAATCAATTTTTTTTTTTGGGGGGGGTTGAAATGTTACTAATGATGAGGCATGTGGTATAAATGTCATGCGGGTGTGACGGCATGCAATCTTCTTCAAATGACAGTTTTTAAATTCGGATAGAGACCTCCCGTTATCCTCCCCCATCCTCCAATGATTAATAATATGCTCATATTATGCAACAACAATGTTGAAGTGGTCCTCCTTAATTTGATTGATGTCAAACGATTGTGAAATTGAGAAACATGGAATCATCCAAGTGGTCATTCACTCCTGTGCTGGATGCTTAAGAACAGATGTTGCGCAACTTCCTGTTTAGCACAGAAGCTCTGTCCCCTGACTGACCGGCTCCCACATTCTCCGAGTATGCCATAAGTGATGCCCTCAAGGCAAATACTGTATGTATTACTACTTGCCTCTCTGAGATTGAACAGACGCGAACAATGCAACAAAATGTAATTCAGACTTTAATGCAAAAGGATGATGTAATAAACGGGCAGTCCTGTTTTCATTCTACGCCGTGACGCTTGTCTTTATGCAGATGACAAATTCTCACCAGGCCTTGTGAAGATGTATCGTGGTCTATTCTGGAAGTGTAAGAGTGCGAGAAATAGCACAGCGATATCGTGAGCTCTGCCAACAACTTGCCAACACGCTCTCACATCCATCATGTCGACCGCTCCGCAATGTATTTACAGATTTGACCAGTCACTAACTAAAGTTTTAGGTTTGAAGATATGGGAGAGTCGCCTCCAGCAACAGAAGAGTGTGCTGAATAAAAGCAGTCCATCATTTTTTGTCCTCAGTTTCGGAATATGCAGCGATGGTAAGAGAGGGAAAGGAAAAAAAATCTCAGTGGCCACTTTCTTTCTGAGAACATTTTGATGAATTCTCTTGTTGGGTGACTTTTTTTTAATACCAACTTAAATTTAAGGTCTCTGGCAGAAGAGCTAAAAGCTATGTATCCTTAAATGAACTACGTCAAGGTGAAAGTTTAATCTCCTCCATACAAACCAGCGTCTCACTCTCCGCTCGTCATCCACCAGGCATCTCACAAAACGAGCATTATCAGACATTGAAGACATACGCTTATCTTGTGAAACCATCCAGTCTAGATTTGTTCCATTGATTCTTGTCTGATGGACTCGGGCCGAGCCAATATGTCGCTGCGAGGACGCAAGCATCTATTTGAGAGCAAACAGATGAGAGCAGCGAAGGCCACCCGGTGACTGCAAAGCAAAGGTCGACTCTTGCCAAACTCCTGAACCGTGTTCAAAAGAAGTCCAATTTGCGGGCCTCGCTTACACGGATCGAGATCAAATTGTATTTTATTGGAAAGAGATATATCTTAATAAATGGCACATTTACAGAATTAACAAGTTAATTCAATCGTATGTAAAAATGACAACAAAATCAGCCATATCGAATCGAATCGAATCGTAATACCACTGAGTCCAACTGAATCGTTCCAATTTCAAATCGAACTCTCCTCGAATCTTTTTGCCCGCCGTGGATCAAAAAATGTATCAAATTGTTTTATGACCATAAGAAGTGATCATCTTTCAGACAAAATACGATTAACAATTCGATTCTGTGCAATTTGAATCAAAACTGATTTTCAAATTCAAATCTGTTTTTATCACAGCAAATATCCACGACACCCCCCCTCGATGGGAAGATCAACAGGTTGAACAAAACGAAAGTTTCTCCGAATTCCTCACTGTTAATTACACCGCTAAGTGGATGGAGCACTCCACCCATGGTTTAATTCAATAAGCCCGCGGCCGACTAACTAATAATATCTCCTCTCCGTAGTACAGCGTGGGAGAGGGTCGAACCACGCAATGATGGCAACGCATCGAATCCAAAACAACACGTGCCTTTTAATAAAAACCGGATTAGCTCTTACGCAACTTCCATCTGTTCGATACCTGTTGTCTCGGCGACTCGGTTTGTTCACGTCAAACTCGTCTGTCATCGAAGCAAAGGACAGAAAGCAGAAGGAAGCCTAAAGTAATCAGGCAGACAGTCTGCAGAGCTCATTACCTTGGGCGGACATGTAGTGTAATTACCAAGTCTCCGAAACGTGGAGGCCGCTGTGGAAACTACGCAGCTCACCCCCGCCACACGCGCAACATAAACATTCATTTCTTTGCTAAATGAGGTTGATGCCTGATCATTTGTGTCACTAAATCCTCTTATCCCTGGGTAAGTATGTGCAGCTCAGCAGGCCAGCTGTCAAGAAGGTGGGAGGCCGAAGAGGAGGGAGGCAGACAGCGTGAGAGGGACGGACAGATTGATGGATGGCGGGCGGGGGCAACGTCCTGCACGGAATCTGCTTTTTTTTTTTTTTTTTTTCACCCAAAAGCTAACATGATCCTACTGGAACACACATGTAATCTCTCAGTCTGGCCAAGGATGGTCGACCACCAATTGAGAAGCCCCCTGTGGTGCGGAGATCGATAGACATGTTGAACAGATGGATGAATGTTGAGTACAGACAGAACATTTGCTTGATTAGTTCTTTTTTTTTTTTGTGGTATTTTGGGGGATTTAAAATATCTATAAAAAATTTCAGTTAGCTGAAACTTGCTCACTGAATTTACCAGTTTTAAATCAGTCGTCAGATGTTTAATTCATCAAAAAGTCAAACATCGGCATCTGCCCGGCCGATAATTGGTCTATCTCAATTTAAAACGCTCAACGGCAGTAAATTAAAGGATTTAAGTGCACCTTATAAAAAGAAAAATACGATTCTGCCTATTTGACAGCTTCCCTGAGGGTACGCAACTAAAATTTTATATTTTCTGACCAAGCCACCATAAAATAATTCTCCTGGCTATGACAGGAAAAAGGCACATCATTTCTCAACTATACCGTAAAAGAAACGAGTTGGTCCTCAAACCATGCGGCTGTAATAACACAAACAACTTGCACCAGTGAACTCCTTTGACCCCACAATTCTGCCCCGTGGTGAACTCTCGAGTGAACACACAAACTTTCCCTGAAAAGAAGATGAACGACCTCTGCTCTATTTTCAACAAAAGCCAACCCCTTTTCTGTTTCTGTTTAGTGCAATAATGGGAAAATTAAGTAGAAGTCCAACAACTACATAGAAAATCACCCCCCCACCCTCCGACTCCCAAATACACAAAGTAGACAGACTTCAAAGTATTTTTTTTTTTTTACACAGAGGCAGCGAGGATCGATGTGGAGGCCAGGGCTGACAGGACTGAGATAAACACTTGATAAAAAGTTTAAAACACAAACAACGCAAATCAGCTCACTTATGGACTGATCTGCCGAAGCAGTCTGGGAGATGATTTACAAGTCTAGAAAAAAACAACACAATGATACTAAAATAAAATGGAACAATGGGGCAGAGATGCCCGATAATTGTCCGAGTACAGTACGTGGGCAAACGAAGCTCGTGTCAACACCTCCCGACACATCTCTTCAAACACAGGAAGGAGGAGGAGGAAAGCAGAAAAGCAGAGCAAGCGTTGACGGAAGGATGCTGGCTGACGGACAGCAGATGCAAAAAAACGAGGGAAAGCAGGATGGAGCGGGCCAATCGGAAGGGAAACGCGTTGAGAGACAAACAGATAGCCAAGGACGAAGCAACACGTGTTGGGGTAGGGGGAAAGGTTGAGGGGGGGGGGGGGGGTTCCCCTTTGAGGAGAAGGCTTCCCCCGTAATTGAGACCATGAGTAAACATTGGACTGAGACGTCCATTCATTTTCTACCTGACACTTAACCTCACTTGCGGGCGAGCATCTTATTTTAATCAATTCAATATTGATGTATTTCATTATTATAATGCGAAGGTACCGTAAAATCTGTGTATGATTTAGGCCCCGCCCCCAATAATAATTCGCTGGTATCCTTTATTATCACGGTGAATAATACGAACAAAGATTCAAAACATACTAATAAAGTTTTGAGGTACAGATTCAAAATCATTATTATTGTTGTGATTTAAGGTTTTTCAAAGTCATTTTAAAATAATGTTTTCAAAAATTGTGGTAAACTATGAACATTTTTCCCATGTAAAATTAATTTGGGATCTTTTTTTGTAAAAAAAAAGATTCAGCGGATATGAATACAGTATATCTATTATCGTCTTGAAGTTTCCTTCCAGGCTAGATAAAAGCGAACTACAAAATCGAGTTTGTTGTGTAATCCGCAACGGAAAACCCAAAAGCAAAGAAGCAGCAGACATTATTTGTGTTGAGAGTTTCTACCCTGGGAAGATGAGTTTTTTTAAAGAGCGTCCAGGGATTAGAGGTATTACCATAATGCATCCATTAACGAGTCTAACTATGTGTGGGAAAAACCCAGAGCAAAAAAAAAAAGAAATATAAACACTCAAGTGACCCTGATCTGCTTTCTATTATTCCTTCCAAGGACGCAGCGAGTCAACTACTCACAGTGGCCGTAACCCAGCTCCCGCCCGGCTCCACATCCAGCTGCAGGTGATGCCGCAGGTTGCCACATGCCTTCGGTTGCGAGCTGGCAGGACGCCAGTCGCCGTGCGCGGCGTCCGACTTGACTGATGCTGAGCTGACAAACTAAAGATGAGGCGGAAACTCCGGATCCTTGCTACTTTTTAGGAATGGTCAGGAGGAGGAGGAGGCGGAAAGGGGGAGTGGTGCAAGAGCAAAAAAAGAGGTGGAGTCCATCAGTCCAGTTACAAGATTAGGCAGATTATCCTTCCGGGGAGATCAATCCCATAGGAACTCTTTGCTGTCCGACTGATGACACAAATCAGCTTTTGGGACGCCCACTCGTGTTTCTCTATACCTCCGGCGGTGGCTAAAACTGTGCAGGGACACCTGTTAAAGTGCAGGGTGGCGAATGAGGGGGGCATTAAAGTGGGAATGGGGGGAATCACACTTAGAGTATAAGAGGTAGTTTCCAATTACAGCTTCTTAAAAGGGATCAGACATTAATACGTGGAGGACAGCTTCCATAGCCAAAGGCTGTTAAGGCAGGCGCCTTAATGTCCCCCCGACCCCCCCCCCCCAAAAAAAAAAAGATTCGTATGACACCTTATCAGGTGGTTGCGGGGCTTTCCATTAGCCACCAGGTAGCTTCCGTGCTAACAATTTTCCAAAGTTCCACTCGTCTACGCTGGTATGCGTAGGATAGAGGTGAAAATACTCCCTCTAGTGGTATGTGAAAGAATTACAGCTAAGTACAGTTCAGTTGTATTTAACTTGTATAAGTTTTTCAACTTTTTTTTAGGGTGGTACTTGTAACCACTGCCCTGTGGCTTATTTGAAATGTATGAGAAATGAGCTGTGAATTCTGAAAAAAAAGTGACAAGATGAGGCCCTCGGCTTAAGAATTTTCATCTCAGTCTTCTACCTTCCTCCAAACATCTGTAATTCTCTTTGATATCATGAAGAAAAATGTTGTGACATGGTCGGTTGCCCGTGTGCTTGTGGTTATTAATATGCGTGTGTCCTTAGCCTTAGCACAAGCGTTTCTCATGTATAGCATTCCAGGAAGTCAGGAATTGTCTCGTTCGAATACTGGACAGTGGTCAAGTAAACAGAGAGCAAAGCGAAAAGCCAGATGCAAAACACAAGCCCAAAATATACCTTAAAGGCAAAGAAGAACAATGCATGGCAAAGCCTGAGGGAACTTAAATAAACGGCAAAACCCAGGAGGGGAATGCACGTTTAGTCTGAACGTTGGTAAAAGGAAGTAAGGACACGGGAAAAAGTACGGTGGTGCCTTGTGATACGAGTTGAATTTGTTCAAATCATGCTTCCTCATTGCAATCAATGGTAATGCCACTAATCCGTTCGGCATCCCAAAAGAACAACAAAAAGTATTTTTTGATAAGAAACACTGTTGTGTGTATAGTGTTGTATTTTAGAAAAACATACAATAATGACATATTAAATTGAACATTGTTAGCTTCACTTCATTTGTTAGCATTTAGCTAAAAACATTTTAAGGCAAAGTTATATGTTTGTATTGAATACGTGTGTCATGTTCTATAATTCACTTTGCTCGATTTGACGATATACTTCAAATAAACCATTTGAAGCCTCTTTTTTTAAGAATTGTTCAGTTCAACGCTAGCATGTAGCTCTCACATCAAGTTAAAAACTCAAGTATGTCATATCTCAAGGCGCCACCGTCTTTTTACACTGACTATTCTAGAACAAACAGTTCTCAATTTTAGATTTAAGAAGTACTTTGAAAAGTTTGCAAGACACTTATTAATTCTAATCACCAGAGAATACAAGCTGTCCCTCGCAGAAGTGCACAGCTGCTTCTTTAACGCCTCCTGCCATCGTATCAAAAATTCACCTGATGCCCTTCCAGCCTTATAAATAAACATAAGCATGCTAAGCAAAGCCCTGTACATGCACCTTGAGCATCAAATGTCCATACGGCACTTGGATGAGGGCCACCAGCAGTAATCAGATCACCTCGCAGTCTGGCAAAAGAGACGCGAGAAGACCAGCAGGAGACACACAACATTCCAAGATTTAACAAACCCCAGCAGGAGAAACTCAAATCATGTTACGATCAAATATTGTGGCGTATATAAACACAGTGAATTGACGCCAAGAGTTAAATTTGGCGTAGATTTCGACTTTAATAAAAATATTACGATTGGGGATTTTTCGATCCATAAAATGATTATTAAATTCCTATACAGGGGGGAGTTCTAAAACCCACAAGTCAATAGTGCACTCAAAACAAGCAAACACTCAGCGAGCCAGCCGGTGGAAGTTCGAGTTTGTGCGGATTGCATGCAGTTATTGCACAATTAATGAAGACATTTCAAAATGCACCTCACGAGCAAACACCGTTGCAACCTTTCCAAGGTCCTCTTGCTTGATTCAATCTGAAATTAAATCAAGGCTTTGACCTTCTTCGCTAATGACTAATTACTGACAATTAGCCCTGAGAATGACCTCACTGCGCCCCCTTCTTTTCCCTCAACTCTGTTCTCACAATAAGCACATGTGCCCACACACACGCACACACACACAATCCAGTCAAGCAGCCTTTTCCAGCAGCACACAACGACACACACTCAATACTCACGCATGCATTGTGTGCTAATGCATTGGGGCTCAAGTAGCGAGAATCCTTGAGTAAACCTGCCAAGAACCACACCCTCTACCTGTGTGGTTTATTTATCTGTGGGGGGGAGCTAAACTGCGTGCAGGGCTTGGCAGTCAGCGAGCAGGTTTTCAAAATGCACGGCAACGGCCGCATTCTTTCAGTCACATGACGGCGTGGTGGCCGCCGCCGCCGCCGCCGGGTCACAGACGGTGAGCTATACGCTGGCAATGTTTGCAAGTCCGGACTCATAGTGTCGAGTCATTCGCGATTGTTCACATCAAACAGGGCGATTGCTTTCTTCAGCCCGCCCTGAGATTCTTCCTCTTTTAGAGTTCTCCCTTTTCAATGTCACCACTTCTTAAATAAGTTGTCAGCATCAAAGGCAGGAGGGGGGGGCATCCAGGATCACTTCGCCGAATAGCAAATTTTGAAAAAAAATAAAATGCTGAGAAAGAAGCGATGCTGCTTATTCTGCAGAATGAAGCCTACTGGAACAGATCCGTGAGAAAAGGAATAGACCTCTAAGCGATCAGAACACAAGACGCTTTTGTTTCATCCATGCTACACGTGGTGACTTTAAGATTCATTTTGCAATTTCATCATCCGTCCAAGAAACAAATCACATTCATGGCCCTGGTAAAACATCATTCAGACACAAGAAAGATACTTTTTAAGAGGTGATATTAATTCTGCAACCATTTTTAATTACAGGTCTTGTAAGATGAAGTTCCAGATAACTAATCATTCATTTTAAATGATTCTCCTGCTAAAATAACAATAATTTAAATCAGACCAGGGTGTAAAAGACAAGTCTTCAACAACACACAAATCCAGAAAATTGCATTTTAAGCTGAAGATGAAACTAAAAATAATCGGGCCATTTGGGATGCCACAGGGCTGAAATATTCCATATCCGGTCTACTGCTTACAAGTTGTCCCATCCAGATGTCTCTTGCGTCCCCCTTGGGGGCACACCGCTTATGGAAACAATTACCAGCCTCTGTGAGTGGTGTCGAGATTTCAGCGATAGCATACTGACGTTGTTTATGCTCAAAGGCCCATTTTGTGTTATTATTTAATGCCTTGCGATTATATTTTGCTAAACTCACTCTACTTTAAAAACAAAAAAAAGCACTGCGGTAATTGATTGTTGGCTTTCGGATGACAACCGCGAAAGAAAATGCTAGGCCAAAAAAAAAAGTTGAGATGCAAAGTATCCAAAGCGTACCACATTATTTAGTATCATTTTTGCTTGATGGTGTGCGGTGAGATCTTTCGAATATAAATTATGTGCCTTGGCTCAGTAAAAGTTGGCAAACATTCACTCCTTAAATTTCAGAAACTATGCTAAAGAGCTAAAAGTTCTTGCCCGAGAAACGTGTGCAGTAAAATAGCTTTTACAGCCTCATACCTGGCGAGAGTTGAGAGAAACAAGAAAGTATAAAAAAAAAAAATCATGCATAAAGAAAGCATCCAGTTCCATTCCTACAGCTGATTTCTATCAAAGTGTCTATCATTGACTTCTACCAACACATTAGGAAATTTAACATTTGAGTAAATATTTGAGAGAAAAACGCTTCCAGGCCATAAATTTAAAACACCCAAATGAAAAACCTGCCATGTGACATCTTGTTTTTGTGCCGCTGAGTAAACTCGAATGCAAACAGTGCATTAAATAACTGTAGGCGTATTTTCTGAAACCACTTAATTTACATTTAAAAGTCTTGTAATGTACAAAAAATGGCTCATTCGAGTTGTGTGCAAAAGAATCGCTAATTACGAAAAACACATTTGATTGTATTTTCCTTTTCAGTCAATTAGAATTTTTTCTGCCTTGCAAAAGTGACAAGTAAACAAACGTTTATAAGACGAGACACTTTTTTTTTTGCAGCACATGAGCCAGGAGACAACATCACATGATGATGGTGAAAACATACAGAATAAAGTGCGTAATTCAACTTGTTAAATCGGTGTACTGAACAGACAAAAGCCATTGGCCCACTGTGATCCACGTGTTGCCCAACTCCACAGGGCTGTAAAGCTGTCACATAAACAATTCTGCTAATAGAAGGGCAAAGGGGAAAACAAGAAAGCCATCAGCTGGTTCAAGGGCAAAGTCGTCGAGTCAGAGCAGGAGTGAAGCTTTACTTAGCAAAATGACATCACGCTGTCCGTGGGATGGATGCCCTCTAAAATGACCCGCGTTGTATAGGGAGGGGGGGTCTACTGTGGGGGTGCCACTTTGTGCCACAAGTTTGTTTGTGTCAACCATTTCTGCTGTCTGTTTTCTGAAGCCTCTTCTGTGCTCCTCGCAGTAAATTAAATTTCAAACAGTTTACCAGGGTCGTAAATTACATAAGAGCAATTAAAATGCCAACCTCTGACCTTGCCTGACCGCCACGATCACCTGACTTTATTTACAGCACAAAAATAACCGCTACTGGAGCAACCGGGGGCACTAGGACCGAGGCTGCATGTGCTGAAAGCCCCGGAGAGAGGACGCCATAGCCGGGGAGCGCTCCTGCAGAAAACTGCTCTTCCTGTCTGTCTCTCGCTTTCTCCGCGATGGTTTTAAAAGTCGAATACGAGAAGGCGTACTTACTTAAATGCACATACGGATCATGGCTGTCCATAACGGTGTTGTCGTCGAGGTTTCCGAGGTGTCCTACAGCCAGCGGTGCTCGGCATCCCCGCACATTCCTCTCCCGGACCGGACTGAAAAGTGTGCGAGGCGGCTCTAGAGCCCGGGGGGCCCGGCCAGGGAGGAGGAGGAGGGGCCGCTCAAAAAGAGCACTTCTCCCAATGACAGCAGTGGTCCGTATCAAGCTTCAACAAGATCGGGACCCAACGCCTCTGCTGCTGCTCTGGTGGATCGGAGTGTTTCTTTTTCACACACACACACACACACACCCTCTAAAAACTTGCTGGCCTACTTTGCAATTAAATAGAAAAATGCTCCATCAAAGAATACCAAGAATTAAAGAGCTCAAGAGTGTCAGCTGAGAATCCGGGAAGGAAATGTTTACTGGAAGAAGATAGCAAAGTTCAGCAGAACACATGATCTATCTATCTATCTATCTATCTATCTATCTATCTATCTATCTATCTATCTATCTATCTATCTATCTATCTATCTATCTATCTATCTATCTATCTATCTATCTATCTATCTATCTATCTATCTATCTATCTATCTATCTATCTATCTATCTATCTATCTATCTATCTATCTATCTATCCAACTATCTATCAACTCAATTAAAAATATATAAATAATCAGAAAAAAATCAACTATGATGATATGGTTGCACAATCTTTCATAACTGAGTGTGGCTGTGTTCATAAATAACCAATCACATTCAATCTTGTGTTAAATGGGAGTCTGCACCAATCACCACTGAAAATAATCATTTATCTCGTTACACGTGCGTCAACATTGTGCGTGTCTTCAAATTTCATCGGGAAACACATTATTTTCAAATGATTCATGCTCCTGACTATTTGCATATTCAAGATGTTTATTTCAGCCATTCTTATGTTTACCTGTTGCTAGTGTGAGAGTGACTAAGAGTGGGTGGCGCCCCCCCCCTCCCCCTGTGGAGCAGACCCCCTAACCTCCCACACACATATACACACACCCCTCTCTCCACAGAGCGGGGTCACGCAGGGGTGAAGCTCCCGGTACCTCCGAAGGTTATTCAGGAGTCAAGCCGCACTGAGCCATTCACTGACTTGAACCATGCGAGTGCGCCAGACGCTCCGTCAACGCCGGGGCCGCTGACCACTCAGCTGCCCCGCTAATGGGACCGCCACCCCCGGCTCCACCGTCCTTGTAACAGCGACCCATAAAAGAGCTCAGGAGGATGCTAACCAAGATGAATGGCATTTTTTCTCTTCTCGGCTCATTCTGTGCTAATCAGAGCTTTTCATTTGTTATGGCCTCGCGCCAGCCCCTCCGCCGCGGCCTCCATTAGGGCCAAGATAACATATAAATTCATTAAAGTCAAAGAGGGACGTAAAGTGGTCATTTGTCAGACTGTTCTTTGTGTGGCCCTAATGGTGGCACATGGTTCAAGGCATTGAGATGATTGCGGGGGGGGGCTTTTTTGTTGTTGTTACGCCTTCCCTGAAACATTTCGAGTACAAGACGTGGGAGCTGACTGCTGGTAGAATTTTTGCATCTGGTACATAAACAACGGATTTCACCTAAGGCTTAATTGGAATCATTTTGGAGGTTCTCCAGTGCATCCATCAACTTCGGCACACACAAACACACACAACACGGTCAATGAAGCAACCCTATGCACTAATCCCTTTGTATTCACAGAAGCATTCCCACCAAACAATGTCTAATCCCAAACCTGGTGAGCCACCTGCTGCAAGTCAACCAAGCATCACCAAAAAAGCCAACAAATAAAACACAAGCATGTCTAAATAATACACTTCTTCCATCTTTAGCATGGAGGTTGAAGCTGTTGTTGTCGTCACGGGAGAGGGCAACCTCCATCTGCCTGTGCTCTCATTAGCCTAGCTCCATTACATTTTATCAGAGGGGAACCCCCCCCCCCCCCCATCCCACCTCTTGACTTCTTTGACAACCCCTCCTCCCGGTTCCATACATACGCCTGAGATGATAAGTGTTCTACCCTCTTTGTGTCGACCCGCATAAGACAATGCGCCGAGGAGCATCATCCATCTCAAAAGTCATCAATCTGGGACACAAAAGATGAAATGTAGTCTGATTTTTTTTTTCCCCACAAAGGTTTTTCTTCTTTTCCCTGACACAGCAGTTCCCCGAAATTATTTTCCTTTACACGGCCTGATTGTTTTATTTTTGCGCCCGAGAAAAAAATCATAATAAGAACATTGTTTATATTTGTCCTCACTAATGTGCAAGTATTATCGGAGCCCGCCATCATGACTACCCATAACGAGAGGCAGACGCAACATGCAAGCACCTATGCTCCGACGCTAATGTGATTTCCTGGGAATAAACAACTTGTGAAGCGTGTAGGCTTTGAAAGAACATTGGCGTGACATAAGTCATGCTTAATAGTCAGGATTAAAAAGCAACCTAGAATCTCCAAGATGTGATTGAGTAGCACAGCGGGCGAGTGGTTAGCACATTATATACACGTTAAGATATTCAAATGGGAGTCAATATAACATATTCTGTAAATGATTATCATAACAAGATCAGACAAAATGCGGAAGACCGTTTCACAGTCTTAAGCTATTAAAGCGCTCTGTATTGGGTTAACATGCTAATCCGCTGTCCATGTCTGGATATGAGGGGCTTTACACACAATCAATATGATGACCCTCAACCGCCTGCCATCATGCACTCCATGACTACACAACTCAAATCAGGCATGTGTGCATTTTTGAACGCATGTGGCCTATTTTTTTTTTTTTACTATAGATTTACACAAACAAAATATGTTGATATATGGTACCACTTTTTCCTTAAAAACTATATATTTATTATACATATATATTTCATTTATATTGTATATTTTTGGGGGGCACGCTGAGATGTCCTTGGCCCACCCCATGGCCCCACCCTAGGAAAAAAGGTATCCACGATTAACTTTATTGATCAACATATTGGGTTTTCGTGCTCCAGGCAGATGGCTGACTCTTAACGAGTGCTTTATGCGACGTAAATCAAATGAGATGATCTCCTGATCTGTCAAAACGCAGCTAGCAGGATCCAATCCAGTGCTGAGTCAAGCAGACCACCTCAGGTTAATCTCTTCGCGTCCTGAAATGCCCACCAAGGATTAACTCGGATGTACACCTGCTTCAGATTTTTAACACACACCTTGAGCAAGTATTTTTATAGAGCCATTTAATCACTGCCTTGAGGAGACACGCGATTACCTTTAATAGGGTGGGGTGCTCAATTCTTGAAGATCATTGAATACCAAAAAAAGAGTCTAAAAATTAGTTGCAAAACATTTTTGACTATACAGATTATGATCAGGTTGACAGGACGTTGTGCAGGAGTATGCTAATAATATGACATTACAAGGATTATTGTGGTTAAAAATGTGCAGAATTTCTGACGTGATGTTTAAATAAGGAACAAAACCTGTTAACCATTTTATCCTAATTTATTTAGAAACCTGGTAACAGGCGATGGGGCCTGCAGATTTTAGTACCCTCTCGCCGCCTAGTGGCCAATGCTTGTCACAGCAGCGTGACGTGGGTCTTAATGCCTTTTGTCCCTCCGTGGATGCCGTCACCCTTAAAAGTCAGACGTGTATTTTTTACGTCATCAATACTGCAATGCAATCTTCCGGTCAATTTCGGTTCATGGGCACACTTTGATCTTTTCGCGTTATATTCGTTGATATTAAACCTACTCATGAATTTGAACAAAAATGTCGTCCAACTTAACGTTAGACTTGGATAACAATCAACGTTGTTCCATGATGATGACGGAAACGGACTTCTCCATCGATCAGGGAGGCGAGTGGGGTAAGTTTTTCTAGATCGTTCTTACCCAGAGCGACAAGTGTCTCTTATTAAACACCGAAAATCATAAACAAATCAAAATATGATTTGTGGTAGTGTTTGATAATTTTTTTGTATAGTATAGACTGAATGTGTAATGTGTTGACAGTGTACCTTGCGCCCCATTTTAACTTAGCATTAGCTAACTGGAAATGACGCGATGATGTAATAGGTTGTGTTAGATTGCAATAGCAAAAAAACTCGTTCCCAAATACGACTTTTTACATTATTATGACTAAATGTGCAATTTAAATTGTGATTCAAATGACGAATTACATTTGTACACTTCACTTGTACACTGCTAACTAATAGAATTTAACCATCATCAAGATTTAAGGACTACCTTCTGCTTGTCATACATCACAGAAATAATTACTAGATTAAAAATCAATATGCTTATAATGAAGCGTTAGGTGTTCTCTATGTTAGTGAGTGGAAGTGAGATAAGTCAGTTTTATTAAAGGACACATTTCACACATTTTAATGGATACTTAAAAAAACAATGCGGTATTTGATAATACCAGTGCTTATGTTGAAACTGCATAATTTTACAGTGGCATGAATCAATATTAACTGGAGTGAAATCTTAATTTTTTGAGTACTATTAACGTTTCTCTCTGTCTGCCCTCAGACATCAGCCTTTTTGATGAACTTGACTCCCTGGGAGATGCAGACGATTTGTTCAAGGTCCTTGAAAATGCTGACTATGTGAGTATGTTTGACTTGAAAAGAGCTGATTGTAAATAACGAAGCTGGATAACAGCTAAAGCGTGAACATAACTAGTTTTGGTCACTATTTTATATTTATTTTATATATTTTTTAATAAATATTTGGATAATTTGACATCACAGTGGTACCTTAACTTGAGAGGGTTTATTATTATTAGCTTTGAGTCACCGTCTGGTGATTTTACTTTTTATTTTTCTTGCAAGCACTAATTTGACGTTCGAGTGAGCTTCTGGCTTTCCACCCCTCGGTAGCAGCAGTGATCACCTTGAAGTGATAAAACCACAGATTTGTTAAAATTATGGCTGGGATCTAATCAGTCTACACTATGCTTTGCCATAAGAAACGTGTTTGGTATTTCAGATATGCGGAGATGCAGACCTTAACTTTGATATTCCCATACCTGCATGGACAGAGACAGGTACAACAAAATCTCTTTCATCTTGTAATGCATTATTTGACTGGAATAGATAATGTTGTCTGGCTCAACTTTTGTAGTTGTAACAGATCCTTAAAAACTCTAAAATATATGTAAAATCATGCAAAAGAATGGTAAAAATAAACATTCAAGACCCAATGTTATTTATTTATTTATTTATTTATTTATTTGAATAAGGACAATGCACATTAATGAACGTGTTGCTTTAAATACAAGAAAATGACATTTTTAGTCTTAATAAAGTGTTTTTTAAGTGGCTGGAAGCGATGCCTAATAATAAAGTAATGTTTATTACACGTGTGCATTATTTCACACAATGTCCCGTTTGTCCTTGTGCATCCAGACGGTGAGGTGAGCGTGCACTCTCTGTCACCTGCTCACACCTTGAGCTCCGCCTCCTCCCCCACAGCTGCCGAGGCGCCGTCCCCGTACTCCTTACACGTAAGTCCGGTGGCTTCACGCCTTCTTAGTTTTCTTTTGATTTGTGTTTCCAATGCAAATTTGCCCCCCCTTCTTCTCGGGTTTACATACGTGCACATATCCAGATGGTACCCCAACATGGACAGATGCTCTTGGCTGACAGTCTCCTACCGTACGCAGTGATGCTTCACTCCTGAGAGAAACTTATTAGCAAAAGCTGTAAACGCCTTGTCAACTTAGTATTTATAGTCCATCATGTGAACCTTGCCTCATCATTAATACAAAACATGTTGACAGCTTTCATCACATTAGCATAATTTAAAGGGCAGATATTTTCTCACCGTGTCTCAAGAAGGACTTTATCTTTTCTAGTGACGTTATATAGATACTTTACAGTTTCTGAGTGTAGATTTTCCCCTGCAGGATGAGGCCTGGTCTCCGCAGTCGCAGCCTTCCCCAGTGTCGGTGTGCTCCGAGTCCAGTGGGTTTTCTGAAATCTCTCCGCCGGCGAAGAAAGCGCCAAAGAGGACCAGCCAGACAGCACGAGGTGGGTAGGCTGAGGTTATATCGGTGAAACCTCATGATTAAAAATCACATTCATATAACGTCACAGGATAAATAATACCAGTCATGTCCTTTTATCTCTTTTCCTGGCACAGCCAAACCCGCACCGTCAAGCAACAGGCCCATTCAGATGAGCACAAAAGTTTCCATCCAGCCCAAACCGGTGATTACAGCTGTGCCCTTGGCCCATGCGGCCGCCCCCATGCAACCCAAGACGATCATCCTCCAGCCCCTGCAGACCACCATGCTGCCTGTGGTCAAAGCAGCTCCTATCAGCATCCAGCCAGCGCCCTCTCCAGGTAACAACTTGAACTTGCGTCATTTGTCATGCAACCAACAGAGGGCGATGTTGGCTCGCAGTTAGAAGTGCCCATGCAAAATGATTTGTTGGAGGTTTATGTTGATGTGTCTAGCTGGCTCTTTACACGTCTTCATCTTTCAATTAGTTTCCCGTAATGTTTTACCACATTGGTCAACGATGTGTTACATCTTTTAACATCTAGGCCAGGCCAATGTAAATACATCTCATCCAACTCTTGCCTTCAGTTTGAACTTGGCACTTCTGCTGTCCACTCGGTAATAGCCAAGGCTGCAGATGGCCAAGTCTGATATATCAAAGACCAAAGTCTCAAGTTGCCTGATCGTTGTTTCAACAAGTTGATTATTCTCCTGATTATTCACAGAAACACCATTTGCATCAATCAAATGGATGAGAAATGACAGTAATGTTTTCATTTCGTTGTCTGGCCTGGGCCATAATGTACGTTTTTTTTTATGAAGAACAAACTGCTCTCTTGAGGCTTTTTTATTTATCACTCTAATTTTGAGCTGTTTGGCACAGCACACACACTCATTAGCAGAAGTGGCCAACGCTTGATTAGCTCTGACGGGTTGTTTCGTATTAAAGCGTGACTCCTGGAAGAAAGTTCCTGGGGGGCGGCTTTTGCAATATTGCTGGAATATCCTCTTATCAGAGATAAATTGTGTTTTTAAAACACGGCCATTTATAAGCACTCATTCGCATGACGCCTCTTCACTTGGAATGTGGACGTTAAAAATAACTGGTCAAAGATAGTAAACGTCTGTTCCAGCTGTAAACAGTGAGAGCTGTTAAAAAGCGAAGGGTTAATGGAGGTCACCGGCGGTGAGGGAAGTTCTGTGCCATCTGCAGCCAACGGCTTTTTAAACATGACACCGATACGGCTTCCTGCTAGTATCAACATACACCCTCACACTTTTTGTTTGAGATGATGACATGACAAATTTGTATTGAAAGGATTTTTTCTGGAATTCACTCGCCACCTCATTAGGTTCACATCTACCGTCGCCAAACAATCATGTTTTTTTTCATTTGTGTAACTCAAATGTGTTTTTTAATTTTTTCTTTACAGGCCAGCCAATCATGCTGTCACAATCAAGCCAATTACTACACATCAATACCTCCCAGGGTGTCACTGGCGGCGTGGTCGCCATGCCAACCCAGGACATGACTGTCGTCGCGCCACCAGTGGCCTCGCTTCGAAGCCCTTCCTCGGACGACGATGTGAGTTAAATGCTTTTCACCGAGGCGGGGTGCTATGCTCGGCGCCTGACATAACAAAATCACATTTACCACTTGTTGCCGGGTAGAGTTCGTTCCTCATATGCCAATGGAAACAATGGCGCACCCTTCAGTACCCCAACATAGAAAAACAAGTAGGTTAGGATGGCCCAAGGTTGTCAAGAGTTTCGTGACCTTTGTGGTTTGGCACACACTGAGTTAAATACCGTCTTGCGCAGTGACATGTACTTCCTCCTCATTGTTTCTGTTTAAACTGCATCTACAAATCTTGTCCTGCCTGTCCGGGATTGTTTGCCTCTGTTACACAAAGCCGAGTGTTGTTTCGGGCTTGGGTCCACAGCGGCTCGCTCTCAGCGTTCCTTTTTGATGAGTTGAGATACGCTCTCACATTTTTTGCTGCCGGGAGACGGGTCTCTACATGCAACTTGGCGTCCGGGTTGCCAAAATGTTTGATTAAGCTCTTGCATGAAGAGGAGTCTTTGTTTCGTATTCTGGAGAAGTAATAATTAAGGCCATGTATATGGTGTGGTATCTTAGAAATAGTGAAATAATTTTAGTTTTAGGCTAAAGGTAAAATATAATTATGGTAATAAGGAGAATGGAGAGATTGATAAATTATCTGATCAATTTTGAAAACTCCCTGATTGATGATTGGCCCCGAAATCCTAATTGTGTAACCCCCCAAAAAATCCACCTAAGGCTGTAAAAATCAAATTCTAATGAAATTTGTGGACAACCCCTAGAGGCCAAAACAAAAAATGGTTTGCCATTGGAGAAATTTAAAAAGCGAGAGACTGTTCACATGCTTCGTCCATTCTAAGCATCAAAACTGCTCGTTTACTACGAGTGTCTGGAAAAGTCAAATAAAACAGCCCCGTATGTAGGTCATATCATTCTTGTTGAGAATCTATTCAGCTGTGAAATGCAGCACAGTGGTGTGTGTGCTATGCGGGCCGGGTCACATGCCTGGTAAACATAGCTGGACTGCGCCAGGTGTTACACGTGTGTGTCTGTTACTGTACCGTAACCTACAGTTAGCTTATAAATCCCGGGTGTAAAACGGCCGCCAACGATTTACATGCTCCAGACAGGTGTCACGCGGGATGACGTTTTTGCGACAGCTGTAAACAGCTAGCGGGGGGATGTAATGCCACTCCTGCATAGCCGAGGGGGGATTTGACTGAAACGGCCTCCACAAATCTCTCATTGTCAGGATTAGGGGATTTAAAGGAGACATCGAGTGAGACTTGATTGATAGTTGTTCATTTTTTTACAGCGGGGGATACCTGTCCGTGGCTTAAACGCAGTTGTTGAAATGTATCAGCGTTGTCTCCTGTTTTTAGTAAAACCCTTGAAGTGATGGAATGCAAAGTGTCATCAAAAGACAAACATTACAAAAGAAATCTATTGCTCCCAGAATTTGGCATAAGCGAGCGACCACATAAGTCATGTATTGTGCGATTTAACTCGCCTCAAGTGTGTGGCAATTGGATGCATCTGCCCTTCATTGTGTTTAAAACTTGGAATGATTGTCGTCATGTGCTGAAATGACCCAGATTCAAGAAAACGCAAAAATGATGGAGAGATTTCTCATCGTTGAGATGTTTACACCATCCAGTCCACTTAGGATGGCTTAATCACATATTTCCTCCATTGATGACCCTTTAAAGGACAGCTCCATCCATGTGATCCGCTCCTGGGCAGACTTTCTACGTTTCCGCATGGTACCGTGCATGAACATTTTCCACCCCAGCAAAAAAAAAAAAAAAAATGCCCTGCTCAGCCTCACTGTTGTTGTCGTGGTGACGTTCACCCGGTGCTCCACTCCCTGGTAACTGCGTAGTTGCGGCGTTCCCAGGCTCGCGCTTGTGGCACGACTCCCAGATCCTCGCTGGGAGATTTTGAGGAGTTTCTCAGGAGACAAAACACAAATACGGGGATCCAAATAACTTAATCATCGCCAGGGCTATTTATCCTGACATTTTGGAGACCTTACCCCAGGGATGATGTTTGTGTGTAGCATTGTGGTAGTCGTGTTTGCTAAGAAATTAGCCCTCTCCTGTATTTAGTTGTTTATTTTGATTTTAACTAGTGTGGTGTCTCTAAAAGGAAGTCATTTCTCCAAAAGGACGACACGCTCCGTAAACACATCTTTCTGCACGGCATCTTGATGTAAATATTGTTTCAACAGAAGCTTTTTCGTCTGCACTTAAGGACTCTTTGCGGTGTGAAGTAGGTGTCGCGAATCCCACTGGCAGATCTTTTGAACATTTATTTTTCAGACGACTATCATTAGAACTAAACAGGAATGCGAGCGACGCAACCCTGACCTTCTCCTTGATTTCATTCCTTCTATCTGCTGTTTCTTTTTACTGGCGCCCCCTCCGTTTTTCACACCAGCTTTCTGTTCTTGTCACTCTTTGCTTTTGGCAAATGTCTTGACCACAAACACTCCAAAGATGAATAACGGGAATCGAATTGTTGTCTTTGAACATGGTGAAGCAGCATGTGGCTCATTACCGACGCTTAATTGACAACATTACCGTAAATAAAATTTATATTTGGATAATAACGTATTAAAAGTACGCAATATTGACTTGGTGTTACTCATAAGAGCAATGAAAAGCGTTTTCGATGTTTAAACATGATGTCACACCAATGTAATGATGTTCAGCTCGGCAGGTAGCTTGCATGGGCATTAATTGCATCCTCGCAACATGGCTGCCTCGTTCGTCCTGTTTGGATAGGTGCTCCTCAAACGCATCCAGATGTGATATGAATCCTACGACATGAGTCATCATCCCGAATGTTGTTCTTTTCTTCTCCCACCCCTTCTCTCTGTCCATCCCGCTTATTCCCTTCGTCCTCCAGTCAAAATTCTCCCAGAGGCAGCAACGCATGATAAAGAACCGCGAGTCGGCCTCCCTGTCGCGGAAGAAGAAGAAAGAATATCTGCTGTCGCTGGAAGAGCGGCTAAAAATGGCGCTGTCTGAGAACGCGGCGCTCAAAAGCGAGAATGGAAACCTCAAGAGGCAACTGGAAGGCCTGCGGAATGAGGTGAGCGGCGAGGTATCGACCAGATTCAGTCCAAAGGTGGTCAAAGTACAGATTGGTCATTTATCTTCAAATGTAGGGAATGAAAATACTCAATGAATATGAAAAATACAAAAACTCAAGCACTTAGACTGGGAAAATGGCATCATACACATTTAAAATTTCTGTCCTTCCCTCCCAACAGAATTCCCTGCTCAAGGCAACGGCTCCCAAGAGACGAGCGGTGTGCCTCATGGCGGTCCTGCTCTTCCTCGCGCTTAACATCGGACCAATAAGGTAACACCCGAGCGTGGCTTTATTTTAAGAAAACTCGTTGGCAGTTAAAGCAACGTCGCTGCCATGTTGAATTTACGGTGGGCTCCCGGGAGGAAAAGGACGGGAATCCCGATGATTCACTGTGGGACTCCTGCCTGTCATGTAAGACGGGATCCAAAAAAATCTAATTGAAACCAGCGCCAACGTCGTTCCTATTCAAGCAGTTGCTAAAAGCAGTTGACAGTTTGTCAAATTGCCCGCCAACTTTAGGTTGAGCAAAGCGTTTGATGTGATTACATTGAATCCACCAAGCGTAAGGATTTAGCAGTCCAGTCCATAGATGTCCTCGTTTTTAAATGAGTCAGAAAATAAATGTCCATTTGCTCGTCCGTTCTTCTGATGTTGTCGCCAGAGTTTATAGGGCTGGGTGACTAATCGGGGAATAAACCTTCCAGCAACCTTGTTGGGGTTTGGCAAGATGTAAACATTTACCCCGTGTGACTGTTGGAACAAAACATGTCAACGCTCTACGTGCGGCGAAAAATACACATGTGGCCAATCCTTTTTCATCTCCCGTGTTGACCGTTACCACATTTCAACAAATGAAGACAGGTTATATAAAAGAGCTCCGTTTTGAACATGGCGGGATTTTATATTCCAACTGGAACAACAGATTCTCTGATGTCATAAAAAGAAATGTTGGTTTTCTTCCGTGGGGGGCGACGTCCCTCCACGAGGGATGCGGGTCGGATTTGTTGACTTTGATAAGCTTTACTCGGCTCGGAATGTGCGCTGGATCTGAGATTTAGCCAAGCGGCGCTTGCATAGCAAATTTTTGTTGTTGCTTTTGTGGTGTGCTCTGATTCTTGAGTCAACTTTATCTGCTTATGTGTTTTTACAGAATAAAAAAAAATATTTTCTACATGCGAAATTCTTTTTACATGCCAAATTCCTTTTTAAAATGTAAAATGATGGTGTTGAAGAAACATTGAAGGACACCACACGGCCTCCTCAGTGTATTTTGGATAGAGCGGACTAGATCAGAGTTCACAGTTGGATTTTGTAGCTTAATACAAAACAAAAAAAAAAAAGAAACTGATATGTACACAGGATGAGAGCCATTTGGCATTTCCTTTTTTCAAATTTTTTATTTCTTTTTTTCCTCCCCCACGCACGTCCGCCTTCATCAGTCAACTCCAGGGCAACTCGGGCTCCGGGCTGGAGCTTGTGCCGGCGCAGCACAGCAGACACCTGTTAGGTTTCTCCGACGGCGAGGGCCTCGGGCCCGTTGGGAACGACGCCACCGAGACGACCGACAGGTAACGACGCCCGTTGACACCGCGGCCCAGGATGCACCTGTGCTCCGGGCCCGGCCCTACTGGCACCACATCTAAACATGAGCGCAAACCTTCCAGAAAAATCCCTCGTGTTGCGCTTTGAGTAACAAGGTGGGAAATTGGGGTCAGGCCATGTTTGACGTCCAGTTTTATATCACTCGTAACAGTTTATTTTTCCAAGGGCTCACGTATTTTTCTTTCTATTTTGAAAGCGGTTGAGGCCCGGCACGTCTCATTTGTAAATTGCACGAATAACATTCTTATTTGACCTACGCCCCCCACCCCCCACCCCCACCTGAAAATGACGTGTTGGCACTCCTGTGTTTTGTCAGTCTTACATGTGTGCTATGTCACTTGTTAATGCAAGCCAGGCACCTGTAGCATCAACTTTCGTAGGGAGGAAGGAACATATTAGCATTTTCAAAAGGGTGTGACAGCGCTAAATGCTCACAGAGGACAGCATGATTGGGGAGGGGGGGTGGAGAATAATGCAACCTAATCTGGGGGGGGTTCTGCCTGAATAGGAAGCCGTCTGCGCAGAAAGGTTAATACGGGGCCCCTCAGCAAGAATTACGATCAGGCCCCTGCGGTCTGACATGTCTAGCAGAACTTTTTCCAAGGCCTTGAGCGCTGGCCGAGGTTGCGGGGGATTTCTTTGGCGGCCCGCATTTTTGTCGCGAGCGTCGTTGCAGGTGGGCTCCGAGCGTAGACGCTCGACATCGGGAAGTCCCTCCATAAAGTAACAATAACAATTGTGAAGTTTACATTTGGTGGCCATAAGTCATAAAAAAAAACATGTCAAGGAATCAAGCTGGTTACGTTTTGTAGGTCCAGCTGGTCAAATCTATTTTAAGGGGAATGGACGGGAATTGTTGCAATATGTTCACAACTGTTAAAATCTGAGAGACCCAACAACACGAGTCAAGACAAATCCACGACTATTATAGTCCAATATTCGTTTTTATCGACAATGTCCCAACATATCACTTTTAACGTTGCCATGTGCTAAAATTACTGACTGGCTTTTACCACATGATAATCATTAAATTGTAATCAATGTCATAAAAAAATCCATAAAGTCACACTTGTGCCCGAATCGAAGCCAAGTCGATCGACTTTCCTTTCGCCAGCTCGTCACGGATGTTTGACTGCAAACGCAAGGCGGGCGGCCATGTTGGCTCTCCCGTTGCATCGAAAGCATATTCTTAATGAGAAGAACATTTTTGAACGGGTCGTTAAAGCCAATATGAGATTCTCACATGCACATTTCCAAGCCTTTGGACTCTCATCAATGTTCTCTTGGCCTCCCGTCGTCTGTTTGTATCGCAGTGCTGAAGGCAAGGCGCTGATGGTGGTGAAGGAGCTGAACTTCCTCAGGTCGCCACCGCCACCCTCCTGCCTGCCGCCGGTTAATAGGACCAAGTGTTTGGAGTGAGTATTAAAAGTCCTTCAAGCGTGACTTATTGTTTTCACACGCCCACAATAGAATATAGATGATGGATCCAGAATTTGCTCGTAAATGTTTGTTGACTTTTTGATGGACAGGTTGGCCCACGAGTTGAGGGGCTGGGTTAATCGTCATGACTTGCAGCTGACCAAATCCAGGCGCATGAGTAACAGTCACCTCAGACCCTCCAGGAGCATTCTGGCAAGTCCCGTCAGCTCGTTCTGCAAAATGTTTTGCCGTGTCGACCTCTTTAAAAAAAAAAAAAAAACACAAAAAAAAGAAGTCATCGCTTTCATTGCACAGTTCTCAACGTGGACCAAAAATAGTGCCTCTCATTTTTGAAGTAGTGATTAAAAAAAAATAAAAGAAATTAGACATGTTTTCTTAAAAATTTGCCGGCCCAACCATTAGACTTAATTGTGAGGTTGGACGGCCAATGTTATTGTTGTTAATGGCCGGGAGTATACTGAGACCATGTTTTTCAATTTTCCAACAGAAAAGTGAACATAAGGATGCCGAGAACTCCCAAATTGTGACTGTTCCATATGCTGAAACTGCCAAAGAAAAGTGAGTAATGGCATGATATCATATATTTTCTCAAATGTTCATTTTATTACACCTTTAAAGATGTAGACTTAATTTAAAGAAGCAGTAAGGGGCAGATAGTGTTTTTTAAGGAAGCTTTATTTACTTATAATTCCATTTTGTGCATTGGTCAGCAAAACGCTAACAAATATTGCCAATGTGTGTGGTGAACCACTCTAACATCAACATCATTTTGAATCATGTTGCTTTAGAAGGCTTTGCTATTTCTGACCTGGCATTAATTACACACCCCACAGAAGAAAAAAAACCAATATCTAAAAAATCCCCATTTTCCATGACACGCTACCATTACGTAAAGCAACTGTTCCCATAACGCCATTTGACTTAAGTGGCTCTGTAAATGGAACCATGACGGGAGGTAAAATATCTTCTCCTTTTTTGGGAATTGCCCCCACCCCACCCCCATCTTGCTTTTTACAGTTTAATGAGGCACAGATTGTAAAGAATGACCCCACTACTTGACTTCAGAGTTTTGGCTCTTCTGCTGAGCTGCACTCACATCACACAGATGGAGTCAATAGGTTTTGTAGGCCCCCTATCGTTTTTTTCTCCTCACTCCTTCGCTAAGAAATGTGAAGGATGAAGTGGGGGGGACGGTTTTAACAGGTCTGGCGGTCAAGTATTAGATTTTTAAATGCTTCATATTGTACAGTAGGTAGAGGAACTGGCAGATTTGCATGAAAATACTCTGTAAAAAAAAAAAAAAAAAAACTAATATTAAGAGCCAGGATTGTATTAGTAATCCTTCCAATTTAGCCTTTTAAGGTTTCACTGCTCTGACCAGAAATGACCGTTTGGAATGAAAACCTCACACAAGGAGCTAATTTAAGTAGGAAAACTCATCTATCTGTCACCAAAGTACATACTCAGGCTTGAAGAAAAATAAAAACGCTTCCCAAGTGTCAGACATGTTTTGAGCTTTTTTTTTTCCCCCCCCTGATGTCTTATTTTTGTTTCAAAGGACCCCTGGCAGCGAGCTCCAGGTGTACTACAGACCCTCGCACACGTACGGCGACTTCTTTGCCGAGATGAACCGGCGAGGAGACACCTTCTACGTCGTGTCTTTCCGCAGGGTAAGTTGAAACCGTCCTTTGTGTTACGAATCATAAATAATGGCTGTTCCTTAACATGAACATTTATTGTGAGTCAACAACGGCGAACGGGTTCACACACCCACCGGTGTAACTCCCCCTTTCCGCTCCTTTTTTCCCGGCCCATTTGCCGTCATGTTTTATGGTTTTATGCACGACTTCATGTCATTTTTCATCTCTTGCATTTCGACGTTAGGCAAGTTAAGACATGGCGCCTGTTTTTTATTTTCAATCGCCTGACATGATGAATACTGGACATCACTTTCAATTAAAGGGCTTTGATCATTCGGGGTTTAGTTGCTGCCATTTTATTAGATTTCTTTCAGTTGTCATTTTCCATTTGGGCATTTTTGAGCATTTTGTAATATTGTTTGTCTCAGCACACCAGTCACGACTCTTAAAATGCTGTTACATGCTGAGACAATATCATATTTTCAATACAATATTATGTTTTTTAATAAAATAATCAGAATGGTTTTTTTATTTTATTTATTTTTATTTTTTTTTAAGAATCTGTTCTGATGCAACTTTTATTTGTGTGTTTTGTTTCCTGGGTTCCTCCGTATTTGAAAGTATGGGGGCCTTTTTTTCCATTGTATGATGCGAGTAAGAAGACTAGCCAAGCTTCTGGATTGAATTTGGAATTTGAAGGCAATCATTATTAATTTTTTACTCGTCTCGTGGTTTGTTGATACCATTTTGCCCGGCTGTTTCAGCCCATTGTTCATGTGCAAGCCCCAGATCACTTAAAGCCCTTCACACACAAACAAGCTCTTTTCGAGCTTGAAATGAGCTGAGGGGATGGAAAATGTACCTCTCAAACAAAAGCAGAAAAATGGAAGTACTCATGCTTCTTGTGTTGTGGCACCTGCAGCTTGATGGAAGCGTCTAGTGGGGGTGACGTGGTGGAAACATTTGAAGGTCTTTTCAGGGGAAAAAACATACCTGTCGTCATGGAGCCCAAAGCTCTCATGCTAGATTGTTGAGCCACAAATCTCTTGATGATAAGCAGTATCTATCTGTCAGACTGTAAATCTTCATAAAAATGATTATTTCATTGATTTATCGTTCCCTCATGTGTCAAGGTCACCTTTAATCATTATATTATTTAGGCTAATCCATTCTTTTATACCATTTTATTATGGTAAATCAATTTTAATGGAGCTTTATTCGACTCGTCACTAATGGCCAGTCAGAAGTTAAGTACAACACTTAAATAATGTTAACATTGCCTGAACTGCCAATTTTATTATCCTCGCCAGACTTTAAAACAGATTTACGTTATTTCCCCCTGGGAAATTGTCGCCGTTTGTGTGAGGCTCCACTAAATAATCCCAAATGCCAAGCCTGCTAGGAGGCTCCACTAAATACTAAATAATCCTAAATGCCAAAGCCTGCTTGTGAGAAATGATTTATTGCTCACAAAATTCACATTTGATGTGGGTTGCATATTCTGGTCCTGATATTTCGGTTTGTTGGCGTGCTAAAATATCGTCGTCATTTCCTGTAGTAATGCTCTCACTGTAAAACACATTGTGTCATCCCGTATGAATCTGCAATTATGATAAACTCTCCCCCGTGGCTGCCGCTTTTGAGTCACACAGATATTTGCACGCCGGCACTGCAAAGCATCCTATATTAATGTCATAAATGAGCCACCATTTTCATCCTTTGGAAACCAAAGACGCAAAAAAGTGCTTTGCGAAGCCGATTTTGATTATAGGCTGCAGTGTGGAAATTGGACTCGCTTTGCGACGTTTCGAAGAAATGAACCCGATTGACCGCAAGGGATCAAATGAGAAGCTTCATTTTTTTTTTTAAAAGCTGTTGTATATTTGCCATAACCTTCTCGTTTTGGTTCGTAGGATCATCTTCTACTTCCTGCCACCAGCCACAACAAAGGAAGTCGCCCTAAGATGTCTGTGGTGTTGCCTGCTATGAATGTCAACGGTAAGAATCTTTACAAGTTGTAGGAATGGATTGAACCCCCCCCCCCCCCCCCAGCCCCTCCCCTCCCCAAATCTGGAGTTCTCAGTACCCTTTGTCACGTCCCTCGGCCTTTTCTTCTCCCTGCTGCATTTAGCAGAGCTGCAACGTGGCTGCACAGCCACCGTCCAAACCACATGCAGACACAAAGATTGAAGAAGAAAAAAAAAAAAGAAGCTTTTTCAGTGTTGCCATTTCCTTTTGGCGGTGGCGTTGCAGATCTTGTACTTGAAATAATTTAACAGATGCCAGGGCCGACATGTTTATATAATAATGATACTACTAAAAGAAATTTGAAACACATGAAAAAAAAATTCCTTTTTGGGTAAAGGCAGTGTGAGGCGGCTTTTATATTTAATCTGCCCAGATATCATTTTAAATTTGGCCCTGTTGTATTTTTAAGCGCCCTCAATTTTGCTGCTGCGGCGTTTATTGAGTAAATAAAATATTCCATCTTCTATGATAGTGAGGTTCTCTTTCAAAGTTTTGCAAAGCTGCCCATTGCACTCGGTTGCAAGTAAGAACGTGCTAGCTCACTTAGCTTATCTAATCGAGCCCAGGCGGACTTTTTCTTGAGCCTATTGGAAAAAAAAAAGGCAAACCCCCGCCGTGTCTGTTTCAATTAGGTCACCATTTGGCTGTCACCCGTCTTGTGAATCATTCAAGTGTGCATATGTTTTATTTCGATGGGTTCATAAAGTTCTTCTGCCTTGTCATCATTTCCAACACATGCCAATGGAGACCGAATGAAATCGAAACGATTGCAGCCGTTTTCAAAAAAACGAATATTCCGCCTGGTATGGAACATAGACTTCTACGATTTTGCCAGTTTTTATTTGAAGCTTCCATTCAATACAACCGGGTGAGCGACATTGCATCGTAACTCGATTTTTCCACATTGGATTTAAAATTCTTTCCAGCTCCCTTTTGAGGAATGCTTTTCGCTTCCAGTCACTCGATGACTTTCATCGGGCAAATTTAATGTGCATTGAACAGGATAGTTTTCGATACGCAGCTTTCGAGCAAAGTTTCGTGACCTTTCGACATCCCACCTCGGAGTCGTATCAGACCCGAGCAGTGGCTCCTTATAAGGACCGCGGGTGTGTTTATTTAATGAGCCGTAGAGTTTGAAAGTAGCTCAATCAAGTGGAAGTGACATGTTTGGAGGAGAGGAATGTTCGGGCGATGACATCATTTACAGGTGGATCAACCGTCGGAGACAGTCTATTTACTTTCGGGTACGTGTGCTCAGCGGCAGGCACGACGGGGGTTGAAGGTAAAGGGCCGGATTCCCATTTCCCTACTTTCCGAATCCAAACAGCGCATCGCCATTCGAGCGCTCACCGGTATGATCGATGCTCTTTTCACATATGTTCACGCAATACGATTTGAGATCTAGTACGAGCAAAGTATAACCAATTCTGCTCATACCAGTGGGGGGGGGGAGACATTTTGGCTCCTTCCAGGGTTTGTACTCCATGGGAATTCCCCGGATTTTGCCCAAATTTGAACCAGGTGTAGTACACCCCCCACCCAACCCCGAATCTGAACACCAACTAAACTATGTGTACCGCTAAATGCCATAGGAATTAAAAAGTTGCCTATTCGAAAGAAAATTTATTTTGTAGAGAAGTTGGGACAGATGTGTTTATTCTCTTTAAAAAAAACAGGACCATGTTCTCAGATTAAATCAACCTTTTTTGATTAGAATAATCATTTCAGAGATTTTTTAAAAAGCCATCCTCGATTCAAATTGTCTCTTGATATTAACTCTTATTTTGGATCACAGATGATTAAAAACGATTCGGGGTCGTCAGTTCAACCGTTAACATTTCCTTCAGTGTTGGCGCCGATGCAGGAGATAGCATCTTCTCAAAATATCTCTCGGGATTACTTCGAAGCAGACCTCCAGCCTTTATCAGGCTCATTGTGTCACTGAAATGTCGTGGAACACCTCCAGATGGATTCTGGAAGTAAGTGAAGGAGACCGTGTCGCTTGATGTTGTCTTGTGGTTGTTCCATTGTGCCCTTGAGACCATCGGTTGAAAGACAGTAAGCAGCAACACAAATCAAGGGACCTCAAACGGGATGCAATCGCTTCAGATCATAGCCCGCAAATTACAGGGTAATTATTAGAATGACTGGTTTCTGTTCAAAAATAATGACAGGCTTGAGGTTGAAGTTTCAAAAACAAAAACAGGAATACAGTCGAGGGAGCAGATTCACGACATCAATTTAAGATACCAACGAGGGAGTACAAAATGTCCCCTAACATGGTTTTGATTTGTTTTCAAATTCCAACTATCGCTCCACCTGGTAGCTGACGCAAATGTAAACGTAGTGTGTCACTCACTGACTTGTTGAGTGATCATGTGGAAGCCAAAAAGGCAACACAACTGCACAAACGGTGTGTAGTCATTTCTGACATCTGGTTTTCACAAAGCAGCAGTTTGAAAATGACTGTGACTGCTCTCTTCTCATTGGACGTTTCTTTCGCCTATCTTCTCCCCAGACCCCTGGCTGGCTCGCCAAACTGTATATAATTATGCGAATGCGTGCTCGGTCCATTTGTGGATTTGAATACGACCGAAAATGTGGCCTTAGCTGAGATTTGTGCTCTCCTAAGCACATTTTCAGAGGGGATTAAAATTCCAAAAGCACCGATACTTACTTGCCCATTCAAGCAGGCTGAAAGTGTTATCTTATAAAGTTACTGAGATGAGCTTGCTTTTAAAATCAAAAGCCACATAGCCAAACGGATCTTCAACCTTGGATTCCATCCAAAGGAGTCTGCTGAGTGTGTTTGACTCCAGGTGCGAAGGATGAGTCTCAGCAGTCCATGAGGTCATAGTCAGGACGGACATTTAATGACAGGAACACCTGTGGAATCTTCTAGGAAGTAGAAGGAGCTCCCATATTGTCCTTCTGAGGGAGAACCCTGTGAAGATGCTGTGGAGGTTGATGTTTTGAACAGGTGGCTGGAAAATGACTGCTCGGATGAATCTGTTTTTGCTTTCTTCTTAGTAACCTCAGTATTAATCTTAATTCGTGAAGAAGTTTTACAAGCTAGTTTGATGGGTTCTTGTGTCTAATGTTAAAACCCCACACGCTTGTAAATTACAAGATGGCTGGGGTACGTTACGGTTTCTGTCTCGTCCTCTAAACCCACAAGGGGCGCCGCATCCCCCACTCTTTGTCTCTCACCGATTTTTCCTCTCAAATATGCAGCTCTCGCTTCGTCTCCATACGAGGGAGAAATCCAGCGTGACTCACCTCCAAACTTCCATCTGTGAGCGAGCTTCCAGCTGCTCCCAAAAACGTTCTCACACTTTAGGCGTGACAACAAAAAGAATTTTGACAGAATCCAAACGACATACGTAATTAAAAAGCCACTTTTCCTTAACATCTCTTCATCTACGCTTTACAGATAGCATCATCGGAGACAAGGAATTTGAGGTGATGATGCAGATCGATTGCGAAGTGACCGATACCAGGATCCTCCACATCCGATCAGCCACCATCCCGCCAATGCTGCGGGTAAACCGTACGCAAACCTTCTACCAGCAGGAGGCTCAGCCCGCCCCTCCCGTAGGTGTGCTCATGGGGTCGGCCTAAACCCAGCGGTAAAAACAAAACAAAAGGACTGCAAGCAAAAAACGACGGGCCGCATTCTTTATCGTGGCCTGAAGGAGGTCTGGACGTGTTAGCGCCTTGTGTAGCTGCACTGACTTCCTTCCCCACATAACCTCAGACGTCCCACGCACAGGTAATTGCTTAACAGCAGGGGGCTGAGCAGTGAACCCTGAGTCACCCCGTCGCAACACAAATGCACCAGAACAGCTCTTTCCTCAAGTCCCACTCGCTCCTCATTTCTTCATCAACCGATCAAACGAATATTACTCGTTACATTTCGACTTTTTGCTGTAAGTTTTGGTTTCATAAATTATGAATAAGTATCAAAGAAGATTGCGCGCAGCTACGTACAGAAAGCTCAGGAAGTGGTGTTCTCTCACATCTACGTACTTTTTCTACTCTTGATGAAGAATGAACTGATGTTCTATGTATTTATTTTAATTGTTCTAACTTTTGACAAAAATGTTTGTTTGCATTTCTGTGTCTAGTCGTATTGTGGAGATTTGTTTATATATGGATATTTTTCTCAAATGGATTTAATGATTCCAGGAGGAGTTTTTGGGGGGGTAAAAATAGAAGAAAAATATATTGCCCTATTTGTATCGTGCACTTTTTGGATTTGAAATAACCGACATATGTTGGGGTCATGAATAAGGATTTTGTAGCTTGCTTATTTTAACCCTGAATTTTTAAACACTGAGTGTAGAAATACATTTTGATTCCCGTGATGTCACTGCAAGCCAATTGTACTTATGGACGATAAAAAAAATTTGTGAATACCCCAAAATAATAAACACTGGATTTTCTGTATGTATATCTAATTTGTAATGATGATTCTGAATTTTTCTTTTTTGTGGATTTCATCAGACCTTCACGCAGCCCACAAAAAAGACCGGCTTTACGCTACAAAACACGGTGAGTCAACAACCAATGTGGCTCACTTTTTATTGAATTCAGATACAAATTGAACAAATAGCCGTTATAGGCCAGTTGGACCGATCTACAATCCATTTGAAAATTTCAACTTCACTACAATTAAAGTTTTAATTGGAGTCTACATATGCCAACTTAATATCGTATGTAACTTGGTGTCCATTGTCCCATGCGTACAAGACGCCCTCTTTGGGGTTATAGTCAATTTGGGTAGTGTAGGTGTAGTTGTTGCTGAAAGGCATTCTGGGAATCATCTGAGTGTTGGTGTGAGTGTCGAAGGCGTATTCCAAGTTGGCCTCCTTTCGGTTGTAGCTGTCAACAGCGTACAAGACGCCACACACGATGAAGCAGTTCCCGTAGTGGTTCCTCCTCAGCCCGGTTCTCCACGTGGTCTCCCTTTGCATGCTGAGGTCCACCGGGTTCAGGCGGCTCAGAACAACCACTTCCTGTAAGAAGCCCTCGTCGTCCATGGACGGGTAGATGATCCAGATGCCGCTCTCGTCCAAAGCGAAGTCGACGTCCGAGTGACTGCGCCACTCCCACGCCGCCGTCGATTCTTCCATCACGGCGTCGTGCAGCATGGTCCAGGCGGCCACGTAACGCCGCTGTAGGTCAAATTTGATAATGTCTCGGGAGAAGGCGCGGTTGTAGAAGAAGGCGCCGTTGTACACCACGTGATTGGTGCCCATCCAATTGTAAGGAAGTTTGTAGGAGTTTGTAAAACGGCCTGAGAACAAAAAAAACATCTCAAAGGGAGTTCAAAAGCTCAGAATCAACAAAAACACTTTTACCTTTTTTGAAAACATCCATGTTCTGAAACTCCAGGAGGTTGTTCCCGTAATAGAAGTTGGTCACATAAATCCTGTCTTTGTCCGATTTCGGATCCTTCATCCAGGCCCCTTCGGTCCTGCCGTACGTGTTGTGAGTCACCGGTTCGGAGATGGTTGCCAAGGTGTCCTTACATTCCTCTGCAAAAGACCCCGAGTGTTATGAAGGAGGCTTTAGAAGAACATCAACATTTTTTAGACCCACCTCAAAGAGTCTGACAATAATTAGTCTTAACAGGCTTTTATTCGAACCAGACTCCTACACGCAAAGTTGCCACATTGGCACAGAACGGTCCAAATAATACTCTATTGTACAATTTTTTCACAAAATTGATGGTCCATTTTATCTTTTTTGTAGTAACCTCAGATAAAATTTTGATCCGTTGGTTTGTCAGTTTGTCCAAAAAATACGATTTTGACTGAACTGATGGTCGCGTGAGGCAAGAACCTTTCAACATTTGGTGCTGATCATAGATTTGTTTTTGTAGAAGTTGTTGACATATGGTACATTCTTCTGGAATGTCTTGGTCATTAATGACTCAAGCCATCCACCTTTTACAGCAGATCAGGGTCACAGAAAAACTGCTGATCCAAATTAGGATTGTATATTCTTAAATTCTATTCGAGTGTTTTTGATTTTGTATCCACGCAACGGAAAATGCAAAAAGGCAGTGAATCTATTTACCGGGTTTTCTTGTTGTTGCTCCCTCCTGCCTTTGCATGATATCATCAAACTCCACATCTTCTTCTTCCTCCTCCCAGCTGATTTTATACTTCCGTTTGACAGCAGGAGTCCGACTAGGGACGGTCGTGGTGGTCTTGATGGTGGTTGGACTGGGGACGGTCGTGGCCGTCGTGGGTTTGACGGTGGTGGGAGTGGGGACGGTCGTGGTCGTCGTGGGTTTGATGGTGGTGGTCGGTGGAGGAGTCGTCACAGGTGTGGTGACGGGTGGGGAAGTGCTTGGAGGGTTTGGTGAAGATGTTGGAAAGTAGGTCGTCGGGTCGGTGTCTTGTGGTGTTGTGGGGGTGACCTGAGTGACTGTTGGAATGTTGGTGGTGTGGGTTCCAGAGCTGGTGGTCACGTCCTTCACAGTGGAGATTGGTGCTCCTGTCACATGGTCACTCATCTTCAGGCTTGTGGTTTCTAGCGCGATTGTTTGTGTATCCTTTGTAGGGGTTGACGTAGCATCCGCTTGAGTGGTTTTGGTCATCTCCGTGGTAGTTACATCCAGGGAGGAGTTTGAAGGAACAGATTGAGACGCAGAGTTCATGGTGGTGGGGTTCAACAAGGTCGTGTTGGGTGCTAACGTGACTTTGCTTGTTGTGTTTGTGTCAGTCGCGATTGTTGTGGAAGCGGTTGGAGCGTCGATGTCTACAATGTCGTTACTCAGAAGTTTTGGTAGGGTTGTAGGCCGGCTGGCTTTCTTGGAGCCATGGGAGAGGTCAGTAGACACGGGGCGGAAAGATCTTGGCTCTACTGTCTGCCTGGGACGGGGACGAGCTTTGTGTCGGAGAAGATTCTCCTCAACCAGGAGGTCCATTGGACCATCGCCACTGAATCCATGATACTCAAAATCTACAGAGGATGAAGAAGTTTAGGTCAAAGGCTCTCCATTGTCAGAGCTGCACATTGCAAAAACAAAATGGCTGGACAAATTCCGAGGGTATGTCCCATTTACCGGTTTCTTCATGCTCCCCGTCGTCAGTGGCCATTGGTTCTGGCTCCGACTTGTAAAAAGTCACTCCTCTGATAATCATCCCATTAAGAGCAGTCTTGGATTCCTGAAAAACCTTAGCGCCCGCCTTTTTGCGAGCCACGTGCTGCTTCACCTCGGTGACCTGAGCCGAACCGTCTGACAGAATTCTGTGCTTCTCCTGTTTATAAACAGAGGAACAACTTCAAAACCACCCAGTGACGGTTTGCCAAACAAAAACAGTTGACATCATTAAATATTTATTTGGAGCCATAGTTGGCGCCCTCAATGTAACTCTGTGAGATAAATTAGATGAAAATGATTCAAAATAACAATCGGGACAGAATTTGTTTTTGTTCATTAACAATCAGAGCTGTTTGTGTTTATTGGAGATTTTCAAACGGACTTTATGTATTGGACTCAGCATCTTGTGGCCACATATTTCGTTTCAGTTTTCATCAATAATCTTGCGTAATGCCCCTGAGAAAGCATACCAGCATGGTGATTCAATTTTGGGAGAAGAAGCCCACCCAACACTTCTGGAGAGGATCGCCATTTCACTTGGATGCTGTCATGGGGTCAACAGTGCTACAGTCTCCCAGCCTCCCTCTTATCAACAATGTTCTCCGTCCATAGTTAAAGATTTACTTAGTTATGTTGGACATCATATTTACCGGTATTTTTGGAGACGTTTCCGGTCCATCGATTTTCTCTCTTCCTTGATCATCTTGGTGGTGTGAAGGTGAATTCGGGGCGGTGGTCCAACTTTCACCACCATGTGTTGGCTTGGATGAGTTGGTGTTGGACTTCACGTCATCTTTGGTGGCCATCACCTTTTACGTAATCGTAAATAAATGATATAGTCGATTTAACATTCAACATATTTGTTCAATGAGAAAATGAAACAAGGATCGGATTGTGCTAGTTACAGTAGACGATATAAATACTGCAAGTCTAAATGGAGGTTTATTTTTCTCCAGGTTTACCCGTGCAAAAAAAAAAGTCTCCAGAGGCCACTTAGTGGGGAAAGGCACATCTATTTTCAGTGTGCCTAACAATGGCTGTGTCACATCACAAGTCAAGTCAGCCAGCGAGTGGACGATCATCATTTGGATCGTGCGAAAGCGTGACTAATGTTACCGACTTTGACTACTTTTGATTTTTTATTCCGCTGTGAGGTGACGACGCCATAATTTGTCCCGGCCATGATTACAATTGGGATTTATTTTGAGGAGAAGGAAATGCAGACCGCCAAATTCTTCTGGGGACTTGTAAGCTTTCTGATGCAACCCCGCTTGCGTAAGTATTGGGACACCTGCCGGATATCTTTTGTTTTCAGATTGTTGTTGTCAGCGGTCAAATAAATTGGTGACAAAAAAACTTCACCGTCATCTGGTACCTTTTCAATGTGTGTCACACGATCCACCAGATTGCTGATGATGGTGTGCAGCTTGGGTAGATCCATCCCATTATAGGAACCTTCCAGAAGCTCAAGGACGGTGGCCAACTATAACGATCAAGTGGACTCGGTCAAAAAGCGTCAACTGGAGACCAGAGATCCAATCTAGCTCCATGATGATCCTTTTGAGTTTTTTTTTTTTTTTTTAAACTTCACCTTGACATCATCTTTCGCAGCTTCCCTAAGCTTTTTCAGTCTTCGCTCTCCTTCGCAGGGGTTGACCGCAGCCGGAGGAGCGACGCAGGCGCACTTACACTCCGGACCGGACGTGATGGTCTCCACAGTGTAGGAGTCCTGCGCGGTTGCGCTGCCCTCCTCTATCCGCCGGCAGGCGCTCCTGCTCAGGGGTCTGACAACACATTGACACCGACAGTCAGAACCTTCCGAGAGGGCTTTCACTTTGTCATAATCACCCAGCAGCTACAAAGAGAAAAGGACGGTATGTATTTTTTTCTGCAGTTTGTCAGGTGTCTACACAACATAGTTAAATCCGGATTTTTCTTGCTTTTATACACCACCACACTGGATTTATATCCCAATGATGGCTTTATTTACCCCAGCAGGACTTGATATTGTTCCAGTTTAAATCTAAGTGGTGTGTAAAGGCAAAAATCCATCCGGACCAAACTGTATGATGCATTGTGAGTGCACGCACGCCTTACCTTGGAGAGGGTGTTTTGTTCATCATCAGTCACCTCCTGCAGCTTGTTGGCATTTTGCCCCGCCTCTGTGTCAGTTTGCAGCCTGGAGTCTGCAGCAGCCAGGCTGTTTGGCGGCACGGTCACTCCGTGCACAAGAAGTGCACAGTGCACCAAGATCACCACGCAACACTTCAACATGCTGGGACGCCGATGAGAGAGTTTAAAAAAAAGTTGCAGATTGTTCAAATTAGCAGGCAAGAAATGTCTTTGGCCTCCTCATGGCGGGTCCAGACTGGAGATGAAGGCTCTACGAGGCCATGATGTCAACGCACTGATGGAGAGTGGAGGCAGGGAGAGGGTGCGTGTGAAAGCTGAGCGAGTGCCGACAGGAGGCGGGCCCTGATGATGGAAGGAGTGAGGAGGAGTTCAACTTACAATCCATCAGCTCTACATGTGAAAGTAAGTCTCGGGAAATAAATGTTTTTTTAAGATAGGGTAGCCAAAATATTGGAAAAGCTCCCATTAGGATGTAGCTTCAAACTACTATATAATTATGACCTCATGGCTTAAGTGTACTTAATGTAGTGGCTGGCAAGTGTCAAAATGTTATTTTGGGAAATTATTCCCAAAAAAATTGGTTAATAAAATATCAGTTTTATATTATTTATTTCGGTCTGTATTTGAAACACTTAAGATTGTGAAATTAATGATTTTTACATGCATTTTTTCAATATATATTATTAAATAATCGGTAAGGTGAATTCCAAATAGAGCATACACGTTTTAACTGTTTTTCTTTCATGATATCTCATCAATGTATGACTTGGCCCAGAATGCATAAGTTTGCCCAACCCTGGGTTTAACGGTGGATTTGCTAAATGCCGCCCTCTATAGGGCTTTACCATACACTGCAACGAAACGAACAAGCCTGAAATCTTTTGTCTTTATTCGATATAAGGCACATGAACAGTATGAAGCAGTACAGTACTGTTTTCCAGGAGTATGGGAATTGCAAATAAAACACAATGCTGAAAGCAGTTAAAGTTATCAGAGAATAAAACAGACAAATCATAAATACCCTTTTTAAAAATTGTAACATTCATATTGCATAGAGCTCCTTGGTTTAGGTTTGCATTTGTTCTGAGTGGATAAAAATAGTGATAATTTAAAAAAAAAACCTCAGAATGGTAAAATGTCAATTTTATTTGTATCTTGATGCATTAGATAATAAATTACATTTTGCGCTATAGTGTCCAGAATTTGATTCTCGCATCCACACCAGAATCAAACTGAATTTTCATTAGTTGTTTGTGTTAAGTTGTTCATTACCAAGATTGTTTCTTAAAGATATTTACAACTGATTTTTATGATATTTTTTTTTAAGAAAAATATGTTCTGGAAACGGTTAAAACTTTTGTTAAAAAAAAAATCCTTCATCAGCCTCGGACTTAATCATCATCTATAAAGTGTTATCTTTTGAACAACCCTGTAAAAAATCTGAAAGTTCACGAGCAGCTTTCATGCTCCGTCCACGCCTCGGCGGCAACCGGAAGGATGAGGTGCGAAATGCGGCTCCACAGTCCGCTGTACTTGTCCAGGTCCATCCTGTCGAAGGCCAGGGGACGACCGTGTGAGAGTAACCTGCTCTGGAGGTGGTCGTCCACCATCTCCTCCACGGCGCTCAAAGGAATCCCAGCGGGTATCTCCTCCTCTCCCTCTAGCAGCACGGTGAAGATGAGGAACGTCTTCTTGTAGGCCGCGTTCTCGTGGTCGCAGTAGCGATAGAAGATGAGCGTGGAGCCCGGGGGAAGCTGTTCGAAGTGATGAATCACCGCCACGGGTTTGTCCCCTTCGAAGGCCACCTGCAGCTGTCCGTCGATATCCAGTTTGACCCGGTCGCTGTCCACGCCGGCTTTGCTGGCGCCGTCGATGTGCAGCACGGAGCCGTTGAGGGCGGAGGAGAAGGCGGAGGCCAGGTCGCGGGCCAGGCATCGCAGCGTTCGGCGGCCCGACGCCCCCGCCGTCAGGATCAGACTGACGGGTTGGCTGGGCCGTTCCGTCAGGAGGTGCCTCTTCAGGTGGATCCGGCTGCGGGTCCACAGCTCGGGGCGCTGGCCGGGGAAGCGGGACTCGACTCTTTCAAGCTGCCTCAGGAAGACGGTGACGGGAGGCGTGGCGCTTGGAGGCAGAGGTTCGGGCCGGAGAACGTACTGCACCACCACGGCGACGAGTACCAACACTACACCGATGCCCATCAGGTATCTTCTTCCTGTACACACACACAAGCTTGATATTTATTTGACAAAATGACAGTCAGATCTTGAGGCTCTCCTGTATTTTGTTGAGGTTGTAACAACTATAGTATACTACTTGGTCTAACTCATCTTGGACAGATTCTAGTTTAAGTGTGACCTTGATCCTAACTTGGTTAGCCTACCTCCAAGAATTCCAGTAACTCCTGAGTCAGCAGTTTCCCAAGTGGCTGGGCCAATGGTCTCCACCTTATTCCTCCGATCAACATCCTTCAGAATCTCCATTGAGGCTTTCCGTGGCACCTGTGGATCCTCCTCTTCCACGGGGTCCTGAATTCTGGAGTCTGATCCTCAAGAGGGAAGATGAAAACTAGTTGGTGAATATTTAAAACACAAGAGATATATCAAATGTGTTGTCCTCACCTTTTTGGTCATCACAGTTTGTGTTAAGGACCAGCTGGTCTTCTTGGAGACTTTCAACAGGACCGTCTACATGATCAGGGTTTGCGTTGGACTCTGTTGCTGCTATGGTGTCTTCTGGTGCCTTCTCGTCATCCTCTGGTTGGTCCTCCCCAGCTACAGCCGATAACAATGTGAATTTCAATGAGTTTAATTCGTTCCGGGACCAAGCTTGTAATCATCTTCCTTCAGTTACTTCTCATTTGAGGCAGGAAACACTCACCACCAAAATCTTCTTTCGTTGTTGGCTCCTCATCTTGCTGTGCTCCCGTACAATCATGGTCAGCAGCAGAACCATCAAGGTCAAGTGCCTCGTTCTCCACATCTGGCTCGTCCAACTCGGCTTTACTGCACCCATCAGGCGGAAGGACGGTCTTCTCAGGCTGATCGCTGTCTGCAACACAAACAAGGTGGTCCAGTGAAGTTCAGCAACTGCAGTGCCAGTGCACTGCATTACCTGCTGCTGGTTCTTCTTGTTGGGGGTGGGCAGCTGGGTTTGGTGAGTCTTCCATGACTGTTCAAACGGGCCCAATAAGTAGTCCTTTGAAGAAAAAACGTGTCATGTTATGACTACACTAACTTGCACATTGTTCCAACAGGGACAACTAGTTCTTTCAGTGTCCAGAGTCCACAATTAATTGGTCCAAAGTACTACGGACACTCTTACGACTAGATCGATTGCAAAGCTGTTTAAAAGTTAATCAACCCACATGTAAATTACTAAATTGTATGCAAACATTAAGATAAAAGCCATTATGTAGGTTCACTGAAATTGAAAGCCGTTTCGATTAGCACATTAGCAAGCCTATGCTAACAGCTGCAATGTGAAGCTGCCTTACTGCGGAAAACTTAATACGATCACAAATACATAAATAATAGGTAGATATATTTGTTAAACTCACCTCAATCACATAACCGTGAAATCCGGCAACAACGTAGTCTTGACTTTGTGCTTTCGCTTTCTGACAGCTCCAGGTGGAACCATTGAGGGGGAACAGAGTTGCTGGAGGGACGGGTTTAAGTGACGGAAGCGTATTTCCGCTTTTTATGTCCTCTGCGTAATTCTTCCCCTTAAATCGTATCTCGTCCGAACACGATGTTGGAATTTATTTAATTCACGTTTAGTACATTTTCTCGGTCTAATTTAAACCATAAATGGATACGGATGTTTCTGAAAATGCGGAGCTCCGGACTCTGAGGAGACCGACGCGACGGCAATCAACAGAAAAAAGTAAGTGTAACAGACAGTAATGTTAACCTTCGATGCTAGCGCACTTAAGTCTTCTCGATGAACGCGATGGGCTTTGTTTAATGTCAACACGTCCACTGACATGTTTGTTTCTTGCTAGTTAATTGTGGTTGAAGGCAGTAAATCCAGTAATTCTCGCCTAATTAAATTTATACTTCCTTGTGTAGCTTTCATTTATGAAGTGACCGCAAGAGGTCCAATCAGGAGGTCTAAAAGGGGGATAGAAAAGCAGGCGACGTCTTCTTCTTCTTCTTCTTCTGTCCCAACTATTAATGGATCCAAAAATGTGGAGACTGGCTCAGAAGATGAAGGTGAGGCGACTGTATTTTCTTGGCTTCAACGACAATTAAATTGTGGCAGAAGGGAGGAAGACGTCTTAATTTCATGACTGTAGGCCTCCTACTGAGGTCCCCCACAATATCATGCCATTTACTTTCGATGAAAAGTGCTTCAGTTGTCCAAAACTTGTCTTCCAGCATCCCCAGGAAAGAAAAGTCGACTAGAGGAAGAAGAAATGTCAGGTGATAGCGGTAATAAGAAAGAGATGGATCTTCAGGAATCAGCACTGGAAGAAAATGAAGACCAGGAAATGGATATTGAAGGAGATTCTGTGCATAGTCCAGATCATCCAGAAACATCACTTAGTAAGTCCATCATGTGACATTCTTTACTGCATAAATTGAGATTTCCATTCCGTTGTCAAACCTCAAACACCCTCATCCACAGGAGATGTGAAGATGCCCCCACTTGTTGTGCTGGACAAGCGCTACCGTATAAGTGAAAATACTGACACACACTTGATGAAACTCAACGAAGGTATAACCCGTTTCTCTCCGCATTAATTGAAAAGTTACAATACGATTGCACTTCAGATTTGCTATTTGTTCAGTCAAGACACCATCACGGGAGGAAACTGCCACGTTCAGGAAGCCCAGCGCACCGGCGAGATCTCCGGCGAGCATACGCAATGTGCAAAGCCGCAAAATCACCAGCATGGACGAGTACCAGAAGGAGATGGAGGCTAAAGCTAAAAGCTCTGGTATGGTCAACGTTACTACATTTTGATGGTGAAAGTGAAACTTCTTACTTTTGCACTCATAATGTTCTCCATGTGTAGGCATCTCCACAGCCAACCACCGCAGTGTGTATACACCCTCCGCGACATCGTACCCAGTACGACACCGAGCCAATAACATTCCCATCCGGAAAGAACCGGTCTCGCACAGCAAAAAAGGTGACTGAACCCTTAGCAGATTCCACCTGGTTGTTTGATTTGCTAAACAATGTTGCTATTTTTCTATTTGTTTTTCTTCTCTCAGCAGTTAATAAGACACAAGGGGTTACCAGGGGATCCTCTGAAGGATCATCAAGAGGTTCGAATAACATGAAAAAATCTATTGCAGAAAAAAGTCTGTCCAACTTTGTTTGGAGTTGAAAGTTCTCCTGTCATCTTTCAGGATTCCCTCATTATTTGTGCTGGTCGGTTGTGGTCGTGCTGCTGCTTAGCTCTGTTGCAATGCTGCTCTACAAGGACAAGTTGTACCGGACGTTTGCGGAGGGCGCACGACGTCCATCCAGGTCTGTGAAGCTCCAGCCCTTCGCGGATCTCTTGTCTCAATTGGAGGCCCGCTTCCGCAGTCAAAGACCAGAACTTTGGAAAAGGAGCAAGATCCACCTGGAGAAGCACCTCAAAAGCGCCAAGCCCACGGAGCCCGTCAGTCTGATCCTGACGTCTGGGCATGGTGCTGAAAAGACGCTGTCCTGCCTGGCCGAGGGTCTGGCGTCCGCTTTCTCCTCAGCGCTGGAAGCTTCCGTGCTCCAAATCGACGGAACCGGTAAAGCCGCCGTGGAGAGCGACGAGGTGAAGCTGGACATGGACAGGCAGCTGCGGGCAGCCTTTGGGGGAAACCAAGCGGCGGCTGTCATCCACCGCTTTGAGGAGCTGCCCCCCGGCTCCACCCTCATCTTCTATCGCTACTGTGACCACGAACACGCCGCCTACAAGGAGGTCTTCCTGTTGTTCACCGTCCTACTGCCTCAGGAAGAGGTCAGCGGGGAGCTCAGGGCTGTCGAGGAGATGGTTCAGGACTATCTTAAGGACAGGCTGGTGGACTCAAGCAACCAGACGGCCTTCAACGAGATGGACACGGATAAGTTCGGCGGGCTGTGGAGTCGCATCTCTCACCTGGTCCTGCCCGTGGTGGCTGAGGAGGACGTAGAGCAGAACGGATGCTGAGGATCCAACTGGGGACTCAGTTAATAACCAATCACGGCTCAGTTTCATCACATGACCAAAATGAGAGCTCATTGTTGAACTCAACCCGCAGTCGCTGCATTCAGTTTGACTTAGTGCACAAATCAGTTGTTTGAATCGCCTGTTCTGAACTAGAAACTTTGTTCAACGTGTTCCTTTTGGTGACGGATCAGCAAACATCCTCTTTTGTTTTGGAGTGAAAATCTACATGTACTCATGCATTCAACCCTTCACATGACCGATAAATTCATTTTAAATGTCTCAATTCCTCTTTTCATTCCTCTTCTCTTGTGTACAAGTTTGCACTTAAAATGTTGGAGGATTTTATTACAGAATCCATTTCGTACTGATAATTCTGTTCATAATATCTCTTATTCTGGGATTTGTTTTATATTTTTGTGTGAATATTGGAAATACTATAAGAATAATTCATCTTTAAATCTGTGCTCTAGAAAATGATACAGCTTTTTATGACTAACGTGTGCCTTTAAGACTCGAGGGAAAAACAAAGACTTTGAAATATGCAAAACAAAATATTTGAATGATTGAAACTGTCAACAAAAAAATCACATTTTTTTTCCTGATTTGTGTTTTTAAAATTACCTTTTTGTCTGATTTTGTCTGTCACTTATAAGACTATTTCACATGCCTGAGTAATGGTTAATAAAAATTATTTTGATACATGAAATGTTCCACAACAGAATCTTGCTATCAATAATAAGCATTTATGATCACAAGGCAAGTTTAAATCCCTCCCAATCCATTATGATACAAGCATTGACTGATGATATGGTAATTAAGATGTGAATGTCAATAATTTATTTTTCATGCTTTGTATTTTTCCAAAGGTCACCTGTGTAGTGTTAAAAAAGCCACATTGAATTAATTTCCTCTCTGTACACAATAGAGGTTCTTTTTCTCAAATGTCAATGAAAGCTTAACCTTTCAAACAAAACATTTATTTGCATGTGATTCATTTGTAGACAATTGGAAGCAAAATTATTCAAGTACAATCATGTATCTGTTAAACATTCCACACACAAAAAAAATCTAATTATTTGACAATAGAAACACCATCTAATACATTGATCCCTGTGAGATTATGTTTTGCATCCTCCCCTGTTGTGTCTCGACAGGCCTCGATCTTCTGAACATCTTCAAGAAAATTGTCTTTAGGTGACGTCTGAACCTCACGCCCACTAGGGCGTAAAAGACCGGGTTGAGGCAGCAGTGGGAGAAGGCAATGAGTCGGCACACGTAGAACGCATAATCGAGTCGGATACTTACGTCGCAATCTTCAAAAGGCGGAACCAACTTGTTAGATAAAAGTCTCAAAAAGATCACCACATTATACGGCACCCATCCCAGGAAGAAAACGACCACGACGCACAAGACGAGTTTTACCGCTCGGCTCTTGGTGTGCAATCTGGCTCTGGTGATTCTGCCCAGTATCTTGCAGTAGCAGAAAGCCATGACGGCAGAGGCGACTAAGAAGAAGAGGTTCTGCTGGGAAACGCCGACCGTTGCCCACAGATCGTCCTCGTACTCGCAACCCAGGGAGGGTTTGTCCTTGTGTGGGATGAAGACAACGTTACTGAAGAGCAGAGAGGGCAAGGCCGCGCCGACGCTAATTATCCACAGCAGGATGGAGACCAGAACCCCCGCGCATACAGTTTTTGGCCTCAAGTCCGACAGCGGGCGGACCACAGTCAGATACCTGTAGACGGTCATGACCGTCAGGAAGAGGACGCTGCTGTAAAAGCCGATGAAGAAGACAAAAGTGACGATTTTGCAGAGCGTCTTGTGGAACAGCCAGCCCCGACTGTGGTAGATGGCCCAGAACGGGAGACCGCTGGTGAAGACCAGGTCAGACACAGCCAGATTGAGAATGAGAATGTTGGTTAGAGATTTAAGGTTCTCGTACAAAGCCAGGATGACGAGGACCAGGACGTTTCCGACGAGGCTCAGCGTGATTACGATTGAGAAGAAAGCAGGAACTACAATGGAGCCAAATCGGACCACTTCGTCTTTCTCGCATACTTCGTCATCATAGTTGTAGTCGTAGGAAATGTCGGAGTCATTCATTGTTGTGCCTAGCAACAATTAAGATGAAATAAAAAATTATGAAATAGTATTTCAAACACTGCTCACCAAAGATATTATGTATCGTCGTGAAATTTCAGGATGATCCTAAAATGCATTAGATCCTTTGACCTTAGAGGTCAAGGTTAACCCTGAAATCCCCCTCAAAGCCCAATATCATTATTATGATAATAATTCAACACACTATATCTTCAAATCATGAAAAAATAATAAAATTCTAAAAATATGAAGCAAAACAGAAAACTACCTGGAGTTGTTATGATTTGTTGTTCGCTGTTCCCTCTTGATTATCAAAGAGTACTGACAGGCTGTATTTCCTCTTCTGCTTTAGTGGTTCATCCTGTTATGTCATCATATTATCCAGGTAGATCTAGAAGGTACATAAGTAGATTTAAGTGAAAGTATGAAGGGTTTTTTGGGAGTACTCCATAAAAGGTCAGGAAGGAAAAGATACCCGGGAAAAAATGCATTTGACAAGAATGAAACCTTTGAAAATGTCAGAGAGGGATGAGGGAATGTTGATTCCAGCAAAAGAAGGATAATAATAAGCATAAATAAGGAGGTATGAACAAAAGAAACTTTGAGGTCAGAAAGGAAAAGATTTAAAATATAGGCCCACACTTTATATTTTTATTATTAAAGCATAATTATAAATAATAAAGGATTTTAATTGTGTGTAGAATTGTACTGCTGGTTAGAAGTGACTGTAAAAATAAGCAGATGAAAAATAGAGCAAGTGATGCCAGCGATCACATGACGCCAGTGTTTACAATCAAACGACAACAAACTTGCTAACATGCTGGTCGTTAATTCCCGCCTATTTTCCACAACATCATTGGTCGAGGACATAAGTATTGGTCGATGATTGGCTGGTGATATGTGTCAATCACACCAGCTGCTCTAATTTGATCTCATAGCGCAACTGGGCTGATATGGACATGAGTCATATGCTGAAAAGTATGTAAAAGTTTTCTAATTTTGCTTATAGCAAATGTCAAAAATAATATTCGAAGTTTTAAAATGACGTTTTCGTTGACGAAGTGTTGTCAAGAATGCTTGTTGAATGTTTAACGTTTTAAAGCTAAGTTCCAAGTTTGTCAATACGGCGAAAACCCCTCCCTTCGGGACCTTTTAACGTTTACTTTTCGCGTAATAGTATCAAAATGTTTTTATTAAGACACTTGTTTTTTTGCTCGAGGGTTCAATTTTTTGTGAAAGTTAAACAAAGCCGCTGGAGATTAACCTAGTTAGCTTCTAGCGAACGTTATACATCGTAACATTGCTCTTAAATGGCCCCGTTTTAAAAAATGGACTATGTAATAAAGAATGAATAAGGTTTGGTTTACATTTGCTTATTAATTGTATTACTTCCATTTGGTCATTCCTTGTTTATTTCCACTACCTTCGCTTAATTCCCCGCCTCCATACTCGTTTCCCATAACCTTGATAAATATCATAAACAGTTACATCAATTCGAGTTCATAATTGATTGCTAACTTGGTGGTAATAAACCTTCAATTTGAAGCTTCATAAAATCTGTATTAACTGCAGTGCAACAGCGCTAGAGCCTCATGTTAATGCTCTTTTTAACATCACTGTATACACAACAGCATATTAAAAAAAAAGTCTACATTTTTTTGACTTTTTTTGTACCCTGGATTGTGATTTTTTTGATTCAGCAGACTGGACGTGACTTCAGGGAGGAGGAGCGGTGGGACCATGGCTGCTGGGGCTACGGTTGGGGAGAGCCAGCTACAGAGGATTATCCGAGATCTACATGGTAGGCCATCAGATTTACGTGCGTGCGTGTGTGTGAATAGATCACCATTGGGACAGTTGTGGCTTGACATGGTGTGTGACTGCCGAGAAGCTACAGGAGAGTTACTAGACTTAATCGGCACACGATGACACTCTTCGATTCGCCTGGATGTGGCTAATCTGGTTAAAAAAAAAACAATCGCCAGTGGATGTGACTTTAGTGTCCGTTTACAAAAGTGGTGAACTCTGTGTCGGCATGCAGCCAGACAAAGAGCATGTGCTGAGGGTACACCCTACCCAAGCGTCCTTCCAATTTTTGCGGTGGATACGAGGAAAGTAGATGTTTCATATTGTTTTATGTCACTGTAAAGAAAATTAGAAGAAACTTTACTTAGCAGTTGAATTAAAATTGAAGTCAAATGAAAATTGTGTCTTAATAAAAGTTTAGAAATGACATAAATTAAATGCAAATGAAGTAAAAAGTTAAATACAACTGAACTCGATTTAGGCTTTTTTATTTTGCATACCACTAGGGGGAGCCTGTGTACCACGGTTGTTCACCACTTTACATAAACACACAAATCAATGTTGTTTTGTTTTGTTTGTCACTAATAAATTATCATATTTGTTCTTTGGAATTGTAGAGGCTGTTGGGGAGCTTGCTAAAGAGTATAAGGAAAACGGGGAGCCTATCACAGATGACAGCACCAGCCTGCACAAATTCTCCTACAAACTGGAGTACCTGCTACAAGTGTGTGTCACAGTTATTCAGCTTCTTAATGTCATTCCAATGATTAATGACAACTGTGTCACAACTTGTCTTTTAGTTTGACCAGAAGGAGAAGACAACATTTCTTGGCACAAAAAAAGATTACTGGGATTACTTCACTGATTGCCTGGCTAAAATCAAAGGCGCCAATGATGGCATTCGCTTCGTCAAATCCATAACGGAGGTATGAAAACCTTCACCCTGAATTGCTCTAATCATTTTTTTTACTTATTTAGAAGTGATGAAAACTGTCCAATCAAAAACTGCAACCTCTCGTAAGGAGCGCTTATGAAGAATCAGACGCCATCGCTGACTGAACATTGACATTTATACGGCAGAAATCACGAGACCAAATCAAATGAGTCAGTTTACATCTGTGCAAAATGGATTGCCCGCGTCTTGTGTTCAGTCATGTGGTGTAATGTGATTTAAATTGGAGCTGGGAGACAGGATGATGAATTGCCATTTGTATCAAATGGCTCAGTTATTCTGAACGTCACTGCTGGCAAACTGAGCCATTTGTTAGACAATGTCCGTGTAGAATTGTCATCCAGGTAGTCGTAATCCACAAGGGTGGAACCAACGCAACTGGAAGTGCAACTTCTTGTTTGTGGAAGAAATTCGACCTTTAACCTTTTCTCCGTCCAACAGCTGAAGACGTCGCTAGGGAAGGGCCGGGCGTTCGTTCGTTACTCTCTCGTGCACCAGCGATTGGCTGACACTCTTCAACAGTGCCTCTTGAACCAGAGAGTCACTAGGTACAACTTCTCATTCCAAACAATTTTTGCAAACAAAACAACCAAAATATTTCCATTGATGATTTTAAGAGCTGGTTTTCATTTTTCTTTTCATGCATTGGCTTCAGTATTCTATGTGTGTGTCCACAGCGACTGGTACTACGCAAGAAGCCCATTCTTGAAGCCTCACCTCAGTGTGGATATCATCAACCACTTGTACGAACTCAACGAGATTCACTTTGATGTCGCGTCCAGAGGCTATGACCTCGATGCCTCCTGGCCCACCTTTGCTAGGTAAGAGTTTAGTTCAGGGCAATTTTTTTGGGGGGGAAATTACAAATGCAACATTCAACAGGAGGACACTGGGAGGTGCAAGCTCACCTGGACACACTTGGAAACCGCCCAGTCGCAGTTCCAGTATTAACAGTTTGGCCAGCAGTTACTCCCAGGTAACTGATCGGAAGTCAAGCAAAATCTGTTACAGTATAATTCATTGCTCATTGCCTTTTCTTGTCCCTTGCAAACATCTAGCAAGCATCTGAGTTGCTCTCCAGCCCCGACTATGGTCAGGGTTTGCTGAATGACCTGAACGACTCCCTGCCTGCCTGCAGCGAAGACGTCAGCACAGTGGAAGAACTTCGTCTGGAGCTGGACCGCTCCGATCTGAAGCAGCAGGAGCTCCTGAATAAAATGAAGCAGCTGAGCGCAGAGGCTGAGGAGCTCAGAGGGGTTGTGGTGGAGCTCCAGAGACAGCTGGATACATCGCTCACGGCGCAAGAGGAGCAACGAGGTTTGCAGGGAGAGTTAAAAGGTCTACAAGGCAGAGAGGAGAGGCTTTCCAGAGAGGTGGAAAAGCTCAGGTCTGTCGAAAAAGCCATGGAGGCCGAGCAGCTCCTCCTCCAGGAAAAGCTGGCGGCCTCTGAGGGGAAGAACATCGAGCTGCTGGCCAAGTTGGACGGAGTTCTGAGTGAGAAGGGCCAGCAGGCGGCCAGTCACTTTGATTCTGCGCAAAAGATACATGAGTTGTTGGACAGCTTGAAGGAGGCAGAGAGGGGCAAGATGGAGGCCGTTGCCGAGGCCGAAGAGAAGAAGAGGCAGACGGAAAGGGCAGAGGAGCAGCTGCGGGTTAAGGAAGCTGCGGTAAAGGATGTTGAAACAAAGCTCAGAGCGCAACTTGCATCTGAGTCTGAAGAAAAAGGCAAACTGCAGACCAGACTAGAGGAACAGTGTCACGCCCTTGAAAAGCTCCAAGGCGCCTTGACACTGCGAGACAAAGAGGCCAGCAACTTACAAAGGCAGCTGCAAGACCTCCAAACATCTCTGGAGGAGAAGGACAAAGAGGCGCAAGAGGTGAAAAGGAGAGCACAAGACGACCTGGGTAGCCAGAGGGAGTCTTTAGAAGGAGAAATTGCCGCATTGAAAAAGCAGTGGGAGGTTAAAGAAGCAGAGCTGACCACCAGCTGCCAAAAGCTGCAACTTCTCGAAGACCACTGCCAAAGCCTGAGCGCCGAGAAGGACACGCTGACCCCAAAGCTCGACAACCTAGAGAGTTGCGTTCGAGAGAAAGACGCAAAGATAGAAGACTACAAGACACAGTGTGCCAATCTAATAGAATTAAATGAGAAACTGCTGAGCGCGGCAAAGAAAAACGACGAGCTTAAGAAGGAGATGGCAGAGAACCGAGCAAACCTCGAAGGTGAATTAGCATCTCTTAGGGCTTCTAAGAAACAACTACGGAGACAGCTGGACGATGCCAAGATAACTGTAGGTGAAAAAGAAAAAGGGTTGCGAGAAGAGAATCTCAAACTGGAGGAGAGTCTGCAGAATGCCAACATGGCCGCCAAGCTCTCAGATGACAAGTCGAAGCATCTCGAGGAGGAGAACCAGAGTCTGAGAGAGGAGCAGGACACGGTGAAACAATCTCTGTTTCTCATGCAGGCCGACTTGAAGAGCGTTCACGAGCAGATCGGCGAGCTGGAGAAGAGCTTAGGAGACTCGCGGAAGAATGAAGCCAGCCTTCAAGAGCAACTGCAGGCCGCGGAGGCGCAGCTCCAGGCTAAAGAGAAGAACCTCCTTGAGGTCCAGTCCAGGGTGCTTACTCTAGAGTCCATGGAGAAGGAGCTGAAATTGGCAAAAGCAGCTTGCGAAAAACAAACCGAAATGACCGAAGCAGTTACGTGTGAGAAGCAGGCGATGGAAAAGTGTCAGCTGGAGAGGAGCGCCGTTCAGGCAAAAGAGAACCAGGAAGTGGTCGTCAAGCTGACCGTGATGGAGGGCCAGTTGGAGGTGAACATGAAGGAAGTGTCCAGACTCCAGGCGGACATCCTCAACCTCAAGGTAAACTTGCAGCGTTCGGAGGAGGAGAAGCTCAAGTCCCAAGCGCAGCTGGAGGTGACCGAGGCCCAAAGGGATGAGCTCCGGACTCTGACCGAGCAGCTCAAAGTCCAGACCGAGGCCTTGAACCAAAAGCACGTCGCCGAGCTCCTCGAGTGCAAAAAGAAAGAAGAGGCGCTAACCGAGCAGCGGGACCGAGAGATGGCCGCCCACGCCGAGCTGTCCATCTCCGCCGCCGCCCTCCGAGAGGAGATGGCTGCCCTTAAAGCCGACAACAACCGTCTCGCCCTTGAAATCACCGAAACACGGGAAGGCTTGCACAGGGCCAACACAGAGATGGCCGAGCTGGGGATGAGCATCTGTAAGCTAAGCGCCGAGAAAGAGGAAGCCAAGAAGAACTGGGCCGACGACACCGTCGCCATGGAGGAACTGAGGCACGAGGTTGAGCGCCTGGAGGAATGCGTGGGCCAGTTGCAGCTCGAGAATGAAAGACTGGAAGCGGAGCTGAACCACAAAGAGAAACTCCCAGAAGCTATCGCCAAACTTCAAGAACAGTTAAGACAAAGCAGCAACCAGCTGCAGAACCTCAAAGTCTCCAACCAAGAGGAGATGAAATCCCTGAAGTTCCAGATGAGCTCGGAAAACATGAACCATCAAGCCCAGATGAAGGTGATCAAGTAGAAAAACATTTCACCCCTGTTTCTTTTCACACCACGCTTTCTCACCCGTCTCACTTCTTAGAATGTCGAGAAGCAGCTCGCCGACGTCAAAAGCCAGCTTCAAGAGGAGAACGAGAAGGTGTCACGTTTGCGAGAAAGGGTGTCGGAACTTGAGGTTTGTGTTCTGCCAGCGTCAAACAACACCATGAGTAATAGTGCGGCATCTCCATTCTCCGAGAGTTCATATGTGGATGTAGTTTACGAATCTACACTTGAAGTCAAATTTAGCCTCTTTCCTGGTGTGTAGTGGTGCGCGACTCCACTCAGGGTGCGTTATCGTTATCTTCAAAGGCCTTGGCAGATAATTGCACGCACTCGTATGCCTTGTTCAACATTCTCTTGCGACGCATCGAGAGTTCTTCCGCTCACACATATACCGATAATGAGATGTGGATTACTTTAATGGTGGCAGGCGGAAGAGTTCAACGGAGGTCTGCGGCTGGCCAAAATTAATTAGTGAAGGCCTCCAAATTGGCCTGTAGTGACCAATAATTGTTGTTTGTGTGTCCGTTTTCTTTTTATCCATTTGTGCTGCTCTGGAGTTGTGACAGTGAAACCACATAAATGGGTTTTCTCCAATAAAATCAGGGAGGGGTGTTCATAATTTTCCCAAAAATAAGATTGTTTTTTCATACATAAATTTCCAGCCCCAAAAAATTAAAACGCTAATTCTTCTTTTGCTCTTCACAGGCTGAGAATGAGCAGTACCTGCAGCTGAGCGGTGAGAAAGACGCCCACATCACCAAGACCGAAGCGTCGGTTCGCGAGAACGACGATGCCATCCAGCAGCTGAGAGACGCCCTCGCCAGGTTCGACTCTGGCGAATTTCTCGGCGTAATGCAGACGTATCAACTCTGTCTTTCTCCCCCCAGTGCCGAAAGCTCACACTTGGCCTCGCAAAATGAATGCGAGGCGTTGAAGCGGGAACTGACGGCGACCCAAGACGCCCAACAAAATCAGCACCTGAAGATGACAGCCGAGATTGATGACCTTAACAGGACTAAGGTCAATCTGGAGGAGCGCCTCATTGAGCTTATAAGGTAAACGTTGCCTCAGTGCCCGCAAGGCCTTCACATATGGCGAAGTTGAACACTAAATGTCAGTGGTTCTGTTAATCACTTCTTTTTTTTGTGTGTGAATTCCAGCTACTTCTTCTATGTATAATTATTTTCACATCAGCTCCAGCCGCACATTCGATTCATTGCACTTATTTTCATTTTAGCAACAATATTAGAAAGTGATTGTGATGTGCTGTAGTTCTTCTGTAGTATTAAATCTCTTAAGAAGTTGAAGCTGCAAAATTAATATTTTGTTATACATCGATCACTTCACAAAATGAAATTAAAATGAAATTAAATTTTGACAACTTCCCCCTTTTAAGCCAGCCAATAAGACCTTTCACAGCTTTTTTTCCCCCAACCAAATGAACAAATGAATTAAGCTTTATTACTGTTTATTCAATATTGTCTATGACCCCAACATGTGTGCTCTCCTTTCCACTCAGGGACAAAGATGCTCTGTGGCAGAAGTCGGACGCGCTGGAGTTTGAGCAAAAACTGCGAGCGGAGGAGCGCTGGTGGTTGGTTGACAATGATGCCACTCACTGTCTCGGCTGTCAGGGCCAGTTCACCTGGTGGCTGCGCAGGCATCACTGCAGGTCAGCGCTCAACATCACAAAAGGACTCATTTTCAAGACGCACCACTAACATTTTTTTTTTTTTTTTTTGTAGACTCTGCGGCCGCATCTTCTGCTACTACTGCAGCAACTACTACGCGATGATCAAGCACAGCGGTAAGAAGGAGCGCTGCTGCCGGGAGTGTCACAGCGGAGTGATGGAACGCTTCATCGCCGCCGAGTTGAGCTCGTCCGATCGGCAGCCTTCTCCGCCGGGAGCCGAACCCCATCCTACTCCTGAGCCGGCCCCTGATACACCCACTCCGAGTGTCACAGGTACAAGGCGACATCATCCCGGTGATTTGCGTGACAGTTTCCTGAATGTGAAGATTTTCTATCCATTCCTTTCTTTTATGCTCCATAATTTTTTTTAATTTCTTTTATTCAACCGAATCACATCCTTAAGTTCTCTCCCAGTTTCAGACCCGAGCAACAAGCCTGACGACGGCGCTTTTGATATCATCACAGAAGAGGAGGTGAACGGCGTCTACGACAGTGACGCGAATTCACAGACCACCGGCGGCTCCTTGGAGGCAGAGCACGAGCAAAGGCCATCCGGATCCTTGAATATGTAAGTCTTCCATCGCTGTGCTTCCAAAGCCAATTCGTTGGCCCGGCTTGGTGTGGTTCAGGGCTTAGAAGGTTCACCTTAGAGAACAGTCGGCCCTAATGCTCCGATTAATATACAGGACTTGTAGCGGTTCCGAGTAATCGTGTGAAAGTCAGATTGCTTCAGAATGGGTCGAAAATATTCTGGATTTGCTCTTGGAGGAGCTTTCAACTGCATATCAGTGAAGGTTATCAGTGGCTCCCGATGGTTACATGTAATGACAACTTTGCCGTCTCCATGACGACAGAGCATATGGCTGCTAAGATTTGTCTGAAAGCCCTAGAAAAAAAAAAAGGTTCCGGTAGATTTCAGGTGAAGATTGTCGAGGGACTCGCGGCTAGAATCCGAGTGCACAAGTTATTATCCTGAAGAGTCTCACCAAGTCGTCTTCGGAGATAGCCTTCCCTCTTCTCCTGAGCTTTAGCTCTGGTTCCATCATGCGGATGGTATTCTGATATTAATTTTTTTTGTGTGATCAATTTTACAGAGGCGTAGGAGAATTAACCCCCGACGAGCCGGAGGAGAACGTTGCCACTGTACAGGATTCGGAAATCAACCTTCTCAAGTCCGGAGAAGTCACGTGAGCGCGGCCGTCGACCTGCGCAAGACTTTTACGAAAATGTTGTTTATTAAAATGGCCGTCTCCCTGCAGGATGGCCGTCCCGCTCAGCATCGAGGATATTTCCCAGTTTGGCGACGGCTCGCGGGAGCTCTTCATCAAATCCAGCTGTTACAGCGTGGTGACCGTAGCGGTGGCTGACGCGGGGCCGAGCATCGGCTGGATGTTTTCTTCGGAACCAAAAAGCATTTCCTTTAGTGTGGTTTACCGGGAATGTGCTGATGATCAATTGGAGCGATCAAAGGTAGATTCAGCCAGGTTCACTTTAGGGACACAGCTCGAGATTTTTTTTTATTCTAGTTTCAAATAATAATTATTAAAATATAATATAATTATTCTGGCTCCATCCATCCATAAAGACCAAAAATCAATTACTCACATTCAGGGTGTCCCAAAATTTGAACTGAACAATGCAATTCAGTTCAGTGGGCTTTTATTAGCGCCCCTACAGGCAGTAATCAGACTGCTTTGATCCTTCTGATTGGCACCCGGGAAGGGCAATCACTTTTTATTTTTTGAAACCACTAGCCAACATGATTCCATTCTTCTCTTTTCCAGGTTCTCATTCCATTGACACGCTGCAATTCTCACAAAGAGACCATTCAGGGACAGCTAAAAGTGCGTCACCCGGGAACCTACGCGCTCATCTTCGACAACTCCTTCTCACGGTAGGAGCGTGTTTCTTTACCTGCAAGTGATTCATCCTTTCGAGTGGGCCGATTCTTCCGGTCGAGCGATTTGGTTAAGACAACTCTCACCATGATCTCCCCGCTAGCGTTTATCCAGCCGTCATGCAACAGTTAACGGGATTTGCATTCTCTCCCAGATTTATCTCCAAGAAAGTCTTCTATCATCTGACCATGGAAAAGCCCATCATCTACGATGGAAGCGACTTCCCCTGAAGCTTTGCCAACACTAAGTATCACCATGGCAACCGAAAGGAGATTACTAAAAAAAAAACTCACGAATGATATTTTGTTTTTGTTTTAACCTGAAAAGGAAAACAAAAATATCACACCAAATTTGCTGACATGAGCAATGAGCAATGTTTAAATGTACGGTTTAATTGATTTCAATTTAGTCAATTTTACATTGGAGAAATCTGGCAAATATTGAACTCTAAAACAAGACTACAAAGACCGTGGTTTTTTAAAAAAATGTTTTACTACGCAACATTATTTTAAAATGTTTGCAATCGTCTGATTCAGACACCCTCAAGAGGTCAAAAACATTGAAAGTTTTTTTTAATTTTGCATTTGGACACTATTTGCACTGTGCACACTTCTCAGGAGTTTGGTTTAGATATGACACTTAGTTGTCATTTTATATTTTTCTATCCAGCAAAGCAAAACATTAAATGAGCACCACCATCTTACTGTGACGAGCTGCGACAATTTGTTGCAGTCCGTTGCTCTGTAGCTTCTAAGTGCCTATCGACTCTTAACTGTAAAAGGGCTTCACTTTCGGACAACGTTGACTGTTTGTGTAGGTTGGGTTTTATTCCGTAAGTCTTTTTTGACATAGCTTTTTTGTGTTTCTCGTATTTGAATTTTGTATTTAGAGACAAAACTGTTGGGTTCCATTGAACTATCGTTCTTGTTAAAGCATGGGGTTATTTCTTCTATTTTTGATTGGTGCAAATTTGTATGCAATGCTATTTTTCACGACAGACCTGCACTTGTTAAATATATAAAAAGTTTTAATGGTACGATCCATGCCTTGATGTGTTTTACTTGCATGAAGAATTACTAGAGTGTGCTTGCTGTAAACAAGTCAGACATTTTATTTGGCGAGCGTGTTCATTTTCTAATTGATGAGAAATGCTTTTATTCTGAAAACACACCCTGGAAGTCTGGATTTCTCATGTCTTTGAGATTGAAAGGTGGATGAGAGAGAGAGAAAGAGAGAGGCTCTGCATCCCCAAGCTGCTTCCAGCGTGGGCTCCACTCACCACAGGCTTCACGCCGGGTGGACGGCAACATGCAGCAGATATACTCCAGGGGGGCTTTCCTCACACTGTGCTTGACTCCTGCCGTGAGTACATTCTAAACTTATTTATCTTGAATGTTTTTAGATGGAAGAGGGGGAAATTTTGATTTGCTGAACTGGTGACCCAAATTATGTTAATTTCTATACCCGTGTGATTTTGCTTCTTATTGACTTGTGGAATGAGCTTCAATTAGAATCAGAAGATACCTGACAGAGCTCGGGTGCTTTTAAAGTAAATGCAAGTTAAATGCTGTCAGACAGGACATTTAAAAAAAAAAAAATCCTTATTAAAAATAATGCAGGTTAATATTATGCGCTATGGTGTCAGGAATATTCAATCAATAGGTTTAATTAATACGTGTTAGAAAGGATGAAAAATGTCAGAAAAAGCTTATAAAAACTTTTTGAATGGTTGTCACTGACTCCCTTTTAATACGAGTTTGAGTCTTATTAGTTCATTCTGAGCACAGCCACATCAGCAGTTATGAGGGTGTGCACACTTATGCAACCAGATGATCGCAGTTGTTCATTTTTACTTCGCCACTAGACTAGACTGATTAAGGAAATAGGAGTTCAGAACATTCAAATGCTTTTCCATATCATCCCTTATTATCGTGTATTGATACTTTTCAATTGGCCTCCTGTCATATCTACTGAGAATAAACAATGCAGACCTTAATTACTTTGATTTGCCATTTAGTTTCTAGAACCCTCAATTTATTTGGAGCAAATGGAGTGCAGCGCCAGAAACAAGACGCATACTCCAACTCTACTCTTGCGTGCGTGTGCACCCTCTCCGGCGCTCCCGTCCTTAAATCCGCAGCTGTTATTAGTCAGCCCCCACCGCTCTGTTTCCACTTCCGTGTGTTTTCATAACCAAATAGAATTCATAGACGCGGACAATCGATCAGCGCGGTGATCAACGTCGCCGGAGCGGGAACGCCGCTCATCACCGTGTTCCACTTCAATCTATTACCATTCAGCGCACAGAGGTGTTGAGAATCATAATCATCAAAACAAACACACAAGTACACTCAGACTCAAACAAACAAAACAGCCACTGTGAAAAATGACCAGTCCTTCTCCTCATTTATTTTGATTGATAGGGAGACTTCACGGGTTCACTTCTCAAATCAACCGCTCCTCCTAAAGTGAATGGAAATTCCATTAATGCGTTCCACACACAAAAACACTTTTTTTTGTGGAGAAAAAGACAAAAAGGGAAATTATTATGCTGTCTAAGAATTTAAAAGCAGAGGATGTGAAAGGGGAAGTCAACGCATTCGGATTCATATCACGTTTGTAGTATATTTGTCCACCTGCTGAAAAAAAGACACGATATTTTTCCTTTCATCTCTTCGCTGACTTTGAAGAAAACCATCATTATGCATCATAACTCAAGTTAACGGCTCTCATTAAATCGCAGCAGTTCGGTTTCCGGATCCGTTTTTTCCCCCTCGCAGATGGAAACGGAAGTGTTGCCGCACTCGGCTCGCTCGTTAATTTTCTTTGCTGCCCAGCGCCGAGGAGAATGTGTGCGCAGCTTTAATCTTCCCCTTTGTCCATTTTCTTTTGTTTCTCTCTTAAGTTCGCTACGGCACGTGAAACGAAAAGGGAAAAAAATATGGGATCATTCAGGGATTGTTTAAATTAAAGCTTGCGATTATTCTATCTGCATGTACAAAGGTGTGCACGTCACAAAACACTTAATTCTTTAATTCAAAAAGCCAAACTCAATCTGTATTCATGGAGCTGTTTTTAAATTTCCAACTATTTTTACTTTACTTTTTCTTTCCCGCCTGTAGGCTGTGCTCCCGATAGAACAAAGAAGCTCTTTCACATGCCCTTGGGTTTTAAAAACACGCCACACTACTAATTCAAAGACATTGCGTTGTTTTTGTTTATCTCGAGCATAATGCGGAGTCAAGTCGTATGTTTGTGTATCTTCTAAAGCAAAAGGGAGCTTCTTTACAAACATCCACCCGGATTCATTTTTATCCCAGCTGACTTTGGGCAGAAGACCAACACAAAACACTTAAGATATTTAAGAGAGGAAGCAATCAAAAGGCTTATTCTCTTAAGAATTTAGTTGTACTTTGAACAAAAAGTCATTTGGAGGTACTTGACAAAGTGTTAAGGGACAGAATTTAGTTCTGATTTTCATGTTTTCTGGAAAAACATCTTTTACAATCTCACCAGTCATCCCGAGCAATCACGTCCGTCACATTTGCTTAGCATAACTGAATAATTGAGAAGAGCAAATCAACTTGGACGTAACTTTATTGTTGTTAAACACAAACATGTTTTAACTATTTGACACATTACGAACGACGCTTTATACTTCATGAATTATGATTAATTCAATACAGAACCTTTAATTAATTAGATTACTTCTTTTAATTGAATCTATCCACGAGGAAATATCAATACAAATGGTAAATATCTTATTCATCCATCTTCTCAACGCCTTCTTATTTGTTATACTGTGAGACAAATAAAAAATGATGGTGAGTGGTTATTTGGCGCCGCGGTGGTGGGAATGGTGCCAGACATCATCTCCGGTGGCTCTGACTATGATGGAGTGCTGGAAGCTGATGAGGGACAATCTTGGCCCTCTTCAGGAACAAACACCTTTGATAAATCAAGCAAACGGGAATAGGTCACATACGTGCACGTTATAAATAAGTCTCAAGCTGCAAGTAAGACCGGTCAAGTCTTCTCTTTTCGAAACTTACTCTTACTTCATTTAAAAGTCCGTTGATTCTGTTTGTGATGTCTCCAGGCGCTAACAAGCCTCCACCCCGAGTGCGAGTTCATCTTCCAGCTGGAGAAAGACGAGCGCCGATGCCTGCGATCCATCGCCGAGCAGGGCAACACGAGTGCACAGGGTACGTTTGCAAACAACATCCCAAGCCCCTGGCTGATATGTGAAATGTTTGAGCAAGTGTCTACTCCTAATTGCTTCTCAGAATTATCCACAATGGAATTAGCAGCAGTGTGAGACTCAGCTGTCAACAAGCCAATTAAAGATAGTACGTTGCCTTCAGGCGGCGTACGAACATTTCGATAATCGGGCAAATTAGTGCTTTTGTTGTCTGATCAGGTTGATTAAGGAGCCATTTATGAAATCAACAAAAAATACTTTGGCTGATTTCACCTTTAATGAATGCACTATTTGTATACAAGCAATTTAAAAGTCATCGTATGTCTCCTTTAATGGCCAGTTTAAAGGTTCCACAAAGTAATAGCTTTAAAAATGTAAACATCGATTATTTTGTGGGCAATTTTAGACATTTTTTCGAATTTCATGCTATTTATTTGTTCTCCCTACCTCCCCAGGGTGTCGAGCATTCTGGGACGCAGTGGTGTGTTGGCCTCACGCTGGAGTCGGGGAAACTGTTTACAGCGCATGTCCTGCTGTGTTTTCCCTCTTCCGAAACGGCACAGGTGACTTTTGCGTCGCAATATCATTTTCGATACTGTAGTGGTGTGAGTGCCTCTAGAACAACAACACTTGTTAGGAATGTTTGTCGATTCATTTATTCATGTGGCCTGTTCTTTATAAAGAGGCAATGACTCCTGTGGATCGGATGCTGGCGGGGTCTTTGCTAATTACCCGCAATGGGAGGGTGCGCGAGCTTTGAGAAAAGTCCGTGACATTAAAAAAACAACTCTCGATGACTGAACAATGAGTGTAGAACGTTTATATCTTTTGATCGTTGACTGATGCTCAGCGGGGATGCCGCTAATTATGTTCATGACACCAATTTGCATCCCATTTGCTTATTAGTGCTGTCATCACAAAGCCCGGGCTCAGTCATTAGCATAAATAACGGCAAAATATTCGACGTATTTATCCAATTTGCCAAAATGGAGAGCAATTAAATCCACCAGGTATAGATTTTTCACCAAAATGATGGCTGATGTTTAGAAAAATTTACAGTTAATGTACTCAGCTTGAATGCGGAAGGAACATTCAGAATGGATTCAGAAATAAAACAAATATCTGTTTTGCAGATATCAAAACTTGGCCACTGTTGGGTTTTAAAAGAATGGAAGCCAATCTTGGGGTGCACTCTGGGGGGTCGCTTGTCCGTCACTCGACATAACTTTACTATCAATGATTGAAATGGCCCCAAGAGCAAAACATTTTTTTTTTTCTGACATCTTTACTATTTGGGGAGTAAGACACATTCTATGACGCCATTCCACGCCCACAAATTATCTTTGCTGTATTTAATGACATGTTCCAATTTCATCAGGATCAAAGCAGTTAATCAGTAGACACTCCATGAAGCCGCTTCTTTTCTTTTTTTTTTTTGGGGTGATTATGCATATCCCAGAGTGAGAACTAATCGAATTAATCTTCTCCTTTACATAAGGACAAGTGAGCCGAAATTGCACCGATGGAGGTTGGTCCAAGCCGTTCCCGCCGTACCACGTTGCCTGCAGGGTGGACGATGACATACCAGAGGTGAGACTCATCGTCAATCTCACACAAAAAAAACTATCCAGCTGTTTCCATTCGTGGAATATACATACTGTGGCATTTTTATTCCGGGTTGTGTAAAACTCTAAAGAGCATCAAAGACATTAATGAGCTACTATGCAAATATTTAAGTGGATGGCTTATCATCCGTCCGATAATAGCGGCGATTATCTTGTTTCACAAAAAGAGAACGCTGTATCACCATTAAGAAGAAAATAAGTGTGAGATAATTATCAGCGTACTACTTTAAGTGCCACACATTGCGTTTCACGACGGCAATAAAAACCCGCCTGAGTGATTACATGAATAAAGCAGCTTTTTCACTTGAGTCAATTTATCACATTGCCTCTCGACACCATTTAAAATGTGACAAAAGGCTTTTCGGAGTCCTCCCGCAGCCATGTTGTGTAATCTTCTTTCCTCCAGACAGAGCAGAGCTACTTTGCCACCGTGAAATTGATCTACACCATCGGCTACAGTATCTCGCTGCTGGTGTTGACTGCCGCCGTGGTCATCCTGCTCTTCTTCAGGTAGGGAGACATTTCTCCTCATACACCTGATACAAATCAAATTTTCTTTTCACCAGGAGGCTCCGCTGCGCTAGAAACTTCATCCACATCCAACTCTTCCTCACCTTCATCCTGAAAGCCACGGCGGTGTTCGTCAAGGACGCCACTCTGTTCTCCAGCGACGACACCAACCACTGCACCCTCTCCACCGTAAGAGAAAAGTTCTCTGGCTCATTAACGCCCGCTCGTGGTATTAACTAAAGCCTCACGCTTTTTGTCGTCTTCCCAGTTCGCCTGTAAGGCCGCGGTGGTCTTTTGTCACTATTGCGTCATGGCCAATTTCTTCTGGCTGCTGGTGGAGGCGCTCTACCTCACTTCCCTACTGCTCTCCTCGTTTTACCACAGACGACGGTGTCTGTGGGGATTCAGCCTGCTGGGATGGGGTGAGACGCTCAAATTTAGTTCATGCATATTACTATTTTAAATTGTGAAGAAGAAAAAAAATGGATGGCGCCTTTAAGACAGGCACTAGTGTCCAGTTTAGGAATAAGATTACTTTGAGCGAGGCCCCGCGGAGATAAATTGCATGGAAATGTTGAGATTTCATTTTACCGCAACGTGATCAGGGGAGGAGATTACTTTCGATGGCAGCCAGACGGGAGGAAAAGGGAGCATTTCCCAGGATTAACCCAAGATAAGACATGAAGGTGAATTTAAAGGGCATCAAAGATGATGAAAATCTCATATTGATTTTAAAATGAGCTGTTTCATTGGGACAAAAGTGAGTTTTCTTCTCTCAGTACAGTGAACATTGACGAGGCAAGAGACATTGACATCATTTCATTGATTGTTATCTTCTTCCCGACACAAGGGATCAATAGGGATGTAAAAAAAAAAAAATCTAATTTGATGTGTTTCAAACTGTTTTATTTATTTATTTTTCTAACTTCACAGGGGTTCCCGTGTTCTTCATCGTGCTGTGGATCGGGTCCAGGGTGTATTTTGAAGACACAGAGTTCGTATCTTCAAACGTATTCCTTACAATCTAATCATGAAGAAATCAATTGACCTTTCAAATAAATGCGTCATCATCTGAAATTGGATTACTGCTCTACACGCTTAGAAAAAAAAAAAAATGCGGGTGAAATATTTTCTCCAACCACAGATTGGATTGAAAATTAGATTTGGGTGTGCTAAAGAACTGAAGTGACAAAAACGATTTTGACACCCCTGGTCTAAAGGTTACGTCTCTAAATGTCTCTCCCCTGTCCTTCCGTTCAGATGCTGGGACATCAATGAAGACTCGCACTATTGGTGGATCATCAAGGGCCCCATTGTGGTGTCCATTGTGGTAAATGCTGCTCATTGTTCATTGGCACCTGCTCGTTCCGCCCCGATTGTCATGCAGATGACTTGTTTACGTTTTTTGTTTACGCCTTCCTCCGCTGATAAAGCATCACACGTAAATTTCAATGATGCACCATTTGTGCGTGCCAGAACGACGTGCCAGATGCGTCCATCCCATCCCGTTATACGCTCTGCTGCACGTATTGTTGCCGCCGTGTGCAATAATAGGCAGCCAACCTTCATCACCTCCCTCTCTCTCCACTCATTCTCCTTCTTCTTTCAGGTCAACTTCATTCTCTTTGTCAACATCGTTAGAATTCTGATCCAGAAGCTGAGTCCGCGCCTAATCCAGTTCAATAACTCATCACAGTACAGGTAATTCCTTTGCCGCTGTTATTACTCCTTGACGTTCTGCTTGAGTGATCACTATAGATGGAGCTGTACCCGATAAAAATCAATTCCAACTTATGCAATGTGTCATAATTATTGCAGAGTGGAGCTAGGATTTTTTTGGGGGCAAGGATATTTAAGGGGGTCCTCAAACCAAGCTAAAACATTTTTTTACAAACTCCAAAATTTCTTGATAATAAATATTTCATAATAAATAGGATAAATAATAATAATAATAATAAAGTTTCCTATTTTATTCCCTACTCGGGACTTACAAAAATATTGCAAACAATTTCTATAAAAAACACAAAAGGCAATTATCTTGCCATCCATTTTGGGTGTCCAAGCATCTTTCAGTGAGGGGGCACTGCCCCCGCACACCCCATTCTAGCTCCGCCCATGGGCCACAGTGTTGGTTTCCCCAATAGCAAAACACAACCAAGAAGTAGCACAACGCTTGGAACACATGAATGGCATTTTCATTCATTTCAATGGGGGGGGGGGATGCATGTTGCTTCCAAGGGAAAAATATATTTTGAACCGTCAAGCTGCATGGGTGCATCACAATTTGGCACCTCTACAATCTAGCCATTCATAAAACATACCTGTCAACATTTTCATTTCAATTGAAACCATGCAAATTGCGTGCAAAATGGTTGATGCATCGCAGCTCGGGCCCGTGATGAATTCATTTAGCTACTGCTCTGCCTCGCTCTCTGCTTCATGAAAGGCTTACGAGGAAACTCATTGAAATGAGCTGGCAGATCAGAGGAAAGTGTTTGGGCGCACCGTGTACGTGATGGAAGAGAGAGAGAGGGGAAAAAAAACATCCCCCGATGCCGAGATGAGTTGCCTGGAGGCGGCTAAATTGACAACACACTACTACTTTTTTCTCAGCACTCTTGTTCTATTACCGTCATGAACATAGACAGAATGGTACCTGAAATCTTTGGCAGAGAGTGTTCCTGTAATGGAAATTTACCAGCGTAAGATGCTACACGTCATCAGCTAACAACAGTATCTTTTTCACTAAGTGAACCAACATGTGGACTCATTGTCCAAGGTCGGTCTTGTACACGCTGTACCAAATAACAGTAAAAAAAAAAAAATTGCAAGTTTATGGTCGTCATGGCAAGATCATGGTTAGTGTAAATGGTGTGATATCTTATTTATAAAACATGCAGAATTTTAATTTTATAGTATTTTGTCCGTCCATGTGTTGATGCTGCACGTTAGCTCATTTTGTATTTTTTTGTGTTAGCATTAAGTTAGCGGAATTGCTGTGTTGGTTCTTATAAATATAAAATATATCATTTTTATTTTACTCATCTATATTGCATTTGTTTGTGCCACCAGACGCCTGACCAAGTCCACCCTGCTGCTCATCCCCTTGTTTGGCACCCACTACATCTTTTTCAATTTCCTGCCTGACTACTTTAACGTAAACCTGCGCCTCTGGGTTGAGCTCTGCATCGGATCCTTCCAGGTAGTTGGATCCCTTCCTGCTTTTAAAAGCTCTAAGTAGGTATGAGGGTTGTGGATAAGATGGGAAATTGCATTTGGTGGCACTGAAGGTTTTTGGTTTAGAAAAAAAAATACAGAAAATAAACCATCCTGATACATCTGGTTAGTGAATGCATTCTAAGTGCAACCTTCATTAGCAGATTCAAATTCAATCACTTACTCTTTCAAAAGATTAATCACCCCAGAGGATGAAAAATGAATAATGTATGACTTTATGAGTTAGTGAGGCCAGAGACTGCTCTCGAAGCTAAACGCGGAGTGTTTTTTTTTTTTTTTTCCGGAAGCATAGGATGCTCGATTGCGACTCGTAAGATAATTAAGTTCTTTGCACCTTCCTGTCTGGCAATTAGGTGAGGAAGTGCAACTCGAGGCTAATGCGCATCATCAGATCCAAAAGGTGTTCTCTGCTGGGTAAATTGTCAAATACATTTTCATGGCTCGTTTCGATCTAATCTGAAAGATATACTTTATTTTGTTAATTACATTTGTACACTCGCTGTTATGGACATTAACGTTATCATCCATATTTAGAGCTGCCAATCAGCACTGATTTTTCAAATGTGACTGTCGAACGTGATGATATTAAGAGCACATTAAGAAAATTTTTGTTTTAATTTTTTGTTTACATGCACTTTCAGAGTTGATTGTCTATTTGTCCTCGTTCAGGTTTAATAAATGAAAACGTGCTTGTTTTTCAGGGGCTCCTTGTCGCAATCCTCTACTGCTTCCTCAATCAAGAGGTGAGTGCACACCACGCGCTAATCAAATCACATTCATTTACTTTTTTTTTTTTACCTCTACCATCTAAACTAGGGTGAGCACGGTGTAGAATTTTGATCATTTCATGGATTTACCATGAAATTGTGTGACTGAAATTAATAATAATGATTTTGTAGACTAAAACTAAAATGGCTGACAAAAACAAGCATTTGTGTGTGTGTTTTACAGGTGCAAAAAGAGGTGCACATGCAGTGGCTCAGGTGGCAGGAGAGGAACTGTGGTGTGGTGTCCCCCGCGGCAAAGGGCAGCATGATGGACACACCCTTATAGACGTGCCAAGGCATTACACACACACACACACACGTTTACTTCATCAGCTTTTTTGGAAGAATTTTTCTTCAATCCCACCCAATCTATTTCAACGAGCGCCTTTTCGCTAATCGTGAGCTGCACAAAACAAGCGTCCGCTGCTCCCAATGTATGTTGTTCAGTCGCTCTGCTACATGGCATTATAGATATTATAATACAGTATTTTGCGTTACATCATTTGTGTGTGAGTAGTCAGTTGTGTCTCATTAATAAGAATTCTGTGAGCTTTGTAGTTTTATTACAAAGACGTGTAGCCGACATCAGTCCTTTGTATGATGTATTTTGACTCATCTCCATGTGTGCTCAATTCACAATGGGCTTTTTAACGCCTTGTGAAAAGCCGCTTTGTTCGCTTTTCACAAGGTTACAATAGTAATGGCAGCTCCAAAATGTTGTTTCATGTAAATTGGATTATGGGAACAAGCTTTAGAAAGGGGTTTTTCTTTTTCATAAACACAAAAGGAAAACAGTGCAGTATAATGCAGTTTACAAAACACATCTTACCTTTAACATGTGTGACGTTATTGTTGTTGTTATTGTTGTGTACATTTGTTTTTGTATTTTACTGTAGTCCTATTTCAACGGTTTTTTCGTAATCATTAACCTGTACAAATTTTACTAAAATGGTCAAATCGGCAATAACTGAACATGCATACACTGAGGATACATATGCTGCCCCCTTGTGGCTTCATTTATATCCACCAAACTCGAGTATACTTGATTCGAAGCATGGAAATGGATTCGACCTGCTGACCCAAACTTTGTTGACGTCGGGCCAGAACCACCACCACCACCCCCTTCCTCCCTCCCTCACCCCTTCCGTCGCGGGGCCACGATGTACTCCCTCCCTACAGGAGGCTCTGGAGAAGTTGAGGAATGGGCAAAGTTCTATCGCGGATCCACACGTTTTGACATCTCGGAACCACTATGTATGCTCTTTGAAACTTGTTCACCAGGTAAGTTCATTACTTAGCACTTTCAATCACAATAAAGCATTTAACTTTATATACAAAAAGATTGAAAGTGAGTTTTTAGGTCCATTTGTAGATTGTCCTCGAGGCTCGATCGCGCTAAACACTTCCATGTTTTAATCAACGATTAATTAATCGGTAAAATATTCCACATATTTCTCAATATTGTAAACGTTTTTTATTCAAGTTTTTTTTTTTTTTGTTCCGAGGAAGGAGGAGGAAGGGGCTTCATGTCAACTTAATAACAGGGTGCATTTCGGAGTTGTTCCGCCCGTCTGGACATGTTCACTATGAATGAGCCCCCACTTTTTAAAGTACATTTGATCTTCTATAGTGGCTCCTCAAAATTCTTTTGCGCATTTTTGAACATACCAATCTGGGCCTGGAATACAAGTCTTATTTACTTCTGGATAAGTTTCGCAGTGTAGTTGCGATTTGCGCGTTTACCTCCCACCATTCTCCATACTCACGGATTCACTCATTCATTTCTCGTTTGTGGAACCTATCGTTGTTTCTTAAAAAAAAAAAAAAGTAAAAGTCATTCTAAAGGAGTATTTCATTCGTGATTTAATTTAATTCGTGATTTCCTCTTCATCAAGCCATGCTTCACCTCTCCATCCTCCTGTCTGCCCTGCTGCTGGCCGCCTCAGCGACTAAATCACCGAACAGCACCGAGGGAGATGAAAATGAAGTCTTCAAAAGCACGCAGTCAGATCTTGTCAAGCACCAGGCAAGTGACTGAACTACAGAGCAATGAGATGAAATTGATTCGTCCGACGCCTGCGGCATACCAATTTTATAGCCTGGGAAAGAAAAACATCCATCGATTTTCTCTTACAGATTGAGAATCTCATCGGGAATCTCAGCCAACCAACTATGGGTGATTTGAAAAACAACTCTCTTTTCATTTTGAGTCATAATGTGCCTCTTAACGCATTTTTTTTCATATTAGTCACTTCCACTGCTCCCAGCCAAGCATCCACTAGCCTACCTAGTCAATTGTCAACTACCAGCCTTGTACCCACTTCAGCTGCCCGCCAGTTGCCCAGTGTTGCTCCTCAGTGTCCCGGCAACCAGGTGATCCTTGAGGGCAGCTCCGATTGTGGCTGTCCATCAGACATGGTAAAGATCGGAGACATCTGCACCTGCCCACTTGGCTTCAGTCTTGAGGAAGCAGCAGGGTGCAAAGGTAAAGTGTCAACCTGATGCTCTTTACAGAGGATAAAGAATATATGCTTGTGGGTGTTATTATATCATCTGTGTGCATGTGTAGCTTTGCCATTTATGTTCAAAGAAAATATTTCACTTTGTGAAACTAATTTATATAATACTGTACATAAATTACTGAGATAAATATATGGATTTTCCTCTGTCCCTTCTGCAGATGTTGACGAGTGTGGAGAAAAGGAACAGTGTGGCCCTCACGCAAAGTGCACCAACACCCCGGGCTCGTACTTGTGCCAATGTCACCGTGGTTACCTGAAGGGTGCAGAAGGGTGCCAGGGTCCGTCCGCAGAGATGTTTGTGTGTGTGAGAGCATGATGAGGAGTAATTAACCGCGCCGCGGTGGTCCCGGCTAAATAGCGCGCCGTTCTGGTTTGGCAGATGTCGACGAGTGCGCCCTGGCCGCGGTGACCGGCCTGCGAGCCTGCGAGGGTAATGCGGAGTGCACAAACACCCTCGGCTCCTTCAGCTGTTCCTGCCCTGTGGGATACCACGGGGCTCACAATGGACAAAACTGTGAAGGCAAGTTTCACTCAGAAACTTGAGTCGACTCATGCTAAAGTTTTACCAACACATTCTGGGAAAGACTGCCATTTTGTTTTGGAGTGAGATATGATCGTCGGGTTCCTTCTCAGATACGAACGAGTGCGCGTCCGGCGCTCACGGTTGTGACGTCAACGCTCGCTGCGGCAACATCGTCGGCTCCTACTTCTGCCAGTGCTACCAAGGTTTCAACGGCGATGGACATTCTTGTTTCGGTGAGCGCTGGGCCAATATCGGTTTCCCTCAGAAACTCAATCCAGTTTGAAATGTCGACTTAATGCTACGTAATTTTGCCGGCAGACGTTGACGAGTGCGCCGTGAACAACGGACATTGTGACCACAACTGCACGAATGAACCAGGAGGCTACAGCTGCCAGTGTTCTTCCGGCTACCAACTAAATCCAGATGGACACGGATGCACAGGTGAGAAATATTCACCCTGCCATCAATGTTAACAACTTCCCATATTGATTGTCGAATTAAAATCTGATAGACGTGAACGAGTGTTTGTCCCGGAACGGAAGCTGCGCGCACTCGTGCGTCAACACCCCGGGATCCTTCCGATGCTCGTGCAGGCCCGGCTACCAGCTCCACATCGACGGCCGCACCTGCGTGGGTCAGATTCCTCACTCACCTGCTCATTTTCAAACATTTCAACACGGATGAGCAGCACTCACATTTTATGGTTCAGTGATAGCAAAAATGTGTTGCATGGAGAGAGAAAAGTTTGTTGAAAATGACTTTTTTTTGTCATTTTTTTCCTGTGTGCTTAGACATCGATGAATGTAAACTTCAGAATGGAGGCTGCTCGCATTTCTGCACCAATTCCCCGGGGGGACACGACTGCTACTGCCCACCTCCTCTACTGCTGGACACCGATAACCTCACCTGCAGCAGTATTTTACTTTCAAATGAAATTGAAAGCTATTCGTATTTTCAAGCGGATCATTTTCTCTTTTCATCATCTGCACAGATGTTTCGTCTTGTGAATTGAGAAACGGCGGTTGCGACCACATTTGTGTCACGGGGGCCGAGGGGCATGTTCGATGTGGCTGCCGCGCGGGCTGGAAACTGAGCGAGGACCTGAGGAGCTGCGATGGTAAGATCCACAAGATGCCACAAGAGGGCGCCAAAGCAATCTTTTTATTACACCGTCTGTGTTTTCTGTCATGAGATGTGGACGAATGCGGAGATTTCACAAACGGAGGCTGCGAGCAATTGTGCGAGAATCACCCCGGCACTTTCAACTGCACCTGCAAGGAAGGCTATCAAGTGCAAAGCGACGACCTCACCAAATGTCGACGTGAGTCGAAATGTACAGTACGCTGTACAGTCCAGTTTTTGTGTTGGCATGACACAAGGCATCCCGTCTTTCCAGCTGTGTGTGAACCACCATGTCAGAACTACGGAGTGTGTACGGCGCCAAACAGCTGCGACTGTCCTCCGGGCTACCCTGGCCTTGGCTGCTCAGGTTTCTTTCTCGACTGACATGTTGTAGATATCAAGGGATGGGAAGTTTTTTTGATTATTGGAGTTTGTGTGCATTTTAGCCATGTGCTCCCCGCCTTGTGCCCATGGAGGTACATGTATGCGCTGGAACAAATGTTTATGTCCTCCTGGTTGGACTGGAGAAGGCTGCCACACAGGTAGACTTTTTTCATAATGATGATGTCATTATTCTTCATGTGCTTTTTAATTTTTTTACATTTTCAAATCTCAGCCGTATGTCAGCTGCTATGCGCTAATGGTGGTCGTTGCGTGGGTCCTGATACCTGCCAATGTCCGTCAGACTATACGGGCCCCCAGTGCCTTTCGCGTGAGTAACCCAATCCAAGCTTGGTCAGTTGCAGCAGATGACTTTCCTCTTCGGCAACATCGACAGTGTTTGTTTGTGTTTTGTAGCCTTGTGCACACCCGCCTGTCAAAATGGCGGCCGATGTGTGAACGTGAATATGTGCACGTGCGTTGGCGGATGGCAAGGAGCTCGATGTCAAATAGGTAAAATTCAACTGAGATTTATTTTATCTGTACTCATAATGTCTTATGTAGTTTCTTCTGAACCCCTGCCATTGCGACACTTTTCTTTTTCATACCTCCCTCCCTTTAATTGTTTTTATTCAGAGCCTGTTCAGTGTCAGAAGACTTGTAAAAATGGCGGCGTGTGCGAAGGCCTCAATAGGTGTCGCTGTGCCAAAGGATTCACCGGAAGTCTCTGTGAAACAGGTCAGTGCGTGTTTGTGCCATTATGCATCGCACATTGTGCGTCTTAAAACTTTTTTGTGTGCTCACACGCAGCGGTGACTACCCCGTGCGTTCCTCCCTGCCGGAACGGCGCCACCTGCAGTCCTCTCAATACTTGCACATGTCCTGAGGGCACCGCGGGCCTGCGCTGTGAGCGACTGTAAGTATGATGTAATCAATAATGTGGACACTATTTTGTTATTGTAATGTCATGTGTGACGTTCTCATTGATTTGAAGGACATGCCCGGTGGTTACTACTGTGGTCAGCATGGCTCGAGCGGTGAGAAAAGCGTTTAGGGAAAGTTACGTTGACCGTTGCGGACCTTTTGGGATTCAGCTTTGCACCAAATACAGGTTGATGTATATGTAAATTAGCATATGGAGCACAATTATTCCAATAGTTAGATCTTAGCATGATTAATTATATAATTATATATATTTTTTTTTCAACAGGATGAACCAGGCACGTGTGTACCTGCAAGCCTACAGGGTGGGCTACAAAATCCAATGCCCACAGAGGAAAGGCCGATGATGTAGTGTTTAAAATAAACATTCTAGAAATCACATTTCAGTCAGGGCTAAAACAAGCAACTACAATTTGCCAAAATGTTGAAATACGGCTTAATACTACTAAGGCTCTAAGCCAAAGTGACACTTATCTTTGTTTCTATTTCACGTGATGTTTTTCTGGAAGTTAAACTGTACAACATACCTTTTATATTTTTTTTATGTGATTTTAATGATGATATAGCGAGCTTTAAAATGACCGTATATAAATTGTTGTCCTACTTATTGGTCAAACCTACGCTGAATGCAATACATCAAACTGAACAGGGCAAACTCTTCACACCAAGACACCTGGCAAGCATTTGTCAAATGAAAGCCATATGAGCATGCATAATTAAAGTTAAAGTCCCAATGATCTTCACACACACATCTGGGTGAGGTGAAATTTGTCCTCTGCATTTAATCCAGCCCCGTGTGATTTTGATTCATCCCCTAGGGGAAAGGGGAGCCTCCATCCAAAACCTTCCAGTCTCAGGGAGGACACTCTACCACTAGTCCACTGAGCTGGTAAATATGTATGTAATGTAAATAGCCGTGAATCCTCTGGAATATTTTGTGCATTACGCAATGGAGTCGATCCGTTATGCTGTTTGGCTTTAAATTACCCCACAAGTGGCCAAACTACAGCCAGCCGGACTCTTTGGATTATTTGTGTAGTACCTGTTTAAGCCACACGGTGGTAGTATAGGTTGCGTAATATTGAGCAGTAGAGTTCCGCTGTCGACTAACCAAATTAAAAGCGTTCTGTTGTCTCAATAAAATTAGTGGCTATCGTTGATATATTTGTAATATCTACTCTTTATATGTTTTTAAATAATAGGTATGGATAACAACGCCAGATAGGGACCCTTTCGACTCATGAGATAGTGAGTGATCATTTATTTTGAAAGACGGAACCAAAAAACTAGTTCGCTTTGAATCCAACTAGCGTGACCTGCACTGTCCTCCAAACAAAACATTTGATTCGGTTTGGGTCAGGTAGGGACACGGCACAGCAGCAAATATGGTCCACGAAGACAAAATGATCAAGAACGGAGAGCCAGACGACGTAAGTAGGTGTTATAAAGGTGAATAAACGAAACGTGTCATCTTGTTTTGTAACGCTAGCTTGGGATGGAAGGACAGCATGAGATGTTAGCTGATGTCTGAACAGTCCAGTCCTGGATGAATGAGTATATTCACTGTCACTAACGCTGATCGGTTGCAGGAGGAAGAGGAGGAAGAAGAAGAGGAGGACCTAGTGGTATGTTGAACCCATTATTCGCGTTTGAAAGGAATCGGACCTGAAAATCAAATGGTGCTGTTTTGCAGGATCCCCTGGAAACGATGCGAGAAAAGTGTGCAGAGGCGGAGCACTGCGTCCATACACAGGCACGTCTGGAACAATGTGAGACCCGAGTCAACTCTCGTTCCTCCACAACGGAGGACTGCACCGAGGAACTTTTTGACTTCCTCCATGCACGGGACCATTGTGTAAGTGAGAGGCTTTATTTTATTGCAGTAGGGGGGACAGGTCAGTATGATGTCGGTGTGTAATTCCCATTTTATGTCTCCAGGTGGCGCACAAACTCTTCCATTCGGTTAAATGAAGCTCCTCTTCTTATTGGCTGTGCCAGTGGCTTACAAGGAGAATATGGTTCTAAATAGATCTAAAATATTCACTGTATGTATATGAATACGCTGTATGTTATTTTATCTGTATGATCATATTAGAAACCTGCAGAGCAAGTGGAAGCAAATATTAAAGTGGAAGGGTCAAGACATTTTGCCATTTAAAGCATCAGAATTTGTGATTAATGTTAAGTAGGTTATGGCTTCATTTAATTTGGGGTAAAAAAAAATCTTTTCACCGCACTGGTATTCATAAAAATGTAAAGTTAGGTTGAATTATTTTGTGCAAAATGCATCACAAAACCAAGATCGTAGTAAAATACACAAAACCAGCCATATCACAATGAAAACGGTTAGATTCTACGAAAGAATAGCAACAGTAGCGCCCTCTAGGAGGCCGTTTTAGGTAATGCTATTGAATAGTCCAAACGGAACTCTAAACCCAAACTGCGCATGCGTATAAGGCATCCGTAGTATTCTTTCGCTAATGATTTGCTTATCAACACTCCAAGCCTTAAATACTAGACGAGCTTGCGCCGTCAAAGTGACACAGACCGTTTACAGGCTAGGGAAGGTCAATTCTTTAGCTAGCGAGTATGGACAATGTCAAACGGTTTTTCTCGGGGCTGGAAATGGATACCTGGTCAACAGCCGCCCTCTTAGCCGGGGCTGCTGCTGGCCTAGCGGGGGCTCTTGTGACGCTTGCCCGGGCGGTCGACGGCCACTTGGACTCCAGGAGGAAGATCCAGAAAGCCAGGAAACTGAGAGATGATAGCTTGCTAAAAGCCGAAGAGGCTGTGTTACTATACAAGAAAACGGTGAGTTGAATATAGCTTGTGTTTCTTCCTTAACGTCACCATAAAAAATACTTTTTAAGCCAAGTAACTTGCAGTACAACCTAAAAAAATTAAAAGTAATTCGCCAAGTACAGTACCACGACAAAATTAAGGTACACCAAATTTTCATCATAAACAAGATGGAGGTCCTATTAAAAAGCCAATTCAATATTATTGTAAACCACTTTAACATTCTGAGCATTGGGTTGTTTCATGACAAATCACCCAAAGCATTTAACCTAGCAGATTTATATTTTAATGAAACCTAGAAAATTTGTTGCTAGTGATATGGCACAACACTAAATCTAAAATTGTGATTCAATTGTAAGCACTCTGAATTTCTTTTCATTTATTTTTTGTGAGTGTGGGTACTCAAATGAGAGTTAAGGCTATTTAACTTTACGTGTGATTCTCCTTCCAGCATCCAAAGATGGATTCATCTCTCATTTTGTCTTTGTCCTTGACTGAGCTGACAAAAAAACTACAGGATGGCCAGCTGGTACCTGAAGATGTGTTTTACTCCTACATGGAAAAGGTGCAGTATGATAAATCCAGTTTTAATATTCTTCGAGTCGAGTCGAGGAGCTAATATCAACTGATTGATTACTTTAACCATCATTCTTTTTACAGACCATCAATGAAAACAAAAGGTTGAACTGTTGCACCACCATCCTGCTGGAAAGTTTTGACCATATAAAAACTCTGGACTCCAACAAACGAGGGCTCCTGTATGGCGTTCCGGTCAGCATCAAGGATAACATTGCCTACAAGGTAATGGCAAGATGGCGTCTTGTGCATATATATCGCTGATACAGACTCTGTATCGAATCACGCATGCCATTCAAAACCCTCCTACAGTCCTACGATTCCTCCTGCGGTCTGGTTTCTAACCTCGGCGATCCCGCCGAGAAGGACTCGGTTATTGTGGAAGTCTTGAGGAGACAAGGCGCCATTCCCTTTGTGAAAACAAACGTCCCCCAAGGCATGTTGAGGTAAAGTTAACAATGTGCTGTTTAACAAAAAAAAAACAGTCACACTCACCTGCTTTTTCCTTCGTGTGTCACCTGAAGCTACGACTGCAGTAACGTCATCTTCGGGCAGACTGTAAACCCCCACAACCTCAAGAAGACCAGCGGCGGTTCTTCCGGCGGTGAAGGGGCTCTCATTGGGGGCGGCGGCTCCATCCTCGGCATAGGCAGCGATATCGCCGGCAGCATTCGTATCCCCGCTGCCTTCTGCGGGATCTGTGGCTTCAAGCCAACAGCGGGCCGAGTCAGGTTATCTATCATCTTTCTGGCTTCACTTTTATGAGCTGGCATTCAACTCTCACAATAAAATGTCCTATTTGTGCCCTAGCAAACAGGGCGTTAGCTCTGTTGGTCCGGGACAAAAGTCGGGTGAGTAACTTATCTGTTTGAGCTGTTTAACATGTTTTAATAAGTTAAAATGTGTTTCCTAAGTTCTAAAGTGTTAATGTGTATTGATTGTACTCTTCATTACAGTATGTCTATTTTTGTGGTGCATTTAGTGTTGGCAACTTCCGGGCCAATGGCAAAGGATGTGGACGGCTTGGCTCTGGGTATGCAGGCGCTGCTCTGCGACCACATGTTTGACCTGGACCCAACTATCCCGCCCCTGCCTTTTAATATGCAGGTGTGTCCTCACAGAATCATTTACGGATTGTCACAAGATCTTTTATAGCGGTCATCTAAATCACTTTTTCATGTGTTAATGTTTGCTAACCTTCAAATGAGTCCGCTCGTGCCAGAATTAGTTGCAATTTGGCGCCATCTACAGGCAGAGACTGGTCCTGTGCAGGCTAAAAATTGCATTAATGTGGCAGCCATCAAAGTCATTGGAAATAAATATTAATATAATTTAGACAAACTTTAAAACTTTTTTAAACACTTTCAAACTTAAAAGTAATTGAGGTTTACTGGATCCTGTACACAGAAAAAAATGAGCATGTCTAAATTTCCTTAAGTTATTCTAATTGTGGGATGTATGTCAGGTGTATAAGAGCGCCAAGCCTCTGAGGATCGGCTACGTGGAAAGCGACGGCATCACGCAACTGACACCGAGCATGGCCCGAAGCCTCCGAGAAGTCAGGGATTTGTTGGAGCAGGCGGGCCATACAGTAAAACCTCACCGTAAGAGCACAAGTGAAGTGTGTTTTTAGATTTCTAATATGATTCTGTGAACACAAAGGTGGTGCCATACAATCATCTGAGGGTTAAGGATACCCTTTTGCTCATTAGCAATGGCATCTTTGGAGATGGAGGCGCCTCTCTGATGCAAAAACTGTAAGTTCGTCTTGCCCACCAGAGGGCAGGATAACACGGCCATACGAGAAGCGTTTCTTTAAGTGACCCAGTGAATTGCAATAGTGGTTTAATGTTACATTTCAGTTTAAGTTAATTGTTAGTTTTATCAATTTGTGTGTCACTTAGGAGACTATTACCATAAATCACTTTAAATAAATCACTCTGACATTGGTTTCAAACTCTCATACTTTTAGGAAGGGGGGATCTTTTGATCCTTGTCTCAAACTTCAAGTGCTTCCTTTCTATCTTCCTCTGTGGCTGAGGAAGATGCTCTCGTTCCTGATCAGACCTCTGGTGAGACGTCTTTTTTTGAGCTGAGAACTGCTCTGTCTCATAGTCTTTTTTTTTTCTGTCCGCAGTCTCCTCGCGGTTCTTTCCTCCTGCAATGCTCCACTGGAGTCAGGTGAGAACTTTCAAGCTTTCTTCGTCAATAATGGCACTCGCTAATACTCTCTTTGCTCATGTTTTAGGTCTGTTGTGGAGCTGTGGGACCAGCATGTGGCTGTGCAGGTGAGCAGATGACGTTTGAGCGCGTGCAGAAGGAGACACTGAACGTGTGTTCGTCAGGACTACATAGATGAGACCCTGGCCGAATGGAGACGATGCAACATCGACGTGCTGCTCTGCCCCATGTTCGGACCTGCTTACAACTTCTTGTACTGCGGCAGGCTTATGTGTACGGACATCGCAATTTATTATGTGCCCAGAAAAAATCACATTCTTCATATCCTAGTTTTGACCTATTTTGTCTTTATCTTTCTGTCCAGTTTGTGCGTCTTTCACGGCTCTCTTCAATCTGCTCAATTTTCCTGCTGGCGTCGTTCCTGTTTCCACGGTGACAGCAGAGGATGAGGAGGAATTGCGCCATTATGAAGGCTTCCATCGGGACCACTGGGACAAGCTTTTCAAACGGGTAATGCAACATGCAAAAAGGGAGCCGGGACTGGGAAACATTTCATGAATAATCACCATTTCTGTGCTACATGTTAGTTACATTTATGATTGATGCTCTCCCAGAGGCCAGTTTTTTTCTTTATTAGTTTATTGACGCATTTATGTTAATGCACACTGTTGCATCACATCATCAGCATGAACACATTTTGTCCCATTTTAGCTGTGGACGATATTTTTTGCCTTTACATAAAACAGTAACAGGTGTGAAGTTTACATATGATGTCCATCTCATGAATTGGGTAAGTTTCTGCTCGGATAAATATTAGATGTAGTTCCACTGTCAGTCAACAGGTGGCGACAGCAGACTGTGGCCTCACTGCTGTCTTGCCTCTCGGAATTTCTCTGCCCTCATATGTGTGCCCTGTGTGCGTTTGTGTGTAGGCATTGTCAGGTAGCCAAGGTATGCCCATGGCCGTGCAGTGTGTGGCCCCGCCGTGGCAGGACGAGCTGTGTCTGCGCTTCATGAAGGAGGTGGAAGACCTTGTTAAACAGAGTAGGATCAAGTGAGGCCTCAGGTATAAGTCTGTTAAGTGAACCTTTGGACACAAGATAAGCCTGTCTGCGACGTTATCGTGAAACACAACCATTTCCGCTTTGCACTTGAGATAATGTTATCAAAACACAACCAGTGCCCTTTTGCACTCAAGATAATTTCATCGCAATATCTTCATTCAAATCAGAATGTATGTACCAGTCAAAGGAGAAACTGTCCAAACCTTTGACTTATTTACTAAAAATGTGCACATACTACTGCAAAGACACAAACTTAAAAATAATGTTAGAAAAAAATGCACTCCAATGTTTGGGTTTTTCAAGCTAATCCATTGACAAACTTAAAAGTTTTCACATTTCATTGAAGTTTTGAGAGCGTTAGACTTTTGTATCATATTTGAAGTGGTTTTCCATTAGTCATTAGACAAACTTGCATACTAGCTATTCACTGGAATATCCCAAATTTGAATTTCTAAAGTTTATGGGGGGGGGGGGGTCCTGTCACGTTATATCGATATTTGATGGTACGTACTCAAACTTTTTTTGATCAATGAGTGATATAATAAATTTGCCTTCTTTTCACCCTACCAACTCTGTCTTTGTATCCCTTCCTCTTCTTCTTCATCACTGCTCCACATCATTTCCTTTCTCCCTCTCTTCTCACTGAGTGATCGTAGCACCTCCCAGGTAAAAAGAAAAGCGATAAAGCGGCCTAATGACACATGCCGCCTCCATCTAGCGTGTCGTCACATTATTGTAAATATGTGTTTTGCGGTAGGTTTACATAAATTTACATATGTTTCCCCGGCTCTCGCCAAGCCATTAGGTACGGCGCCGACGTTTTCCATTACAATCGAGCTCATGAGACGAGCCGCAATCGAGAGGTTGTTCTCGGCTCTTATCGGAGGCGCGTGGAGAGAGAGCGAGTGGCTCTCGCTGTGCCACTCAGTCAGGGAGCGTTAAGCTTTAAGAGGCACTCGAGAGACTCGCCGGGCCCTCGGGGAACTTGACATTGTTCATAAATCCTGCAGGAACTGAGGAGGTATGGCATTGACAATCACACACACAAATAAAACATCCGGTAATTATATTTGGGGGATTTAAATTTGTTTATTATTGAATTAGCAAGTTTCACACGAGCTGCATATGTGAGAAGAAGAAAAGCTCTATTTTTTAATACTAAAATAAAAGATTTAGACAGTCACCCTCAAAACTTATTTTGATTTATTATTGGAATTTTTTTGTAATGTTTTATATTAAAATCAATGGGTATAAAAAGAACAGATAAAATAAATGAAGCAGCTCTCATCTTGTATAAACAAACACATTAACTTAATGGAGGGTAAAGAGTCCACATCCTATTTAAGCAAAGGATTGCTATACTTTTCCCCTCATTGCTTGATACCATGTGGCATCAATTCCCATTGGCATCATGGCTGGAAAACTTTCCGGATGTCTCCATTTACTTATTGCGGTGCGACGATTCCAATCCTTCCCGCAAAGTGTTGAGCTAGTGTATCGTGAAATATGAAGTGTGCGCCGTGATGGGGGCGAACAGCGATCAGCCTGTTGAACGCAATCGGCCTTGATAAAAGCGCCAAACACCTCATTTCCAGCAACCTTAGGCGATACGATCGGGTACTTGAAAAGCCATCCGGTCTCGCTCCTACCGTGCTCGTGTACCGACAAATAAAACACCTTGCTGTCGCCCCAACTAACCTGGGATGATTCTGTCTTAATGTCCCATTTCAGGGACCGAGGAACCCATTGTCATTATGGCCATCGCGGCAATATGCGACACAGTGGGAGGGGGGCTTCATGTCTTTTGGACCCCCAACCTGGTTCCACGGGAAGCAATAGTGTGTGATGGGAGGAGCCCGGTGGAGATTACAAGAGAGCTGATACAGGTATTCAGGTTCTATTAAACAACAGCATTTGTCAATACAGCAGCTTCTCAATATCAGAAGAAGGAGGCTGGGATTCCCAAAGTATGCCCCCCTCCCCCCCTTTCCCCCATGACAGGATTAACAAACACGCTCACTATGATTTTCTCCAATTCTGTGACTCAACAATTCCGTGATCCACTCACTATCGGCTTTAAAGGCCCCTATCCCAAGTTTGAAAAGCTTACCCTTCGGACAAGGGACGCTCTTTCTTTCTTCCACTCCGTTCTACTTTTTTTTTTGCCGCATTCACTTGTTCGTCAAAGCCGGCATCGTTGCCAAGCTCTCCCGTCGAGCCCTCTCTGCACATCTGCTACGTTTGGGTTTTCCATTCTCTCCCCCCCTCCCTTCCAGCGTCTTGATTGGCCCCGGGCCCTTATAGGCAAATTGGTTTACATTGGCGAGATAAATGCTCGGCAAATGCGCTTAAAGACGTACAGTAAGAAAATGCAGACAGTGCGTGTCAGGATTATCACCCGAGTCGGTGGGGAGAAAAGGAAGAGCGCCTCTGTTGCACAAAGCCGGGGGGAGCCCGAGTGAAGCCTGCAGATAGAGTCCGTCTCATGCAGGAGAACCAGAGCAGGATTTCACATTTGCATGCTAGGCTCTAATTCCTGGCATTATATAACTTGTCGCCAACAATCAAACTCCTGCCGCATTGTGGAAGTCATGTTTCACGAGGGCGAGCAAAAATGTGTAGAGTTAGGGTTTTGTTTTGGCGGCGGCGACACTCAAGGGCCCCCCACCTAAGAGAAGAACCACTTTGGCATGATCTGACCTTATGGACCTCATTTACTACAGTTTCTTGAGTCAGCAAGTTTTTTGCAATTTAGTTTGTAATTACATACAAATTCCCCAAGATGAAAATTTGACCTCTGGAATTAGAAAAAATGACCTTAAAATGTCTGAATTAAGCAAAAATTGGCTAACTTCCTTTTATTTTTCTGTTTTAACTTTTTTATGATTCTACTTAGAATACACAAGCTCCAGTTTGACAGGACTCCAGACTGCATCCTGGTCTGCCCTCATGCACCTGGGGGGGTCACCTAACCTCTGCCCCCCTAACGTAAAGGAATGATGTAAAAAAAACTTCCATGTGTTTGTGGGTGTAAGCTCCCCCCCCCTCCTTTTACTCCCAATGCCGCCCCTCTCCGACCTCCCAACACAAAGCCCCTCGCATCCAAACCAACCCAGAAAATCACGGCGCACCATTCAATCATTGTGTTGTTTCTCCCCCTCGCCCTCTCTCACCCCCTTTATGGTCCCAGTAAAGGTTTTAGGCTCACAGAGAAGGAGGGCTGTCACTGAGGAAACCTTAGCCATTGATGAAGTGACAGGCGCTGCCAGAATATGATCCTAATCCTGTTTCCAGCATTCTTTTAGGCCCGCTGGCATCGCAATTCCTCCACACATTCTCTGAGCTGTCAACTAGGAAAATCCCTCTAATAGCGCATTGCCGAGATACACATCAAAGAGCCCCTGGAAACCTTCAGCGGCTTAGCACACACACACATACACACACACACACTTAGCATTAACTTCCACCCCTACCGTGCTGCAAATAAAACTCAAGTGTTGATGGTAAACGGAGCTCATATTTAAAAGGATCTGAAGTGCATGCGCTTAAAAGAATGTCGTCTTGTGTAAACGTGTCCCATTATGAAAACACCAACCACTTTGAGAAAGTGATCTAATGTAGTTTATAGCAGTGGTGGGCCTTTAGTGGGGACTTACCAGACTTAATCCAGCTCTTAATACCACCACTGTCACATCACAATTATAACAAACCATCCGTATTGTACTGCTTACATCATCTACAGAAGCTGAGAATCAATATAATATAATTGTAAATCAAGTCAAATAAATAAAACTAGAGAAGCTGACAATCAGTATAATATACATATAAAATAAGTCAAATAAATAAAACTAACCAGAGATGCTGATTATTCTAAAATATTCATCACTTTAGATTGCTACAGACATGATTTGCTAATCAACCAATCAGAAGATAGAAAAATGCTGACATCATCAAAGGCCAGCTTTCTAGCCAGATGAATTCAAAATTAGTGAAAGAAGCACTCCCAAAATCAAACATCTCAACATACACGTACTGGAAAAATGTTTGCATTCATTTAATATGATTTCATAAAACAAAATATTTTGTAAATTTAGGTCAAGAGAAAAGGCCTTGTTGGTTTATAGTGGTGTGTGAAAAAAAAAACAGGTGTGTGAACTCTGCTGACTGTATGAACTCTTTCCCTTCTATTTTATCTCCTTCTATTCTTACTTAATCCATCGATATCCCGACCCAAGGTAATCTTCTTATGGCAAAAGCGTTTGGTTTCGGTGCACAGCCAAACCTCAGCTGGCAGCGTATGGGGGGGGGGGGGCTTGGTGTGACACCCCCGCGTCATTCAGGATTAGCTCTCCCGCAGCGGCAGAACAAGCGACGGGTTCTCCCCCGCGCGCCACGTCGGGAACCTCAGAGTCGAGGATGCGAGGGACGGCCGTGTGGCGGAATTATTTACGGGTCGCGTGATGGAAGCTAACTGCGCCGTGCGTGTGTGTCATAGAAGAGGTCAAAGGTCGTGAATACGTGTGAGGGGATTTTACTGCCAAAACTGCTCAAATTGTTATATAAAGCCTTTTTTTGTAGATTAAATTCTTCTGAAATACTATTTAAAAAAACTTTACAACTTTGTTGTCAAAAACAACTCATCTTATAAGTGAAATAGGCAAACACATTTTCATCTCTCAGGCTTGATTTATTTCTTCACATTTCACAGATAAATTATTATTTTTTAAACAATTGAAAGATACACATCTTAAATGTACAGAGGTCATTTACAAAGACTTGGAGCGCTCTAATTTAATCCCGCTATAGTTTGTTTTTAAAATGATAACTTGTTGAATTTTAACTGCTTTTCTGTCGTTGTTGTGCTGTAAAATTTTGGTGGACTTTCTTACTTGGTTACTTTTCTATTTGCGGTTAGCTCAAAATGATCAAACAATGCATATTACCAGATTTAGGAATATAACACAAATTAATTTTTAGCTTTTAGCGCATACATTCATTGCTTTACTTTTTTAGCATTTTTTCCCCCTATCCTGTTATTCACCAAAACTCACCTATTTGTGTTTTTTTGTGAGCCACAAGATGGCACCAAAGCCCTGTCTAAATAAGAAAATAGTAGAGTTCGTGGTACACCTTGACTGAGAGACAAACTTTGTAAGCCACAGGGCTAAATTTAGCCTGGGTTGTTACGTAGAGTCTTTGTTGCATGTACATGGATTATAGTGACCGATTTGAATTTTGCAAATGTTTTTTTTTTTTTTGTTGACGGCTAAATCAACGGCAACGGTCCACCTGTCAACTTTAATGTAATGTTTGCATGCGTTCTTCTGGCTAATAAGAGTGTAATTCATTCTGTGTGTACAGCAGCAAAAGTGGAATGGGAAAGCATAGAGTACAGCTTATTTGCCGTTCGGCTTTTCTGACTTGCCTGATTTGGCGTTTTTTTTTTTTTTAAATTCTTTTTACGATACTATGCTCTGTTTTTTTTCTCCAGGAAATACTCGCCTATTCCCAATCATCTTGGTGCTAAGGAACTTAGTACAGTATACTGAGTTGAGTTTCATTGGCTTTGCCACCCTCTTGTGGCATCTTTAGGCAATGACATACATATTTTGTGGGTTTTGCTATTCGCAGCAGGATAGCGGGGATTCAGTGCACTGCAGTTCAGTGGGTCTCTTTTTTTTTTTAAGTTCCTCTGGCAGAGGCCTTGAAAAAGAACATGGCCAGTTGGAAAGTTCAAATCGAGGTGGCCTCTGAAGTTGTTGCGGTTGAATGAGGAAAACACAGGTGGAGCCAAAGTCCCCGAGTCCGGATCGAAGGGCGAAAGCGCTTGGCATGGCGGCGCCTTCAGTTGGGGAGCGTGTCCAATCCCAGTGAGGCCGCATGCTGCTTGGCTCTCAGCCGCAGGTTTTCAATACTGGTGGTCTTGCTATTGAGGCTTCCCGGAAGGCCGCCCGAGGCCCCCGGCAGCAGGGGGCTGTTCCACACCTGCTGGGCTTGAGACAGCGTCTGGTAGTAAGACTGGCAGGGCAGCGAGCCCAGCGGGGCCGGCATGTTGACATTCATGCCCAAATAGGGCAGCGAGGATGGCGCGCTCATGTCGAAGGACGGGTAGTGCACCAGGTTGTTGGTGGCCGCCATGTGCTGGCGGAACTGCTCCTGCAGCCGGAAGAGGCTGAGTGGCGACGATGCGTACGAGTTGCTTTGGGCCGGGCCGCTCGGCATGCTGCTGGAGGACGGCAGGGCGGGCGAGCTCAGGGCGGACTCTGGGAGAAGATTTTGGATAGCAGAGTGTCATGCTTATCGTCTTGACATTCCCAAAATACAGTATTGTCACGAAGACAGTATTCCTACCTGATGTTGGGCTGAGTTGCTTGTAGGACGGCGAGCTGCCACTGGGCTGCATCTCCCCATGCCCTTGCGCCTCCTCCCTATTCCTCCCCCTCGCCTCCCCCCTCACTCTGTCCTCCTCTGCGTACGAATTGTCCTCCGCCGCTGACTCGCCATCGGACGGCTCGGGGGAGGTGACATTCACCTCCACGCTCGTCTCGCCGGGCTCGTGAGACCTCGCCGCCGCCCCCGCCAGCCTGTCTGACTCGGAGTGGCAGGATGAGGCGGAGGAGGGTGGAGGCGGGGTAGCCTGGGCATCCACGGGAGGCGTAACCTCGGCCTTGGTGTCCTCGGCGGAGGCCTCGGCGGTTCCTGACGCTTCTTTCTGCTTCTGGAGCTGCTCCTTCTGCAGGCTGCGCTGCTTCTTGCGAAACTTGGCCCGCCGGTTCTTGAACCACACCTGAAGGTGAGATACGCATTTCTTGTCACAATTTAAAACAGACAGCTGGTATTATATCAGCGTTTTACCTGCACTCGTGCCTCGGGGAGGTTGGTACACATGGCCAGACGCTCCCGCATGACTACGTCCGGGTAGTGCGTCTTCTGGAAGGTCTTCTCCAGAGCTTCCAGCTGCTGGGCGGTGAAGGCCGTCCTACTGCGCCGCTGCTTTCGGTGTTGCGAGCCGTAGCGGGCCTCCAGGATGATGTCTTGAAATGTGCAGCCGTTGAGAAGGAAAAAAAATAAGCCATACGGGCACGTTTGTCTGAGGCGTCTCGACGGCGACGCCCCGTGACCCGCGGCTGATGCTTACCAGCCAGTCTTTCGGCCAAAGTGAGGGCGTGCACCGAGGGCCGGTAGTCGGGGGCGTGCTGGGCCTGTTGCGCCGCCTGCTGGTGGAGGTTATACATGGCGCTGAGGGAGTTCATGGCGTGCAGGGAGTAGCCGTTGACCCCGTAATGCTGCATGACCTGGAGAAAGCCACTAATTAATGCTGGCAACCTTTATTGAGCCAAAGTGCATATACATTGAAAACAATTATGGCATATTTCCAAAGTAGATACGACTTTTACTTATGAACTGTCTGCCATCTAGCGGAAGAGCATTTGCCTGTCACTATACGTCACTGGCATAGATACTGCAGATATTTATAAATAGTCTTTTTTAGTAGATGTTCTCGACGTGGTGTGCCACAAAAAATCTTGTATGTATTTTTATCGTGGAGTTTGTTGTGTGTGTGTTGTGGTTTACAATTGGCGTCAATGGATTGTAAATTCTCCAGAACCGTATGGTTACATTTAAAGCAAAATTTCTCACTCGAAATTTCGTTATTATAGTTTCAGAAAGTGTGCTTGTGATGCTGTGGACAAATAATAAATAAAAATAATAATCATACTTATACTCATTACTCCTGCTACAATATAGTTTAGACCACCGTAGACAACAAAAAAATGTTTTTACATTATGATGAAGTTTAGTAATATATTTCAAGCTCGCTAGTATATATTTCCAGTTAGTTTAATGAATAAATTGGTCACACATTGTAAATACATAGAATTATAGGCAGGTCTACAATGGCAATCTATTTGTATTTTCATTATATTTAACGTAAAATATCTTATCATAATTTCAGCCTCATGCAATTTGTTCACAGAAAATGTTGCAATTAAATGTTTTATATAAATGTTTTTTATCAGGTTTTAAAATAATTATCATGATGATGATGCTTTGCCATCGCCAATTTATTATGCAGTATAACTTGGTCTTAATAATTTTGCAGGAATTAATTGTCACCTAACGGCAACTATGTAGTTTAATATTTTTCTAGTCATTTAAAAAATCCATTCGGACAGTGACAACTTTTGTTTTTTTATTACTACCAATTCTACCATTGAAAAACTCTATTTCTAAAACTGACTGTGTGTCAGTATAACCCGTTTTTTTTCCCCATTTCTATTTACTTAATTCTTGGGTCTTTCGTGTTATAGTCCAAACGCCTGCAGGCTGACTGACACATTTGCGTGGGGTCCCCGTGGACTCCTGTCTAATGTGGGTGCAAATAGGTTTGAACTGTACCGGGCTATTAATTTATCATCTGGCTGACACATGAAAGGTCGACCATGCGCGTGCGTGAGGGCGTGCGCGCGTCTGTACGTGTGTATAAAATCAAATCTCCTTATAAAATAACATAATTTCGCCTTCTTTTGCCTCCATCAACCCGAGGCAGTATTCCTGTAATCTGCACCCTTGTAAAATGCAATAGAGAAGACTTAAAAAAAAAAAAAATCAACATTGTCGTCTTTCAAGAGAGTGGCTCCGGGCTGTGATTTAACCCTCATTATGCTAATTGCCGTGGATTTATGAGTTACGCAGCATTTAGCTTGAGGCGTGGAAGTTGTATTGAAAACATTGTGGGGACAAAAAAAACATTTATATTGGAGGGATTCAACCCGCGAGAAATAAACATTAAAAAAAACACGTGCACGCAATCTTTTATCCAAATAGAAAAACGCAAAAAAATGTGAAATTTTAAAGTGTTAAGGAAAAGAATACAGGTATAAACCGTCTTTCGTTCATTTTTGACAGGAAAAAATAGGACACTTACAAGTGAGTAGAGTACAGACACAAATACAGAACTGATTTCCTTTAGCTGAAAAAAAATATTTTGTTAAGAATCTGGATAAATGTGCTTTTAACTGTTCAATCTTGGTGGAGTTGGAATTAGTTGAGCGTTATGTGATCTTCCCCCCCCTAAACGTTCAATCTCCAAACATTTATGTGAATTTGGGAACTGTTTTCCTTACCGAAATAAAAAATAAGCAGCATAAAACTAAAATTGGAGTTTAAAACATTAAAACAAATAGTTTTTTCAATGTTACCTCTTTCCTCGCTGTGCTCTTCTAAAATGAAATATCTCCACCGGCAAGCGATTGTTGTCCTCCTAAATCGTCTCTCCAAAAATCCTCATCTTTTCATGTTTCTGTTTAAAAATATAATTTAAATGGTTCCCGTTTGACTTTGTGCGTATCCCGAAAACATCTTGGTTGGTTCCTGGAAAGTGAAGAGGATGCTTGTGGCGTCCATCTCTTGGCCCTTTTAAAAGTCTAGTGGGCGCACTGACGTAGACACGGTGTCAGCCAATCACATCCCTCTCCTCCAACTAGCAGCCCCTCCCCTTAAGTTTTGCATCGGTACTTTACGTACTGTCAATTTCCATTCTTAATTTTCCTTGTAGTTTATGTTTTGTTTGGAACGTGATTATTTTATTCAGAACTTTATCAGTAAGAGCCGATAGTCACATATTTTTTATTGTATTTAACGTTGTAAAATTTAGCAGCCACACTTTCATGACAGCGCCTCACAACTCACGCTCACGTATTTATTTATTTTGTATTTATTACTATTATTTTATCCAATATTATTGATTAATTAAATTACAACCATATACGTTTTGAATTTGTGCAAAAGAAGACATGTGCCTCTAAACTGCAATACTCTGCAGAAATTAATTAAAAGATTGACAATTAGTAACAAAATTGCTTTAAATGGTTGAATTAATTATGTTTTTTTTTTTTCTTTTCATGTTTCTTAAACGACTGTTTGCCGGAAAGTCACCTGAGTAGGAAACTCCGGCTGCCCGGTTCCTGCCTGCATCAACCCGCGGTCAGGCCCCCAAGGGATTTATTTTGGGGGGGGTTCAGGATTTGGGAGACAAGACGCCATCTCACTTACACCCTCCCTTAAAAATGTCTTGAAATGACTGCTGCTAAGAGGATTAAAACAATAATGCCCCGCTCCTCTTCAAGGTTTTTTTCCTCAAAAGATTTCTTCTTCGTTGGGAAAAAAGCGTTTAGGTTTTGGAATTAAGGGCAGCGAAAAGAAGAAGACGAAGTAGCCTTTTAATGTAAGTAAAGCTTGCATATTTTGTGGAGTGCGGAGTGTGAGACAAAAAAAAGGGGGGGGGGGCGAGAGGGAGGGTGTCGGGAAATGCTAAACTTCACTGGAGATGTTTGGACACATTTGCAGTCGTGCAGCGTGGGAAACAAAGCAACTATTGACGTTGTTGTATTTCCACCCCATGCAACAGATGGTTATCCGTGCATGGAGGCCTATTTATTATATCAGTAAAACATAACACGCCAAATTTGTTTAAAATGTTTCGATTTTTTTCTTCTTTTTGTTCCAAAGATTGCACAGTTGCACTGCCTTTTGGTCTAAAGAGGAAAGGACAATCGGATTAACTTTGAAAGCCAATAGAAATAGGACTCCATGTGGGCAAACAATTTATAAAGCAATTAAAAGGAATCGCCTCAAATCTAACTTTAAATGACATATATAAAGTTTTTTTCCCCAGATCATATTATTTCATGAATTTAATGGGATTAAATAAAAAAAGTACTATCAGGAAAATCCAACATGGAAAAATCTCATGCACAATTAAATTTTTTGTTTTTCCCCCCCACTCTTCTACAGTTGTATATAGAATAGAATGATATAAATATTTACATACAGATATCACACAGATTGATATATGGAGACAGAAATGTTTCTCAATACACGCGATGAGATTTTGAACTCAGAAAAACAAGTCAAGAAACCGTTTCTCCTCTTCTGATTGATTTATTCAAAGTTGCAGCTTATTGGCTTTCATCCATTTTGTGCTTCTGACGCTGTTGCTGCGTCGGAAGTTTTTCCCTCTCCTTTTGCAAACGCGGCCGTTCATTGTGCTCACCTTCAGGCTGCTAACTTTCCTAAAGCAGGAATTCATCTGAGATTTGCGTGGATTTTCCGGGCGCTCTCATTGTTCTGTACGCCGGGCCCGCATTCAGCCCCCACTTTTAAGCTCCTCTCCAGATCTAACTCATCGCCTTTCCTCTCCATCATCCTCTTCCCGCCTGCAAACTTTATCCCTGCATCAGGACTCGAGGCGGCTCAGCCCGGGCGATTTATGAACCTCGTTGGGTTTTTAATCAGGTTTTAGAACGCCGGCGTGTTTGTCATTTCACTCCTCCAGTGGCCACTGCACAAGCCTTGTGCGTCAAGTCGAGGAGAAAGTTGACGCCTTCAGCCTTCAGAGCCCATTAACTTGTATCATTAAGCTTTCTTGAACTTCATGAATATATTAGCCGGCGTGGCCCGCGCGTGCTCGCTGTCAAGGTTAGCCCGCACGCGCGCTCATTTGGGTGAAATTAATCATTTTGATGTATGGCTTGGAATGGAGCGCTTCCAAGGGACTTCTGTGACTGGAGTAACAAAGCGAGCTGCCATTAGCCATCCTCCGAATTGCGACTCGGGTTGGCGGGGAGCGACCTTCTGCTCCGGGAAGAGTGAGGCGAATGACAATGCCACGCAGGCCTCACGTGCTGAACGTCAGCTGACAACTCCTCCTATGTTCCTTCCAAATTGTACGACTCTGCCTGGAGTAAAATTTTTGTCACACCCTAGCCACCCCACAGAAAAAAAGTCTTACTCCGCCCCTGGAAGTCCACCTGAGTTTTTTCAAAATCAAATGTCTGAAGTTTTTCTCTTTCTAGACAGGTATCGGACATGCTGATGCTTTCGCAGCTCCAGAACATCCTGGCAAGATCTGGTTTCTGTGAAGGTGACCGCAAGTTTTCTTCCCGAGTTTATCCCGACGTGTTCCTGCGGAGGCAACCCGAGGCCGCTCTCCCGAACGCCTCTTGCAGACGTTGACATATCGAGGTTGGCAGGTTTGTTTCCTCCCTCTTTCTCAGAGCCGCGCTTTGCTTATGCCCCTGGGGCTGCGGCCCAGCACAAGGGTTCCTATTGTCGGGTTCTAATCCAGGGGCTACACAGCTTTAGCAACATGGTGGGATAAAAGCCCATCAAACCACTACTTTACGGGGGAAAATCTTTCCTAATCCCTCGCTTTATGGAAACAAAAGGAGAGAAACAAGAGGAGAGAAAGAAATTGTGCAGGCGCAGGGCAAGAGCGGGAGCTAAGATGCAAAGAAGTAGTTTCTCTGGAGAAGCTAACCATTTTTGACAGGCTTTCACTAAAGGATTGACACAAAACGGACACCGGGATTCCAAAAAAGGGCCATTCGGAGTCTCTCTTTATGCTCAAGTTGAGCTTTAAGATCCTCGGCGGGATATGTTGAAATTAGCCAGATTAAATTCCACAACCGTATGAGGACTTGCCAGGGGGCACCTGTCAGATTTGCACGTCGGATGATGTCAACGACGGGATCTTGAACTTTGGCTCGGTGGGGGAAAGTCCCTTTCCCTGACCGTGACCTCAAAAAAGATCCCGGGTCTGGAAGGATTGAGCCGGTTCCATGTGTGGGAATTCCCCCAAAAGACGCTGAATGGCAGCGACAAACCCTAAGTCCGTTTGTACCAGCTCTCGGACGCGTCTGCTATTGTTTGAGCGGACCTCCCGCGTACGCGCGCGCCATCTTGCTTGCACGTACAGCGGACAAATCCCCGTGACCCCGTTTCACTGCCAATTCCAATTTGTATCTCGGACTTTCGCAATCCCAAGCGCCACGTTGCGCAAATGACCCGGTTCGGCACTTCATTTTCTAAATGCACCACCGGAGGACCATTTGAGTCCCAAGGAGGTGTGCGGAGATTGAGAACGGCTCGCTTTGTTCCGGTTTTTCAAGTCCATAAACTAGAATGGCTCCGAGGCTCTCGGGCCACGGTGATAATTTACAATAGCTGCCACCATACTTTCCTCACAGGATTTCTGGATTTTAAAATTCAATATACATCATGGGCACAAATGGACTTTAGTGGAATGCTATTTTCCCACCGAGCACCTCCTTACACACTGCCCTGTTACCCCCTGGAAGGGGGTAATTAAGAGATAACAGACTAGGGATGCTCATGAGGGAATGAGTGATTAGTGATTCATTACATGAGCTTAGAAAGAGCAAAAAGGAGGAAGTGGTCTAGTCGGGGGGGCTGACGGTGCGACTGGAGAAATTGCCAATGGATTTATCTTGGGGTAATTAACCAGCACCCAGGGGAAGACTGGGGATCAACCCAAAATGGCGTCCACACATGACCACACTCTCTCGCCCCCTGTTGGCCAAGCGCCATCGTATTGCCCTCTAAGAACAACGTGCACGGCGCACACAATGGCTCCCATCCACTATTTGACTCCCGGTGATCCTATAAAGTCCATATTCCCGTCTTCATAGTCCTCCCAAAGCCAGGCTCCCATCCCGGGGTAATCCTCTCTGGTCCTCATGAGCCGCACAAAGCGGCGCACTCTTACACGGAGAAGTTGGGTTTTCTCCATCTGTTTTTATCTGATTTGGGAGCACTTAGAAACAGCTCCGAGTCTTTACGCTATTCAAACAGGCGATAGTGCGAGCTAGCTCTCGACATCTGTCTTTTGTGGTCAAATCTGCGCTAAAGCATCTGCGGGTCATGTGGATTGCGACATTTAGAGAATTGAAGCTCATCTGTGCAGCTTAAGCGCAGTCTTGTCTTATAGGCCTTCATCGCAATAATGGCCACTGCTATATTTAAGTTAGCATGCACATACGTTCCTTTTGTAAGCTTTATTACTGCCTGGTGTTGTTTGGAGAAATGAGCATCAGGGATTGTTTTTATTGTTGCTTTATAATCTGGTTTTAAACCGTGCTCTACAAAAAAGCCTTCTTAGGAAAGCTTTGGCTGACCTCCAAAGAAGAATCGCAGCCGCCAGTAGGCCCATGGAGCTAGCGGTCGCCGCCTGACTGGCAGGTATGTCAGAGTCCATGAGGGCAATATCTTATCATTAATTGTACCCTTTTGGATTATTCTTCGTTCATTTCTGGTTCTGTTTTGCTGTTCAGAATTGTTATATCTCTGCTTTAACGTGGTTATAATGTAATGGAATGAATCTGCACACAAACTTATTCGATTTGCCAATATAGTACTACTGATTCTGAAGGAACTGGGCAGATTCGATTCAATTTGATTCCATTCGATTCGATTAGACTCAATCTGATTCGATTCAGTTTGATTCGATTCAATTTGATACAATCATATTAGATTTAATTAGATTTGATTAGGTAAAATCATATTAGATTCGATTAGAAATTACAACTATAATGTCTTATTTCGTTGTGCTAAAAGAATCGAAGCTCTGTTGGTTTTTGTTTTATTTTCCAAGAATAAGCAAGTGGGATACATGCGGACATAATAGGCTTGCTATTATTAGTATATTAGAGTCATGACTATGAATGAGATGAATGAGCTGCGCTAACACACGAGGGAGTGTCACGGAAGTTGATGACAGTGCAGTAAAAAGACGCTTGGGGACTTCTCACTCACTCCCCGTCACTGACATGATAAAGTGGCCGCATTCACTTTGTGTGTGTCAGAGCCGACCCGTCCCATCAGATGGTTATGAATAATGTATTGATAGCCAGCCCCCTCTGGTATAGTCCTCCCAATCCCGCCATGTGCGTCACTTGTGTTTAGTCTACCCAGCTGGCGGAGGTCGCACACGCACGCACACATTTTCAGTCAGTCCCACGAGAGCCGCGTGTGTCCATGTTCCCTTTTCATTCATCAATCGCCGGCCCAAAGTGTTTAACACCAACAATGAGGCTGTTAAGAGGCCCCTCACGATGTGGCGGCAGTGCTGATAATTACCCAAACATGAAGTTGTCAGTCTCCTACTCAGCATCTGCCCCCCCCCCCCTTTTTTTTTTTCCTCCTATTTTTTTTTTTAAATGTATGCCGAGGCAAGCGTGACACAGAGATGGACAGTAATTGGTGAGATTGATTTTTAAACGCATGTTCATTCGGCTCCTTCCTTTGTGCGGAGGGAGCATTTTCATTAAGCCTGATAAATGCTTCAGTGTGTTTAATGTCACACTCACTAAATTTAATGTCCTCATCGTTTTCTTTATGTTATATCAAAAGACCCGCTCACTCAATTAATCGTTATTATATCCAGTCAGCAACCCTCATCTTAATTCCACATTAATTGAATGTGTAAGAATTAGGCGACGCATTTTCTAACTAATTTTTTGTAGTCAAGTTGCATTTAAGGGATCTCAAACAAGACCCCCAATATATTTTTTATCAGTTTCGCTGACCTAAATGGCTAGACGTTTACCACAGATGGCTTCTTAAAAAAAAAAGAAGCCCAAAAGCAAACAGGAAGTCGGCCATCTTGATTTGAAGCTAGCCAAGCTAACAGACCAACCCAACATGAGCGTTTGTGAGGCTAATTGTCTTCTATGGAAGTTAAGCTATTTTAAACTACAAAGTTCAAAACGTAACACTCCGAGGTTTTTATTAGTGGCGAACAGCGCCACGCAAACAAACCCGCCAAGCGCAATGGCATCGCCTGGAAACTCATGAGGCTAATCCATGATATTGATCAGTGCGTTTCCTATGGGTCCCTGTAATCCATCAAGCTAACAATGTGGGATAGGCCTAATTTATATCATCTGAAAGGTGTAATCAAAGATGAATGAGCCCCAGCGTGATAGAAATGTGCGCTGGGTCATAATTTCTGTGAGTAATGATAGAAGAGCAGAGAGAGAAACAACAAGTCCAAACAACATCCAAACTTCTCAAAAAGGAAAGTTATTCAATTCAAAATCAAAACAAAAAAAAAATGGCCATTGAATCATATACCTGAGGCGCCACATGAAAATCAGCCAGTGTCTTAATCTTACACCAAAACACGCGTGTTCGTCGAATTAGCAACACAAAACCGAGCTCCGTGGAACATGTTGACCCCGGAGCCAGAAAAATGGCGGCGAGGGAGTGTGTGTAAATATAAGTGTAAATATATGTGAACGTTTCCCCCATTTAAGAAGTGCAACCCTTTAAATAAGGCCAAGAATAATCTGTTTCCCTCACGGCGGCCGATCCGGCGGAGGGATTTGCGGAAACATTCGCCAGTTTGACACAGATCTACATAATCATTTTAAGTTCCTCGCCGCTCCTTCCAATGATTCTGCTGCTGTCACTTTAGATACCGCTAAAACTGATTTGGGCGCCCTAATCTCCCGCTATTTCTTAGACTGGAAAAATCTCTAATATTATAAGGAGATTATTTCATTTATAATTGATTGAGTGCATTTGCCAGAGTGCCACTTCAAAGTTGGCTGAATTAAAGACGCCGTTAAGACGCCCCGCCCGGCGCCGGGCGCGGCCACCCGGTCCAGGGGTGGTGGGACTGCATGTGCGGATGTTGTGTGTGATTATGCAGAATTCTTAAAGTGGACTCGAGGTGGCAGTTTAGCAGCAGGCAAATGGATTCAAATGTAGATAATATTGATACCACGCTTGGTGATGATATTGATGGATGCCAGTGCAATGAGGTGGAGAATCGTTTTTTTTTTTCTTTCTGTATATAGCGCTGTGAGCTCATTAAATGATACATGAAATTAATTAATGGCTTTCAAAGGGCTTGTTTACTTATTTATACTTGATTGAGTAGATTTTCACCTGCTGTTTTTGGAGAAATTATTATTATTATTATTACCTGATGTAATGAATCTCATTTTTGAAGGCCTGAACATAAATTAAAATTTGCACACACATCAGGCCTGGCGGAAAAAAAAATATTGAAGTCATACAGAAGTATAAAAAAATGTTGTAGCACCTTCCATAGATGACTTTACTTTTGCTTCCTTGGTTTAATTGATTTAAGTTTGCTTCTTGTTGCCTAGCGACATTGATTACCGATTATTATGATTTCAGTATCAGCAAGTCTGGTATGGGACTTTTTTTGCGAGTTTGGTTTCCGTCTGCGCAGCCCTCAAAAGACTGAATTAATTTCCGAAATCAAAACTCGATTCACAAATGGACCCTAATGAGTGGCTTCCTCTGGCGCTGCTATTTGTCTGAGGTTGAGGGGGGGGGGGGCGTAAGAGGGATCAAGCGATGCCCAATTTCCCAAATTGAAAAAGTCAAAAGCCAACGTGGATCAGCCGCGTATTCATTATCCGCACAGCCGTCTTAATTGGAATTCAATTTAGCCGACGCTCTCGGCTAAATTGGCTCCGCTTGATGGGACCTAAAGTACATTTGAGCGGCCTTAGCTACACTTGTCACATGATCAAATGGGGGCAATACGACGCAAATGTATGGCTTCTATATTTTTTTTGTGCCCCTTTTAAAAACAGCTGCCAACCTCTCTCGCTCTCAATTTTTTGCTTTCATGTCATTTAGATGAATGGTTAATAAGGCAGAGCGTTAAGAGGATTGCGACGTGGTCGGGCTATAGCTGCCGGACAGGGGGAGGGGGTGTCACACTATCTAAGGCACTGGGATATAGTATGGGGTGGGGGGGCATTGACTGGTTACAATACTGGGCTGAGCATCCTCCGCACTGTCAAAACTCATTTAGTCAGAACTAAGCACTCCAATAGGCCATATCGTCTTCTATGGTCTTGAAAGACTCACTATCTCTGTCTGCATTAATAAAGACCCTTAAAGACCAATGAGGGAGATCCAAGACAGATGAGGAATCTGGGCAGGTTTTTAGGGTACATTCGTAGAAAGAGCTTATGAAGAAGAAAAGGCTTTCAGAGAATGAGAGATATTCAAGTCTCGGACAGGTGGAGCTCTTCTAGATGTGTCCTCAAGCAACTGTGAGGACGGACAAAGGTTCAGTTTTTACTGTCTCCCTTCTTGTCTTGTATAAATTGAGCATGAAATAGACTGGCCGTTCTTCATTTGTCGTAGCCACTCCGATAAAATGTGTCTTTCCTTTCAGACAGCGACAAACGAACACCATAACTCCTTTTAGGTTAACTAAAGGCACCATGTCCCTGGGCTTTGTGAGGCCTGTTTGCTTTGCACACGTCGTGTTTTTTTGGGGCTCCTCGCCACTCTTAAGTCCTTTTCAGGGAGTTTACCAACGCCCGTAGAAAGCCTTGGCTATGTTTGCTTTGGGGAATAGTCCGCTGACAGAGTAGCGTGTCGGCGCACGGGGCCCGAAGTGCTTCCGCCGCTCCCGGCGAAAGAAGCCGCCCCTTCCTTCACCGATAATCTGTCACACCACCTCCGGGATAAAACCCCGCAAAGATTTTGACACACTTCTGTCAGGGTTCACGCTTAGTTTCCTGCCAGTCAGACCTAGCAGAGGTGATGTTGTCATCTGGACACCTTTGCTAAGCTAGAAAACACGCTTGACTACTCGAGGCCTATTTCTTTTTAAACTGCGAAATGATGCTGTTTGCTTTTTAGGGTGTCTTTGTTAGTCAAAAACCAGCATAAAGTTCCTTCGATAGGTGTCCATGTTGTCATGTCAGTCCGTCACGGGCCGTCACGCTCGAGGCGCTTCGGGAAGGCCCGAGGACGAGGTGGCGTATTTGGCGTGGCCTGTCGGAGGTTTAATTCCCGCGCTGGCGTCGGAGGCGTCGGCTCGCATATTCAGATTTGGGCCGGGCTGCCATGTGGGCTCGGAGATACTCTCCCCCCCCCTGCCCTCCCTCATGCTCCATTCAGGGGCTTGTGAGGAGCCTCGGCATGGCGTTTAAAAAGGAGATTAAGTTTCCTGCAGAAAGCAAAGCTCCTTAAGGGGGTATCTGTGTGCCTCTCAGCCGCTTGGTCAGTCAGGGATGCGCCGGGGGGTGGGAGGGCGTCTCGAGGCAGTAGACGGCAAGTGTGTGGGGGGGGGGGGGGGGGGCTGACCTCACTCCCAACCTCTGGCAAGCCGTCACCTGCACTGGCCAACAATGAACCACAAAGATGTCATCACCTAGACGGCTGTTTACAGATTTTTAAATGTTTTTGGGAACACCCACTTCATCCAACCTATCGAGTGTGACTTTAAACCCCCCCCCCCCAACCCCCCTTTGCGACTAAAACCTTTCCCGTACTCTGAATGATGAAAATCACCCGTTTGGATTAGGCCAGGAGTCAGTTAGTGATATGAGATGTCTAAGCGTGCATTCAGATTGTAGATTAGAATAAAATTGAAAATATTGAAATCTACCCTTGAAAAGGCTTTGGTATGATCCTCTGAGCCAAAGTTGACCGAATGGAGAAGAGGAAAAAAACCCTTACGTGTTCTTTTAGTTGATTAGCAATACTGATGACGGGCTTGAATGAAAGAGCGGCCAAAAAAAAAAAAAAAAAAAGAGCCTTATCTGCTCTATTCAGCAAAGGCCTCGCCTGGGAAGCGCTGTCAGATCCTGCCAATAGCCATAATGGGCCCTAATTCCACATCAATGCAGCCTAAATGAAGTGTCACCAGAAGATTGATCTTCTCAGATGAAGGTTGTTCTTCTACCTCCTCCGCAAACACCCTCGGGTCCTCAGTGACGGGCCGAGCCGTTGCTACCTGGGCCTTCAGTGGGGACTTAACTAACTTAATCCACGTCGACATCATAGAAAATGTGATATCATGATAACAATTATCTGGAGCAGTTTATAATACAAATATTTATGTAAATAATATGGCAAAAATGTGTGTGTGCGATGGCAAAAAAAAATCTTAAATATATTAAAATAAATCATTTTCCGCATGCTCGTGGCTAATGTTTGAAGGTTGTCTAATATTTGCTAGGCCGCTTTTGATGAAGGCGCGTCGGCTCGTCGTCTTGTGTTGTCTGACAGGTGCACGGGTGCCATCATGCCGCCGGCGGGAGACTTTGCGGGGAGCTTAAACACGAGCAGTCCTCCTACCGTACACATCTAAACCCCCCATTTTGCTCCTTTGCGTGAGTAATTCTTGTCCACAGAAGTGGATTTTTACTCTCTGTCACTTTGAAAGCGCTACTTTCTCCTCTTTGCCGAGCATTAGGCTAATCGCGCGCTAATTCTTAACTTGTGCGAATATACTGGGTGGCGTTGGGCTCGCTTTGCCTCAACGGTACTCGAGGCCATGTCATTCCAGCACTAACAAAATTATATTAATGCTATTTTAATCACTTATATGTGATGTTATTGACAATACAAGATGCATTTTATATATTGGATGGATTTAAATTTGGACTCCAGTCTAATGATTTTGATGTCATTTGATGTTGCAGTTACATTGAGGCAATGCTACGAGGCTAACAGTAAAAAACATCAGACTTTTTCCCGAGTTAATTGGAACTCGCCAGATAGCGTGTGTGTGTAAGCAAATTCAAGCAGTGTGTACTCGCGAGCCAGCAGGCCCTCGGATGAGCTTCCCAGGAGAGGCGTCAAGTGTGTCGGTGTCACTTTGATTAAGGCTAACACGGCGGCTTTTGGCACATGTGGTCAGGTTAATGAAACTCAGTGAGAAGGCACTTCTCCCGTTTCCTTCCCCACCGCCAAGCTGCGGGTGACGGGATGAGGTTCACCGATTCTCTCCAAACAACTTTCCCTCATCGCAGGACAGTCTCCAAATATTGCGATAATATAACTATTTTTTTCCATTGGCAAAAGCAAGGCAGTATGTTACTGTTTTTGTTTTTAAATAAGGTCTTAGTGTCTGATATCTGCATCACAAATACAGATAGATTGATATAAAAACAAAAAATTGTTGCCACAAATAAAACCCACGCTTTGTCAAAAATAAATGAAAAATATCTTCTGGACTTCTATAGCTGCCCAACAAGGTGCCCGACTTAAAATACATGAAGCACAAACACATGACTCGCTCTTGACTGCATTTTGTTGTCTGGAATTCGTTATTTTCATCGCAGACAGGCTTCATTGTAAAACAAAAAAAAATTACTGTGATACACGTTGGAAGATTCCACCAATCAAAAGGCAACCCCCTTCGTCCACCCACTTGCGTTCTTCTCCCGCATCTCACCGAGGTTATCGAGACAGCGGCTCAAGTCCTTTAAAATGTTTCTCTTTGCTCCCTCTTTCTTTGCAGGCCAAAGTGGAGAATAAGTGACACAATTGGAGGGCATCCTGTCCCTTTAAGAGGGGTGGGATGAGGGGGGGAGAACCCTTCTAATCTTTACCTCTCCACTCAGGCCCTGGATTTATACATTTCCTGCAATCTCAAAGCCGTCTTGATTTTGAGGGAGTGTGTGAGAGAGGAAGTGTACAACTGGCAAGAGGTGCAACGGGGAGGTGGGGGTATGCGTGAGTTGAGGGTGGGATAGGGGGGCTTGCGGTTTGTTTGTGCTGTCCTTTAGAAAAAGAGCTTACGGGTTGAGCAGAAGAAACGCGGGGAGCTAATGTGAAGATTTAGGACTTTCTCCGAGGCTTGGCCCCGTCTAAGCTCTGTTTGCTTGAGCCGTTTGTGGGGTCCTGCTCGCGCTAAACCCAGATTAATATTCCCCCCATATCCAAGCGGCCCAGACACCGGCACCCGGCCTCGCTTGCCCCCCCACCCCACCCCAAGACCCTGCCTCCCCACAAGCACACACCTCACACCCAACCCTTCCCTGCGTGTCTTTTCTGGCCCGGCTCGTCTCCTTTTCCTAATCCAAGTCCGCCGCCTCTCATCTTGCTCTTTATCTGCTCTAAGTAAGCACCTTTCTCATGGTTGCTTTTCATAAAGGGGGGTTGGGGCGGAGTGTAAATATGTTTATACCTCCCCTTACCCCCTCACTCCCCCATCCTCCTCACTGACCTCTTTGCGCTGTTATTATCTGAGCCAGAAATTGCTTTTAGCAAGTTCGCTAAGGGGAGCAAGGCTTGTCTTAATATTGGTTATACATAAGATGCAAAAAAACAAATATAAATAATATCATAATAAATAATATTGTCCTATAAGTGTATGATAATTTATTATGATTTAACTGTTGCTACTCGTATCCAAGTCCCTCATAAGAGTTGCAAAAAAGTCGGAAAGAATAACAAATGCATTTTGAGCTGAGAGAGAAAGGAGGGGGGGGTGAATTTGGCGTGCTAAACAGGCGGGCTAAACCCATTACCTAAGTGTTCTTTATCTTCCCATATGCTTTTGTTGTTTAATCAGCTTTGTATCTCTCCAAATCCTGGATTGAGATAACAAACAAATGGATGAGCTCAACTCGCAGAAAAAATAAAAAGCCTTTCTGCTGGCATCTTAGAAGCCATTCCCGGTGCCGCCTCACGGTCAGAGTACAAAAGACTTTTATTTCTTTCGTTTTTTTTGCCGTCGCCATTTTTGGCCCGGCCCATTGTGCCGCGCTCACCTAAAATCGCCCCTCGTGTCTCCCTGCGAGCGGCCGGCGGACTCGATGGAGGAGAGAGAAAAGGCCCGAGTCGACAGATTTGTACTCGACGAGTTCTCTTCTTTCGTCTTCTCCATAAGAAAAGGAGGATTCCGCTTCCAGATTAGCGTTGGCATTCAAAACTGAGCGGGGAGCCACCGAAGCTTCACTGCTTCTCCGGCACTCCTTATCAGATTTATTTCTGATTTGGACTGATGCTTGCAGTTGCTTTTTTTTTTTAGGGGGCGTCACATAGTTCACACACAAAAAAAAACTTAAGGCCAAAATAGAACTAGGTCTTCTCGTAGTTGAACTTTTTGTCACCAATTAAAATCAAATCAAAGGTTATTTGATAGTCTCAAAATTAATAACAGAAAAAATATCCCCAAAATGTATATACTTTTTTTATTTTATTTAATTTAAATTCAACTAAATACATATCAGCTCTTTTTGGGAAAGCACTCTTATTTATGACTGCTAAAAGTAACACAAAAAAATATCGCCTCACTTCTTTTCCCGAGCTCCCAAAGTTCCACCTGAAGTGAGATGTTCACTTTCATTTGGGGGGGGGGGATGACACACGGAAACAATCGTGGCCGAGATAGCGATGATGAGTACGCTCCACCACCGTGTGCATCTCACACTTGAATTCCCTCAGGGTAGAGTGGCTCATCGCCGTTGCCCCATACACACACACACACACCGCGCGGTAATGCTGGAAGGGAAACAGCCCTCATTTATTATCGCCATGCCTCGTCTGGTCCCCTCGGTTCAGCGGGTGCGGCGCCAAAGCACGCCTTCCGCCGCCGATGTCACACAATTACCTCTTAAGTGCTCAAACAAATAGAGCGACCCGACGAGTGACATCAAATCAAAACTGTCACAGGTGATTGAGTCTAGTCATCAAGGCGGACCGCCCGCTACCTGTCAGTGTGATGACTGCTTTATAACCGAGCTCTAATAATACCCCCCCCCCCCTCCATCCCTCCCTTCCCACCATCATATTGAAGTTGGGCATCAAGTACGACGGCGTGCCCTCCTTCCCGCTCCCACTCGGGATTCAAGATGGAGAAAAGCGCCCGGCAGATGGCTCGGGATGATGAGGACAAAAACCATAGAAGGGAGATTGAAATTTTCCATTCTCCCTCAACTGTGGCCGTTCCCAGTTGACTGGCTTCTTGGAATGCAGGAGAAAGAGAAAACCAGCCCTAGATATAAAGTAGATAGGATTATAGATCTACAAAAAGTTCCCTTTATGACCTATTGTGGGTTATTTCTGACCCAACTATTTTTAGACTGTACGATAAGTTTGACATTCTGACTGGGACCCAAATGTCAGCTCCCTAAATGACTCCTTGGTGGCGCATCACCCAAAGGAACAACAAAAACATCAAGACGACGCGAGGGGACATTAGTGATGATGATGTCGTCGTTGTCTGATGTAAATTGGAAAATGACACAGTCAACAGTCACGGCTGGCTGGCTGGCTGGCTCGCTGCCGCCGCTGCTGCCACCGCCTTGACACTGACAAATGGAATATTTCAGAGGACTTAATCAGAGGAAATGGGGTTTGGTCTGCAGGTGACACGCGTGCCGCTCCGGCGCTCGCGCAGAGAAAACCGATTGCCTGCTTTGACACCGCCGCCGTCTGTCTCTCCCACCTTTTGCCTCTCACGCGACATGAGGACATCACAAATATTAGCGGTCGGAAATAGCAAAGTGCAAATATTTCCTTCCTGTACTTAAGAAAACTTTTCAGATAGTTGCACTGATTCTTAAATAAAACATGTCCAAATTTATTGCATCATCCAAATTAAAATTCCCCCATGTCTCTTCTGCTACTTTTTCCCTGAAGATCAATTTGAATCAGTCAATCGTTTTTTATCCTAAATACGAACGCGTTGAATCAAACCGAATCAAATTTGTTCACTTTTGAAATGTGCCATTCTTGAAAGAAAAAAAAAAATGCTGTTATATAAGCAAGTATGTATAGTTCGCTACTTCCTGACACTGACAAAAACTAGACTAAGTCCTTTGCTGCAACTCCATCACGACGTGCGCACGGTTCTGATTAGCTGCCAGCAGCCCGGTATGAATCACGGCACGGGGGCCCGCTGCCCTGTCGCGCCAGCTGCAGATCAATGATAATTACCACCTTGACACGAGTACGCTTATTACTGAACAGGATCAGGGACCGGGGGCCCCGAAATGCGCTGGCCTTAGGGTCCGATCGATAGTCCGGGAAAAATGGCTCTTCGGGGCCTGAGATTGGACTTTGGTGCCAAACAAGCCAGAACAGCCTTCACGCATGACAGCTTAGGTGGAGATATGCGTCCTAACGCTCCTTTCTCGCTCACCTCGGTGCTCCATCTTGTCACGCGGCGTTACGGGCCGACGAGACGTCAACGCCTCGGGCCTTGAGATGTGTTAACAAGAAGTGAGTGATCAGGGCGAGCGTGTTGCGACAATAATGTCTTGCTTTATTAGAACGAAAGAAAAAAGAGAGGGCCCGGTAACGTGACCTGAGGTTTGCCACCGAGCGCCGAGATTAAACGTTGCCGTGCACACACAAACAAGGCGGGAATAAGCACATCAATGAGTAGAAGTGATGCTGATCCGTCTATGGCAGGCCTCATCTTCTTTTCTCTTTGATTTTTTTTTTTTTACCGTTTCCCTCCTCCAGATCCCTTGTTTTTTTTCTCCCCCTCTCTCCATTTTTTTTTTAATCCGGTCACACCTGTAATCGGGCTGTGCGACAGGAAACTTCAGAGAATCAATTAGTCGGCGCCTTATCCCGCAGCCAATACGATTCCTCTCGACTTGAGCCGCAAACTCCTTCTATCAGGAGTCATTCTGGCTGCCTAACACCCAGACTCCTCTCTCCTGAGCCCGGATACGTTTGACTCTAAGCTTCTAAAACGTTGACAACCCAAAGCGCCTTTCTCTCGCAGCCAGCCTCACCCCGGCCCTTTTTTTTCCTCTCCGTTTTCCGAATCTTTAGGTGTCGCCGTCACCGCTAAATAAGCATAGGGGGGTCGTTTATGTTGTTGTTTTGATGCCTTTTGGTGTTTCAGACACAATTAAGTCAACATTTTGGGCAAAAAAGCCCTTTATTATTTTGTGGTTTTTTTTTCTTCTTTATTTGGCTCAACGTCACGCAATTTTGGGGATTCTAAAAATTTCACCCAAAAAATTGGGTCAGTCCCAATTTGACCCAATCTGGGTTATTTTTAAAGCCCTGTTTTTGGAGTGCCATGAGCTAATAGGAAAGTAGTAATTGTTGTCAAAGCAGTATGTAGGTTTTGTGTCCATTTCTGCATTTCACTTTACGCTTTTTCTGATTCAAATATAACCAAAATAACTTCTCAGGGAAAATATTACTTCAAATCAAATTTGAGAGTTGTCCAATCAAATTAGACTTTGGTGGAGGTCAACACTTGATTTAAATTGGAGGTGTACACCACTCTGACCTCCATAATCCGGATTCTCGGGGGCACACGTCAACACAAAACCTCTCCTCGGTGTTGTATACAAGCCACAAAGAAAAGCTTCTCCACTCTATCGAAGGTGTTGGATGATGGCTGCGGTGCGGCTTAAGCGACAGGTAAATTGCAGGTTAAGTGGAGAACACCGTCTCTTAACAAGAGACTCCGGGCTCCTCTAAATCCTCCTTAGTCTCTAATCTGAATACAAAAGAAAAGGGGCAGGGGATTAAATCTGACCCCTCAATGTTCTTGTTTGTTCCAGATTCCGTTTGAGGAGGAGGCAGAGGAGGTCCGCCTTTGAATCGTCACTTGGATTTTGAGAAAGGAGCCACCTGAGTCCCGGCCAGGAGCTCTTTTTCCTCCGTCGTCCTTTTTTCTTTGCGAAGGCAGATGCAGAGCAAACAAGCGCGCAGCTCCGAATGGAGCTTTGCACCAGACTTTGATACGTCTCTAATCTTCACTAAACTGTCCCCACTGGTTTTAACGCCCGTACGCATTAGCCTATGTCTTAAAACTTAAGAGTTTATCGTTAGCCGCTAAATTTAGACGCCTTGACTTAAGACTCGGAATGCGTGTGCATATATACAGCGTGCAAAATTACAAACCTTCCCGAGTGTAACAAAGGATGTGAACTGTGCTTTTGTTTTGAAATCAAATCACTCATTGGCTGCCTTGAGGGATAACTTGGGAGACACTTTGCTGTTAAAAGGAGGTCAACCATGCATGTTATTTTCTATTGTTTGTTTTTGCCCCTTTTTTTTTTGCTTATTATTTTTTACATATTATTTTGCTGATTATTTTTACTTATTATTTTACTTATTATTTTTTACTTGTACTTATTATTTACAAGCTGTTTTTGTCTTAGTTTTGTTTTTTGCCCTTATTTTTGCTGATTATTTTTTACTTTTTATTCTTTACTTATTATTTACAAGCCATGTTTTTATCTTAGCTTCATTGGCCATCATTTTTACATCACACACTTCTGCCATTTTGTTACCTTTGCTGTCACCTGTGCTTTATTTTTAGTACGCCATCTCCTCTCCAGCCAAGTCCCCCCTTGGAGAGTCCCCCTCTCCGTCTTTATTCCGCAGCAACCCGCCTGTCAAAAAAAACGTCCCCGATGGGCTCGGCCGGTAAATTCCCCAACTTAAAACCCATTAGCGAGCTATCAGCCCGGCCATAATGCAGTCTAACCACCTCATTTACCTAAGTGTCAAGTGCTGTCAAGAACCACGGGCCTAGAGACGGACCTCGAGTGGGTCTGCTTGGAGGCATCACACACACACGCGCGCACACACCCAGTCCTCATCAAAACCAGCAAAGGACGCTCGCCTGTCACACTGGGGGTGAGAGACTTTTGGAATGAAAATGGCAAGTATTTCATTTACCATATCCACTCTATTAGCGGGAAGCCAAGTAGTCAATTGGGGGTGGGGGGGACATTTTGATAGGTAAGTGAGGTGAGGGGATTGGGGAGGGGGGGTCATGGAGAAGTGGCGGTCACAGCGTGGCTATTCCAGCTCACCCCAAATAAATATAATCATGGCATATAAAGAATATATGCCTGTGATTATTTGATCTGTATTCTAACCTTGGTCCGCTCTTCACAATTTTAATGCTTACTGCAGAAACAGCACCAAAATTCTAAAAAAATTTGGCTTTTTTTTTTTTTAATTACCAAAATTGATAATGACATTTACTTGCCTACACACTGTGTCCACTGGCTGTCCTCGGATCTGCCGGCGTACCTTTCTGTGAAAATGATATGGTAAGTATGGAAAAGGGCCCCAAGGGCTCAAAAGGCCCGGCCCCCTCTTTAGGAGTGGATAATTGACTCCTTTTTCCTGCTTGATAATTCATTGCTTGCATATGCCAGCTAATACATTAGATGAAAAGTGCCCGGGCCCTCATCTCCCTTGACACACACACACACACACACACACACACACACACACACACACACACACTCAACTACAGCGCTATGCATTAAATGACAAATGGGGCCACTTCTAGATCCATGAATGAATTATGTCTTCTAAATACCTTGAGCAGAGGCAACTGTCACTCTGCTAATCTGGGACAAAATATGACCAGCTCGGCGTTACAAAGGCCTGCTAGAGAATGAGGCGAGAAATGAACGCACATTAACACCAAATGTCTGATTCAGCGTCCCTGGGCATTTGCACATTTATCAAGAGATAGAAATACACCCTCCCTCTCTTGGTTTCTTCACTTGCGGTCGTCTCCGTCTGTCATTTTTAATGCGGACCCTGGTGTTGAAATAGATGAGGATTATTCCAACAGGACAGAGATATCATTTGTTCTACAACAGCCGAGTCAGCACTCACAACAGTCATTAGGGAATTAGAAAGCGAAGGCCCCTTTTCAAAAGCGTCAAATAATGAATAAGACAAGATGTTAAATGCTCGCTCGCCGAAAACGTGGCTGACGAGGCGGAAAGGGAAACAGTCACCAGGTTTTGTTAGTAGCAGGGCGGTCCAGAAATGTTTGACCGCAAAGATAAATGCTTGAAATCATTCACCAGATTTTTTTCACCCAGGGCGGTCAAATGCATGTTGGCCTTGCAATTGTTCTCCGTTGGGATATTTTGCCAATGAAAATGTTTTACCAGCGGGTATTGCATTTTGTTATGCAGCGATTCAGTGCTGAAGGGCAAAATTCAAATTCCCTTGAAAAAAGTGCTAGAGGCCCAAGAACAAAATAAACATAAGACAACCATGAGGCCGTGATGCATTCAAGGCCTCCTCAATCTCAATTTATAGACCCTCTGGTTTATTCAACCACAAGGTAAAATAGTTAATTAATCTCAATTTCCACCAATTGGTTATTTATACCCAGCACAATGGCTTAAATTCAGTCAACTGTCCAAAGTGGTGATCAACCCATTCTGATGGGTCAAAATATTTAACCCAATCTGCTCAAACTTTTTGTGTGTCTGTACTCAAATATTGCTCACAAATCTGTCTTAAATTTGTTTTATTTGTATTTGCTTTAAAGGTGTAGCATCAGGATCGTGATTACACAGCAGATCATTGCCCAAAGTCAGCTGGGATCGACGACAACGCAAAAATGCATGGCTGAAGGCTAAAGGATTGTTCCATCTCATCCCCAAGGGCAGCGGGCCAAATTGGCGCATCACTACTGTCCGAATGACAACACTGCCCTCTACTGGCAAAGATAGATATTGCGCATCCCTTCATCCAATAAAGTTAGCAGTTACCTTGGAGAAAACGTGCATAAAAGAAATGGCATTTCAGTGAGTGGTTCTACATTCTGGTTTACAAAGTTCATGCCAGAAACGTTCACTGACTGATCCGTTGATGCACGGGAGGGAAGGCAGTTAACCCATTGCCTCGTTCGCCAACGGGAAAGTCAGCAGTGTAGTGTTGGCTCGTGAGTGAACGATGGATTCAAAAGAACGAATGTTTTCAGTGAACGAGAGTGAACGAAAAGATCTTTTCAGGCGACCACCTGGTGGCGACAGTGTGCCGAGCGCCGTTGGACGATCAGGAGAAGAAGATTTGAATTGACGGATGTGACGTCAGGGCTTTAGGTAAATTGAAGACAGGTGTGCTCAAGGGGAGTTATCATATGCAGGTGCCACAGAGCGCGTGGCGGCGGGCGGACGGTTTCTCAGGTAAGCTAGCATGCTAACAAATGTTTGTCGTCTCCTGCCGTTTTTCGCGACGCACGCCATGTTTGTTGCACGATGTTCGCGCTCAAGGGGAGTTCTCAAATGCAGGTGCCACCGAGCGCGTGGCATTTTCTCAGGTAAGGGAGCAAATGTTTGTCGTTTCTTGCAGTCTCTCGCGACGGACGCCATGTTTGTTTGTCGGAGGATTTTCACACGGCGATTGTAGGCGTCGAAGTTAACTGGAGAGCGCAAGGAGAGTTTTCACGTAGGCCCCAAAATGTGTGGTTTGTTGCCTTTTCTCACAAGCCTTTTTAATTTTGTTTGTCGCAGGATTGTTGTACTCTCGTGACTCGGCAACGTCACGTCCACCGCGACGGTGAGCCTGGAGGTAAAATGTAGGCCGCAGGCAATTTAGCCCGTGAGCAAATGTTTGCAGTTTCTTACGATGCCATTTATTATTTCTTGCAGGATTTTCGCTGTGTAGGGAGTGCTTGAGGTTTGGGCACGGCACGCCACAATCGACTTTGCGTCGCGTCGTTGCGCGTTTTGGTGGTATTTTAAATGTCTTTCGCGGTTTTTTTTTTTTTTTTTTTTTTTTTTTTAAATGCTGGCCAGCATTTTTTCATTCGTTTGTTTGTAGAAGGTTCTAAATCACGCCGCCGATGAGCGCGAGTTTCTGACTATAGGAAATGTTCGTTTGACTCTAGTCAACTAAACAATTTTTTCATTATTTTATATTATGCGTATGCCATTTCCGTGTTATGCAAACTGATAAATGTAACGAATTTGTTACGTCATGTCCAAATCAGAGCAAATCCATTCAAAAATGGCGCCCGCCCGCTCTCGTTCCATTACGCAACAAACATTTGCGCTGGTTATTTTCTCCCGTTTTGGACGCCGCCAACCTGGATCATCTATCTGTCCAATGTGAGGTGAGTTGATGGATGATGAAATGAAAATATGAATTATAATCCTGAATAATTATTATAATTTACTACAATATAATGATGTATTTTTTCAACTGCAAAACTCTACTCAGTATGTATAAAATTAAAATATCTATTTTTGTTGCAATAATTTCTGTTTGTCTTTTGTAGCACTAGAAAAGGCTGCCCAGCCAGCATCCTTCTATACAAAGCAGGCAGGAGGCTCTTGAGGAGCTATTTCAGTGATGCTGAGGACACTGAGGAAGAGTAGTCCTAAATCAGGTGAAAACCTGTTTGTCAAGTTTCAGCTTCCCAACACACAATGGCTGTCGAGTTTTAGCTTCCCAGCACACCATTAATAACTGTCTGTGTTATTGTAGGCTGCAAGAGGAGCCGAATGGAAAAGTATAATTCCATATGAAAAGGCGCAATGGCCTATCCAAAGGCGCAATGGCCTATCCAAAGGAGCAATGGCCTATCCAAAGGAGCAATGGCCTATCCAAAGGAGCAATGGCCTAGCCAAAGGAGCAATGGCCTAGCCAAAGGAGCAATGGCCTAGCCAAAGGAGCAATGGCCTAGCCAAAGGAGCAATGGCCTAGCCAAAGGAGCAATGGCCTAGCCAAAGGAGCAATGGCCTAGCCAAAGGAGCAATGGCCTAGCCAAAGGAGCAATGGCCTAGCCAAAGGAGCAATGGCCTAGCCAAAGGAGCAATGGCCTAGCCAAAGGAGCAATGGCCTAGCCAAAGGAGCAATGGCCTAGCCAAAGGAGCAATGCTATATCAAGTCAAGAATCAAGCAGCACGCTGCAAAAGTCAACATGTGCGGATCATGTACCCAGGAGGGGGCAGTGTGGTTGCCTTTGGTTATGGGTGCACGACGGAAAGGTTGCAGGTGTGGACAGTGTTTGGGGGTCTGACGGTTGGTCTTGCTTAAGAGGTTGTGGCTTATCTGGATCCAGCGGTGTCTTGTGCTTGGTTGCCATTGACGGCTCACTTGGGGGAGGACGTGGTGACTTGGATGGAGACAAAACTGAACTTTGACGCGGAGCCCAATGTCCAAGCTTGCCATATGACTTGTACCATTTTGTCTTTTTCTAACCTGCCACTGTCGTGCTTGCTGCTGCCTTTGTTCTCCCCCATCGGTGTAGGGCGGCGTTGGAGCGAGCCGATCCCGAATGTCCAATTTTGCAATTTGACTTGTACCGTTTTGTCTTTCTAACCTGCCACTGTTGCACTTCATCTAACCCTAACCTACCACCACTGTGGTACTTGCGTTCTTTGTTCTCCCCTGGGTGTAGGACAGCATAGGAGCGAGACGGTAACCTTTTGTGTCTTTTTCTAACCTACCACTGTCGTGCTTGATCTAAGCTGTGTGTCCTTTGTTCTCTAGGTGTAGGGGGCGGTGTTTGGGCGAGCCGGTCCACGAGGAAGACGTAATGATGCGAGAAGCGCCCAACTCATTGCATGTTCTGCCATTTGCAGGCCGGACGCAAAAGGGGGGTTGCGCATGGCCCGATCCGACCTGGCGACGGTCAGCAATAGTAGCTAGCCGCTGTGATCAAGTAAGCAAGTGACCGACAACTTGGGGTGCTCTTTGAGTTTCTAACATTTGTTTCTGTTTCTGCAGATGGCGACCGGGATGTGACCCCGATCTGATCAGAGGTGAACGGACCGCTGTGGCATCGCTCTGAAGTCGCCGAGTTTTGAGGGAGACCCGCTTCCCTGGAGGCGCAGCTTTAACGTGTGAAATGGATTTTTATTTTTTATTTTTTTTAAATTACACCAGCGGTGTCCCAATGTCTGCTTGAGGGCTGCATACTGAAACAAATTCAGAATTCTTTGACGCAAATTCATTCAATCAATCACGAAATGTTGCCATTGATATTTTGTGCTACAAAGCAGCGCTGCGTTCATTCGTGTGGTGTGTTGATCAAGTTGCCCCGAGGCTGCCATTTGGACACCAATGGTGACGTGTGTAGGGCTGCACGTGTATTGGAAAACTGCCATATGGTGGTCTAGGTTATTGACATGCACTTTAAGACAGCAAAGATTTTTTTTTCATGTCTCAAATGAAACCTGTTTCCTTGCCTAACTATTTGTAATGAGTTAAGACGATAAGTCATTGATGTAAGTTAGTTAACTAATCTAACTGATCTCATTGCGATCAAATAGTTAACCTCATCCAAGAACTTTGCACAACTTGCCTCAATGCAGTGGTCTGGCCCAATACTGCCATATCAGTGATTTTCCAAAATGTTGTGCAGCCCTCATTGAGTGCCAAACGCGCAGCGACGGCAAGCGACCGCGCAGCGACGGCAAGCGCAAGCGACGGCAAGCGCAAGCGACGGCAAGCGCAAGCGACGGCAAGCGCAAGCGACGGCAAGCGCAAGCGACGGCAAGCGCAAGCGACGGCAAGCGCAAGCGACGGCAAGCGCAAGCGACGGCAAGCGCAAGCGAGACTTTTGTGCTTGTCTTGCAAGGTGGAAGAGACGATGTATGAAACGAAGAGCCAGTGGACGGAGGCCACCAGACCTGCGATTGGTGAGCGGGTTGCAAAGGAAGGAATCACCCAAAGAGAGCAGTCGCCAAGTGTTGAAGAGGAGCCTGATGCATGGCTGGCCAGAGGCGGTGACATGGCAATCCAATCTGCAAGCGTAGTGTACACACTTGTTGGTTTTAATTTGATTTCCTTATTTTTCTGCCTTTCAGCTGGCAGCGGATGGGGCGAGCGCCAGCCTGCACCGAGAGGGACTGGGCTGCACCCACAAGACCAGGGAGGGGGCAGGTAATGAGTACGTTGACAGAAGTGAACCGCATGCAACTGAGTGCCGTTTGTCTTTTTGCGCTTGTGCGAGGCGGAAGACGAGACGTGACGAGCGGCCCATACGAGACTGATGGGTGCAGATGCAGCCAGCGTTTCGGGGGAGTATGACTTTTTCTTTTGTGCTTTCCCTACCTATTCTGTTTGAATAGGGTAACTAGTAGCACGCACGGGCTTTTGGGTTGTTGTGACCCTCTAGATACGAATCGGCAAAGTAGACACCCCCTGCCTCCCTCCCTTCCTCCCTCCCCCTGCCCAGCCCCTCTCTCTCTTTCTCCAATGTGCCCGGCAGTACCTGCATGGCCTGGTGCACTCAGGGTGGAACGTGGCTATACCTTGCCCTTTGTGGAATACCAGGGTATAATGTCTGCCAGACTGGGTCCCAGTGTCGTCGACGGTGTCGAGGACGAGGAGATTCTCCGTGACGCTCTCCGTGATGTCACGTTTTCCTCTTTTTTTCCTCTCGGGGCCAAGCCAGCTCTACTCAGGGGGAACTGGCCGGTTGCGCTTAAGTGCGCACCAAAGCCTCTTCTAATCTCCTCTCTCTCTTTCCCTCCCTCCCTCTTTGTAAGGGGTTAAACATTTCATAACCCGGAACGCTCCAATGCGGGAGGGCCGTATGAGACATGCGCCAGCCTGTGCGTGCCGCTAGTTACCTGATTCAAACTTACCTTAGTCAAGGTTGGGTCGGGGTGCTAGTGGAATTTTTTCCCTTGCCAAAACCACCACAATGTGTCTGCCTTTCAGGATTGCTGGGGCAGTGAATCGGACGAGTGTCGGCACAGAGAGGGACTGGACAGGACCGCGAGACCAGAGGGTAATAATAAAAAAACTTTATTTGTAGAACACCTTTCATACAAGAAATAGCAGCTCAAAGCACTTTACAACAAAGAAAGAAATTATAAGCATTGAATTCTTCATATAGGAACCGACATAAAAAGAAAACAAAAACATTCATGTATGCATACGCAATTAATAAAGGGAGCTTAAAATAGGAGCAAGCTTTAATAGACAGGTAATGAGTACGTCCACAGAAGTGAACCGCATGCAACAGAGTGCCGTTTTTCTTTTTGCAGTGGCACGAGGCGGCGGATGAGTCCAAACGTCGAATATCGGCCGGGCGGGGAGGGGCCGACCTTCGCCCGTGATGAGCGGCCGACACGAGACGGACAGGTGCGGATGCGGCGAGGGCAAAGCGCCCAGCCAGCATTTAAGGAGAGTATGACTGTTTTTTTCTTTTGTCCTTTCTTTCTTTCCCTCCCTCTCTCCACTTTTTCACTGGGTGTGCACACTGGCTATCTGCATGATGCCTTTCTTTCTCAGCGCGGCGTCATTTTGCAATATTGTTTTACTGTTGTTTTTTTAATCATGAAATGAACTGTTTGTACTGTAATTGTGTGTGTACCACTGAACTGCAATTAAACTGAACTGAATTCAAGTGGTCCATTTTAAACATTGGCATTGGCAGTCTATCGTACATACAAACTGGAATCATTTGAGACATTCTCAATGACAAGACAATTGTAAACTTAGGCTGAAACAAAAATTGACTTGTTAAACATGCAGTGTCAAACTTTTTATTTTTTTAACTACACAAAGAAAAGCTGGATGCATTCTAAATTGTTGACAAAAGCCAAGTAGCCAGACACCCATAGATGAAAACGACAAGCGTACAAACGGTGTCTGTTGCGATCAATAAGTCATCTTTGGCAACCCTGCTTTAAAATGGCCACCGAACTCAGAATCTTGCAGAATGTTGGTACATTTTTCTGTACGAGTAAAAGCTGTTATTTTAATCTAGTCAGCCATTTTTTGGTTTGATTTGAATCGTCATGCATGTGGGCATTCTTGTGAATAAAATCAACTGTGGTGTGTTTGCTTTGTATTGGTGGTCTTGTAAATAAAGTCAACTTTGGTGTCAGTCTTCATTGGCGATGGGCCTCAATCGATGGTGCATCTCTTGAATGTGAAACTTATTGCATGTTTTGTTACAGGGCTTGATATCTTCATTGGCTGTCTGACTAAGAAAGAAAAAAGGCTGTTGCTGTCCAGTCCAGGTTGCTGCTAAAGTCAATTGAATTTATAAGCATAGCGTGTAACTTCCAGGACCTGAGCTTTCGATTCAAAGCAGAGTTGCGTAACCACACGGCCAGCCTCGGTACATGTACTGGGTGGTAACACCCAGTTCAGAGTAAAGTAAAGGCCAGAGTGTTCTTATTCATACCGGCATCCTTATGAAATTGACCATATCAGAAAGGTTAGATGAATTCCAAGTGCTGCCACCGAGTAGCAACATATTTGCCTAAACCTGTCTGATGCTGGGTCAATGCGATGCACCTTTCGTTGTTTTGCCCAAAACAACCTAAGAAATAGAGTACTGCCGTTATCTCGCCAGTGTGCATGTGTGTTAAAAGTACAAAACAAACTCATTTGCATGTTCGACGTCTAAACCACATGCTAGATATTTGCCTCAACCTGTCTGATGCTCTATTTAACTGTATGCGATAATTTTTAACAATTTTAATCATTTAAATTTTTAAGTACATTACAAATGAAAGGCGCCCCAATTAGACAGCTGGGTCAATGTGAACCGTCTTTTGCGGTTTGTTCTGCCCAAAGCAACCTAACAAATACACATAAGTACTGCCGCTATCTCGCCAATGTGCGTGTCTCTAAAATGTACAAAGCAAGCAAATTCATTTGCATAATAAACTTCCAAACCACATGCTAAAAAATATTCATGTGATGCAGAAACTCTTCTGTAGCTTGCTAAGATTTGCCAATTTGAGCAATGCCGTATCCGAACCCGAGGCTGGGGGTTGCCCGTCCATGTGCCTAATCGCTCGGGGATTGATACATCAGCAATGTCAAGTCAAGTTTATTTGTATAGCCCTAAATCACAAACAGTCTCAAAGGGCTTCACATAGACAAAAATTGACAATTATTCTCAAAGCATCCCCTGATCTTAAGCTCCCAATGCTTCTTTCTAGGTCTCCTCATGTCCTCAGCACTTCAAACTTTTGTGCCGGTACACCATATGAAGTAAATGGCGGAATATGTTTTTTTTTTTACACCTCTGTGTATCAAGCATACCAGATGGTGTTTTAGAACAGCCTAGAATATTAAGTTACAAAAAGTTAAAAAATTTAAAAAAACTTGCTAAAGTTTTAAAAAGTTATTGATTAAATATTTGCTCCAAGGAGGGAGTATTGACAAACGTCACCTCCTTCATAGTCTGCGCATTGTTGTGTGCTTCGCAGCGCGGTGTAGACAGTGGGGGGGGGGGGGGGGGGGGGGGGGGGGGTGTGCAGGCGGCACGGGGAGCAGGCAGCAGGGGGCGCAGGCGGCGCAGGCAGCAGGGGTGGGGAATCGAACCCTGGATCTCAGGTGTTCGAGCGCAGCGACGGAGCCACTCGCCAAGCGTGGCGAGCTCGGCAGTGACCCCGCTTTCACTTCGAGTCATTCTTATACGTTCAGTATTGCGCTCCGCGCGCGGTGGGTAAGTACAAAACAGAACTGGCGGCCGCCAATTTTCGTGTCGCACTGGCCGACCGGTTAGTGACACGGCCTCATGCCCCGTACATTCCTGGTTCGATCCCAGTGGTGGGAACTTTCTCCGGCCCACTTTTGTAAGCGTCTCAATACATGCATATAGGTTGCATGTCGACGCATTTATTTATGTATGAACGCCCAGTGTGGCCCCGCCCGCAAGTGGGCGGGGCGATGCAGCTGGCCCCGCCCCGATCGAAATGGCCCCGCCCCCTGCCCCACAAAAAGACAGTAGGGTGGGGTAGGGCAAGCCCCGCCCCCTGCCCTACAAGAAGACAGTAGGGTAGGGGGCGGGGCAAGCCCCGCCCCCTACCCCATCAAAAGACAATTAAAAGTGTATTGAAAGACAGTAGGGTAGGGGGCGGGGCGAAGCCCCGCCCCCTACCCTACTGTCTTTATATACAGTATATATTTATATATATATATATATATATATATACTGTATATATATACAGTATATATATACATATATACATACATACAGTATATATATACTGTATATATACAGTATATATATATATATATATACTGTATATATATATACAGTATATATATATACAGTATATATACTGTATATATATATATACTGTATATATATATACAGTATATATATATACAGTATATATACTGTATATATATATATATACTGTATATATACAGTATATATATACTGTATGTATGTATATATGTATATATATACTGTATATATATACAGTATATATATATATATATATATATATATATATATAAATATATACTGTATATAAAGACAGTAGGGTAGGGGGCGGGGCTTCGCCCCGCCCCCTACCCTACTGTCTTCCAATACACTTTTAATTGTCTTTTGATGGGGTAGGGGGCGGGGCTTGCCCCGCCCCCTACCCTACTGTCTTCTTGTAGGGCAGGGGGCGGGGCTTGCCCTACCCCACCCTACTGTCTTTTTGTGGGGCAGGGGGCGGGGCCATTTCGATCGGGGCGGGGCCAGCTGCATCGCCCCGCCCACTTGCGGGCGGGGCCACACTGGGCGTTCATACATAAATAAATGCGTCGACATGCAACCTATATGCATGTATTGAGACGCTTACAAAAGTGGGCCGGAGAAAGTTCCCACCACTGGGATCGAACCAGGGATGTACGGGGCATGAGGCCGTGTCACTAACCGGTCGGCCAGTGCGACACGAAATTTGGCGGCCGCCAGTTCTGTTTTGTACTTACCCACCGCGCGCGGAGCGCAATACTGAACGTATAAGAATGACTCGAAGTGAAAGCGGGGTCACTGCCGAGCTCGCCACGCTTGGCGAGTGGCTCCGTCGCTGCGCTCGAACACCTGAGATCCAGGGTTCGATTCCCCACCCCTGCTGCCTGCGCCGCCTGCGCCCCCTGCTGCCTGCTCCCCGTGCCGCCTGCACACCCCCCCCCCCCCCCCCCCCCCCCCCCACTGTCTACACCGCGCTGCGAAGCACACAACAATGCGCAGACTATGAAGGAGGTGACGTTTGTCAATACTCCCTCCTTGGAGCAAATATTTAATCAATAACTTTTTAAAACTTTAGCAAGTTTTTTTAAATTTTTTAACTTTTTGTAACTTAATATTCTAGGCTGTTCTAAAACACCATCTGGTATGCTTGATACACAGAGGTGTAAAAAAAAAAACATATTCCGCCATTTACTTCATATGGTGTACCGGCACAAAAGTTTGAAGTGCTGAGGACATGAGGAGACCTAGAAAGAAGCATTGGGAGCTTAAGATCAGGGGATGCTTTGAGAATAATTGTCAATTTTTGTCTATGTGAAGCCCTTTGAGACTGTTTGTGATTTAGGGCTATACAAATAAACTTGACTTGACATTGCTGATGTATCAATCCCCGAGCGATTAGGCACATGGACGGGCAACCCCCAGCCTCGGGTTCGGATACGGCATTGCTCAAATTGGCAAATCTTAGCAAGCTACAGAAGAGTTTCTGCATCACATGAATATTTTTTAGCATGTGGTTTGGAAGTTTATTATGCAAATGAATTTGCTTGCTTTGTACATTTTAGAGACACGCACATTGGCGAGATAGCGGCAGTACTTATGTGTATTTGTTAGGTTGCTTTGGGCAGAACAAACCGCAAAAGACGGTTCACATTGACCCAGCTGTCTAATTGGGGCGCCTTTCATTTGTAATGTACTTAAAAATTTAAATGATTAAAATTGTTAAAAATTATCGCATACAGTTAAATAGAGCATCAGACAGGTTGAGGCAAATATCTAGCATGTGGTTTAGACGTCGAACATGCAAATGAGTTTGTTTTGTACTTTTAACACACATGCACACTGGCGAGATAACGGCAGTACTCTATTTCTTAGGTTGTTTTGGGCAAAACAACGAAAGGTGCATCGCATTGACCCAGCATCAGACAGGTTTAGGCAAATATGTTGCTACTCGGTGGCAGCACTTGGAATTCATCTAACCTTTCTGATATGGTCAATTTCATAAGGATGCCGGTATGAATAAGAACACTCTGGCCTTTACTTTACTCTGAACTGGGTGTTACCACCCAGTACATGTACCGAGGCTGGCCGTGTGGTTACGCAACTCTGCTTTGAATCGAAAGCTAAGGTCCTGGAAGTTACACGCTATGCTTATAAATTCAATTGACTTTAGCAGCAACCTGGACTGGACAGCAACAGCCTTTTTTCTTTCTTAGTCAGACAGCCAATGAAGATATCAAGCCCTGTAACAAAACATGCAATAAGTTTCACATTCAAGAGATGCACCATCGATTGAGGCCCATCGCCAATGAAGACTGACACCAAAGTTGACTTTATTTACAAGACCACCAATACAAAGCAAACACACCACAGTTGATTTTATTCACAAGAATGCCCACATGCATGACGATTCAAATCAAACCAAAAAATGGCTGACTAGATTAAAATAACAGCTTTTACTCGTACAGAAAAATGTACCAACATTCTGCAAGATTCTGAGTTCGGTGGCCATTTTAAAGCAGGGTTGCCAAAGATGACTTATTGATCGCAACAGACACCGTTTGTACGCTTGTCGTTTTCATCTATGGGTGTCTGGCTACTTGGCTTTTGTCAACAATTTAGAATGCATCCAGCTTTTCTTTGTGTAGTTAAAAAAATAAAAAGTTTGACACTGCATGTTTAACAAGTCAATTTTTGTTTCAGCCTAAGTTTACAATTGTCTTGTCATTGAGAATGTCTCAAATGATTCCAGTTTGTATGTACGATAGACTGCCAATGCCAATGTTTAAAATGGACCACTTGAATTCAGTTCAGTTTAATTGCAGTTCAGTGGTACACACACAATTACAGTACAAACAGTTCATTTCATGATTAAAAAAACAACAGTAAAACAATATTGCAAAATGACGCCGCGCTGAGAAAGAAAGGCATCATGCAGATAGCCAGTGTGCACACCCAGTGAAAAAGTGGAGGGAGGGAGGAAAAGAAAGAAAGGACAAAAGAAAAAGAAACAGTCATACTCTCCTTAAATGCTGGCTGGGCGCTTTGCCCTCGCCGCATCCGCACCTGTCCGTCTCGTGTCGGCCCCTCCCCGCCCGGCCGGTATTCGCCGTTTGGACTCATCCTCTGCCTCGTGCCACTGCAAAAAGAAAAACGGCACTCTGTTGCATGCGGTTCACTTCTGTGGACATACTCATTACCTGTCTATTAAAGCTTGCTCCTATTTTAAGCTCCCTTTATTAATTGCGTATGCATACATGAATGTTTTTGTTTTCTTTTTATGTCGGTTCCTATATGAAGAATTCAATGCTTATAATTTATTTCTTTGTTGTAAAGTGCTTTGAGCTGCATTTCTTGTATGAAAGGTGCTCTACAAATAAAGTTTTTTATTATTACCCTCTGGTCTCGCGGTCCTGTCCAGTCCCTCTCTGTGCAGGCACTCGTCCGATCCACTGCCCCAGCAATCCTGAAAGGCAGACACATTGTGGTGGTTTTGGCAAGGGGAAAAATTCCACTAGCACCCCCCCCAACCTTGACTAAGGTAAGTTTGAATCAGGTAACTAGCGGCACGCACGGGCTGGCGCATGTCTCATACGGCCCTCCCGAATTGGAGCGATCCGGGTTATGAAATGTTTAACCCCTTACAAAGAGGGAGGGAGGGAGGGAGGGAGGGAAAGAGGCTTTGGTGCGCACTTAAGCGCAACCGGCCAGTTCCCCCTGAGTAGAGCTGGCTTGGCCCCGAGAGGAAAAAAAATAAGAAAACGTGACGTCACTGAGAGCGTCACGGAGAATCTCCTCGTCCTCGACACCGTCGACGACACTGGGACCCAGTCTGGCAGACATTATACCCTGGTATTCCACAAAGGGCAAGGTATAGCCACGTTCCACCCTGAGTGCACCAGGCCATGCAGGTACTGCCGGGCGCATTGGAGAAAGAGAGCGAGAGAGAGAGAGGGGGGAGGAGGAAGGGAGGGAGGGGGTGTCTATTTTGCCAATTATATCTAGAGGGTCACAGCAACCCAAATGCCCGTGCGTGCTACGAGTTACCCTATTCAAACAGACAGGGGTAGGGAAAGCACAAAAGAAAAAACAAAGTCATACTCCCCCGAACCGCTGGCTGCATCTGCACCCATCAGTCTCGTGTGGGCCGCTCGTCACGGGCCAAGGTCCGGGTCTGCTCCGGCCGGTGTTGGACTCTTCTTCCGCCTCGCACAAGTGCAAAAAGACAAACGGCACTCAGTTGCATGCGGCTCACTTTTGTCAACGTACTCATTACTTGCCCCCTCCCTGGTCTTGTGGGTGCAGCCCAGTCCCTCTCGGTGCAGGCTGGCGCTCGCCCCATCCGCTGCCAGCTGAAAGGCAGAAAAATAAGGAAATCAAATTAAAACCAACAAGTGTGTACACTACGCTTGCAGATTGGATTGCCATGTCACCGCCTCTGGCCAGCCATGCATCAGGCTCCTCTTCAACACTTGGCGACTGCTCTCTTTGGGTGATTCCTTCCTTTGCAACCCGCTCACCAATCGCAGGTCTGGTGGCCTCCGTCCACCGGCTCTTCGTTTCATACATCGTCTCTTCCACCTTGCAAGACAAGCACAAAAGTCTCGCTGCGCCGTCGCTTGCGCTTGCCGTCGCTTGCGCTTGCCGTCGCTTGCGCTTGCCGTCGCTTGCGCTTGCCGTCGCTTGCGCTTGCCGTCGCTTGCGCTTGCCGTCGCTTGCGCTTGCCGTCGCTTGCGCTTGCCGTCGCTTGCGCTTGCCGTCGCTTGCGCTTGCCGTCGCTTGCGCTTGCCGTCGCTTGCGCTTGCCGTCGCTTGCGCTTGCCGTCGCTTGCGCTTGCCGTCGCTTGCGCTTGCCGTCGCTGCGCGGTCGCTTGCCGTCGCTGCGCGTTTGGCACTCAATGAGGGCTGCACAACATTTTGGAAAATCACTGATATGGCAGTATTGGGCCAGACCACTGCATTGAGGCAAGTTGTGCAAAGTTCTTGGATGAGGTTAACTATTTGATCGCAATGAGATCAGTTAGATTAGTTAACTAACTTACATCAATGACTTATCGTCTTAACTCATTACAAATAGTTAGGCAAGGAAACAGGTTTCATTTGAGACATGAAAAAAAAAATCTTTGCTGTCTTAAAGTGCATGTCAATAACCTAGACCACCATATGGCAGTTTTCCAATACACGTGCAGCCCTACACACGTCACCATTGGTGTCCAAATGGCAGCCTCGGGGCAACTTGATCAACACACCACACGAATGAACGCAACGCTGCTTTGTAGCACAAAATATCAATGGCAACATTTCCTGATTGATTGAATGAATTTGCGTCAAAGAATTCTGAATTTGTTTCAGTATGCAGCCCTCAAGCAGACATTGGGACACCGCTGGTGTAATTTAAAAAAAATAAAAAATAAAAAAATAAAAATCCATTTCACACGTTAAAGCTGCGCCTCCAAGGAAGCGGGTCTCCCTCAAAACTCGGCGACTTCAGAGCGATGCCACAGCGGTCCGTTCACCTCTGATCAGATCGGGGTCACATCCCGGTCGCCATCTGCAGAAACAGAAACAAATGTTAGAAACTCAAAGACCACCCCAAGTTGTCGGTCACTTGCTTACTTGATCACAGCGGCTAGCTACTATTGCTGACCGTCGCCAGGTCGGATCGGGCCGTGCGCAACCCCCCTTTTGCGTCCGGCCTGCAAATGGCAGAACATGCAATGAGTTGGGCGCTGCTCGCATCATTAAGTCTTCCTCGTGGACCGGCTCGCCCAAACACTGCCCCCTACACCTAGAGAACAAAGGACACACAGCTTAGATCAAGCACGACAGTGGTAGGTTAGAAAAAGACACAAAAGGTTACCGTCTCGCTCCTATGCTGTCCTACACCCAGGGGAGAACAAAGAACGCAAGTACCACAGTGGTGGTAGGTTAGGGTTAGATGAAGTGCAACAGTGGCAGGTTAGAAAGACAAAACGGTACAAGTCAAATTGCAAAATTGGACATTCGGGATCGGCTCGCTCCAACGCCGCCCTACACCGATGGGGGAGAACAAAGGCAGCAGCAAGCACGACAGTGGCAGGTTAGAAAAAGACAAAATGGTACAAGTCATATGGCAAGCTTGGACATTGGGCTCCGCGTCAAAGTTCAGTTTTGTCTCCATCCAAGTCACCACCTCCTCCCCCAAGTGAGCCGTCAATGGCAACCAAGCACAAGACACCGCTGGATCCAGATAAGCCACAACCTCTAAAGCAAGACCAACCGTCAGACCCCCAAACACTGTCCACACCTGCAACCTTTCCGTCGTGCACCCATAACCAAAGGCAACCACACTGCCCCCTCCTGGGTACATGATCCGCACATGTTGACTTTTGCAGCGTGCTGCTTGATTCTTGACTTGATATAGCATTGCTCCTTTGGCTAGGCCATTGCTCCTTTGGCTAGGCCATTGCTCCTTTGGCTAGGCCATTGCTCCTTTGGCTAGGCCATTGCTCCTTTGGCTAGGCCATTGCTCCTTTGGCTAGGCCATTGCTCCTTTGGCTAGGCCATTGCTCCTTTGGCTAGGCCATTGCTCCTTTGGCTAGGCCATTGCTCCTTTGGCTAGGCCATTGCTCCTTTGGCTAGGCCATTGCTCCTTTGGCTAGGCCATTGCTCCTTTGGCTAGGCCATTGCTCCTTTGGCTAGGCCATTGCTCCTTTGGATAGGCCATTGCTCCTTTGGATAGGCCATTGCTCCTTTGGATAGGCCATTGCTCCTTTGGATAGGCCATTGCTCCTTTGGATAGGCCATTGCTCCTTTGGATAGGCCATTGCCCCTTTGGATAGGCCATTGCGCCTTTGGATAGGCCATTGCTCCTTTGGATAGGCCATTGCGCCTTTGGATAGGCCATTGCGCCTTTTCATATGGAATTATACTTTTCCCATTCGGCTCCTCTTGCAGCCTACAATAACACACAGACAGTCATTAATGGTGTGCTGGGAAGCTAAAACTCGGCAGCCATTGTGTGTTGGGAAGCTGAAACTTGACAAAAACAGGTTTTCACCTGATTTAGGACTGCTCTTCCTCAGTGTCCTCAGCATCACTGAAATAGCTCCTCAAGAGCCTCCTGCTTGCTTTGTATAGAAGGATGCTGGCTGGGCAGCCTTTTCTAGTGCTACAAAAGACAAACAGAAATTATTGCAACAAAAATAGATATTTTAATTTTATACATACTAAGTAGAGTTTTGCAGTTGAAAAAAATATATCATATTGTAGTAAATTATAATAATTATTCAGGATTATAATTCATATTTTCATTTCATCATTCATCAACTCACCTCACATTGGACAGATGGATGATCCAGGTTGGCGGCGTCCAAAACGGGAGAAAATAACCCGCGCAAATGTTTGTTGCGTAACGGAACGAGAGCGGGCGGGCGCCATCTTTGAATGGATTTGCTCTGATTTGGACATGACGTAACAATTTCGTTACATTTATCAGTTTGCATAACACGGAAATGGCACACGCATAATATAAAATAATAAAAAAATTGTTTAGTTGACTAGAGTCAAACGAACATTTCCTATAGTCAGACAAACACGCGCTTATCGGTGGCGTGATTTAGAACCTTCTACAAACAAATGAATGAAAAAATGCTGGCCAGCATTTAAAAAAGAAAAAAAACCCACGAAAGACATTTAAAATACCACCAAAACGCGCAACGACACGACGCAAAGTCGATTGTGGCGTGCTGTGCCCAAACCTCAAGCACTCCCTAGACAGCGAAAATCCTGCAAGAAATAATAAATTGCATCGTAAGAAACTGCAAACATTTGCTCACGGGCTAAATTGCCAGCGGCCTACAATTTACCTCCAGGCTCGCCGTGGCGGTGGACGTGACGTTGCCGAGTCACGAGAGTACAACAATCCTGTGACAAACAAAATTAAAAAGGCTTGTGAGAAAAGGCAACAAACCACACATTTTGGGGCCTACGTGAAAACTCTCCTTGCGCTCTCCAGTTAACTTCGACGCCTACAATCGCCGTGTGAAAATCCTCCGACAAACAAACATGGCGTCCGTCGCGAGAGACGGCAAGAAACGACAAACATTTGCTCCCTTACCTGAGAAAATGCCACGCGCTCGGTGGCACCTGCATTTAAGAACTCCCCTTGAGCGCGAACATCGTGCAACAAACATGGCGTGCGTCGCGAAAAACGGCAGGAGACGACAAACATTTGTTAGCATGCTAGCTTACCTGAGAAACCGTCCGCCCGCCGCCACGCGCTCGGTGGCACCTGCATATGATAACTCCCCTTGAGCACACCTGTCTTCAATTTACCTAAAGCCCTGACGTCACATCCGTCAATTCAAATCTTCTTCTCCTGATCGTCCAACGGCGCTCGGCACACTGACGCCACCAGGTGGTCGCCTGTCATGGTGACTACTGTGGAAAGGGTTGCTTCGGACTATCCGTTGAAACTTTGAGCACCGAACATGTTTGGATGAATACCCTATCAATATGACCAAATCTCCTTTTGTTTCTGAGCAGGCTCTGGTCGAGTGGTTAGGGTTAACCTTTGCGAATCAATGAAGTAATTTCCCATCCCGGGGGGAGGGGGGGATTCGTTGAACGATTCGTTTGAACGAATCGTTTGAACGAATCGTTTGAGTGTAGCTGATTCTAAAGATTTGTTCACCTAAAAGAACTGGAATGCACATCACTAATTAGCAACCTTTTCGTGAACAGGAAGTTACGTCATTTTCGTCGTTTTGTTTTACGGCGAGGTGGCACCAGCTTCAATGAGCATTCACGACACCTACTGGTGGAAGTCATATGAACTGAAAAAAGAATGAATCACATCAGGAAGTGATTCGTTCACTCTCGTTCACTGAAGATTCATTCTTTTGAACGAATCGTTCACTTTCGAGCCAACTCTACTAAACGCATGTAGCCTGTTTTTTGTTTTTTTTTAAATCTTCAGACTGTGAAGAAAGAATTTGTGACGATTTGTTGAACGATTCTTTTGAGAGAACTGGTACTAAAGATTCAGTTCACTTTAAAGAACTGGAATGCACATCACGAGCATTAAGTCCACATCCAGACCTTCTTGTTCACAAACACTGACAGGTTTCATTAAAGCAAAAAGACATCATATAAAAATATATGTTTGTTTGTTTTACTGCAATAAATACAAAAATAATGACTTACTGAAATCTTGTTTAAAAAAAATAATACGTTTAAAATCTATGATAGGTTGACCCATTGCGCACACACATATACACATAAAAAGTAAGAGGGCAGATTCAGGTGGTGAGCTCAGCCGTGCTGTCTTGGCCGCGCATGGCATTGGACTGTGCCCTCCTGCGAGCCAGTCTGGAGTTGGATGGCGGAGAGAGCCTCATGGAGCAAAACACGGGGCACACCTCTTCCTCTTCGCCCTCCTCCTCCTCCTGATGCTGCTGCTGCTCGTCGTGCTGCGACAGCTGCCGGTTGAAGGCGATGGCTTCGGCCGCAAACTGGCTCAGGTCTTTGGTGCTGCTGTTCCTACAAGGTCGACATAAAAAGCTCAAGATAGCTCAGATTTTTAGAGTGTGTAGTTTTGTACACACACTGGGTTTTCCAATTTGTTGTTTAGTGTGCTCAAGCCAAATGCGTATTGCTTTGGCGCCATCTTAGTGCCAGTGTTAAAGTGACGGGAGTAGCTGCCATCGTGTGGAATCTGTAGGCAAGTACAATCTTCTTATGGGATGGTGAGAAATTGTGTCTTTTTGTTCTTCTGCTATTATCTTAAAAAATTCTCACCACTCTCGCACATGTATTTGACTGTTTGCCGATTTTTCGTCTTACCTCTGTAGGGCGTGAGGGGTTGGAAGACCTCTCTCTGGTGCATTCTGTGCAATGAAAGGTGAAGAGATGCATATGAAATGTAGGCCTACCCAAAAAAAAAAAAAATCATAAAAAATAAATACCTACCCCCTGCACCCACGGATGTTTGAGGACCTGCGCAGCGCTGAGGCGCAGCGTGGCGTCTCGTACCAGCAACTTGCTGATAAGATCCTTGGCGGAGTCGGTGATGTGAGCCCAGTCCTTATCGGGAAACTCGTATTTGCCCTGCTGGATGCTTTCAAACAGGTGACTCTGGGGGTGGAACGTGACATAGGGTCATAATTAGACATGCTTCATGAATTTTAGAACAGAGGTGACATTCTCCGCAAGCAATCTCCATGTTCCTGCTGCAACACCGATCAAATTTTTAGACGTGACCTCCTTGTGACAACATGCGGGCAACACAGGCCACTTTGCTTTGAGGCAAACAACATGTTGGGTAAGTGTACCTGGCACGTGCGGCACGTTTCCCCACGGTCCCACCCACAGTCGCTGCCACAGTGGCCCGTGAAGGGGGGGCTGCCACTTAACAGGATGTAGAGAATGACCCCTAGGCTCCACAGGTCGCAGCGTTTGTCGTAGAAGGACGCCTCGTCGGTAAACACCTCCACCACTTCTGGAGCCATGTATTCTGCCGAGCCACACTAAAAAGCCCAAAAAAAGAAAAAAAATCCCACTAGTGATTGCAAGCAGTATTTCTCAACCTACATTGAACATAAATGAACACAAACTGTTCTATGAATGTCAACAGGTTAACTGTATCTGCTGCTAACTAGTGGAGGAACCTTTAATTGCCCTGCCTGTCACAATAAATTTAGATTTTTTTTTTTTATACTTTATCAGCTCTCATCAGGAGCTACAACTTACAGGCGTGGTGAGTTCTGGAGTGGTAATGGGTGTGCAGGCGCTGCTGAGCTGCACGCCGCTTCCCAGGTCAAAGTCACAGATCTTAACCGGTGACACCTGAAGAGAGACACATGGAGGGTTCCTGAAGGCTAGAAGGTTTCTCATTTGGGGTAAGGCATGGCTCAAAACATTAAGACCCTTTTTGATATTTGAAAGCAGGCCGTACTTGATCGATGCATTCACAAAGGACGTTTTCCAGTTTGAGGTCTCTGTGAGCGATACCTGCGAGGACAACACACTGTTACCATGACAACCCGGACAGGTCAGGATGTAAATGCGGTTAGATTGGACAAGAAGGTGACTTTACCCTTGATGTGAAGGAAGTCAAGTGCATGAGCGATGTCACGGACCACCTTGCTGGCCTCCAGCTCATCAAAGTGCTTCCTGTTCTGGATGTGCGTAAGAATGGAGCCTGGGAAAAGCAAATAATCAGTTAGTGAGGGTGTGCGTCGCAGAGCGTGCCAACAAAATGGCCACCATTTCGACTCACCTCCTCGCAACTTTTCAAACACCAAATAAAAGCAGGCGTTGTCTTCAAAGAACTCGATCAGTTCCAAAATGTTCCTGAGACAATATAGGATTTAGTCTTAACTGCGGTCATTTTGTGGAATGTTTTTCAAACACGACGTCAATTTCCTCACTTGTTTCCTTGACACTGGTAAAGCGTCTCCACTTCCCGGAAGACTCGGCTGCGGCTGTGACCCGCGCTCTTTTCGATGATCTGTGTGACATACCAAAACAGTTATGTGAATATCGGCCCGGTTCACTTCGAGACACAATCAGCCTTGAAAGATTTCAACAACGATCTCAAAATTACACAAAAAGCTTTTTGTGTCTTTCCCACAAGAAATGTTAACGATTCGTTTGAAGTGTATGAGGGACTAGTTACTAGTAAATTTGTCACCTTCACTGCATACTCCTGCCCATTCTGCAGACTGATGCATCCTTGGACTTTGGCAAAGGCCCCTTGGCCAAGCACCTCATCTGTCAGCTTGTAGACGTCTAAAATAAATAAAGACGGTACATATCACATTTGAGTCCGACTCAAATTCTGCTCAATTATTACCATCAAAGGTTCCAGTGGAGCTGTTAGTCGCGCTTGACCTTTTCTTTTTCTTTCGTTTGGCTGCGTCTGGGATTTTCAAAGGCTGGCTTTTCTCAGCTTCTGAAGCAGCACATGAGGACAAGAACAAATGAAGACATTTGAAACACAAAAGATAGCGATGCAGTACCTGCAGGGACTTGAGCCGTGTGCTGCCTGTCTTCTGAAACGATCCCATTCGGCTGCTTCTGCTGCTGATGATGTTCCCCATAATACTGCCCTACTTGGCCCAGGGAGTTACCCTGGAACAGACAGGAACCAAGAGGAGGAAACATGTAAGAGTGGTGTAAAATCAAATTCTGATTCTACTAAGTCAAAGAGGAAATGCATGGTTTTCTACATCAATATTTCATTTTTAATTTCTAATTGCTTTGAATCCACCCCTCCTCTATGGCAACCTGCCAGAACAGTAGCTCAACAACATGCCAACGTTATCGGCTATTACCGGAAAATGTATCTACACATCCAGTCATAGTAAATGACGTCCGTGTGTAAACGTAGATAAGGCGGATAAGTCAGACTGATAAGCGGATGTTTTACATCCACAGTGACAGATCATACCTGGAGCGAGTGTTGAAAGACTTGAAACTCCGTCATTGTGTTGTGCCTCACCATAGCTGCCATCTGAGGGAACATAACAAATATTTAGTGACGCAGATGTAAAAACAAGATAAGCAAGCTCATGTCAGTCAAAGAACATCATTTCACGTGTCAACTCTTATATCTTTGGTTACACATATACAATCGTTCAATAGTAACTAATTATATTAATGATATGTCAGAAGTGTAGTCTCACTTGAAAACTATATGGTTAAATGCTAAAGGTGGCGTTCTGCTGTAAAATAAAACAAACATTAACTTTTTGTTGTATCTATTTTATTTTGCATTTTAATCAAGTATATGACTTTGACAGTCCTTTGAGAGAAGCGCTATATAAATAAATGAGCTTACGAGGATACATCAGTACGCAGTATCAGTTCACGGTAGCAAATCCGAATCAGGTCGTGACGTCATTGACAGCCAAGCCATCGTCAACAACGTTAGTACCTACGTTTTTACATATATTTGACTTTGGCAGTCAAATATAAGCACAGCAGTAAACTAATATCTTCCCAAAACTAGCTTGGTAAAAGTACCGAAAAGTGGTTATGTGTTAAAAAGGACATACGAACGACATGTTTTCTGCGCTAGTCACGGCTAGCTGGCTAGCCTAGCATAAACCTGTAGAAACCGAGTGATATTCATGTAGCCCCTTTCGACTCAAAATATAAAGCCAGTAGCGTTCAAGCAAACATTGGACATAAATGGTTTTTAACCTGAACGTTCTCCGAACTGTCCGACTCCCCGTTGGTCAGAGCCTTCGAGAGCTGATGTAAGGTCTCATCGTGAGCTGAAAGCCACCGGCCAAGTCGACCACTGACGCGTCAAGCGGGAAAACCCGTATGAAACAATGGCCACGCCCACCTCCATGTTTTCTCTTCTCCCATTCGTTGGCTAGAAAACGCCTGTGACGTAATTTGGCACGCCTCTTAACATTATAAGGATTTTGTTTTGATATTGGTGAACTTTGAAGAGGTATTTCTTTCTTTATGCAAAATCTTTTTTTATCCATGTTTCACCTCCCCACTTCGGGTGTCATTGTCTTCGATTACGCCTAGATGGGACCGGTTGATTAATAGAATTTAATAAACAATAAATAATTACAAATTAATAAATAAATGAATAAATGAGCAGATAATGTCCATTAATTTTGATTTATTCTTTCCCTTTGAGTTCTTCAGAGTGAGTAAAAATTATTTACTCAATAAAAGTAAAAAAAAAAGCTCAACTTATAAAAGGACAAGCATAAATACATGCACTGGAGGAAAGACAGCAAAAAAATATTAACAAGCTTAAATAAACGTAAAAAAAAAAGCTCAAAATAGCTTTAAAACGGCCAAGCATAAATACATGCACAGGAGGAAAGTCAGCATAAAATATTAACAAGCATAAAAACCAGCACCATTGTTCCCATAAGTAATCCACATCTTGACACCACCTGAAAAAAATTGTGGCTGGCTTGTAAAAATTCACAGTGACACTCACACCGCTCACATTGTTACATGTTCTTAGTTTAAAGTTCATTGAAGGTGAGCATTAGTCTTCATCTTTGTAGTTCAATTGCAAATCTTCTCAGTCATCTCTTTCTGTAGGACAACAAAACAGATCACATTAAAATCCGTGAGGTGCAAGCTCATCAAATTACATTCCAAAAAAGTGCTCATGTCTCACCAGGGGCTCAAGTTCAGAGTGGTCGATGAGGTTGAACTCCGAGATGAAGTAGTAGTAGTGCTTGTAGCAGGTATTGATGTGGGCCTCTGCACCCATGCTGCATACACTGTCAAAGTGATGGATGTAAACATGCACAAACACTCTGAAGAGCCGACTCAGGATCTTCTTGCACACCTGCTGGAAATTCTTGGGGAAAGGAACACCTGCAAAAAAATAGATGGATACAATTTCATCCTGACAACCTCCGTTTGAATCAGTAGCACATTAATGAAGCTTCATGAACCACACGCACCTACTCTGGTGGGGAAGATATCTTCATCGTTGATCAGCGACTCGATCCAGTCCATCATCAGGTTCATGTACTTGAGAGCAGGCAGCTTGGTGGGCTTCCTGTAGTCGTCGCCGTCCTGCCACCTGTACTCGTACCTGAGTCCCCCGGACATGATGGGACAGGTACGTTCGGTGCAGTACTCGCTGACCGTTCCGTAGATCAGGTTGATTCTGTTAAAGAAATCCACCACGTGCATTGCGACCCAGTCATTGAGGCTCTCGCCCTCGGGCAGCTGCACCACCTTCCTCAGGTCAAGGCCGGACTTGAGCGAGGCCTGAGCCTTTTTGTACAGTTCAAACCGCTGGGTGCCGGGTTCGAAACGTTTCCTAGGTCGGAACGTTTTGTCTTTGCTGAACACCTGACCCAAACACAAAGCCATGTCCTTAGCAGTTCCTCCCCACAGATGAGCTGTTTGTACTCTCCGGAGTTTAATTGCCTTGAAGATGGCGGGGTGGCCCGGATGGGGTCACAAGAACCTGGTCAAGACTGGCTCCAGATCCTTGGGGTTCACTGTGAAGAATAAACATTTTGAATTTCACGTAATGTCAGTGGTGGAAAGTGTGAGAGTGAATGAAGTGAGGCATGCCATGATAAATGTCAATCATTAACCAAGCTGACTGGTAAACATTTGATTATTATGATTTGGTATTTGGATTATGCGAATTTCCAGGTCTTATGCTCTTTACAGTGAACTTCCAAATTAGATTCGACCTCTATTGACCTTGGATGCAACGTGACACTATCATCAACAATTGTGTGTAAAGTGACTCTACACAATTCCACGTTTTTGTTTTTTTACTTCACGAGTGTCGAAATGTGACAGTATGTCCATTTCTAATTGATAAAACATTTAAGACCCCCCCCCCAAAAAAAAAATGATGGGAAAAAGATGACATAATGATTTTAGTGATCTGCAAAAGAGATCATTTTTCTTCCTCTTCGGTGGGGGTGCGTGAATACGTGGTCATGAGACAGCTCCACAACAAAAGAGTTTCCGAGCAAGACTTAATAAACACGGACCCCTTTGGTACCACAAAAGATAAATCCTTGAGGGCTTCAACCCCCCCCCCCTTCCCTCATAGCTTCAAGCCAAAGCATGTCTGATCCTGCACTCATCTGACGTATACGCATACCTCCCTTGTGTTTGACCCCACAAGCTAAAAAAAACCCTGCCTGGTCTAAATCGGAATACGAGCTTGGTGGCGTTAAAGCAAAATAAGTTCACAAATAGGACAGAATAAGAAAAAGTTGTACCTGCTTGTTGTGCTACAATGGAAGCTCCACAATGTTGACGAAAGCTTTGGGAGAGGCCGGAGTGTATTTTGGAGGACAGCTCCAGCTGCTTTACCCCTTTCTCCTCCCTCTCTTGCTCTCTCTCTCTCTCCCTGTCTCAAACAGACGTTCAACTTGGCTCCACAACAACGCACAAGTCAAGAAAAAAGCTGAACTACTCTTTTGGTTTCCTTTCCTGCAGATGATGTCACATCCTGACTTTGTCTTCTGTGCCTGCTCTTGCTACATATGTGTGAACGCTGGGAAAAGACTTCTTTCAATCCTTCCTCTTTCTTTTCCCTTTACTTTTCCTCTCGCTACCAGCACGTAGAAGCCCGCCCCCCCCCCTCTCCGGTAGAGTGGGCCACGTCTATCCACCACAAGTACAGAGAGTGGAGCACAACAGTGCCGCAAATATGTCCGAATATTTGGCAGAGCGGGCTGCTCTTTTATGACAACGTATCATTTAAATCCTTTAAATGTTTTCATGGAATAAAATGTGCTTCAGTCAAAAGTTCATGATGGGATCAGAGTGATGTGGTTAGGTTATCCCTACAAGGCCCCAAGGTGTTCCCGGGCCCTTTAAAAGTGATCAGTATCAGTTTCACTAGTTTGTATTCAGACCGACAACCCACAAGACACGCTCTATACACGTCGAGGATTTGAGTCACCAAAAGAAACGCCCTCGTGAAACTTCATTCAGAAGTTGTAGGTTGCGGAAATTACAAAGGGAATTTTTTTTGTTGGTTTGTTTTGGTTTTGATAGCTAAAATCACAACGTTACTCAACAGGGTAATTTTTTGTTAATTTTTGTTGTTGTGTCAAATTAGGAAAAAATGCAAGTTTTGGGTTCAGGGGTCAAATCAGATCGTTGTAAGAATCTCCTTTCAACACACCTATCTTTACCTCCTATATATGCGCACATACCAGAATGTGAGTACTTTTGTCACTTGGGTTTTTTATAGGGAATTTTCCAACCCAGAAAGCAATACAAGTTGTAGTAACTCAAATTGGCCACTTGAGGTCCTCCTGTCTTTTAAACTATTTCAGGTATAGCTGGCGCTGCAAAAAAAAAACCCAACAGATTAATGTCATTTGCATTTATTTCGATAGGGAAAGATGATTTGAAAGACATATGGATATGATTACTTTAGATGTTTTTACTTGGGTATCATCTTAAAATAAAGGAGCCAATAGTTGACAACATAAGCAAACTATTAAAGTAGGTATGGAGAGACAGTAGTTGTATAATTATTGTTATGCATATCCTCTAAAGCAATGTGTTCCACTCTAGGAATAGAGTAGAACATTGCATCACCTTAACCTTGTTTACTTCAGTCATAAGTCAGCTTCTAAAAGGCCAATTAAAATAATTATGAGATCATTTAAAAAGCTGTCGCCGCAAAATGTGGCTGCATGACTTTGCCTATATGCCTGCCGCTGTCTCATGCCAGATGTTGGTGTCAACGCAATCGTGTCAAGCCTCAACTGTCAGGCGGATGTTGAAGTTGGTTAAAAAAAAAAAAAGTGACAACTTCTAAAATGTATTTGCTTCATTTGGTGCACCTGCACTCCATTCATGCTTTCTCTATGGTTCGTCCACATTGCTGACATGCTGTAGTTGAACTTCAACTTTAAATAGCATTTACTTGTCCCTTCCAGGAACGGGGTGTCATGAACAAGAATCTTAACTCTTAACTATGACAAGCATGTAGAGCGAAAGCGTGGATTCTATAGAGCACCTTTGTTAAACATCCGGCGGAGCCGTTGTTTGACAGACAAGTACGACTCGGATCAGTTTCTGAGATTATTACGAAAGGTGAACGGGCCCCGCAGGGCGATGACCCTTGTCTCGCTTTTGAAGACTTGGATGGCACCAGGGGGGCTCAGACTCAAAGACTCAAACACAATCAAAACGCATTCTCCTTTCCGGTCAATATTATCAGCACGGAAATCACGTTTTACAAAGTACAAAACGCTGATTGTGTTGTAACGATAACAATGGTATGGTAAGACCACTGCAACGGAAAATTGGAAGGTTCAACTTTTCAAGCAAAACCGGTTTTATCTTACTATCCTTAGCAATTTTTAAGACATGATAAAAGTAATGTTCTGATGATGAGAGAATCATTCAAATATTCTTGTACTTACCATTCATACTTTCAGAATCAATCAAATAACAAGACAAAAATAACAATAGCCTAGTCGTGATTTGAGACTGCTTGGGTGCAGCAGTACACAAACAAATGTCTTTGAACTAAATATGGAGTAATTTTTTTTTTATGATGTCACTGACATTTTTTAAAATTTATAATAGACATATTAGTCCATATCTTTGTCACAACTGGAAACCCTGGCTTGCTTATTTCAAGCGTGATTACCTATCATTCTTTTTTTCTACTAATTCTAAATTGTCTTACAAAGCGTGCAATCATTATTTCAGAATTGCGACTTTTTTTGCGGCATTTTCACTTGATGACGTGCAAATGAGACGATTTACAAAGCGCGCCAGAGAGTTTGACTCCACCTTTCCTGTCTCAAAGGCATTTTGCCGTGCTCTGCTTCAAAGTTTGATGCGGAAATGAACAGGTTGAGGCAACTAGACGCACGCGTCGGGCCACTTTAGCCGTCTCGTTTTGACCGTCTCCGCTGGCTTGATTCGATCCTCTGCCCCCCCAAAAAAGGGAGTGAGTGAGTAAGTAACTTAACATGCCATGAAAAACTTTCCTGCATGTCAACTTATCGAGTTTAGTGCAACTCCATCTCCACTCCATCAATTATGAAGCCGAACTCGGTTTACATTTTCTATTCGTATGCGTTTTATGATTGGATTGCATTATTTATTTGTTTTTTTGCGGCGGTAATTTCCGACACCGATTGTGCTCTATACCATTTGTCCGTCGTCGGAGCTGCTCACACCGACATTATTGACGCACGCCCTCTTCATTTTGGCACTTGATTGAAGTTACATGTATATCAAAATGTGTGTGCGTGCACGTTTGGGTAGTAGTAAGTTAGGGTTGTTAAACAATCAAAAACTCTTAATCGATTAATGCAAGATCGTTAAAGTTAAATACAACTGACTTGTAGGCAGTGATTCTAACATTCCACGAGTGCATGGGGACTGCCCCTGCCAAGGCAAACTTCAAGTTCCTTGCTAAAATACCAACAATTAAAAAGTGCCTTTTTTTCTTTCTTTTAATGGACAAACATTTTTGGTTAACCTCTATTTTAAAATAAATAGGAAAGTCATCGAACAAATGAGTTGTTGAGAATAAGTACGGTATGGGATTTAGTCTTTTGCAATATCAACGTCATTCCCCCCCTTACTTCATAAACTTAAAATACTATTTCCTCACCCAGTTTGGAAATACTTCAAACCTTGCAATTTTCAGTTTAAAAATAAAAAAAGTGGGGGCGGGGGGTTTTCAAGTTTTGCATAGTGTGTTGCCCGTGGTGTTTAATTATGCAAAGCATGTAGTTTACACAGCAAACTGTCACATTGTTGGACTCTCAAATTCAAATTGGCCTGACATAAACAAGTAGCAGGCCTAAACATCCTGTAAATAATAGTGGTGAGTTAAGGTTTAAACTCTTTATACTGAGTTTAGCATCTCTGTTGTCAAATAGTTATAAAGGTGACCTTGGCATAATATATTTAAAACTTATGAGCATATTTGCAGGTTAAAACTTTTTAACTATAATTGCTTCTGAAATATAAACAGGCACTGTCAAGGATGATGTCATTTGTTGCAGTTATACATTGGCGGCTTGAACGTGACATTTTGGCAGAAGCCTGTGAATGCGGCTTTTATTTCATTTCCTGTGACAGGAAGTCCGACCTGCAAAAGCGCGTTTACTCGGGCCAATTGAGTCCCTTGCAAATTTCGACAGGATCAATAAAGCAACCAAAATAGTCCCATTAGTGTTGTGAAACATTCCCTAGACACAGCAAGGTGCTGCTTTCAAACAAAATATCCCTGAAAATCATTTTTAAATATCCTGCAATAACAAGTGTAAGGGTGTTTTCACACAAATTGCAATCTATTTACCTGGTTCTAAAATTGCAGTTCACCTTTGTCCTCCTTTCCAACACAGACATGCTGTGAGATCATCAAAATATGTTTGAGTGAGTAGCCACACCTCCACATTTCAGCATTTCCGTTTGGTAATAGGCATCTGCTGAAATGCAGTTTCTCCACTATCGCTAATGAGCTCATTGGTAAGGATGCAGCGGTGTGCTTTTGTTGTCTTGTGGAAAGTTCCAGAAAAGTGAATCATAGGCGAGAGAGGGAGAAACCTGTGGAGGCAAGAGGGAGGGAAGGTGTGGCATTGGGAGAATGAGATCAGTAAAGGTGAAAGGTCATCCATTTCTAAACAAGGGGGTCTCAAGCAGCTGCACCTTGTCCTCAGGCTAGTCATGTGACATTCCAATAAAATTAGAGGGGGGGGCTGTAACAGTAAACTACTTGAGTAGAGAGTAGCTTCCATCCTGTTTATGCAATTCTTAATTAGGTTTTGTTGAATACTCTGAATTTTATTTTTTACTTTAAATAATCCCGACATTGCAAAGGGATTAGATTATGACCCTTCAGTTTTTATGTTGTGTTTTGCTACATAGCTGCGGTATGAGCTAGGGGTGTTTGGTAAGTTAGTTTTTTTTTCTCCGACAAAGCGGCAGAGCAAGTTATGTTGACATTGAGTCGTGAAGAGCGTAGAATGACACCAGCTTGTGACTGCTCATTTTGACTTTGGCTCCATCCCCGCTAGCCTCAGGTTGCACCTTCATGTTTTGTCCTCCCTATTGGTTTGATTTATTCAGTTCTGAGGTGGATAATTACTTCTCGTGCGCATTTACTACATCAAACATGGGTTTTCATTATTTCTGGGACATTGCTAACTTTTTTCTGAAAATTTAACACGTCATCATAGATTCTGCACAATGTGACAATAACATGAGAGCTCTCACTCTGTACATACATGAGTATTTGAAATCTATATGCGAGTGAGCCTATAGTACATTCCAAATGTTCACTGTCTTGACTAACATGGACTAGTAATTTTTAAAATAATATAGTGTAATATTTCTTTTTATATTTCTAAAATTTCTGTTATTATACAATTCTTGTCAGGAGTAACTCATCCATAATTTTTTTTCTATTTTTAAATGTCGCAGGTGTTTTAGCACTACGTGTTGTTTTGGCATGCACTTGAATTTTTATTTTTTTAAATTTCTTTGTGTGGTCTGGATGTATGAGCGCACTGCAAATATTTCACACGGTGCTTCTACAACAGAGCAAGTTTGGCCCTGACAGCAATGGCAGACTCGAAATGTCGATTATATATGTTTGCACTCGTTTTGTTAGTTGCACACACACCTAATGGTTTAAATATCATTGAGTTGTTTTGCTTCAAACTTATAGCAATTACTGTGATAATTACTCGCATGGCAGCAAGTCAAGCTTTTGAACTCCACACCCAATGATGACATTAGGTCATACGTTGCTATCACGGAAGATTTCGAAGTGTCGTTGCACGCAAACGTATATCAGAAATACATCTTGTCACAGGAATTTTACTGGCGTCAGCATTTTGTGGCCTATCTGGGTGACGGTGGCTGCTAACTAAATAAGGTCATTGTAGATTTCGAGTGTGGTGATGAACGATTGATCGTTTTTTGATCGGATTTGTGATTCTAGATAATGTGCTGCATGAACGCACTCAGATTGAGGCACAAGATGCTAGCTGGCATCAAAATTGTCAAAACTAATCATAACTTTTGTGGTAGCAAATAAGATACAGCATCGTTTTCACTCAGGGCAGATAAGTCACAATGCAAGAAGCCAATGCTAATTGCTAAGCTAATATTTTTGGTCGCTACACAAAAAAAAAAAAAAAAAAAAAAAAAAGTGATGAGGTGTACTCTACATAGAAGTTATTTTCATGGAAGTCTGAAAACCAGTTATGCCAGCAAACTAGGTTTGTTATTAGTCATGCTTTGAGCACAATTAAACTTATTAAAACATACCTTTAATCTTTTTTCAAGTATTTAAGTATACTTAACTTTATTCTGACCCTCACAATACTTCGATCAATTATGATAGCTTGATGCCATTTGTCACTGCCAGTGGAAATTTACTGATCAACTGACACATTCAATTTAATTAAGTGAACTGACATTAAATTTAAACAAAAAAGGATTAAACATTGAATATTTTAACACCTTGAATGGTATCAAACCTTGAATATTCAAATCCTGCGCTTTCATAACTAGCTTTTAAACACAACCACAATGATTGACATTTGCATTTCTGCTATTACGGCTTTGTTTCTAAGGTCGTAATTTTGACAAGGCGTTGGCCTCACGGGACGAGATGACAATCATTTTAAAGCGACTACGCTGCGGGATGATGATGTATTTTGTTGTCAGGTGTTTTGTGTGGTATTTGGAGGAGGGACGCCCGACTCCTGCTGCCACCACCACCCGTAAACCAGCAACCCAACGGGGCTTGAGTGACAAGTCAAACCAGCCCAGTCGGTCTGTGTACCAGGTTGCCTCGGCACTTTTAGTCCAGTCCAGCTGATTTTATTATTTTAAACTCGTTACTATATGGAGCATTTGCCGTGTCATGTTTTTTTTCTCCGCACCCGCAAATGACCCGACTAAGTGGCGCTTGTCAATCTTATGAATGAAATTCCTCTTCCTCCGTGTGTATTTTTTTCCCCTTTAATTGCCTTTTAAAAAAAATATTTTAAGTCACAATTGGGGAATGTCACTAGTGCTATTAATACTTCATATTTGGGTGTGGCAGGGATAAAGTCTGATTTCGGAAACCACTACTTGTGAGGAATAATGAGGTGCTAAAGTAAAGAGGCATTCCTGTCATATGCAGTCAGGTAGCTAGCTGAGATTTGTTGTCATCAAGTCCCATTTTTGTCTGAGTTTGCTCGCCCTCGAGTAAACATCATGGTCGTTTGGGGATGGTGTTGATTGACAAAGCCATTGTTTGTTTTATGTGTGTTGGCAATGTTGCAAAGTCCAACCAAGATGGAAATCTAAAATGTAGAGCACACCCAAAGGTGGAGAAATCGCTCGATGAACTAAATTGACTTTAGTGATGTTATTTTTCAGTCATCCTATTATATAACACAATGAGAAAAGATGCTAACAATGATTATGCTAGTTATTATTTCTTGTGATCTGCATTTCACTCACTCAAAACACAATTTTTTTTATGGTCCTCTTCCCTCTTTAATTTACAAGTCAAATTTATCATGTTTTTGGGCCTAGGCTTACACTCAAATTAAAACGTGAATCAATATGAAATTTCATTAGAGTTAACGTACTATGTTAAATGTTCTCCATGACAACTTCGCAACATTCAAGGGTGGCATAAATATGAGTCAGTAAATCAAATTGGATTAAGACTATAATGTTAATGATTGGTGGGCTTATCACGTCAACATTTGACAAATATGAGTCAGTAAATCAAATTGGATTAACACTGTTAATGATTGGTGGCCTTATCACAACATTTCACTTTTAATGAAATATGATACACTAAACCTCGTGTATATTTTTAACAAATAGCACATTTTTCTTGTCTCTTTGTCAAATTTCCGATTTGAACACTATGAGGCTCGTTCAGCAAACTGTGCCATAACAGAACAATGGCTGGCCTTGACCATAGCGGGTGCCATTGATTCCTCGCCCGCTTCATCTTCCCACCCTAGTGAGGACAAACGGGGCAATTTGAGAGCCAGCTTTCCATGCCAATGTGTGTGTAGGGTGTGGCCAGGAGAGTCAGTCGTTGGGAGGAGAGATAAAGGGGTCGTACTGAAAGTCAGGCCGTGCTCTCGCTTCCATTCGTGTGTTTAGAGTCTACATCTCGTTTCTCTATTTCGCTCTCAGTCTGTTTCTGTGCTGGTTATTCATCCACCGGTGTGAGTCAGGGAGGGTGGAGAGTCGGAAGACGGCTGTACCAGTCACGTCTGTCGGTTGATTTTTTTTTTTTTTCTTTCCATTCCCTCCCCTCTGTTCCACACACACACGCTCATTCTCTCCCTCATCGCACTGCAGTTTCTACCCGCTCCACTCTTCTCTCCGAGAGAGAGAGCAAGCGAGAGAGGCTCCCGAAGAGGATTCTCTCAACGCTGGCTTTAGTTTTTCCGAAGCTGGAAAGTCCTCTTTTTTTTCAGCAGGGTAAGTTTAAATCGAACTAACTTGGTCATTTGATTTATTTTCATGTGAGTACTGGAGGTTAAACTTTTCCCCTAACAAACAGATGCTTTACTTTTTACTTTGGGTGTTCATTTTTTTTTTTTTAACTCCCACATCCCTTATCCCTGTTTGTTCATCATTAACTCTTCCCACCTTATTTTCCATCATGTGATTCATTCACTGAGCAGGAAGCACTCCACTTTGTCTCCTTCACTAGATGTCAACCCGCCACTTTGTTGTCAAGGCTAAGCTCAAACAAACCATGGTTGAAAATCCAAATGTTATATCGTGTTGTTTTTCTGGTTTTAGCATTGACGGAAATTGCTGAGGAGATAGATCACGGGTAATGGTGTCATGTGGCTTGGGAAAAAAGAAAACTACACACGCTCTTAGGGAAGTTTCTGGCTTCTAGACTTGGGGCATTGTTATCGATGAATTGATGCAATGATTGTTGCACTCGATTGGTGCAGTTAACGTGCTTTCGAGGAACAAGCATGATGTCAAGACGGGCAAATTGAGGTCAATCTGTGTTGCGTCACACCTCTGGGCGGACTTAATCTCCTCACAATAACAAATTAAGTGCCTATTGTCAAAAAGGAATATGGTTAAATTATTTAAAGGTGTTTTTTTTTAATTCTTTTAACAAGTGCTACCTTTACAATCTGGTGTGTTAAGACTATCGGCATTGTGGTGCCGTTTAGTTGTCGTTGAAGTGCTGGACAAAGTGCAAAGACGGAGGTTTAATTTCAATTCCCTTCAACTATGATCTTTATCTGGGTTTCAGGTGATTTATATATATGTTGTTTCTCCCTATCCTAATGGTTGTCATGGTTGGGAGATTTTTTGAACTCGAATGGACGTGCGATTATTTCAGACACTTGTCATACTGGCATTACTGCAAAAAAAAAAAAAAAGGCCTAGTTAACGGATCAGCTCCACCTTCCTTTCAGCTGGTCCGCTACATTGTTTTCTCCGGCTTAACTGTTGAGCATTTTTCCTCAGATCAAGACCTTGACGTTTGCACATGAGGGTGCGCTTGCTGAAATGTGAGGCGCCCGCCTCAAATACCAGCTACAGCGTTATGCGTAAGAGTTTTGTGAAATGTCATTTATCTGATCTTGTCATGCGTTACGGCCAGCCGAATAAGTTTCGACGAGTCAGCGGGAGAACTTTCTTAAAGTGAGTGGGTCCATTGTGTACATGCAGGCCCAAATATTTTTTTTTTTATTATTTTCCTGGTTAGATGGTGGTTTTGCTGTTTGGAAATGCACGATTTGGTGAAAATTTTGAATCTATATAATTACATCCTGAGACACTTATGCTATTCATTAACCTGATTTGCATTTTTTTTGTTAGCATTAAGCCAAACTAAAATGATTAACACTGTGGTTTTAAATATATAATGTGGAATTCTCTTTTAGTTTGTCAGTTAAATATATAATATGGAATTCTTTTTTAGTTTGTCAGTTAACTAAGCGTTAGCGTCAAGAGGACTGAAAGGTTAAAGCTCTGTTTGTTTTAGATACACAAGGTGTCATTCTGTTTTATGTTTCGTTGAATTTAGTTCACTGCTATTAAGGCAATGCTGTCCTTGGAAAAATGTTTTTGTTCCCTCCCTCACTTACATGGCCAAAGCTTCAAACAAATAGTTTTTACTGAATGCATTGCCTGGAGGCTTTTAATTCCAAACCCATCGGAGGGAAATATTTAACCCGCCTTTGTTTGCCGTCCTTGGCGACAACATATCTGCTTGTAATGATATTGGCTTAAGGAGGGCCGGCCCACTCTTGTGTGGTCGGTCATTGTTGATTGTACATCAAACAATGGCGCTCTCTTACTCCACTTTCAAAGGTGAACATGTCCCATTTGTCCTCAAAGACCCTCAGTTTAGTGTGTTCATGCTCGCCATATTTCTAGTTCAACTTTAAGATTGCAGAGGTACAACAATCTCGATCTACAATCTAATTTTTGCCGATATTTGTGTGTCGGGGCTGAGAGTAGCGAGGAGTGGCGAAAGCCATCCCACTCCCCCACCCGGCCCCTCCCCATGATGTCAGGCCATGTCGCATGAGCTAAGCCGGGCATCCTGTAATTTTCATTGGACTTGTTTGGTTTGGGGAAGTACTTGGCTTTTTTTTTTTTGTCTGCAGCTGAATCAGCAGGTATGTCCTTAAATGCAGCTTCTTGCTTTGTGAGTGATGTCGTTTAGTAGCGTGACGTTGAAGATGTTTGGAAATTCTTGCTGTTTGATTTGCTAATGTGTGTGGAAATTACAGCGTTGAGTAATGATTAACCACTTTTTTTTTTATTTAATGAGGGCTGATCTTGTGCAGACTGTCACAAGGTTCCGCAAAAGAAACGGACGGAACAAATTACTGGAATAATCATTGTAGTTTTATTTTTGCATTTGTGGTATGTTTCTCAAATTTTTTATTTTATTTTAGGTAACTGGCTACAAAACAGCAAACATGCTGCAAGAGCTCAAGGAGTTTGGCTCACACGCCATGGATATATACGACTACCTCGTCGCAGGAGTTGGTCAGTCTCCTTTTAAGTAACCTTCTGGATTTTCTATTTTTATTCCATTTCACAATCGTCAACCGCTATTTTCTTCCTCTAGATCCTCGAGTGAAGAATCATTTCCTGATGCAGAGTCCTGTTCCCATGACTGCAATTTTGCTGTGCTACCTGTTCTTTGTACTGTACCTTGGCCCTCATATTATGGCCTCCCGAAAGCCTTTCCAGTTAAAAGAAGCCATGATCGTCTATAATTTTTCACTGGTGGTGCTGTCGATATACATCGTCTACGAGGTGAGTCTGCTTTGCATCTCCGAGTCTGCTGAAGCTGCATTTTGCATGTTGTTTCAAAATTTTAAGTCGGTTTGTTTTTTAAGTTTTTGATGTCTGGATGGGCCACGACGTATACTTGGCGATGTGACGCGATTGATATGTCCGACAGCCCTCAAGCACTTCGAGTAAGTTTGGATTTTTTTATTTTTTTCTATTTAAAATAGCTCAGATGGGAATATTTGTGGGTATACTGAAAGCTAAAAAAAAGTTTGAAGTGAAGCATTTTGTTTTAGTAGTTATGCTGTCTCTTATTTTAAAATTGCAGGTATCTTAGAATGACTCTTCCTAGTGTTTATTGTGGAAATACAGGAAAATGTTGCCACAATAGATAAAGATCTTAACAGTTGTGCAAAAGTCAGCATTAACATTGACACAGCATGAAAAAAGGCGACCCCCCTCCTTCAAGAAAAACTAAGCATAGCTGAACAAACATGCACGTACCGTGTTTATGAGCGGTGGTCTCTTTTTTTTTTTTGCCTCCTTTAGATGGTCGAGGTAGCCTGGTTGTTTTGGTTCTCCAAAATTATCGAGCTCATGGACACTGTAAGTAACAGTTTGTGATTAGCATGAACATTGGTGTCAGTCAAGTTTAGTAAAGACAATTTTATTTTTGGGATAGATCTTTTTCGTGTTGAGAAAAAAGAGCGGCCAGATCACCTTTCTGCACATCTTCCACCATTCTTTCATGCCCTGGACTTGGTGGTGGGGAGTTGGCTACGCTCCCGGTGAGTACACAAAAACTCAAACTTCGATCGCAGACGTGACTGTGTGTCTCTTACATACCGTTCTTTTGCTATCTTGTCAAAAAGCCTTTGTCTCTCCACAGACTCTGGCCAGTGATAACCGTTTATAGTCTGATGGAAACCTGGAATGTCCAACCACCATTTTGTTTTGAAAAATTCTTTCAATTGTGACTTAGTCCATGGAAATACACCAAGAGCTTCTCATTTAGCTGTTAGCAAGATTTGAATGACTACGGTCTCGTGGCTACGGTCTCGGATTGGCTCGTTTGGCTCTCCATGAGAAGAAAATTAATTTTAGGCATCAATAAGATGGGGCCAGAAAGGGATGTTCAACCCCCATAAAATATACAAATATCAAAAAATACAATTCTAGTGTTGGCTTAAGATGACAGAAACACTTGAATTTTTTTACCTTTATGTTCTGTGTTTCTGGCCTTAGGTGGAATGGGCTCCTTCCACGCAATGGTGAATTCTTCCGTCCACGTGATCATGTATTTCTACTATTTCCTCGCTGCTGCCGGACCTCGCTTCCAGAAGTTCCTGTGGTGGAAGAAATACATGACAGCCATTCAGCTCGTACGTAGTATTGAACTTCTTCTTCTCCTTTACCGTTTCACTTGAGCTCCTCACTCATCCGTCTTGGTTTGGTTCCCCCTTGCCAGACCCAGTTTGTCCTGGTATCCCTCCACGTGACTCAGTATTACTTCATGGACAGCTGCGACTACCAGTTCCCCATCATCATCCACATGGTGTGGGTTTACGGCACCTTCTTCTTCGTGCTCTTCTCCAACTTCTGGGTTCAGGCCTACGTTAAGGGCAAGCGGCTGCCCAAGCAGGACATCAAGTCGCGTCACAACGGCACGGCCGCCGCCGCCCCCCCTGCAGTCTACGCTAACGGCAAGCACCACGAAAACGGCATCAAACACACCAACGGTACCACCAACGGTTCGGCCCACTACGAAAACGGCAGCGCTCCCATGGGCAAGATGAAGAAGGCCTAGGGATGCAAGAAGAAAACTCCCCAAAAAGTATGACCTCACTAAGCCGATGCACCGATCACGGATTCCAAAGATGATTTTGGCTGTGTTTCTTGTCCTATTTTGAGTTGTCTCTGTGAACCGTGGGAGGGAAGTCACGCGGTCCATGACTTCCACAAAGGGGGATTCCACATTTGGTTGGTTCGGTTGTCTCTCTGAGTTTTTGGGGGAAAGCACAATTTATGAAGAGAAGATATTCACTGACTTACGAGTTTAGTATCACACTGGTTGCCTTAAACCCCTTTGTGGACAGATGACTGTACAGAAGACTTGAAAATACTTTTTACCTGTAAATAGTTTTACAACCAAATGACTAATTGTATTGGTTAGGCTTTCTACTTTCTAAATTGTGTATTTAAAAATAAAATGCCAATAAACCATGATAGAAATGATCTTGGATGCATCTTTTTCTATTTCATGTGAAATTTCAGGTTTTTTTTTTTTTCTTGTGTAGCCATCAGGTCATCAGATCAGAGTGTGACCTTGTTGCAACAAAGACGAAAAGCATGAGCTTGTCTTGTGCCTCTCGCCCGGGATATGCGAAGAATGTGACTCTGGCTCGTAGGAGTTACACAAGCGGCACATTCTGCTTTGTTGGAGATAGAACGCCCCCTCGGTTCAGCTGGTTCATTGACAAAAAGAAAGGGACAGTTGTTATTTTTGCAATCAAATAAATCATTTAAATTATGTTAAATAAATTTTAATCTTATGACTTTTTTTTCCAGTCTTCATGCATTTAAGTTATATTAAAATATAGTGCATTTTATTCTCAAATTTCCTCCATGAGCCCACTATGGCTAATTTTTAGGATTGACTATTTTCTCTGCAAACATGGTTCACCAGAGAGTTATTTTCATTGCAAATTTTAATTCAAGGCTGTCAATAAATAAATTCAACATTCCATTCAAGAGCATCCTTCAGGCATTCATTACATGTGCATCCACTACTAACTAGGTCATTCTCTTTTATCTAAACTAGCAGGGTCTGAATCCAGCCCCTCTGTTAAAGGTTCTGTTCCCACTCAAGCTGTGGAATTGCTACTAATGTTTTGTCTATTTGATGTCTTGTTTGACTGATAACACCCACGTTGCTGCTGGGTAAGATCAGAAAACCCACCACGAATGAAATCTTGAAATCTCTCATGAGTGGATTGTCCCGCTGAATTTCAGGGGAAAAGATCCAATAGTGTTGCGTTTGTGTTACTTTTATGTGATGTACTCCAGGATGTAAAAGATAAGCTCCATCACGATGGACTCGTCGCCTCTCTTGCGCCCCCTGCTGTGGATGACCGGGATGAGCGTGCTGTCCAGGGCGTTCAAGTACTGAGGAGGGAGAGGGTGCCCGTTGCTACCTGCCACGAAGCCCACCTGAAATTATCAACAAAGAAAAACAGATCGATTTAATTAGAACTGATATAATCAATTAAATACCACTCTGAATGTGTCAATCAAAAATCAACATGAATCTTATCTCTATAAAGTCAACATGTTGGAATGCATCACACTGACCTGCTGGGGGTCAAAGGTGACACGCAGCCCCAATTTGGCCATGCCGTCCTCCTTGAGGAGTTTGAGGTACGGGCACAGCGCCAAGCAAAAAGCTCTGGCGATCCGCTCCGTCAGTCGGTTGTGTTCTGGCACGTTGGCCGCCATTCCTTTCGGGGGCTCGGCTCTCTGCAGGTAGAACACCTGCACACGACATTCATTGACGTAAAATCTTAACATATTGATTTTAAAAGTAGGTCAAACACACTTCTGTCCAGTGAATAATCTTCCCGTTTTCTTTGTATTCAGATTTCTGGAACATCTTGGTACTGCTGATGGACTCCATGGATTTACCATCAATGGGGCTTATAACCCTGTGGACAACGACAAAACATGTCTCAACTGAATTCCAATTTGGATCAATAAACTCCAAGCAGCTGGAGGTGCCCGACCCTTTATTGAAGGTACACTTGGCCTCCACCCACTGCACACAAACGAGCTCCTGGCTGTCGGCTTGGTCCACGCGGCCGCAAGTGACGACGTAGTCCTTCATCTCCCGGAGCGACCTACGTAATTCTGCCATGGTCTCTGGGGTAATCTGCACCATGAGTCCATCTGGGGGAGGGAGGGGGGGGGGATGACACACACTCAAGAACACACACACGCTAATATACATTTGGCAACATTGACAGACAGTGCCAAACAGGCTGTTCAAGTGAACACACACACATTTACCATATACGAAGAAAGATGAATATTGGGGAGAAGTAGAAACAACAAAAGAGTAAAGTCGCCCTTTGTTGCGTTACCTTCTACGATGCTGGATTTGGCGAAGTAACCTGCCGTTGCTTTCAGCGCGTTACTGAATATGAAAAAACACGAGCCGGTCACTAAGTGGAGAAAAGGGACAAAAACACGAGTTTTCAACTGTGACCCCCTCAAAAAAATATTGTTGTTTGGTTACCTTTCCGCGGCTCGTTGTGAATGCTGATGGCTTGCGTCTGGTACTGGCCGTCGTCCCTTTGCACGCAGATGAGGTGAGAATCGGCCTCCTCGTTGAAGCAAGCGCCCATGGCCAGGACATGCTCGTTGCACTTGTTCATGGCCTTCATCAGCTGACGTGACAGGAAACCATGAATGAAAGAATTTCCAAAATGGCACACTGCAAATCTCCCATCTCACCTCGTTGTAGCCGCTAGTTGGGATCTTGATACAGGTTCTCTGAGCTTCCAGGTCCACCATGAGCCCTGGCACCATTGGAAGACTATAACGAAAATTCCTAAAGTCCTGCACAGGTAAAGTGGCGGGAATTTAAGGGAAATGTAATTTGTTTGAACTTTTATGTAGAATTCACATAACTCTTTCAATTTAAACTAGCTAAATCCTTACACATATTAAGAAATGTCCTAGACAGGCTATTGACTGGTATGGATGAGGCGGTGTTAAACCCTTAAATTAATGAACATATATCTGATCACAAAGGGTGAAGCAACACATGTAGACAGACAGCAGCACTCACTATTTTCTTTATATAAATAATATTATTGCGATTAATGAGTCCCTCACAGTACTTGTGAAAGTCTTCTTCATTTATATACAATATAATATTATACAATACATTTCCAAATCTGAATGTGGCACACAATTTATACTCACCACTAAAAGTCTCATGACTGTGTGGCCTATTTCCCCAAACAATGGCTTCCGAAATCGCACACTGTACAGAGGACATGGGTAAACTGCAAAGAAAAGAGAGAAAGAAGCCAACTAGGAACTTGCATATGAACCGGTGACCTCTAACCCCAAAAGAAACTAAAAGTTTGCTTAAGTCCTCATGATATAGAGACGTAGACTCACATCGGTACTCAGCACCCAAGCGCAGCATGAGACGCAGGGGGAACGTCTTGGCCCAGACCACCTCGGCCCGGTGGAGCAGCAGGCCGAAGAGGTACGGCTGGCTGGGCAGTGGTAGACCTTGAAGCGACTGACGGGTGGGACGGACGAACAAGAGGCCCGCGTGCTCGTCGCTGCCCAAGAAGCGGCTACCGGACAGCGACAGCGACAAGTGCTTTATCAACTTCCCTGTGGATGAGAAAGAGAAGATATCAAGAACGTAAACAATTCAGCGGGACACCTGACTTAAAGGTGGGCTTGTCTGGGAATTGAACCCAGGACCTCTCACACCCGAAGCGAGAATCATACCCCTAGACCAACAAGCCATATCATCACTGGTGTAACCCTACTTGTGTTAAGATCGAACAAAACCAGACCTTTGGAACCAAACTGTGTACCTAATGAAATGACCTTACCGGTAAGGCTGTCCCTGTACAGCTGGACAAAGTGGCTGAAGAGATCCCTGGGAAAGCTCTTCTCCTCAGGCAAACACTGCAGGAGCACCACCACCTCCACCTGACCCACGGCATGCATCCCCTTGGTGGTCACGCACCAACACTTCCTGTTAACGTCTGTGCCACAAGCATGGAAGTGTCAAAGGTGGAAGTCACAAACCGAAAAAAAACAACTTACAGTTGACCATCTTGACCATGGCGAGCAGGTTGGCATTGAGGACAAAAACCAGAGAGCTAGAGCGGCCGCTTTCCAGCTCTTGGATGAGCAAGGTCTCGGAGGGCCGCTCCTCCACGGTGTAATCTGAGGAGGGACCGGATTAAAGTGCTTTAAGCAGACCAAGGGCAACCCGAAGCTGTAATTATTCTGACATTGGCCTTATCTGCGGGACCTCCAGAAATATTCGCGTAGCTTTAAAATAAATTACTGTGAAATTGTTCTGTCCCCAGCCGCAAGGTCGGGCAACTTGGAATTTGAAGATAAAACTGAAGCAGGTCGAATTCATTGTTACATAAACGGTACTGGAGACAAAATATTGATGGATGATTAGTCACCTCCTTTGACCCCTGTGGAGGTGAGGATCGGCGGCAGGCCTTGCAGCGGGATGAGGTTGGACGAGCTGTTCACAAGAGTAGACATTCCCCAGCTTCGAGGAGCACTGGACTCCTGGAAGAGGAACGCAAGATTAAGAATACAGCTCAAACAACTGTGGTGTCTTTTTTTTTTTTGCGTCTCCTACATTAGCGCCCCCATGTGGTCTGGAGGCTCTCCTGAGTTGCGGCGACCCTGCCCCACTTGGCGCCGCTCGGCTCATAGATGGCGAGACCCCGTGACCTCTGACCGGCGTGGCGGGGGCGGACTCGGACTGCTTGTCGATGAGGAGTTCGTCTGCGAACCACACCCTCCTTTTCGACCTCGGTGACGTGCCTGGGAGGAAGATACCAGTTGTTGTGGGGGTGTTTTCAAAAGCCCCCCCCCCGCCGTCTCAAAAGTGACATTGGCAAAAAAAAACAAAAAAAAAACATAAGTGGCTCACTTTTAATGAGGGTTGAATGACAGGAAACACAAACCCGCCCCTCCTTGCCGTCCAGATGTGTAAGTCTGAACTTCAGGCCGGAGCAAAGTGCACAAAACACCTGACGACACACCCGTGCACATGCACACGTATATTGAATGACTTGAGAAGTGCACAAAACACCAGAAGGGACGGACGGAGGATGAGCCTCACCTTGCCACAAGCGCGACAGTGGTGCCTCCGTTTGGTAAACGTGAACTTGACGCTGCACTTCATGCACACGAGAGCCTCTGCGTCCGGGATCCAGACCGGAGCAACCTCCCCCAAGGCGTTGGATTGATCTTTGGTCAAGATGTCGACCGGATCGGACTCATTGTCAGGATGGACCGGGGAAGATGCGGAGGCTTTTGCTTCTTCTCCCGAATTGGACACAGCTTCTTTAAGATGATTCTGGAGGTCTTTGGATTCTTCCATCTCCTTCTCCTCGATCACAGAGTCCTCCTTGGAGGTTTTGAGCTTCCTCTCTTCCTGGGGCGGACTCAGAAGCAGAGGGCCTGGAGGCTCCTCAGGCATGACTTCGCTCCATGGGGTCACCATGCAGCCACCTTCCTCCACGTGGAGCATCTTGGCAGGAGGTTTTTCTTCACACGGCGTGACCATTTCATCCGAGGGGGACTTGGAGGACGGAACTTCGGATCTGATTTGCTTTGATTTGGACATATCGCCTGCATCTTTGAGCACCAGGAGATAAGGTCTGCTTAGCCAGGGCAGCTTGGTGTCACCGAGGGATGGGTTGTCTCCTTCATCTGTTTCAAGGGAAAAATGTCAAATTCAGGAAACAAGAATCCAAATGCCAGAACCTGCACAACTGAAAATCATAAACCGAGGACCACTTGTCAAATTGCATTCACGATAACAGAATACATCACGAGTAGCGCACATGGCAAAAAAAAAAAGGGGAGGGGGGGATTCATGTGCACCACCTGACAACTGCGCGTTTTTGCAGCAGTAATTAAATCCAATCAAGATGTATTAATGCCATGTTTCCAGAAAATCTAGATTAAAACACTGTATGGTAAATTGGTCATAAAAGTGTGACGCTTAAATGCTGCAGGTTGTGTGACGCATTGAGTTCACTCCGAGCTCGCCAATGCGACACTCGTCCGGAAGAGTAAGCAAACGTCAACGGGACATTGCACATTCCATTTTTATGCCTTCATTATTTTTCTGACACCCAACAAGAAGGTGGAGGGAAAAAAGCGCGTTGTGAAAAAAATGCTGCATCAGCGCTTTTCGCGCACAAAAATCATCGTCGTCGTGACGCACATGCAAAGGTAGTATGGATGGAGAGTGCACGAAAAGAAAAAAATATATACTTCTCACCTTCTGCGATGCCCCCCAAGAGGCTCTCGTTGTCGTCGTCCCGCGCGGAGAACAACTTCAACATGGTCTTGCGCTTACATCGCATACAGCAGCTGCATCTGAAATAATGATGACGGGTTGGGGGGAGGCGATGAGGAGGCAAGGAGGGGGGGTGTTGGCTCTCTACCCCCCTGTGAGCGACCCCCTCCCTGCCCCCCTTGTGTTTCTCTGCAGCTCTTCAAAAGGAGGAAACTCTCGAGGCGAATGAAGCTGTGCTGACGTCACATGTTGTGCACTCACATAAACCAGATATTTGTGGTTGGGTGTCTGTATTGTGCTGGTAGATCCTATTTTTTTTTTGTGCTAAATTAGCGAGAGCACTAGACCACTTCAAAATAGAAATAAAAAATACTGAAACAGCTTGTTTATTTGTTGTTCATTATTATTAGATTGTATGGGTGTACCTATTGTGGCTCTGCTGGTTTGAATTCTTTGATACCTCAATTGGCAGTGATGATGACAACGGCCTCTGAAAAAATGTTAATCATCTTTATACTGTTTCATAAACAAACATAAAACATTTAAAATGACTGACAATGTGGCGACAAATGAAGCTCAAATGATGTCAGCCTGCTTGGTCATCTGGAAAAAAGAAAAGTCTCTCGTTTGTGTGTGTGTGTGTGTGTGTGTGTGTGCCCATTCTGATATGGATAAGTAGAAATGAAAACGTTGGAGAGTTTTTTCTGGTTTTGGCGCAGTCGTCAGTTGGCTTCATTCTTGGACGCTTCGTCAAAGTTCTCCACCAAATCTTCACGGCAACAAGACAACACAACAAGTAAAAACATTTTTCCCCCCCTTAATCATGTGTCACTTCTGATTTAAAATGGGATGAAATATCAAAACCAGGTCTTTTATGCAATGGATACAACAACCACAAAAAACTACCTGGAACATCATCATCCTCTTCCTCGATGTCTTCTACTTTTGGAGATTTGCTGTCAAGTGCTGGAAAAAAATGAATAAAACAGATTAACATACAGTAGCCATTTTGATAGGCTGCCACAAAAAAAAAAAAACATGTTCAGATCAATTTGATAATACTAAATTGCTTCACAACCACCTTGGCGCGGGAACTGCTCAGCCAACTTCCGCAGGCTGCTCAAACTGTCGGCCCCCAGCTGGCTGAGGATCCCCGGTAACATCTCGGTTAGCTGCTTGCTCTCAGCGTGTCCCGTGACGGCGAACGTGTTGGCCGACAGCGAAGCCTGCACTTTGGGGTTGTTGAAGTGGATCACCGTCCCGTCGTCCTTGATCATGTTGACCTGAAAGGAGATCAATGACAGTCACTACCTGTTACTTATATTTCAGGAAATACGGTGATGCAGTCGGAAGTATTTACCTCTTCAATGCCGGCAATATTGTTGACAGCCAACTTCTTTAGTGAACTCTGAAGCTTTTTGTCATCTGCTGTAGCAGTTCTGTGTACCACCTTCTTCTTCCTGCGTGCTGAACCCTGAAACCATACAAAAATATTTGAGGTAGTCATTCCTCTGTAATAGAGACGTCGAGTGATTTTCCAGTCGATAACAGAAGGTTGGTCTAAGACACTTCCGAGTTCGCACTTACCTTTCCTCCTATCCGCACTTGGGCCTGAAGTTTGGCCAATTTTTCCTGATTCATCTTGTTACCTGTAGTAAGACAAATTATAGCTGAAGCCAAACGACAAATGGACGCACTATGAAAATGAAAGTCCAATTGTTAAATTGTAAAGTAATAGCACGCACGACTTGAAGCGAGCTATGATTAGCTCCATCTCAGTGTAGCGCGACGACAACAAAACAAAACATACGCAAAAGCGTCTCGTACGCGACACGGCACATATTCAAACATTGTAACGTTTAATACTGCAACCTGTACGCGTTTCCACGGAGGCATGCGGGTTTTTCTTTTTTAAAAAAGACTTAGGTAATAAGAAACGGGTTTATTAGTCACAAATGGATGTGGATTTATCTTCTTCTTTGTTGCGAAGTTATCGACGTTTGTCAACGGTGCTGCCACCGTGTGGATGATTGCGGTATCTCATCAACAAAGGCCCTCACGGAATATCATGTAAAACGTTTATTATTTTATCAACATTTTTACGGATCTTTCAATTACACCTCGATCCCAGACATTTTAATATTTTTTATTGACTCCCATCCATTGTATAGAAACACTTTTCACATTTTACAAAGGACTTGATAGTGACAACAATAGCTGCCTTAAGACAAAAGAGGACTTTACATAATAAGTGATGTGCTATCAAACATGAACATTTAATAGTGAAGCCATGAAATTACACTTATTGGACATCATATATTATATAAGAGTTAACACAGGTTACTTGATCTACATCACATACTGTTTTCCATCACTATCTTCCCACTTTCTTTCAGCCTTTCTTCCACACGGATAGCACCATGTGAAACACTTCGGTCTTGGAGTCCTCAGTCAGACTGATGTTCGTGTTTTGTACGAGCAAGCCGTCGAAGAGGCTCGCCGGTGGGTCCAACTTGGAGTGGCTGGAGCTTTGCAGAAAGCTGTGCCGCCAGCACACCGGCTCCTGGGACTTGGACCTGCAGCAGCGTTGTAACATAAGAAAGAATTTCTTCAGCACAGCCTTCCTCAGGAGGATGTAGACCCAGGGGTCAAGGATCTGGTTCCATGTGGCTATGCGCAGCACAAAAAGCAGTTTGTCGGATGCTGGGTCATAATCGTCTTTGGAGGTAAGGAAGATGATGCGGGTCTGCACAAAGTCAAACATAAAACGAACGAGAAATCAGTTTATACTATGTGTTAAATTGTATATGCAATAATAGTGGGCAAATATCAATATGTATACTTTATGAAAATATTATACAATCATTCTGGTTACATTTCTCCAATATTGTATTTAATGGTCTTAAAATTTGTGCCTCAAGAAAATAATTTCTCTGGGTCATTTTGCTTACCAGTAAAGGTCCCCAGCATACACAGGAAACCAACATGATGGCCATGAGCTGGCAGATCATCTCAACGTGGTAAGACGTTCCTCTGCTGTGATGCTTACGGTGCATGGTGGACAACAGCAGGGAGCAGCTGGTCACCGTGTTGCAAACGATAGAGAAGAGCAAAGCCAGCAAGCCTAGCAGGGAAAAGAGCAAAGGCAGGAACACATCCAACCAGTCACTGGGCTCGTCCAAATTGTAAAAGCACCAGCTCCTGGAGCTCTGCACCCTGTAGGACCTCCTCAGCACCACAGGGAGGGCAGCCACCAGAGCGGCCAGGAGCCAGATGACGGACAGCAGCTTGTTCATGTGGCGGAAGGCCAATCCGGTGGAGTGGTAAAAGGGCTTGGTGATCCCGATGCAGCGCTCGATGGCCATAGCGCTCCCCAGGAACAGCGGGCTCAGTCCGAAGAAGACCAAGGTGGCGCCGAAGAGGTTGCACACTCTGCCGTGGGGGTCGAAGGTCTCCCATTGCTTGCGCAAGCTGTAGACGTAAATCACCACCGAGCCGTTGACCAGGTGGCCCAGCAGGTCGGTGGCCACCAGGGAGGTGGCGAACACCGAGAAGGGCGCCCTGCTCTTCTGCGGCATGCGTTTGGGGGATTTGAGCAAGATGAAGAGGGCAAGGCTGTTGGACAGGATGCCGACGCTCATGGAGATGACTGAAGTAGTCACCGAACGACTCTCGGCAATGCAGGTGATGTTTGTGGGCGGGGCTTCTTTCCAACTCAGATCAGCGTTCTCTCCGGCTGACATTGTGGGCTTGGAATCTAGAAAACATCAATAATGTCCCAAACTATCAAGACTGGACAGAAATGTGAAATAATATAAAATGGAGCAGCACACCACCATAATGGATTTTAAATCAAACGTGAACTATGTACCTTTCGTTTAATCGCTTTCACTAATGGTTGCAATTATTATTTCGTAATTGCACCATTTGAGTAACTCCATTTTTCAGGGGCTCAAAAGTACTTGAACCTTTTGAACATACAAAAGGTTAATTGTCCAGGCGTGTTCTTTTGATATTTCAAAACAAATGACAGATAACCGAGTTGGCATTTGGCAACTCTTTGACTGTACAGAACATTTTAAGAAGGACATTGTTTGACTTAAAAAAAAAAAAAAAAAAAGGGGAAAACCAGAAGGTGTCATCACATTCATTCAAAGCAAGAACGCAAATGAAACAGCACCACACAAGACAACTTAAATGTTAATTGAAACTTTCACAACAGTAGTAAAGAATATTTAAGACAATGCAAGAAAGACATATGGACGGGGAAAGGAACCGCTCAGGATCCAAAGCATCCCTCAACACAAAATAAACAGGTGACTCTCACAGAAAGACAAAATGAATCATAAGGTGTGCAGAGGGTCAGATTCAACCTCAGGATTAAAAGTAAGCTAGGACAAACTCCTGAATGTTGAAACATGAAATGCATTTTCTAGAACAACAAAAAAACATTGAAAAAGATTTATTACCTGAACCTTGTTACCTCACGTCATGAAGCTTCTCCTGCCTTTGTGCTGTCTAATCAACTTTGCTCCAATCGACGTTGAGGTGGTGATGTGCTGTTTCCTTGGCTCCTGACTCCCAACTCCTGCTGCATAAAAAAAAAAAAAAAAAAAAAGCTTCAGTGCTGTCTGTCAAACATACGTGTCATCCAACGGCCTCGGCTCCTCCGAGTAATATGATGAAGCGTGACACACACCAGGCCCACACACGTTTGCAAATGTGTGTGTGTTGCTCTTTTGGATGTGAAATTGGCTCTCCACTGATAAAGAGCACTGAATCACACAAACCTGCCAAGCAACTCAAAATGAGCTTCTTGGCCGAGTTCCAATTAAGACTTCATACAGATGCAACGAAATGTTACGTTCATTCAAATGTGTTGCGCAACACCTCCACAAGCAACAGCAATAAAACTCTTTAACAAATTTAATTGAGGTGGCCCAAAAAAAAATCTGCATTTCATATTTTAGTTTGGACATATTTTTCTGTCAAATCCTTTTCCGGGTTTGACATAACGCGTTCCAAGTGTGCATGAGTCACATGTTCGAACGGAGTAGTCAAAGAAAATAAGGCGTAATGTTGGCTTCACGCTACTTTTCTGCACCTAATCACAAAAAGAACACCAACAGCAAAAGTCACAAGTATCAAACGTACTCTTCGTACTCGTCATCATTTTCTCACCATCAAGTGGGCCTAAATGGTGCCCAGTGTGTCATTATTAAGGTGCCACAAGTAGGAAAAAAACACCTTGTTCCTTGTGACTCCTTTTCAGTTTTTTAAAATTAATCAGTGGTTCACAATTTACATATCCACATTTTTTTCTGTAGCCATTTGCAAAGTAATTTACCTATTATTGTGTTCTTTCCGGAATACCCTAAAATCGACCAGATTTCCGGAAGTAACAAAACAGTAGTGCTTTGTTTGTAATTAATTTATTATTTAACACGTTGTTAGAAAATGAATGGCAACTTTACAAAAAGGAAATTAAATATTTCTAGCTGTTATGATCATTCTTGCCAGCAGATGTCAGCATGACCTTGTTATTTTAATGACTTGGTCCTCTCATAGCTGAACAAATAAAATGATGAAAAAAAATTTATGGCTATTTCATTTGTTGACATGTAGGTTTAAAATGATTTTTATTTTCTATCTCTCTGCGGATTGTGGCAACAAGATGCTACCTGGCCAGATGTCAGGAAAAAAAAATTGTTTTACAGGTTAGAGGTCACATTAACGACTGGTGGAGCTTTCTAATTACACCTGAAGGGGTGGTGCCATCTGTATGCAGGACACACGGGGCACCTTAGCATAACACCCCAGCACCGTCTTGATCCAGAGCACCTGAGATCATTCAGATTCCGCACGCAAGCTTGCTCATGTGGTGAAATTCATAAGGCGTTCTTGTAACACACGGGAACAAGCAGCAGTCAAAAGCCCCCCCCCTCCCCCCACCAATACAGGACAGTCCTGTGTATTGTAATATTTAATGATCAAAACAAAGTTTGGTCCGAGTGGGAATCTCACAAGCATCTCAAGATCCAGTCTGAATGGCACTGGAGACTTTTACTGGCGCTTTAGGATTCCAGTCCGGCTGGTAGAAATGGATATCGAGGCTCTGAGCCCAGTTGGCAAAGACCATCTTCTCTGTGATGAAGCGGTGGTGACTCCCTCGTCGGCTTTTCTCGTGAGACAGGTACATGGTGCACTCGGCGGGGCCGGACGGCTCGTAGTAGTGATACGGCACTGATGGACTGGAGGGGGATCTTCAAGATAGTGGAGGAGATCAGTTTGGTTGGAACAATTTTTTGGTGATGAGGTATTTTGTAAACACAACAAACTATCTGCTGAAAATGAGAAGATACCTGCAGTGGTCAGGTGGCACCATGCCATAAACGTTGATCCTGTCACATAGGTCCAAGGCCATGGCCATCGTGAACCAACCAGTACTCAGCCAGGTGTTGGAACTTTTCCTGAATATAAATGTTGATATTTACATCAAATCAATTACCAACTATTTTATTCATCTCACATTTACCTGTCAATGCCGGTTTCATTTTTGAAAAGTTCATCAAATGCCATCATTTGAAGTCGAGAAATGATATAAAGTTTGAGACTGGGCAGCTGCTGGTTCAATATCTTCAGATGGTTGAACACGTGGCCTCTGCCGTCGCGTTTCATGCAGTTGCTCGGTCCCCAGAAGACGAATACCGTGCCTTGGGTGGCGTTGAGCAGCTCCCGTTGTTTGCGTAGCACCCGCTGCAGGCTGGAATGCGCCACCACACGGAGAGTGGTACGCCGGCTCACGTCTCGCTCGTAGCCCACGCTGGGGGCGTCGTTCATACGGATGACGCAGTCGGCACGGTCGATTTCGGGGCCCCTCTCTCCGCCGGTGAGGTGACCCGAGCTGGTGATGAGGGCGCACGTCCCACAGTGCATCTTGAGAGTCTAGGAGCCAAACGGAATACAGTGGTTAGAAAAAGTCTACACACCCCTTTTAAATGCCAGGTTTTTATGATCATGGCTAGACAACCTTGGGATTTCTAAATTGTGGGCTAGTTTCATAAAATAATGGAGAACAAGTAAATAGAAGATGCCGGCCCACCAAGGTATCTGCGCAGCTTGGCAGATGGCCAGTCCAGCAAAGCCTTTGGGTGTGATTAAAATAAAATAGGACCAACATAAATCCCCAGTTGTCGAATGGACACATTTGTGCATCCACAATTTTTTTATCTCCTCTCTATAACACCCAAATAAAATTACAAAAATCTTCTTTCGGCCGCTCCTCATGAAGGTCAAAAACAGCTTTGCAGAGTAATGCTGGCGAAATGTGATGACTTTTCTCCACACGGGGAGCAGGTGACCTCAGATACCCCCTGAAGAAACACAGATAGCGCAACCGGATGTGCCCTGGCAAAATTTCCGCTGCTCACAAACTACAGCAGGAAGTGCTGTGAAGGAAGCAAAATGTCCAAATAAAAAAACTCCCTTAATTTGACATATTATTTACCTTGCGGTCCATGACACCTGTGTAGCCACCTAGCGTTGATACCATCCTTTGTCTCTTTCTCATGGCAGACATAGGACCTTCTTTGTGTCGGGAGGAGGATGCTAATGATTGTGGTGAGGCTGATCTGTCACCACTAGATCTCCTGTTGTACGCCACCATCAAACTGGTAACCATGGTAACAACAATAATGCTACCAACTCCTTTCCACTGCAACACAGAGACCAGACAAACACGTCATCGCTTCACAACCAAGACTCGGATGGAGGTCAGTGAAACGCAAGGGAATTAAAAATGTATATAAAAAAAAAACCTGACCAGTAAGACTGCATTGCATTGATGCACCCCATGCTGCTTCATAATCTGTATTACGAGCAGTATAATATAAAATCCTTACCAATAAGATCAAGCTAACTTCAGAGCATAGCAGAAATACACATATTTCCCCCCCTACAGGTCTAATTTATAATTACCAAGCGTATCCTCATTTTCCTCTCCCCTCGTTTGGAGCCCTCATCCTTTCTCGGGGAAAGCTGGTACGAAGCGTCGGTACTGCTTGTCACGCAGTGGGACTTGAACGCGGGACCTCAAGAGAAACAACGCTCCGGTGACGCGCCTACTCCACCCCGCCCTCTTCCCTTTCCTCATGCAAGCTTGCGCAGTCTCTCTTCTCCACCGCATGATCCTAAACACCTCCGAGTCTCGAGTGTCGCAAATGTAGAGCACACTAAATACTTTTTTTTTAGACACGGGATTATTTCGTGTGAAAAAAAAAAAATCCGAATATTAGGTCTATATTTTTAAATGAATGATAATTAATCTAGCAGTAGCTTGCAATCCAACAAAACAATAGGACTGTCTGCACAAGCAACATTTTGCAGGAAAAAAAAAAAGTCATTATGCAAGACTCCTAAAATAGAAAGTCCTTCAACTCAGATCATTCCGTTTGTTTGACACAATAATCAATACAACTCACTCCCATAAGATAAAATGAGATAGTATCTTTGGGTTCCTACGACTATTAATACATGAAAATAAATTGAATTGAACAAATGATTGCTGTGCAATTCCCTTGTATGATCTAAAAACGCTACTTGCTCGCTTTTGAAGATGTGTGGGACATCCACCACAATGGATATTGAGAAGAAGATTGTGAATTCCGCTGCTGCTCTTGGTGGAGGAGCGGGTCCATCTGCCTGTGCTATCTATTTATAGCATCAAAGCCCAATCGCATCACTTGTTGTGCAGCACAAATTCCAAAGGATACTCTTAAAAAAAAAAAATGAGGAAAGCCATCACTAGGATGCCCTTGTAGCTTCTTTGGTGTCCTCCCTGGATCTTGTGTGCCCACGGCCTTCAGAATAAGTCCTGCTGGCCGGTGTATCTTTACTCAAACACTTCTTTAAAGGGACAGTGTGTAAATGTTTTGATTTATTTCTATGTTCATTTGTTTAAAAAAAAGTATTAATTTAAATATGTAAAAAATACCATTTCACATCAATGTACATTTTTTTAGCAATGGCTAATTATATTACCTTGTACACTGTGTGTGCGTGAGCGCGCATGGATTACTGGGGGGGCGGGGGGGCGTTGGGTCCTATTTAACCTAGAACCGCCTCTGTGCACGTTGGTTTAGTGCGATCTGTTTACGATGCTCTGTAAATAAATATGACTGAGTTAACCATGACCCAGTTACTTATTTCCAATTGTCAATTTCAAATCTAAACGAAATGATACACGGATTTATGCACTCCTTTGTTTACAAAAAAAAAAGGGAGGGGGGGTCTTCCACGTAAATCTCTGCAGGCGACAGTGTTTTGCATAACTTTCTCTGCTGAGAAAAAACAAAGGAGGCGATTTTTGCTCTTTTATTCCGACATTTTCTATTTTAGTGCCAATTAGAACCGATTCTATCCAAATCTATCTGCAGAAGTAAACAACGTGAAAGGCCATCGAGGAAAGTAGTGCCGAACAAAGAAAAGACAGCTGCGGACCCTTTAAGAGCATTTTGGAATAATTCATGAAGTGGAGCTGTAAACACCGCTGAAGCAAAGCTGCGTGGCCGAAGCAAGCATCCTCCACGTTCTCGGAGCCAGGTGGCCGCGTGTTTTGTTGGACTCTCGGTGGTCAGTCCTCCACCCCCCCACTCCCGTCCTCCACCTGCATACCTCGACTCACCTCATCATATGCGGTCCCCGGGTCCAAAGCGACGACGGCGCAGCATCGGTCCCGTTTGAAGAGTGCCATGGCTCGGAAGACGGTCGTTCCATCCGTGTATTATGGTGAGCTTGCCTTTCGGAATCTTTCTTTTGTCCGGTAACATCATGACAGCTCTCGGAGGAGTCCAGTGAAGGAATGTTAGCTGCTAACAGACAAACGCTATTATAACAAGTTAGATTTTATTATAATAATAAAAAAAGATTGTCAGTGTTTCTGATAGAACACTGTTGGTTCTCTGCAAGCACATAATTTAATTGATTAATATTGATGTATTAATTGACATTTATACACGCACTCGTGCTTTTACGCACGTTGTGTGTATATTTTGAATTTGTTGCCATATTTTTTGTCGTCAAGCCTCGTCGTCGTTGACGCGTAAAGGTGATGACAGTGACATCTCGTTCTCTGGTTAATTGTTGAAGGAAGCAGCGAATTGGTTCATCAGACAACTCAATGGTGTTAGTCGGAATTTCTCACACGAGCTCAGAAGGACAATGGCAAAGGATTCGATGCGTGAGCTATTTTATATTGGAAAGTAATATTGAAAATGAAATGGTTTTAATGGTGTCACTGATGTCTTAACTTTATAGGATTGAGAATTAAGGTGGAGGTAAAGTTCCATAAAAAAGGCCACTATAATAATAATGATAATAATATTTAGCCCTAGTTGGCCATGGCCATGTGTATTTACCAATTACAGATTGTGATGTATTCTCGTCACAGGGTAAATATAAGTCTTAATAGATTTACACACAGTATAATACAGTGGCATTGTTTCACCTTTCGTTTTACTGAGACAAGTCAATTAGTAAGGTTAATTGTGCCACAGCGGTGTTCAATGCATCAAGCTAATGGAGCATTTTGTGGTGTCATGGAGTGAGCAAGTGGTAGAAATAGTAATGGCACCATCAACACTGTATTCATCCCCCTTTTTATTTGAGGATACTCTCTATGACGCTTATTTCTTTCGAGTAGTAAATGTCAATGTGGTTCTCCTGTTAATCCTTGATTTAAGGTTCCTCCGGTGGGCAATTATTGAAATGAAGATCATATCGTAATCATTCAGGGACAGGGTAGCTGACGTGATTAGATAGTTGTTCCATTCAAAACAAAAATGGAGAAGTGTTAAGTCTGGCGCGAAGTTAATTAAGAAATTTCCCGCATGGGTGGATTCCCTAAATCCTGCGTTCTCACAGCCAGCCAACATAGACGCTTAAGATGAAGTCCTGTCACACTCGTCAAACACCACTCTGGATGAAATTACACTTTCATCAAAGTCGTAATGTGACTCACCCCAAAGTAAATCCTCTTTTTTTTTTTTTTACTTTACTGTGTCTTGGCTCCAGTGCTTCAGACTATCTTAATTTAATTATCCCAATAATTGCCCATTCAACTTATCAGAGAGGATAAAGAATATATGCATTTATGTATTGTCATATTATCTGTTTTTTTGTTTCTGCTCAAATCAGTCCATTTCTTAAAGGCTTGTTTGTTAGTCTTAATGTTTTTGTTTGTTAGCATTAAGCTAAGCAAAGGCTTATGTGCTTGTTTTAAATACATGACATGTCGTTGTCATGTTAAATATTTGGTTTGACAGTAAACTTTGTCCTTTGACGATCACTGTCACTGCTGGACAAAAAGCGAGGCTTCCCAAAGAAGTTGTCAAGGTCACACGGCGGCAACAACACTTCTAGTCAAAAGCACAGAGCAGCAGGCTAGCTGTCAACGGCTGACAATCTCAGACGCTAACGCCTCTCCCGGGGGCCGAATCCCAACCCGCATCCCCGCTGCTGTTTTTTAAAGAGGCTGTCAGCAAGTCTTTTTTCCCTCCTCCCGATCTCAAAGATGATCCGGTAGGCTTAAAAAAAAAAATAGATTGCTGACTACGCTGTCCTCCAAAGATTGCTAATATTTAAAAAGATCCCAGAGGGACGCTGCTAAGTTAATTTAGAGCACAGATCCGGATGTCTTGTCTCAGCAAGGAGACAAGAACTTAAAAGATAGCACGGAAAGAAACCAAAGTGGGGAGAAAAAGGATGGAGATTATCTTGAAACAGCGTTAATATTGGAAGGAGTGGGGAAAAAAAAAAAAAGAGCCATCTGGTGCCTCTTAGCTGCGGTGATTGCATCCGAGATGGAGCCCAACGGGAACTGTGGGCGACTGGTGTGATCATTTTGTGTGAGAGTGAAATATTCCATGCACAAACTGAAGTGGTAACACTCAGCAGCTATTCGAACCACTGTAGTAAACAATTGATAATCTATATGTTTGAAAATGTGGTTAACTCTACTCATATTTTATTTCATAGGTGAGCCATGCACTTTCGACCCAAAGTTCCGAGGGCCAACTCATGACAGGTATTGATTATTCTCACAATCATCGTTTTCGGGATAAAATCTAAAACCAAGATGGCAGCATTGACTAGTTCTACCAAAAACTTGTCACAGCTCGTGACACGTGTGTCTTGATTCCAACTATTGTGTAAGCTCTCTGCCTGGTAGGGGACAAATTGATCATTTGTCATGGTGGGTTAATACAGAGCGAGGTGCAGTGCCGGCGGGGCTCTCCGCTTCACCACACAAATCAATGAGCATAAGTCAAACTGGTGCTGGGAGTTCAGCTGATGGCACATGTTGTGAAGTAGACACACACAGAAAACACACACACAAAACCACGTAGTCTGTAGGTTTAGCGCAATGCTAACAAATTAACTAATGCTAACCAATAGCATCAGTAGCATCGAAAATCCTTTTAAAAATGTGTCCAAAATTGTTGAATTCATTACACGTTGTCCTAATCCATCATATCATATATTGCTATATAACTTATGAAAAAAACACATAAATATTGTCATTTTTAAAAAAAATCTACTAGGTCATAATTTAAGGTCCATTCAAATGTGCTTTTCTTCATCCACATTTATGTAATGGTTGAGAAAATCCGAAAGATCAATACATGTGCCTTTTTTAGCATTCTCTTTGTCAAGGCAACCATTTTTGATATTCTTCTTCTTCTGGATCTTATCTAGTGCAAGTGTTCCTAATAATTTGGCTGTTGCGGGATTCCAGTGGCACAACGAAGAAGATATTTTTCTACTGAAGCAAATCTCCCAATGGTCTCCCCAGTTTATTTTTTATGATTTAGTCCTTTTCAGATGTAATATGGGATATTATCTTGGTTGGATTCAACGTCTGCAGGCTTCTCTAGGAGTCATTTGGTTTTCTTTTGTCCCTCGTCTGCAGAACATCTCGCACCACGTGTACTTTTGATGTTTTGTTGGCTGAGAGGCTTTCTCCTAATGAGAACCTTCAGAGAACATACTGTACTGCTCTTGTTTTGACGTAGACTCCCACCTGGGCTTTTAACAAAACACAATTGAAAGCAAAAAAATAAATAAAGGCGATACGAAATCTGTCACCTTTGAAGCCCCGCCCACTCCAAGTGATAACGACTGCGGCCTGCCTTCCCGCGATAAAAGAACAAAGCCGACTTGTTTTCACTCTCACTTTGTCAGCATGCTTCTGAGGTGACTTTGTATTGGCCGCCGCACGCTGCTGCGTTTGCGCTTTGTCTCGATAACAACGCGTAACTCTCTCGTTATTGCGGAGGAGCAAGGTCAGCTCGCCGTCGGCCATCTTGATCGTCCATGATGCCAAGTGGTCGTTAGCGTACACTGTACGAGCGTTGAAGGAGGGAGGTTGCCATCCGCAGCGGTTGCCATGGCAATCTAAGCACGGGCTTCCTCTTCAATTTTTTTGTCTTCAAACGTTTGAAAGAAAACGCTAATTACAGTTTTTTTCTCTTCTTGTCTGGTCTTGTCCCACTTTCACTGCTGTCTTTGTTTCCAGAACCCACATGGATGAATGAATGAAGTATTTTCTTCTCATTTTGATCTTTTTGTATCTTTGCAGAGAGCTCACTGATGTGGTCTTCTGTTTTATTTTTGTCATCGTCATCTTTGCTTACATCGTCCTGGGCCTTGTGGGTGAGTGTGTCACGCTGCTGCTGATGACATCACACGATAGTTTGGAATCACACAAAGGCTGGCTTAGTTTTTAAAAAAAAAACATATATCCCAATTTTGTGTTTTCAGCCTGGGTCAACGGCGATCTCAAGAAAGTCACCTTTCCAACCGACAGCTACGGGACGCTCTGCGGCGAGGGGAGCAATAAGTGAGTCTTCATCTCTCCCTTAGTTCTTCGAATCGCTCAGAAATGTTCTGACCTCTTGCTTTTCCTCACCCCGGCAGAAACAAAACCAAATTGTTCTACATTGACATTCTCAGTTGTCTGAGCCTTGACCTTCAGTGCCCCACCACCCAGGTGAGACCATCTGCAACCCTGGCTGATCCGAGATTGACGGGCCTTCTCATTAACACAATATGTTGCCTCCTCCAGCTCTGTGTCTCCGAATGCCCTCATCAATTTATGTTACTTCTGACTGCCGTGAAAAAAGACGACGAATGGAATTATTATAAGAAATTCTGCAAACCTGGAGTAACGAAGAGCACGGTACAAGAGTTCTTTTTTTGTCATGTCAAGAGCAACCGCACGAGTTGACTCGTTCTAGAAATATTCATAAGCTCCTGCTCTCTGAAATCACTCGGCCTGTTTGTCTTCTTTCAGCCCGTTCCTCGCCTCTTAGCCAATGAAGACTGCCCATCCGTGCTCTTGCCGAGCTCAGCGAGTAAGTCAAAGCACCAGCACGCCATGTTTTCATTTCTTCACCGTACCCCCTTTCCCCCTTCCCCAGTTCTTAATCGGTGCTTCCCTATTGTCACGAACCAATCGGAGTCATTGGAAGCCGGCGATAAAAAGATTAGCGCCGCCGACTTGAAAAACGCTAGCAGGTAAGAGCCGCTCGCTCGCACATCTTACCATTTTCGATGACCATGTTGTTCCGTCTTCTCTCAGCATTGCCATGCGTGCTAAAGATATTAGCGCGAAGGTCTTTGAGGATTTAGCCGCTTCCTGGGAATGGATCCTGACGTGAGTTGATCAAACAGAAAGAACCTCATCATTTAAACCTGTAAAATAGTTAGAAAGGGGCGGGGTCTAGGTGTACCTAATGATGTGACCAGCGAATGTCTTTGCAGTGGCATGGCAATCTCGATGGTGATCAGCTTGATCTTCCTCCTCCTCTTGCGCTTCATCGCCGGCGTGCTGCTGTGGCTCATAGTCGGCGCCATCGTCGGCGCCATCGGTTACGGTGAGTTTCGCGCCACTTCGTCCGACGCCTTTCGAATTTGATTCTCCAGCTTTGTGTGTATCGCAGGTATCGGCCACTGTTATTGGCAGTACACGAATCTTCTCGGGAAGGAAGGCGCCGACATCACCATCTCCCAGATCGGCTTCCAAGCAGACTTTCAAGTCTATCTGGAGCTCAGTCAGACGTGGTTCATTTTCAGTACGCGTTAATGAGCCAGTGGGTTCTCTCCGACCTGTGGGGGGAAGAAAAAAAGAAAACTAAATCCACATGTGGTCTTGTTTTAAAGTGATTGTGCTATCTGTGATCGAGGGCATCGTTCTACTTCTCCTGATTTTCCTGAGGGAGCGACTGCTCATCTCCATCGCGCTGCTGAAGGAAGCGAGCAAGTAAGTTGCAACGATTTTTTGACTGCTTTCACACTTAACTGGTGCCATTTTTTTTTTTTTAGGGCCGTCGCACACATCATGACGACTCTCTTCTATCCCATCTTCACTTTCTGGCTGTTATGCCTCTGCATCGGTTATGGAGTGGTGGTGGCAATGTATCCTTGAAACGTCATGGTTTGGTGGTGGGATAGAAATGGTCGAACCTGTATATGACAAGTTGCAGAAGTATTAACCCCCTTAAATTTATGACTTTATATAGCTACATTTTTTGTGTGTGTGTGCCTTAACTTGGGTTGACTTTAGGTGTTTATCAACGTCCGGAGTTGCCGTCTACAAAATTAAACCTAAAAATACCCAATGCCGCTTAGGCGACAACGCTACATGCGATCCAAAGGTTATCCTTACAATTTCCTTCTTGGAATGTATCTGGACATTTGAAATAACACACCTGTGATTGAATCTCTCAGTTTTTCAGTCAGATCAACCTTCCCGAGAATTGTAGCAACTCGCAATGTTTATTCGACTCCTACGGCGGCGAGGGCTTCTACTACAGCTACATCATGCTCTTCCAAGTTTTCAACTTGTTCACCTTCCTGTGGCTGGTTAACTTTGTCATGGCGCTCAGCCAGTGCACCCTAGCTGGAGCCTTTGCTACCTACTACTGGGCCATGACGAAGCCCAGAGACATCCCACCCTGGCCGCTCGCTGCGGCTTTTAATCGAACCTTACAGTAGGTGGCTCAATGGACACATGTTGGTTCTTCACTATTTGCAAATCACGTGTTTTATTATGTGGAACTGCAGATACCACATCGGCTCACTGGCCTTTGGTGCACTCATCCTCTCTGTGGTGCAAATGGTCCGCATAATTCTGGAATACCTGGATAAAAAACTCAAGCGTAAACTTTCCAACCGTTCCAGATTCCAACTTTGTTGGCGACTTTGTTGACGTGTGGCTTGTGTTCTTCTCAGATGGTCAGACTAGGTGCGCTCGCTTCATGATGTCCTGCCTCAAATATTGTTTCTGGTGCCTGGAACGTTTCATCAAGTTCCTCAACAAAAATGCATACATCATGGTGAGTGACGAGTCTTTTTTTTTTTGGTTGCTCAACTACCTGCAGACTTATTAGCTGTCCTTTTAACAGATAGCAATACATGGAAAAAACTTCTGCACCTCCTCCAAGAATGCTTTCTTCCTCCTGATGAGAAACGTTATTCGGTAAGCTTTTTTTCTTGAGTAGTTTCACTCAGTCTGCCAAGGGAAAATGATCATGGCGCGCATTACTCTGACTAACCACCAGAGGGCAGTGTGGTACATTCGACATTGTTTTCACATGCTTTTAGGGTGGCCGTCCTGGACAAGGTAACGGACTTCTTGCTATTCCTGGGAAAACTTCTAATTGCGGGAACTGTCGGTGAGTCCGGCAGTGCTAAATTGTCTTGAGTTTCTGTTTTTCCTCCAAATAATATTGTTTTCCTCCGTTTTCATCTGGCCCAGGCGCGCTTGCATTTTTCTTCTTCACCCGTAAAATCCCCTTCCTTAAAGGGCAGGCGCCGACCTTAAACTACTACTGGGTCCCTCTAGTGGTAAGGAATGTAAAAAAAAAAAAGATGGGCTAAATGCTTTTTGGTGTGATTATTTTTTCCTCTTGGTCTTTCAGGCGGTGATTTTGTTATCCTATTTAGTTGCACATGGCTTTTTTAGCGTCTACTCCATGTGCGTGGACACATTGTTCCTGTGCTTTTGTAAGTAGTATTTTATTTTCTGTGACATATTTAACACTAATTTAAAAACATACTACTCAATTCGTGCTGATTTTTTGTTCTGCTTTTTCCACGCCGCTCAGGCGAAGACCTGGAGAGGAATGACGGTTCCTTAGCTAAGCCCTACTTCATGTCTCCAGAGCTGTGCAAGATCCTGGGCAAAAGTAACGAGGTCGTGCAAAACGATAGGCCATCCGAATGACCGCCTTGGCTGTTATACGAAAAACAAACGACACTCACCTTCCTTCTTACCTGCTCATGGAGACGTCACAGATTTTTGAAATGCGTCTTCCGGGAGGGCTTTAAAAGACAACTCCGTTGAACTTCTCACTTTTGGATGCACGTTGTTTTTGTGTGTGTTGCATTTTCTGCCTTACTGTTTGCAAATCACATGCCGCAAGGATGATTATAAAAACAAAATGAGGATTTACACAGGGGGGCACTTTGGTCTTCTGGTGAAATGTTTTGGATTCACTTTCGCTTCTGCAGTGACCCGTGAAGTTACCGAGAAAGTCAATGCAGCCCTGTGAAAATAGCAAAAAGACAAAAAAAATGTGAACATGTCAAATATGACTGGAAAAAAATAACTTCATTATATAAAAACACTGGTTAACAATATAAAACTTGTTGCCAAGATTAAAAAAAAAATCCATTTGCCTATTTTGGGGGGTAAGGGAATAAGATTTTATAGTTTTTTTTTTTCATGGAAACATTTTACCTTTTGAGAGAAATAAATGTATTTTCCCCTTGTAATAATGACGATAGCAAATGTAGAAGAAGCTACGGTTGTAACATGGTTGACCTTTATCCTCTTGACATGTCTAGCATGATTCCTTTAATGGCTCCTGATGTTTGCCATTTTGGTTGCTTTCTTCCACCACATCTAAACAAAAAAAGTTGTGTATTATATAGCAAGTCGTGACATCATCGCACACGTCCATGACGCTCATATATTAACCGTACTGTAAACCAGACTTGGTGGGAGGTCAAGACTCAAAGGAGGGAGGGCTCGATGATGTTTTTATGTGCCTAGTTGTTCGGGGGTGTTGAAATTGTTCTTCTGTGGTTTTAGCGCTAATACCAGAAACTTTTAGAGATACAGTTTGTAAAAGGATGTCAAAGCCATTTTGGGTATTTTTTTTTTCTTCAATTGTTCAGATGTAGTGCTGTTTTAATACTAAGTCTAATCGACACGTGTCTGAAGGTTATTCCGTCTTCTTTTGCATAGAGGACTTTTTGTAATCAATGAAATCCAATGACAATGTTGAGTCCTTTTAAATAAAATGGAATGATTTTAATGTGCTGTGAAGTGGTTACTTGACGGCCAACAACAAGAAATGTGGGCCGTCTCCGAGGCGGTCTCATTTATTCTCACATCGCTGGCATCGGGACGAAATGTCTGTGGGTGCGCCAGAGAATGTAGGAGATTCGGAAAAGCTCATTTATATTCACAATTTTATTTTGTTCAACATTTCTCATTAGGTACAGATAAGCACCGAGCTATTTGACATACAAGAACCTGCATTTAGCTCTAACCAGGTTAGTACCTGTGGATATTAACACTTCCTGACAGCCTACTTGGGGTCAGATTAAAAGCATTAACCAAAAAATTTATGAACAAGCCCAATCCTGCGTGGGACATTTGGATAAAAAAAAAAGCTGGTGTTAAAAATCACAATATTATCAGTGCAACTCTACTAACATGATAGATGCTGGCTGTCTCCTGATTGTACTTCACATAAGCTTTTATTTTGTTAAGCATTTTTTAAATAGTATTTTAGCAACTTCCTGGCTGGTGAGAGCGGTCGGTGGCCGGCACCAAATCGACCAAACCTCCCGTCGCGCCACTACAGTCAACTCTGACATTTATGTACAGAATGCAAACTTGTGAGGATCCTGTTCAGTCAGCGTGGGAAATATGACGTCGGATCAGATGGGAAACCTTAAATCCCGTCTTCCCTTACGACATGTTTAAGGTCACTTGAGGGTAGATGGGTCCCGTAGCTCAGTGATTCCCGACCGATATGAGAGGTCGTCGAGTCGGGCTTGACTGATTAATCAGCAGGCGTATTATGTCAGACGATAATAAACGGTTGTCGTATTGCTGATTAAAAGCTGATAAAATCGTGCCTGATGAAACAGTAAATGCTGTTCAAATGCTGACAAGCTTCTTTTGTTTGAATTATTTTCTTTTTTTACATAAATTTCAAGATTTTACTCAAGTAAACCTTTTTTAAAAAAAACATTTTTTCTTCCAGCTAAATATCAGAATCGGCCTCAAATAATCCAATAAAGGTTGGGAAACACCGAGGAGAGGCACGTGGCTTGAAGCGGCCCTACTTTGAGGTGGCGCTGGGCACGCTGACGGAGAGCGCCCGGCGAGGGGCGTTGGACACTTGCCGCTGTTGGGACAAGAAGGACTGTCCGGGGGATAGCACCGGGCTGGCGCGGCCGCTCAAGCGTGACTCGATGGCCAGCCTCTGAAAGTTCAGACTCTGAGGGGAGACAGGCGTGTTCCTCCGTAACGTGGGCGACGGCGTGGACGACGGCGTGGGCGGCGCAGTCACATCTTTGACCTTACCTTGTTGTACCAGGCGGAGACTATCAGCTTCTCCTCATACTCACGCAGTCGGGCCTGCTCGCACTGACGCTGCGGGTGACATGTTTCACTAAGTGCCACGTTTGTGAGTAAATGGACAATCGAGAATTACCTCCAGGTTGAGGATCTGTTTGTCTCTGTCCGCCAGCTGGTTTCTCAGTACCTGGATCTCAGCGGTGGCCGGGTTCAGTTTAGGGTCCAGAGCTTGGATCACCTGGAGTCAAGGACGCCAAAGCTCTCAACTTCTCCAGCGCACAGAGGACAGCAAAAGACTAAGCGACTCACGTTGCGAGCTTTCTCCAGGTACATTTTGTACCTTTCCTCCATGGCCCTCATGTCGTCGTCCTTCTTTTTCAGCGCGGCCATGAGCTCGTCCACCTTTAGCGCTAACCAAAACATTTGGACTCGTGAGTGGAGCCCCGGCTCAGCGTGTCGGCGTGAAACTCACAGTTCTGAGTGTTCTCGGGTTGCAAGTCCTCCAGCAGCTCTTTCTTCTTCATGATTTCATCCTGAGCCTCATTCAGCTGGACCCTGAGGAAACAAACACGTGTTTGCTCACTCAGCATATTTCAGCTTCCATCCTGATGGCTGACGTCATACATGTGAGCATCCAGTTTCCGCTTCAGGTTCGACTGGAGGGGGAATAAGAAATATTTAATATTGATTCAAATTCTTTCCTGATGGCATATCTGCCAAGAACTCACGTCATCAGGCTTGACCGCCTGACTCTGCAGTGCCTTCTGGAGGTCCTCAACTTGTTGCTGCAGCTCGCTGACCCGCTGGCGACTCAATCTGGAGGCAACACAAAGCGAGGAGGTTACATTCCAAGCGAGGTGACGAGGTACACGAGAAATGACTCAAATTTGACCATATTGTCAAGCGAGGTGTGACCAAGAATGGAGTGAGCCCGAAACCTGTTCTCCGTGTCCAGTTGGCTGTGACTCTTGTGAGCATCTTCCAGCTGAGCCTGCAGGGAGGCAATCTTCTCCCTCTCAAATTCCTCCTGCTGCACTCTCAGCATTCTGTTTTCGTGCTGAAGCCTGATGAACTTCTCTCTACACGGGACCCCGAAACCAAGTCAGCGGTCTTGGAGATTCTGGTATCGGGGCTGTTGTACCTGTGCTCGATGGGGATCAATTCTGCTGCCAGGTTGTCTTGACTGGGGCTCGTGGAAGGGAGTATCCCTGTAGAGTTTGGATTGTTGAGAACTTAGGAGATGGATGAGCATCATCTCAACTAATTTTTCTATTTAGAAATCTGGGCTGGAAAAACTAAATGGCTACTTTACGAATGCAGCGTACCTGCTTGGGAGAGCTGGTGCTGTTGGGCTTGGGTGCACCGAAGCTCCTCGTTGAGCTCCTTCAGAGAGTCTCGCTCCATAATGATGCGCTGCCGGCGGAGTGAAACGTTACAAATGCCGTCGTCCGTGATCCTCGACCATTTCCTGCGAGTCACACCTCTTTCTCCTTGGTCACCAGCTCGTGTTTCTCCTCCAGCTTTTTCAACTCAAAGGCCTGATTGTCCGCTCGCCGCGTTTCATCCGACAACTTTCTGTGGAGCTCTTGGACCTGATGGGGACGACCAGCATTTCTCAGTTGATTGATCCAAATCAAATCATTCACCTGACAATAAGTGGCCCAGCGCTACCTGCCGCTTGTACGTCTCCAGCTGTGCCCGGGCGGCATTGGCCTTGCGCAGTTCCTCCTCCAGGCTGACGGTGTTCTGCATGTAGATGGTATTGTTCTCCTCCAGAAGTTTCATCTGCCTCTTCAGGTCCCCCAGGTTCTCCAGCTTTCGCTTGTACGTTTCCACCGAGGCCTCCAGCATCACCACTCGGTCCGAACAGTTCCTGAAAGGTTGATGCATGAAAATGCAATGGAGGAAATCCATCTTTTAGACTCCACCAAACAAACCTCAGAACGTCCAGCTCGTCTTTGAGCGATCGCGACTCCTCCGCCAGGCCTGTGAGCTCGTCATTGCGGTGCTGAACTTCCACCAGCTGCTTCTCCAGCTCCTCGCAGTGGATCCTGTAGTCGTCTTTGGCGGCCTCCAGCCTGAAAACCCCCCACCAAGTCTCAAAGCTTTGCTTCTATCTGCTCGTCGTGGTGTTTTTTTGTACTCACCTGAAGTTCTCCTCCTGCAGCAGTTCCAGCTGCTGCTGTAGCTGGCTGTGCTTCCTCCCTGACGGCGTGTTGGGGTCATCAAACATGTCCAACTGATTGGCCCGGTCGGTCAGAATGTCATTCTCGGCTAACAGGCTGTTATGTTCCTCTTGGAGAATGGCCACCTGAAGTTCCGAGAATAAAAAAACAAAGGTAACCTCAGAGAAGGAACTTCTTCACGGTCCAGCAGTAGTGCAAGTTAATGCATGCACAAACACACAGTTAGTCATTGTGGACGTGTCAAATTATTCAATTCACACAGCATGGCCACGAAGCGTCCCGATGGAGCCACCTGGTTAGCGTCAATATCCAAGCAGCACGGGGGGGTTTAGTTCTGCGCAGGTGGGACTTACCTGGCGGCCAAAAGGGAGGCCTGGTGGTGCGGCAAAAGGGACAAGTGAATCTGTCGAGAGTCTGGTTGAAGACGTGGATAGGTCAATGCCTGCTCATGAGTGCTGTGTGAACGCAGAGTGCCGGGCAGACCGGATAAGCTAACAGTCCTTCTGCCACAGCAGCTCCAGACAATGGCGAGATTTTGTTTACATTGACCCGCAGACATGCGTGTGTGTGCTCTCGCTGTGTGTGCGTGTGTGTTTAGAAGAAGCAAAGTCACCTGCTGGTCCAACTCCTGGCAGCGTTGTGCGAGGGCTTCCTTCTCTGAGGAAAGTTCTGACAGTTCCTCCAAAGCTTTTCTTAGCTTGAGACATGCACACGACAATCTAAATTAATAGTTTGCTCATTTGTGCTTTGGAGTCTTTTTTGTAATTTCCATGAAGTGCTTTTATTTTGATTTTATACTGACCTGCTGTTCCAGGTCCCCAGACAGCTCTGCTCCTAAGGGGGTCATGGTCTCTCTATGTAGGAGCTGCGAATGAATGAATGAATGAATGAATGGAAAAAGAAGGCCTTTCATCCATTCACTCCACAGCAAGCAGGACGTGTTGGCTAATCATGCACAGACCTCCTGTATGGCCGCCATGACGACGTGCTGCACAGATTCCTCAAGTGTCATGATGTTCTGGATATATTCTAGAAATAGAGAGATGAATTAAATCAATTAATCACCACAGTCCAACGCGAAGGAACGTATGGTGAGCACCTCACCTTGCCTGCGTTCGCATCTGACGGCGCAGCCCAGGACGAGCTGCAGCAGCCTGCCCAGCTCCACAGGGTCCGAGTGCTCGGCAACCAGGGCCACGTCTGGTAAGGGGAAGTCAGAAAGCCCCTGGACCAAGACCTAGTACCAAGTACAGCGAGTTACACCGAGCACAAAAAGGTCAACCTTTTGCCTCGACTGCCTGAAGATTTGATTACATTAGCGCATACCAGACTTAATCCCAGCTTTATTAGTCACAATGCAGGCTGTTTTCTTTCTTGTGCGTCTTGCTAACAACACAACGATGCGCCTCGATGGACATACGATCACAATGAGATGAGCAGGCGCAGTGACCTTCCAGCATACCTCGTTGTAATACTCTAGCACCATCTGGAGGATCTTCTTCAGGTTGTTCCACTGTGGAGGTCACACACACATATTCAGAGATAAGATTATTAGGTCATACGGTGCAACTATAAGCTGTTTGCTACCTTCAGCCTCCAGTTGTCATCCACGTCTGTTTTGATGCGAGCGAGCCATCCGTCGGTGAACCATGAAGGATCTCTGCACAACACACAACCAACAAAGTTAAAAAAAATAAAACTGCACCACTCCATGTGTGTCTCCTCACATTTGCTGCAGAGTCTGTGATATGGTGACTCCGGTGGTCAGGTCTTCTACCGTTGTGCATGGTGCAGAGTTGTTGAATGTTTGCAGCTGGGGAAGAGATAAAAAAGTACAAAATGTTTCCTGCAGTTATTTTCTTATTTGATAGGTTAACCTACTCTTGGCAATGTTACTTAGAGAAACTAGGCTTAATTAAAAGGATGTGTCGCTAGTCTGCTGGTTAAACAGATTTGTGTTCTAAATGCAGTCACTTGGAGCTGGTGAGGCCAAGTGACTCACCTAAGAACTCTAAGTGAACTTGACACTCCTCGCACAAGTACATTTTGACAAGAAAATCTCACGACTAAGTGCCTTACCAAAGGCATTTGATTCAGTTGATCAAAAACTACTAGTGGTATCGGTATTGAGTATCGGTGCGTACTCAGAGTGAATATCAGTATGAACAAAGTTTCTCGAACCACTTCCAGGTCCTCCCAAATTAAATTTGAGAAATGAAACTTCATCAAATGAGTCCAAGTTCTAAAGTTGCACATGTCTAGCAAACCCATTAAATAAATGGACTTAATTAGATGAATTAACCGGATTAGTCTATGAATTGGGGGATGTCGTCTCGGGACTCCACCTGGCAACCTGTTTACATTAGCAATGGCAAGCGACTTCCCATTACGCTAATACTGTACAAGCACACTAACTGCTGTTAAACACAACTTAAATTAAAATTTGAAATGACTCGTTGTGTTGTTAGATAATACCTGTCGCTTATCTACTTTAGTCAGGCATTTTTAATGGAAGAGCCCGACCCGACCACCTCCAAACAGGTGCTGCCATGGCATTGACTGGTTACCGTGTGTCACAAACATAAAACTCACCCATATTATGAGGCTTTCAACCAAAACAGTTTTGCTCTCGTCCATTTCCCAACTAGGCAAATAAATACATCGATTACTTCCTCTCTACCTGTCCGCCAACCCCGTCCTGTCTCCCCGTTCCTTCTCTTTTTTTGCATTTGACCTCACCTGCTGTCGCGAAGTAAAGCTTTAACGTCAACTACGTAGAAACGGTGGACGTAACAGTCGCTCCACCATAAATGGCGTAAAGGCGAACGTGGATAGCGTATTGGCACTTACGCCTTATTTTGTCAAGGGTTCCTCGCAGGCGGTGTATCCAATCAGCGTCGATGTGCTTAAAGATTGACGGCTGCTTAAACCAATAGCAGAAGAAAAATAGTGATTCCCCGCCCTCTTTTTTATTCCGTTTAAAGGGCCAGACCAACTAAAAAGTACTAGCAATTTAATTAAAAATCGTGCATAAGTGTTGCGAGAGTTACTTGAAATTATGATATAATTTATTAATATAAATATAACATACACAGTCTGTCATTTTATCTTCTGAAATATTCTGTGTCTGATAATCCATATTAGATAGGGTTTCTAAAAAATGCATTAAAATAAATTTACCGCAGTCATAAAAGTGCAGTAATAATACAAAATAGCTACTCCCTATTTGACTTGAAATTTCTCAAACATGGACCATCACTCTCTTTACCTGGGATTACCTGGAAGACACACAAAACCTTGTGATATTTAATGGTGACACAAGACTGGACTTTGCAGCAGCCTCTGTGAGGCGGACCAGGTCTTTTATCTCTCAATCAAGACTGAACCCATCCTGACCCCCCCAATGACTGATGAGTGCTATTTTTAGATGACCCGTTGTACGTGTAGTGCTTACTAGTTTAAGGTCACTTGAGGTGACAGAATTCAATATTTGCTAGAGGGTGGTCTTATTAGTTATGTGTGTTGATTTTATGGGATCATAATGAGGTAGAATGACGTGTCAGGTAAATAATTGTAAGTGGGCATGGTCTGGTTTGACCTTAACCTGCCAGTCGTGTGACCAACGTTGGAATGCAAATTTCATTTTATGGCTTGTGGGATTGTTTTTCCGTGTTAATTTGCTAATCTCACCAGCAGCGTGAGTTCAAGGGGTTACTTAGTACTCGCACCGTACAAAACCGGAGAGGAGAACGCGGTTGATGATTAACAGGCAGATTTCATATAGGCCACACTACTGCTGGCGAGCCGCATTTCACTTCCTCGTCACCAGTTTGCTTCTGCTTCACTATGAACATCTCCAAGATCTCCATGATCAGGTCAGGTCAGACATCCAGCATCACTTTTCAATTTAAATGGAATGCAATTGTGCTACAGATGGCACCAAAAAAATTTGTACTCCGGAGCAGTGATTGGCAATTAGATGATGGAGAGGACGTGTGTTTACCTTGGTCTCCTGTCATATTACAGATGGCGCCGATTTCCTTCTCAAGATCCAACGGGTCAGGGTCACCCGGGCTCGGTCCAAGGCCAGACACCACCAAGCATGGTAAGAATGTCATCATTTCACTTTTTGTTGGTTTGTTGTCCATCTTCCTTTTTATTACTCCTATTATGGAATTGCAATACAATGTTAGCTTTACAGATGCCACATCTATTGTAGATTTTATTCTGGAACTAAGATGGATGACAAGCTGTAAAAACGCTAATATAATGCTGCCGCTCCCTTTTATTGTAGCTCGAACAAGGCCATTGTCGTGTTTTCTTCCCCTCCCATCTACTTCCTTCATCAAGTGATTTTACTGTCTCAGGGTCAGGAATGTCTGCAGTTGTGTCCACCGACAAGCCAGCGAGAGCGACATTGTCCAGTGTGCCTTCAGGTGGCCAGCTTTCCCGTGCAGACCAACTGCGGACATCTATTCTGCGGTACGAGAATCAGCGGCTGGTTGTTTGCCATGCAAAATGGCGCTCTACGGTTTGTGTGTTTAATACATCAGTGCGGTCTGAGGGCCATCTGTTCACTGATGACTAACTCTTTTTAGCTGACTCAGCCACCTTGATGGGTAAAAAAAAACTATGTTTTGTAATATTTGCACATTTCATGACATTATTTGATTACAGATACACTAGATACAGATATTTTGATAAATTAAATTTTACTTTTAGTACTGTTATTTTTGATACAATTGATTTGAATATGGATAATAATTTTCATCTTCTCCCTGTTTTTGCAGCTCCATGTTTGATCGCCTATTGGAGGCACGGGTCTTGGTTAGATGCAGTCAACTGTCCCCTCTGTAGGCAAAAGGTACTAAGCTACATTGCAGTGAGCCTCTGTTATTTGTGGGGGGACAGTGACTCCACAAATGCCCAATTTGTAATTGCACGTAAGTGCCACTAGATGGTGGTAAAGCACTTAAAACAGATGATGGTAAAACATCACACTCATCTTGACAGTACCATATTTTGTGATTGTTTGAATGGAGTGAGAAAGTTCCAAATTGAAATTTCTACTCAGGTTAGCGTCATGTGTCAGCTGTTTAACGAGAGCCGACCGGACCAGCAGTCCAAGGACGTTCTGAACCAAATAAGCGACTACAACAAACGCTATTCTGGAGCGCCCAGACGGGTCAGTACAGGCTGAAGAAATTTGTTTTTTGAATTTTTCATAATTATTTAAATATATATATACACTTATTAAATTAAGTACCTAAGTGTACATTTTTCATTTTTTAAAATAAGATTTTAATTTGTATTTTTAATGAAATATTTAACATATTTTGGGGTATATTTTTGCCAATGTGAAAATTTTTTTAAATTGATAATATACATTCTCAAAATTTGGCTTACCACTCCATTCCGTTTCCAGATACGAGACTACCTGTCGGACGCGCCCGTCCTCTTGCAGCTGGCGTTCCGCAGCCCGGGCACCCCAGGTGGTTTGGTGTGTCTCTTCTTCTTGAGGGTGGCGGTGTGCTGCGCAGGCGCCGCCGTCTCCGCAGCCTCTCCGACGGGTTCCCCTAAAGCACCCCTGTCCCTAAGTGGCCTTTTGGGGCTGATGGACGACCTGGTGGTGGTGGTCTTGCTCTTTCTGTGCATCCTCAACGTCAATCATCAGATGGCGCCGGAGGGAGGGCGCTCTGCCGGCACCAGAATCGTGGCCAGCTAGAAGAATATTAAATCAATTCCAAATCATTATGTACAATAAATAATCGGCATTCTTCTAATCAGGACTGAACGTTCCTGTAAATATAGTATATTGTTTAAAATAAAATACTTGTTTTCTGTCAACTAAAAGTTGTATATATTATTTCTTTTTATACATAATTTTTATTTTTTCATATTTACTTTTAAATATTTGTCAAAATTACTTTGATACCTTACAATTTTAGATATTCTTTTGAGAACTTTCAACATGCATTTTTTACTTGTTAATATTTTTTTCATTTAAATTTTATTTTTATATTAATAATAAAAAACTTAATGTTTGAATGTTTAGTTTGCATTTTATTTTTTGTCAAATTTCACTTGGACAATTGTTGATCTTTTTTTGAAAACAAAATATTTTAAAGGCAAAAAAAAATCTAAAAAAGGTGGAAATAGTACAGTAGTAACAATTGGGAACAAAGGTGCATTCAGCATTTTTGGCTACACCAGGCGGCGGCATTACGGAACATGCGCAACCATGGCGATGTTTGGAGTTGCGGTCTGAAGCTGCGGGGCGCCCACGGCCACTGCCAGCCCAGTGTGCATCGCTCCGGGTGGGGCATCATGGCCAGGTGCCTGCCGTCCCCGGAGCTCAGGCCTGCCACGCCTCGCGGCGAGCCGTTAGGGTTCAGGGGATACTCTTCGGTGGGTTGGCCGGCGTCGTCCAGGTAACGGACCGGGGCCAGGCCACCCGAGGTGATGTCATCAAGAACCCGGGAATTACGGAACTGCATCAAACCTATGCAGGGGGGTGAAATGGTGTTCAATGTGTCTCAATGAATCAAGCGTTCGGTCGGCGAGGTACCTTCTCCGTGAGCCACCCAAACACCCAGAGCCGAGCCTTCCATGCCGGAAAGCCACACGGACGGTGACGCCTGGATCCCCACAGTGACAAAGCGAGACTCGAATCTGCCCGATTTGTTGTGGGTCAGAACCACGTCGGACGCTGGGGGACAGAAAAATAAAACAGACCAAATGAAATAGACAAAATAGTACCGAATACTCGAACGTGACCTATTAATGGGCCAATATTAGCCTTTTTCAAAGTGGGCCGAAGGAAAATGCATCTCACCGGCGCCATCTTGGCTCTCTCCCACCCAGCCCAGCAGAGCGAGCAACTGGCAGCCGTTGCAAATGCCCAGGCTCAGCGTGTCAGCCCTCTGCCGGAAGCGTTCAAACTGGGCTTTGGCGGCGGCGTTGTAGGCCACGGTGGCGGCCCAGCCTTTGGCCGAGCCCAGCACGTCTGCGTAGCTGAAGCCTCCCACAAACACGACAGCCTTGAATGGCTCCAGTGTGATGGCGGCCGAGCACAGGTCCTGCATGGTCACGTCCCACACCTACAAACCAGTGGAAAGATTATGCGGTGACCAACCCAAGCACAATTTGGAATCATAGCCAGATTGAATTGAAAATCTTGCGCACCAACCTCAAATCCCGCCATGTAGAGAGAAGCCGACATTTCTCGATCGCCGTTGCTGCCTTCCTCCCTCACCACGGCCACACGAGGCTGTACCGATGCTTCAACAAAACACATTAGAGGTATAACGATTCATCGACAACTAATCGATTATCAAATTAATCTCATAATCGTTTCTCCAATTTCTCCTAAAATTCTCAGGTTCTCCGGAAGACCAGACATTATTTTTGGAGTTAGTCTCACCAAGCTGCTTGCAAAGAGGCATCTCAGACGGATCAAAGGTCACTTTAAAAGTAGGCTGTGTCCTCCTGGCGAGCCCCTCCTCTTCCTGTTGAACGCAGAGCTCGTCAGCCTGCAGGCGCTCCAGCCGGAAGCTGGTCTCCTCCCACAATGCTCGGAGGACAGGCAAGGGTTCCCTCAGCACTTGTTGTCCGTCCACGCGCACCGTCACCTGGAGATAGTGGAACCAGATAGAAAGTGAAGATGGCGGAGATTAGGGAGATGATGAAGAGGAGGTCTCACCATGGCCTCGGGACCGAAGCCGCTGGTTCTACCGATGCGGTGACATGCAACGCCGGCATCGAGGAATCTGCAGCGCACGCTTTCTTCATCGGGCTCGGACACCTCCAGAAGAAGACCAAGTTCTTCGCTGAAGAGCACCTCCAAGACTGCATCGAGGATCAAGACATTTCATTAGGTACACTAGCACACGCTATGTGTTTTTTAATCCTCAAAGATGCTAATAATGTGGCCATCTCCCTCACCTCCCGGGGCTCCTTGTGACGGCACATCAACGTCCACGCCTCGGTTTCCAGCAAACACCATCTCCAGTACACAGGAAATGAGGCCTCCGTCGCTGATGTCATGTCCTGCGCTCAGCAGACCATCTGAGGGGAGCACGCATTCCATCTCATATACTCACAAATCCTAAAAATACTCTAAAAAAATTGACGATGCATTTCAAAATGGAAACTGACCGCGTATTAGCGACTGAGTGATGTTGAAGCAGGCAGCCAGGAGATGTGGCTGGTCCATATCAGGAGAACAATTTCCAAGTTGAGCGTAGCATTGAGCCAGAGCCGAACCACCCAGACGGTGCTGGCCCGGGCTGAGAGAAACCCACAGCAGCACACCTGGAGACACGAGTCAAAGGTAAGGACAGAACACCTCTTTGGTTTATGTGTCCATTACCTTTGCCATCTGGATCTTCGAGATCAGGCGTGACAGTGGCACTAACGTCTGGACACACGGCGTAGGCCGAGATAACCAGAGCTCCTGAAACACAAGCAAAGTAAGAAACAAAGCAGGTGGCACAGAGTGACATTCGAGAGCATACCTGGAGCTTTCACAGTCTCCTTCCCAACACGTGCTGCCATACTCAGCGAGTCCTTGCCGCCGTCGATGGCCACGCCCAGCTCCCCCATCACCTTACACATGGCTCGGCACGACTCCCAAAGGAGCGCCCCTTCGCCGGGCAGCTTGGCGGCCCACATCCAGTTCCCGCTGCATTTCACGTCCTTGAACAGACACAAAACATTTTATTCCAGAAAAGTTGTAAGTATCTCCAACGTCAAGGTACTAATTGTTTTGTCACGATGAGGCGTCAGCTCACCTTTAACGCAGTGACTTGGGCAAACATCAAGTTGGTGAGGGCTTCGCCAACCGCCATGCGAGCTCCCGCCGCCGCGCTCACCAGCGCTTTGATGGGCTGCTCGCCAATGGCCGTCGCTGCCCCCTGCAGGCCCAACGGCGACAGAGCCACCACGGCCACGTCTGCCAGCGGTGTGTGAAGGGGGCCCACGCACTGTTGCTGGGCCACCAAGCCCGTCACGGACCTGTCCACCTGCACCGAAAGTCGCAAATTGATTGAATTTATTCTTGTATTTACGACAACAAGTAACAAGAACAAACCTTATTGGTCAGGTAGCGTTTGGAAGCCACAGCGGGTAAGCGTAGAACTCGCTCCAGGGCATCTCTGACCGTCAGCCCAGCAGGAAGCTCCAGCGGCTGAAGCACGGGGCTCAAGCGCTCCATCCTGAACTCCTTCTGGGGCATCTTGCCTAGCACCCATTCCAGCTGCAAGTCCACGGGATGGCGCCCGTTCCCAACTGTGCCCTCGTCGTCCACCAACACAATCTGATGGAAAACAGAAGCTAGGAGTAAATTGCAGAAGAACCCTGATACGTCCCATACAAAGATGCGCACCTTGCCATCGCCGGTGATGTTCCCCACAAAGTCCACAGGGCATTTCTCACGTTGGCACACCTTCTCCAAGAAGGCACGGTCTGATGGACGTAGCAGCAGAGCGTTGCTCTCCTGATACTCAGCTCCCCACAACTCCAGCACACTCAGTGTCGGGTCGCCTTTCTGAAATAACACATTTATTATACTTGCACTTTTTTTCTGTAACTGTTTTATTTATACACAGATTGCTTTTTGTGAAACTCACGACGCCTTCAAACGCCGCATTGCTGGGCTCAAAAAGTACCTCTGAGCTTTGATCTGATTTTTCCGTTTCATCTCACCTGGAATCGGCTACAGTAGATGACAGCACCAGCAGGCTCGCTCAGCTCCTTCAGAACATTTCCTGGAAATGAAAAACAAGTGAGTTTCATCATTAAATCGCCTGGGGAAGATTTCCTCCTACCGTTTCCTCCCGCTCCCTGGTCATGAATGCTGCAGATGGGGTTGCCACCGCCGCCGCCTCGTTCCAGGCAGGCCCTCAGCGCTCGATTCATCTTCTGTTCCATCTCGGCGTCTCCTCGCTGCACGGCGCCCAAGTCTCTATCGCTGGAGTTGTCGCCTTGCACCTGTCGGGCGCCAAAACAAATTGGAGCGTTAATATGAATCCACTGAACATCACACAACAGTTGCCATACTTGAACAGATGAAGCCGCTCCTCCTCCCACGCCGATCCGATACACCGGGCCTCCAATCTTCACCACTTCCATACCTGATTGACGAACGCAAGACTGTCGATTAATATGAACGATTACACTAATTTACCACAAAATGAGGAATGAGAGCCCATACAAGAGTTGTTTATTATTATTATTACCTTTCTCTGGCTGCTCTTTCTTGACATGTACATCCTCAATGGAACCGAGTCCTCCACTAAACATGATGGGCTTAATCCACTCTCGCCGTTCCCCATTGGGCAGCCGCATACCAAAGGATCGGGCGAATCCTGGGAAATAAAATATCAGTTTCTTTTTTCTGTAGTCACAATTGTGTGTGCAGATGTTTCATCTACCCACCTGACAGAACCGGCTCTCCAAACTTGTTCCCGTAATCCGAGGCGCCATTGCTGGCCTCGATGGCCACCTGCAACGGCGGGGCGAAGCTGCTGGGGTACTCCCATTTGTCGCCATCTTGCTCCCAGGGAAGCGAGTAACCTGAAGAGCACGTCGGAAGGCGTTAAAGTGTGTGTGTGGCTTTGAGAGCCGGTGAGTCTCGGACCTGGTACGTGCAAGTTGCCAAAGCAGTATCCGGCGGTGCCGGCGATGACGTGACCTCCCTGCCCGGCGCTCTGGACGTCTCGGATGCGGCCCCCGGTTCCCGTGGTGGCGCCGCTAAATGGAGCCACGCCTGCGCATTTAACCACGACACGCTTATAGACCGAAATTGATAAAAAAAGTCAATGTTGTGTTCAAGTGATCTGACCTGTTGGGAAGTTGTGCGTCTCAGCAGTGAAGATGACATGTCGAAGTGACCGGCGTGTTTCATAAGGACTGGCTTGCGAAGTATCTTTGGGGTAGAAGCACTCCAGCTCCATGCCTTTGATACCACTAAACAAACACACAAACACACACTGAAGTGGCGCACAAACACCCAGTGTGTTGTGTGGTTATGTCGAACCTGCTGTTGTCGCAGAAGTTGATGACATTGTTGTCGTTGCTGTGCTTCTGCGTGTCCATGATGAGACGGAAGAGCGTCTCCTCCTGTTCCTGCCCGTCGATGAACACGCGGCCTCGGAAGAACCAGTGGCGGCTGTGCTCGCTGTTGGACTGGGCCAGGTCGAAACACTCCACGCTGGTCGGGTTCCGCTTGATCTTCTGGAACATTGCCGTGTACAAGTCCAGATCCCAGGCGTCGAAGGCCAGACCTATGTGAGGCAGACGCATGAGAGCTTCACTTGGGTTCTTTGACTCCATATTTGTGACTTTGGAAAGTATATCATGAGGACTTTTTTTTCCTCGTTTGTAATTTGAATTTGTTCAAGAAATATTTTCAGTCATCTCATTTGGATGAGTTTTATTTTTCAAATTTTTTTCATCCAATAGATTTTTTTCTTCCATTATTTGTGAATTGTTCATTTAATACATTTACAGTTGTCTAATATTTTCACCAAATTTTCACCCAGTATTTTTTCAAACATTTGTACATTTTAATATTTTTTTGAGTGTGCCATATTAATGGTCACTTCCTCTACGTGTGGTCACGCACAAGCACGTGCAAGATAATGAGAAGCATGGCGGTGGTGTGACTAGCAATAACATTAGTGCAGGCTCATGTGACACACTGAAAAGGGGCCATGAAGAAGAGAACAGAAAATTGATATGTATGCGAATGAGGGATTAAACTAGGAAGGGAAATTTTTACCCAGCTGGTCATTGGCTTTCTCCAGCGCCGCTCGCCCGCCGCTCAGGACGTCCACCTCAAACACAGGCTGCGCTCGAGCGTCCACGGCGAAGGAAGCGACGGGACGCTCGTAGACGCATTCCGTCATGCTGTCATGCAGGAGGACGATCAGATTCTTCACGTCTTTCTGGAAGTTGCTCGTGTCCCCATCGTCCTTCGGCTTGAGGAGGAGAAGACACAGGAATTGATCACACAAATATATTCCTTATTTCTTTTGAGGCATGCTCACCTTGATAAGGAACCTCCGTGACAATTCTACCCGTGTGACGTTGGCAAGGCCGGCGCTCTGGCAGATGGAGACGGCATTGGTGGACCACGCCGTGGAGAAGTTCAGCCTGAAGAACACAATTAGTAGTTTTCTAAGCAGGTCGACTCAATTTTCGTATTACTTTCTTCTTCAAAATATTTTTAATCAATGCAAGAAAAAAATACATCACCACACAGTACCTAGGTCCGATCTCCACCAGAGTAGCCCCGTCACCCTCTTTTAGTTTGGGCGTCTCACTGAGCGTTTGTGCCTGTAGCGGCGGTTGGAACAACCAGATGAGGACCTCCTTGTGTTCTGCACTCAGACTGTCGCTTCCTGCCGCACACAGAGATAATTATCACTAATTATACAGACTATGAAAAGTCTACACACCCCTATGCAAATGGAATTTGCACAGTTGTGTTGATTTTATATATCTACTGGCTGTCAGGTATTTATTTTGCACTTACCCGTCAGCTCCACGTTGTAGCAAAGCTCCGTGGAGATGGACAGCTGGGGGTAGAGCTTGACCCCCTGCTGAAGGCTCCGCTCCTTCACCTCACCACCATAAAATCTCACCACAGCCATGACTGACAGATGAAAAGATTGATAAAAGTTGGGACGTAATATTCTTTCATTTTATCATTGTGTCTAAAATGTTGTCACGCACAGACGCTTGTCTCACACGCACACAATTTAGAAACACACACTAATAGCTACACACACTAAACACTCTCACACATAAACACACGTGATGGCAAGCGTTGTGCCGCACATTCACACAACTTTACATTCTTTTCTCAGCACAGTACGACATTGTATATTCTTCTTGTTACTGAACGACTACCAGGAGATCAATGAAGACAAATTCCTCCTATATTGAATTTTTTTTTGTGATTTCGCGCCATTAGTTACGATAGAAGCTAAACTAGCTGCTAGCTTAGTCCCCCCTCTCAAAAAAGTTAGCTAACTTACGTTAAAGTGTGAGTGAGATGTTCTTTTCGTCCCCGAAGAAGGTAACGAATAGTCGGGAGAGAGGTGACGACGTGACGGTGCTGGTTGGCGCGGTGGTGGAGGCTGTCAGAATGGATGGAAAGCGAGTGACATCCGCGTGGACTTCACTTGGAGAAGCGGACAAGGAGGTGGTGCTCTGCGCAGGCGCAGTGCTTATCTCGAGGAGCGAAGAAGGACGACGAGCTTGTGACACTTGAACGCATCACGGGCCACAACAGAGGAGAATTGATCGAGTTTATCGGCACCAATAAATCAGTTAAAGGTCGATTTTTTTGATCATCTAATACTATTCTTGTAGCATTGTTTTGTAGATTTATATTTTGCATTCTTTTCCAACATTTTACACTTCCATCTATTTTTAATTTTCCAATATTTGCCAATTTTTTTTGTGCACCAATGTACTTTTTCCAATATATGTGTAGTGTATAAAATAATTTTGGAGTTTACAATATTTTGTAACATTTTTAACATTTGGAAAACATTAAACCACAGCTGCAGTCTTAGATATATTTAATAAATTAAAGCCAAGGTACAAAAAAATGTACATTTCAAACCCTCCCTCTGATTCACCACCAACACCATCACTTCCCTCAGACATATGAGAATCCAGTCTGTCACTGTTCATATACAAACTCCGTAGACTTTCCAAACGCTGAAGAGGTCAATAGTCCCGAAAGCCTCGCCGCTCTCCCCCACTGAACACAAACACATGCTACATGTCTGCAGGCACCTCGGGTAAGACAGCAGGATTAGAGTGTGGATGGGAGTAGATACATTTGAATGCTGATGATGGTCCTCTTCAATATTCATGACCTCTGATCCCGATTTCAAGGAGCCTGATCAATGACCGTCTGGTGAAAAGTTGAAGTGTCTTTTTATGATGGAGTGAACAATGAGGAGGTTATGGTCGTGTACTTGTAGGTCCAATATAAGCGCGCTGGACAAGTGTTTAAAGATGCAGCTATGAATTTGCACAGTCAAAAATATGCCGCAGAAATAACTAATAATATGCACAACTTTGATTCCTTTTATCAACCATGGTGGGGAAACCATTTTTGGTGGCCCTAAAGTCTGAGCATATGGGCCATTGATTGGATTGCATAACAAATTTTACAAATGTTACTCGATAAGATTTCAATTGGATAAAATGGCAAAAATGTCCATGCAGTCATTATTTCACATTCATAGTTATGGACAATAAATTTGGCAAGAGAAGCTAGTTCCAAAATAGTCTTCAATGAATCTGACGCACGTTTTAGAATGTGGGAGGACGTGCAAACTCCACACAGGAAAACTTGAGCCCAGATTCAAGCCCTGACTTTCTGAACTGTGAAGCGGATAGGACAACCACTTATACACCATGCTAAAAACTTTAATTTTATGAAAATGAGCTTTTTTTTGCTTGTATCCAGACTTTAGGGACACCGAGTTGTCTTCTGCGAGCCTTTTTAAATGAAGAAATAAGGAATGACTATTCATCAGGCTCTGGCAGCTTCCCCATCCCTGTCCCCGCCTCGCTTTTCCCAGAGTTCCCTTCTCGTCCTTTAATTTCAAACGCGTACCACACTCACACGAATTAATCATTTGGCAAGAGCAGGTATCACGGGGTGGTCCAGATTACCCCCCCCAAACATATGACATTTACATCACGTCCTCCCCAGTAGCAGCACGACTTCTTCTTTCAATATATAAAGATATCATATATGTATATTTATATATAAGTCATCCTGAATGAGTACGTCTAGTAGCTACGTTACGATACCATTTTCATTTCACATGGATAATCACCAGGAAACCACAGGAAGATCAAGAGAAGGCCGAATGACACACCGGCCCATTTTGCAGTGAAAGGAACTTGGAGGGGGACACGAGGCAGCATGCTGGGAAGCTGGAGGACGGGAAAAAAAAAAAAGCCTCCCTAAAAGCCACAAGGGTGTTTGTTCATTAAAAGGGGTCCAACGTCTTGTCCCGTCATCAATTCTTATGTCGCCCGTCGGGGGTTTTGTTTCGTCAGTACTCGGCGGCGTACTCGGTGCCGTGCAGGCCTCGGCAAAGCAGCGTGAACTCCTTGACGATTTCCTTCACCCGCCGCTTGTTCACTCGCTCTCTATGTGGAAAAAATAAACGTTTGTAATAGAACTGGACATATTGAAACTCTGAGTTGACTAGTGGTGCTACCTAAGTATCTGCTGGGAGAAGTGATCTTTCTGCGCCGACGTGACTCGCGACGACGGGAACCCGGGCGGCTGCAGCGCCACCTTCAGCCACACGGCCAGCAGCGAGAAGCAGTGCTTGTTCAGACTGAACAACACCTCTGCGAATTGGTCCATCAGGTTCCGAGAGGCTCCGCCTCCGATACCCTGGATAAAGTGAGGGAAAATATAAACATTTCAATATCTACCCAGTTTTTGTTTACATGGAGAACATGAAATATTGGTCACCTCTAGAAGGGCCTGGATCAGCAGCTTTCCGTCCTCCTGTAACAATCTGGCCACCGGGGGCACGTCGGAACAGCGTGGCAACAGCTCAGTCTGAAATGGACACAAAGCCGTCAGCAACGATTTTGAATCGGCATCATCTCACACGAAGGCTCGCACTCACAAAGAAGAGACATGTCGACTTGACGGTCGGAGCCTCGGGAAACTTTAGCGATAGAATCCCTGCAAGTTGGGGAAAAAAATAAGATGGTCAGATGTTAGACAGTTACTAGGAAGAGTTTGAAAACAGGTTTTTATGCCAAAAAATAAAAAATCTGTTTGGTTTGTATGAAACATTTGTTAGGATAAAAAAATTTAGAATAAATAAATTAATTTAAAAATGGATTAAACCATGATCCTAAAACAGTCTACTGTCAGAGAAATGGTTCTACATTTCCTTACTGTATCCAATTGGAACCAAACGATGAAATTCTGAAAGCCAACGTTCAACCTACCACAGTGGTACACAGCTTTTACGTCCAGACTCTCAGACAAGTACAAATCGGGCTTCCGTTTGAGGGCCTAAGAGGCAAACAGAAGCGTTAGGTGGCTTGGTTGACACGGCACGGTGAAAAAAAATATTTCCATTCCTACCAGCCTGGTAGTCATATCTGACAGCAACGAAGGACTGAGAACAGATCTGGCTACCAGGCCGCAGTGCTTGCTGGACTATCCAAAAACTTCAGAGAGAAAAATGCTCTGACACACGACTCCGCAAAAAAATAATTGCAACCAAAAGTTTGAAATAAAAAAAAAACAACGTAATTTTGGATGTGTGTGTTTTTGGTTGAATATGCAACAAAAGTGTGCAGGTAATCGACATGTGCAGATAATACAACTCATCTCATAAACAACTCATTCAGGATGGAGGAGAGAGGGAGAGGAGGAGGAGAAAGATGGAGGTCAGATCTATCCAAAGATAGAAAAAACAAAAGGGAGAGGAATGAAGACAATAAGAACAAAAAGAATTATTCTAACAACAGACAATCCATCAGCCAATTTGTCTGGAGGGATTAATATTAGTGTTGAATATTAATTCTTTCGGGGGGCTCTGATTGGCTGTGGGCTGAAATGACTGAAGAGGAGGGCACTCAGAGACTAAGCAGTCACCTTTGAGGGACAAATAAACGATTTACGTGGAATCTTAAAACGAGTCGATGCTTTGTCAATTTAAGTTACAGCTTTTGAGTTTGCTTGTTCACGGCTTTTCTCCGGAGACTACGGTTGAAGTTCACTGAATACTAAATTGGCCATTTCGATGTAAGTGCAAATGCTTGTCTATAAATGTCCTTGGGGGATTTATAAAAAAAAAAAAAAAAACATACTCAGTGGCAGTTGTTTTTAAAGCCGTGTTTGCCATATTGCTGGTTGTGTTAGAGCATTTAGACTGATATTATTGTATAATAACAGAACCCACAAAAAGAAAGAGTAAAAAAAAATATATATGTATACGTATATATAGCTTGTTTCCGTTCTTTAGTAATCATCAAAACTAGCAAAAAGCAGGGATTGATGCTAATGTTTGAGTATAAAACTACAAAAACAAGGAAAAATTAAAGTTTTCAAAATGAACTGGTTAATTTGATTTGTTTAATCATTGCAGTTTTGCTCTTTTTATACCGTACATACACAATCTGTTCAAGTGTGAGGTGGCTAAACTTTGTCTGACATGTTGACGGGATTTCTCGCCCTCAAAAATTGACGAGTCACTTTAAAAAAAAAAAAAAAAATCAAACTCAAGTCAAGGTACCATTGATTTTTTTCCCCCCCAAACTGGGCCACGATTGCTGCGACAAGGTGACTGTTAGAATGCTGAGCATTTGAGTTGAAAAGTCATTTGAAAGCCTTACTCTTATGTGACGGGATATTTTAAGGTCCAAGATGAGAGGAGGAGAAAAGGACAGAGAGAAACAGAGGAAGAGAGAAACTCAAAGTGAGTGAAATAAGTAACCAAAAACACACCTGAGCTTGGAGTTGCATAAATGAATCAACAATATCAGGATGATCCCTGGGTCCTAAAATATAATAAAGATGAAACTTAAGAAATCAAAAGAGAATAAGAATAATATACAAACAGCAACGGAACAGATTCAACAGTCATGTGGAACTCAAAAGAGAACTCAAAAGTAGTTCATTGAAATAATTCACATGTGAGTAAAGAACAGAGAGGAAGGGAAGGGAGGGGGCGGGGCGAGGGATGAAGCGTTGGCAAACTCTTGGAGGGAGAAAGAAAGAAAAGAATAGGCAGGAAGACGGAGGAGACATGGGTCTGTTTTCGACAAAGAAAGAGAGGAACAGAAGAAACCTAAGAAAGAAAAGTGGCTTTGGAGTGGGAACCCAGGAGGCACCTCTGTTACTGTGACGCTTTGGAGGGATGGGGAGCGAGCCGCTCACCTTGAAACACATGCCGAGTTAAATAAATAAATTTAAAAAAAAAAAAAAAAATTGGGCTGGATTCTGGATCATAGACACATTCGAGATGCACCGTCCAAAAATCTCGGAATGAACAAGGCTTGTGTTTCAGCTGTCAGCGGATTCCCCCTTCGCTCCAAAGATGAACCGAAATTATTATTATTAATTGCTGGACACAGACCACTGGACATTTCTTTTCGAAGCAGAGTACCAATTGCAAACATAGAAAAACAAAATGATGCACATCTGACAAAAATACAATTTCAGTGAACAATGGCTGACAACTCCAAATTAATATTGCCATGACCGACGTCTGTAGTGAGCGCCCAGCTTTAGCTGTTCCCACACTCCAAACATATTTTAGGCGTCAGCAAAGCAAAACCAAGCCCTCCCTGCAGACATACACACACAGACACACACACGGGGCTTATTCAGATGGCCGCCAAGCAGCTCGAGTAGCGGCGTATTCAGCGTTTACATGGCCGCCATATGAATAATCGAGCACGTCTTACTGAAGAAAGGCACCTGCTTAGAAAGGAAAGAGTTGAGGAGTCAAGGGGTGAGGCAGCCATTGCGGAAGCAGGGAGGCAGGAGACAGTGGTGGGGGGTGGGGGGGAGAAGGCAACATAAAGGGGAAGCGGGAGAGGCCGACGTCAAATGTCTTCTTTTTTCTTATTTCGTGTTCAGTGTCTGGCTTGAGTGCCCAAAAATGACTTTCCGGGCTAGATTGGAATAATACTGGACACAACATTAGGTACACTTTCAGACACTAATGAGTATCATTATCTTCGTGAAGGCAGAATTTCCCTCATTATTCTGTGCAAGTGGAGCAAGTGTCGTGTCTGGCAAAAGTTCTGAATATTTAACAGAAAATATTCAACATTTGAACAGTCGTGTTTTCTTATGTCCCGGTCGGCACGGCAGTGTTACAACATCACTATCGTAAACGGTAAAAAAAAATAGAGTACTGTAGAGTACATGAATTATGCAAAATGTAGTTTCACTGTAGTTGTTTTGTGTTCCACTTTTGGACGGTGTAAAATGAAAGGTAACGTTTCACAATATTACCAAGCCCTACCTTGCTGGAAGATGGACAAGGTTACAGATGTAACCAGCTCAAACAGAGCCTTGATGGGTGGGAAATGTTCCGTCTGGCTGGCGAAGATGTGGACCAGCTGAAAAGAATAAAGAAAAACCTCAGATGAACCTGTGTTATGATCCTTTAAGATCTCCAGTGGCAGTCATTTGGTTATTTTTAGAAACGACCACATAGACGGAGTTGCCTTGGCAACCCATGTTCTGATGCGACGTCAGAGAAGACATCAGCGGACCAGACAAATAAAAATAACACCTGTCGTGTAAGGTCGAGGGCTGAGGCTTGGGGGATGGTGCTGTACATCTGTCCGAGCATTTGGCTCAGCTGCTCCACCATGGGGGCAAAGTTGTGTAGCAGCGTCTTTACCGACTTCTCGAAGATGGCGCACACGGCCTGAGGAGCACACGTGAAAGTCGTTCAACCCACACCGAATTCCAACGGGTGAGGGAAAGGAGGCGACGCACCTCAACCACTTGGGAGTCGTTCAGCCACTTGCTGAGAACGTTCTGGATGAGGGCAAAGACTTGCTGCAGGACCACCACCACCTGAGGGGCACATAAAAGCATCTTGATATCTCACTGGTGGAAATAAAACACTTTCGATGGAAGATTTAGAGGAGCACTGACCGGGTTGGGTCCAGGAGGGGGCGGGGCCGTTTTGACAGGGGCAGCTGAGCCGTCTCCCGATTCGTCATCCTGTTTGCTGATGTCAAGCGTGGTGAACAAGTTGGACAACAGCCCCAAGATGTGGATGATCGCTAACTTATTGGACGGATTAGGCTGAGAGGAGAACCGGAAGAGACAGAAAACCACTCTCATTATTCAATAAAAACAATATATTTAAAAAAAAATATTAAAATGAATATACAAATAGATAAAAATGATTCAATATCCAGTGAGGAGGAACATTTTGAATTGTAATGTTTTATTTTTGTAGTCATTACAAAAATGCGCTTTAAATAAAACAGACGTCTTTGCAATTGAGTTAAGAAAGCCATCTTTGGTTCATGACTAAGAAGTCCCCTGCCTAATTGGATTACTTTCGCATGACTTGCATTTATCTTAATGAGGCCGCATTAGCACAGCAGTCGTCAAGTGGGGAACACGTGTTCATGAGTAGAACCCAATAAACGGAGTTGTTTTGCAGGCTATTTCTCTCGGGATCCACATCCAGCCACACCTCATTCGCTTAATGACTCCGAGTTTGACTCACTGCAGTTTCCATGGCGATGTGACGCATTACAAAACGGCCATGCTTGATTTGAATAACAAACATTGACTCCGAGAGGTTGAAGGCCTGCCCACTAGGCGCCACTATTTGTCCGCTATTTGTTCCGAGCTGATTTGCCAGTCTGATGTCACGCTGACAAAGCAAACGCGAGACAGTAAACAACAGCGGCGAGGATCGATGAGGTTGTGTTACTCTGCGTGTGGGTAGGCTGCCGACAAAGATTCATCTTGGCTGACGTAGCGGATATTAAAAAGGCTTTTTTTTTTTGTCCACCCACCGTCTCCTCCGCCAGCTTCTCTAGTTGCTGGATGTAAGGCGTGATTAGGGAATGAAGATTCCTCAGAATTTCTTCCACGGGTAGAGCAGACAGTAGAAAGCCCAACGCCTGCATCAGCCACATGCACTGACTCGTCTAGAAAAACAAAGCAGGCAAAAAAAACTGTATTTTAAAGGTCATAGTTGTGTTATTTGAAAGAAAGAAAAAAAGCCAGACCATAAACTGACCTTGTGGATCTGCTTTATTAAAACCTCCTGTAAAAAAAAAACACAATAGTGAACACAATGAACTTCAATGTGGTCATGAAGTAGAAAACAAACGCACCTGAGATACGGCTACAATATTGGTGGCATAAGGCGGCAGGTCGCTTTTACACTCGCGGCAGATCTTCTTTAGCGTGGAAACGGACGAGACGGAAAGGTCCGGGTTGCCCAGAGCCTGCAGCACCAGGGGCAGCACGCTGCTCAGCATCACCGGGTGGTCGGCCAACCATTCAGCCAGAGCACCTGGTCCCGGGATTTAAAGTCAAGCACCGGCGCCCCTGGGTTAAAGTTCATCGCCGGCGCCGAGTCTCACCTATAGTGAACATCACCGTGTCGGCCAGCTGAACGTTGTTGATACTGATTCTTGGGATGAGGCCTATGAGGCCCGGAATGACATCAGAGTAATTGACGTCTATCGTCTCCGCGATGGACTGGAAACCGTACAGCAAAGCTTCTGTGTGCTGGAAGAAAAATATTCAGAGGGTTGGTGTATTTTTAACAGTGCTAATAAGCTAGTCACGTTTTTTTTTCTCGAAGTTTCTCAAATCAGCGTCCCGCCCACCTGCCACGACGTGGGCTGCTCAGTATTCGTCAAGAGTCGTCCCAGTTTGTCATAGAGATTACTCAGGAGCTCAGCGCCGAGCATCTCGTAGACGTACATGAGCGTGTCAGAGATGTCCACCCTGAAGGAGAAACTATTTTAGTCTCTTTCCCCCCCCAAAAAAACCTGAGTGCCCACAAACCTGTAAATACGGAATTGCTCCTTCTCATCCGAAGACCAGGATGCGTACTCTTGATCCGATGGGAACTGGGCTTTGTGGAGCAAAACATCTACTAGCTGGAAATACACCGGCCTGTACACTTGGAGGTACACTGCCTGCTTGTTTGACTCGAACGACATGATTTCATCCTTGAAGGCGATAAAAGACAATCTTAAGTGGTGGACGCAGCATTGGTGAGATGATGCCTTACCTGCAACGTGTACCAGAAGGTGAGTGTGAGCGAGCTGGTGGTCTCATTGACCGGGTAGTGGCCCGGGATGCCCGTGCAAAACATGATCATGTTGACTAAAGCTAGGAAGCTCTGCCAGTGATCCACTTGCTCCAGCAGAATCCTGAATATAAATCATAAGTCATCATTTTTAAGTATCTCTATATTGTTAAGGGGAAAAACACAAACCAACCTGGAGTGGTTTTCTCCCAACGTGACAGCAATGCGGCAAATCCCGTGGCAAGTCTCCATGTCGCCGTTCTGGACGGCCTCTCTGAGCTGCTCCTGGAGTGCCAGCACCGGCGGGACCAACTTCAGCAACGTGTTCACATACCTAGAAGACACAAATATGTGAAAGTTAACAACCGTCAAGGACACGTAGAAGTTCAAGCCAAAATTTAATTAACCTAAAATGGCCAGACTTCGTGTTCAATTGAAATCAAAGCAACTGCTCGGAGTTGGCTCGCACGACATCTAGAGACGTCCTCAATGGAGTCATGCAATAGCGTGACATTTAAAGATCAAGGGTATGTGTATCCAAATGTCACAGTCCATGTGTGTTTACAAAAAAAAATAAAAAATTACACATATATGCAGAGAGAGCAAGAGGGAGATGAAGACGTGCATTTTTGCCAATGGACTGCCTGCACTTAAATCGAAATTAGCAACTCTGCGAGGAGCACTTAGTGAGTCATTTATTTTTAACCAGTGCTAGCTATAAAGTTGTAGCTCATGTCCTAAAAAGGACAAATGAATAATTTTTTGTTATTTTGGGCGGGGGTTTGTGGTCCAGAACTAATGAATGTTTTATTAATTCATTTTATTTGGAAACGCCAGAGACCCAATTATTTGCATTAAACTATCAAAAGGTCTTACATACTATTTCCCTTTTAAAGAAGCCTGACATGGAGCGAGGGAGGGTGGGGGGGTCAGTTGCGGTCTCCTCCCGACTACTCCCTGTTGCGATCCCCTCTGCAATTACCTCAGAGACGGGGGAGGAGGGGGGGAAGGGTTGCCTGGCAACAGGATGCGGCTGCACCAATCGCGTGCCCTCCAATGAGTTGATTGTGATGAGTTTAAACAGAGGGAGAGAACCCGAGGCAGGGCGGGGCGGGCGGGAAGAGGAAATAGACAGGAGAATAAATATCAATCTATAGATTTCTCGAGGATGTAAAAATAGTTTGAGGTTGGAGAGCCATTAGATTCACATTAAAAGTGATTGATCAGCGTTTAGATCCTTCTTAGTCTTAGAGCAGAGGTAAGAACCACCCCCCCCCCCACACCTCCACTTCTATCCTTTTGCGGAGAAGGGGTAAGGATTATTCAACACATCGGAATCGACCGGTCGCGATGACATCTCGCCCCGGCTCTGTAACCATAGCGACGGCAGCCAACCAAGACATGCCGCTCGCTTCCTCCACCCCCCCTTTTGCCTCTCCTCCCCCCTTTTAGCTGTCAACATGCCCCTGCATCACATCCCTCCCTCCCTCCCTCCCTCCCGCCTTTATGCCCAGCCAGTGCCCACCCACCCTGTCTCCTCCGAATGAAGTTATAATGCTCACAATTCTCCGAAGGAAATTTTTCCATCATTACCATGGCAAGTTTCAAGCTGTTTGAGCTGAAATCTCAATTGTAGAATTTTAGAGTTATTTATTTTGTTTATTAGATGGATGGATGGAGTTTTTATTCTTTATTTTTATTACATTATAATTTTAAATACCATCATTTGTTTTAATTGAGACATCATAGACGAGTAGGGCCTGATCGTTTAATGGTTGCCTAATGATTAGGCCTCTACAATAACAATAATCAGCCAGTTTTGCTAAATAACCTTCTCACCTTTGGGAGTCTGGCTGTGAGATGGCGTTGACCAGCGCCTCCACAGCGGTGTCAAAAAGTTCGGGGTCGGGCAGGGCAACAAAGCAGTCGTGCACCAGGGCTTCGCTCTCGCTGAGCGGCACGTCCAGCAGCACCCAAGACGACAGGCAGCGCAGCACTCGGGCCTTCACCGCCCCGGGGCTGTCCGTCCGTCGCAGCAGCTGCTGCAGCAGAGGGCAAACGGACCCCCACTCCCGGCCCAGGGCACCCCGAACCTGATAGGAAGAATATTTAGAATTTGTTGTGCTGTGGTAACAACATCAACCAATCATACCTGCCCCTTTCTGTACTGCGGCAAGCGGCTGGTCTGGAACTCCTCGGGAAGGACGGTGAGGAGCTCCAGCAGCGCCAGGCAACGTGCCCGCCCGTCGATCCCTCCGCCCTCCTCCTGGAACACCCGCACCATCTCGGACACGGCGCCGGGCCAGGCCTCGGGCATGGTATTGAGCGCCAGTGACGCCAGCGCCACGCATAACCGCGTCAGCACCATCTTGGCGCCCGAGGAGAAGCAAGCGATCTGAGTGAACAGCTGGCTTTTCAACGACTCGTACTGGTCGCTGGGGATGTCCGACCAGTAGCGGGAGATCTTTGTGTGGAGCGCGCTGGCACCGAAATACTGGATCTCCGGCACCTGTGCAGTAATATGATGAATGTTCAATTTTACTCCTATGCATGTGATGGTGTGTGAATTTTTATACCTTGTCTGGGCTGAGCAGAGCCCAGCAGAACTGCCAGGCTTGAGGAGACACCTGAGCCTGCATAAGCCATTTCTGGGCCAGATTCTTATTGTCGATGTTGGGATCATAATACAACTGGTGGAGGGCCTGCCAACAAAAGGCAAACAGAGGATAGTAAAAATCGAATTAAATCAATTACGACAATGAAATTCGTTCTGTTTGAAAAATGAAACTCCAGAATGTTGCGTGCAATAATATTTCTATTCTTGGCTATTTTACTGCATAACAGCTCCTTTTTATTTCACCAGTTCCACTTGACATAAAAATATAAAACGCCAGCAACATTGCTTACTAATATCATTCCCAAAAAAAAGCCCCCGAGCTACTTTTTTACACGATTAGCAGAAAAGCATTGACCTAAAAAAAAAAGATGGCGCTCACAAGTACAGCTTCTGAGTGGTACACAAAGCAGGAAGGGCGTTTGAGAGCAGTCGAGATGAATGATGGCTTCTGAACGCTTACAGGCGCAAATTCGCAATAAAAGCCACCGAACCATTCATCATTAAAACCACGGGCAGGTTTGACGATGCGATAATGGAGCAGCGACAGAGTTTTAATATTAAAATGATACAGTGTATGAAATGAGAATAAAAGGAGACAAAAGTATAAACCGGCTCTTGCAATCTTCCATCAGTGTAGCAAATTTGCAGTAGGATGCTTTTGTGAGTCAGCACCTCTCGACTTCCCCGTTCCACCAATTGCCCTATTAGAGTTAAACGTAGCAACGAGTGAGTGCAGCTCACCGGCCTCACTCCAGATTTAAAGGAGACGTGTAGAAAACAGTTTCCAGGCAGAGCCCCGACTATAGTGGCTTCATGGCGAGACATCGACAGGCTCACATGCTAGCCCGAGGCCATTTTGATGTCATTTCTCTGAGCTACTACTTAATTTAAGCCGCTATCAAGCTAGAAACGACGGGAACCCGCCTGTGCCACCTGGCTGCACCTGAGTACAGCGGGCTTTTGGCAGATCGGCCGTTGCGAGGCGGAGGAGTGGTGACACAAGTGAGAAAATGTCCCTTTGGTCACAGCCTCACCATCTGCTCTCACACTAAATTGTGCCAAGTGACGAGCAAAACGCAAATAGGCAGCCGCAAAGGATCAATGACGAAAAAAAAAAAAGCCTCTTCTTCCCGGCGATGTCATAAGGGTCCAATTTTTTTTTTTAGCACAGAACACATTAGACGATGACATTCAAACATCCTCACAGAATGCTAATGCTAACAGCGCCATGCCCTTCACTTGTCTTTCGCTTTCAGAGGTCAGGTCAGTATGTGTGTGGCTGGCGAGTGAGGACAATGTGGAACGTTGTCTGTCGGACCGAAGAAAGAACAAATGCATGGCCGCCGAGCCAGGAACCATCATCTCCGGGAAAACCGAACCGAAAAGCTATGTTCAAGTAAATTGAAGAACTTCATTTAGATAAAAGTAGTGCTTGGTACATCTGGTTCACACTACCCACACATCAGGTACTTTCACTATAGATCAATTGAACATGAATCAATTATTAATGAACCTGACAGACATTAATTATGTATGCACTGGTTACTTGGTTGCTAAAAATGACAGCAAAGGTCCTAGAAGATCTTAATGTATAATTGCAACATCGCCATTGCACCTTTAATGACATCGCCATCCTCCATGGATGCCCCTCTTTCCCGGTCCACTCTGCACCCCCGCCCCGCCCACTCCCATCCATTTCTGCACATTACTCTACTCACACACACCTTCCTGTCTCCATCCTCCCCCACCCAACCCTTCAGTCGCGTCTGTGGCCACCCAGCAGGGAGATTTATGGCCGCAACACGACACTACACACAGTTCACCACCCTAAATCAATCTTGTGCAAAATGGTGGATGAAGAGGCATCACTGCTGCTTTAAAATTTAAAGATCTAGACCTCATTTCTGCCAGCATCACAGAATATGTGATGGCCAAGTCATTTTGTCCCGGGCTAGCGATTGTTCCAGTTATGCAGGCTGAATTTATGCCATTTGAATGGAGTTTTTGGAGGCAAGTGACGTCATTTAAAAAGTCAGTCTTGTCACGTTAGTGCGTATTTGTGCTTTTTAACAAGTGTGCTCAAATTCTACCTCGTGGTCTTCCCACAAGCTATTTAACTATGACAGAAATATTTTGTGTCTGTGTGACAAGTTTATTTTCGAGTCGTATCTGCATTGTTTAACAAGATTAAAGATGCAGACTGTTAGCTTAGCCAAAGGCACAAACACATTGCATCTCTGGTCAGAGATCTTAATGCACAACATGATGATCACTCAACAGCCTCCTTACCTTTTCAACATTCTCCACGGTGAAGTCCAAGGCGTCCTGTGTATTTGCTATCCGCCCCGGCGTCTCCATCATAGTAACCCCTTCTGGGGCACGGAGCTGTCAAATGTCCCCTAACCTCTTAACACAAGAACAGAGGAAAAACGAATAAATCTTCAAGTGAAAGTCTCATAACTGGTGATAATCGGTGGTAAGAGTGGGACACTCGCCGGCGTGCTAACACTAGCTCACCCGACTTGACAGCGGCGAGCTAACCGATGCTAACGCAAACCCATTAGAAACATTCAACACGGCTAGCGAAGAGGCTAACTTTAGCAATGCACGCCTCCCGATACGACACTCGCCATCACTAAACCGTAAACATGATGCGCGGGATTAATTAGTAGGCGCTAGTGATGGAGCCCTTGAGTACTATAACGAGCTTTTCCATACCTTTGCGTCCGCTGGGGGAGAGCAACGATGCGGGCTGGCTGCCAGCTTGATGCCGCTGCTTTGGTTTTGCCTCCGATTCCGAACTCTGTGCTGCGTTACTGTGCTGTAGGAATTCTCAGTGTCATCCCGCCCAGCAATACCGCTCACTGCTCAAAGGCTAGCGTTCCTGATTTTGACATCTTTCTTTTTTTTTTTTTTTTTTTTTACTAGACAATATCACTTCTATATATGCATTGCCCGAAAAAACAACGGTGATCATTTTGACAGTACAGTGACGTAGTTCGTGGACGCGATTCAATTAAGCAATTTTGGCTGCGTTCAAGTGCTGTTGTAACCCTGGCTGTCAATTGGGTTGTGGACTTACTAACCAAAACATTAAAATTGCCAATAAACGTTGCAAGACCATTTTGGAGCTATTTAAAGTTCAGTCATCTAACTTGCATTAATTTACGGGAAGATCGGACACATTCAATATGACGGAGATGAATGCGTACCCAAGCAATCGGGGCAACGAAGACGAGCCAAAACGTAACCATATGGCAACAGCGTCACTCAGTGGCCAAATTTTGACATTACAAGACGAGTCAGGAAATTTTTAATTTCCCACACGATCGAAATGTGATGTCTTTACAAAAGCACATTGTTATAATTTTTTTTTTCATTTTGAATGGAATAACTCGGCTCTGTTGAGGCGATTCTGACCTTTAGGGCAGCCAAAGTGTGAGCTCAGCGGGCTATTTTTGAACTGGGAACACGTGGCACAGTTTCTGGTAAACGAGAGCTAGAGAGAGAGAGAGAGAGAGAGAGAGAGAGCGAGAGAGAGAGAGACTCCCTGTTTCAGCCACGAACACAACACTGTAGCAGAAGCTGAAGCTGCAGTGCGCCACTGTACACAAGTGACGGAGCGATCGTGGAATACAGTAACTTTAAGGAAGAAGAAGACATGACGATGGAAGTTAGAACGTGTATTTACCTTGGTGCCTTGTTTCTGCTTCATGTTGGATCTGCTGATCATGGTAGGCACTTTTTGTTCTATTGTTTTCTTTGTACTTGGTCTAATTGCGCTGCAATTATTGCAGTGAGTCTAAATGGGTGTGAGTACTTTTGCTACACCCGTCACATTGTTGCTACATTGTTGTGTTTGACCTCAAACAACTTTTCCAGAGTTGTCACTCAAAGGTAAAGGAACGTTATCCATGTCATGCTCAACTACTAAAATAGAATAGTGTTGTTGTTTTTTTAATCAAGAATTAAAAAAAAAAAAATTCTTTCCAATGCAGTGGCCTGGTGCCTGTTCTTGTTCTTGGTCAAATCAATTTTTCCCATAGAAATGAATTGCAATGACATTAATCGGTTCCGGCTCTCATAAAACAGCACAGTTTTTTGTTATGTTGTTAATACAGTAAGAAAAATATACCAGTGCAATGTATAAAACATAAATACATTATAAAAAAATAAACTGGTTTTATAAAATATGATGTGTTGGTGTGCCTTCAGGGGGCGTGGCCTTTCAGGTGACATCAGGCCTCGTGCTGGCTGGAGTAATCTCTGATGTCCTCAATTTGTATTTGACATTTTGTCCTATTCAGTAAACAACTGAAAGTGAATCCCTAACTGTGGCTCTCCTTGCCCACATGCGAGGGCATTACAGTACCTCCATTTTTTCCCCTACTTCAATCATGCAGCAGCGCAACTTAAGCTTGCTTGTGACTTGAATTTTGAGTCATACATAACAGGAAGCCAAAAAAAAGTCAAACAACCCACGGCCCATAAATGGAAAAAAATTGTAAGTTGGGGTCATGCTCGGGTGTCCATACTTTTAGCATTAGCATCTGATCAAGGAAAAACAATCACTGTTGAAAGCTTCATCTCTGGTTTACTGAAGATGTGGATGTGACATTTCCTAAATATAGTTCTTTGCCTCCTGAAGGGCAAAGAGGAGTCATCTCTCTATGTCATTAATTTCACACTTTTGTCTTTCACACATTTCCTTTTCCTCTTTCAGCACATCTATTACACACAGCCCGTATGTTCTAATTTCCCCCTTGTCAGTTTTTTCACATTTGGGATTAAAATTCCCATTTATTGACTGTCAATGGATGATTATGCTGACACCTCTAACAAATGTCTTCACACTCAATGGGGCCAGTTGCGGGCTACTATAAACCAGACTTTTCCGTTTGCAGTATTATTAAAGTGACCTCTTGACATTGTCACGCTGGGTATTATCAGATGATAAGGAACTATACTAAGTACAAAAATCTTCAGCTCTTCATTAATTACAAGACTCCGACACATGGCAGTTAATTAACGCTCTTCACATCTCGCACATTCTGCTATTTTAGTGCCGATGAAAGAAGAAAAGGTCACAGTTTTTTTCCCAGACTGAAGAAGAAAATGTTCCTGTGTGTTATTATTGTGTCTTTGTCACCTTGGTTTCACTGAACCGACACATTTTCCCACATAAATTTGGGGGATTTCATGTTTGTTTTGGCGAACTGTAGATAAACTTGGGATGTTTTTCTTTGTCCGTTGTATTATGTCCTAAACAGCCAGTACTTGCTAGAAATTCCTGCTGATCCTTTAAAGTTGCTCTTGGCAGCCTCGTCACACAAACTGGTATTTAAATAAAGGTGTGTAGACTTTTTATATCTACTATAAATCCAGATTAGAAATAAAAATGATTTCCTTGCCATCGGGCATATATTGAGGCCTATTTGACCACGATCCCGCATATTCTTTTTTTTTTTTTGTTAGAACAGAACGACCCAGCGGCGATCGTAACGTTCATTACAGGGTGACATATTGGAGCGGACAGGAAAATGACAGACTGTAGGCAGTCTGAGGTCAGTAAGTAGGCGGTGAGCACCTGCGAAACGTGCAACAGGAAAAACCCCGTTAGACATATCAGAAAAATATATTATCATGGTTGATTAAAGCTGTAAACCGTTGGAGTTTGACACATTCTTTAGGGAACATTGTAGCTTAAATGTCACACAATGCGTGAGATGTTTGACAAGCAAAAGCAGAGTGATGCTACGTTAGCTTATTATGCTAGCCTCCTGCCCCAAAGTCACCTGGGGTCAGTTCCAATGTGACCTTAATAATAATAACCTGTATTAAATGGATGAAACTTGTTTTTAAACATGTCTAGTTATTTTAAAAGAAAAGCACATTCACTGAAAGTAAGCTAAGGTACTAAGTAGGACCGACTTTCTGCTTTGAGGATTGCAGAAGCAGGTCATGACATGTCGAGTTTCATATAGACCAACTCGAACTTGCAGCACGTAACAGTGGTTCTCTGTACCGTATGACCCCACTCGGCACACATGCGCAAAGCATAAGATATACAAAAAAAAAAAAAAAATCAAAAGTATCAGTCAGGTTGTTGCACAAGGCCGGTATTATCCAGATCGGCATCTCTGTGTATTTACAACCACGTTTAGGTCCTAACATTTACTGCGTTAGAAATTTTTAAATTGCTTTATGTGTAAATATTTTTTTTTCCATTGTGACTGACTGGTTAACATATGAAAAATTCTATCCGCCAGTAAACATTGCTGAAAATATGTTATACTGCAAACTGTACGTGTGTGAGTGATAGTTGAACTAATGAAAGGCTCTGTGCTAATGAGCTAGCCAGCGCTAACCACATTAGGTTACATGTGCGTTCCGGATTGCCTCAACGAGATGTTGAGAAGTTAAAGTAATCAAGAGATATGGAAAAGGGAAGCCGTGTTCACAAATTAAATCCGAGAAAGAAATGATTCGTTCATGTCGCGGCCTCGAATGTCATATTGCTAGCGTTCAATATTTAATTGGAGATACTTGCACGTGTGTGTTAGCTAACTGTTTGTACGTGATGGGGATTTTTTGACCACAACCACATCCTCTTCTTGAACAGGATGTGCGTACAGTTTTAATTTGACTCCCCCTCGGAAAATAATTACAAAAAACACTCAGTTGTGTTGTACAGGTTATAGGCCACACTCAAATGATTGCTCTAAAACACATTGCATTTGAACAGGGGTGTGTAGACTTATTATAGCTTTGTGTCATGTTGATAATGACTGAGTAACTAGCTTAAAAATATATCTATACATGAACAGGGGTGTGTAGACTTATTATAGCTTTGTGTCATGTTGATAATGAAAATATATCTATACATATATTAATAATGAATTATAGGGAAAAATAATCGGCAATGTTGTAGCTACAAATGTCTCCCTCGTTTCTTGCTTCCTTCCTTTGCTCAGCTTTTACTGACGATGCGACTTTTGGGTCCACATATAACCCAAAATTATAATTCTGATGTTTTTGGACCGCACTCGGTCTACATTTTTGCAAACCGATTGCCCGCGACACCGAATAACCATTAATCAAACTTGGCTCTGTTTGCCTTCCCATCAGGTAACGAGCACACGACACAACCAGCACCAGAACGTGACCTGAATCTCACCAGCAATCTTCCGCCCATAATTGTTCCAAAGAACTCCAACTCCACTTCCTCTTCTGGCAACGGTACGACGACGGAGTGGGAAGTCGCCATTGCGACGCCACAACCGACTAGAGGGAACAGTAAGTGTGGAGATTTATGGATGCCATGCACTACGGGAAGTCATTAGCTGAGCTATATTTGCTCATTATCGTGAGCTGTCGAGGAGGTCGATAAGATGACAAAGTGCCACCCATGTGGGGCATGCAGGAGCAAAGAAGGAAAGTATTTGGATAGCTATAGAGCAAGACATGAAAAAATCATTTGCCGTGTGAGACTTCTCACTTTGTCGTGAGAAACGTAGGCACATACACAGGCACTTGAAGGTTACATCAGATGACAGTTTGCTTTCACGACTCGTCGCCAGAAGATCTGCAGATAGTGGCCGCCTTTTTTAGCGACTGTTTTGGTCTGATAATTGGTTCCAAAACCCACCCGCGATAAGAGAAATCCGCGAAGTACAGTCACCAACAAGAAGTACTGAGCAGGCTAATGAGTTAGCGGAAAGATGCTAATTGGTGCTAACACGCAAAAACGGATTTCTAAAGGAATGTAAACGAACATTTGGAGCAATACTACATTGTCCTAAAGGTTAGACACATGTTTCCTCAATTTAGAAGTTTTATTTTGACTTTTAAATGTTTTTTGTAATTTGGAAAAAAAATCCGCGATGTAGTGAAGCAGCGATAAACGAAACGTGAAGTAGCGAGGGATCACTGTATTTATTTGAACAAAACATTAAAAAGTTATTAAAAAGTGATGAAAAATGCTACAAAATATTATTCAACAAAAAATTTGAAGAAATGGAAGATGGAACGAAATATACAGGAATGAGTAACAATAAAACTTCTCAACAGAGCTAACATGATTCTCTTTTGTAGCCACCGACATGGAGGTAATCTCAACAACGTCCATCCCAGAAAGCTCCACCAACCTGACCAACGACGAGACACCAAAGCCTTCTGCTTCCCCCACACTCGCCTCTCAAGCTGCGGCGGACACAACATCTCCTCAGATCCCTTCAAACAAAACCGGCATCAACACTACTTCACATCACTCGCCAGGGTCACTTCCTGTCTCCACTACGCCATTGAGCCGGACATCTCCCGTGGAAACGCATCCCCCCACATCACCCCCCTTGCCTCACACCACGTCAAATAACACACCCTTGACGACTCAGCAATCGACCACACCCACTACCACGCACACCACCACGAAGATCTTAACAACCAGCTCCTCCAAAGAGACCTCCACCTCTCGGACGACGACTCTCACATCACTGCAGATGACCTCCAGCGAATCCCCCTTGCACACCAGCATCCCCCCACTCGGCCTCACCACCACGCAGACCAAACTTCATCCAGACACCCCGTCGCAGCTCAACGTAAAGGGCGAAAGTAAGTACAACACAATTTCATATTAACTTGTGTTACGTTCTACTTTTCAGCTTACTTGCCCGAAATGCAAAATAGTCACCGAGTGCTTTCTAAATATGTCCTGGGCTTTTCACTGTTTGGATGATGACAGAGGCTAAACTGGCCTGAGAACAAAAGCAACAGTGTTCTTTTGTTTGTTTAGACACGAGCCAGCTCTTTTCTCCTTCTTCTACACACAAGTACTGTCGCCACCAGGCCGTCCACACTGGGTTCCTCTGTTTGGAGACAGTCATGGGACTCGTGTTGCGTAGCACTTTATCTGCCCGCTCAATTATTTAAACGCCCACGAAGGCCTTCTTGATTCTGTGGGAGCGTGCCGTCGTATTCATTTTATCTTTCCATCTGTCTGGCAGACATTTTCTAGGACATCGGCAAAAAAAAAAAAAAAAGATTCCTGCTTTCCTGGTGATGTGGTTTTATTAGTCCACACTTGGCACGTTGCCTTTTTTCCATGAGCCAGAGAAAAAGGGATGGCTCGCTCCTCTGTGGTTGTTTTTACTTGATGATGTGAAAACTGTCGAGTTGGCAAAACAGTGCTCCATAGCAACGCGGATAGATAGCGGGCCGACCTAACAACCAGGTTGCAATTATATAATATAAAGTAATTCAAATTTAATTGCACATGGTTGTGCCACTTACATCATCTGAAGCAGTCAATATAATCAATAATAGAAAGTACATGAAAATAATGTACTTTTAAGTGAAAGTGGTTGCATTTGAAATAAAATATAATTTAATTAAAAATCATCATATGGGGAATAAAAATGAGTACATTTAAATGACATTAAAATGTAACTGTAATTATGTCCGGTGGGTACTTTTGGAAAAGCTCCAATGCATCTCTTGTGCTTTGTGGTCCCACTCCAGCCGTCATGGTCCACGACTCCCCGAAGCTGGATCCCCTGCTGGCCGGCCTGGTGTCGGCCTTCATCATCAGCGCCGCCGTCATCACCCTGCTCCTCTTCCTCAAACTCCGACGACGAGACAACAGGCCGGAATTCCGCAGGCTACAGGACTTGCCTATGGTGAGGGAGAATGATTTTCAAAAATGTCCATCTTTTTATTTTGAAAGCTGAGAACATAAATAGTAAAAAAAAATAAAAACAGGTCTCAGTCTCTAAACTAAAAGGGGCACGTTAACAGCAAGCTCTTTGTTACCATGACAACAAAGTGTTGCTGGAGCGTCGGACTTGAACAGATTCAGAAACCCAACTATTTATACCAGGCCAATAAAAAGTCAATTTCTTATTAAGTCTCCTTTTGAATGAACTGGCTTTGGTGTGTTTCTCTTTTTTTTTCTTCTAGGACGACATGATGGAGGAGACACCCTTGTCTATGTACAGCTACTGATGTATGCACAGCCAAATAATGAAGAAGAAAAAAAATCCTTTCTTCATGGGTAATAGTTGCCATGATTCAACTACCCGGTCTGTCTTCTAAGTTGTGACTCCTGATCTTGAAGAATCCAGGTTTTGTGTGACCACAAACAGTACTGGGTAGAAAAAGCCGCCATTTCTCATTTACCGTATTTCCTCCAATAGAAGCCGAGTTAAAACAAAAAAACAAACGTCATAGAGTAACTTCACAAATAAAACCATCTGCCCAACTGAAGGAGAAAAAAATGAAACCTCCTAATTCACTATTTGGAGGAAATACAAAAAACTCTTTGGATGACTCAAAAGGCCCAAGGGGAGATCAAAACAAACGGCCTACTTTTACTTTCAATGAGGTTGCACTTTATTTTCATTTTCTCTGTTTGTTTCTGAGAAAAGTTATTGTTTGTGCGAGTGCGTTTTAGCTGTGTGTGCGTTTTTAAGTGTGTGTGTTTAAATTTTCCGTGTGTTATTTAACGCTAGTTGGTCACATTAGGTGCATATGGATTGAGTGGGTGTACCTAATGAAGTGTCCGACGCGTGTTCAAATCCAGTCTTGTTGCTGATGCTTTTTTGACCCCCCCCCCCCCTATTGTAGTCCAGGTGAGAGTGCCTTTTAAACATTTCTATTTATGTCATGAAAATACGACCGGAGCAGTGGCCTTGATGAAGTGTTCATATTGTAAATACGATTATTGTTGCGTTGGTAGATTAATTTATAAAAACTCGTATAAGACGCATTCCCCTTCGAGATGGAATTCTTAATATGGAAAGCCATATTTTAAAATGTGTTGTCTGTTGAGGTGTCAAACGCAATTCACTGTTGCTTTGTGTGGCTTTGCTGGTCAATGTGGATTATGGACCATTATCATTAAAAGGTATTTGAAATGGAGCGTTGTGTTTTTTTGCTTTATTGTCAAAAACTAGAATAAATGAATCGCAAAATAGCAAGGCAAATAAACCGGAATTTCCTGCTGATTGATATCCCGAAACTGACCTCACAGAAAAGAAGATCAGAAATCCGTCAGACTCAAGTCGGATCCGAATTCTGGATTCACGTCATCATCGTCATCCAGGATGTCTCGGTCGTCATATTCCTCCTCGTCGAGGAAGTCGTTCTTGACTCTGGATGGAATACTCTGACGCTCGAGAGCTGGCGGGGGAGCAGATGGGGGTCGTTAGTGAGGTCATACTTTGCTGCACTGAATTACACACAGTCATTCCTTCAATGATTATAGCGCCACCTAGAGTAATATTTCACTCACCAAGATCATCCAGCAGTGAGAGATCCGAGCTGATCTCAGCCAGGCTCACTGTCGGGCTGAAGTCATCTGAGTCCGAGTCCTGCTTGGCCTCTTCGACTTTGACCCTGGGCGAGTCATCTGGCCAATACAAATTTTTTTTTTTGCTCTCAAGTAGCAAAATAGTCATAGCAGCGTAAATAAAAATAAAAAAAATGGAGCAGCAGTGGAAAGTCTTACTTGCTGCTAACATGACTTGGCGCTCCCGCAGACGTATGATCTCGCCCTCTAGCTCTGACACGGTGTTGCTGTAGTGAGATCAAGAATTGCAAGGTGGTGAATCAGAGCGTAAACATCTAGGGCGTGCAAAAGTACACACACCTGATTTGGTGGACCTCCTTTTGCACATACTCAAAGGAACGTTTGGCCAGATCTGTGCTGTGAGATTTGTAGCCATCTGTCAGCTCCTGAAGCATCTGCTAGAAAAAGCAAACACAACATGCTATTGAGATACAAAATGAGAAATGTCATATGTTAGAGAGTGGAAGCTCTTTCACCTCACTGCTATGCTGGCACTGTCGCCGGTGCTCTCGGGCCTCTTTCTCCTGGAGCATCATGGCCTCCTCTTGCCTCCCTTGTCCCGCGGCACAAATGAAATAAATCAAAGTACATGTCGAGAAGATAATGACGATGTTTTGAAGGCCAATATTGAGGCTTGCACAGTCTTGCAGATTTAGTGTGACTCACTCAGTCGTGTTTTCAGCTGCTCTATTTCTTTGCGTAGATGTTCCAGTTCAGCTCGACATGCCTTGGAGTTCCAGCTACCATAAGAAGGGAAAATGAATGATTTCTTACAAGCTCAAGATTTTGTAACACACCTCTCTTTGGGGAATGCGCTCATTCCAACATCACTCATCAATTGCTCCTGTCCTGCAAAGTCCTTCTCACGTCTCCTTCCTCTCAAGTCTTGACGCAATCGGTCCACCTCGGCTGGAAGACACATCGGTGTTACGTATCGACTTCACGAAGCTTCAATCGTCAATTTGCACTACCTTGAAGCGTATGCATGTGAAATTGCTGAGACAGTTTCTCCTGTTCGATATCGGTAAGCTTCTTGGTGAGTGACTCCATTGCCTTGAAGAAAAATAAAAAAACAACATTAGTGGGAAGGCAATGTGGAATTTTTTCACCTTTGCAATGAGCAAGATTTTAAAGTTTTAAATTTGATATAATCACCTGGTTCTGTGTCTGGAGCTGAGACTGGATGGAGGCTATATCTGCCCATTGCACCCCAGGATTAACAGGACGAACCTGATGTGCACTAGATGATGGAGCGCTGACGGCAAGGGTGCCAAAATCGGAATCATGAAACTTCTCCTTGAATCGAAATGACTCTGAAGAGAAGCGAATATATTAGCTCAGTTAATAATGACTGCACTCTTCTATACATGGATTTCTTAACTCATGTACCTTCTTCTCTTTTGCTTGTGTTTCCCAGTGAGGACAGTCTCCCCTGTGGACATAGAATACTACAAAATGATTATATTTGTAGAAATAAATACATTGATACATTGGAATGTACTCACCCTCATGTTGGCCACACTATCGTCAGCTGCAGAAAGGATGGAGCTCACCTGGCGGTCCCAGTTCATCTTGCAGTCGATCTACAAGGACATGAAGATCTCTGTAGCCATTAAACAAGCAAAGCTGTCAACATGTAACGTTACACTTCTGTGCCGAGGTAACAACCTAGGTAACAGATTTGACATTTGCTGGGGGAGATTCGGTTACAACGGAACGCCTGCTCTATTCAGAAGTAGGATTTTTATATTAATAAGCACAAACCTGAGCAAAAAAAAAGATGTTTTGTCCCAAGGCTGTTTACATTCGCAGACAATGCTATTGTACGGCAATAACTATGTCGGCATAACCGTATCAAACGCACAAGATGGTCACATGGAATCTATTTATGGATCAAAACACTAGTAAAACAAAGCAAAGCGAAACAAAATAAAATAAAAAGGTAACTATTACTTCCAAGCATCGCGAGCCACTTTTAAATAAAGGAGCCTTGAGACTACGTGATGACGTCACAGGCGAGCCTCGAGGACATCTGGGAATTGTAGTTTTAGCAGGCATTTATTTTATTTTAAATACCAAGACATTCGTAGTAAATGACTACCTCTTGAATTAAATATTTTTGTATTGCATTTGTATTATTTTATATATCTTTCTAGTAGCGTCTTATTTATTCTCAGGTTCCTCATCAGGGGAAGAGAACACAATATCCCACAATGCCACGCGGAGATGATGTAATGTTAAAATGGCGGCCCCTGCCGTTAACGTGGAAAATGTCAAAAAGTTACTCGAGGGCAGTCTGCTCAAACTCGGATTTGAAGTTTACACCTTGAAGGTATTTATGCTCCAACTTCTGAATTTTATTTTCTGAACCTTATCACCCCAAAGGCCACGTTAATTGCAGAAACTAGCAGAAACTGTTGTCTCTAGTGTAGCTTCCTCATGACACCTGTGTTCTGTATTTTCAGGTAGGTTGGTACAATTCCGTGCTGCCCGCCAATCTGCAGCTCCCGTACCCGAATGACAGCTTGGCCGTGGTGCTCCTCAGCACTCCCGACATGTTCGAGCAAGCCTTCCTTCCCTTCATGGAGGAGAAAGGATGCCAAGGTCTTTCTGACCCCATTGACCAGTGTGTTAAACATTGTGTCACCTCTGCTCTCACTCAGGTTTGTGATATCACTTTTTGGAATGATTAATTGTCTTTAACCCCAATTGATTCCTCCCTTTTGTGTCATCTACAGAACTTTCCCGGACAGAAGGTGGACGTGAGTTACGACTACGAGCTGCTGCCCAGCAGAAAGCCTAAATTTTTAGCGCAGACCGCCGCACACGTGTCAGGAGCGGCTTTCTACTACCAGCAGTCCGACGTCAGCGACCAACCCTGGGCTAACAAAGTATTCCTAATCAGTTTTTAGATTTTGCTTTGGAACTATTATTTTTACCTGACTTTGATTTTTTTTTCGTCTAAAATATTGAACCCTAAAAATATTCTTCGTTTGACTTTTCAATCCATGAATTTGCCGACAGAAGATGTTCGGTGTGTGCGTCCATCCCAAATTGGGAGGTTGGTTCGCCATCCGAGCTCTGCTGGTTTTCCAAGACATCCAAATGGACCCAGAGGAGCTACAGCCTGCCCCTCCAGACTGCGTGCCCTCCAGGGAGGCCAGGATTCAGTTGCTGGAGGATTTCAACTTGCGGTGGCAGGTAGCACAAAGCCTAAATGAAACATTCCACGTTCCCGTCATCACACTGTTTTCCGCCATAGGATTGGAGCTACAGGAACATCATCACTCCTTCGCAGACTTACTCGCAGAAACAGAAGGACTACTTCGCCACGCCGCCTGCCCAGCGACCTGCTCTCCTCAGGAGTTGGGGTCTCCTGCCAGAGTTGGATGACACTCATTCTCACAGTCTGGAGGATCACGCTCAGGTGAATGGACATGGCTGACATGAAAAGGTGCTACATTTTGGAGATAGCTTTATTCATCAAGATCAATAGATCTTTGCAAAAAACAGTTTATGGTCATTGAAGGTGTTTTTTATTTTATTTATTTTGGGATAATAGTAAGCATTTTTACATGAATACTGTAAAAAAAAAAAAAAGTGTTTTCATAACTCAGCCGCTAGATGTCAGTGTTGTAACGCTCTCTAGTCAGTCCGTTCCTTGAACGAACTGTTCGGATGGTCTTTTTACAACATTATTTCATGACACATTTGCACCTTGATGGTGTTTCTACTCTGACCTTATCTCTAATGAGCTTCTCACCTGAGCCCATTCTCCCGCCTGAGCCATTTAAAACTATCTGTGTACTGAATCAGCTCTCCAGCAGAGTTAATTATCCTCCCACTGATACAGCATCGCCTCAATCTTACCACCTCCATCTCTTTCACTTTTAGCTCATATGCTATGCTGTGTGCGTTATTCCAAGCCGAATCAGATATGCAGGAAAGAAAAACTGCACAGAAAGTAGATATAAATCTATTAAATAGCTACAATGTGTTTTCATTGCACAAGTTTGAGAGTTTCAGCATTTAAATTTCTCAAACATCGGAGAGTTGCAAAAGCAACGCCGCAGCTGCCGTGAGTCCGATTCGGGCGTGCGGATGAAAAGAGCAGCGAGGAGAGGCAGAGAAAGAGCTGCAGAGTGGCGCTTTGATGAGTAGTGGTTGAGTGAAGCGGCGGCGGCGCCGGCCGCCCACGGGCCTCAGTCAGTCAGTTCACGGGGAATGCGGGCAAAGGCCAGCTGTGTAGCAACGCTATCTGGTCATTTTCATAGTTTTTATTTTAATGACTTGTTTGTAATATACAGTATCAGTGTGACAAATGTATTCAATGTCCAATAAATATACTGTACATACAATTTTTAAAAACACGTCTGAATCAATATAAGGGTGAAAAAGGGATTCTTTGTTAAATGTTAAGAATTATTGTCAATATAACAACCCTTCTTTGGACACAGCATACAGGTGTACCTAATAAGGTGTCTAGTGAGTGTATTTCATCCATTTGTCTGCAATGCTTCCGTGCAGATTCTCCTTCTTCTTATCAGTCTCATTGGATTAGCATAATTAGCCCGGCCTCTGGCACCCAAATCTCGCCGTCGTTTTCCTGCCCGGTCTGCGAAGATGTCTGTGAATGTGAAAAGGGTGGCGGGTGGTCGGCTAAGGACAAACGCGGTAGGGGGTTGGAAGGGGTCAGCGCAGAAAGGGAGGGGGTGAGCACCAGTGGCGGTTTTGTTTGAAAAAAAAAAAATACAAGGGCACTCAGTGATTACGTATTCTCGTGGCAAGTTTCTTGCTCACTTGTTGCTGGGCAGAATTTATGAGTTGTTACTCCTCCCACGAGACATGATTCCGACTATCAAAATGTAGTTCGTCCAAAGAGAAGGAAAACTGCTGAGCCCATTTGAACTCTGTTGCTAACCAAAACAGCAGCACCTCCCTGCATTTATCCGTCACACAGTAATCCCTTGCTACTCGCCGATTGTTCATAACAACAAGACGCTGGCGGCACAGGCAAAGTATGACGAATCGGTCGTCGCGTCGCGAAGGCAGTCTGCGAATGTTTAGCGCTGATATGGAAATAGGATTACGCTTGTTATTCCTCCTGCAAAAACATTCACCTGGAAACCTTGACATTCCTGTAAAAAAAAAAAAAAACAAATAATCCCATCAAAGGGCAGACAAGATGACGTTGCTCTTGCATAATCCACTTTTTCAAGATTCACTTCCGAATTATTATGCATGGAGGTTTTGGGATTTGCATACTTTTGTCTTTTTTTTTTTTTTTTTTGGTGCCATTTTACAGATGCTAACAATGCAATTTTGATACAGCCTGAAACATTGAGGTAGTGTTTTCTTTCCCAGCGTAATGTGAGAACACGTGAATTCATTACAGCTCACGATGACCCGCTCGGATGAGCCATTTAGCTTCAACGCACACTCTGGAAGTACCTGCGGGAAGGGAAGCAAATTAGCATTTCAAATAGGGATCGCTTTAGGCCAGGCCACTCTGCGTGCACACAACTACGCACACACATGGAAATGCTCGCTCATCGTTGAGGTTGGAATATTGACAAAACATTACGCCTACGTGCATACACCTTTAAGGTTTTTTTTTTTTTTTTAAACCAGTGGAGAGGCTGAGCTGACCGCAGCTGGAAAAGCACTTGAATGTGACATAACACACAAAAACACCCACAACAACAGTTTAAATCACACACACATAGCACTTTGATATGATCGAGAACAGCGCTTCTTTTATCTTGTCTGTTTTCCTGACGAGTAGCAAAAGCCCACAAAAAAAAGTGGACGCTAAAATTATTTGGGTGAGATTTGAGCTGTTTGGTCAAATAGATGTGATTGTATCGTTATTGTAAAAGTACAAGAAACATTTCCAAATTGATCCATATAAGAAAAAAATGCTTATATTTAGAATATTTAATAATATTTACAAAATACTTTTTATTTTTTGTTAAAAAAATTGAATATAAGTTTATTTTTGAGTGGGAAAAGGTTGCACATAATTCAGTCAGATATTAAGAAGACAATGACAACAAATGTTGTATCATTATTGTAAAAGTACAAAAAAACATTTTAAATTGATCCATATAAAAAAAAATTGCTTATATTTAGAATATTTAATAATATTTATAAAATATTTTTTATTTTTGTAAAAAAATTGAATTTAAGTTTATTTTTCAGTGGGGAAAGGTTGCAGATATTTTCAAGAAGACAATGACAACAAATGCTTAAATTGAAAACTCCGCCAGTGCCGCTTTTATGACTTTCTTTTTATGAAAAAAATAAAGTGTTGCATAGAAAAGTGCTCCCTATCGACGTAGGCGTCCGCGAAGTTTCCACGAGTAGCTTTCCACAAAGCGAGTCACTCCAGCATGCAAATGCATCTGGCCGTGCTAAATCCATTAGCACTTTAGCCTCCAGTCACCAGTTATCTCTGTTATCAGGCGAGGAACAAAACAACAAGGCCTCAAATTAGATAAACGACTTCTATCGAGAGGATCCATTTACACGAGGCGAGGGATGACAGATGATTTTTCATCTTTATCAGCATTCATTCGTCATGCTGTCAAGAAGACGAGATTTCAGATGGACCACATAAGAAAAGTCCTTGTATGTCACAAGCAAAACGACATCGGGATAGCGAGGGAAGCCTTTTGCGGAGGAGAGCAGGAAGCAATTGTTTCCCCTCCATCCTTTCCTCTCTTTCCTTCTCATCTCTTTTGTATCGAGTGATTTTCAGCCAAATGACTTCTTAGCTTGCAGCCTCCGCGTTGAGGATTCCTGCCAACTCATTTTGATTCCCTTCTCGCCGCCCGCTTCCATCTTGCACAAGTCCACCAGCATATGCTAATCTTAATGTATGTGCCAGAAATACCGTACAATCCCAACATTGTGATTTCATTCGAAAAAAAAGACCTCATGTAGGCTACCACCTCGAAGTTAATGGTGGTCCCTGGAAGCTCCTCCTCCCCTTAGGAGGCCGTGTTTGGGAATAAAAGGAGATTGAGGTTGGGAATTGTCGTCTTAAGTGTTTAAATCGGGATACGTGGATGAGACGGGATTTGTGCGTCATAAGGTGGGGTGGACGTGGGGGGGTCAGGGTAGTCCTTGGAGGGGCGGTCTGATGGTAATGAGTTGTTAATCTCAGAGGAAGACCGTGTCTATTCTAGGAAGTGGGAAACGTTCTATTCTGAGTTTTTGTGCGACCATGGGTGGTAATTTATTATTATTATATATATATTTTTTTTAAATTTTTTTTTAAAATTATTATATTTATATATTTTATTATAGCTATTTTATTCTTTTTTTTTTTTTTCCATAACCCCACCTTGCCCTACTTCAAACCCTGTCCTGAAAATGGCTTCTACTGTGCTTTGGATGCTTTCTGTAATGACACAGACAGTTCACATCAACTGCAGGGAACACAAAGGACCAGAGGCACGAAAGCATTTCTCAGGATGACACTTTGTGTGTGTGTGCATTTCTGAGTGTGTGTTTGTGTGTGCTTGGTCTGATCCCATTATTTCTCTAAGGGGGATGTTAGCTCCTGAGCGTAAAGCCCATGAAAGACCGTCTAATGCAATAAGTCAATAACACAAACACACACTCACTGAACCAGCTTCTTCGGGCTCCGCACGAGCAGTTTGTTCTTCAAGTGTGGACTAGCATGCTTACCGCGAGCGTTTGTACTGTAAAGGGCAACGAGGCGGCCCGCTCGGGTTTAATGGAGGCCGAAGTCGACATCCGCGGAGGTCGACGCCGGCTTCAGATGGGATGCTCGCCTCGCTTGGCACCCAGTCCTCTTACTTTTTGTAGCAAATACCTAGAGTGCCTGTCGAGTATAAAAAGTCAATCTTGAGTGTTTGGAAATGGAATATTTTCTAAGAAAAAGCTGAGTGAAAATGTCAAGTGGGGCAGTGCCCTTGCCCCCAGCAGATGGCGCTGTAGCAAGTCTCAATAAGAAAGTGTTGAAAAGCCATTGGTTGTTCCACTGCTCATCTGTCTTTATTGCTCATGATACATGGTGTACAAAATTAACGAAAACTCAAAGAACAAAAAAAAAAAAGCAACATCAGCAGATGTGTCACTCAAACACACACAGTCAAAAATGTACTTCCAACCAGATCCCAGCCAGAACTCATTCAATTTGGCTCTTTGCCCTCAGCCCACCGCTCCAATAAATTCCCTAATTATCCTTTAAGGACATTTCTGCATAGTCCTGCTCACTGCCAACCAAACGGCCTTGGTGGAGGTAATGATGAAGGGGGGGGGATAACTTATTTGGAGGCTGAGCTGGCTCCGTGACGGGACTCGTCGTGAATCAGTCGTCGAGGCGACTCAATGGGATGCGGTGTGATCGCGTTGGCCCACTTCCACACGCAAACATCCACAAGCACACACACACACGCGCGCTAAAAGCAGGCCTATGGGCCGAGGTCGGCCGAGCCAGTCACTTAGAATCCCGTTAAGCACAACGACGCACTCTATCACTTTGATGTGGTCTTCGTGCGATAGCCTGATCTACTCCCCCCCCCCCACCAGCACAGGTTAGCATCCAGGAGATAGCCACATGTCACACACACACACATTAAAGGTAGCTTGCACATGTTTTTCTATTGTTTTACATTCATCTGTTGTTGTTTTTTGGTTTGAGGTTCGTTGGGTGTATTTTAATGTGTGTGTGTTTATAGAAAGCTTTTTTTGAGCATCTTTTTCATACCCTTGACCTCCACTTCGAGGTCAATATACTAGTACGCTTTCTGCCCTCGTTAATATATTTTTCCCATTACCGTATTTCTGCACTACTTTGGCATGTAGGACAACCACATTACTAGTGAAGCAAAACTGCTAGTGGGCGTTTTAGTGCTGCCAGTAGGATCTGGGAGGCTGCTAGTACAAGTTGGGCATAAATAAGAAGACGTATCAGAGTTTAAAAGTGTTACTAGTGCAGCATTACGGTAAACTGTTTAAGCATTTATTTAATATTCGACTTGGGCGTAGAATTGTCCATGTACTAGTACACTCGTTATTAGTGAAGCAAAAATAATGACACTAGTAGTACTAGTAGCATACTGTCAACAAGTTGACAATTTTATCTCACTTGTAACATGTTGAATATCAAGAATATTAAATAATATAGCTTAAGGTCTATGTGCTAGTATGTTCTTTCACTTTGCAAATTAGTTGGTCAAAATGTGGCACTAGTAATGGAGAAAAATATTTTTGTAAAATATATTCAATCTACTAGTGCATTATATTGTAGTGTACTACTACATGGACCTTAAATGACTAAATAAATGCTCAAATGGCTTTTCATATTTTAAGGTGTTATCTGCAATTGGAAAATAAATTAGAAAATCGTTCTAAGTTCACAGGAGATGATGGTGTTTGTGCAGGGGGGCGGGGCTTATTGCTTTTAATAATATTTATAGTATTCCCTATTCATGAGGTAAAGGCATACAGTTCGTTGTTTGGCTTACACACACACGCACACACACATTCTGTCCTTGTGTTGAGTCAACAATAAAAGGCTGTGTTCGGAATCAGTCTTTTGCTCCTAAATCGATGTTTTCAATTGATTTTGAGTGATTCCGAACACAGCCCAAAATCCACGAATGGAGTCTTTGGTCTCAGAGTCATCGGCGGCATCAGACCTGCAAGCCAGGCTTGCTCACGTCCCCATTTCCCTGCTTCCCCCCTCTGGCGTCCTCGTCATCACTGTCCAGCTCCTCGCTCTTGCGTTTGTTGTAGCGTTCGTAGAGCACCATGAGCACGCCCATCACCCACGCCGATACCGTGCCCGCCGAGAAGATGACGAAGCCGATGGCCACGAAGAAGAGGTAGTCCCAGTAGCCCAGGCCCTGGTGGCAGTCCGCCCGTAGTTGCATGCCCACCTCGGCCAGACGCCGACCCGCTAGCTCGGCCGGACCGTGGCACACCGTCTGGCCCTCGTCTGTTATTGAAGAAGAGCAAAAAAAAATAATTAGGATAAGTCAAAAGATTACAAAGTCACAAGGTCGCGTTCATCCTCCGATGGAGCAAACAGATGCAAGCGAATACTCAAGCAAGCATCCCCCCCCCCTTTTTTTTTTTTAATCATCTCATCTAACTTCATCTCTCATTAGCAACACACTAATTGACATCCTCATTATCACCCGCCCCATCCTCCCCTCCACGCTCAGTTGACTCTGCAAATAATCATGACGTGAGAGGACGAAGAAGAGGAAAGACGATTAGATGGAGGCCGAGCACTGGACAAATGTTCAATTTGTGTTTAAGTTACGTCCAACAACATAATTTATAAACAACACAGAGTGAATAGTATTTTTTCCGCCCTCACGAGAATCTGGCCACTGTCTCTTTGGTGTCCAGCTGAATGATGGAGGGATCAGGAACGATCTACCTCAGGATGGATCTTGATCTCGACAGGCTTCCTCTTCCTGTCTCCTCCTCGCCAAACACTTCCCTGACACCTCCTGACCCCGTCACTTCAACCCCATCCTTCTCCGTCACCCCCTACTTGCATCCTTTGACACTGATGCATGAGCTTCTTATAAGAAATTTACAACGTTCGTACTCTCTGTTGTTACAATTCGCCTGTCGTCTCACGTTTTTTAATTTAACGTGATTCAAACCCAACAATCGTGATTACAGCGTTGCTCAACAAACTTAATTGACAACCTCTAATGGACTTTTACTGCAGCTGTATTGGAATTCGATGCAGGTTTAAGGACCAATTCAAATGTAATGAGTTTGATCCAAGGTTATCAAACACTGCCCACATCAATACCACCTTGGGCCCACACACACACTATATTTGCAAAAATTTTAATTCCAATTTGATCAGCTTCATCAACCTCGATAAAGGAAGCCCAATAATAGTGCTGGACGTTTTAAAAGTGGACTTTAGTGTGTGACAGATAAGAGTGCTGACAAGTTGTGCAAATGTCAAGGACATTCCTGACAGCTTTTCCTGGCCTGACTGATGGGAAGTGAGGATAAAAAAACACACACTTGGTGAAAAAGAAAGTGATAAGGAAACTGGACCCCATTATGTCTGTTTATCAGAGGTGGCAAAAGTACTCAGGCTTATGTTTTTAGAGGTAAATACATGCTAGCTTTCAACGTTAGCCACCAATGTTAGTTGTGATGTTACACACCAATTAGCTCTAATGTTAGCTACAAAATTAGCTCAAACCTCAGTTTCCAATTTTTACTTGAATGTTAGCATTCGCCGTTAACTTTCAATATACCGTATTTTCCGGACTATAAGGCACACCTAAAAACCTAAAATTTTCTCAAAAGCCTACAGTGCGCCTTATAGTCCGGTGCGCCTTATATATGGACCAAATTCCTAAATTTAAACTGGCCCGAAGCATTGTGTCATGAAATCAATCATAAATTCCCCGCTGAAGACTATGAATCATGAATCAAAAAGACTTGAATATTAGCTTCTGAAACTGAATCCTAATCAATGTTTGTGCATTGTAGGTTTGAGAGACTTGGATCGGACCCAGCTCATCAATGACCCTCATTAGGACAAGCAGCAAAATCAGCAAACTTCCGTCAAGGCGGAACTGCTAACAAAAGTAAGAAAAGTGATGTTTTGAACTTTTTGTTTGACTTCTGAGGCTTTTTCTGCACCCCCAACACAATCAAGTGATTATCTAAAGCTGGAGGGTTTGAAATGTGCGCTGATGCTATCAAGGAGCTTAAACGCAATCATCGCGGCGCCTAAGAATAGTTGACCTTTTCCACATTCACGCCTTCGCTCTCATTCTTGAACGTTAGTCAGAATGCCGTCGTCCTCCTTTTTCAGTTCCTCTACAGCAGCTCTTCATCTTCTGGCAGAGGATAAGTGTAGAGCCACAGTGAAGGTCGGCTCACAGCAGAAAGCTGTTATCGCTTATCTTTTTTTTTTTCTTTTTTTTCATTTATTCCCCTTCAGCCCCTTTTCACTCTATTTCGCTCAACTACTCTCCCGTTACGCTCTTGACTTTCGACAAATGTAGATTCTCGGGTTATGCTGGAAGTCAGATCCCTTTCAAAGTTTGAAGAACTCAACAAATAAAAAATAAAAAAAGGCCCGGTTAAAGATATTGTTTTAAATATTAATCATTGATTTTTTTATTTAAATCAAATTTAAATTATTTAGAATAAATTATACCAAAACATGCAGCAAAATGTATATTCAAACATATTTTTGAATTTTCTTTTTGTTGTTGCGTTCGAAAGTAGCCAGTTTGATTTTTTTAAAAGTAATTTTTGACTTTATATTTGATAAGACAAAATTGTGATTAAAAACAATTGAGAATGCAACAAAAATAAAGATTATAGTGTAACTTTCACGTGGGAGAGTTCCAAGTATACCAAAAATAAAAACATCTCCCATTACTTTTGTCCATATCTTGAGTTTTGGCTCTGCTGCACAAGTAGGTCAGCTGAATTGGATATGCGTGCAATCTCCTAAATAATATATGCTGCGCCTGTATTGCAATTCTTTTTAATGAATTTGAGTGGCGGCCTCATACTTGACCCTCTACTTGACCCACCACGTCTTCCCTCAGAAGCTGGAACTAACATCCCTGAAAAAAGTGACTTACTTTTTGCACGTCTGGATTCGGAGCACTTGTCCGAATCAACGCGTCAGGTCACTCGACCGTTCACTGACAATTAGCGAGAGCAACTGCGAGAGAGAGTGTAACGCTTTAGGCGCGGGAGGAATAAATAGAATGGAGACGCTACACGGAAGCTTTTCCCTCAAATGAATATTCACGCCAATAGGAGATGCTCCACAATGACCTCATCGGGGGGAAAGGTCACGAAAAACACCTTTCCACCAATAATGTCCCATATCGTCTTGAAGTTCACACGTTGGAGTAACGGTAAGCGTCCTCACCTTGGAACTTAAAGCTCTCGATCTGGACCCAAAGGCAGAGGTCCTCTGTGTCGCAGTCGCACCTCCACGGGTTCCCGCTGAGTCCCAGAGACCTGAGGGCCGGCAGTCCGATCAAGCAGCTGATGTTGAAGGCGCTCAGGTTGTTCCGGCTCACGTCCAGGACCTGCAGGGCCAGGTTCTCGGCAAAGGCGTCGGCGTGGATTTCTCCGAGACCCGGGTTGTCCGTCAGCCGCAGCATGACCAGGGACGCCAAAGGTCCGAAAGTCCGCTCGTCGATCTGCAGTAGGATGTTGAAGGACAGGTCCAGGTAGGCTAGCTTGCGGAGGTTGCCGAAGGTGGACTCTGAGATCTCCGTCAGGGAGTTGTTGCTGCAGTCCAGGTAGACCAGGTCGGACAGGTAGTTGAGCTGCAACGCCGGCAGGTCCCCGATGCGGTTGTTGGAGATGATGAGCTGCCGGGTGGCCAGGGGAAGATCGTCGGGGAACCGGGTCAGCTCCCGCCCGGCACACTGGACCACCAGCTGGTCGTCGCACACGCACCTACAGAAAAAGTTTCAAAGTTGGACACATGCCCTCAGAAATATGACTAAACCAGGATTTTGCAAAATTGAAATTTTTCACACACCTGTCGGGGCAGCCTGCCGTGAGCGCCGGCGACGGGGCCGCCCCCATCACGAAGACCAAGAGGGACAGTAGCCGCAGGGACTGGGCGCCGGGCTGACGGGGGACACGCATGACGGGGGTCGGACCCCGGAACGTCACGGAGCGGGGACGCCGCCCCTGCTCATCCTGGACAGCCTCTCGGGATCCAGCCTCTCTTGGTTACTTAGTCCCGGACGGGCGACACCCGGGTGGGCGAGCTTAGCGGACTTGGCCCCACCGAGCTACTGAATCACCCCTGTGGTGACTCATGCTGGTGTGCAAGTTGTCCCCCGCCGAGTGCATGACGGAGCCGTCACTTCCCGAGCCAAAGGGTTGAGCTCCTCCAGTCCGGGTTGAGCTCCTCCAGTCCGGGTTGAGCTGTATTTTTTCCTCCTGCTGAGCGGCACTTCTTCTCCGGAGGAGAATGGAAGCTGCGCGACGTGTCCTTCCCACTGCTTGGCTTTGCTGCACTACTGATGCTCCTGAGCGCCGAGCTGCCTCACTGAGCGCCTAGTCACGTGACCACCAGTGTGTGTGTGTGTTTGAGAGAAGGGATAATTGTGGGCTGACGTAATCAGGTATTCTGGAGTGCACGAGACCGTCTAAACTCAAATGAAACATGACTCTCTCATTCTCACACACACAAGCAGACACACACACTCGTGATAATGCTTTTAGCCGTTTATTGAACAACACAAAGAATCAAACAGACAAAATATAAAGTGAGAATCAATAGAAGAGGGAGCTGCTGTAGGCCACAACTCACACCCAAATGCTCACATGCAGTTGAACTTAAAATAGTGACCATCTTATTCTCCTTTTTTTTTTTAATCAGGACTTAGGCAGCAACACTTTTGTTCTTATCAATGCTCAATTATTTTACAATTGGATCACCATTGTGGAAAACCAATTAATCCCTTAATTAGTGTAAGTGTTTTCCTGTCTCGAGTTTGTTCCTATTTCACATTTCCATGTCTGTATGATTTTCACTCAGATTTTTTTGTCTCAAACATCACTGGGCCACAAAGTGGCGGCAGCAGCACCCGTCTGAATAACAAACACAGATATAACAGACTTTGTCTCATATGCTCCACTGGCTAATTCCTCCCCCCTTCTGCCCCCCCCCCCCCCCCTTCCCGGCGGCGTGTTGACTTCATTATGCATATTCACGTCGAACTGCAGCCGCCGGTTTTATTCATTAATTTTAATTGCGGGAGTCAGTGGAACATTGGGCTCAGTTGGATGTTGATTGCTTATTTAAATATTTTCCATGTTCAATATTTCACCATTGGAAATGATTATACAATAACGGTGAAGCAGCATGTGGCTCATTGGCTATTTATAAACGATTGTATTTTTCATGACTCATGTTTAGTATCAAAGTAGAAAGAAAAACAACTCTTTGACCTCCACAGCTTTTCATAATGTGCCCCCCCCCCCATCCCAAAAGCGAAAATGAGTATTTATAGTGACATTAAACTCACTTGTGTGTGAACGAACCCATGAAAATAAAAATGTGCGGCCAACACTTTCCCACCCTGGTAATTTTGTAACGGCTGCAACCATTCATCAGAATTAGTTGGCTTCATTAGCTAAAATGACGGGAACGGGTGGTCACCTCTGTCAGACCCCTCAAGGCAAAATAAAAAATGCTTAGAAAGCAGGACCAAATGACCAGTAATCGTCTCTTCAATTGTTTCGATGGATTTCCGATTTGAACTTTCATTGTTATTCGTAATATTTTCCCATTATATATATCATCACATGCATTCTGACATTTTTTTATTTGTGCTCGGAGGTTATTCCTTCTTCTCCGTGGCTGTAACGATGTTCTCTCAGACCACTTCCATCACTGCCCAGGTAATACCATTGAAGCAAAGGGCAAGATCGTCCCTCAGTTACCATCATTAGATTTCCAACCGCGGGTGCGCTTGTGGTTGTTTACTCGGTCTAAAGTTGGCTCATTATCCAATTCAGGAGGTAACTTAATTGACCTTATCTGTGTGGCCAAAAGTAATGTGACACCTGGCACTGTTTGACACTTTGTTGGACGACTCTCTCCGTGCCTTAAAGGGGAAGTCCACCCTTAAATTTTCTAGCCTCCACTAATCTAAACATGACATTCTGATTAATATTACACTTAATTGCACAATATTTATCCTGGTTTTATCCATCTTAGGGGGCAGCCATTTTGTTCATGACATCACAGTCTGGTCACAACCAATCACAGCTGAAAACTGGTGAGTCGTGTAACTTTGCTGGTCCTTTTGTTATACCTTCCATCTCTTCTAGTCGATACTCGGACAGTAGCAATTTTGGAGCAGCTATAGATTTTTGTTAGAGACTTGTTTGAGGTAAACAAAGCGGAGATTTAGTGGAGGGCCTAGGTTGGTTGTGCTCTAAAAAGGACACTACTTATTGTTCCAGGAGCTTCTCGAGCAGGAGCCAGTGAAGCATGCGACATAAAATAACTTTGTCCTCCAGCATTTGGGCTGCAGGTTGGTATTAAAAAACGATCGCTGTTCACCAGGCAGGTCACGAGTCTGATGTCCGTGTCTGTGTCCTTGACCGCAGAGCCTCGGTGTCACTCACTGTCCGTCAGGCTCATGTTATGTCTCACACACTTCGGCGATCCCGCGGCGAGCATCGCCGACCTCCAGTTTTCCGTCTCATTGCGTGCGCACACGTACGAGAAGGGCAAAGGAGGTGACCTGTTGCTCCCACGGAACCAGATTCTTGGCAATCCGTCGGGTTGCATTTCGCCAGACTGCAACAGAAGCCTCAGACAAACGAGGGTATCGGTCCGATTCTTTTACGTCTTGATATTACACCTCATGTCTGCACACACACACTCAGCTCAATCATTCATATCACCGTCTGGCTGTAATTGCATAACCTCTAAAGACCTGCTCAATAATGCATGGTCAAAGTAGTCATGGCAGCTTGCTGGAAAACCTTAATGTGTGTGCGTGTCTTTGAATGCAATATCTATTCAGCCAGCATTTTCAAAATGGCTTACCAGAATTCTGCCATCATTATTCATCATTGCCAATTTGGGAAACATGATTTTCTTTGGCAGGCCAGATCTGGCCCCCCGGCCTCGGGTTGGACAACTGCGCTTTTAGTAAACTGTGTTGAAAGTCAATGTGAAATATCAACTAAATGAAAACGAGGATAAATAAAGAAACATCGCTCTACAAATGTATTTTAATTGCGTTATTATTTGTGAAAATCAAGCGTAAACAAAATATTTTTTATAAAAAAGAATGCATATGAGTGCCCCTAGTTGTAAACATTAAGCATTTCCTGCGATACATTATTTTAATGAAATATGGGTAATTAAATGTCTAATGTCCGAGCCAAAAAGTTAAACGTGAACACCACGCGCTGCAGTTTACTCTCTTCGCTAACAGCCGTAAAGATGCGTTCAAAGAACACTCAAAATGTCAACCAAATGACAACTCACTTTCTTGCCAACGAGGAAGAAACTCACGGCAAACTTCCTGCACTTCTACGGATGTGCGTCATCCTCCACAAAAGCGAGCATGTCGCCGCTACTTCTCCGCAGCTTGCCGTCGTTCCTTGCCGGTTCCCATGGGGTCCGAGTGGTGGCGGCAGTTGCCGGTTTCAGCAGCGCTCTGGGCGGCATGCAGCTAAGTAACTCCCCGGAGGTGGAACTCAGGAAACTACCCGGCAAGGACGAAGGTAGGATTGACACAAATCTTCAAGTTCATGCAAAACACAACAAATGCAACATATTTCATCCAGTAGAAACATCTTAGCGAGTTGTGCAATTTTATTGGATATTATAAGGATTAATTGGAGACATGTCTGAAGACTTTCTTGATTGTTGAATTAGTCAGACTTGTTATCCATTTCGACATCAGTTACCAATTATAACATTTCATCAAACATTTGCAGCATGCAAAAAGTTAACAACTAAACATTGACTCCATTTATTTATTTATTTTCAGGCATTGCGGAAGTGCGCATGTGCAGACATAGCGCTCGGAACGCTTTGGGTCATGTGTTTGTGTCTCAGGTGTGTATGCATGCATGCATGAAATTTAAACACACATGATGACTTGAGTCAAGCGTTTGTGTGAGCAGATGAGGGAGTTGGTGTCCAAGGTGTCCAGTGACTCGACAGTACGCGTGCTTGTCTTCAGGAGTTTAGTTCCTGCAGTTTTCTGTGCAGGTGAGCTCCGTGGAGGAAAGTTCCAAATAAATTGTCACTCAAAATTTTTGCTTCTGGTCTGCAGGTGCTGATTTAAAAGAAAGGGCTTTAATGAACAACCAGGAGTCGGATCTGTTCGTTCACGGCCTGCGCTCCCTCATGACTCAGATCGGTAGGCGAAGTCATTTTTTTTATTTTGAATGTTAAAAACTTGACTTGGCTTCTCGTGTGTCATTCAGCCTTGTTGCCAATGCCTACCATAGCCGCCATTGATGGCGTGGCTGTGGGAGGTGGACTAGAGCTAGCTTTGGCCTGTGACCTCCGCACGGCTGGTGAGTGACCTCTTCGGCTCAAAGTTGGATAAATTCATTTGAGGGATTTCGCTTTAATGAAGCCTGCATTTTTTTTATGCAAATATTTATCAATCCAGTCCCTTTTTGACAATCCAGGCGGTCTCCACGTACAAAAAGCAGAATGCTGCTTAGGTCTTAATGACGCTCATCATCGTCGACCTTCACTTGTCCTCTTGTGCTTTTTTTTTTCCAGCATGTTCTGCACAGATGGGCCTGATTGAGACGACGCGGGGGCTGCTCCCTGGGGCCGGTAAGACGTCACGCTCTAAAATCTTAACCAGGGGCAAAGAAAGTCTTGACTTTGAGTTTTTTTTTTTTTTTTTTTGGGGGGCACAGGGGGAAGTCAGCGACTGCCTCGCACGGTGGGACTTGCACTGGCCAAGGAGCTTATCTTCACAGGTGGTATCTAAACCTGCAATGTAGACTAGCGCTGTTTTTTTTTTTGTTTTTTTTTATAACCCTCCTCTCCCCATGTGTATTTTGACAGGTCGGCGCGTGGGGGGTCAAGCGGCTGCCGAGATGGGGCTGGTGAACAGAGCGGTGCAGCAAGACCAGACAGGAGAGGCGGCTTACAACGAAGCGCTCGACCTGGCCAGAGAGATCCTGCCTCAGGTCTGCCTCCAGACCATTAAATCCTTCTTCAATTTACCCTTTCTCCTCCTCATCCTGCTCTCTTTCTCTGCGGGCTTCTGTCGTTCCGTATTTCTTCTACTCCAGCTAAGACGCCTGCAGTCGGCAAGGCCACGGTGGAGTGGAGAAATGGGCCAAGCATAGTGGACAGGCAGTTGTACAAAATATGCTGGACTGTGAAACAAGTTAAAATATTTAGAAAATACAATTTTGAAAGAATAAACAAAGTTTTTTAATTCAACTACAAGGAATTCGCACTATTCCCAGGGATAGACAAATAAATGTCCTCCCAAAGAGGCTTGTAGTTCCCTGTAGTTGCCACAAGACGGCGACATTTCCTCAAAAACAGCATCAGATTTGTTTTCTGAGGAATATATATTCAAAATTCAAATTGACTTTGAATGAGAGGACAAACTCGGGTTGTTTTTATTTACAAACAATTAGCTCCACTTATGAGAATGATTTATAAGAGATTTGATTGTCAAACTGTCCTGCAGGCTCCAATGGCTGTGCGGATGGCCAAAGAGGCGATGAACAGAGGCATGGAGGTAAGTTATTTCGCATTATTGTCATTTTCACCAGTTCAGCGCCCTGACTGACATTTGACCCTTATTAGGTTGACATCACCTCTGCAATGGCCATAGAGAGGATGTGCTACGCTCAGGTAAGCAACTCCATTTATCTCGTGTTGGCTCTCGTTAGCTTGCACAATTGTACCTAATAAAAATGGCGGGTGTGTCGACCATTTCAGGTCATCCCGACGCGGGACAGACGGGAGGGAATGGCGGCCTTCCTAGAGAAGAGACCTCCGCAATATATTGGCGAATAAGCTGTTTTTATTTGGGGCGGGGTGAATCACTGTTTTTTTCCCCTTCGCGCTAGCAACACTATCTCATTCAGGAATCGGCTAAAATTAAACAGTAAAATGTTCATTTGCTAATTAGAAATCCTGACTAATTATAACCAAATACTTGCACTTATTTTTTATTACAATGACTCAAATAATAAGGAACAAAATAATTAATAGTATACAATGTGATGCAACAAGCGAATACACATTCCATTAAGCTAATAAACATGCTCATTATGATAAATATCTTACAAGGATAAAATCATAATACAAGAAAAAAGTCATTTACTAAAGCACATCATTCTGTGTAGCTTTTTTTTTTTCATATTCTTTGTGTTCTCATTTTACAGCACCTTTAAGTATCATTGCGGCATGCTCAAAATCCCGTCGACTTTGAATCGTATTTGAAACATTCGTATGGAACATAAAGAAAGTTTGTGTGCAAACAGCTGCATATTCTCTGTCCATTCACTTCGACATAAGACTCACTCGAGCTTGCGGGGTTGAATATCTGAAAGAGAAAAACGATTAGACGTTGGCAAATATATGATCTAAATATATTTATTTTACCCTGGTTGATTTTATTGATGTGGTGGCAGGCGGGTGGCGACGGGCTGGCCCGTGCGCGCTCGGTGACGTTCCAAGCTTTCCAATATGCTTTCCGTGAGCTGCCCGACGTCCGGGTGTGTTTGCGGGTTGGTGTGTACCCGCTGCAGCTGCTGCAGGCCGCCTTCCTCCAACAGCATACTGCAATAACGCCCGGCTACACACAAACAGCAAATATTCAATTATTACTTGTGTTTGCTGAGTATTTTTTCCCCTTCTGTAGCTAATCAATACAGTTTTTGTGCATAATGTGTCTCACCATTCTTGCTGCAGACATGTTGCATGGCCCACGCAGCCCACAGTTGGACTCCTGGTGTGTGGAAGCACTCCAGCAAGGGAAAGAAGGGATTGAATGATCTGCGGGAAATGCAATATTTTCATCTTTGGACATCAAGGTAGAGAATGTTGAAGTTTTATCTGTGGGTTTCTTACCTGTAGGCCACCATCTCGCAGTCAGGTGCAGGCCACTTCATGATGACGTCGTGCTAGCAGAACATTGTGCGAAACTCAGTCTTGAGAGATTTTTTTTTTTTATTCTAGCAGGCTTTCCCATTCATCACTCTTACCAACTGCTCCAAAAGGGACGACCTGAGCTCAGGGCCGAGAGTCCAAGCGTCCTTTCCCCGTGACGTGAGGTGCGCCAGGATGCCGGCGGCGAAGTAGCTCACCTCCACCTCGGGGCTGTGCAGCAGAGTCCTGATGTGGTCCAGGAAGGTGTGGACCATCAGCTCGCAATGCAGCTCGCCCACCTCTGCTATGTTGTTCTAGCGCAGGACAAGGTACAACAGTCAACCTGTGCTACGTCACGGTTCACAATGTACAGAGCAGTCTAATTTATTTTTTTAATTTTTTAAACCTGTAGCCTGTTAATAGCATTTTTTGTTTTCAGTCCAACACAAAAGTATTACTTTGCCGCCATCTGTTGGAATCTTATTGTATTTATTTCATTGTTTACAAAATGACATTTGGTTGAACATTTTGATGACACTGTTTTCTTGAAATTTTGCAACTTTACATGATAAAGCAAATCTTTTCAATGTTCAATAAGATGAGTTGCTTACCAGCAGACCCAGAACCTTCTGCTGAATGGACGACTCGTTAGGGAAGGACTGGAGAAACAAAGAAAAACAAGTGAGTCACTCTTTCCACATCAAATGGAGATGGTGTGGCCTGGCTGACATGATTGATCACATCTGCTGGACACAATTTTAGAAAATCCAGTACCAGTGTAACCTCAATTTAAAATTAAAAAGGATTACAACTAAAAATATTCTAAGTGCGGCAACATTTTTTTAATTAAAGCTAAAACTGCAGTTTTGTTAACAACGTGTGCCTGTCTGCATGTACCTCTAAAACTTTGATGAACAGGTCGAGTCCTTGGTTCTCAATAAAATGGCGGCAAGTCGTCGGCGACTCGTCGGTGAGGTTCCAGAGGGCGCTCAGGGTGAATTTGAGAGTTGCGTCCACCATGCCTTGAGTGGCCTTCTGACGTACAATGTGGAGAAGTTGCTGCGGGCGGGCGGGACCAAACAACATACTTAAACTACGCAAGGTGACCAGCCTGACGAACGTAAATTTTAGATGGTTACCTTGACTATGAACAACTCTGCACCCAGCTGAGCTGTTTGCTCTGTGGACAACTGTGGAAGATATTCAGAAGTTCAATCCATCCAGCAATAATAATAACATACTAACGTACCTTTGCAGCCAGTATGGAAATGATAGCCACAGCCATCCTCTGCATGTTCTGGTCCTCATGATTGCAAAGCCACTGCATTACCAGTTTGGCAGCCTCAAACCTTGATGAGGATTGTTTTTTTTTGGGGTATTATGAATGTGTACCTAATGTATTGACCGATTCAGCGTTCACTTCCTACCTGTTGAATGGCACTTCTTGTAAAATGCGGTCGCTGCAGAGAGACAACAGGCAGTTCTTCTGCAACTGGAAAACAAAGAGGAACATTGTGTCTGCTGCCATTTTAATTTCTTGAAATAATCTCTACCTGTTGGTGGTTGGGGAACGTCCTCATGGCCTCCAGCAGGAGCTGAGTGACGGTACTGAGCAGGCGGACCGGCATCCCTGCCGCTAGGTCTTGCTTGGTTAGGTTGAAGACACAAGCGCTGGCCGCCAGCTGGACGTTGAGCGTGGCCTGGTGGTTCTTCATGCCGAGGACCACCAGCTGCAAAGACAATTTTCAGTCCAGGGCCAGCAATGCGGAGCTTGACCTGATCGTGGTCGTCCGCACCTTTAAAATGTCAGGCCGAGGCTTCTCCATGACGTGTGTGAGGCTGAAGAGGTGGAAGAGCGCCTCTCGCACAAAGCCCTCCCGCTCGCTGTAGCGGCGCAGCGCCTCGCAGATCTGCGTTTCGTTGGCTTCGCCCGTTACCTGGATAGCAGCAGTACATAATTTAGCCGTGTATCCACCATCTTGCAAAACAGGCTCAGATTTAACAGTGTGTGGAAATTTTTGTTAATTGATTTGGTGGTGTTTTTTGAAATTGTATGCCAAGAAAAAAAAAACCAACGTACTTTCAGGTTTCCATCGCCGGAGAGGAATTCAGAAAACCCGGCGTCTGTGGCCAGAAGTCCGACAAATGTCATTTGGGGTCTTTCGTCCACAAACGCCTTCACGGCCGTGTCTGTCACCTGTATTAAAAAAAAAAAGGGGGGGGGGGGGGGTGGTAAATTGATTTTTGAATGGCTAATGTTAATATTTGGAAACGCTGGAAAACAGATTGAATTTGTATATACACAGTTTTCACTTTTTTTTTTTTTTTTTTAATCTATTTTTATTTACCTGTTTCCTTCCAGACACATCCAGGGAAACTAAAGCAGGAAGTATCCCGGGTTGTCCGAGCAGCTGCCGAGCGACATCGGAGGTGAACTGCTTGTCATCGCTGATATCCAAGTGCTGCCGACAGACGCACACGAAAATCAATTGTCGGTCCCTCGGCGTCGGAACTCGCCGTCCGCTCACCTGCAACACGTCCAACTGACCAATGACAGCCAGCAGCTGCGCGGAGCTCATCTCCAGCCTCTTCAGCTGGTGCAACGTGAGCGAGCGCAACCTCTCCTTTAGGCCCAGCAGCGGGTTCAGGTTGGTGACTGACGTGTTGGACAGATCCAGACTCTCCAGCCGCGGCAGTGAGCAGACGTCGGCCAGACCCGAGTCGTAGAAGTCCACGTTGGCCAGGGAGAGCGAGCGCAGCCCTTGCAGGGTGCTGAAGCCGTGGCGGCTCGGTTCCTCCAGGGAGGACATGGTGAGGCCCGTCAGTACCAGTCGCTGGAGGGACTCCTGCGCCATGGAAGATTTAGGAGGGACAGCATGAGCAAAGGTCTCTTGGATAAATTCAAGCACTTTACAAGAATTTAGATTGCTTACCAGGCATTTTCCCCCACATTTATTATTACCTGACAATATTTATTGGTGGCCAGTCCGTGTAGAATGTCGGGGATGGTGAGGTCGGCGTTGACCCGGGCGGCGTCCAGCTCTGACAGCCTGTGAGGACAGAGGGCTCGCTGGAAAGCCTCGGCAGATATGCGGGCCGTGCGGATGCACGCACGCCGCAGACGCAGGTATTCGCAGTTCCGGAACACCCCCACTGTGCTGTCATTCAGCAGACCTGTCATGGATTTTTTTTAGCGACACTGCTATGTTTGATTGGAGGTGACATCTCATATGTGGTGGGTTTACCCTCAGTTGCCATTTTGGCCAGAAGCTGGTCTGCAAGCTCCTGGGGAAAGAGCACGGCCTCCCGGAAGCACAGAGAACCATCAGCACGTTTTACGCACAGGCACTCCAGGTTCTGGCTCACAAAGGTGAGGCACAGGTCCGTCAAGCTCGCCGGGGACGCCTCATCCTGCGGACCACACAGAAGCACCTCAGCACAGAAAGCAATCGAACGTGAAGAGGAAGGGAAACCTACCGCAATGAGAAAGCTGGAGGCCATTGTTGTGGAATTAGTCTAGTCAGGGGGGAGTGTTGTGGAGCGGCTCCAACAATGCCGATCCGAACGCCGGGCCGGCTGCTGAGGGGACGGCTGGAGAAGCTAACTAGGCTAACTAGCTAGCTCACTTGTTGTCGCCTCCGTTCCCTCTCCGCAGCACGGCGTCGACGATTGTCCAATTTGTTGCAAATCATGTTTTTGTCGGTTTGTTTATAGGTTGAATGTTATGTCAACAAAATCGTCTTGGCCAGGAGGAATGGGTTCAAGCGAAATAATAGTCGGGGCTATTTTTGACGTGACAACCCGTAAACAAAAGGTCATAACTCCGGAAGTAGATTGAGAAGCGAGAAGGCGGCTCTACGGAAAGCGATGAGGGTACTTTATGTACCCAATTTCCTTGTGACAAAAGATTATAATATTATGAATATATTATGCAATATGTCACAAAGTCTTTGGTCATAAATGACGTTTGTTTTCCTTGTCATGAAAAAAAAACACACAGTAAGAGTGCCTGGCAACAAATGAGAAGGTGGGTCATTTTGTATCGCATCCAAATCTACATAAAATGTTATTTGCAAACTACTGAAACAAATATATACAAAACTTTCAATTATCCATTTTCACTCAAGGAATAAGCAACCAGTTTACAGAAGGCTAGGAAGACAAAACCAGAGACTGCAACCAAGGTGGTGGACTCGGCTTCTTTTTGTACTTTTTGTTGAACAAAGCTGTATATGTTGGAAATTACTACAAATGTAGTGTTTAAAAAATGAACCATGTTCCCTCCTCTAAATAAAGAAAACGTTATACGAAAAAATATGCGTCCTCATACTAGTTATTCTACTTTTAAAATCACAACTAGAACTACGGAAAGCGACGAAGGACTGTTAAATAAAACCGGAAGTAGTAAATGGAGAGGCGGGTCTAAAGAACTCGGACTTGAATACACATGCTAAGCTGCATAGTTTCATTTTCGCTTTTTTCCCCATTGATTCGGGTAAATATTTTTGTGGTTTTACTCTATTGTCGTTAATTTATGTCAACATAATATGTCCCGGTGCGGAAGATATCGTCAAGCGTCTGGCCATGTGTAACGCAGCAAGGTCATAACGAGCAAGTGGACGAGTTGCGAGTTCATTTGATCACTGGAAATCGAAAAGACATATTGGTTATCAGAATGGCTGGACTTGTTAACTTTGAAGATGAAAAAGAAGTGGGGGAATTTCTGGATAATTTAGGCGTGGAGTACAGCTACCAGTGCCACAAGGAGAATGATCCCGAAGGTAAAAAGATATATCGATGCAAACTTGTATGCACAATATATGTGATTTTCACTCAAAGTTATTTTCAGGATGCCAGAGATTAGCAGATTACATGGAAGGAGTGAAGGCGAACTACGAGGCTGCTGCACAGGTGCTCAAACACAACTGTGACAAAAATGGTCATGCAGAAAGTTGCTACAAACTTGGAGCTTACCATGTCACAGGCAAAGGTACAAATGATCTATTCATGAAAATGCACAGCTCATAATCCAAAATTGCCACATCATTCATTTCCTTACGTTATAAAAACCGGCATATGTTCCCAACAGGTGGCGTGAGCAAGTGCCTGAAAAGTGCCTACTCTCTCTTCGTGCAAGCGTGCAACGCCGGTGGGAAGAAGTCAGTCGACGCTTGCCACAATGTGGGTCTGCTCGCTCACGACGGGCGGGCCATGGAGGGTGGAGCCCCCCAGACGGACATCGCCCGGCGTTACTACGAGAAGGCGTGTGCGGGCGGCTTCGCCCCGTCTTGTTTTAATCTCAGCGCCTTGTACATTGAAGGCAACGCTGAAGGGGTCAAGCCTGACATGGTGACAGCGCTCAAGTACGCCACACGGGCTTGCGAGCTGGGACACGTGTGGGGCTGCGCCAACGCCAGCCGCATGTACAAGCTGGGCGACGGCACCGAGAAGGATGAGAAGAAGGCAGAGGAGCTGAAGAATCGAGCTAGGGAACTACATGGTTTGCAAAAGGAGAAACAGCTCAAATTTGGGGAGTGACAGCAAGAGATCCATGTATGCATTTGTGTTTCCATCATAAACTCAAAATGTAAAAACATACAACATATCTGGTGAATTTATATCTTAATGATATCTTAATGTTTTCATTTGGATTTCCATCATTAATTTCATTAATTGTAAAAGAAAAACACGCAATATAAATATAAATACTATCCTATACAGAATAAAATTGAGCAGAAAGAAAACAGGCATTTTCACTTGAGTGAAAAAAGTCACGATATTGTGAATATTGGATTATTTTAAAATACCGTTACATAAATATAAACACTGAAAACGGGGAATGAGATGCAGTGTAGCATTTTGTCCACCAGATGGTGGCAGAGTAAAAGGCAGGCTTTTGTTATCCTGTTAAGCAATCTGATTCAATTTGAACCTGCAAAAAATGACAACCATTTTCCCGAAATTGGTTTGCCATCAACAACATCGTCCTTGCCCATGCGAGCCATTTGAACGTTTGAATTATTTTATTCGACGAGAACTTAACACGTGACGTCACGCCCGAAGAAGAACTCCCTCTCCATAGATACCAAAGAAGAAGAAGACAAAAAAACCACAAGCACCGCCCCTTCTCCTCTCATCCTCTTGGTCCTCATTCAAAACAGAACACAGCTGTTGAGGGTGCACCGCCCGCCCGCTCTCTTGTCGACCCTCGGCCACTACCAACCCCCCTAAAACTCTCATGAACCCGCTGGAATATCACGCGCAGAAAATAACAACCTTCGGTGCTCCGGTGAGTATTATATTGTTATTTCACTTCACAGCCGTCGAGTTGGCTTTCTCGACGCTAACGCAGCTCAATGTTATATGCTGCTTTATTTATTTTTTTAGGGGGGGCGGGGGTATGTTTGTTTTGACGTGCGGCGTCCTCCGCTATCAAAGCGGTCAGCGTGCTTAAAACGCGTAGTGACGTTTATTTCTAGATAAATGATGTGTTTTATTGTTTTGTTTTGAGTAAAAAAACAACAACGTGCTTTGATATCTGCGTGTAGCGCAGAAGATATTTTTTATTGTCAATCCACCTGAATACAGTCCAGGGAGGCCAGCACCGCGGAAGTGTGCTTGCGGTGTCGTGTGGAATATATCGCGCGCTACACCCTTGTCCAGCTAGCCACATGCTAATCTCTGTGAAAAATCCCTTGCTTTCGCTTCCCATGGCGCAACTTTGCGCGCACTTGAGAGCAGGACTGCCCATTTGTGGAGTTTCATGGCGATGATGATGTCGTTAGCCCGGCGGCGACAGCAGTTCGTTCCAGCGGTGGGTTGTTGGGCGGGTGGTGGTGGAACCCCGTGCACGGTTAACCCCCCGGGGGAGTGCTTTGGGTGTGGCGGAGGTTCTCCCACTTAACAATGCTGCGTGTGCATCCAACCGTCCTCATGTCTTTTATCAGTAATTTAGACATGAGAAGCTTTCAAGGTGAAGGAAAGAAGGAGGCAATTAAAGCACAATTTATTGTTGTGTAGGCTGGGAAGGGGGGTTCCCCCAAAAGATAGCGTAAAATTGTGTCATAATTTATGCATGGTACTGTTTTCTCAAGGAATTTTGAATTAAAACACATTTAACATAACAATCAAAAACGTGGATACATATCTCAGTTTTGTACCTTCTGACATCTACTGGAAAAGCATTTAAATCATTCTGCCTCTCACTGGCATAGATAGAGACAAATATACATTATTTCTACATAAAACATTTCTGATCAAACCCGCAAGTTCTCAAATTGGCTTCACTTGAGTCCGCTCATCTGATTGTCTTGAATGAAGCGGCCTTACTTGACTTGGAGCAAGCTGTTTTGAGTGTGCGGCCGCTTTATGAGTCTCGACACACATTAATGTAATGCATATCGTTGACAATCGATAATGGAAGCACGGAGACTTATTGTCTTTTAATGGCGTATTCATTTGCTGACTAACAACTTCCATGTTTGAATAATATGATATGCAAACTGAAGGCTGAATGAACCCGTTGTAGATTCCAACATATCAGCTACACTTAACATATGACGCAGTGGTCAAGGGTTCAGACTTGTGACCAGAATGTTTGTCGCGGTACTGCTGAAAGGACGAAATCAATCTTATTTGGCTTGAGCCGCCCTGTTCCTCCTCCTCCTCCTCCTCCTGAACAGGAATAGCGTATTTATTCATGGCACAATGCTCCATCCAAAAGGCATTGTCTGGCTGATTGACTCTTTAGATACAGTGGGACCTTTCCAAAATGTAGTCCCTTCTGGTGTAGTTTAAGCTTCCTGTTTCAAAATGATTGGGGAAAAAAATAAAGCGCTATTGGATAGTTTGCAGATGGACTTTAAAGTTCACCCCCCAAAATGAGTCGCTGCCATCTTGTTATTTCACCTGCTTGTGTGACAACTTTACAAACCTTCCCGTACCTTCTGGACTCGGCTAATCCTCGCCATGCCCGCCCGCCGCCGCGTCGCGGTCCATCTGTTGAGTGCTGTCGTGTAAATGCTCAGTCCAAGACCTGCAAATGTGATTAGTGGGAGATTACGCGTGTGTGTGTACGAAACTTCGAACCCGAGCCTTGTGTATGCAAGAGAAAAGGATCAAACTCAGCAGGCCTTTCCCATCGTCAAGTTCAACCTCCTGCGCTTTCTCAACTTGTCCTTATCTGCAGCATTGGCTCATGTTTAACGTCCGACAAGGATATTGTGGACTTTTTCCAAAGGCTGCCAAAATGTCCTCCAAATGTGACATTCCATTTTTTTTTAGCAAGGATATTTTGAAATTTTATGAAAGTTGAGTGGAATAACTTCAATGCTTCAATCAGCAGGCTGGTTCGCTTTCTCTCTGAAATTGGCGTTTTTTTTGGTTCCTCACTATTACACCCCCCCATTTTGCCCCACCCTGATGGATAACGTGGTTGCTCAGTTGCCAAGGCAACCCTCAACATTACATGTTCTGCAAAATCGGAGGTGTAAAGTCACATGATCTTATCGGTGACAATATTTCTATTAAGCTGAAGCTTGTTATGTGAGATGTTGCTGGCTGCTTTTCTGAAGCAGGTGTTGTAGGTGCTTAGTTTTTTTTTAATGTGTGGGAAGGAGGTCAGATGTAATGCATGCAAGCTCTAGCGTATCTCCGAGGCTGCCATCGACTTTTCGCAAGCAGTAAAAGACGCAGCAGCTTCTCTGCAATTTTAATGTCATGCCTGCAGCAGCATTTTTTTTTTTTTTATTTTGGCCAAAATTAGTTGAGCATAGGAAGCGCAGTGCGTGGCACATTTGTCTTGTTCCTCTTTCCTCTCCCACTCGTTTTTTTTTTTTTTTCTTCTCCCCCTCAAGGCCGTGTGCGCAACTTGGCGACATGAATCATTTCACGGCTAATGTAGAATCGCTCGTAGCGGTGTGAAGGTAGCAAAAAAAAAATTGGGTTTATCATGTTCTCGCAGTGAAAAAAATATTCATAAATACTTAATCTGTTTTTGTTCATGATGCAGAACGCAAATAAAGCTTCCAGGCTGTCTGTGTCCTGGTCACGGGGTGAAAAGTGGGTTCAGGCCTCGGGCCCGGGAGCCTTTTACGGTCCGGAGAATGTCAGCTATGAGCGGCCCATACCACTTGACACCGTTGAGCTGCCAGGCCGTCTGGTGGATCTGGAATGACTGGAGATCAGTATGTGGAAAATGTGACAAAATTACATACAATTATTCTTTTTCATCTTTTTTTTACAAATCGAACAATTTTTCTGGTTGTACAACAGAGCCGGAGAATCGATCATATTTTTTTCCTTTCACTTCCCGTCGAATGTGGCGATATCAGGTGCTCGGGACGCTTCAACTATCGGAAATCTTGAGTGTCTCGACGAGCTAAAGCGAGAGCGCCGATGTCATGGAAACTTTTGACCTGGCAAAACATCCCATGGAGAGTTTTAACACGACGTCTGCAACCCTTTTTGTTCAGTAAACGAAGCTTTTAATGCTGAGTTTTTAAGCCCGGCACTCTATTTTGTTTTTGTTAGCAGGACGTCTTTTATAGTCTCAATTTCATTTAGCACATCGGTGCATATATTTAAATGTTCAAAATGCACCAGTGGAACAAAAGTTGACTGTGACCTTACGAACTAAACAGATTTGTAATGGGGAAAGCATGTGATGTGTTTTCGGAATCATTCTTTTTGCGCGCCAAACAAAAGCGAGGCCGGAACAAAACGTCGCAGGGTGTCGGATTGTGTCCGTCTGTCTGTCTGCGTACAACCTGCATGTCTGTGCGTGTGTTTTTCTGCCCGTGGGTGTGTGTGTTCCCCCTTGTTGAGCTGCTTGGTGGGAAAGAAGGATTGGGAAGGAGTGGGGGGGGCTCATAGGGAGCAAGGGGGGGGGGGTCGAAGTACAAGCGATACAGCTGTTTTCCCTCCAAGCTCAGCTGTTGCACCTCTTGTGTTTCGTACATGCACAAACGCAGACGTACGTCTCAGACACACACACACACACACCGTGCCTTAGCGAGACTAAAGTTGTAGTTTTACTTCCCTTTGACTTGGTTGCTACATATTTGAGGAGTCCGTCCCGAAAGAGGTGCAACAAAAAAAAAAGGTTCTAGTTGCATAAATTTAATTGAAAAATAAATACATTTAATATTTAAATCGTTTCTTGGTTAGCTCATGCAAAATTAATGTGAGGTAAACACATACGGATTTTGAAAATCTGACTAATCATTTGTAATTGCAAGAGACCCTAGAGGGTTTATTTTTTTTTAAATAAATAAAGAAATGGCAACGCTCATGACGAAGCCGTAAAGTCCCAGCAGCAACATGGCTGCCTTTTGTGTTGCAAGATGTAATCGTGCGTTTTAGAAGACCCCAGAGGCCAGGCGGTGCCATTTTAGAGGAAGTCATGCGTGTTGCACCGCAAATTGAAGAGCCTTGTGATCTTTGGATTGCTCAATTAAGCAGCTTCAAAGTTATCAAAATAACCTTACAAAAGAATTTCAAAAGTCTCCGGGTCATCAAACTCGACAGCAGCTTCGCATCCAACCCGACCGTTTTTATTTATTGACAAACCTGAGCTGAGTCGACACCGTTTGTTTGCACGTTGAGGTCTGTCAAGTCGAAACAAGTCGTGTCTTTTTAAATCCGCGTCTTACACAAGAGCCCCGAGGGCACACCCGGAACCCCATCCTGGGAAAAACTGAGTTCCGATAACCGTGACGGCGTGAGCGTAAACACCTCCGGGCTGTCGGCTTTCTCAATATGCCAAACGTCGGCGGCTTTCGTTGCTTATCGAGCGAGCCTTTCTAAACTCGCTGAACTCCTCCTTCCTAATGAGGTCCAAAACAAACGGCGTGTCATAATACTCTGATTAGATTTGGAGTTCTCCACTGACTTTTCCAACTCTGGTTGTAAACAAACCTCCAGAGTCGTCCAGCGTGGCAGTGTTGACATTAGTCAATCCTCGGAGACTCATCGAGGAAGACATCGAGATGCTATCTTGTTTCCTCTGACCGCATCGTTGCCCTGCATTGTTCCGCTTGCCCTTTCCTTGTTAACAGCCCGCACACTGCCACCGTTTCCTCTCCCTCCGTTCCTCCCCCCTCCCTTTTCCCTTCATTCATCTGTCAGCGTTGCTCTCGTCAGTGGACTTGAACTCGGGCTCGCCGCCCGCCCGCCCAGGCAACAAATCACACGGCAGCGCTCGGCCACATGCCGCCGCTTACAAGCTTGGCAACGTGTCAGCGTGTCTTATTTACTGCCAAGCAGAACTGAAGGGGGGGGGGGGGGGGGGGGGCGAGTGAGACTTAAGTCGCCAATTCCAGTGAGATATGTTGCGCAAGATTGTCCGACTTGACTTATGACTTGCTTCACTCGAGTTTGGAACGACCTGGTTGAAATTTAGGAGGGGACTCCACACTTAAAACTTAAAAGTTGATTCAAACTGCACTGAATCGTCCGAATTTCACAATACTGAAAAGAAATAACCTCGAAACTGGTTATTGTTAACATCCCAGACGTTTTTTTTTTTTTGGCCTTCTCGTCCTCCAACGACCGAGGCGGGCCCGAGCCCTTTCGCCAAGGTTCTAATTATCAAAAGCGGAGATCTGTTAGCGACGGAGGCAGGAGGAAAAAGAGGGGGAGACGCACGTCTAAAAAAAGCATAATCACACCCCATGGTGCAAGCGGCTGCCAGGATACGGATTTAGAACCGGGAGAATTTCACCAACTTGCTGGATAAACTACTTTGTCGGGCTGCGTAAGAATACCTCGACGTGACACAAAGCTGCAAACTTAGTTAGCCTCACATTTATGGTTTTATGATTTTTATACATGTATTTTCTGTCATTCTGACTTATACGTTAGCATAGGTTAGCATCGGCTAGCTGATGCCCTTAAAAACAGAAAGGGGTCAAAGGCCTTCACGTGCCCACAGTTGATAAACGTTTATGACATCCCCTGATCTTTACCCCCCAGGAAGCCAAAGAAAAAAAAAAAAAACTAGCCTCATGTCCCAGTTGCTCAATGAAGAAATCTTAGCTAGACAAAGAAACACGGCGGGAGGTAGCAATCGGCAACATCACAGGCGGCCAAGGAAAAAACGGGCGTAGCTTTTAACGAGCTAGCAAGTGTTCTCCGGAACACACTGACCCACTTTTTTTTTTTTTTTCTTTTCCCCTGCATGAATTTGGCGCGTTTGTCGCCGCATCACGTCCCGCTGATGGGGTGTTGATAGGCGACGCTCGAAGGGCCCTCCGGGTGCGAACGTCATCCCTTTCTCGCACTCCGTGACCTTTTGCCGGAAGCGCCAAAGCTAAACTTCCATCGAATTTCCCTCCCAGGCCTCAAATGGCCTAATCTCGTGTTTGTGTGGACTTGAGACACATAAAACATGCAAATGGGATTAAGGTTGTGTGAAAACCATCTGGGCGTTGTCAACACACGTTTATGGCTTCCTTAGAATAATATCATAAAACAATGCTAGGCTAATCATTAGCTACTAGTCACCTATTTTTTGTTTGGTTTCAAATTTACATCAGAATTTTGACGTTTTCTTACTCCCTCCAAACTTTTGACCCTTGCCTTCTCAGCATTAGCAAAAGATCAATCCGCTAGCTTCTGAAATGAGATTGACAGCTGTTGAGAAAAGACGTTTGCTGATCGGAATGCGAAGGCTTGGTCATGGAATGCGTAGTCACATGCGCCCGCCCGGCCTGTGAGTAACAACAACTCGCAGCCGGTCTACAAGTGTGCGAATGTCATTTAGCAGCCTGGCTTCAAATCTCCTCGACAAGCCTTGGCACGCACGCCTTGCACCGTTTGTCACCGATAGTTTATTATTCTATTTGAGATTGGCTCCAAAGGCCGCTGACTCACAAGGAGAAGGCGGCTGCTTTGTGTGGGACGCAAAGTGGCCCGGGATGGTTACTGATGAGTAGCGAGCAAGCTTCATTAGATGTTGACGCTTTCTCACTCGGGCAATCTGTCTGACAATGATACGCTAATGTGTTTTGTCAGGCTCAAAGAGGATATATTTTAATTTTTTCCTACCCAAAGTGACGTTATAAAAGACGTTAGTAAGGTATTAGAATATTTTTCGGAATGGGACAGTTAAATACAACCAATACAAAATAAGGAGCTGCTGCTGTAGGTCACGACTCACACTTTTGACGCTCACACGTGGACACATAATTTTTTTTATTGCATTATTGTTGTTTTGTATTTATCTCACAGAACTCAATGTATTAAAAAGTAATTTTTCCATATTTCCATGCCAGGGTCAGCCGTAGTTTACTTTCTTAATCCCGTCTTTGTTCTGCTCACGGGCTTTGTATCCCTCCTCCATCCCTCATCTCCTTCTGTGATAACAACCTGAAGGGGATGAGGGAATCTTAACCCCCAGCTGATGTCCAAAGGCCTGCCAGCATGCAGAATTTATCTGCAGCTGCTTCCCCTTCACTCCCTCAACCTCCCTCATTGTGCATGTCAAGCCAACACGTTGGATTCCTTTGGGCCCTGCGACATCTAGCGGCCAACAAGTGCTACTTCACCTTGTCAGGAATCTGCGGTGTTTTCCAACTTCCATTGAGCCATGAAATTTTTCATGTGCATTCTAGGAATTCCTCTCGAAACATCATCTCGTGTTGAATAAGTCACATGGCACCATTTATACAGAAAAACTGATTTATTCTTTCTCTTTTCAAGTTTCAAAGTGCGTCAACAGGAGACGAGTTATCAGGTCAAGACTCGCCGCGAGAGGCTGAGCTCAACTCCGGAACCATGCTCATCTGACACTCAACCGGTGAGTTAAGGAACATCTCGGTATGCACTATTGAAGATCATGAGATTTTCAAATTTGTCCAAATTCTGCCAAGGTCAAAAAGAAAATTTAATATACGTGTCATGGCAGTCGTTATTCGAGCACGTGGGTCCAAGTGTAAGCTGTTTAGTGCAAATCTTTTCCTAATCTCCTTCTCGTCCTGTCATCACCTGTGCAAATTAAACTGGCGTGAAAGTGTCCATATGGCGCACACCGATCTCACCGCGACCTAATCCCATTTTGTCATCTCTCCACAATGTCATCTTCGAGCGGGTGAATTTAGATTGAATGATATGAAGCTTGCCACCAGATGGCGCTGCTGCTCTATAGTGAGCGTCTCATCTGCGTTATGGTATCACTGTATGTTGGTGTGTGTTATTAATGGTTTTTTTTGGGGGGGGGGGATGTCTGTCAGGGCAGGGGCGGGCTTTTGCTGCAGCGGAGCATGATGAACGACGGCTTCCTGCGCTAAAGCTGCATGCTGTGGGAATGATGGACTTCCCCAATGGCCAACCAGGCCTCGGCCCGACTGCTGCCGCCATCTCAGAGGTGAGCCCGCGTAATCACAACACCTCCTTCCAAGACATTTGAATTTAATTGCTTGCAAAAGCCCAAGAAATGCAGATTAAAAGATTATGAGATCTTAACTTCTTTGTTTGAATAAATTGCTGCCATTCTGATGAAACTGTGTGCATGTGTGCGATGCAGAGGAGCAGCAGCTCAGAGTCTCTCAGTGACAAGGGTTCTGAGCTGAAGAAGAGCTTTGACGCAGTTGTCTTTGACGTGCTGAAGGTCACACCGGAAGAATATGCGGTACGTGTGTTTCTTTGTGCTGATTGGTGATGTATATGCACCCACCTTTGATCAAACAATACAAATACACACTATCAAATACACTCGTAAATCCAAATGTTGTGCCCTGGCGCCCTCTAGTGGTACACATGCCATCACTGACGGTACAGTGGCACATTTTTTAAATAAAATACGGTGCATTTAAGTACAGTTTAGCTATATTTAACTTTAAAGGATTATATATTTGTGTATATTTTTGTACAACTGATTTTCTGGCTTGTTGTAATTTATTGTAATACATTTATTATGCACAGTTCAGTTGTTTTTACCTTTGACCTACAATACAGCCGCATTTAATATTTTGGAATTATTGGTATTCCAACACTTTATTTACTTGAGTGATTGGACCTTCAGTCCAAAAATCTAGTTTCAATGAGAGTGACCTTGCTGCAATGTGAGCACACACGTTTGGCCATATTTTCAACCACAAGAGGGCACTCTATGTTGTCTCATCCTTTATGCTATGAAAAGAGATGGCTAATTTTGTCTAACATTTTTTTTTTTTTTAATGATCTCCTCCAGGGCCAGATTACGCTCATGGATGCTCCTGTGTTCAAAGCCATCCAGCCCGAGGTGAGACCTTTTATGTCTACATACCGAGACGGCCATCATAATGTGTTTAAACGCCTTGAACCCGAGTTTTGGCAAGTCTGTTATTCTTGATTCTTATGTTGGAGACCTTTTAAAACTGGAAAAAAAAAGTTCCATAACATGTCTTTGTATGGACTCGCAGAGAGAGGTTCACAAGGCCACGTTACGTGGAGCCCAGAGGAGGGGGAGGAGGCAGAGAATACTTGATTGAAAGTTTTATTTTCCACTTCCATGGTCGTATAATGCAAAAAGCAGGTGCTTGTGCACGCGCGCCTGTCTGCCATCTCAATTGTGTTCCCTGGCAGAGTAAGAGAGTATTAAATAACCGGTTGTGTAATATTCTTTTTAACTTGGGACTTGTACGTTTGTAGCGAAGAGCTTTCCAGCATAAAACATAAGTGAATTAGTTTGTGCCGTGCCATTTTAACATTCTAAGCTGTCGTGCAAAATAAGAATCAATCTTAAGCTTGTCACAAGATGTTTTATTTGCTTGACTTTTGACGTGTATTTTTCCAGAAAATGTTGTTTAACTCCCAACATTTTCCGTTGACACGGGCTAGCTTACAATTGTTCAATTAGAACGGATTTAAAAGGCATCCCGTCATCGTGCGGTGTTTGTTTCCTTTTGGATAAAGGTTGCAAAAATGGCAAATTTGCTTCCAAAAGGAGATGAGAGGGTCTCTTTGTTTGGTTCTTGTAAATTCAATTTCACGCGTCGTAGTGTTCCCACCTATCTTCACATGATATCAGCTGAGGGATTTTTTATATCTTGCATAAGCGATATAACAACATCTTCCACGGGATTAAATCAAAAGTGTTCCACGTTATTAAAAAAAAATATTCCGGCATGAAAACTAACCAACGTTTGACTTTATTGCTCCCCAGGCGATTTTGTTCAATGAGAAGCACGGTGGTCTGGCCTCTGGTTTGCCTCCCAGTAGCAACGGAATAAGTGGCCTCTAAAAACCTGCATGGTCTCCTTGAACCGGTTGTAACATTTAATTTCAGTGCCACCTTAAATTGAGATGGTTGACTGGCTCGAAAATCTCTTCGGGAACGATTCGTCATTTTTGTACTGCAGACGGTCTTGATGATGTCTTTCCCTTTCGCATGTTTGAAAGTTAATCATCTCAAGATGGGAGTGGATGAAATATTAAGTGACAGAGAGCGTTTGCCTCCCAGTCACTCATGACCGCATCAGCCATGTGACACACTGGAAATCACGTAGATGTGTCAGGCTTGTATAAATGGAAGGTTGTGTTTCTAGAGCATGATTAATTGTGTGAAAACGAGCAGAAAAAAATCCACCCAATTTTTTGTCCATCGCAAGGGCCAGCCATTTTGCTGAAAATGACCAATCGTGGGCATCTTCTCAAGGGGCGGCCGTTTCACCTGCTTTCTGAGTTTGGTCATGTGACGTTTGCAATCTGAGCCCTGATTGGTCAGTACCTGAGCAACTGTGATGGCAAAATGGCCGCTCCATGTTGTGATTGAGGAAAAAAATGATTGAATTTGTCTCTTAATTAATATCACGCAAAAATTATTGTAAAGAACATGTTTGACTTGACTTCCCCTTTAATATAAGTTTTTTAAACATTCAATAAAAATTCCATGTCATTGACCTTCATGCGGACCAGTGACCCCTTTAAAAAAACAAGAGTTTTACAGACAGGAGCCGGATGAGCTTTCACAGCACACTAGTTGGGATTGACTGAGCTCGACAGACTGTAGCAAAGGTTGCGCCGTAGACTTGATGTGATAACACGCTCGGGGTCATTTTACTGCTCTTGACAAACGATCAGTCCAGTGGCCTGTAGCAAAAAACACGCCTGGTAAAGTCATCGCCGACATTGTTGCGCACAGGAAAAGGTAATAATGTTGGCCGGGACACAGAGCAGATCTTTGCCAGAGTCCACACTTTGGAGGCAGCCATGCATTATATGGTTGCCCTCATCCCCATCGTAATTCTCTCTTGTTGTTTTTTTGTTTTAATCCAAACAAGAGGGAACACGTCCGTCTGTTGACTTGAGGCACTAAACTCGGCAACGTCCCAAAATCAGTCAAAGGTTTCTGCTGATGTTCACATAATCAACAATCCCTGTTTTCCTGCCCCCCCCTCTCTCTTTCCTATCTCTGGTCTCTTGCCGCAAGCGCGCTTGTTCAATCAATTTTTCCATCATACCTCCGCTCTTGTTCTGGCACGCTGCACGTTCTCAGGCCTCCCAGGGTACCCGGCCCTGCAGGTTTCCGTTTACAATGTAGACGTTGGGGGAAGGAACCGCTGCGGTATCATTCATGAGGTCATCTGCATTTGCGGCTGTCCTGCAGCTGGTTATCTTATTCTGCAACGACCGGGTGTTTATATGAAACTTCTCACGTAGGTCCTACCGGACCAAAATGTGTCTGAAGTAAAAATTGATTTGACCTGCCGCTCGGTGGTCAAGAGCCATCGAGAGCATAGAGCGCCTTTGTTCAGGAAATGGCATGGTGACTGGAGAGAATAATAATTAACATGGTCAGCACAAAAAAAACCGAAATGAGCAGTTGACTTGTCTCAGCCACATCCTGGCAGGTCACGATCCTGCAAAGTCCTCCACATCCCGTGTCTGAACCTCACCACCATTTTGGAATCGGGTCTCAACTCCCTGTTGTCTGCTTTCATCATTTGTCATTGGATATTAGAAACGCTGAGGTTCACACGTGGTCTAGCTCGGAAAAGTTATTTACCACCTTATAATTCTGTTCGACTCGACCTATGAGCTTTTTTTTTTTTTTAAATTATGATAACCAGGGCAGACAATTTGAAATTACAAAGAAAAAAAAAACTACTCCGACTCCGGACGTCAATCACCCTGATGTGTTTTTTTTTATTTTTATTTTTTTATCAGGAACTGTCAAGTTGCGGTTGGAACAAAAAGGAGAAGCACAGCTCGTCTCCCAACGTCGTGGCCTTCACCCGCAGGTTCAACCAGGTGAGCACGCTCCATCATTCGCAGCCGAGCAGATTACACCTCATCCTTCCACCCTTGTCCTCCTTTTTGGATTATTCAAGTCGCAGATCATCAATCTTCACGATTAACACACGCACAGAAAATCATCTGGAATTTTTTTTTCAGAAAATTGTAAACAATAGAACAAAGGCTCGCGTTTTTTAAATCCCGTCCATCGAGCTGCTTTAAAACCTCCTTCAGCACCTAACGAGCATAAACGAATGAGACCATCCCGCAAGAATGCGTTGCTGCTGAGCAAAGCAGTCGTTGCACGGCAGATCCCAAATTCAAGATGTCGGGCGCTCCAACCTCAGCCAAGGAAAATTAGCCGCTCGGATAATGGGATTGGTCGGCCGGACTCCTGCCGAGCAGACATAATCCTCGTCCTTCACTTTGTTGGCACCGCTCTCCGCCAGGAGCGGAGCCCGGGCCAAGCAATTAAATGCGAGGCACAGATAATAATTTACAGTCCGTGTTGACGAATACACCGTGATCTGACTTTATGAGTTTAGTCACCAACGCTAATGCGGTAATGGCTTTCATCCCATAATACCAGATGCAAATGCCAACGTTCCACAAACGAAAGCACCGATAGCCCGACTGCGACGCCCCCCTTGCAACGAGACATAATTACATTTTCCCTATTCCATCGGCGGTTCCAGGTTATTACAAATATTAATAATTCAGTCACCTTCGGCCTTGATTTTATTGGCCGTTCTCGACTTTCCCACTTGTCTGCGCGTTTCGGTTCAGTTCTGGTTCGCCGCGAACGTGGCAGTTGGAAGCTCCATTTTTGCATTCTCCACGGAAGAATGAAGAAACATAGATCGATAAAATAGACAAAAATTAATAGAAGAAATCAAGATGCAGATTTTCTTGGTCGTGGAAAGTGAATGTCGGAAGTGGGCGGATATCACTCGGCAGCTCCTTGCCGCTCCCTCGAAAGAAAAACAACCCACGGCGCTCTTTCCAGGGAAATAGAAGTCAAAAGCAGCTGTGGGGTCAGAATGTGTGCACGGCCCACGCAGCGTAACACACCTGTGTTGGAAGAAGGAGCCAAAGTATAACATTTGAAAAGAGATGCAGGAAAAACTTCTTCAGTCTTCTTTCCATTTCGGCCTGATTGAATCAACGACTTGTTTGTATGCAAAACCACTCCACAGACTCGTACGCATTCCTTCTCGAGTTTATAAATAATGTCAACGGGTATTTATTGAAACTCTGGATATTGTTTGTACAGTTTCAAACTGTTCCCAGGTGTCCTCATAACATCTGGGTGACAAGCTTTTGTCAAAATGTACCATCTTCAAGCCCGGTTTTTGTTCTCATGCCGACCAAGCCAGCTGTCATTCCAGCACATATTTTGCTGGGCCGATGGTGAAGGCCGACTTTTGTTACCATGGCAACTGGATCACACGATTTGAGAAGAAGGACTTTGACAAATCTCACATTTTCTAGTTCAGGTTTTACACCAAGGCTAAAATGATTTCTTATCTCTGTTTGTGTGTTTTTTTCAGACCAGTTTCTGGGTGGTTCGGGAGATCCTCCACGCGCAGACGCTGAAGATCAGAGCCGAGGTGCTGAGTCTATACATCCGCACCGCCAAGGTACACACATCCCCCACCTCTTGCATAACACCACCTCAAGTCCCGGCCGTTGTTTGCATTGAAAACAAATGTCTTTACCTTTCAGAAATTGTGCGAAGTCAACAACCTCCACGCCGTCATGGCCGTGGTGTCGGGCCTGCAGAGCGCTCCCATTTTTAGGCTCACCAAAACATGGGCGGTGAGTATTTTTATCCCCATTTTAAAGACAAGTATTATTTTTGGCAGTTGGGGAACATCTCTCAAAAAGTCACATTTTTTTATTTAATGTAAATAATGCTGTAAAGCAAAAATAAAAGTCTACGTGGCTTTTAATAACGATCCAATTTATTGCACCCTTCTAGTTACTGAGTCGCAAGGACAAGGCCACGTTTGACCGGCTCGACTTCCTGATGTCCAAAGAGGACAATTACAAGCGTCTGCGGGACTACATAAGCAGCCAGAGCATGGTGTCGTGTATACCATACCTAGGTAACACACACACACTTGTTAACCACAAGCCCATAAACATCTACAGAACGTGTTGGAATGCGACAGTCGTGAAAGCGTAACACAAAACAGCATCATCGGCTTTGTCTTCCCTGCACCGAAAACATTCATTTGGCCGGCCCATGTTCCTTCCCGCTAGAACAAACCTATAAATCAGCGAGAAATCGGGGACTAAGTCGTCTTTCCTGTCATATTTACACCCTCTCCTCGCTTTGACGCCAACATGACATCATGCACGGGTTTCCAGCGAGGAAAATCCTGTTGTGTTTTTAGGCTTTGCTTACTTATCGCGTGTTCTGCGTTTAGTTTGGCACATTGTGGAGATGGTGGTTAAATTGTGTTTTTCAGCTCTGCTCATAACTAGATAACTTTTCTGAAGAGCGGCAGTAACGTGCGTGACCCTAAAGCCGACCTATCATTAGGCCCGGTAGACAGACGGCCTCTCTGTCTACGCTTTTCACAGTGCCACTCTGTTCAACGCTCTGATTAACTTGTTCCTGTTCACGCAAGTCAATCACGGGGTGCACACAGAGTCCGTCCTTGTTTGGAGTATAATTGAGCAAGGGCTCGTTGGGGTGTCTCGCGTACTGTAAGTGAATTTCCAAGAACGGGCATTGCTGTGTGTTTAGTGGCTAGTGCTAACGCTAGCAGTCTAGCGAGCAAGCATCTTAATTTCTCAAGCTGAACAGTAAAGGAAACACAAATGTTTTACAAAATACTTTTAATGGGACAGTTTGAATGACAACATTCTTTTTCCTCCATCTTATTTTTTTTTGCATTTCCAAAACAGGGCTTGAGTGGTTTTTGTGGCAGTATGCATAAATATTTCCAGTTGACAAATGACAATACTGGGCAAAATATCAATAGGGAAAACTGCGTTGACCATAAATACCCGCTGATATAATAGAAAAAAAAAAGTGGCTTTGTGAACATTTTGGCCTGAGTATTTATACGCCTGCACATTTCAGTGCCAGGAATTCCTAAAAAATGTCATGTGACCCTGGAAAAGTATGAAACAAGTTTATTCGTTAGTCTTCCATATAAACAAAATACTGACTATTCCCAGGCTGGATTCATGCTGGAATTGCTCAAGGGAGACAAATCAGATTTTTTTTTCCCTGACTTGAGGTTTTAAGACTGTTTGAATTCATTTGGGCATTAGAGCTGCTCGGAGTCCATCGATCCTCGCGAATGCCGTCGTTTAGTCCTCCTCGTACCTGTTCAGTGTCTAGTCAGGAATATTTTTGGGGGCGTGTGAAATAAGGCTGAGTTGAGCCGATGCGGCCAGGTTCTAGTCGATGGGTCGGATCATCAGGCACACGGACTTGAGCGAGTAGAACCCCCCTCCGTATTCGGCCCAGAAGATGCCGTCTTGAAACTTGCTGCGGTAAACTCCGCCGCTGTACCACACGCCGTTCAAGTTGGTCTGGCCGCACGCGTTGTACCACCAGCCGCCTTTGTGGAAGTGGGCGCAGTTGCCTTGAGGAGGAGGAAGGAACACAATGGGGAGCCATCAAGAGCAACCCAAGCTGATTCTCGCCACCTCGAACCGGCACGTACCTGAGAAGGCGTCCTTGTCTCGGTCCAGCGTGGTGAACTGTTTGCCGTTGTGGCTGGCGAAGGAGTCGCCGGCGTTCCCCTGGTAGGCGCCCAACCTCAGGCGGTAGCCCTCGCTCTCCGACTCCAGGCGGAAGCTTCCGTACTCGGCGTAGACCTTCTTGCCGTTCCAGTCCTCCAGCTCCACCATCAGTTTGTAGTCGCCCTGCTTGGCCAGGTTGTAGATGTTCTCCAGCCCGAGCCAGTGTTCGCCGTCAATGTTGCCAAAGCCTCTCTGCGAGGTTCAAAGTGAGAAATTGGATTTTTGTGAAAATAAATCATTCATTTTAGTTCAAGGCTCCAGAGGTGTTAACCAACCGATAATTTGATTCACGGAGATGTTAATGTAATAAAGCCGAAGCTCGTCTTTTGGGATTTTGAAGCAAATTCGCAGCTGCTCAAATGACTCTCTTGCTGCGCTGCCAAACGGCGGCATTGATTTCTAAATGTACTTTCTTTTTATGACACGACAGAAAAGTCTTTGAGCAGACGTTTTCGTGAGCCGGGTGTGTATCACAATGAAGTCAGGAAGCTAAAAGGCTGACTCGTCGGGAAGAATAAACACGCCGCGTTTCCATCTCGACCTACCGGCACTTTGCTAATTCTGTATATTTGCGTTACGGTGCCTGGCCGCGACTGCGCTTTCTTTGAAAATATGCAGCTAAACTGTTTACCGTCACGGAACACGCGTTCGTTTAGTGGCCTCGAAACGAACCCGCCATCCATCAATTTTTTTTGATGTCGTCATTAAGGCTGAACTGGGACTTGAAGGTTCAGACCTGAGACTTATGACTTGGTCCCACCTTCGGGACTTACCTTGTAGTTCTCCCAGTTGCGGAAGAAATTAACCGAGCCGTCTCGCCGCCTCTGCAACACGGTCCAGCCGCCGTTGTCGAGGCCGTGCTCGCACCAAACTTGGATGAGCCGCTCGCTGCCATCGGTCTTGAGCAGGTACATCCCGCTGGTGGTGTGACCGGCTTTCCGTACCTGGAAACAGTCCTTGAATGGACCTGAAGTTGAACAAAAAAAAGGAAATCAAATTTAACCCTGCCCTCTCTCAAAAATTAAGAATGCTACAAAAGAGACACTCCAAAAAAAGAAATCAAGACAATCGTAATTAAATACATTGCAATATAGTATAAACAAATAATATATTGATCATAAAATATGTAAGTGACTCAAATAAAAGCCAGTATAATAAAATTAAAATAAAAAATAATAAATAAAAACAATCTAGAATAAAATAATATACAAAAAATGCAAAAACCTGGAAAAAAAAAATAATTTAGCGTCAAAATTAACAAAGTTAATTAACTTAAATATAAATGCAATAAAATACTAATAAATAAATGTCATGTATGTATATTATATATAATATATATAGTCATTATAGCATGCGATATAATTCAAGTAATTAGATGAATAATGTAAAAATATTTTAGAAAGTCAGTTTCGTCAGAATCACGACCTTTTCAATAAACCAAGGGGAAAAAAGTGTCAGTATCTGGAGGGGATGCAAAACATCTCCTTTCAGCCACAAGCCATCCAAACATCCTGTCGTCTCAAGCCATCCAAACACACTTTTGATTGTTGTGCAAATGAATATTCACAAGCGGGTTGCCGTAAAGCCGAAACAGCTGAATCATCCCACCGCGTTTCCTCCGTTTCCTCCTTGTGTGAGTGTTCATAAACTAGCATGAACGCGGGTGTTGCGAGAAGTTTCGGCTTTAATATCACTAAAAACCTTCTGCGATGTCAAACTTGGATGCTTTCGTTTGATGCCGCTCGCTTTCTTGTTACACAAATACGTTCGTGTGGACTAGATGTTCAAAACCCTCGTAAGGATTTGTTCTTGGATTGTTTTTGGACCAAAATCTGCCGTAATTAGCCACACATGCTCCGTGAAGGACGGCCAATGGAGGACTGGATGATTTCACTGTCTCACTTGCATGCCATCAAATGTGTTTTTGTCTGCACGCTCAAAGAATATTCAAGATGGTGGTCTGTCAAAAGTGACTAAAGCAAGACATTTCGTTTTTTTTTGGCGGGACTTACTCCCTTCGAGTCTTCTTGCATGCTCTATAGGGTTTAAGTCTGGGAATTGAGTTTGTTGGGTGCCGTGACTATCGTAAAGTGAGGAGACTGGTACCTACCGTCAGATGTGAGAGTCCCCTGCGGCGGGGGAGGTTCTATTCCAAAGGGGCTCTGAGTGGGCGAGTTTGTTCGCGACCCTCGCGAAAACGCCCTCTTGTTGTGGTCCCGCTGGATTTCATTAGTGAAGCGGTTGTTGATGGGTATCGTCTGCGGCACCACCTGAACCAGCGGCGGCACGGCGGGCATATCGCCGCGCCCCGCCGGCCTCAGGCATCGCTCCTCCAGAGCCGAGATGAGAACGGACTGGTTGTTGACCACCCCGGCCATGGTGGCGAAGCGGCCCTCCAGCTCCCTGTACCTGGAGTTAAGCCGTACCATCTCGGAGGTCACGTTAAGGACGCGGTTCTCCAGTTGGGCCAGCTCCAGGGAGTTGTCCCGTTTCCTTATGATCTCATGCAGCAGCTGCATGTAAAGCTGGGTCACCCTGGAGTTCATGTTCCTGCTCTCTTTCCTCAGCAGCTTCATCTCGTTCACCAGGTTGCCGTCCACGTCCACCACCAGCTGCAGCGTGTCGATCTCACGCCGCTGTTTGCTCAGAACCTCCCGCACGTCCGCAAGGTCCATGCGGGTCACTCTGTCCTTGTCTGGCTCGGGGCCGGTGGAGCTAGCACAGATCGGACCTGAAAAGTTCCGACAGTGAGATCTTCTGTACGGCTTCAGACCTTAAAAAAAAGTTTCAAACCTGTAATTTTCTGCTCAGGAACTAGGAAGGTGTAGGAGCACTTTTTGGCATCGGGATTTGCGGGAGCTCTTTTACTTCTGTGAAAAGACGTCTCTTTGGTCGTCCGGGTTTCCCTGGAGTTCCCGCAGGAACTTCCCTCCCACAGGGAGAGGCAGAGTAGAGCGCACAGGCTCCACATCAGACCCCGCATTGCTGTTTTGGTGGATTGATGGACAGCTACTCACGCTCCCCCTCCTCCAAGGCCCCCAGGCCCGCCTGCATGGAGACAAGACCATTAAAGTCAGAGAGGTTCTCCAAACGTAGTGAGTCGGAACTTCGGCTTCAGTGAAATAATCCGTGATAAAAATATACAATTAAAGACGGCGACTGGTTTTGAGGAAAGCGCCGTGACAATGAAAAGTCACCAATTAGTCTTTCTCCTCATCGAGATTCTATTCCTGTTTTCCGACCGGCACAGAAACGCTGACGCCACCCCACTTAGCTCCCCCGGCCCCGCTCTTGACTTCTTCTAAAGCGGCTACATCGCTCTTGACAGTCGGTCCTGACTCATCGCAAAAACCACGAAACCCGGTCCCTTCTGTGTCTCCCCTCATGACGCAATTGTGGTTCTTGAGGGAGCATTTTTAGTTTAATTGTATGGAAAAAAACTCCGAAATGAATTACAGGACAATGTCGCTGAATGGCTGGAGTTCGTATTGTCCCTTTTTACCGTTTCGCAGGCCGTTTCTTCTCCCCTTCCTCTTTTGCGGTTTCCAGTGAAATCACTTAGACTGAAAGCAATTCGGCACACGTTGGGGAAACTCGATCCACATTTGTCTCCCCGAATAGCAATAAGATTAATTCCATCTCTCGTCCTTGTTCGTCACTCTTGACAAAACGCGCGTGTTCAATAACATGGCTGTGAAAGCAGCAAAAAGCAGCGTGGAACAAAGCAGCCACCGCACGACTCCAACCCCGCCCGCCTTACAGTATATTTTGGCAACACGGACCTCGTCATAAGTCTTTCAAAGTGCACAGCGGGGTCCTCAACCTTCTAACAGTTATTAACAGGCCTCTTCTCCCGCCTCGCTATTTCGGCACTGCATTCGGCTGACTGTAGTTCATCTATGGGGATTTTCAATCTTTTGTAGTTTTTTTTTTTTTGCTCGGACATAAGTTCCAGGCCATTTCTCAATGAGTTAAAAAAGACAAAAGTGACGCCGCCCATCCGTGGTTTAACACCACTTTATGATTACCAAGTGTCATCTATTGATGTTTTTTTTTTTCCTGTATATCTTTAGCTTCAGACCTTATGGCTAAGACTTAAAAAAAAAAAGACAAGTTTGCAGAAATACCCATTCAATCAATTTGACAGAGTGAAAAATGGCCGTGGCAGAGGTGTGCGAGCTCTTTTGAGATTTATGGACTCATTTAAAGCTTTTCCACCCAACTTGTTCACTATGAAAGCAAGTCTTTGTCTCGGAGAACATATACTTGCATTTTTTTCCCCCGCAACCATCCTTTATTAATTAAAGAGTTCAGTAGCAGCTTTTTGGACTACATAATGGTTTAAGTTGTTTTCCTGCCCACTCGTTTGCATATCATAAGAAAATGTAAACTCTTCCATGTGTTGCCTCATTGCTGAGGAAAAATGGTTTTGGCTTCGAATATTGGAAATAATAGTTAACGTATGGTTGTGGTCGGGGAGTAGGGAAACAAAATTGCTTAAAACTGCAAAACCTTCGAGACTATAAAACTCTTTCTCCTATTTGGTTTACATCATAAGCAATTTATTGCGTTATGAATAGGACTAATTCTACTTTGAAAATAGTTGGAAGACAAATGTCAATAAACAACAGATAGATCAAATCCATTCTCCCTATAAACATGAATTACTAGTTTTCTTTTGTGGACCACCAAAAATGATGTGGCGGGCCGTTTCTGGCCCCCGGGCCTCGAGTTTGATGCTTGTGATATAGGCTACATCCTTTTTGAGTCAAACTCATTCATTACATGTTTTATGGACGCAAGAGATCATCTTTCAAGTCTTGATGCATTTTCCACCCATAGATTGTTCCATGCACCAATCCCCACTGTCTGCAGTGATTTACCAAAGCTGTAACCTGGGAAAAATGTATGTTGTTTTATAGCCCGTATTGTGTATTCCCCAGCCAAAAAAAAAAATCCCCATCTGGATTTTTGACAAAAAAAGTCCACAACAGATGAACAACAACAAAAATCTGTGTCGATCTGTCATCCAAGCTTTTGATTACGACATCTTGTCACCAGCCACTGTTGGTGCTACACACAAACCGGCTCTCTCCCTTTTCTTGCCGACACAGATGTGACAGCATAAATAGTGTTGGAACAGTCTGAGGAAAAAAAAAAAAGTGTCTGTAAGCAGACGAAAGCCAGCATGAGGTGAGCCCAGCACGCCGGCTGACCTTTTTCAGCCCCCCAAAAAATGCAGCCCACTAAAATGAAAAATACCTCCCAAAGAAATTAGCCATCGTCACCAGCGTGGGACGGAAAATGCTTTTGTGTTGCCTTATGAGTGCCAGTGTTTTATGTCCTGCTGTTAAACGCCACATGTGGGACGTATAAAAAAAAAAAAATCAACTACGAAGGGTTTGCTTCACAAAAACGGGACTTGAGCCAACAGCCGTGTCGGAGGCCTTCCCCGGGGATTTAAAAATGAAAGATGGTGGTGGGTTAGAATGGAGATGTTTTCCCAGATTAAGTGGCTCACTTTGGAGTTTACATCTTGGGCTACTAAGTTGTCTTTCACCTTGGCAGCACCCCCTCACATGTTTTCCTGCTTCTTGTAGTGAAACCCTAAACATGTTTCTTGATGGTTAGGTCAAAGGTCTTTACGCTAGATTAGGGTGCAGCTCCACCCTTCCTCGAGCTAACCCCTTCCTCGCTCCCCAACACCCATCTGCTGCTTCAATCAATCGCACTTTTGTGGAGAGAGTCTGTCAACTTTTGTGGGGGAAGCCCGAGTTCATTTAAGGAGTCGGAGTGAGCCGGTGTCGGATTCTGACGTAATCAAAAATCATTTCAACATAAAAATGAAAATTGATTAATAAAATCAAAATATAGAATAATAGTAAAGGTTTTCAAAAGATAAATAGCAATTTTTGTGCTTAGTGGAAACTGATGTTAGCCGCGCTACTTAGCTAGTTAGCCGCGCTACTTAGCTAGTTAGCTGCCTTAGTAGCGAAATTTAGACATGCTAACTCTCGTCGTTGGCTACTTTCTGCTCCTTTTGTCAAAATGGCTTGTGACTTTTCTACTTCAATACATTTCAAAGTTGAATTCATCATCTGTACTTCTAAGTACACAATGAGAGCACTCTCGCTACCTCACAGCAGCCTACTGTGTGTGTGCCTTAAACACACACGGGGCATTGTATCAAAAGCTGCTAAATAGTGGAAATTCCCTCTTTAGGAGCCCCTTGTGGTGGGTTCCCCCCTCTTGACGTCATATAGCGAGTGACGCCGGGAAGGTGAGCCTCGAGCCGGCCGGGGATCCGGGTTTGTCTGGAGAACCGGGAAGGGAATTGTAAGCCCTCCGGTATTGTTTCTCCTCACCGAGCGCTAATGTTAGCGGTGAGTTAAAAGTTTCCATGACTGCCCTGTTGCACATGCTTGGTTGGATTCCTCCTCCTAATCCTGTGATGACCTGTTCTGTCAACTGTGTCCAGGCTTCTCATTAGAGCTGCTATAAACAAGACCGGATTTTCACTGCGGGTCCAATTGACCCATTCGAGGTCTGGTATATTTTTAGGACGTATTTCCACCTACGATTTTTAAATGAGCATGTTACTCTACATTATTTATCTTTTCGAACGATGGACACACCTCTACTGTAATTCGGAGCATATTTAACACCTTAGCCATCTGTCAGGTATCGTCGTCCACGAGAAGGTTCTCACACAGAACCTGAGGTCAAGCGTTGAAATTACTCAGCCTGAGCGAGCTATCAATCTTCCAACCAACTTGCTAACCGACGCCGAAAGCCGGTCACACGCTCGCCGAGCGTCTTATAAACGACTCGAAGGTCAAGAGATTTGCGGTTAGCGTAGCGAAGCTCGCAGTGACCCGCAGTCTCAGGTGAGGGCTGGAATGTCCTGGATGTTCGTCAAGCATCTGCTTCCTCTTTTTTTTTTTTATATCTGCGTCTTCTCTTACGCTCTGGTTTTCCAGACTTATTGGAGCTATGGATAAATATTATGATTTACTAGAGTCTCTCGGAGCGCAAGGTCTTTCTCCCGCTTACCGTTTTACTCCATATTCGAAAATCCTGTCCTGGTTGTTGACAGCAATCGCAGATGTGCTTTTTTTGGAGCGGAAAGTTTTCCACCACAATTTGCTATCAATATTTTTAACCCCATCAAATAGCAAGGCTTCACTCTTTTTGCCATAATGTCACCTGGAATAAAATCAGCCGGTTCTATGCCTTTAAGAAAACCAAACAAGATTTCCCAATCTCCACCATCTGATGGGGTCAACCTTCCTCAAGTGTTATGGCAGGAATGTTGCTTCCTTCCTCTTGTGTTTTTCCTCTCGCAGTCGCTGCTAGGCAGCCGCATATTAAAAAGCCACTTGATGATTCTTGCGTGAATACCGGGTCTGCATTGACACAGATGTCCCTGGTGCAGTCACGTGTGTTCCTGCGCCTGGCACCGTTCTCCAGAAGATAATTACTAGTTCCACACACACATGCACTCTCTTGTGAACATACCTTTTTTCTGAGCAAGGAAGTGGCACGTCCTGCAGTTAGGGTTTGACGTGTGCGCTGTGTTGTGATTTCGCCGAGCGTCTGGGATTCATCTCGGTTCTTCTCCTTTTTTGTCCTCCCTGCTGCTGACAAAATCGACGTGCCACCTTACTTCCCCAAAGTTGCACGCCGGGCCAAGGTTGGAAAGCCGGCTTCTCGCACAGACTGAACTCTTGACAACGGATGCCTCCAGTTTTTTCCACAAAGGATAGGGGTGATTTAAGGAGGGAGGGAAGAGGAGGAGGAGGAGGAGAAGGGGTGTGGGAGTTCCACGTTGCCCCCCTTTTCTTTTTACCCGTCTGTTTTCTTTGGAGCGGTCCGGCCTACTTCTGATGTCACTGATTAGGGGAAAAAAAGGAATAACATTTTTTAACTTGCTACATGGTCCAAAAAAAAAAATCTCATTGTAATCTCTCAGGCGCATTCCCAAGCAACAGGTGGCGCTATCTCCCCTGAACTGTCATTTTACTCCGTGAAGAATAAAAAAAGGCAAATCAATAAATCTGAATTTTTTTTAAATTTAACCTAAATCAGTTGTTGGATCTTGTCACGTAAAATAATCCGACAATCGGCCCTTTGCTGCTCTTGATTGGAAGCGGCGGAATACCCTTCAAATTCGACCCAATTATCGGTGTACGATTACTCCAATTTACCTGATTGCAGCTCTTCCAGCCTCCTGTTTGCCCACTTTTCGACGAGTACATGCTCGTTATTCCAAATTAAAGTCGGCGGTACCGCAGGGCGACTGATTAGTGTCGTCTGGCCCCGCCTCCTCTCCCCCCTTATCAACACAGTCATCTACTTACAACAAAACCGCAGACGGGAACGTTTTTCCTTTCTGTTTCACAGATATTCCATGAGCTCATTCATACTTTCTGCATGTTTTGCCACTTGCAATCACGTTTCAACAAAAAGGGAGAAAGTGTCGACGTGTTTGGTGGAACCTGCGGGATCTCGCACCTCCGTTCGTGTTTCACTTTCACCTCATCCAACTGATTCTCTTATGGAGACTAAATGTGGATAGCCTAGAAGGAAACAAAGCTGAGGTGCAGCTGACATATGCGATGAGTTGCCTTCCATCTGCTCTCAATTTTATTTTTAAAGGGGAAATATTCTGGAAAATTGACATTTATTGGCTTGGATATTGTGTCTTGCTCACCCATCTTGATTGAAGCCGTTGGTTTTCAATGCCTTTGCTCTCGTAGCGATATTCAAACCCCGCCCCGGTTGCCATGGTAACATAATCCAGACAGTCACTCGCTAGCATGAGACGGATCCACCCCGAAATCAAGCTAATTTTGTTTCCAAGAAATATGCACTAAAAAAAATTGTATCCATATTTTTTTTTTAATCATCGAGTTATTTTCACCAAAGTATCCAAGAAAAAAAATCTGATTAATCTCTCTGGGAATGGCAAGTAGCCGTTTCCGGCCTGTGGGACTTTGTGTTAATATTTACGTCATGTGAGGTGAAGAATCAAAACCAGCGAGTCCAAGGCGAAGGAAAAATTGAGAAGATTTTTAACAACACAGCGAGTTGGCTGACTGCTCTTGGCTCGTGACTCCATTAGCGCTCCCTGTCTTGTTTGTGTATTTATCTTTGCTTTGTAATGAGCGAAACTCCAAAAATGTGTGTTTTTCTTACACCGCCAACAGATGGCGCTTGTCCCCGTTCGGCTTTAACCCGATGAAGCTTAACCAGACTCCTTCTTCTCTCTCAGGGATGTACCTGTCCGACCTGACCTACGTGGACTCAGCCTACCCCTCCACGGGGAGCATCCTGGAGAATGAGCAGCGGTCCAACCTGATGAATAACATTCTCAGAATCATATCGGACCTGCAGAGATCTTGTACCTACGGTGAGTTGGCTCCCGTATTCATCTAAACTCCGCCCCCTGACCATCTCCACGTCTCATTTCAGATATCCCGCTGCTGCCTCACATACAAAAGTATCTCAACTCGGTCAGGTACATCGAGGAGCTGCAGAAGTTTGTGGAGGACGACAACTACAAGTAAGTCGGAAGCATGTAGAGTCACCCCGGGTCCTCAAAACTTATTTTCACCAATGTCCAGGTTGTCCCAGAGGATCGAGCCCGGCACCAGCACGCCGCGCGCTAATGCCTCCAAAGAGGATCTCGCTGGTGAGTGTCGGAGTACTTTGACTTTGGAGTGCCTCCAACTTACGGTTCTCCGTCCCACACAGGCCAGGAGGCATCTGCGTCCCCTCTATGCGGCCGCAAGTGTTCGGTGACAGCCGAGGGCGCCAAAGTCCCGGCCACGCCCCCCTCGCCGAGGAACCTGCTGCCCTACGGACACCGCAAGTGTCACAGTCTCGGCTACAAGTGGGTCTTTACACTTTTTTTTTCCTCATCTGCTCGGTCAGCCGGTACTCATATTTGTGGCTCGTAGTTTCATCCACAAGATGAATACGGTGGAGTTTAAAAGCGCCACCTTCCCCAACGCCGGCTCGCGCCACCTGCTGGACGACAGCGTGATGGAGAGCAACAGTCCCACCCGAGGCCAGGCCGAGAGCTCCACGCTGTCCAGCGGCATTTCGCTCGGTGAGCAGCATAAAATTGCAGATTTTTCTTATTTACAAAAATCCCTTTTTTTTTTTTTCCACTCCTAATTTTTCCAACCAGTATTTTACAGGAATGCATTTTCTCTCTCTCTCGACTCAGGCAGCAGCGACGGCTCGGAACTCAGCGAGGAAGTGTCGTGGCCGGCTTTCGAGAGGTAAGACCCGTATGGAGGTCCTCATCCTTTTTATTTTTCCCCCATTACAGCCAAGATGATCTTCATCCTGGATATGACATGTCGACACATCCTGCTTTTCCAAGGCCGCCGCGCCTCATCCCCTTTTAAGACTTGACAATATCTTGAAATCACACCAGTCCCAAATTGGCGTCCCAGCTGGGACTGCAAAACCATCTTCCAAACATGACTCAACACTCCTCAATTATGAAATTGGCGCTTTGAACTATAAAAGGAAAACACAAAAACAAATGTTCAGTGCCGCCTACCCTGTCCTATCTTATCCTATTCTGAACAGGACTCGGTTCTATCACTCTCTGGGCCCAGTGACCCGCGTGGCCCGCATCCCCTACCGAGGAGTCCTGAGGCCCAGCAGGTATACGCACCCGTCCAGATTACCGAGCCCACCTCAACTCAAAGCCGGCTTTCGTCCTCACTTGGTGCCCGCCTTTCCGCGCTTGCCCAGGTGGCGGCCATTTTGGGCTACCTACCTGCGCGTGTGTGTGTGATTGTCTTTTAATGCTGGGCTCATCTTTTGGTGTGTTGGGGTGACAGCACAAATCAGATCGAGTGGAGGAAGTGATTTTTTTTCTCTCCTTTGGGTCTATCATCTTTCGCTTTCCTTCTCGCATGTGTTTCACACACCCATCTACTAACACACACACACACGTATAAGACCCCCAATTAATTCATTGTCCACCCTAAAGCCAAAATCAGAATATTTAATTTAATTTTCTAATTACATTTCAACTCATCTCAGTGGGAAAATCGAGTTTATGTACCGGTAGCTTTTTTTACCCCCAAATTTAGAGATAATGAATTAATCATAATAATGAAAATTTGCGTCCGTTCAGCAAGTAAGGTTTGCCGTACGCCTCTCAAGTGACATCCCGTTTCATGTCGCCCCCCCTTTTTGTAGTTCGGCAGAGTCCGAGGAGCTGGCCGTTCATCTGTACCCCGGAGCGGTGACGGTGCAGGGGGTGCTGAGGCGGAAAACCATCCTCAAGGAAGGCAAGAAACCAACGGTGAGAACACAGGCGTTTGATTTTCCAACTTTGTTTTTTTTTGTAGCACGTGAGGCGCTTTGACATGATCCGGACAAATCTGGAGCTCTCTGGGTGTTTACATTCTGGCTCCCGGTAGCATGCTTGATGAATGATGTGGACAAGGCAACAAAAGTCTTCATTGTTAATCCGCCCAGTGCACAGTGAAATATTAATTAGCATGACGTCTTTTCCCTCCTCCGTCTTGGCGTGGTCACTGAGGTTATTCGCAAATAACCGACGCTCCCCACTTGGAAATGTTTGCTGCAAATCACCACTATGATGGAGTTCATCGAGAACATATGCTAATTTCTGTTCGCCGTCGATGGCGTTTTGCAGTATATGTTAGCATTGAGCTAGGTGACTTTGTTCACCTGAGTTTTAAAGTTCGTTATGTATTTGCATTTGACATAATTTTTGTGTGCTTGCAGGTGGCATCCTGGACCAAATACTGGGTGGCTCTTTGCAGTACCCAACTTTACTACTATCCTGTCAAGTCCCTGAAGGCAACAGAGAGAAAACATGTAAGAGACACAACGCGGCCACTTTGCGAGCGTGTTCGTGCCGATGAGAGACTGCAAAATTTTCCAACGCTTGTTTGTTGGCGCAGGTGAAACCTATTAAATGTTTTAACACGCAGCACAATGCAGTGTACCATATGACCCCCACAAACATCATTGATTTCCCAAGACATCTGATAGCCATTATTTACTCTCGTGGTACACAATGATGTCATTCCACTTGGTGTGCGGCAGACGATGAATTTGTTTTGACTGGCCTTCTATTGAAAATTATTCTATAGATCTGTGAAAGATTATCCTCAGCGATGCTTTTGGAAGAGAAATTTGATTGAATCAAAAGATACCGATCGTTTTGAACACACACAATGATTTTTATAATCATAACCAATTTTTTTTTTTTTTTAATGTGAGCAATCCATGCATGACAAGGAAAAAGATTATGACGGGGGGGATTGCTCGCACAAAGCTCCTTCTTCGATTTCGATCACATTGGCGACGGTGTGAAGCGAAACGATGCAGGAGCCGTGTGTGCGTGCGCCGACAGATGGTAGCACTCATTGACTAATGAGAACAATGACATCACCCCCGTCCTGCGCTTCGCTAATCAAAACCTTGTGGAGGACACACGCACGTGAAAGGTAACATTGTTTCCGGGTGTCATCCTGACAGTTCAAGTCAAAGTCCAGCAAGAGCGTCTGCGTGGTGGGTCTGATGGCCATGATGGCGGACGATCCCGAGCATCCAGATGTCTTCATGCTGACCGACTCGGAGCACGGTGAGTCACGCGAACATCATCTCAAGTCGAGGAGGGCAAATGTTGCATTCAGGGCCAGGTTGGAATTTTAAAATGCAATTTTTTTATGTCTCTCGGTTGCCCAGGCAACACCTACAAGTACCAAGCGGGCAACCGGATGAACGCCTTGCTATGGTTCAAACATCTGAGTGCAGCGTGTCAGAGCAACAGACAACAGGTCCCGTTTACGTACTACCTCAAAGTCACACTTGAGCTTTCCGCTACTTCAACTTAACTCCCAACCATCCAAATTTTCACTTCTCCAGGCGCCGGCCAATCTGATGTCATTCGAGTGAGCGGCCCGACGAGGAGGCGGCGGAGTTTTTCGACGCACCACTTGGAGCTTTCACTGCCCGGGAAAGCCCCCCCCACCCCCCTGCTGACCTCGCTGCAGCCTCACCTGCCACCACTGCCTTAAGAGACAAGCCGTGCGTGTGGACTCGACTACTGAACAAGGAAGCGCACCACTGCTCGCACGTCTGAGCAGGTGATTGAACTCTTGCTCACCAATCAGACGGAGCTCATCCTCCCCTCCTTTTTGTTTTTATTCGATTCCCTTCCGTTGTATCGTTTTCTTTTTACCGGCGTCCCCTTTTCTCGTCTCGCTCAGACGACGAGGAGACATTGAGAGGATTCCTTTCGGGGCCATTCCAAAACATTTCAGGGCCCACAGTTTCGAGGGAAACTCGGATCAAACCTAAGGGCTCCCCCTAATTGGTTCGCTTCGTAACGTGCTCTCTTTTGTTTGTGTCAAGTGTTTTGTACATAAAAATGTGTTTGCAGGGAGGTGCTTATGTCATCCCGCACAGGTACGATATTCCCAGAATCTAAGCTAACACGTCGCTTGGATGCTTCCTCCTTTTGAACAGCTTTGGGTTGGCAGATGAACAACAAGCAGACTGTGAAGCAGATAGTCTGTGATGTGGACTTTAAAGCGACATGGAGGTGCGCAGAATGTTGTTTGTATTTTTTTTTTTTTTAACAGAAAAATAAGTAGTGTTATGTTTTTTCTTCTTTTTTGGGAGAGTCGGTGCAGTTGACACAGTATTACCACACAGTCAATTGATTGCACATTGTGTGTCTGTTACATTGAATTTGAAACTGTTACACTTTTTGTTATTATGGAAAGACATCGGTGCCATCAGAGTTTACATTTGAATTTATAAAGTAGTATTAATTTTTTTTTTTTTTGGAGGATGAGTTCAACATGGTAAAAAAAATGAAATAATTTAACATTTATCTTGAAAAAATTTAAAACCAGCGTCTCAGAAATTCAGTGTAAAAAATCCACATAAAAATGATTTTAAAATATTCAGTTCTAAATTGAATGTTTTTGGAAATGTTGCATTTTTAATGAATGTATTGTAAATGATATCACATTTAACAAGCAAAGGAAAATCAACAGTCTGTGAGGATAAAAATGTCTTCAAATATATATTATAAATAGTATGAATTCTGAAATGAATGAATAAGAAATGAATTCTCCAGGACATTTAATACTTTAAATCTCCAAAATGTTTAAAAAAATAAACAAAAATCACAACGTAAACATTTTCATTGAATGGAGATGTCTTTTTTTTTTTTACATTTAATTTGAGGAATATTTTTTCACCAAACATTTCTTTACATATTTTTTTGGGGGGGGGTTTGAATTTATCTACATCCAAAGATTAAAAACAGAATATTGAAACACCTAAATTCAATTGCAACTCCGATGGCACCAATCTAAATCCACTTTTCCTCTTTTAGGCGCGTTTTATTCTCACACCCCCACCTCCCAGTTGTAGCGTTTGCATCTGCACTTTGCCAATGTTAATCAACACGGGAGCCGGGGCGCGTGTGGGTGTCGAGTTCTTTGGAAAGCGGCTGTTTACATTGCGTGCGTTTACATCATCTAACCATGGTGAGCTCCCACTAATGCACTTCACAGACCCAACAAGCAAACCCAAGAAAAAGTCGCCAGCTGAGTTTATCAGGCCCAAACAAAATCAGCAGACTTGATCAAACAAGTCGGACGATACTGTGGGAAACCAAAGCCAGGCTCGGCAGTATCCTGCACACCTGTACGTACATATACAGTATATATAGATGTATATCCAAATATATATTTTTAAAGGTCCTAACTTGAGCCACTAGCAGCTGTGAAACAATCATCTGCGTCGTGACTTGAAGGCCAAGAGAAAAAATGGCGGCCCCCTGGGAGAGCTTCTTTGGTTGTTTGGGAAAACCACAAAAAAAAAAAAGGCTGTGAATGCATGCGATTCAATAATCTTTGTAGTCCTTTGAGATATCACCACACTGCATTTGCGACCCTAATGAGAACAAAAATAGATTGCGGACAGGCTGCCATTTTGAGCACCTGTGAATGGACAGACGTGGAAAAAAAAATAAAAAATCAAATGCATTGCGGTTGTGCTTAGGGACTAACTGACTAATGTTTGAAGGTTGAGAAAGAATGCACAAGTTATGGTTGGGATGGATAGTTTGGGTGGTTACAAATATTTGAATCATACTAGGAATTTTCAAATTACCAAAAGCGTTTATTGTGAATTTTTTTGTTTTGTTTACCGTTTATGTACAGTTTTTGGTCACGTCTTTCATTTAGTCAACTCGCCAATCACAAGTCAGACTGTTCACGTGAGCGGTCGGGGCAAACTGGCAAGTTGCTCACTTGAAAATTCCCTTTTCCGTTTAAAGTGGACCCCTGCCCTCTGACCCCCCTCCACACTCCATGAGTTGATGTTTCAATACATGATGTGGTCAATGTGTTTCCATGCTGTGAATGAATCCTGCCTTCTGAGCGAGAGTTTGCCGTCCACAACATGTCAAGGTGGCAACGCCAATGTGTACATGCCCCCCCCCGTGTGTGTGTGTGCGTGTGTGTGTGAGCGCTATGACCTCATGCTGAGTGATGCGCTTACCATTGTGAACACTGAGAACTAATAAACACTCTGCCCTATTTTTTACTCCACACATCCGCCTGCAGCTTTTCTCATCACTGTCAAATATGCTTTACTTTAATTATTTTTCCAGAATAAAATATTGTTATAGAAATTTAAATATAAAAAAGGGAGATGCCGTGCTTTAAATCAGTGCAAATTACTGTAATAATAATAAATGTGATGCAGTGCAGTCAACACGGCTTTTCATAAAATTTGACTTCTCTGTAAAATCCGACTTTTTTAAACGCACCGTGTAGAATGCCTCACAGTACGACAGTGCCCCCTGAAGGAAGTTAGGAGCACAGCAGCAAATGTTTCAGAAGTAAACGGCACGGAGCGTCACCGAACCGACAGGATCCGTAGGAGCAGACCGGAACCACCAAATAGGGCTACCGCGCGGGATTGACTGACCGACACGGCTTCTCTAGGAGGGGGAATAGTTCATTTAACATCACTAATTACTCAGTTCGTCCCCTATAAAGGTGGATCGCGTATGGCCGCGAGGTGAGAAAACGAACGATGACGTTAGCTCGCTAACTAGCTTAGCTTTAGCTTCCACAGCCAGGTGCATACAGAATAGCAACACAGGTTGGCCAAAATAAGATTAACGTTAAACTGAACAGCTGCTTAACATATAAACAACTATTTTTCACTTTGATTTGAAAACCAATATGGCTATTCTCATGCATAGAAACAGCATTGACGTTATGAAAGAGCGATTGTTTTCTGGACGAGGAGGAGGAAGAGGTGAACTTGCCTGCGTGGCTTACTCATTGGTTCATCTTAATATGTTTAAATAAAATGAAAGACGTTTGAATATTCATTGTTTTTTTTCCTAAACTGTAACAGCTTAGCATACTAGTAGAGCTGTCATGTTATTAGTGAGGGAGAGCTGTGCAGGAGTTGACATTTGCGACCTGCAAGATTTGTTCTACCTGGGAAGACAATAATGGAATTTTGTCAGAAATAATACTTGTACGCCGTTGGCAACTCCATTTTAGACTACTATGACATTTCTGCACAGTAATAGGGTCACTCACAGGGTACTCGTGACACCAAAAGTGACAAACTACTAGTACAAAAGACCTTAACAAATTATAAATGTTAAAGCAAGGCTATTGTAGTTGAAAAATAAGTTTTTGAAATCAGTGAATAATCATTTTTATTGTCATTTCCATCTCAATCAAAATAATTGTGATTTTTATTATTTTTATAATTGTTTTGGAATCCCTCATTCTCTTTCTAGATCAATATTTGCAACAGTCAAGCTGACACCATCAACTGGCAGCGGAATGGTTGTTTTAATTAGGGCATGGCGTCAATCTGTGGTACTCAGCAGCGGATGTCTCGGGGCGCAAAAGAAAATCAATGGTGTGACCGGTCTGAATTTTTCCCTCTTAGGCGGCCGCCATTTTGCCGGCGGGGGGGTGGCGCGGCAAGGCTGAGGCTGTGAACGAGGCGAGGCGGCCATGAAGCTGAAGCAGCGCATAGTTCTGCTGTGTGCCGTGCTCCTCCTGCTGGGCCTGGCCAAGATCTTCCTGCTGGATGGCGGCGAGGGCTCGGCGGCCAGCAGGCGAGACCTCAGGGCCTTCCGCAAGGTCGCTCTCTCAGTCCCTCACTCGCCCGGCGACCCGTTCCTTGTTTACAAAGTGATGTTTGTCCATTAGATGGAGGCCAGCCTGTCACTGGCGCGGGGCGCCCGCCTGGCCCACACCCTGCAGTCCCCGTGGGAGATCGCAAGCCAGTGGGTGGGTCCCAGAGAGGTGTACCCCGAGGAGGCGCCCGAGCTGGCCGCCGTGCTGAGCGCCCTCAGCCAAGCCCGAATTGAGCGCGCTGACGTGGGCTACAAGGGCACCCAGCTCAAGGCCTTGCTGGTGCTGGACGGGGGTCAGAAGGTGGTCTTCAAACCCAAGAGGTCTTTTAGAACTTTTATTTCTATGCTTAAGATCATTTGTCTTTTGTATTTGGCTTATTGGTACCACACAGCTGTTTTGTTGTCGCTGTCTGACAGATACAATCGCGACTACGTGGTCGAAGGGGAGCCGTATGCCGGTTACGATCGACACAACGCCGAGGTGGCGGCTTTTCACCTGGACAGGTGCGTCACCTAAACTCATTGTCATGCCAACCAACATGCTCACATCACCTCATCCTACCGTAGGATCCTGGGCTTTCGAAGAGCGCCCCTAGTGGTGGGAAGGCACGTGAACCTGCGCGTGGAGATCAAGCCGGTTGCCAGCGAGCAGCTGCTCGGCACCTTCCTGACTCAGGGCAACAACACGTGCTTCTACGGGAAGTGCTACTACTGCCGGGAAAGCGAGCCGGCGTGCGGCCAGGGCGACATCATGGAGGGGTCTTTGACGCTATGGCTGCCCGACGTCTGGCCGCTACAGAAGCACCGACACCCCTGGGGTCGAACGTACCGGGAGGGCAAGCTCGCCAGGTGACAGATATACTCTTAATGTGCCATTCTCATTATAATCGTAACATTTGTTCTCAGGTGGGAGTACGACGAGAGCTATTGCTCAGCGGTGAAGAAGATGGCGCCGTACGACGCGGGGCCACGCCTGCTGGATGTCATTGACACGGCCATCTTTGATTATCTGATCGGGAACGCCGACCGGCATCACTACGAGAGTTTCCAGGACGACGGCGGCGCGAGCATGCTCATCCTGCTGGACAACGCTAAGAGGTTTTGGAAAAATCTTACATTTTATGAGCACTAGATTTCAACTAAATAGAGGTTTAATTCCAACAAGTGCACACTAATATTCCTCCTGGTTTGTCTTTTCAGCTTTGGCAATGCCGCCCTGGACGAGCGCAGCATCCTGGCGCCGCTTTACCAGTGCTGCATGTGAGTACATCTTTCAACTCTCACTCTTCACGTAAAAATATATAAATCGACCTCCATGATTTTGGCTAGGATCCGCGTGTCCACCTGGAACCGGCTCAACCTGCTGCGGGGCGGCGCCTTGAGCGCAGCCATGCGGCAGGCACTGGCCTTCGACCCCATCCGGCCCGTCCTGGCCGAGCCGCACCTGGCCGCTCTGGACCGCCGCTTAGCCGGCGTGACGGCAACCGTCAAGCAGTGCATCGAGGCCCACGGCCTCGACAACACCTTGGTGGAGGACCGCATGAACTTGCCGCACCCGTGATTTAAAAAAAAAAAAAAAAGCTGACTTTTTACAGGGGGAACTCACCTCTTGTTTTTCCTCCTCATGGACGTGAGGTACTTCTTAAGAAGCTCGATGGAAGGAGGAAGCGCGCCGTCAGAGAGGTGACAAAAAGCCAAGTGTACATATTTAAATGAAGTACCATAGATATACTTCATGTGTTAATTATCATAATACAGCGTTACACGATTGTGTGTATGAATGCGTGTGTGTGCGTACGTGTGCGAGGGAGCAAAGTTGCCATACTGTGCCGTTAAGCTACTGACATTACAGACTTGAACAGGGGAGGGAGGGGGCGGGCGGGCGGGGCGCCATCTTCAATATTAAACAAAACATTCATTTGACTGGGTGTTTTTTTTTCTTTTTTTTTTGGACACTCTTGATTATTTTTCCCCACGAGCTTCTGTGGAAAATTACTAGACGTTAGAAATACAGATCAAACAAACTCTGAGTGAACTATCTTCAAACATGATCAGGCAGGTCTTTTCCCGTCAATCAAGACTTTTTGGAAGAACGGATTAGCTTGTATGTTCACCTCCACTGATTTATAATATGGCTAACTTCCATCTAGATGTGTTAATACACAGTTAGCACACACCCATTTTTTTAGGGTCTTTTAAATTGAAGCAAGCTAATGTGCCTAACTATCTTAGCCAAGTTATGTAACTTCTTTTTACCAATAATTGATTTTGTCCCTTCGAAAGAAAACTCATCAGTATCTGTTTTTGGGGAAGCTGCTTGTGTGAAACTTTGAATTATTTTTTTATCTCTTCAGGGACTCTCTCTCTGGTTTCATCAGCAGACAAGTTTGTTAAACATTTACAGCTGATTAGCAGTGAAATTATGCTTTCGTCTGTCAAACTTGCGTCATTCCTTCACGTGCAATACCCAACAATGGTTTGCACAAAAACTCCTCAAGCTACCTGAGTGGTGACCTGCACTGCAATGGCTTTTTCCATGGCACATGTCCAATCTCTCCAGGAAGTTTCATAAGTAAAATGTTTCAGGCATAACCTTTTTGTTGATTTATAACATAATTAGGCTGCACCAAATAATTATTACATTGTCTGCTTCTAAGTTGTTTTGAAAGTCTTGTAACCTGTGAACCTGCAGGAACATGTACTGTTTTTTTCCCCTCTGCTCAAGTCTGGGAAAAATCAAAGTTCTCACCGTTGCACTAAGAATATTTTTCTGTTTCGAGACAGGTAACAAACCCAAACCTCTCCACTAAATCTTGTGACACTCAAATGTTTTTAGCTATTTAGAACATCACTATATTATAAGATCTGTTAACGCTATCCTCAAATTTAATACCACAATTTATTACATACTTTCGGCAATGATGTAGTATATAAAAATGAGTGTAGAAAACCCCAAACACATTAACATCATGTTATGATTTTGACTTCAAGGCCACCTCAAAGTCTGCCACTTGCTGAATGTTAGCAAAACAAGCATTGATACGTTGCAATCAATAGGTTACAAACAATAATGTATATTATATTTTTTTAGCTGCCTTGTTTCTTGTCTGAATGCAAGCCAGATTCCCTTTCCCCTGAGTTTCGCCTTGCAGGGAGGTGTGCCGATCATTTGCATTTGTGGCGAAAGTATTGCACTGCAATGTGTTTCAAATTACAATATGGATTGTGTTTACTAATCCGACTTAGAAAGTTGATAACGCAGTGTAAAAGTGTCGAAACCCCATCGTAATCTTGGTGAACAGGTAATGTGGGTGGTGACGCAAGATCGGAAGAAAGTAGGTGGTGGGGGCGGGATCATAACATCCATAAAGAAAAGATAAACGGAACGGACGAAGTTTCTCCGGACTATTGTGCTCTCATGAACACTTAAACGCAGTGCAGAAAATAAAAAAGCGAGAATTTCACTCGCATGATGAAATCCTCGCTTGTTTTTATTTCAGTCAGGCTGCGCACGCATGTTGCATGCAAGCCCAGAGTGACAAGTTTGAACATTCTGGCCAACTTTTCTATTAAGTTTTATTTCAATTTATTTGTTTTCTCATGGCAGGAAAATTGCCAGTGGCACAAATGCAGTGATCATAAAGTGCTATATTACACGTGATCTGAGAGGAGATTTCCATCATTAATCAAATTAAATCTCTTGTGGTTGATGTCTTTTTTTAGACGCAGGTATTCCCTCTTTATTGCCCAGAGGGGAAATTGCTGATGCCGGTACCATGTGACCATGTGACATGTCTCGCCAAGTGTGGGCGACTTATCGTCACACCCTTATAAAAGCATGCGATCTGCAAGAGTGGCGAGATAAGTGCCAATGGAAGATCATCAGGTAGAAGCTATGCCGCAGGAAGAGTTCGGCATGTTGGGCGAGACGGCAGACATCAGGCCGGGTGCAAGCAAGCAGAGCGCGTGCATCAGACTCGCGGCGGTCTTGATTGGAACGCTGCTACTAGTGGCTGCCCTACTAGTCATCCACTTGTACCCACGCATCCAGGTGAGACACTTTGTGCACTCACTGCTAACTTGTTTCTTACTAGTTCATTGTGCATACTTATATTTGCAGACCAGCCTATTTGGAATAAAACTCTTGCAGATTAAGATTGGGTTTTGGTTCAGGGTTGGGATCAGGTCAGGATTAAGATGAGATTTGATTTAATGGGAAAGAATAGAATAGATCTTTATTGTCATTGTCACACATCAGTGCAAAAAAATAAAAATAAATAAAAATAAGTTAAAAAATACAAGCCAAAAACCCACACAGAAGAACATACACAAACATGATTTTTTTTTTTTTTTTTTGAGCGGCATTTAATATGACTACCGCTGTAGGGTAAAAACTGTTGGCGAATCTGCTCGTCCTTGATCTAATCGATAATTGATTACTGCATTGTAAGCTAATTAATAGAAAGAACTTTTGCCAATGTCTTTCTGCAGGATGCCAGAGGAGCAAGCAACAGAGTCAAAATTAACATGACATGTTCAGTCCAAGGTGAGCCTTCTGTTTCTATTTTGAGCATCCAGCAGATGCTGACACATGTTTTTTCTAATATTTTCCTCCTTAGAGAGTGATGGACAAGAACACCACATCTTCACCGTGACCCGAGCGGCCACCTACTTGATCTACGGCTGGCTGGCTTTCTCTGAGGTCAAAGAAAAGGAGTCGGTGGACCTCAAGCAGACGTATGAAGGGAATGAGATTATCATTCAGACCAAAACCAGAAAGTCCGAAGTCTTCTTCTTTCATAAGCTCAAGATGGTCGACCGTAGCAAGGTGAGCATCCACTTCACTGGCCAGCACGCCAACGGCGCCTTCCACATCTATGAACTTTAACAGACGCCCTCGTTGTGCTGCTTTTCAGACGGAAGTAGAAATCATTTGGTTTGGTTTTACATTAACCATAGTTTCACGTTCATATCTTGCTTTGTTATGATTTTGGCACTTGGCAGCAATGCAATTCATCTTAAATCTGCTTTTCAATGTTCAACAAAAAGCTGTATTAATGCATAATTACTCTGAAATGTAACATATACTCTATGCATCTATAAATATATTTATCTAGCAGTATTTTTGAGTCGTCATTTGAACCAGTTTTTCAAATTGTTCCTGTATGTGCGCTTCAAAATATTATACAAATCAGTCTGTCTAGAGAATTTATCGGGATCAATGCACAACTCCCATATGGTCTAGCGGTTAGGATTCCTGGTTTTCACCCAGGCGGCCCGGGTTCGACTCCCGGTATGGGAAAGAGTTTTGGATGCCATTGTCGAGCAGCTTGTCATGTCACCATGACAAGTTTAAAATAAAATTAAAAAAATTCAGAAGTGTACAATGACATTCATATAAAATCCATCCATTTTCTGAAACGCTTATCCTCATCTGGCGAGACAGTTCAGTCAATTTTATAATATGATGAACATCGTTTTGGGAAATCAAGTGAAACCATTTTTGTAGTTCTGAAGAAACGCCAATAGGTGACGCTATTGCTCTGAAAACTCCTTCCTGTTACTTCACCATCAGGTGACTATCATGTCTACTCTGAGAATGTAAGAAGTTAAATTGTAAAAAAAATAAAACAAACTGAAACATGAGACAATTTCCCAACATGTGAAATAATTTCGTAAAATGTCCGTTACAAAATCTAGGCTTTATTTAAATATTCAAAAATATACAACTGTTTTTTTTTTACAACATGTGAAATCACTTTTTAAAAATAAATGGAACATAAAATAATGACAAAACAATTAAAACATGGGAAAAAAACATTTGCGGTGATTTGATAAAAACAGATTTACACTGCCGACAGATAAACTCGCTTAACTGAAGTTCAAAGTTATTGCTGACTTTTGCGGGTGCAGTGCGAACAAAACTGCCGCTGCCGCTGTCACCGCAGGGCTCAAGACCCCGATGACAATATTAGCACAGGAAGGAAGTGCCTGCCAGACCTTTTGCAGACACCGAGCTCCTGTTTCTAAGCGCCTTCATCTCACTGGCATGCAATGCAAACTCAAAAACATGCACATATGTAACCCACAAAAACCCAGTGGAGAGATTAACAAACATTTGCGTCATCGTTACAAAATATTATTTTCTGGTGTTGTTCGTTTCGTTGGTTCTTTGCATTACAAGAACGAAATTGTGATGATAACCATAGAACGGGAAATTATATGGACAAGAACATTGCGGTTCAACCACTTTCGTTTCTTTACTTGACTCAAATTACTACTAGATATACTGGCTTTATAAATAATTTTGAGTTGACAAAATACAAAAATATGTAAATAAGCCTGCTTTTTATCATCTTGAAAAAGTTGTGTTTAAGGACTCGTGTTGAATAAATACAATGCTACACACATCATATTAGTGTTAATGATCTCTTTTGGCAGCAATGTGATGACGTCACTCCCAATTAGATTTTGTAGAGTCCGAAGAAGTTGCCGTGATTGGAGTGACTGATATATTGGGGGTGGGACACGTTGACCAGGACCCTGTCGTTTTGGTGGAGTCTCAGAACCGACGCCAGGTAACTATCGGCGGTCCAAGAATGGCGTTCCTTCGCTTCGCTCCGCCGGGAGCAAAACCCGATCCGTTGGGCCTCCATCAGGGTCTTATCCGAGGTCGTCGGTGACCTTACAAACACCTTGTGTTCGAAGGAGGACGTGGGCGAGCAATGCTTGAAGATGAGCTCCACCCGCGAATACACGTGGTAGAGTCCACTCTGGTTAACTTGTAAGGCGCCGTCCTGCACCCGGTAGGCCACGCCCCCACCGGTGAACGCGACGCCGACGCGTGGCTCCCAACGAAGCGTTTTGTGGAAAATGTGTTTTTCGATTCGCCCTGCGTCACAAATAGCCCAGAAACTGTAAGTGTCACGTTTGATTTTGGTGTGTTTTTAACAATTTATCTGAAATCGTCAGATTCTTACCTATGACGTGAGCCGCAGTCCTTTCGTCATTTTTGTTTTGTTCCCCTCCAGCTTTATCTAAACCTTAAAAGGGAGGGCCACATGACGTCATCAATTCAGAAGTGGGAACAATTTGGTGATTTTTGTCACAATTTACCGATTTGCTTCTCAGCTCTGATCAACTCTTGTTCTTGCTTGAACTCGCGTGACATCTAAAAGAAACAAACGTGATGAATACCTCAGACACCTCCGCTCACGTTCTTTGAATTAAAAGGACACCACATCCTGTCTTTTTGAAGAACTGACCACACAAGTCAACCACAAAGTTGAAATTTCACAGACATATTTAATGTGCATTGAAAAGTTTATGAATTAAATGCATTTTGGGTTCATCTTGAAACAAACTTTTGGAGTCATCTTGGGCCTTACCTTCCTCACATCCTTCAGCTGCATCTGCATGTTGTACATCAGGTAGCCGCCAAAGCCCAACGCTGCAAAGACCAGGAGAAAGAGCAGCAGGACCACCGCCACGAGCGTGGAGATGCTACCGTCCAACCTTCGACGCCTCTGGTGCCAGTTGGGCAGCTGACCCGGATGCTGCTGCTGAACTCCATCCACGAAGAACACGGGATGGCTCTGGTCACAGTTCATGGCGCCGCTCCGAATGCGAAACGTAGGTAAAGTGACGACGTGTCATTTGCAGGCAACACCACCACCCACAAAGTCCTCCCCCTTAAACGTATCACTTATCGCCTTGAGACTTGATGGTTTGACTTCGCTTCAGGACGTGAGTCACAGTCATCTGTCCTACTTCTATCGGATGCCTCCTCCTCTTTACGTCCAATCTCATAGGCGAGAAGTGGAGTGGAAAAGATGATCAAAATTGAAATCAGGGAAAAAACTACAAAATCAACAAAAACAAGTGAAAAATTGGACCTTTTTAGTGACCCCAAAACAATTTTTTATGTGACGTGAACTACAAAATATAACCAAAATGTGATTTTTTTTTTTTTTCCCCTCAATTGTAAAAAATGGTCATATATGAAACGAAATAATGTTACAAAATTTGATAAGATTTAAAATACGAAAAAAAATCAAAACTTCAAGGTTTACAATGTTTGTTAAATTTTAAAAATGTGAGAAATATATTTCTAATTACAAATACACAAATTACACAAGTTTTATACATATATATGTATGTGTGTATGTATATATATATATATATATATATATATATATATATATATATATATATATATATATATATATATATAGATACTTTATACTATACAAAAAGAAAGAGGAAATATATTTCTAATTACAAATACACAAATTAAGTTTTATACATATATATGTATGTGTGTATGCATATATATATATATATATAGTTTATACTATACAAAAAGAAAGATGCATTCTGAAAGGCTGACAAGCGTTCAAGCAGCAATGTGAGAATGCTGACAAAGCCCTACTTAGAAGAAAAAAAAAATCAAGACTTCCTACACACGTCATTGTGGAGAACGCTCTTCACACACTTTCCTAGGACCCCCTGCAGTTTTCTCACACACTCTTTTCATTGGACATTTCAACTTTTGTGGCTCGCAACTTGAGTTTTTACAAACGACATCAAAGTCATTCGACCTTTCCATCCACAAAACAAACTCTTAAACCAATAGCGGTTTCTCTGATGCGCAATTACCGAAAGTTCTTTTTGCGTTGTCATAACGGCGACGCTCAGGCTATGGTTAGCCGCTCAGAACCCCTGCGAGCGCAAAGTGGTCGTGTGAACGCGTCGAGTGGCTTCGACTGGAGCCACTGAATCATTGCAAATGTAGAGAACTTGTGGTCACGCATTAGTAAGAAAACGACACGGAAAGTCAGTGTGACACTTTTTTTTCCAACGCTGATAAAAAAAAAAACAGCGCATGGGAAATCATGCAAATTGGACACAACTCTTAAGAAATCTTTAAAATCAAGAATTGTACAAGGTCACAAAGCACAAAAAAAACAAAAACCCACAAATTGTCCAAAATGTGACAAGGTAACAAAATTACGAGTCTGAGTCCTCCCCAGAAGAAGAGTAACAGTCCAGGCCAAGCGCATGACCAGGGGAGGACTTCCCAGCTGTTCTCTGAGGAGTTCCCCCTCCGTCCTCTTTCACGGCCGCCATGTTACCCAAATTAGGCAAAGAACGCTGAAGCACCTTCGCTAGGTTCTGCGTTTGGGAGATGTCCTGTTGATCCGACGTTCCTCTGAACGCCGCGGTGACCATCGCCAGACGCGTGCGGTCGAAATTCAGGGGCTGGTCTTGGTCTCCGGAGGCTACCTCGGTGGTCGGCTTGGAAACTGGCAAACTGTTTTCTGAGTGGCTGAACGCTGTGGTTGAGACTTTTGCCTTCTTTGCTGCGAATGGAAGGAAAATAAGCTTAAAATGTCTTCTTGTGTTTGTTATATAAAATATTTATCTAAAAAGCTCAAATCTGGCAATATGGAGATCATAAAATGAAAAAGAACTGTCTTTATTACTACAACTGCCACAAGATGGCGCCAAAAGCCCGTTTAAGAAACAATCGATGATCTGAGCCGCTTTATCATCACTCGAAAAATCTGGAGAGTTCACATTATTAAAATAAATTTATGAGATAAAAATTAGGGCCCTAATTTTTTTGGACTGCCTGCACTTACCAATGCTCGTAGACTCTTCCACATCTGCTCTCCTTTTACAATAAGCCCTGGGGGTCCAAGGTTTGTGCTTGCAGGTGGGGTCAAGTACTCGTAGCTTGGTCAAAAAACTTTTGTACTCCCGTTCCAAGGCTTCTATCTTCATCTGAAACTCTTTTATCTTCCTCTCAGGATAATGTGCAAGTTGGGATTGCTGGAAAGGGGAAACATGCAACATGACAGCCATTCTTACCTTGAAAATATCACCAAGTAAGTACCTGCAAGTAATATTCCATGTCTTTCTTGATGCTGGGGATCCATTTTTTCACAGAGGAAACCGAATTAAGTGTACACTGGGAATCAATATTTTGAAAATCAACATAATGATCAAGTCAAAATCAAAATTGCGATTTATTACCAGCTTGGGTCTTCGCTCCTGGACATCTTTTAGTCGACCCTCTGTAATGAAAATGGCAGCATTTAATAGCAAAATGATAAGAACAGCTAAATAACGAGACAGTGGTGAAGCTAACGGGCTAAATGTCAACTTAACATCGTTACAAGCTACGTTACCTTCTCTCTCTTTCTGCAGCCAAAGTCTGTTTAAACGTCCTTGTTGCTTCTCTTCATTTCGAGCCATTTTCAATCGCTACAGACGGGAAACTAAACTCGATCGAATCACAAAGCGAAAGTAAACAATGTCACGTGATGAGGACGTCACGTGATGTGCTCTCGCGGTAGTAACGTGAGAAAAGATCATATTTTGTTTTACGACCGTAAAAAAATATCATTAATACGTCTGACTCGTGTATTAATACAACGGCATTGAATATAAATGTAATAGAACAAGGCGTGGGTAACATTTATAGTTCTGAAATTATTGAGTGTAATTCAATGTAACCATGATCATGACATGGAATCAAAACATAATGTGTTAAATAAAATACAGTTGTTCCTTTACTTTGGAAAAAACAAGATAATTGACTTGGATATTTTTCAATTTACACGCTTTGACATACAACTCGGGATTTACCGTATCCAGACGGGATTACGCGAGTGGAGTCACTTTCCGTAAAGCACGCCCTCTTTAGCGTGACGTCGATGATCCGAGCGAGCCCTCTCCTTATATGGTAAGGCAAGGACACCATTTTCCGGAATGATATCATCTGGTCCCAGATTTCGGCAATCGGATCAGGATAATAATTAGGCAGCCGGATTAGAAAATAAGGTGCTTAAATGTGGGCAAACTGGCACATTACTTATATTACAGGACTTTGTAAAATATAATGTAAATGCATGTTGGGCCAGATTAAAGGAACAAATCGTGGTTATTCTAGGAACAAACAAAATTGAATATGTGTATTTGTATTGACAAACAAAATGTTAGATGCGCATTTAAATCTATGGAAAGTAACATCATAAATTGCTGTTTCGTAGAATCACGTGAAAATGTGAAGATAACCCCAAGAGGACTTGTTTTACTGGGACTGTGTCGCCCTCTAGTGGCGCTTTGATTTCCACCACATGATAAACTAAATGCCTTATTCAGCCACTGTTCATAAATAATTGTACACTAATAGGACACATTCATTTCATGAGTTAACTATGTTTAACCAAACATTTGACATCTGTCGACAAAGTCCAATAACTTTATTGTCAAATTAATTGGTATGTGTTTTTTTTCTCAACTTTTAGTGTCTTAATAATTGTTTCTCATCCTCACTGTTATATTTCAAATTGAAAATGATGACTAATTCTTCAGTTTCACATGAAGTTTTTTTTCTGTATTTGCAAAACAGTGCAGGAATTCCAGTCCTAGGGCTAAGTCCACTTTTGTCAATATTAGATTTTACAGGCGTGGTAGCCCAGCCTGATTTGAAAAAGAAGTCAAATCCAGTTTAGAGAAATCTCCTCTAGTCCATAGATCAGTACTTATTCTAATGGAATTTAACTAGCAGGTACTACAGTGCATATTGCAGCTCTTGCAACATGTTACAACATGCCTTATTGTTCTGCTATGACACACCCACACCAAGAAAACAGGGAGAGACCATGAACTCATTTTAGACAGTTTATTTTCTTCTTAAATATTGATGACTTTCAAACATAAAAAAAAGATACTTATTACAAATGGTAAACATAAGTACTCCAAGTTGATCTTATATACATATAGCAATGAGTGAAACCTCATTAAACAAAGTTAATCTTGAATATTCTTTCTAACTTCTTACAATAAAGAAAAAGTTGGGTTGTAACTCAAGAAGTCAGACAATGTGTCCCCCTCCCTAGAACGTGTGTCCAGATGCTTAGGAGCTGGGCCAATAATGATGATGAGCTGCAGCAAGAAAAACAAGTCCATTGCAGGTTCATATCAAGTCGGCTCTAATACTGAAAGTATTCTCCACTGATCCATGAAGAGCAAGAAAAAGAAGTCTTGTCCAGTTTGACAACACAAACAGAAAAAAAAAAATTCTGTTTTGTCGCCGGCATGACCAGATCATCCCTCTCTGGGACTGACCTCATGGCACTGGGGTACTTTTTTTTCACAGCCCATCGTTCCTTCCGGACGGTGTGGCGCCGCGTCATCCCAAACTAGGTGCAGGATTTTTTTTTTTTGGTTCAACTTAAAAGTTTTGTCTTCTTCTCGGCGGTTCAAAAGGTCTGGAGTTGCTGCGTCAACATGAGCTGACAGCCGCTGTTGACGTGGTTCATCACCTTTTGCTTGAGTTGCGCCACCTGTTCCCGCAGTATGTTGGCAGTGGACGCTAGTTCAGAGTTCTGAGACTTGAGGTTCTTCACTTTATCCTCCAGCCGCGAGATGCGCTCCAACTTCCTCTTGCGACATTTGGAGGCGGCGATGCGGTTGCGCTGGCGCTTACGCTCAGCCTTGATGCGCTCCTGGTTCTCCATGTCAATGGGGGACAGCGGAGGCGTCTCACCCGGCATCTCAGGCACAGTTTGCGGCTCTTCCTTGAGCGCAGTGAGCATCGGGAGATGGGAGGAGGAGCTGGAGGAAGAGGTCGAGGAGGATGGCTGTGCGTAAATCGGGAAGGACGCGCTTGGGGCCGTGGAAGTGTAGCTCAGTGCCGTGGTGGTGTAACTCGGGACGGAGGAAGTGTAACTCGGAGATGACACGGTGCTGATAGCTGGCTGAAACGTGTTTAAATCCTCGTAAACCGGCGAGTCAGAGCGCACGGTGCCGCTGTACACAGCCACCCCGGCGACGGACGCCGCTGGCGCCGCCGAAGGGACGCTCACGCCGGGCATGTGCTGGTGATGGAGCTCGGCCAGGGCGCGCACGAAACCCTCGGCGAAGCCTTCCTGCTCGTCGGTGACGTTCTTGGGGCACAAGAACTGCGTCGGGGTCGGCGTGGTGGTGATCAGCCCGTTGCTCGACTGAATGATGAGCCGCTCCAGCTCCGGGGAGGCCAGCTTCAACAAGCCCACGTCCGGGGAAGTGAGCAGATCGCCGGCTCTGGCCCGTAGGTGAGGCTTCAGGCTACCGACGGGGTCGGACAGGTTCAGCGTCATGTTGTGCTTGAGCGCCTTGGAGCCGTTGTATCCGTAGCCAGCACCGTCGTCGTAGAAAGTAGTTTCCATCTTCGTATACATAGAAGTGAAACCGAAAAATACAAATAAACGACTTCCTGGTAACCAGCTGACGTCCAAAAAAAAGAAAGAAAAAGTCCCAGCGATCTGTTTCTCAGGACGCACACACGAATCAACACTGACTAATCACAGTATTGTTGTTTCAGTCAACTTCTAAGAAGTATATTCAGATATTTTAATGAAGAATCCGTTAGGAATGTTTGTCCAACTTTTCTCAGCTTCTCGGTGCGCTGGTAGTTGCCCCTTGCGCGGTCGTGTATATATTCTGTCTTCTTCCAGCGTGGAGGCAATCCTTATGCCGCCGCTGCCTCTCCGAAAATAGCCATGATGTCACGATAGGGCTCTCCCATTGGCTGGAAGGCGTGTCTCAGGGAAGGAACGCCCTGCGTTACCTTGACAACCCACACCGCACCCGCCCCAGAAGATTCTGAGTCTCGCGGTGCATTGTGGGATGAGGTAATAGCATGGAAGAGCGCCTGCGCGGTGCATTGTGGGATGACGTATTGTTTTTGAATATCTAGTTACCCGCTTTCGACTGTCAGTGGCGGGACAGCCTGCGTTCAGTGCGGACGTGGGTTTGTCCTCTCGTGTCTACTTTAAATATTCGTCACTCTTTCAATTATGTTTTCCCCAAACTATGCTTCCTTGGTTTAAAACTAACAAACAAGAACAACATGCTCGCGTTTTTTGGTTTTGCGCACTTTTAATATGCCATATTTATAATATGCGTCCTGCGATTGACTGGTGGCCAATAATAATAATAATAATAATAATAATAATAATAATAACAACTAATAATAATAAAAGCAACCAAACGACAAGTGGTATTGCAAAGTACTGTAAACCGCCGTTCATTTTTCACAATTACCAGACAAAAAAGAAAGAACCAAAATATGAAAAAAATAATAAAACACTTTCTTTGTCTATATCTTGAAACCGAAGGAACAGACTGGGGCAATGCCCATAACATAGAAATAATAAACATTTATTGGATTTTTAAATTCCATTTCTTTCACAGATTTATTATCACTCCTGGTAGTGAAAAGAGTCTCCGCCCTGGTCGAGTCCATGGAGCCACGTACATTTTAGTTTAGGAGTAATAGAGTCCCAGATATATGCCCCTGCCCGTAAAGTGCAAGTACATTTTCTATTATCCGTGTCAGAGTGTGTAATTAGTATAGTGCAGTCCATTGTCCCCCTGGCCCTTTGTCAGAAATCAGCGCTGGTTTAATGGCGGAAGGTTAACTCGTCCACTCCATCTGTCTGGGTCATCTTACCGGTCACTATCTTCAGCACGTCGTATCTAAATATGTCCTCCCCCACCACCTTGCTTGATGAGTAAATCAGTCCCCTGGCGCTGGCTGGCTCAGGGAGGCACCGAAAGGAGGATGAACCGGGTCGTAAAAAAAAAAAAAAAACAGCACCGCCGTCTGATTTTTTTTTCTTTTTAATGGTGGTCTTTACACGCTGCTGTACAATGTCACAGTGTGGCAATCAATAAAGTCGGGTATAGTCTGATCTAATGGGTTGGTTTTGTTTCATCGTCTTGTCAGGGAAATATTACATGACTTGACTTTAGTCGTATTTAAGGTGCTAATTTCAAGACTTGCTAGGCTAAACATTTGAAACAGCTTGACTGAATTAGCACCATGAGACTTTACTTGCCCGTTTACATTTGATCATCTACATTTCTTTTTGTCTTTCTCTGTTTGCTGAAATCAGAAAAAAAGAAAATGGGAACGTGCTTGGTGTGCAACTCAAATAGGAGACTGTAACTTCATCCGTCACCTTAAACCTCGCAGACAGGTAAGCTATGCTAACATCTCAATTTAGCTAAGCCTCAACTTAGCTAAGCCTCAACTAAGCTTCAATATTTGAGTTGACAATGTGACTTACCTCTGAAATTGAGGTCAAGACTTTTTCTTCTCTTTGTTCTAGTGGCATATTCTTAAATATTAATCCCTACTTCTCCTCATTCATCTATTCATGACTTATTTTTTTTTTCATATGAAATGCTTATGAGGGAATGATGTCGTCGTGCGGTGGCCCACATACGCGACAAGCAAGCGAGCTATGATGTCATTTCAGACTTCTTATATGATCTCATTTGAACTACCTTCCTCTTTTTTGTTCCCCGATTCACATTGCAATGAAGTCAAGCAGCGTTTAATGCCGCGAGGTCTTTAACGCTTCACTATGCGTTTCATCCCTCCGAATGGCCGCCATGTTTAAAGTTACAGTTACCACATGGTACTATGCCAAATATATTTTTTTACGGCATGGACGTGCATGGGTAAAATTAGCTCGGGGGACTCCGACACTACTTTTTTTCTTTTCGGGGAGCCTGTTATATATATAGTAAGTGCAAAAATAGGTTAACCACATTTGAAAGTGCAAATGCTTTAAAGAGATGTTAAACAACTTCTGCTATTGAGATTTTATTTTAAGGACATATTGCTCCTTTCTATAGTTCACCGGTTCATCCTGTCACCATGGCGACACACACACATACGCACACACGGTGAGAGAAAGCAACCAGCATCTGAGATTTCGGCGGCGAGAACTTTTTTAAAAACAATACGAGCCGGCCCACAGCCTGTTTCCATCACGGGGGAAATCCGGCCGCCCTGACAGCCACTGATAGGAGTAAGATGAGAGGGAGAGGAACGAGGGAGAAAAAAAAGGCAGGGGAGAGATAAGTGAAAGACAAAGTGTGTGTGGGAGGGGAGGGGGGGGGTGCGCGAAGGACAATACAGAGGGGAAAGTCATCATGAGGATGGAGGGAGGCAAGGAGAGTGCAGGGAAGGGGCGAGCGAGGGAGGGAGGGAGGGTCAGGATGAAAAAGTGAGTTGAGCGAGAGAGGCACGATGGGAGGAAAAGCTGCAGAGCGAGTCCACTCGGGTCAGGATGCAGCTGAGCAGGAACACCGCGCTTGGAAAACGGGGGTGGCGAGGTGTTGGGGGGGCGGTTATAAGTGTGGGAGTTTCATCTTGGAAATTAAAAAGAAAAAAAACCCCCAGAAAAGTCAGTGAAACTCTTCAGTATTAAGAGTTTACTTGACTTGAAACCATATTTTAAAACCCTAACCCTGACTTTAATGCCCTACTTTGAAACCCAACTTATAAGATTTTAAAAACTTGCAACCCAAATGCTTGAAACCTCTGAATTTAAAACCTAATGAACTCGAAACTCTATATCAAAACCCTAACCCCGATTTTTGAAACCCTGACTTCGACCTCACAGTTTGTCCTCTTTGTTCCCTATCCTGCATCACATTGTCTGCCCTACAGACTTTCCTTGAATTTTAAAATACACACACACACACACACACACACACACACACACACACACACACACACACACACACACACACACACACACACACACACACACACACACACACACACACACACACACACGTCATAAAAAGATGCTTGCAGCCATTTTATAATGACAAAGCTGAGCCAGGGCTACATGACAAATGTCCCTGGTTGCCTCCTAGATTTACTGTGATGGCCCAAAGTCGGGAATCATTGTGTTTGATTATAAAATGCACTACACACACACAGACACACACACACGAGGAAGAGCAATGTCTTATTGTTCCGTCCTTCACCGTGAGAGAGCAACAAGCTCCCGGTGCTCATCGAGGTCCCTTCCTTCTTCTTAATTAATTAGTCCCATAAAACGTCAAAGCTCGAAACACTTTATTGGTGTTGGCGATTAATTGTCGCTAACTACCCAGACTAATCAAAATCGAGGATTTACTGGCCAGAATCGCGTCGGAATATCGATTGGCTGCCGAGCCTTTCAGCGCGCTATAACTCACTCAGGTCGTGACATCATTGGGTTCTGCTTAACACCCCCCTCCCTCTGTTTTTAGCTTTAAAATAACTATCCAATTATTAAAAAAAAAAAAAAAAAAAAAGTGTCATTGGTGCATTCCTCTTCGTCATGACGACAGGTAACACAAGACAGCTTTTCCCGTCGAGGGAATAAGATGTTTTTAATATACTTGTTGTCCCAGTGTCATTTAATCCAGCAGAGTGCATCTGGGCCTGATTATGTAAATGAAATAAAAAAACAAAGGCAGTGAGCCGCACATATGAACACGCGTGTGTGTGTGTAGTTGTGCATGTGAGTCCTCAGCTGGTAGTAACAGGGCGGCGAGTGTGAGTGTGTCACCGGGGAGAATGATCGATAGCTATTAAAACCCGGCGGTGCCTCGCTCCAGATGGAGAGCTTTTTTCTCGGTGTGTGTGTGTAAGTGTGTGAAAGCAAGCGCTGTTTGTACAGGTGGGACAGTGTATGGCAGCAATGCTAACCTGTTCCACTCCATTTACCTCTGCAAAGCGAAAGGGACCCCCCCTCACCCAACCTCGCTCATGCAATGTGTGTTTTTGTTTTAGCACACTTTGTTGGGGGGGCGGCATACGTGTAAGTTTGTGTTGTTTTGTGTGTGCAAAAAAGTGTGGCTGGCAGCTTGTCAGCATGTGTTTGGACTTGCTGGTTATTCCAACATGGCCTTTCAGAGGCAATCAAGAAGTCAAAGCCAGGCTGGAGAAGGAGGGTGAGGAGCGTACAATGAAGCTAGGAAGAGTTGGAGGTTGTTCAAAAGTCTCAAATGGACTCAAGGAGAGAAACTACAGGATGTAGCGTAATTACACAATCTGGTTTTTGCCTGATGTTATTTTTTGGGGGGAAGTTGGGATCAATTCATAGCATTTCCATTCATTTGAATGGGGGGCAATGATTTGAGATACAAACCTCAAGGGTTAAAAAAAGAATGGTGAACCAGTGGATCTAAAGGATTTGGAATCTTTTTTTTTTTTTGAGGCTCAATTTATGACAGTGCCACTTTAAGATCAGCCCTTATTGGATTTATGAGGGTTACAAATAGGATGGTGGCCTATGAAACATTAGACAAGCAAGTCTTGCTTTCTTACTTACACTTGTATGGGCACATCGTGGTCCTCAGCGCCCTACCCCCTCTGAGAAGGCCATGAAAGCCGATCTCAGATCGATACAGTGAGTGGTTGGTGGGGGGGGGGGGGCGTTGCATGCAGATGGTCTGCCCGGGACAACAATGAACACAAAGTCGGAAAGGTTGCGACAAAGCACGGTGAGCAATCACACATTTATTTTTTTCCGCCGGGTGAGCAAGAGGAAGTGTGTCAGACATCCTTCGCTGTTGTTTGCACTCCAAGATTTTGCAATTCAAACGTGTCGTCTGTCTCCGAGGCGTCCTTGTCACGGTCACATTGACGGGTGCAGTGAAAGCGGGTGAAGGTGACCGTAAATCAGTCAGTTTTTTTTTTTTAATTTACCACGGGGCAAAAGGCCGCGATGTGTCTGGATGGTACTAGTAATTAGTCAGCGTCTCTTGACTTTGTCTTTGACCGGGTACACACTTCCAGACAAAAGTAGTTCAAGTTAGGGTTTCAAAGTAGGGTTTCTAGTCTGGGTTGGGTTTCAAATCGTTATTGGTAACTAACTAACTAACTAACTAACTGACTGACTGACTGACTGACTGACTGACTGACTGACTGAACAACTAACTAACTGACCAAGTAACTGACCAAGTAACTGACCAACTATCTGACCAACTAACCGACTAACTAACCAACCAACCAACCAACCAACCAACCAACCAACCAACCAACCAACCAACCAACCAACTAACCATCCAACTAACCAACCAACTAACCAACCAACTAACCAACTAGCTAACCGACTCACTCACTCACTCACTCACTCACTCACTCACTCACTCACTCACTCACTCACTCACTCACTCACTCACTCACTCACTCACTCACTCACTCACTCACTAACATAGCTGAGTGTGCGTTTGTGTGTGTGAGTGTGTGTTTGTGCGCACGTGGGCACATGTTTGTTTCTTTTTCCTCGCAGGCCTTATTAATTGTCCGCACATTCCTGTCATATCCCGAAGCCGCGTGCGCTCTTCACGTTCTGGCTCGGACTGAGAAAGGATCGGATTGTCCTGTTGCCGTGGCGACGCGCTAACAAATACTTCCAGCTTCATGTGGCACCTTACGCCAACATTCCAGCATCTGCTAGTTTGGCAAAGTTCCACTGTCAGTTGATTTTTTTTTTGTGGTCCTCCTCCTTCTCCTCCACCATTTATCTACACCTCCCCCCCTTCCCTCTGTCCATCTCCCTCCTTCACCATCTCTCATCTCCTCGGGATAGAAGCGCTCTTTGTCCTCTGCTAGTGAATGAACTTGAAGTGTCTGTTTGTTTTATTTCCACTTTTATCTGCACTTGGAAGTCAATTTATCCAAGGCTTTACTTCTTAGCACACCTTGCGCTATAAAATAAGCTTTCAAATCATTCTGGAGCACATAAGAGTTCGCCGAAGAGGTGACCACAGATACTTTGCAGTGTTGATCTGTCAAATTTCCACAACAATGTCTGCTTGGAGACCCAACAAAACTCCAGACCACGCCCTTCTCCTGACATTAAGCAACAGTCGAGGGAGGGGCGCAAACATGGCAATTAAAAACAAGTTTTACATCAGGGTTTCAAATTAGGGTTCAATTACATAAGTTTCAAGTTAGCGTTTCAAGTCAAGGTCAGGATTTTCGGTTTCCACTTAGTGTTGAGGTTTCAAATATTGTTTACAAGTCAGGTTTCAAATTTCAAAGTTGTTTCAAGTCAGGCTCACGAGTTCAAATGATGTTCTCAAGGCCCGGTTAGGCTTTCAACTTTGGTTTTCAGTTGTTGTTTTTCCCAAAGTCAGGGTTTCGTATTTCAATGTCAGGTTTAGGGTTCTCAAATTAGCCTATCCAGTCCAGGTCGGAGTCTCGCTAGTTTACCCGGAATGTGCTTCTTCCGCCCTCTGGACCAATCATTAATCAGTATTTGCTCGGGGCGCTGCGGCCGTGAGAAGTTCTTTTCACAAATCACTTTTCTGCCCGTGTGTGTAGATATTTGTGCAGTTGGACTGGTTTGATGGAGAGGAAAAGAAAAAAAGCTCAGTCGAAACTCGCACACACACATGTGCACACACACACAAAGCAAGTGATTGAGTGCACTGGTTAAGGTTAAGGGCTCCAGCTCTTATCACAGTCTCATGTGTGCACATGCATTAGCTGCCTGCATCCATGTGTGTGTATTTGTATAACCCTCGTGTGCATGTGTGTGTGTGCGTGCATGTTTGACAAAACCCAGAGCAGCTCGTGAGATGACTCTGTGTGTTTTGGCAGTTGGGCCATCGAAGGTCCAGACATGTTTGTACGCAAGCGTGCAGAGTGGATGTGCGCTCCCCAGCGGGACCCTCGGCCGAGACCAAACAATGTGATGAGGCGGCCCACCCTGGAGATCACATTAGATCCGGATTGTGCCCTTCTATACGGGGGCGTCCTTGAGCAACACTTTGACGACTCGCCTCACAAGCAGCTGGAGAAAAGATGGTTAAATCAAGTCCCACCCGAAAAGGGGGGGACAGGGGGGGCGTCTTTAAACATACCACCGTACCTTGACCTATGAATTCAATTCATTCCATGACGGTCGTAAACATTTAAAAAGATCACCGTTGTAATAAATTGAAACGCCGTTAAGTCGTTCCAGCTTCGTAAAATACAATTATTTTGTAATATTTTTTTAATAGGAGAAAAATATTTTCTAAAACTAAGGCTGGACTGATATAGATTATTTTAATCTCAAAGCCATAATTAAAAAAGATGTATTTTTTAAAACGTGACAAATAAGTTCTTAAAAATAATCAACTCCTCAGTGTTGTTTGGCTGACCCAACCCGGAGCGGTGAATTATTTATCGTATTTAAATGGAAGCTTTTATTCTACGGGGCGTGGCCGCCCGCGTCAGTAATAAACACCTCAACTGTCAAATGCTGCAGGTGTTGCCAATAAATGGCAGCCATTTAGACGCTGACTTGAAATGCTAAATTGTGCGAGAAAACTCAAAAGGGCATTTTCAGCTTGACGCGTATCCCACCAGGCAGCGGAGGAAGTCGTTTCAAGCTAATAGCCATAAATGAGCGGGCTAACTGGCAGTAATTAACCATTGTGCGTATACGCGTGTCACTTTGCCAGCTTTTTGACGGCCGGCCGGGGCTCAGACACCAACGATAACACAGCTGGGCCTCGTTCACCCGCCACCTTGCGCTGGTTGTATTGCATGTGAAAGGTTATTTATTATGTACGGGCGGCCATTTTGAATTTGCCGCACCGGAGGGCTAAAATGGAAAAGTCGCATTGCTTTACTCCGTTGAGGTTTGACATTGAGTAAAAAGTCGTGTTTTAATTGCAAAATAAATATAAATGTGCTTTTCCAATATTTTTCTGTTTTTTTTAGTAACCTTGGTTTGTTACTACATAGTTTGACATCGCATGTAGCTTAGCGTGACCAGATAAGCTAAGAGATGACACGGTCGTGGTTTTTTGCTTTTTCAAGTGTGCGCAAGCTGCTTATTTCTGGTTGATTTGTAGTGACAACAATCTGGCGTTGACAGGACATGTACGCATCCCTCAATCGCAATTTACGGACTCGACTCAGAGGGCTATAGGAATGCGTCGCTAGCCTGGAGGCTAACTTGTTTTGACAATAGAGCGTCGCAGCGAAATTTGGTGTTGGGGTGCCACATTTGAGACACATGCTTGTTGACATTTGAGCTATGCCCGACAGCAGAGGACTGAAAATGGACAAAGAATAAAGTTGTGGTAGATTGTTGATAAGGCGCTAAGAAGGTAGCTAGGTCACCTCTTGCTCACTGACTTGCTGTGTGAATGAATTTTTATTTAAGCCGAGTAGGAAGGCATATAAAAGCAGTCAGGCTGCTTCCTTTTCTGTAGCTAAAAGGAGGCACGCTTCCAGGTTCTCCTCCTCCAGCCTCGGGTTAGGTTTTTATAGAGATTCACTCCGGCGTTTTGCAATCCAGAGCCAACGTTGACTGATTGATGGATGCCGTCTGAACACGCCGCACGCTATCATGCGACTGTCAGGCTCATAAAAAAAAAAAAGGCTGCCATGTCATTGTGTTCGTGCACCTGAGCACTGTTTATTTTTATACGTATGCTTTTGCACTTCGGGGCCCGGAGCTCCACTTCCTGAGGCTCCTCGCTAAGCTTCCTGTCTGAGAGGTCCCGGGTTATCTCGCCGGTCCCGCCTCTTCCGACGCTTGCCGTCGCCACGCAGCTGTTTCCTCTGATGGTTCACACATGCAGCACTGCAATGGATATTTGAAAAACGGCAAATGTACTCTATTGGGTTGAGATCAGGCCGCTGACATGGACTTTGGGGAATTGGTTTCTACTGCAGGTGGCAATAAGCTAGTTTGTGTTCTTCTTGTAGAGTTGACTCCACGGCCATTTTTGTTCACTGACCTTCAATTCCCGGTCCCTCGTGTAGCCCCCCCCCCAAGACGTATTACAACATGTCGAGTGCTCTGCTTTGTTTCAAGTCCAGCGGACGTCAGGGTGACACAATAACCTCCCTCGGGTTTTAATTAAAATTAAGACCGCTTTCTTACAGAGGGTCCGCTTAGTCCAAGTCTCTGTCTCGTTCAGTGTTATTAGATGGAAAGTTCAAATAAATGATGTGAAGTAAATTGAGACCATCGTTAAATTGTTAATAAATCCAAATTTAACTCTGGAGAAAAAAAACATGGGACTGCCTAGAGCCAGAAATGAACATCTTGATTCGAGCATCCTATCAAGAAATGAAATCAATGCCATCTGCTGTGGACCATATTGAGCACTGGTTTTCTCCTCTAAACCAGTTTGCAATTATCAAAGCGGCTTCAATCTAGCCGCTATCGTTCGACGTCTTAACCGAAAACAAAAGGCCGTCGGTCTCGTTTCGGCCCAAGTTCCACAAACGCCCGAACCGTACGTGGCCTTGCTTCGTTTTCCACTGCCACTGGCGTCACGCCGAACTTCTATTTTAGCACGCAGCCTGCGGGTAATTGCTGTAATATTGACAGTAGCAAACTGGTTGTTACAAGCAGCTCGTTCATAAATTTTTCCTTCAGCTCACCTGACTTGTTCTGGCTTGGCACGCTGACAAGAGTACGCGGATTGACAAACGTGCATACCAGCTAGCGTATAAATAACACCTGCTCGCTCTTTGTCCGCTTTGGTGTGGGTTCTATGCACGCGAAACAAACCAGTAGCCACAATAAGACATTGACTTGATTTCACTTCCCTTTTTAGTAATATACTGTATATTAAATTTGTGTAATATTCCCCACACAATATTTCTATTTAATGTTGTGATATTAAATTTGTTTATATGACAATAAAAAATGTCAAAATAAATCTGTATATTCTTTGGGGGCAGGAAATAATGACACCAGTATTAATTTTAAATTTATTGTTATTTATGCACAAAGAATTCCATAAATAATACATATAATTAATTGAATTTTGATTCATTTTATAATTTATATATTCTATTTTTTTGAAGCCCGACTCGCCCTGTCCATCGTTTTCACTTGACATAATCTGTCAGTGCTTATCCACTTTGGCGTGACGAAGAGAAAGACTCGACGCAGGGCCAGAGCTAGAAATTTTCTCGTGGGGTGGCCCGGGGTGATAAAATATCTTACTGAATCGTAGCTACACTTTCAAAATCCTATCTGTGTCCCTGCAGAGAATTGTTTGTGTGTTGACAATCTTCACAAAGTAAATGTTAGTAAATAGCACAGCCCTAAAAACAAATCAGAAACTAATCTATTAATACCCTTAACGGCTTCTGTAGCCTGCTGACATGCACTATTTATTCTGAAGACACCAGAGAGGACACACACACACACACACTTATTTAATTTGCTTCACTTAGTGCTTGTGATCCCTCCAAAGTGCTGAGTCATGATTATTTAGCACATGCACAGACGCTCAAGCTATCATCTGATGCTGTTTAATGTTCTCACCGACTAATGTAATCCTTAACCACCCATGTAAACAAACCAGTTTGTTTCTGAGCTCGCGTGAATATTTGCACCCTTGACTTGTCGGCTATTAAAATAAAAATGCCAATTTCAAAGTAGGTGCCTGCGTTAGTGAAGCGTCTTCCCGTAGATTAGCTGGATTGAATTTGGCGTTATTGTTTTACAGCTGTTGCCAGGGAGGGATAAAAAAAAATAAAAAAATCTGAGACGGTTATTAGTGTGAACGATTTCTTTATTTACAAGTTAAGACCCTAGACCCCCCCCCTCAATGGTATGCGACATACTCCCCCCTACAGTCCCCCTTGAAGACCGCCGACTCCCCTTTTTGACTATGTGACAGGGTTCAGAGGTCACGAGCTGGCAGGTGATTGGATGTTGTTGTGGTAAGGGAATACGGGCCCGCTAAGTGCTGCAAAAACACCAACTGGCTCTCATATCACTGCCGACAGGGCTAAAGTGTGTCAGTGTGTGCGCGTGCATGAGTGTGTGTCAGGTCAAAAAGGGACGTGGAGCAGATTTTTATTTTGAACTAGAACTTTGGAACACACGCTCCACCTGGATATTAACCACATCCATGTGTGTGTGAGAGAGCGAGTGCTCAAAAGTCGCACATATGTAAATTCATTTGAACACATCATGTTACAGTAGAAGACAAAGAAATTTATTCCCAATCTTCCTTGCAAGTTCTCCTCACTGGCTTCCATGTACTTGCATCATTTTTTGTTTTGTCAAGGGCGCGCTAGCATGTTATTAGCTTTTTTGCGGCTTTGACACAGATGGCTGCGTGCGTGCAAATATGGCGAACAATATTGAGCTTTGTGCACACGCCAGTTTTTGTGTGTGTGTCTTTGGAAACTGGAAGACCAAGGAACATGTCAAACTTTTTTTTCGCGGGCCGCATTGTAGTCCTAGCTTCTTTCGGAGGGCCATTATGACTGTCAACCCAAATAAATGTATGAGCACCTTATATTATATACAGTAAAAGCTACAAAACAAACTGACAAATAACTCGTTTTCAAATCAGACCAGTAAAAACTGGTCAAACATTTAAAAAAAAAAGGTATTAAAAGTGAAGACAATTTTCTATTCTCGTAATGACACACAAATTTGATGCACAATTTGTCTTCACGGGCCACACAAAATGATGTGGCGGGCCGTATCTGGCCCCCGGGCCTTGAGTTTGACACCAACCATTAAAAATTGATGGGACTATTATATTTTAGAAATAAATCCACCTATTACAGAACCTAACCCTTAATTCAAAAATATATTCATAAAATTGTTAATTAATACTATTATCAAAACCTGACAGAACAAGCACACACAAGGCCCACGCCAAATGTTTGACTGCTATCGGGAAGTCTCTCACCTCTCCTCCACTTGTCAGTCAGCCTACGATAAATAATCCTGCGGCAAATAATTAGCTGGCACCGGCGTGAGATCGGCCGCGAGATGACGGGAACAGCCACGGGCGGGGATGCGGCTATATTAAAATAATAAAATGATGAGGAGGTGACGGAGGGTCATTGCCAGACAAACCCAGTGACCCTCCATCTTGTTTCGCTTTAACCATCTCCCCCTTCTCCATCTTCACCACGCTCCATTACAATCAACATAAACCTGATTCGGCCCATTGTACGTCTTTAATATGCTCCGGCGAACTTTTATAGCTCTATAACGCTCGCAGTATTTTCCCAAAAGTTTCTTTTTATATCAAACATCCAGGTGGACCTAATTTATCGGACCCCCGTTGCTACCTCCAGCTTCTCCGTCTTCACCCATCGCACCCACTTGAGCAGAAATCCCGACTGATCCCGAACTCAATGCGAAGCAGATGTGCCATACACATGTACACGTGAAAAAAAAAAAGCCTGCAGCGTTTTGGGCCTGAGGGCGGGGAGGGGAGGGGGGGGGTAAGCAGAAACAGCTTCGTCGCTAGGGTACATCCAAAATAAAACAGAGAGCTGCTTAAACAAGCCGCTTGTTTCACGCACACACATGCGGGCTTGCAAAACAAGCTTCTAAGTGAGACAAGATGGTTTGCACTTGTCCTGTAAACTTGTTTGCGTCAAGTTCGACGGTGTAAATTAGGTAACTTCGGTGTCGCTGTCCATTGCTTTACATTGGGAGCAAAAATAAAAACTTAAACGCAAGGCTTTTGAACATGATTTAAAAACAAAAAGGTTCAATCTCAAGCTGTGTTGAAAGCCAAGGAATATAAATGGAAAGGAGATAGTGAGGATGCTTCTCTAAGGTGGCTCCATAGACCAGCAATAGAAAAATCTCGATCCTCTCTAAGCTCACGCTTAGACTCGGGTGCCTCCAGGAGCAGCTGCTCAGCAAAGCTTTGACAGATTTGAAGACAACGAGAACAATTTTATCAGTCCAGGACGCCATTTTAAGACTAACAAACGTCACCAAATGGGAATTCCTGGGAGTAATGTTTAACAGGATGGAAATGTTGCGCTTTAGTGGAGATAGCCAGGTTGGGCCTGGCAGATAAGACGAGAAGAAGCATTTTCTTTCTTACCTGAATGCTTCCCTCTTCTTAAAGCTGATTTTTTTTTCTCTATTGCAGTTTCGACTCAAGATAACTTTGGCTTGTACAGCTGCCCGTGTGAATAATTCACAGGGAAGCCTACTTGAAAGGCTTCGGGGGAGCGTTGCTTAATCCCACGTTTTCGAGTAGACACAAACGTATCGCCAGAGGAGAGGCACTTGAGTTATTATTTACACGCTGTCCGAAACTGCTCCTCATGCCTGGCTTGATCCAAACAAACATGTTTTGGGAAACATTTGTGGTAGCAACTCGGAAAAAAAAAAAAAAAAATTTCAAACACTGACATTTACAGTACGCCCACTCGGCTAATTCGTAGCTCCCGACCTCAACCTGCCTCACTCGGTCCCCCCCTTTAGACGCCCCCACGCTTGAGCTCCAGGAGCCACCAAACATGAGAAGCCACCTAATTTGGTGTCATAAAACTAACATTAGCTACTCCACTTCAGAAGGACGCCCACCATGTTGAGTGCTGGGTGGAACATGGAGATTACAGAGCTGTCACGGTGTCTGCTTGCGAGGAGGCAATTAGAGCCAGGGGGATGTCTTACTAATGGGATGCCTGACCCCGAAGACACACACATACACACACACACATCTCAGTTGCTCTGTCATGAACTTTACCCCGAAAACAAAGACGCATTTCCACCTGAGCAGGATATGCAGAGACACGCATGCCATCAGTTTAGACTCACAGGAATGACAAAGATTCCACAGTAGTAGAGCCACTGGAATATTTTCGACATGTTTCCAAAGTGTGCGAATAAACACTGCGAAGTGTAAGTAAAAAAAAGTACTCAAGTAGAAGTACAGGAAGCTTTTTTTAAAAAAAAAAAAAAAATCAAAGTAGACGGACTCATTGAACTCATTGATTAAAAACAAAAAAGTTGGGAGGGGGGTAAAGTAAAAAAAATATGTAATTTCCAGTTTTCCATGTCGCAAAAAGTGATTTGATTAAGACAAGAATTATTTTATTTATTTATTTATTTATTTATATATATTTTTTAAATCATTCATATTTGGGAAGGATGTTAACATTCTTTTCTGCCGTGTGTCAAATGTGACATTTTCACATTACAGATACTTTAAGTACAGTAAAAAAAAAAAAAAGTATTTGTACTCCCACCATTTTGTGTGAGTGAGTGAGTGCGTGCGTGCGTGATATTTCTCAGACAGAGCATCCATTGTGACGCGTCGGTGTCCCTCAAGGCGCTGGAATCTGGCACATTGTCTGCGTCGGAAACTCGAAGCCGTTACAACTCTCGACTTGTTTTGATCCTAGCAGAAAATTCCAGTTCCCGCCGTGTCTTTTTTTTTTTTTCTTTTTTTTTTTTTGAGGGGAGTGACGCCGCTGGACGAGTGTCTGGAAGGAAAAGTCTCATTATGGTCTGAGTGTTGGCGGGTCGAGGACTGTTAGATAAGAGGGAACCCCTTCTGTTGGCCGCGGCCTTCCGGATGCAAATGGCTGCTGGCTTTCTGTCACAATATTCATAAAATATCTCTTTTGAGTTTTTATGAGTAACACAGGGGAGAGATGTTGAGTGGAAAAAAACTTGGATAGGACACAAAAGTATTTTTTCAGAAAATGTGAATAGAAAGTAAAATCGATAGAGCTCGAAATAGGAACTGTGGTAAAAGATTAACTTTGAATAGAACCTGCCCTAAAATCAAAGTTTTTGTGATATTGGAGGACCAAAGTCCAGAAAAATAGAAAGGTTAGGGGTATAGGAATTTCTAAAAGTGGTTAAAAAAACAATACCAAAAATAAAAAGAAAGAAGGCCACCAGGGAGGCAAACCTGGACAATACACAAGTGGCTGGCGGCAGATAACAAGAACAGGTTTGAAAAAAAAAAAAAATTGTAACAAAAAGATGACAAAAGTCAATCTAATAATAAAGCAACAGAAAATGAAACTATTCCAAACACTGGTTGAAACAACAAACGAAAAGGTCACAGTTCAGGAGTACGGGTCAAACCGGTTGAGCTCTAAATAGAAACACCGGTGAAGACTCAGTAGTTTGGATTATTCCGTTTCATGATAAGAGTTACACTTCAGCCACTAGTTAGCGGTTGTCGCTATTAGCAACAGCTCTCAGTGTGACGCAAAACATCTTGTAAGTAACTTAAGCAAGCCCTGCAAAGTGATTGGCTAAGAGCATGCATGGCGTGGACGGGATTCACTCCGCGGGGGCGGGGCTGCTCCGACGAGGCCCCTTTGTGTGCTGGCGTGGGTGTCGTGCATGCAGATGTGAAGTTTGTTGTACGCCAGAGAGACATTTGTGTGTGACAGAAGGCAGCTTGTATCAGTAGCGTGTGACACACAGCGCTCTCTCGGCGGCCGCTAGAAGGACTCGTGCCAAAAAACTCAATAGTGCCTCTGTTTCCTGCTGCTGATTGACAGCAGGGCTTCTTTGTGTGTTTGTGTGTGCATGTGTGTGTATTTTGTGGCAACAATGTTGAGTATTCCACTCATAGTATCAGTGGAGAGTATAGTGGCGTCCTAAATTTCGTAGTTTATTATTATTCGTCATTGTCGTCTGACTGGAAGTATTTTTAAAAAAATTGTCATAAATATTTTTTTTTTAAATGACATTACTGGTCACGGAAAGTAATTAATTTAAAAAATATATTTTTAATATATACACATTTTTCCCAACAGGTCTTTGAATGTGCTGCTGTTTTGGTTAGCAACACAATTGCACTTACATTGAACTGCAATTTGAGGAAATTAATTTAGAAGCGTGTCGGTGTTTTTTTGGGCCAAACAAGCTTTTCAACAGTTTTTTTTTTCCTCCCCCCAAAGCTCTCTTTGACATTCAGACGTCTTTGATTGACAGCTGGAGCTCACCGGAATAAAATGTCAAGAGTTCCTGACATTCTGCACGACCAAAACTTAGTTTGGGGAAACACCTGCAGGAATTTTTATCAAGATGCAAACAATATTTTGACAAAGTGGCCACTGCACAAGCAGATATGAATAATCAGAAGCGTTTTCTGCCTTCTTTGTGGACCTGCTTGAATAATTCAACAAGATTCAAGCCAGGAAGGGACGCGGCTGCTTTACGGCCATTAGATCAGCTGGCGGGAAAAAGTGTCAGCGAGAGAACAGGCGAGAGAGAAGTCATGTGACCTGAGGGAGATTCCCTCACGTGACTTTGTGGAAAATCACCCGGCTCCCTGACGGCCATTCCCAGAAAGCACGAGTGAATCTGAATGTCGTATCCGTTGCAACACATTACGATGAGCTACTCTGAGCAGTCACTTTATTAGGTACGACATTTAAAGGTGCACAAAAATACCCTGACGTCCTTAATGCGGCCCACTGAACATTTTTATGTGTATTTACCCTTTTAATTTAAAATTAATTGATTTGAATTTTGACAAGTAATCCAATTAAAAAAAAATAAACTTCATATACAGATGACCTGGCCCATTGATGGATTTAAAAAGCCAACATGGACCCCTAAATTTGAATTCCCCCACTCACGTTATTATTTTTCAATATGGATGCCATTGCTGTTTTTGCTAACACAACTTCTAGTTCGTGCTGACAAAAGAGAATTGTACGAAGAGTAACGTACAACTCTTTTCCGAGTGGGTCAAAACAAACACCATTTTCTGATGGTCTTCCTCGCCGCCGTTGAAAAACGCCTTTGGCACGGCGCGACGCAAAATAGTTTCCGTGCGTGCACGTCGCCGTGTGTTCCCACCGACCGTTTACACGTCCCCGATGAGAATCTGCTGTTTGCTTTAGTTTCGACCAACTTTTTTTTTTTCCTGCGGGCCCGTATGTAGAAACAGGGAACTTGGACGCCTACGGTGGTTTTTAAGCGCTTTTGCGGGCCCAATGAGGAGAAAAGTATAGGCTGTGTTTCTGGGGAAGTGTGGCTGAAGTAAATTTCTGGCTTTCTGGCTTACTGTAACAGCCGAGTGTTGGTTTCAGAGCAGCCACTCGTGTTTCGCCGCATCAATAATAAACCGCCGCAAGCGTGCTGGTCAATAAGACCGCCATTTGGTATGACGGTAAAATACATCAGCTTCGTTGTGCCCGTTATTCAGCAGTTTATGCTACTGTATGATTTTTGTTGTTTTTAACAGCCTTGTTCCTAATTGCTTCGTAACCCGACACTCGTGTCGTTCGGGCCGCGGCTTAAGTACTCGCCTTGCCCGATCAGCACCAGAGCCAGATAAGGCTCTTTAATAATTCAGCGTGTTGCTTTAAAATGCAGTTTGTGGTCAAAGACAATCTCGTTAAGATTCGCTCTGGTTTCTGACCTTTAGCCGTAATAATGACGGCTAGCTTCGACCGTTCACTCTGCCTGATAAATATCAACCAGGCTTGGGGCACTTAATTCGAGTCTGGCTTCAAGAGGAAGTCAAATATTTTTTTGGGGCAATAAGGGTTAGGGTTAGGGTTAGGGTTAGGGTAGTCTGATTAGCACACTTCAAAGATACTAAAATGTCATGCTATTTGCTAAGCTAACGTTTCAATTGTTCATTATATTGTTTTATTGTTCAATAAAATGCTTGCTTCAGGTCATTAGGATTAACCTGAAAATGAAAAAGCTTTTAAAAATTCAAATTTGCTCCCCAAATGAAGTCATTACCGTATTTTCTGCACTGAGGCGCACCGGATTATAAGGCGCACCTTCAATGAATGGCCCATTTTAAAACTTTGTTCATATATAAGATATATACATTTGGCCCACACGGGCCGGACTTTGGACACGCCTGCTGTGGTGACCCAATATTGGTCCATATATAAGGCGCACCTGATTATAAGGCGCACTTGAGAGAAATTGGAGGTTTTTAGGAGCGCCTTATAGTGCGGAAAATACGGTAATTAGCAAAACAGCATGTTGCCCTTCTTTCCGACAGCAATCCACTTGTGACTGTGTGCTCATTTACCGGATCACCATCCTTATCCTCCTTGTAAGGCTTCACAGCCAGAATCTTCCGCTCCCATTGGTGGAGCCCGTATCGCATGATGCTATCGGTCACCTGATGATCTCACGCTGTAGGTGATGTAGTCTTACAGCAGGTGAGTCATCAGGCGCGGCTTACTGGAAGCACATCGCCTCATCTATCCCCCGCCGCACGTTTTCATCTTCGATGCTGATGCTGCATCGCCTGCGCAGCATCACGCAGCCTCCGTTTCTCCCGCCCAACCCCCGCCGACTCCGACATGCGCATTCCCATCAAATGCTGCCAAACTGATATGAAGAAATATAGGGGGAAAAATACATTTATTAATTAAATTGAATTCATTGATCAATGCAGGGAAACTTTTACAATTTTATGCTCCCTGTGTGGTGGTTTTTTTTTGTGGGTCTTTTCAAATCTGTATGATTAGAAACATTGACAAAAACGCAAATGTTTTGGACTGAATTAAAATTGGTGGTAAAATGGCCGCTTTGCTCCAAAATGCCAGACCACCTGTTTTTTTTTTTTTTGGGTGGTATTGGTCCCTCCCCCAAGGTATGTCAACCAAATTAAAGTAAATTTGGCCATCACATGTTTTCAATTGGCCCATGGAGCAATTATGTCTGACTCCTGGGAAGTCTTCCTAGCAACAAGTACCCATGACTTTTGATTATTATTAATATTGTTTTTAAAAAAAGCTTACACGGATAAATATTCCTCAACGAGCTGACTTAGCTACATACCATGGTTCTAGGGAGGATCCCAACAAACCTCCGCACAGGCATATTATTATTATTATTCTTGTTTGACGTTGTTATTGGAGATCATTATGTGATATAATTATATCTATTAGCTGTGTGCTGTCTATTCAGCAGCGCCAATGTCAATATTGGTCCGCACAGAAAAACGCTGTCGGTCAGGTGAGGCCGTGAGAAAGAACCACTTTTTGTAATAATATAATAATATTTGATCTACTTTATGACATTATCTCGATGTATTTGAGTGGCTGTTTGAGTGAAAATGTCATTTTCCCACTAAAGAACCTCCGTTTGTTTCCTGGTGGCGCTCTTTGACGTATTACTGACGCATAAAGAGAGCTTTTGTGTACTGCAGGTGTGAAGCTACACAAGGCTGGGCTAAAGGGTGTTTTATTCCTTCGAGGCCCCCCCCCCCTCCCCCCCTCCCTCGTGAAAAAACCCTGCGGGCCTGCTGCTGTAGAGAAAGGCCAGAAATTCTTACAACTTCCTCTCCTGATTTATTTGCATGTAACATGACTGACAAAATCAACCTTTTTAAAATTCAACCCCCCGAAGCAGTTCACGTCGTAACATGAAATTTTGTAAGCATGTCCATCATGGTGGGGACCGCAAAAAGTCTTAAAAACATTCCGCTATTTTGATTCAAAGCAACTATTTTTTTTTTTGTTTCTATTTTCTTCTGCTGTGTACATTTCACCATTCATTTCAGAAAGATTGATGACCATAAAACTCAAAACTCTAAGGTAGGACCCACAAAAAAAGTCTCAACCCTATGCCTAAAAAAAAACACAAAAAGTCGGTCATGAGATTCAAAGTGACATTTTTAGCCATTTCAACCAAGTCTCAAAATTTATCCTAATTAATTAGAAAATTCAGCCTGAGGTTTGGTAAGCTTTTCTATAATGAATGGACCCACAAAAAAAATCTTAAGAAGCCATGGCCAGTCCTCGTCTTTGTAAGTGCTACCCAATAAAGGGGCTTGTAGATTCATAGCGAAAACAAACCCTTGCTGGTTTTAACATTAAGAGGTTCAGCAATGGAATATTCCCCATGGCAACCTTTTTCTAACTAACTTTAACGACCGGTGGTTCCTCTTAAAATGACACGCTCATCATTAATTTTCTTTTGATGGTTTGTTTTATTTTTTTTCAATGTGGCCATAGCTCTCGTGGTAAATTTTTATCATTGCCATTGGTGCCATAAATCAACTCGCAAGCTCTCATCTTCGGATAATGGCTGCCTTTTAATAGGCTTGTTTGTATTTGCAAAAAAGCTTTTTGAATTCTAAACAGCTTTTAGAGTGAGCCAGAATGCCGCTTAAGCTCCTCTTAAGATTCAAAATAACATCGAAGTGTTATTTATAATGGTGCGCTGATTTACAATACGGTGTGTAACACGAGAGGCGGGCAGTACATTGCGTCCAGTCAACAGGTAGACGAGTTGGGCAGCGCTCCCAGAATGGAGGCGGTTAGTGGCAGTAAAACGCCACATCACCGACCTTTCCTCTTTTGGAAGGCTGGCACCTTAAGCCCTCAGACGCCAGCGTACTCCATCAAGCTGCTGGCGTTTATTCATCTGTGTCGTAGGCTTATGTTAAATTACAAAAAAAGTTGTTTGAGCTTTGATTTTCTGGGATTTCATTGGATATGATTTGGTTTGACGACTAGACTAAAAGATGATGTTTTGATTTTTAATTTTTTTATGTATTTGAGGTTGTAAGCTTGGAAAAAGAAAATAATTGACTTCTTAATTTAATCTTAATGTATTTTTGTGTGTAATTTTAATTTAATTTTAACTTTGGTTGCTTCACAAAATATTCTTTTTTTAATTTTAATTTTTTAATTTTTCATCTGTGTCGTGCGCAGTTTGTATGCTTATGTTAAATTACAAAAAAAGTTGTTTGAGCTTTGCTTTTCTGGGATTTCATTGGATAAGATTCGGTTTGACTACTAGACTAAAATAAGATGTTTTGATTTTTATTTTTTTATGTATTTGAGTTTATAAGCATGGAAAAGAAAATTGTTAACTTTTTAATTTTAATTTAATGTAATTTTTGTAAGTAATTTTAATTTAATTTTAACTTTGGCTGTTTCACAAAATATTCTAAATAGATATTTTTAATTAAATTTTTTAAAAATTGTTTTGTAATAAATGTTTTTTTTATACTTATTTTACTTATTTTTCATTTTCAATTTTTCGTTACAACGTAACACTGAATCTTTTGAAGTCTGCCGGGCGAACCGCATTTGTTTTTGGTACGAGCTGTCCCTCTTTTTATGTGGTTAAGCCTTAATTCCAAGCGGGCTGTCCGTCACAGTGACTGTGTGGGCTAAAAGTGGGCCAAACGCTGACATGTTTTGCTTTGCAATGAAAACACACGTGCGTTAATACGAACGAATGGGTGTGCGTCGTCGCGTGCTGCACTTTCCACGTGTGATGTGATTAGAAAGCAATTTGCTCCTTGACAACGTGACCCAAAAAAAACACACGCTTTATTAAAACCAAACAAATTACGCCATTTGGGACGGCTCGATACATCACATGGACGGATTACTCTTACCACATCCAGTGTTTTATCGCCACAAAATGTCTTTGTTTGACCCACAAACTGGGCTGAAAAGCTTAACTGAACGCCATAGCACTATTTTTATACAATGTGTGTTTTAACTAAGAATTTGAATTGTGTACTAGATCCGCTTCTGTTTTTTGTCACAATTAAATTGTCATCAACTGTTTATTCTTTTTTGCATTATCATCAATTTTAATCAAGTTTAAATCTGAAAACTTATTTTGTGAAGGGGCCGCTGACTTATTGGTGAAAGCCGTCCCGCTGCAAATCCAAAGACAGTTGAGCTGAAATCCAAGCCATGTTTTGCTGCCAAGTGTCGCATCTTCGCTCGGGCTTTCGGTAACACAACCACACTGACACCATTACCGCAACGGCTCTGTATTCGTTGGAAAACAGACAATCTGCCGTTTGTTAGCTTTGTCGCCGTTTAGTGAGGATTTTTCGTCTTTTGAGGAGCTGGCAGTTTTCAAATCTGAGAGGATCACATTCCGATGCTAGTGCCAATGTGTGTGTGTGTAGATTTTAAGAAAGACAAGCCAAAGCGTTCTGCTGCAAAAGAAAAGACGAAGCAGATGCTCGGTGAGGGCGGCGGGACGGTGCCAAGAGACTGTTGCTGCTGGCACCATGTGTGTGTCTGTGTGTGTGTGTGTGTGCGAGAGGGAGAAAGCGAAAGAGTAATTACTTTTGTAGAGGGATGGTGGGGTTGTCTCAGTGCTGCATTAGTTGTGCCCTTATAAAGAAGGCGGCGGGATATACTGTTCTCCGAGCTGAGTGAAATGCCATATTAAATAAACACCAAGCAGTGGGTGGCATGTGTGTGTAAAAATAAAATGTAGCCCATATATTTAGTCTTTACGCTCCGACTCGAAGATTGGAGCTCAATCACGGCGCAGTTAAAGTGGAGAATTTTTTTCCAAAGATTGAACGCGATAAAGTATCACGATGACATTTTTAGTACTTTTTTTTCTCAACACCAAAATTAAAAGAATGAGATTTAACAGTTGAATGTGAGTGAGCAACATTAAGTACCGTATTTTCTGCACTATAAGGCGCACCTAAAAAGCTCCAGTTTTCTCAAAAGCCGACAGTGCGCCTTATAATCAGGTGGGCCATTCATTGAAGGTGCGCCTTATAATCCGGTGCGCCTTATAGTGCGGAAAATACGGTATATATATATTTAAGTGCGCCCGCCCACCATGTTGCACATCCCTTTTTTCACGCTCACCACCTGTAGTAGATGCCAAGAATGGGCCGACTTTCCATATTGCGAACGTGAGCGTTAGTAAGTTATGTCACAACAACACGAGCGATCGGGCTCCACCGTGGAGACAATGCAGTGTGTGTGTGTGTGTGTGTGTGTGTGTGTGTGTGTGTGTGTAGAGCAGATGTAGGGCTGGGCCAGTGCCAGCACTAGACAAGTCATGAAGTCATCGACAGTCCAATCCGCAGACTGTCAGGGAGTGAAATGAAAAGTCCAAAATATATTTAAAAAAAAATGTTTTTCAATGCATGGAAATCATATTGGGGGGAAAAAAACATAAGTTTGTGAATGCTGAGCACTTTGTGATGCTTTCCATGTTGCATTTGTTTATGGGGAGGGAGGGGGTGAGTCAGAGGCCCAGAGAGAAGAAGTATTGAAGTAGCGGCCAATGTTTATGTTTGTGTCTGGTTTCTCGCTCTCTTTTCACTCAGCGAGCAGCGCCATCTTTTTTTCTCCCCCCCACCCCCTCCTCATCTATCCATCCATCCTTCCATCCAGTTGACAAGTGTCGCTCCTCGGCTTCCATCCACCTGCCAGTGTTTGCGTTACAGTCTGGCTCCCTGTGTCTGCGAGGGAAGGAGGGAGGGAGGAAAAGTCATCAGGTGGAAGGATGGAGGATAGGCGGAGTTGGAAAGAAAAGAACGCCTGTGGTACCGCCATCAGGAGTTTCCATCGAGGGAGAAAAAAAAAAAGCCCAGACGTCTGTGCAAGCTTTATCAGGAAGGAGGGCGACTCGTTAGACAGCAGGGAGATTTGGAGATTGTTGTGACTGGGCTTTCCTTGTTTGCGTTTACCATCTGAGATTTACACAAACACCACAGAAAAAGCACGTGGCGCTAAACATTGCTAAAGAAAAGCGAACAAATTACTGAAATTGCATTTACTTGAAATCACACAAGATGAAGGAAACCACCAACTGTTTGTCTCACCTGGAGTTTTTGCTGGAGTTTTACAAGTGAGAAGGTGTAAAGGTGTTGAAACCTTTGACCTTTTCAGTGCACTTTGACTTTTGTGAGTCCTCCTTTGCAGCTGTGTTGCTCTGCTCCTTTATAATGTTAAAAAGTCACAGCTTTTAGCGGAATCAAACCATGCCGCCCACACTTTTCGACACATGAGGTAAGCGTTCTGTGGTTAGCGTATATAACCTTCAGTTTTGATTTTCACAAAACGTACTAACCTCAGCCCCCCATCTTGAGTTTTGTTTTTTTAACCACTATCAATTTCAGTATGACTGTGAAATTAATCTCTGCGATGTGCATTAGCACCACCTACAGGATCGGAGTAGAACAACATTGACTGCTTGATAATGATTTCAAATGGACTCAATTCTGATCCATTCAAATTACCTTAATAAATTGTAATCTTAGAAATAGAGTAAGTAGACTAGCTAAAATGCTAGCAACCGAGATAGCTAAACTGTGTAATTTTGGCTTACATAAAGCTAATTTAGCAAAGCTAGCTTAACGATGCGGCGAGCCACTGATTGGCAAATATGAACGGCGTTATTTTAAAAAGCAATCGTTGATAGGTCTTTGACGTCTATAGCCGTTAACTGCCTTTCTTTTGAGAGTTTTCCACCCAGACTTATATTTGAAAGAATCCCTCCGAGGCTGCAAAGGTGCTGTTATTGTGAGCGAGTGGGTGTCCCGATTGTTAATGGGGTCAGTGCAGCACCCCTGGGAGGAAGAGGAGGAGGAGGAGGAGGATTAGGAGGAAGAGGAGAGGGCAGCGAGGACACACTGTCCAAAGCTTTCAATTCTGGGGCGGCCAGATGAAAAGAAAACAAGAGCGCTACGTGTTCCATATGTCGGGGCAAAGGGTGAAAATGTGCTTTGCATTTGCTTCCCTCTCCGGTGCCGTTTGATTGGGATGTGTGTGTGTGTGTGTGTGTGTAAATTGAGCTCAGTTGTGCATTTAGTACTTGGATTGCAGGATTACACAAAAACTGCTTGGGCGATATGTGAGTGGGTGGCAAATTCAAATTATGATGCCATTCTTTTTTTTTCTTGAAAATATTTGTTTTTTTAGTTGAAAAAAATACCCATGACTAATTTGATTTTATGCTTAAAATTATTTTTCAATTAAAAAAAACTAAAAAAAGACACAATTCTTGAAGATACACAACTTTTTTTTCCTTTTTTGTGGTAAATCTCCAGCTTTTTGAGCAAATCTGTTCCTTCCTTCCTTTTGGCTCTTTGCTAATCCACTTGCGGAGATTTCCTTCCCCTCAACAGCGAGACGGACTCTCGCAGCACCTCTGGAAATCTCCTCCGGCGCTCAACTTAAAGATGGAGTTGATTTTCTTGATTAGATTTAAACCTGTGAAATGAGACCTTAGACACACATGGGAGAAACCCGGGTGGGGGGGTTCGACTTATTAAAAAATGCTGGTGGCGGGTGACACAGGACACAACATACCTGGTGCTATCCAATCAGAAGTAAGCAAGGGGCCCACTTTTGATTCGGAACCGGATTTTTCCACGGCTCAACTTTGTGCCCTTATATGACCTTCGGGCCATACTTTGCCCATCCTCAATCTAATCTAATTCCCACTTTGTAAAGATAATCATGCTGGATTTTTATTGGGTGGTGTAGAATTGCGTCACATGATTCTGCAAAAATATTTTGATTGGTTATCCGAGAAGCGTGCAGATATTAGAAATAAATATAGATATATAGTGTGTGTGGGGGGTTGCTTTAATGGAATGCATGCAAGCAACATGTGGAAGCAGTGAAACAGCGCTCGGGAGTGTTGATTTTTTTTTTTTTTTTTTTTTTTTCCGCCCAACTGACAGCTTGTCCTCCCATCTGAGCAGCTGTGTTTTTGTTGTCTTTCCACCCGTTTCATGTCTTTGTTCAGTGTTTCACACGCGCTTTTCAAATGTACGCTGTCATTTCCAGTTTATTTACTGTATTTTTTTAATTATAACATTAATTGTTTGTCCAATTATAGATTTTTTTTTTGAAAATACATAAATATTATTGCAGGTTTGAGAATATCATCAATATTTTTTTTTCCAGTTTTAAAAATATAATAAGACATACTAATCCAGCACAAGTTAATAAATCTTCCGATTCTTTAGGTAACCTCTTAACCAGCCTGGCTCCACCATTCTCCAGGGGGGAAGCCCAGGGAGGGCATACCCGAGCTGCGACTCACATCCTGGGGTACAGGTACACTCATCGCCTTGGTATCACTAGGAAAGAGGAGGAAGCACGTGTGTGTGCATGTGTGTATGTGTGGTCACAGTGCAAGCCCGGCTAATGAGTCACACAATAAGTCACTAATCTTTGCCGAAGGTCTTGTGTTGTTTGGCATGGATATCAGTGACTGTGGAACTTTTTCTTCACTTCCCCCTTTGCTGAAAAATTGCAGTGGTGCACTCACACACCTCCATCAGTATACATCGATTAACCCGAACTAGCAACGAACAAATTAACTACAATAATAAAGTCCGTATCATAGCACAAAGAAAATTTTATCAGGTTTCCCACAAGGTTGCAAACAGTTGCAAAAGGTTGCAAACAGTTTTTCTTGTCACTATTGCAACTTTTGGCCCATGTCGAACGACCTTGAAACATACCCTGACAAAAAAAATCCACATTCAGGCTTAAGTCATAAAAACAAGTAACTAATTACTAATATTAACTAACTAACTGATCCTAGCCAGGGGCCACTTTGAGCCTGTTGCCCCCTCACCCCTGTGTGGGGTTAAGTATGGGAATGTGGGGGAGTCACAGAGAGTGTTAATTGTGGTCCGTCTTAGAAGTAATTGCCAAAAATCCCCCCCCCCCCTCCATCATTTCATAGCAGAGATACAAGTGTTCTTTTTTGTCATTCGCAACATAGACGCTCGGCTTGTTTTCCGCGACGTGTTTGGAATTCCGGAGAGCGCCGGGAGGTCAGCCCGTCTTTGGACCCCCCCACCACCACACCCAGCCTTAAAAAGGCACAAACCCTGCTATAGTTCTCCAGATATTCACACAGGAAGCATGGCAACTATGAGGAGGAGTTCTGCAGGAAGAACAGGAATGTTCATTTTAGGGGGGAATTTCCCTCCAAAAAAAAAAAAAAAAAAAGAATAGTGAAACAATGCACAGTCGGGTTTAAGATTATCAAGTTTGTGCATGACTGGCCGTTAATAGATGACACTGCAGAAAATAAAATACGTGCTCACCATTTAAAGAAATAAAAATAATTATTTTCATTGGCAGCACAAAAAAATTGTTGAAAAAAATTGATTAGTTAAATTGTAAATATAAACAACTTCCAAATCATAAGGAAAGATTGCCAAGAAGAATGTTGGAATGGGCTGTTTGAAAAATGAGAGTCCTTGACCCTTTGTTACCTCCAGGGATGGATGATTGCATGAGTCCCCCCTTGGTCACTCCCTCCCCCCTGTAAAAAGCTTTAAGTATAAAGCTTGTTGTTGGGTGTGGTGCTCTCTTGAAACATATTATTTGATGGCCCGGGTAACTAATGCCTCAATATCTCTAATTTAAAGAAGGGCTCGTCCGGGAGTTGAACCCGGGACCTCTCGCACCCGAAGCGAGAATCATACCACTAGACCAACGAGCCACATGTTACATTTTTTTTATTATTGCAGAAATCTGCAAGCAATGGACCCTTCCCTAATGCTAACTCCTGCTAACAATAGCATTTAGAAAGATATCGGCTTGGAAATGTTTGGTTTTAGTTATAGAAGAAACTTTCGAATGGCGACTCGCCAGTCGGTTTTTTGCTTATCCATGCAAGCTCACACACACACACACAAATTGAACCGCTAATTTCTTTTGATCCTTTCCCATGAACTTCATTAGGCTTTTTTTTTGTTTGACTTGCTAACCCTCCAAAGCAAATTGCCTTCTCAGACCTTTCGCTCAACATTTCAACTGGAAATGCGATGATCAAGTTTCCACGGGCAAGGGGGATTTGATTTTTGGATGTGAATCCGTGTGTGTAACTGGATCTTAGTTTGGAGGATTACACAAAAACTAGACAAGCAATATGTGGCTGAGTGGGTGGCACATCTTCAAAGGATGGTGGCAAATTTAATTGTAGCCTTTTTTTTCTTGCTAACTTTTTGTTGTAGCTCGTAAAAATGTTTTTTTTTATGCTAAGTATAATTTGCTATGGCTTAAATACATGGCAAAAATATTCAACATTTCTGACTTATTTTCTTGAAAACTTTTTCAAATGCAACAATGTAATTTATTTCGACAAAAATATGTGACAAAAATATCAGACTTTAAGATTATTTTTTGAATGCATGAGCATATATTTGACAGTTTTATATATGTTAATTCATTTTTTTTCAGGCCGTTTTTTTGTTTTTTATTAATTATTATTATTATTATTATTATCTTATTTTGTTTGTAAAAAATTTGCCTGTTGTTTTTAAATCAGATTTTTTTCATTTCTTGTCAACTTTTGCTGCATTTTTGTCCAATTTTTTGTCCTCTTTTTTTTTTTTTTTGCATGTGAAGGGGTACACAGAGGGTTGAGGAGTGGAGGGGGGGGTGGTGGAGTGAAGACAGATGTGCCGGGAGATTGTAGCGGTGGGAAAGATTAGCGGGACAGCTGCGGGCGGTGCAGCTACTCTTACAAAAAACTTTTGGCTGTAGTTCAAGTTTCAGCTGCTCCTCCCTGTGGTGCATTGTCGCTCTCTGTGTCTCACTCGCTGTGCTTGACATTTGCCAAATAGTGAGCCTGCAGTCCATTTGGGAAGGTCAGGCTTGACGTGACAGCCGTCAGGTGTGAGGCTGGGAAAAGGAGATGTGATGGTTGACGTGCAGCCAGAGCAGGCAGGTGACAAAAAAAAAAAGGCATATTTTGCAGGGGGAATATATTTTCCAAAAGCGTGTGTCAGTCAACTCGCTTCAACTTGTCCCTTACAAAAAAGCTTTTGTTTGACAGCATGTAATTTGGTCTCACTTCCTGTTTGGCAACTAAAGACGTGATAAGATGATAAGACACTCGAAGTGCTGCTCCATGAGCTCGCCCGTCAAATGCAGTCTTATCTACGTTCTTTTATGTATAGAATTTTTTTTTTCTTAAGATGCATTTTTTTCCAAAGACATAATCCCCATTTTTTTTAAATCCCAAATACATTTCTGTATTTTATTGAGTAATCACAAATGTGAAAACACGCTTGACATATGTGTTTATAATCAATCACCTTCATATATACTATAAAGGATAATGGATGGATATTTACTGTGTGTGTGTGCCAGGCATTGACTTCATCACCTGACGCTGCCCGTGACCTCCAGGTTAACAAGCCAGCGAGACCATGTGCATGCACACACACGCACGCCTACACACACACACCGATGCAAAGCCATGGCTTGATGCTTTCCAGACACAAGCTACTCCCTGCCGCCGCTCGGCTTGGTACTCTTACCCCCCCCCCCCCTCTCCCACACACACACACTCCCTTCACCACCAGCGCCTGCTTATCAAAAGTTTTTGCCTCTTCAGTTCCCATTTTCCCATGCACAGACAAAACAGAGCAGCGGTGCCAAGGGGGTGGGTGGATTGGGGGGGTCGGTGTTGGTGGGCTTCCTGCACTTCACTTAGGCCCGCTACAACCCTGCAGGCTTCCTCTGCACCTTGGCTCGGTGATGACAAGATAGAGGACGGGACGCACACACACGCATATTGACCTCGGGATTGAGATGAACTTTCTGAGGAGCGACATCCCCCCCCTTTCAAATTGCTCTCACACACACACACTCAAGCACTCCCACTCAGCGGCCTAATGTGAGATAGATGCTATTGTTTTGACGTGGCCTCATAAATACATAGCGCAAGCTGACAGGTCCTATTAGCGCCCGTAAGCTGCTTTATGAATGTGAAGGCAAAAGTGCAATCGGTCTCTTTGCTTATCGTTCCGTCTCTCTATCAATACGGCCATCTTCCTCCTCCTCATCTTCCTCCTCCTCTCTATTAGAGACACATTGATCACCTCACCTGACTAATGGCTAAGGGTGTCTGGGCCTTTAAAAAGTAGCCCGCCACAGCAGTGCCAAGCTCTTCATCACAGTGACAAGGCAAATGGCTCCTCTGCTAATAAAGTGCGCCTGGACTCTATACAAGTGTGTGTGTGTGTGTGTGTTGAGAAGGTTATTCATGACTTAAAGTGGTTTAGTAGCAGGAGTGCTGGTGGTCTGCTCTTCATATTGAGTAGTGTGTCCCATCTATTAATGGCACAGAACAAATACTCCTGCACATCTTGAAGAGATGAAGAGAGCACACAAACTCGACACAGAGATGAAATGTTGTCCACTTGCTGTTTTAAAATAAAGCAGAAAGTGGGAAAAAGAACAGAAGAAGAGAGCACCACAATTATAACTCCCCACCAGTGCTGTTTTTCATCCCCTGTGTTCTTTTCCGCGTATTTATTTTCCTAAAAGCAGAGGGCAGCCCGTGTTGGGGGGAAACAGGGAAGAGGTGTCTGTGAAATTCGACCGCTGGATGGAAAACAGGCGTGTGTGTGTTGTGTGTGCATGTGTGTATGTCAAAGAAAAGGCTGGGCGAGGTACCAGATGAAGAAAACTGGCAAAAAAATACATCTACATACAGTGCATTATTTTTGTGTTGGTGTAATTTCCCTCCATGCCGCTAGAGGGACTCATGCACTGTCATACATTGTATTGGAAAGCGTGTAAAATCCGTGGTCGATTTAAACATGGCAGGAAGTCAACACTTGTTGACTGTCAAATGTTTTTGGTCAGAAATGTAAGTTATTTTCGTATCCTTTATTTTATGAGTTATCTATTGTCTATAAAGTAGCACGTCTTTTTTTTCACCAACATAACTCTGTCTGCTTATTTTCATACTTTCAAGTGGGATTATCAGGCCCAGGAATTCATTAGGTGGAAAATTGCTTCATTTGGATTCGATGTTAAGCCGAATACCAGCGACATCAAACCGGGAGAGACTCGTCAATGGTGGCCAGCGCTTAATTGGGGTATGTTATTATTATTTTTATTATTTTTGAATGGCCATTGTTTATCAGTGTTCACAAAAATCCAATGCATTGTGCTTGAAATTGTTCTGGGGGGCTGAATTAATAAAACTAGAAGAAGCAAATGCACTAGAAGATAAGTAGGAGAAAGTTGACGAGGAAGGTCATGTGAGGTGGTGTTGCCATGGCAACTGTTTTGTCTTTTGGATGATCCCCCAACCCACCCCCTTAAACCATAATGGGGCTGGTAATGAAACCAGTCTGGCTTTCCTGGCTCATACACACATTCGTAGGGAGAGACGAGTGAGTAACACATGTTTTGCTTTAGAACTTGTTTATGTTCATCCAACATGGAGAGAGCACAGCCTACCAATTAAAGGCACTGTCATAAAACAACAGAAAAAAACAATGCAACTGCTGGATGCTTTTTTATGTATTTTCATGTTTTTATGTATTAGACGCCCATTTGCCTTCAAAGTCGATCAATTTAAATTATAACTCAAAAGAATTGTTTGGAGACCTGACTTGAAATAAACTAATAATTTTGGAGAAAAATATTCCTTAAAATCTATTTTAAATGTGATTCCAAATTAAATATTTTGGTCAAAATTTGCCCCAGCAGTCAAACAATTATTTAATTAACAAAAATTAGGCTCACACATACACAAAATGACTCACTCTAAAAGTTTTTTTTCACTGGATTGATTCAAGGGTAGCAAAAGCCACTGTAATAGATTGGTCACATTTTATTGCATTTTAAGTGGCCTTGTTCTGATTCCCAATTTTGTGATTATGTTCGGATCAGTTATGTTAGGTCGGTCTGACCCACGTAGGAGGCGGAGCTCCGTTTAGGGAATTCCCCTGCTGACTGACACTTTCTGACCCTCCTTTCTAGTGTCTCCATTGTAAAAAGAAAAATTAGACTGAATGGGCCCGATATTGATATTTTTAACCCCAAAAAATTCTCATTCCCACTAATATGTGCAATTAATGTAACATTTTCCCAGCACATTATTTTGAAACCCTCCAATTGTAAGTGTTGTCCCACCTAATTCCATCACAGTTCATTGTGTAGCTGCAGGAGCACAGTTGTTCTTTGTCCTGGCGCTGGCTCATGCCCAAACTCAGCCCTTAGGAAATTGCGGGCCAATTTTTCCTGCGTTCAGAACAGCAAAAAAAAAAAAAAAACTCCCGGATGCCTTCAGCTGAACACGCCACTTAAAGGCAACATACTGTATCAGCCTTTCTGTATTTTTTAACAACCAAACTCAAATAGAGCGCTTTGTTTTATTGCATCCATTGCACTTACTGCTCTGAGGGGAGCGTTAAAAAAACACTGCAGGAACAATACGTGTACTATGGCGCTGCAATTTATACAGTATCGGCAGGATTGAAAAGTTTGGCAGCTTCAACTGGAAACTAACGACCCTTGTAATATATTTTATATCTCCGTGCTTTGCGATCACGGTTTATCTTCTTTGAGCAGCGTATGCTTTTTACACAGGAAATGCATTAAAAAAAAAAAAAAGTTTGGACTGGAGGGAGAAATCTTTGGCTAAGAGTTCTCATGAACTCTTTTGGCTCTTGAGAGCGTTTTGTATTGTACATTTGTTTTCTCTTGCCACTCGTAAAAGAAATTCATTTAGCCCAATAGAAAAGCCTCAGAGGCTCGTATAATTATTACAAATATTAACAATTGACTAAATTGGGGGAAAGGTGACACTGACCAATTTCAACCAATGCTAGCTGAAGTATTTCTAATTTATTGACAGTTTTTAGAACAACTCAAACATGATCTACCCTCACAATAAGCAGAGCCTGACTCGTCAAATCCCGCCTGTAAATCGTCAAGGGGGTGGGCGGCTCCGATGTGTCACAATATGACTGAGCGCTTGTTTTGCTTATCAATCAGTGGAGGGGGGGATATCTTGCCTGAGATATGAGGGAGTTTGGTGGGAGGCCAGTCCTTTCACAGCCCTGTTTATGTCTTTGATCGGCACCACTACACAAACGTGTGTACATGGGTGTGAGCGTGCAGCTGGTACCGGCCTCGGTGTTGTGTTACAACACTGGAGGAGGGTCCAGAATGACAGATGAACATAGAGAGGGGCCAGGGTAGAAAGGAGGGCAGTTGAGCCAGCGTCGAAGCACTTCTTATGTTTGCAAGGCTAGTGTTGTTGTGGCACAAATGCATTTGATCAGCGCTGCTGTTCTGTTTACATAATGTGCCTGTTGTCCAACATGATAGACAAGACAAGGAGGAGGGCGGTCCCACTAGCAAAAAAAAAAAGAAAGAAATCAAGGCAAAAAAAAGTTTCAAGAGGGGAAGAAAGTAGTTCAGTGACATTCCAACAAAAATAGAAAAAATTCACAAATTTCCGCAACCCCAAGATAAGATTTATATTTGCCTATTGATGGCAGGAGGTCATGCCCAAACACTACTTTTTAATGAAACTGGGCTTTGGCGCCATCTTGTGGGATAACAGTGAATAAAGCGAGTCTTATTGCAATTACAGTACACATTAGTCCCCCCCAAGAAACTGCAAATAGGCGAATTAGTGAGTAGCAAATCCTAATTAGATGGGAGAAACACAATTTGGTCATTTTAGTTATTAACCTTTCTGACACATCAAGTGATTATTTTTCAATTTAATGCAATTAGTGACTGTAATCCCCAGTTTTCTAGCAAAGTTAGGCTTTTATCAACATGATAGAAACTAAATCGTTTCACATTTCAAATGTTTATTAAAAGTAGTGTTTTTACCATCAAAATGAATTCACTAATTTGGGAGAAGAGTACATAAAAAAAATCAGTCACCACACTACAGCGTGTTTGGCGACATCTATTGGTGACATGTAGTAGTGCAAGTATCTCTATATAAGGCAACAGCGACACTTAGTGTCTGAATAACAGACAAACGTTTGGGGGAAAAAAACATTTTGAATTTAAGTGCAAAGTTTGTTGTTTATTATGGAATGATACAGAAGGCACAAATTCGTGTTTATGTTTGCGGTGTACTATTTTTTATTTTTTCTATTTCCATTGTGATTCGCTGAAGGTCTTCAGAGCTGAGTGTAGCGCAGGTATTTTTTCCCAGATGGGACCTCTTTAACGGTGACGCCATTGGGGAAAAGAGAGGCCGCTTCGGCATCGGAGACGTTGGGAAGTACCATGACTTTGTCTCCAGGCTGCAAAATATAATCCATCCCATGGTGGTGATTGGCGTAGCAAGCAGAATTTAAAAAAAGAAAAAAAGGCTGGCGTCAGGCGTACCTTCCAGTCCACAGGCGTGGCCACCTTCTTCTGCGCCGTCAGCTGCAGCGAGTCAATAACGCGCAGCAGCTCGTCAAAGTTCCTCCCCGTGGTGGCCGGGTAGAGGATGGACAGCTTCAGCCGCTTGTCGGGCCCGATCACAAACACCTAGACAAAGGTCACGAACGTCATATTGTCTAAACGCCGAAAACTCAGCAGGTAGCGAATTACTACAACGGCGAGTTGCTTACACATCGAGCGGTGAGCGGGATGCCGTCGCCATCGATCTCATCGGGGTCCAGCATTCCCAACTTGTTGGCCAGCTCCCTCTTCTCGTCAGCAATGATGGGGAAGGGCAAAGGATTTGAAGCCTGATTGTTGAAGCCCATCACGTCCTGCGTGCATAAACACATCCAGTCTATGCAGAGGACAGCAACATCTTTTGTTGTCAGCCTCTTGTATGACTTTGTTTTGTTTGTTCACCTTTGAGTAAGTTTAGAGGGCAAAGTAAATAATTCCTATTTTTATTAATGATTGACCTTGTATAGCAAAACAAGTAAATAGAAAGCATTTGAACTGATAACAGGAAAAAATTCACAAGAGAAAAAAAACCCCACCAAAATTCAAATTTGATAAATGATGACCATGCTGATAGATTACATAAGCATTTTGAGGCAACTTATTAACTTGATATTTTTAATGATCTTCCAAGTTCGCCAGTCAAAAGGTTTGAAAATGACGGCGCAGTTGGAGGACCTCGAGGCAGGTTGCTGCTTGCGTTTTAAAGTTGTGCAACAATAGACCGATGTGCACACACGTACACACAGGGACAACCTGTTAAACAACGTTCAACGGCCATGTGCATTTGTGTGTGACTGCCCTCCACCTTGCTCCATCCGGAGTGATCCGCCACACTGTCGACAGATAGGGCAATCATCTTGACACCGCGCTTGGTGAACTTGTCGCTGAGGCTGGCGGCGCACGCCAACTCAGTGGTGCACACGGGGGTGAAGTCCTTCGGGTGGGAGAACAGGATGCCCCATCTGCTCGTGAAAAAAGACACGCACGGGTTTTATGTCACAAAGAAAGTTAAATCTAGGGCCTTTTAAAGCCTAATCCCATGGCCGTCACATGTGACTTAACATATGACCGAACACCACGACGCTCTCCATTTGAAGGACTTGAAACGAAGCAAAGCTGTTTGCATGCATGTCATTGAATTCAAGCAAGCACAAAGGAGGCGGAGAACCTCAAATGTGCGCCAACAATCTCAAATGCCCCAGTTTCGATATGAGACAATATAAGCCTTGTGTCCATGCTGGTTCCAGATTTCTCTCAGTGAGCACTGAGCAAGATGTTGTTGTTATAAAATGAAAGCAGAAATACAAGTGCACTAACAAAATCTTAAAATGACTTTCAAGAAAAGCAGTATTCAATTTCAAAAATACTTAAATGACTTAGAAGCACACCAAAAGTTACAAAACTCGAAAAATAACCAAATGCAATTCAATGTTTTCCGATTATTTCTACTGCTTCGTGCGCCTATGACGCAACTATTAGACATCTTTCTGTATTTGCCCAAAACATGGAATTGTACAGAGACGCATAGCAGAAGGTTGAGGAAACTGAAAGTCACCCTTGCATAAAAAAAAAAAAAAAAAAAACGTTCAGACTTCGAACTCTCGTAATAATAGGCTGGATTCACTTACGATTTGCCCAAAAAGTCGTGAAACTTAATCCGGCCGATGGTAGTGTCGGCCTCGAAATTGGGGAACTCGTCACCCAGCAAGATTCCAGGCATTTTCGGGTGTTCCTTGAAAGCTTACGCGTGGAAAGACGAACTGCTCAGGGGGTCTGTGATCGACCCCTCACGACGAACAAACCCGGAAGTAAGCGTGCTCCGTCATATTTATATTGACCAATGAGAGTTGAGCACGAAGAAAAACACAATTTCCCAGAAGGCTATGCGATAGGACAACAAATATGGCGTCCTATGTCTTCACTACGTGATAAGAATACTCAAGCTTTGCAGTTGACGAGTTAAAGAGGCGACAGCCTGCACAACACTGCGGAGACATTCCCCACTGCGGTGTCAGCTCCTCGCAAGGACGCACGCCGACAAAATGTCTTCACCGAAGGCAAAAAACCCGGGCCGCGCCGGCAGCGGGAGCCCGGTGCTCAGCGGCACCAACAACGGCCGCTTCGAGTTCATGTCCCTCACCAAGCCGCTGAGCCGCTCGTCGACTCCGCCTCATCTTCTCCAGCGGCAGAGCTCCGACGGGGCCACCGCTCGGCTCCGCGCCTCTGAGAGCCCCACTCGTCGCCGCGGCTCCAGCTCATCCACCGGCTCCGGGGCGCCGGAGGAGGACGGCATCCGGCTCAACCCGTCGCTCTTCCGCGTAGCCCTCAGCTCGCTGCTCGCCATCGACTTGTGGCTCTCCAAGAGTCTGGGGGTGTGCGCCCGAGAAGACTCGTCGTGGGGGAGTGCGCGGCCCCTCATGAAGCTTATCGAGGTGACGGGCCACGGCATCCCCTGGCTGGCAGGAACCGCCTACTGCTTCTACAAAAGCGACAGTGCTGCTGGCCAGGAGGTCATGCTCAACCTCTTTATGGGTAAGTGCAGTCTTGCTGGACTCACCAAAAAAATATTTTCAAGGAGACTCATGCAGAAACTATTAAATGTCTTCCAAATACCTTTATCAAGATGTGAGGTGTGCACGGGAATAATTCATTCAGCTTTGGAATTCCTATGCTCACTTTCAAGGTCTTCTCCTGGATCTGGTCCTCGTCGGGGTGGTGAAAGCAACTGTGCGGCGACGGCGTCCGGTCCACAACCGCATGGACATGTTCGCCACCTTCTCGGTGGACCGCTACTCATTCCCGTCGGGCCACGCCACCCGCGCCGCCATGTGCGCCCGCTTCCTGCTGGCACACCTGGTGCTAGCCGCTCCCTTGCGGGTGCTGGTGCTGCTGTGGACGGCCACTGTGGGGCTGAGCCGCGTCATGCTAGGGCGCCACAACGTCACCGACGTGGCTTTCGGCTTCTGGATGGGCTACTGTCAGTACAACCTGCTGGAGGCGCTCTGGCTCTCGCCTCAGAGCCTGCAAGCGCTCCTGGGATACGTGGCGTAACAATCAGAGACTTGTGTATTTTTGTTATTGTGGGAATGCTGAAGAGCATCGATGCACTTTTTCAACTGCTCCCTCCACATGACTCAAAAGATTCAAACCACTCCAACATTAAAATGTTCAGGACTAATTTTCCTGAATTTGCACAATTTTCATCATTCCACTGAAACATTCCCGAATCTTTTTTTTTTTTTAACTGATCCTTCCACATCATTTTGCTCCCCCCCCAATTTCACATTCCAAATTTGCTCCATTTTATTAATTGCAGCATTTGAGTTCATCCTCAGCTCTCAGAATTCCCACACAATTTCTCCAGAAATTGCATTCTCTGTTTTTAATGTAACTGCACAACTGTGGAACATGTGTTATATTTATTGTCCCACAAGAGGGAGCTGTTGCCAATACGTTTAGTCTAGCCCAGGTTTCTCTAGTGCCTCTTCTAGGCAGCTTTTGCTAAATGCTATTGTCGTTCTGTTGCAATCAAGGCAGGGTTCTTTTTCTTGCCATCCGGCACTTACTGTAAATAGACTGTTGAGTCACGTGGTGCAATCTATAGGATTTTTGCTTCAACTTGAATAAGTATCATTTTTGGTGTGCATGTCATTTTGTATTTGGTGTCATCGAAAATCTCTTAAAATCAATTTGTGTTTTGACATACAACTCATACTATTTGCTCTTATCACAAAATCATTTTGGATGCTTATAAACGGTGTTCACTCAAGAAGGCTATGAGATGTTTTTCCTTTTGACCTCGCTCTATCATTTTCTATGAGGTGTAGTTGAAAATCAAAAAGGTTCTTCCTATTTCGTTTTTGTTGAATTTTTTGTTTTGACCTTTGGCTGAGGACATTTTGTGTTTGGTTTTTGCTTGTAGCAAATGTGAGCGACATCATGCACACCGTGATCAAGACATCTGTGATCCTGATGCCTTCATCCTGCTTAGTGGGAGGAGACCTCTTTAAAGCTTGCCCCTCTGTCTTCCACTGGTGGAGCTAAAGTGGGGGTGGGGGCACTGACCCCCCCCTCCCCTGATATGTGCATGGACCACCACCACCCATGCGTCTTTCCAGGTATTCCAGGTAAGTGACTTTTGGATATTTTCTAAGATTTTTTTCCACATTTCCATTCGTCCCCAATACTTATCAGCATTTTTGAAGAATTTTCAAGTTTGTAAAAATAAAAGTTTTGTTTTGTGGACCACCTGGAATATCATCTTGTAACAAAGTTACTGTACAGTAGTCTACCAAGGCTTAGCTTTTTATTTATTTTTTTATTTCCCTTCTTGTTACATAACTTCTCTTGCGCGTCCTCTTATTTTTTATTTATTTTCTTCTACATTTGTCCTTGATTACCTGATAAACTTTTATCCAGTGAGCCAATGTGCCCAGTTGAACCCATTGTGTTGCCAAAAAAAGCTGAGCGAAAGTCTCGATCGAATTATGCAACAGATCAAGCAAATGTTGATTTTTTTTTTTTTTTTATACAGGCTTTCCTAAACGTTAACATGTAGCCTACTTCATTAAAACAAATTATTATTATTATTGGTTACTTTTAATTAATTGTTTTTTTTTCAGGGGAAAAAACATAGTAGCATTTTTATTTTCCTCATTAAAAAAAAAAACATGCATCATTTAAAAAATATTTTTCAGCCCCCCTTCATACTAAATAATCCAATTCTTTTCACAGAACTTGAAGCGTGTGCTCATTGTACCGTGTAATCTACGTGATACCCAAAAGTCAATAACGATCAGGCTGACTCGATCGTGTTTGTGTGTTTGAAGGGGTGGAGATCTGCACGTGAGCATATAAAAATGTGAGCGCGAGGATCTGAGGACCCTTCTCGCCGAGCACATCAGACCACATCAGTGGAGCATTTGGCTTGAGCTGTTATTTGGACCTTCTGTATAGGTAGGAACTCCTACTTTAATTAACTTACCCCGGGATGTCCTCCAATGACACCACCTTTTAATATTTTACTGAGTATACAATTGTCAATGAGTATCAGAGATTTTTCGGTGACATTGCAGGACAGCAGCATCTGTCATCAATTTGTTGTGCTCTTTTCTCTGAGTCATGTCACCAAGGAACCACTGCTTGAGATAGGATATTTTTTGCGTGTCAATTTTAGGATTGTGCAATCTCTTTATTTGTAAGGCAGGAGTTCATCAGGCGCGCCTGACTAAGATTAGAAGAAATCATTAGTGCCGATGTTCACTTACTTTTTTCTCCTGTGGTAATATATATATATATATTTTTAAACTAAAGCTCCACCATGGTGCGCAAAGTGGCAGTGATCGGCGCAGGCCCGTCGGGGCTGGGGGCAATCAAGTCTTGCCTGGAGGAAGACTTGCAGCCGACCTGCTTTGAGAGCAGCGACGACCTTGGAGGTCTTTGGAAGTTCAAGGCAAGGACAATAAAAAAAAAAAAAAGAAAGAAAGAAAATACATAAGGATTAATAGTAATCCTTTTGGCTTCTGGGTAAGATTTTGGGCTTTGCTGCACCCTATTAAGAGCTTAAAGGCATGGCTTTCTTTATGGCACGTATTCATTATGTACTACCCTGCCCTCTAGTGGCCAAGATGCGTACAACCGAGCACTATGTCAATGTCAGTACAATGGCATTGTGTATACAATTGATGCATGATGATGCACAAATTATTTAATATAAATATATATAATATAAAAAGTAATTAACTAAATTAAAAATGTATTATTTAAAGCATTCAAGTCCATCAAACTGAAGGTTTTGCTCACACCAAAGTGGATTTGGTTCCTCTGCAGGAGGTTTCTGAGCCCAACCGTGCCAGCATCTACCGCTCCCTCACCATCAACATCTCCAAGGAGATGATGTGCTACAGCGACTTCCCCATCCCGGCCGACTTCCCCAACTACATGCACCACTCCAAAATCCTCAACTACTTCCGCATGTACGCCGATCACTTCAAACTGCTGCAGCACATCCGCTTCCAGGTAAAAATGGCTTCTTCGCTTACTTGGATCGGCAGCTTCCTCATATGCGTGTGGCTTCTTCAGACTTTGGTGAAGAGTGTCAAACCCAGGCCGGATTACGCCCGCACGGGCAAGTGGGAGGTGGTGACGGAGAAGCGGGATGGCAAAGAGGAGACTCATGTGTTCGACGCTGTCATCTGTTGCTCGGGGCACTACACTTACCCCAACCTGCCTCTGCAGGACTTCCCGGGTAACTGCAGAATTCTTTCCAGATGTTTTATTTACTCATAATCCTTTCATGGAAACATTCAGATTTATTGCTGCCCCACAGGCCTGGACACTTTCCAGGGCCACTACTTCCATAGCTGGGACTACAAGGGTCCCGAAGACATGCACGGCAAGCGCTTGGTGGTCATAGGCATCGGCAACTCGGGCAGCGACATCGCCACGGAGAGCAGCAAATTTGCCGAGCAGGTTGGTGCCTATCTCCTGTTCCACCATCACGCTGACCCCGCCTCCCCTTTTGGGTCAGGTGTACCTGAGCACTCGGCGCGGAGCTTGGGTGATCCGCCAAGTGTCGGACGACGGCCTGCCGGTGGACATGAAGTACAACACGCGCTTCGTGCACATCCTGTTCCAACTCTTCCCCATCAACTTCTTCAACTGGTTCGGCGAGAAGAAGCTCAACGCCATGTACGACCACACCATGTACGCCCTCAAGCCCAAACACAGGTAACCGAATCAAACTGACCATTTCAAACGTGGACCGTAAAGTATTGAATACGTTTCCCCATGCGATCTTCACAGGCTTTTCAGTCAGATCCCCGTGATCAACGATGACCTGCCCTTCAAGATCCTGTCAGGCTCGGTGATCATCAAACCCAACGTGAAGGAAATTCGCGGCTCCTCCGTGATCTTTGAGGATGGCAGCGTCGCAGAGAAGGTCAGAAGGTTTCGGGTTGCGGCCCTTCTTGCATGTGATGTCATCACTTCGTTGTGAAATAAGATTGATTCCAGGTGGATACCATCGTGTTCGCTACGGGATACAACTACGACTTCCCGTACTTGCCCGCCAACACTCTGTACAAGTCGGGTCACAGGGTAGGTCTCTACAAGCACGTGTTCCCTCCCAACATGGAGCACCACACCTTGGCCGTGGTGGGCTTCATCCACGCCCTCGGAGCCATCATGACACAGGCTGAGATGCAGGCGCGCTGGGCCGTGCGGGTCTTTAAAGGTCATTACGCCAAATGTGATGAGGGTTTGTCGACATTGTAGCCACGGAGATGTTTTCTTCTCATGATCAGGACATCAGAAGCTGCCCTCAAACCAGGCCATGGTGAAGGCTGTCGAGAAGGACACCAAAAATATGGAGAATAGGTAAAAGCTGCCAAAATCGATGCCCCCCCACACATACTTATAACCCCCCCATCTATTTGCCGCAGCTACATCATCTCCAGGCAGTCGCCACTGCAGGTGGACTTTGTGACTTACATGGACGACCTGGCAGGTGAAATAGGAGCCAGGCCCAGCCTACTTTGGCTCCTCTTCACCGACTACCGGCTGTTCAAGGAGGTCCTGTGGGGGCCCGTCACCTCCTACCAGTACCGCCTGACTGGGCCCCACAAGTGGGAGGGCGCCCGGCGGGCCATCCTCACCCAGTTCGAGAGATTGTACCAACCCTTGAAGACCAGAAAGGTCAGTCCCGCACTCGCCGATCAGAAGCTAGGTTAACATCTTCACTAAGAGTCGGAAAAAAAATTGTTCAATGACATGAAAGCTCGGACATAAGTATTTGGACGCCTCCCTTCCACCGGCAGGTGCAAGAAGCGAACACGGCGAGCTCGGGCGGCCTGTTCAAACTGAGCCTGGCGCTGCTGGCTGGAGGGGCGGCGGTCTACTACGTGCACGTTCGAGAGCCCGATCTCTTGCCCAGCCTCATGTCCAAACTTTTGCCCCAAAAAATGTGAAACTTTTTCAGTCCACTGATTGATAATAATCAAAACAGAAATAGCATCTATGCCGCGATGTTTTAACACGATCAGTTATTCGACTAAATACAAGTGGTGCAGCAAAACATATAGGCAGACAATAAAAAGATTTTCTCAGTTATATATTCTTTTTCCTCTGCGTAGAACATTTTCTGCAAACTGTCATATTAATGAACTTTGAGGAGTTGAGATGGCTCAATGTACAATATAACCATCTATCTCTTATACTGCCTTCAGCAGAAGAAACTAAACAGACGTTTATTGGGTCATATCCATATGTTATAACCAAGTATAGTATTATGTTTCCTCATTAAAATCCACATTACAAGGATTATTTTCGGTGGGAAGGCTGGAATAGATTATTAGCATTTCCATTTAGTTTCATGGAAATAGCTAATCTGAGATACAAGTGTTAAGAGCATGTTCATGAAACGATTAAAACTCTTATCTCAAGTCATGATTTTTTTTCAGATTCATCGTGCCAGATTTCTCTCTCTCTCTTTCTTACATTCATCTTGTTCATGTTGCATAACAGTGGACAAAACATCTTTTTTTCATCCCCCTTAGGAAATTTTCGCCCTCTAAAGCTGCAAAACACATCCCTAAGAAAGCCCACACCATATTTTTACCATTTATATCATGACACGTGATTCTTGCCTAAACCAACCATATCAAGTTGTTATTGAGTTCAAGTGAGGACAGCATAAATTCTTGACTTACTGGCTTTCACCAAAATTTAATTGGTAAAACGTGTTAAATATTTGATAAGTTGAAGACGCACAACAGACTTATTTTCTGCTCGCACGCAAGCTTGTTGTGAGCCATTTTTGCTGTTAGCTACATACTATTAATGTTAGCATCTGCTCGCTGGAATTAATTTGTGTATGAGCTAAGAGCTAGCTAGCTAGCTAATAAATCCAAATTATAATCAAGTTTTCTTGAAAATATAACGAAAGACTTGATGACTTTTTCATCTCAAATATTATTTATCAAACACATGATCAATTCTAAAAAATAATCAAATAAAAATATTTTATAGCATTAATATTTTCTGTAATTGTATATATTCTTTCTCTGTGGTACAAATCCTCCTTTTTACTCATCCCTTTGTTAGCTGGCATGATCACACACACACACACAAAAAAAACAGCCAGACCCTTTCCGTTGTCGCAATCCATTTCCTGGTCTGTGATAATCACCTCACCTTTTGTCATTACGTGTTGCAGTCATGTTACACTTTGACACAATTTGCATTGTTAGTCACTGTTGTCTTCTGGAATGAAGCGTTCACCAGACTGACAACTCCAGATGACAACTGTTGCAAGAGGGGGGGCGTGGTTAATGTAAATAATGATGTAAACCACACACACACACACACACACATCAGACTGTGTTAAGGAGCCTGATAATTCACTTGTGCTGTTGTGAGTAGGAATAAAGTGACAAGAGAACATTTTTGAGGACTATACAACCTTCTGCCAAGGTATTGTACTTATTGTTTTATTTTTTCTCGTGCACACAATTCTTGTATTGCATCAGCCACACTTAGAGTTTACAGCCTTTGAGTTGGGACGGATCATTTCCGCACCTGAAGCTATTGCAAGCAAGTCATCCGCATAATTACGAGTAAATTTGAAGGTATGGAGAAATATTGAATTGAATTTTCTAAATGTCGTTAGTCGTTAAAATGTTGCACTCGGTTGTCGACCACATTTGGGCGACTGGAATGCGGCAACTCACGCTTGGTAGCAAACATATCGTTGTTGCGTCTTGTTTTATCTCCAGCATGGTTCAGAAAGTAGCCGTCATCGGTGCTGGGATTTCGGGTCTGACCAGCATCAAATCTTGTTTGGAAGAAGGTCTGGAGCCCACCTGCTTCGAGAGCGGTCCTGACATTGGCGGGCTATGGAGATTCAAGGTTTGCTCTAGAATCAAAACGCTTTTGGTGGAAATCCACAAGAACTTATGTGACAGGAGGAACCCGAACCCGGGCGGGCCAACATCTACGAGTCAGTGGTCATCAACAGCTCTAAGGAGAGGATGGCCTACAGTGACTTCCCACCTCCTGCAGATCTCCCCAACAACATGCACCACTCGGAGGTGCTGCTTTACCTTCGACTCTACGCTCAGAACTTCCAGCTACTGCGGCACATTCGCTTTCAGGTGCGGAATCCAAGAATGCCAACCACCGAGTTAGAACACGTTTTACAACTTATTCCTCAGGCGACCATATCATGGTTGTGTCACGAACTACACGAAGGGAGATTTTAGTTTTGTTTTTTTTTTTAGATATGATTTTGTCAAAATAGCCCAACCATCAAGAATTTTGAAATCATCCCAAACTTTGTCTCAAGACTTCCGTAGTGAACGTTAGACAGACTGCGGACTTTGCCGATACCGGTCGGTGGACGGTAGAGACCGAGGGACGCGACGGCCGACGGACGAGCGAGCTGTTTGACGCCGTGATGGTCTGCACGGGACATTTCACCACACCCCACCTGCCATTCAAAGACTTTCCAGGTACAAAGGTTCTTTATCCATGCTGGAGGATATTGACTAGCCTTGTATATGGTCCAGGTTTCGAGACCTTCAACGGAAAGTACTTCCACAGCTGGGAATACCGAAACGCTGAGGGCATGCAGGGGAAAAAAGTGGTCGTCGTCGGGATCGGGAGTTCCGGTGGTGACATCGCGGTGGATATCAGCCGGGTTGCTGAAAAGGTGGCGCTGTTTTGAAAGTACCGAAACATTTATCAAATAAAACTAAGGATGAGATGGCGTGGTGTCCCGCAGGTGTACCTGAGCTCGAGGAGCGGCGCATGGGTGGTGAGCCGGGTAGGACCCTGGGGCCTCCCGGTAGACATGATGTACGCCTCCCGCGTGGATACGATGCTGCAAAGACTTTTCCCTTCTCTTAGCAGCAGGAAGGCGGAGAAGATGTTCAACCGGGTTTTTAATCATGAGCTCTATGGACTGAAGCCACGACATGGGTACGTGTGTTGTTATTATTGATACCGAAAAAGGAAGTCAAAGGTTATCTTTTTCGAAGGATTTTCGAGCAAAACGCCGTGGTGAGTGACGACCTACCGGCTCGGATCATCTCCGGTCGCGTTCGTTTGAAAGGGAACGTCAAGGAGTTCCGCGGATCCACTTTGGTCTTTTCTGACGGCAGCGCTGTAGACCAGGTATGATCTAATACCACTAAATGGCGCCCTTGAATATCCCTGGAAAGATGAATTCCTGTCTTTAGGTGGACGTGGTGGTGTTCGCCACGGGGTACAACTACAGTTTCCCCTTCCTACCTCCGACCCTGCAGGAGAAGTCGGGTTACCGCCTGTGCCTCTACAAGCACGTGTTCCCACCCAGTCTCTCCAGACCCACCCTAGCCGTGGTGGGCTTTATCCACGGCCTGGGGTCTATCACGCCATTGGCAGAAATACAAGCTCGTTGGGCTACCAGAGTTTTCAAAGGTAAACCCGCAAAACCTTACCCGGTCCGCAATAAGTTTAAAATGATTCTTCTCCATCTTCTGTAGGTTTATCACATTTACCGACCAAAGAGAGAATGCTGGATGAAGTTGCGTCAGAAACAGAAACCATGCACAAGAGGTACTAGAAGATTCCGGACAAGATCAACGCCATTGCCATCTTTGTCCTTTGCCGTCTCTTAGGTACGCCTGCTCCGAGCGAACCCCCATCCAGGTGGACTACATGCCCTACCTGGACTCAGTGGCGTCTCAGATCAGGGTTAAACCAAACATAGCACTGCTGCTTCTGACCGATCCCAGATTAGCGTTCCAGGTGTTGTTTGGACCTTGCACGTCCTATCAGTACCGACTGAACGGGCCAGGTCGCTGGACCGGGGCTCGCCAGGCAATCCTCTCTCAGTGGGACCGGGTGGTTTGGCCATTCAACACAAAATTAGCACCGAAAGCACTTAAGATCCGATTGGTGCCGAGACCGAGGACGCCATCCAAATTGAGCATGGTGCTTTTCTCGAGTGCTGCTCTGCTGTACTGCTTCATCTACAATACGTAACAGACTCTGTCTTCCAGGACTTGAAATCAAAGTTAGCATACTGCTAAATGTTTACAATCATACCCTGCGAGACAGTAACGACATTACCTCAAGCAAACGCACTTTGTGTGAGGCAACATATTTAAAATAAAATTTATAAAATGAAAACTCATTGGCTGGGAAACCGTGTGCGAACCAATCTAAGGGAACATGTTTAGCTAGTTAGCAAGCTAGCTATCTAAACAACATGAGGCGATACAGGAGTCAGGTGAGGAAGAAAAAGCCGATTACATTTCGATGCGAGTCAAAATCAACCAAAGAGTCAAAATGGCAAAAATGAAGTGAACACAAAACATTCAGAGTGAAGCAGGATAGTAATAGTTTGACACTTGCTTGCATGTAAAAGTTACACATTCATAGTTCTCATTCCTTTAGGTCAGTCATCAACTTAAGAACAATTCTAAGTCTGAAAACAAACTTTAAAGTAAAACCAGATTTGCTTACAAGTGGAGCTAAAATAAATATTGAAATATTTTGAGCCCTGTAGCAGGAGTCCAGCTCACACAAAAAGAAAATTGTCACATTTTTTGAATTTTCTTCAGTCTATTTGTCAACTGTTGTAAACTTTGTACATGACACGCCTCTTGGGTGTGTCAAAATCAGCATGAAAATCGTGGCAGACAGATAAAAAAGCCAATCTGTCACTCAGTCAGTCGAGTGTGCTCGCTGCCTTCCAGTCCAAGCTCAATCAGTCGGCAACATGGTTCGGACGGTGGCCGTGATCGGAGCGGGGCCATCGGGTCTCACCAGCATCAAGTCCTGCTTGGATGAAGGTCTGGAGCCCACTTGCTACGAGAGCGGCCCCGATATCGGTGGTCTGTGGAGATTCAAGGTGAGCGCCTGTTTAAAGTTTTGTACAGCCTGAATAGGAACCGCACCATGAATCCGCTTTTGGTCCGGATCAAACAAGCGGACTAAATGACTTTTATGGTCTGAATGAAAATGGCAGTTTACCATGAAGTTGATTTTTAAAATAGTTAATTATTTAACATTTTTTAACTCACTTAACGCACTCTTGTAATATTGCAGGAGGAACCGGAGCCGGGGCGAGCCAACATCTATAAGTCGGTGGTCATCAATAGCTCCAAGGAGATGATGACCTACAGTGACTTCCCACCACCGGCCCACTTCCCCAACAACATGCACCACTCCGAGGTGCTGGACTATCTGCGCCTTTACGCACGATCCTTCGACTTGCTGCAGCGCATCCATTTCAAGGTGGGTCGCCATATGAAGAATCAGAAGAACTGAATGAGCTAAGTGAAGACAGGAAAGGGAATTTGGGTATTGTGATGCGACACATTTAATGCAAATTCAATATGACCTTTTAGACCACCGTAGTGGGTGTGAGGCCGACTCCGGACTTTGCAGCCACCGGTGGTTGGGAGGTGGAGACCGAGAAGTGTGACGGCCAGCGGGAGAGTCATCTTTTCGACGCCGTGATGGTCTGCACGGGACACTACACCACACCAAACCTGCCACTCAAGGATTTCCCAGGTATGGATGCTCTTATACTCTCAAAATACATGTTGCAGTATTCATACATGATTTCTGTTTTTACATATTCTGTTAGTCTATTTAAATCGGTGAAAATTATCTCGACACGTCAAACACACGATTTTTTTGTGCTTGTATTATACAGCCCTCTAGTGGCCAAAGTGAGAACAACAGGCAGGAGCTTTTTTTTTTTTATAACAAAAAAATATTCAATATGTGCATCTGATCAAAATAATGGCACTTCCATTTATTTATTTCAAAGAGGAAAAAAAAAGACATTTACATCAAATTAGGCTCCAGCACGCCCAAATGAGGATAAGTAGTTGAGGAAATGAATGGATGGATAAAAGAATCCACCCAAGCTGTTATGTCTTGTTTTAGGTATAGAGAGCTTTGAAGGCAAATATTTCCACAGTTGGGAATACCGCTGCGCCGAGGGTCTTCAGGGGAAACGCGTGGTGGTGGTCGGCATTGGGAACTCTGGCGGTGACGTCGCGGTGGATATCAGTCGAGTTGCTGAGAAGGTAACGCCGTCCCCAGATGTCAACGGAGAAGCTAACTTTCGCCTCACTCCTGTTTGTGTCAACCATGTAGGTGTACCTCAGCACCAGGAGCGGAGCGTGGGTGCTGGGCCGTGTGGGTCCCGGCGGGCTCCCACAGGACCTCTTTGGGAACTCCCGATTAGACGCACTGAAGAGGAAACTGTTTCCTTCATGGGTCAACGAGATGATGGTGAAGAATCTCAATCAGTCCTTTGATCACAGTCTCTACGGGATCAGACCAAAACACGGGTAAGGAGACCTTCTGACCTTTATTTCACTCACAAACTAACTGCTGTTCCATGCTGCGTTAGCTTTTTTTTCCAGGTTCCCGTGGTGAATGACGACCTGCCGGCTCGTATCATTTCAGGACGCGTTCGGATCAAACCCAATCTCAAACGCTTCAACGGTTCAGACGCCATCTTTGATGATGGTACCGTGGTACACAAGGTAATGATCGCCATCATATTTTTGTTTCGTGGACTCAAACTTCCGATTTCTTCTCAGGTGGATGTGGTGGTGTTCGCTACAGGTTACGACTACAACTTCCCCTTCTTGCCCAGCGACCTGCAGGCCAAGTGCGGTCCAGGCCACCTTCACCGCCTCTACCGACACGTGTTTGCACTCGGCCTGGCCCCGCCCACACTGGCTGTAATTGGCTTAATTGATGGCTTCGCCCCCGTCAACTGTGTTGCAGAGTTGCAAGCTCGCTGGGCCACGAGGGTTTTTAAAGGTCTATATTTCCATCATTCCATCCATCTAAAATAATGGCACCTGTTGTACAGTGCATGAACAATTGGCTATTTGTTAGCTGGCCATCCATCCATCTTGTTTTGTGATCCAGGTTTAATAAGTCTCCCGTCACAGGAGGCTATGATGGAGGACATAAAGAAAGAACGGACAACGTTGTCCAAATGGTATGGCACCATTCTTTATGTTTATTAACCAATTATTTAAAATATGTTTAAATATGATCATTTTATTTCTCAAATAAATTTCAGTCTTTTCTTAATCATTTACAATTAATTAACCCGATTAATCGAATCATTTTTAATGAACATTCCAGGATTGTTAATGCTTAATCCTTGGATTTTAGTTTGATTAACAGCGAGAACGCCCTGCAATTGGATCCCATCCCGTACATGGACTCCCTTGCTGTGGACATGGGGGTTCGACCCAACGTCTTACGGCTCTTCCTCAGCGACCCCAAACTGGCATGGCAGGTGCTGCTGGGTCCGTGCAACCCGTACCAGTACCGCCTGATCGGGCCAGGGAAGTGGAACGGAGCCCGCCGGGCCATTCTCACCCAGTGGGAACGTGTGCATCATCCTTTCCGAAGCCAGAGGGCCGAACCGGGACCACAGACGAGAATGTCTTACGGGCTCATTTGGCTTTTGTCAGGAAGTGCCATCCTGACATTTTGTTTCTACAAGAATTTTCATCTTCATCTATACACTTTTTTCTCTTAGATCAATACGGAATGTTTTTATTTGGAAAAGATACTGTTAATGCAAAAGTCTACACACCCCTGCCTTTGTGAAATAAAAAACCAAAGGTTTTTTCTGCCATTAATGTGGCCTATAACCCATAAAACTCAATATTTGTTTTGAGAGAAAGTAAACAATAGTGAAGACGTGGTTGCAGAAGTGCGTACACCCCTCTGAGGCTGTGTACCCAATTAACCAATCACGTTCCAACTGATGTTAAATGGGAGAGACCACACCTCTACCACATTGCCCAGGTCTTCAAGTAGCCTTTTTCTGACATCACAGAGTTTCCACAGCAACAGAGGATCTTATTGTTCAAAGAAGAACTGTACACTAAATGTACTGTAGCATGCAACAGGCAGTCATCAAGTGGAAAACATGATAAAAAGGAGAACTGGTAAGGAAGGCTGTCATGAGTCAACAGCAACTTTAACTAAGCTATTTTAATATATACATCAATTAAAACAATATTGTTTGTTTTATATTTTAACTGCAATATAGACGAGCCATTTTTGTCATTTCAAATTTTATTTTATTGTAATCTGTCTGGAGGGGAAAGTGATTTTTTTTCCCCCTCATTTATCTTATGTAAGTGTACCTAATGTAGTGTCCGGTCCGAGACTTGTTTGTTTTTCCAACAGATCACGCTGTCATGATGAGTTCAGGGGTCAAAGTCGGGCGCGGGAGAGTCCAGCACTCCGCCCACTTCCAAGCGCCGCTGCGAGCCAACGACAGCACAAAAACACAAGCCTCTTCCCTTCGTCTTGAGTGCAAAGCTGGTAAGAAAGCGTCGACGGTTCTTCTTGTCGCGTCATTTTCACTCGCACTATTTGAAGCCACAAAAGAAGCCAAGTTGACTCAAGTTTGCTACGTTCACTTGCAGTCTCTACCGTTGGAGATTCCAGCTGCCATATTCGGGAGTTTTTTAAAATAGTTTGAAGTGAGTTGCCTCTGAAGCTTGCTACTGACGTTTGCAAAGGGTGAGTGTGCGTGTTTTGCGTGGAGCAGCAAATACACTTTGAGTGCTGTTTTATAAAAGCACACATCGTTTTAAAGGGCGCATTTGTTGCTGGGCAGCGTGCAAAAAAAAAAATAGCAGAGGTGGCAAAATAACTGTGTGCACCAGAAAAAGGGAAAAAAGTAAATAAAAAAAAAAACGGCACTAATATTTATCGACCATATGTTGCTCAAAGCGCTTTACAAAGTCAAAACTAAATTAAGAGTGATTCAACTCTTTAGTGAATTAAATCAAATCGAATCTTAAATGTATAAACGTTTACAAAAAATATTCAACTGTACTGTACCAGTTTTGTAATTTTTAATCAGTATGTCTAAATATGATTAATAAATTATTTTACAGTTGTGTGAAATTTCACAGGACACATCGGTTTCCTTCAAACCACGATGATTCAGACTTCAAATTAAAGTCACTTCCCATTACTGTCATTATTTCGTCAACATCTCGTATCATGACTGAAAAGATATAAGAGGAAGTTTTGGACACTTGTGCAGCTTCAGCATGCCTCGTCGTGTGGCTGTGATTGGAGGAGGAAGCTCTGGCCTGGCCTGCATCAAGTGTTGCCTGGACGAAGGTCTTGAGCCCGTCTGTTTCGAGAGCAGCGATGACATCGGGGGGCTGTGGAGATTCAAGGTGGATTGAATGAATTGCTTGGGAAGTCCTAAGATGCTAAAAAAAAAAAAAATCATGCATTTCTGATCAAGTGTTTTTGTGGTTGCTTTTGCAGGAGAACCCCGAGCCGGACCGGGCCAGCATCTACCACTCCGTCATCATCAATACTTCCAAGGAGATGATGTGCTTCAGCGACTTCCCCATCCCGGCCCACTTCCCCAATTACATGCACAACACACTCATCATGGATTATTTCCGCATGTACGCCGACCATTTCAACCTTCGCAAGCACATACGCTTCAACGTAAGCACTAATTCCTCCGTCAATCATAAATGTGGTTTTGCTTCTTTTTTTTTAACCTTTTTTTTCCCCCTGTATAGCTTGACTAGATTTATATTTACTTTTTCCCCACTGCTACTTCAATGTTATAACCTCCGCTGCAATAACACTAAAGGGTTATAAACAACTGATATAAAAGAGGACAATAGCATCATTAAACAATCTATGGCTACTATAATGTCACGTTTAATCTTTTTTTTTTTTTTTTTTAATGCCCTCAGACCAAAGTCTTGCGGGTGAAACAAAGGCCAGATTTTTCCCGTTCTGGCCAATGGGACGTGGAGACGGAGAACCAGGAAGGCAAAAAAAGTAAACACATCTTTGACGCTGTGATGGTGTGCATTGGACACCATTGTCATCCCAACCTGCCTCTCCAGGATTTCCCAGGTACCAGGTTGAAAGCAGAAAAACTCTCCAAACTTCCTTTTTTTCATGTTGTGTATATATATATATATATATACCTCAGTAATTAGAATTTCTGAAAAAATTCTGGTATAATAGTCAATTTGAATTTGAAACCCAAATTTATGTGCTGAAATATTTATTTTTATTATTATTATTTGCAGTGTAGCCTTTTCAGAAATCAACCGTTAGTGTCTTTTAGCAACCCATAATCAAGCCCTCCCTCGAGTCCTACTTTCTTCTTGAACCTTCACCTCATTTCAACTTCCAGTGTGTGTATAATCAACGATCAAAGTGTCACTTTCTCTATTAATGATTTACGGTGGGTGCTGTTTTGTCTGAGTTAGGCTTGGATACGTTCCCGGGAAAATACTTCCACAGTCGTGACTATAAGACGCCCGAGGAATGGCGGAACAAGAAGGTGGTAGTGGTTGGCATCGGGAACTCGGGAGGCGACATAGCTGTGGAGCTCAGCAGGGTCACCAAACAGGTAGAGTGATCTTTCTAGATGATCACCGCCGCTCAATTGAAACCTTCTCGTTCCCTTCCAGCTTTACTTGAGCACCCGGAGGGGAGCTTGGATTCTGAATAGAGTCGGGTACAAGGGCGTGCCCCTGGATTTGGCCATCAACAGGGCGGTTTTGCTGATCCGGAACCTGCTTCCCTTTGGACTGGTCTGCAGGCTAGGAGAGAACCAACTCAACCGGAGGTTTAACCACAACCTGTACAACTTAAAGCCCAAGCATAGGTACAACAATTAACATCTGCGAGTTCCCTTGATTTCCATTTTTCTAAAATATTTAATTTAATTTTTTTATATATTTATACGAAATTTAAACAAACTCAAGAATCATAATTGTAGTCCTCATGCGATTGGTTGTCAACATCTCAGGCTGTTCAGCCAGCATCCCACCGTGAACGACGAGCTCCCCAACCGCATCCTCTCGGGGACGGTGCAGGTGAAGCCCAACATTTGCCGATTTGAAGGCTCCACGGTGGAGTTTGACGACGGCAGCGTGGTGGAGGACGTTGACCTGGTGGTGAGTCAACGAAAGTCTTCATCATCATTGTGGCACAAATGCATCTTGTTTGGTCTTTGTGTTCAGGTCTTTGCTACCGGCTACAAGTTTTCTTTCCCCTTCCTGGACCCGCACGTGACCACCGTGTCGGACAACAAGGCGGCTTTATACAAGTACGTGTTCCCCCCGGAGCTGGAGCGCCATACCTTGGCCGTCATTGGACTGGTGCAGCCACTGGGGGCCATCATGCCCATCTCTGAGATGCAGGCCAGGTGGGCCACCAGGGTCTTCAAAGGTAGGAATAAGAAGTAACAGCGTACAAATTCTTTGTGTGTTTTTCTGCTCTACAAACAAAAACCAGTTGAGTCTGCTATGTTTATTCTAGGAATTTTCCTGGCAGCCATAAAAGTTCTATATGCCCAAACTGTCAGTGTGTTAAAACAAACTAACTTTACCTGTCGTTTTTTGTGACGTCACCAGGTTGCATCAAGCTTCCTCTAGTGGCTGACATGCTGGATGACATCAAATATAAGCAGGAAACCATGGCTGACAGGTAACTCATTTTGTTATGAAAAAAAAAGTATATTTGGAGATTTAAGAAATGTGCTGTCATGGAATTAATTAATGTTGTGAATCAAAACATTTAACATTTAAACACTGAGGCGTTTGTCTCGTATTTTCAGGTACGTGAGCAGTCAGAGACACACCATTCAAGTGGATTATTCGAGCTACATGGATGAAATAGCCGCACTGGTAGGCGTGTGGCCCAATATCCCTCGACTGATGCTGACCGACCCGAAGCTTGGCCTCAGCTTGCTCTTCGGCCCCGTCAGCCCGTTACAGTACCGTCTACGAGGGCCTGGCAAATGGGCCGGAGCCCGTCAGGCTATACTGACACAGTGGGATCGGGTGGCCAAGCCCATGCAGACCCGACCCAGCGACCAACCCAAATCCAAAAGCTCTCTGAAGTGGCCTCTCGTTGTGTTGTCGGCCATGGGCCTGGCCGTGTATGTGAATAGAAGCAACCTGGCTGCTTTCCTACAAGACCCCGCTGGGTTTATGGACTGGGTCAAAGTGCACCTGCCCACACTGGGCCACTGAAATGAATATGAAATCATAAAATTAATGCACCAGGTAAAATAGTAGATTATGTTTCCATAGGACCTGTTTTATTGTAGTAAATCATATCTACTGTGTTCTTTATGAGATTATGCACGTGCATATGTTGATATGATGACCACTAATTTATATAATTGCACCACAGGAGGGAACCAATGTGCACCAGGATTCACCAAATATAATTGTGAAAAGGCAGCTAAGTATGATAATATGAATTCCAGGTTACAATGGTAATAAAGTCATAAAATGAATATTATCGCAATTAATTTTGCACTTTTTCAGAGTTTGATGTTAAAAATGCAGGTGGCGAAATAGCGCCACCTACAAAGTCTCCCAAGAACTCAACGCCTGGCGCAGGGATTGAGTAAAAAGAAAAAAAAAGCGCCACGATGCTGTGTGACCCATCCAACACGACAAAGTATAGAGATTTTACAAAGGCATTTTAAAACGTGTATACTCGTCACACACATCAATTATACACATTCACATGAATTTATATTTAATTAAAAAATATTTTAATGAACTTTATACGATGGGTGGATTGTGAACGCCGGTAGTACCCGGAAGAAGATCCGCGCCGCGTGATTCGGTCACATTCAGGTTGCCAGGTTTTAGCATGTGCGAAAGAAGGCGTCCCGAAATTTGACACATTCTCGTTTTAATGACCGATTATCAACATCCACTTGACAAGCACCGCCTCCACGCAGAGGAGCATCTTCAGTGACAGGCTCCTGTCACTGACAGACTGGGGAAGTCCTTCCTCCTGGCAGCTTTTTGATTCTACCTTGAGAGACAACACTGATCTGTCATACATCTTGGAATTATGATTTATTTTACTTCTGCAGAGGAAAAAAAATCCAGTATATATATGTTTAACAGATTTCGTATCTAAATATTTAAGATACGTTTAATATCTTTTTTATTTTTTATTTGTCATGCCTTATTTGCATCGTGTTGTTTTTATTGTGGAGGCTATGGAAAAGTAATTTTGCTTTGTTTCCCTTTTGTGTAAATAAAGTTGGGTATCCATCCAGCCATTCTGTCTGCTCATGATCCAAACAAATCACACCGCATCATGGATCAAAGATCTATCAAAAAACACTTGATGAGCTAAAGAATACCACATTGTATCCATCTTTAAAAGTGATAATATATCCCATAAAAAATGTTGGTTGAGCTGGAGAACTCAAAGTATATGACGGCTCATAGTTTTTCAAGAAAGCATCACAAAAATTATAACAAAGTGATAGATATGCTTTCTAAACATGTTGAATTTTACAATGCAAACTAATAATTAATGGACAGTTTGTAAACTGTTCCGAGGAGAGAGAGACAGGAAGCAGGTGAGGGATGCGATGAGTTAAATCTGGCAACCTCCAGCATCCATCTTTGATTGTGCGACGGGCCGCGGCGAGAGCGGGGCCTCATTGCTCACTCACCTTAGCACAACGCTCCTGATCCCCGAGAAACGGGCGTGGACGGACCCGAAGAGCTAACCGGACGACGCCGTACGAGCTCCCCCGCTCGAAACCTGACGCAACGAAGACAGTTCGACCCGCGAACCGAGGACGTGGATTCGGACGCCGTCGCAACCGACGAACCGAGCGAGCTAACTTGCCGGAGCCGGGCTAGCCAGCTTTTGTAATCCGCCGGCGAGACACCCTAAACTCGCCCCGCCGCTGCGAGCCTTACAAGCCAGGATTCCAATTTTTTAAAAAAGTCAAAAAGACCAAAGGAAGCACCGGCACTGGCAGGTAAGACCGCTGCTGACTCTTGGTAAATTCCATTTTTCCCCGTAAATGTTAGCTCGTTGCTAGCACGCTTTCGGCCACTGGTGAGGGGCTCAAAGGATGTGATGGCGACAGAAACGAAACCACGTTCAAGCAACCTTCTAACCTTTGGCGGCCTGATCCCAAACCAGTCCACCTTCCCTCATATAATACTTATCCATTAAATGACTTTTGCATCAACTTTCATATCGTAAGTTTTACATGCTTCAACTGTGCCCACCCCAGTTGTGATTTGAGCTGGGAGGGCCTCCGACGTGCCGCCGGTATGAGGCACCCAGCCGCAATCTGTGGGGACCGCTAGGCTAGCTCTTGGATTGTTCGCGATCATAACGAAACACAGTTTAAATCATGCACTTTTTTTTTTTATTTAATCGTCGCCGCCATCTTATGGAGTCAGTCCAATGTAACGGGTTGCCTGTTCGAGTCGTCTGGCAAGCAGACGGATGACTTCTAAAGGAGAGAAAGAAAAAAAAAACGCGTGGGAGGGTCCCAATCGATGTCACTTTGACAATCAAGCTTCGTAGTACTCTTAATGGATATTGGCTGATTGGTCACGCCAAATAGAGCCTCAATTTAATAATTAAAATAAACTAAGATCAAAGTCTGAAGCAATCAAGACAACCAGGGGAAAATAAATTAAACATGTCCATGCATCAGAGTTGATTGCACACAAGTCATTGTGATCCCCTTTGGGTAGCGGTTAAACTAAAAACTTGTCAAGGGCGTGACCCACTTAAGTGTCTAATTATCGAAAAAGCCTTAATTAATTATGAGATGTAAGAGATGCCAATGACACACACTTCAGCTGACCACTAATAATAAATTACCAATTGTATGTGTTTGACATTTACTGTTGTCAGCTCAACTGTCTTCCAAGCAGATTCAGGAGGGAAAATAAATAAAAAAAATAAAAAAAGGACTTCAGGATAATTGATCAGGATCAACTTTAATCAATTGACAATTTACTTGAATATATTATCGACTTTCTTCTCTTACTATGCCTATTTTCTCACTTTATTGCCCTAAATGTAACAAAAAGTCACTTTGCCTCCTTTTCTTAGGAGCTGGTTCCGGTGGCTAGGCCAAAGGACCAGACTCAATGAGTTTCAAGCGAAATGTCCGAGAAGTCAGGGCAGAGCACCAAGGCAAAGGATGGCGGCAAAACCAAGTATGCGACCCTTAGCCTCTTCAACACCTACAAAGGCAAGTCTTTGGAAACCCAGAAGACTGCAGGTAAGACCTCGCCTCGCCATTTCCAGGCTCTCAGATTGAGACTGTCGAGTACTCTAACGGCCTCCTCGTTTTGGTTCAGTTGCTGCTAGACATGGGCTGCAAAGTCTGGGTAAAGTTGCTGCCAGCAGGCGCATGCCCCCTCCGGCCAACCTGCCCAGTTTGAAAGCGGAGAACAAGGGCAACGACCCAAACGTTAACATCGTCCCCAAAGACGGCAGCGGCTGGGCATCGCGGAGCGAGGGGGGAGAAGAGAGGTACGGTCTTCAGTTTTGTGTTTAGAGGCTACTGTGAAAGTTTGGCTTTGGACCATCTCCCTTGAATTTGTTCACCCCAGGCAACAAGAGACACCCCCACCCCAACCCAAGCCAGTTGTGGTCCCGCCTCAAGAACCTCCCACAGGGGCAAGCCGCTCCTGGGCGAATAGCAAGCAGACCCAACTAGACGGTAAGAACTCAGGGTAGGATTTAATTTCGCACAAAGAGCCAGCAAAATATTAAACGGTGAATTTTGTCCTCTATGAATCTCCCACGTAAATATTTTTTTAATGCTTCGTTTTGGGACAGGAGCTCCACGCGTGAGCAGCCACTTCCACCAAGAGTTCCCCAGCTTGCAAGCAGCCAGCGATGGCGAGAAAGACGGCCAGCAGGAGGAGGACGAGGAACCGTACGGACCGGGCCCCAGCCTCAGGCCTCAAAGTATGGCTGACATTTAGATGTCGTTCATTGTTTGTTTGGAGCCACGGGCCGCTTAGTAAACCCATCTCCTTGGTTAGATGTCGGCAGTTGGCGTGAAGGTGGGGGGAGGAATTTAAACGCCGCGTCCAGCCCCTCCGAGATGGACAACAGGCCCCCCGAGGACGGAAGCGCCGATCCCGATACCTCCCCGACCAACGAGGACGCTGACGAGGCCGGCCGAAACGTAACCACTGACGGCCAGAAGGAGAAGCGGGACGGCAGGGACAAGCTGCAGGCCTCTCAGCCGAAACTTAACGGCGGCCAGCAGCCACCTGCAGGGGTGCCACCCCACTTTGACCCCACGTTCAGGAGCATGATGCCACCTTATGTAAGTCTGCTACCGCAATGTGAAACCTTTGCGCTCGTTCTGTCTCACCTTTGGCATATTTTTCCCGTTTCAGATGTTTCACGCGTACCCTCAAGTGACCCAAGGCCCGAGGCAAGCCAATGTTCTCCGATACACCATGCCACAAGATGGCGTCAGGTGGGTCCCTTGTTGCTTTTCCCTCTGCGCCGCAAAGTACGATCATCATTTCGAGGGTCCTTTTCATCACTGAAGAAAGCGTGGGGGGGGCTCGTATATGTCGACGTGGTAACTCGATGACAAATTTTGCTTCAGGGCTCCTCGCTCGGCACGACCACAACAGCCTCCCCCTCAGGCTTGGCTCCAAGATCCGGACCGACCTTCGATCGTAAGCGCAACGGAGCTCAAAGAGCTGGACAACTTGGACACCGATACTGATGAAGGCTGGGCAGGTCAGTGAAACTAATGTTTGAATAAGTCCTTGCGCTTTTTCTTTTTTTTTTAACATTTATATATTTCTAATTCCAGGAGCTCAGATGGAAGTAGACTACACGGAGAAGCTGAACTTCAGTGATGATGAGGAGAACCAAGCTGCTAAAGAAAAAGGAGAAAACTGGCAAGTGTTTTACTTGGTTGTTCAAAATCTCTTCTTCACAGTTAAAAAAAATATATATATATAAAGAAGGCAGTGCTTATTTTATTACTTTAAGACTACGTCATTTGAAGACCTTGATTTTGATCACATTTGTTGAATCTGTAAAGAATGTCCACCCTTTATTTCATTTATCTTTTTTTTTTTTCAGGGAGTGGATGGGCAAAGTGGAACGTATGAGATCGCGTCCCCCTGACGTTCAGGAGGGTTCAGATGAGCACGGAGACGGTAAAACATCATGGGCGGACAGCGTTGATCCCAGAGCGCCGTCGCCCGGCACCGCGGGCCACTACAACAAAGCACCTGCTCTGCAAGACTACCAGGTAGTCACTCATTGTACACGGTGGATAAGCCACATAATCAATCCCCGCTATTATATTTATTCCCTAGGGAGGCTCTCGCGTAATTAGCAGCAACGCCCAGCGCGGCAGCAAACCGCCGGCCGGAGTCGTTGCCGCCGACGAGGACTCGGAGGCTTGGCGGCAGAAACGCAAGAAGTCATCGGAAGTTTCCGAAGCCGTCGAGCGGGCGAGGCGCCGGAGAGAGGAAGAGGAACGGCGAATGGAAGAGCAGCGCCTCGCCGCCTGCGCCGAAAAACTGAAACGGCTCAACGAGAAACATCGCCAGTCGACCGAGGGTCAAGCCAGTCTGCCTCAGGCAGCTTGCGGTGAGGGTTCAGCGCCGCAAGAAGAAGCCCAGCCAACTCCCGAGCTCGCATCGAGCCCCGCACCCGCAGTCGCAGTTTTACAGCCACAGGCCTCCGGAGTACAAACTCATCCACCCGAGAGGGCGGACCAAGATTGGGCGGGGAACAAACTAGAGCAAATCGAATCAAACGCCGAGGAAGAGGACAAAGACGAGGCACCTCTATCCCATCGTCCCACTTCCCCTGTGCCTGTGGTCTCGGCCCCCGAGCAGCTGACCGAAGCAGAGAGCACCTCGGCAGAGGTCGAGCCGCTCGGCGACGAGAACCAAGCCGAACGGACAACAGTGCCTATCCGAGACTATTTCAACATGGAGGACAACAGAGGTGAGAGAAGATGTCGGACTGTGAAAGCGTTTCACCAGTTCAGATGCAGGAGTTTTTTTTATTCATTTTTTTATTTTACTTCTGTTTACAGTGGATGAAGCGCACCTGTCCCTGCCTCATATGGACCCCCCCAGCGGTGAGGACGTGGCCATCGCCACCCCGCTGCTGGAGGGAGAGGCGGCCGCTGCTATGCGTCCTTCCCTCACCTCCGGCTACTCCAAACAGTTTCAAAAATCCCTGCCGCCTCGTTTCCTCCGACAGCAGGTGAAACCAAATCCATATTTCTCTTTTTCCTCTTCAGCTCAAATGTCTTAATGGAAGCGCACGTTCAATACTGTCTACTTTATTGGTCTCCTAGGAGCAAATGAAGCAGCAGCAATGGCAGCAGCAGCATAGTGGGGGCTCCGTGTCCCCGTCGGGTAGCGGCAGCGTTCCAGCTGCCCAACAGCCGCAGCAACACCGCTCAATGTATCAACCCATCGGGCCCCATCACCAGCACTTGGCCTCAATGGGCTTTGACCCCCGCTGGATCATGATGCAGTCCTACATGGACCCTCGCATGATGTCCAGCCGCGCTCCCATGGACATGCCCGCCAACATTCACACAGGTAAATAAAGAAAAGACAGCAAAAACACCAGATCAGAGTTTTTTTATTTTTCTGTGCCCCGTTAAGCAAACTGCTAAATGAATCTCTCCATCCTCAGGGAGGATCCCCCCTAAGCAGATAGCACGCCGTGAGCCAGGGGACAACTCCAGCTCCAGTTCAGACTCCTTCGACCATTTGACCCGACCCATCCGTGACCACGGCATGCCACCTGACTCGAGGATGGTGTGGGGGTCCGACCCGTACCCACCGTCGGAACCACTGTCGTCTGTAACTCCTCCGAAAGGGCGTGATGACGGCAAGGAGCCAAGGTAGCAAAACAAAAGGCTGAATCAGTGAATTTTTAGGGTCCGACGTCTAACAATGTGTTTCTCGGATTTAGGATTGACTCCGGTTTAGATCTGGAAAGGGGTTTACCGCCAATGTATCCCAAGGAGCACAGTGGCTTGGACTCGCGCAAGAGTAACTTCTTTCGGGACTCGCCCGAACCCATACCAGCCTTTTCACAGAGCCCAGATAACGTGCCTGGACCTATAGACCGGGTTCCCGTCGCCTCCAGCTTCGACCCCGATGAGTCTGGTTTGCCCAGCGGGGAAGAAGTCGAAGCGCTAGGGAAAGCTATGCTGCAGAGAAGTGTCTCCCAGGGCTCCTCGCAGTCGCTGAAGCTGGACGAGCCCAGGTTTGATGGGCTCCCGCTGGGGAGCAAAGCACTTGAGCTTCAGGACACCGTTGACCGGGCGGACGATAAGTCTCAGAACGAACTCTTCACACCGGCCGCGTTGACCAACAACAGAGCCACGCCGCCGTCCGACGGACTACACAAACCCGAGAAGCTGCCTCTACCTGTTCCCAGCAAACAGAAGGTTGAGCTACGCTGGGGCGGGAGGCCCGGCCGCAGAGAAGGACCGGGGGGAGAGAGACCTCTCCGCAGGTCTGGGCCAATTAAGAAGCCTGTTCTAAGAGATATGAAAGAAGAGCGAGAGCAAAGGGAAGAAAGAGAGAAACGCCATGAGAGAGGAGAAAGGGGGGATAGGACCAAGAAGGACCTGTCCTCCAAAGCTCCCTCTGTGGCTGCTGCCGTCTCTGTCGCCACGGTGGCAGCAGCCGCTACAGCTTCACCAGCGACTGAAGGACCCAGTGCGCAAGGCGAGGGCAAGAGAGAAGCTGCTGAGGTTGAGGAAACTCAAATTTGTCTTCCCAAAGCCAGAGAGTCCCTAACATCTTCCGGGGTCCCGACGTCTTCCTCCCAGGAGGATAAAGTTGACAAACCGCTTAGCAACGAAAAGCACGCGGAACCTAAATTGCCCTTCAGAAAGGAGTCAAATATCGCTCTCCGTAACTACCGGCGAGAAGAGAGGGAACGAGACCGTGAGCGGGACAAAGATATGGACAAGGACAGAGACAGGGAGTGGCCGCTCGATGCCAATTTCAAAGGTCGGGGTCGAGGGGAGTATTACTCCAGAGGCCGCAGCTTTCGCGGGACGTACAGCGGCAGAGGGCGAGGCGGTCGCGGTCGGAGCCGAGAGTACCCTCACAGAGAACCTCGATCCCGCTCGGATTTACCATCTGGAGCGGCGGCCTTCCGGAACAGGGAGGAAAGCGAGACGCGTAGCGAGAGCTCCGACTTTGAGGTCATACCGAAGCGCAGGCGGCGACGCGGCTCGGACACGGATTCCGAAAGTGAGGGCGGGAGGGAGTCCGCTAGCGATACCGGGCCATCCGATCGCGAGCCCAGCGCCAAGCCCAGCCGACCGCTTCGACGCGATTTCCCCGGCGAGGTGCGTTCTGGCCTCCACAAGCCAGGCTTTGGACCACCTCACGTGGGGGACAAAACGGGATCTCGGTTTGATGACGAAGGCAGGCCCAAACCAGGGTTTCTTCCCAAAGGAGAGCCTTCTCGGCGAGGAAGAGGTGGCTTGTACAGCCGCCGTGGCGTAGCCAGGGAACGTGGCGGCCCTCGCTCGGCCCCTCTGAGAAGACCGATGGGCAGAGACTCCTCATCTCAGTGGCCTTCCAAGCCTATGGAGACATTCAGACCCGAGGACATGGAGTCCACATCAAGATACGATCATCCGCTGTCGGATCGACGGCCACCGAGATCTGACGGCAAAAAATTCATGGACGCGGGCCCTCAGAGTAGCAGAGAGAGACCTCGCCGATCCAGACCGGCAAGACCTCCCAGGCAAGATAAGCCGCCCCGCTTCCGGCGACTAAAGGAACGAGAGGCTGCGGTGTTGGCGAGCGGAGAGCCAGGTTCGGGTCGACCTGTGTCTCTCCCCCCTGTGCCTGCTCCTGCTCTCGCTGGCGCTGCCATATCGGCACCCGCATCTGTCTCACCCACCTTATCAAGAGCACCAGGGACTCCCTTGACCGTACCTACAGAAGTGGCTGCGCCCACACACAACGTCCCCGCTCCCCACGACGGTCCCTTTTCCGAGACCAGCGGCGCCACCGTCGCCGCAGTCGGAACCAAGTCCCCGGATTTGTCCAATCAGAACTCCTCCGATCAAGCCAACGAGGAATGGGAGACGGCCTCCGAGAGCAGCGACTTCAATGAAAGGAGAGAGCGAGAGGAGAGGCGAGGAGCACAGGAGGCCGCCGGTAACGCGGCCGCCGCCACGGCGCCTGCGCCCCTTCAGCGCTCACTGACGCCCAGTAAAAGCCCCCCTGAGGGAGTGGTCTCGCCCAAGCGAGATGGAGCCGCTGCTGGCAAGAGGAGCTTCTCCAGCCAGAGGCCTATTGAGAGACAGAATCGAAGAGGTAACAGTGGAGCCAAGTCAGGTCGCAGCTACGGTGGGCCCAAAGGGGACCGAAGGGGAGGAGCCAAAGGAGGCCGCAAAGGGTGAGTCAATACTGATCGGGCATCAATTGATTTAGTCATTTATTTATGATTACGACACACTTAGAATTGGGAGCTCATATCTCCAGTGGCCAAGCTGAATTTTTTTTTTTCCACTTCAGCCCCGGCCTTCAGCCAAACTCTGACGGGACGGCAACAGCCTCCGGATCGTCGAGGTCCGCCAAAGATCAGGCTGCACGACGCAAAGATGAGGCCAAGCTGGCTGTCAAGAAGCCCAAAGAAAATGCTCTTTCTCAGTTTGACCTTAACAATTATGCCAGTGAGTTAACTTTTTTTTTTTTTAACCAAATTCTTTCTGCCCATCTTAAAAAAACAAATACAAATGTCCGTCGCTCTAGGCGTGGTTATCATCGACGACCACCCTGAGGTCACCATCACAGATGACCCGCAGTGCAGCACCCACGACGACGGTTTTACTGAGGTGGTCTCGCGCAAGCAACAGAAACGTCTCCAAGATGAGGAGAAGCGGAAGAAGGAAGAGCAAACTACTCAGGTATGACAACCTGACACATTATCATAAGGTTGCGCCTTTTGGTGGGCCATATTTTTTTTTCTATTTAGCCAGTATGGAATTTTTTTCATGGTATAAATTTCAATGTCTGATTTCAGAATTGGGGTAAAAAAGGCTCCGGTGAAAAGAGCAGAGGTGGTGGAGGAAAGTTACCTCCACGATTTGCTAAAAAACAATCGTCGCAGCAGCAACAACAACCGCAGCAGCAACAGCAGCAGCCACAACAGGCTCCTCCCACACCATCTCAACCTGCAGCACCAGCATCCAGCCCTCAAGTCCAACCACAGCCCGCCATCGCTGCCCCTCAGCATCCTCACCTGGCGCCCTCTCAGCCAGCCACACCCCCTCAGACCCTGGAAGCGACGGTGCCCTCTGTGCCGGCCGCCACCGTGGAATTCACCTCAAAGAGCCTCCCCGCCACCACAAGCGCCGCACAAACGCACGGCAATCTGGGAACCGAACTGTGGGAGAAGAAAGTGACTGGCCAGCCTGTCCTCCCTGATGTTAAGAAGCGTACGTTCTTGAGATGCCTGCTGCTTTTTTTTTTTTTTTTTTAAACATCTAGACTGTTTGGTGAAATTAATCCCTTTTTGATTTGTCGGCAGTGGGTCCCATCAGTCCTCCTCAGCCTCCTTCCGTGAGTGCCTGGAACAAACCTCTCACCTCCTTTACCGGCACGGTTTCCACCGAGGTTTGTTCATTCATTTATTTCTTTTTTTTCCATCCCCCTAAAATACTGAAAATGACAAACCTATTATTTTCTGTCAGGGTGGAAAATCCAGCACCGAGGGTGGCGTAGAGTTGCCCATCGACACTATTCAGTTCGGGGCGCCGTCGTCGGCAGGCAGCACGGACAGCGACGGCGTTCCCGCTCTGCTCGAGACCGCCACGGACAACAAGCTTCCCGCTCCGAAAGAACAGAGACAAAAACAACCTCGCGCTGGGCCCATCAAAACACAGAAGGTGTGTTTTATATCTAAATATTAGACTATCAAAACACACCTTCTGTGTTTTGATAGTCTAATATTCTCGCAAATAAAAAATCTTAACTGCTGTCATTGATCTTTTCTCTCAGCTGCCCGACATGGAGCCCGTAGAACCCAAGGAATACAAGCCGGGTCCGATTGGCAAAGAGCGCTCCCTGAAAAACCGCAAGGCAAAAGACGCCCGTGGAGGTGAGGGCGAGGGGATGGAGGCGGGCGTGCCGGCGGGCATCGTCGTCAGCAGAGCCGCCGCGTCCAGCCCCCCCACCAGCGACGCCGCTGTCGGCGAGCTGGGCGGGGACATCGAGGGCATGATCACGGTGCCGTCGGCCGAGTACACCAGCAACTCAAAGGTAAAACAATCTTTTTCCCTTGTGAGTTGCTGAGATTTAACAAAACAAAAAAAACTTTTTCAGGAGTCGGTCACGGACTACACCACCCCTTCATCCTCGCTCGCTGACAGCGTTTCATCCGGAAACAACAAAATGGAAGAGAGTCTGGTGGCCAACGTGAGTGCCCAAGTAAACATTTAAGCCAGGACGACCAAACGTACAATGTTTTCCGGCTTCTTCTCAGGTGGCTCTTCCACACTCGTTGCCTCTTCCTCGACGAGAGACCTTGCAGCAGAGCTCCCCTCTCAGCACAGTCTCCCCAGCTACCGTTGACCTAACACTAAAGGTATACAATGCATAAGTCCTAAGCACAGGTTTGATGGCAGACATCATTTGATTGTCAAATTAATCAGAAAGGATTTGTATCTTTACCCATTTGATTAATGTCTCAGATGGAGTCCGCTCGCAAAGCCTGGGAGAACTCGCCCAGTCTGGAGAAGAACTCCCCAGTCACCTCGTCTTCCTCACCCATCACCTCCTGCGCCTCCTCGTATTCGTTCTCCTCGGCGTCCATGCAGCAGATCCCCGTGGCGTCCGTCACCCCCAGCACGTCACTTTCCGGTAACCGACATGCGACTTGATCGGTGTCAAGGTGGGCAGTATGTTAACGATGAAACGTTCCAACCCCCCGCCATCCAGGTTCAGGCACCTACACGACGTCGTCCCTAGGCACCAAGACCACCACGGCCTCGGACCCCCCGAACATCTGCAAGGTGAAGCCTCAGCAACTGCAGGGCGGCAGCCTGACCTCCAGCGGCAACAGCGGCGGCAGTAGCTTTTCCCAACTGAGCTGCGTGCCACCACTGCTGCCCCAGCAGCAGCAACAGACCCCGCAGGTGTACGTGTCTCAGTCTGCAGCAGGTGAGACCGACTCGCTTTGGGAGAGACCCCCCTCCTCCTTTTTTTTTTCTTTTTTAAACCCAGTACTGATGAATGTAGGTTCTGCAGCTCAGATTCCAGCCTTCTACATGGACACTAGCCATCTTTTCAGCACCCCACACCCTCGCTTGGCTCCTCCCTCTTTGGCGCAGCAGCAAGGCTTTCAGCCCGGTCTCTCTCAGGTAGGCCAAGTTCTCGATCGTAGTCCACATTAAGTACAGTAACAACATGGTGGCTACATTTTAATGGGCGTTCTTTGTCAGTAAGCAAGGGGGATTCGATAAGAATTCAGATGATATCGTCTTTGCAATCGTAACCTTGAGTCACCGAGCGTGCTTTCTGTTCAGCCAACAGCCGTGCAGCAGATACCAATCCCCATCTACGCTCCGCTACAAGGGCAACCCCAGCACCAACACACGCACCAGGCCCAACTGGGACTCGGCGCCGGTCCTTCGGTCTCGCAGCCCCAGGACCTGTTCAGCTCCTCGCTGCAGCCGTACAGGTTCTTCTGCTCATGTGACTTAGTGAGCCACCTCGAGCAGGAGGTGTGAACTCACTCCACGTTGTCGCTTCAGGTCTCAGCAGGCGTTCATGCAGAGCGGCCTGTCGCAGCCCTCCATGATGCTGTCGGGGCCCTCGCTGCATAGCTACCCGGGCGTGCAGGCGTCCGAGCTGGGCAAGCCGCAGTCCAGCCTGGCCTACCAGCAGCCCTCCTCCACCCAGCACATCCCCATCCTCTTTGAGCCGCAGCTCAACCAGCCGTCTGGCATGGGGGGGTCCCAGCTCATTGACACCCACATGCTGCAGGTATTCACATGGCGACTAGATTTAAAAAAAAAAAAAAAATGGCAAACATGTAACCGTGGTGTTTTTTGTGGGTTTAGGCTCGTCAGGGGATGAGTCAGCATTCCAACATGTACTCGGGGCAGGTGCAGCAACATGGACAGAGTAGTTACTACAGCAACACCCAGTCTCCCAGTTCTGCCATGCAGCAGGTAAAGTATTGCCTCAAGTCACACTCTCATTAGCAGTTTTAGGACTTGGCCCCCCCCCTTCTCGTTTCATATACAAAAATTGTAAGTGATCCAAATAAAGCACCTTCTCCTTCCAGGTGACAGTTCCCCTGCCAGGTTCCCAGCTTTCCCTGGCCAATTTCGGCTCGGGCGGCGGTCAGCCCCTCTTGGCCATGCCGCCCACCCCTCCGCAGGCGCAGCCCCCCAACATCGGCAGGCAGCCGCCTATCTCCCAGCCGTACCGAGGACTCATGGGGCCTGGCCACGGCCACAGTCACAGCCACAGCCACAGTCATAGCCACAGCATGATGCAGGCTCCTACCAGCAAGGTACCATTTTGTGGTGTTATTATTTTTTGTAGTGTGTATGCAGCTTTGATTTAAACCTTAACGTGTTGTAGATGGACATAGACCTCAAGCTGTTTGGTGCTGGGATGGATGTGAAGCCCGTAACACCTCCAGTCAGCGCCCGGAGCACCACGCCAACATCCAGCCCTTACAGGTAAAGCATCCCTCAGTCCCTATTTTGGAGGAAACGTTTTGCCCGTATGGCCCAAAATGAACGGCGACCTTGGAATTGGTGTTGTAAGACATCTCCGTCTCCATCCAGGACAAGCTCCACCTCCCCCAGCAGCCAGTCGGCCAAGTTGAACAGCATGTTGTACCAGAAGCAGTTTCAGCCCAACTCTGCCAGCATGAGAATGACTCAGCACTTCCCCGGCCAGTTCAACCCTCAGGTGGGACTCTCCGCTAGACTTGAGCAGCTTTCAAAATGCTGATGCACATTTAGGCCAGTAGAGGGCGGTGTGTATCAAGACATTTGGTACAGCTCTGAGCATGTTTGGTGAACATTGACAAAAAGTTCAATTGATAAATGTGGACCACCAAAATAGCTTCTTGTGCTACAATTATTCAAATTATCTCCATTAGTTTCTAAAATGGACTTTTTACTTGTGAACTCACAGCTTCTGTCTCAAGCCAACATGGTGTCCCCCCTTGTGCGGGCGCCTCACAACAACTCGTTTGGAGGCGGTGGCATGCAGCGCTCGGCCATGGGCCCGCCCATGACCCCCAACATAGGTATGGGCATGGGCATGGGTGGTAGCGGTGGTGGCCTGATGCCCCACCCCAGGCCTCAGCACCCACAACAGCACAGCCAGCACCCTCCCCCCCGAGGGCCCGGCGGACCCCCCATGCCACCCAGGGGCACACATGCTGCCCTGAAGGCTGAACAGGACCTCAAGGTCAGCATTTTAGGTTCTTTTCTTTTAAATATTATCCATATATCTATACTTTTCACTTTTTGTGAGTGGCATGTATTGGGACTGATGAGATACTTTGGTCCGCCCTCAGGCCAAGCAGCGCGCCGAGGTCCTGCAGTCCACCCACAAGTTCTTCTCGGAGCAGCAGCAGCTCAGCAAGGCGCTCAAGCCGCCGGCCCAGCTGCTGGACGCCGCCCCGCCCCAGATGGCACAGCTGCCGCCCCCCAACTCTAACCCCAACCTCGATGCCGAGAAGCCTCCTCAAGTCTCCTCTGCGTCGTTGGCGTCGTCCAAGCCCGTCCGCACCGGACCCATCAAGCCGCAGGCCATCAAGCCGGAGGAGGGCAAGTAAAAACGGGAGAATCCAAACAGCCAGCCGGCCGGCCGCCTTTTATCAGCTGCGTGTGCACACGCATGTTTGGGAAATCGTAGAGGAGTTGACACAGATGTGTGCTGCTCACTTGTTTTTTTTTTATTGCTCTTTTTCTTTTGACTTCAGCTCCTTTTTTTAAGAGAGAGGATCACTCTGACCTGTTTAGCTAATGACAGAATCTTTATTTTTTTTTGGGTAGTGGAAACAATCTTGTCGAGGGAGACACGGTCGAACTAATCGTGACATTCGAGCATCATTTCACACCACGAAACATCCCAAATTGTCTCCACAGCCCCCCCACTACCATGTGAAAGCTGATCTCACCATGCACGTGTGTGTTGTGTGTGCGTGTGTGATAGGATGCTCCTGTATATTTAACCAAAGGTTAAAACAGCACAGGGAGAATGTTGTAGTGCTCTCACACACACACTCACACACACATTCTTTACGAGAACACAGAAGGAGCTGCAATGTGAACTATGTTGGCAGATTTTTCTTTCTTTTTTTTTATATTATAAATATATATCTATATATGCTGATGAGAAGCATCAGTCTTGTTTTCTCCATGTCTGCCTTCTGTCCCAAACAAGCAAACAAACAAGCAAAGAAGCCGAGCACGCTCCGCTCTCTCGTCTCTTCTTCGGAGGCTCCCTCACACAAAATGGCTGACCCCCCCCACCCTGTTTTCTAAGCAGGAAAAGGAAGAGCTTTGGAAGATGGGTGAGTGGATGATGGATGGATGAATGAATGAATAAGAGAGGGAGGGAGTTTCATGTTTTTGTTTCTCTTTTCATTTGTTTTGTTGTACTTGTACAGGGGTTACATCGCTGTATTAAAATATGTACGGTCTTATTTACATTCTCTTGGTTTGGTTACAGAAACTAATAAAATAAAATACTGTTAAAAGAGGAGTCCAGTGTGCGCTCACTGGTTAAGTTGGTATCGTGGAAGAACACAAGTCATTTGAAACTTCTTTTGGGTGAGTTGACCATTTTAAACCTTTTATTTCAAAAACAACAATGTACATTAGTTGACTACAGTGTCCATGCAATATCATGTCAACTAGTCACACATTTAATTATTTGTACACACAATGAATCAATCATTTTGTGCGGCAAGTGCACGCCAAAGCAGCAGGTGGTAAAACATCAAACTTGGGCACAATATTAGTTTAACGTTCCTGTGGTGTATAGACACAAACACAATCGGGTACAAAAATAATTCTATCCGTCCTGGATACTGGTGCGCTGGGCCTGCCTGCTATTCCACAATTACTTTTTATTAGATCACAATGTAAGGTTTTTACCTTTTAACTGTTTTTATATTTTTTGGGGTGCTAATTTTTCCCCCCATATTTTTAAATGTAAAAAATGAAAAACATGTTTAGTGAAATTACACACAAAATATGTCGTTTAAGAATTTAACTATACACTTTTGCAGTTTTAAGTCATTTAATTTCAAAGAAATATAATAATTACACACACAAAAAAAAAGTTAAAAGGTAAAACCTGTTAAGTTATAATGTGTATGAAAAATAAAGTTGTGATGGGCTTCTGTAGACTTTGAGGCAGCCTTAACAAAACTCTGAGTCTTTTCATGTTGTGGCTCGGGACCCTTAGGCCTCAGCAGGGGGTCTCCCCAGTCGGAGGTCATAGGAGACCATGTGGAAATTGTCCCAGGCGAAGAGCTTCTTCTGCGCCGGGTTGTAGTCGATCATGCTGTTGTAGCGGTACTTGTTTGCGAAGGGGACCGCCAGGGGGCGTCCGCGGCTGCTCTCTGTATCGAATACATAATTGACGGTGGTGTTCGCTGCCCCGTAGCTCGCCACCGTGTAGAGGCGGCCGCACACGAGGAAGGCGTTAGCCACGCTGTTCTTGCGGATGTTGGTCTCCCAGCTCTTGGTCACCCTCAGGTCGTGCGGGTCAAGCCGGGATAGCACCACGGCGCCCTTAGCCTTGCTGGTGGAGTAGATCGCCCACAAGCCGCGCTCGTCCACCGCCAAGTCGATGTCGGTGTAGCCGCCCCAAGAGTACGGGAACTGACCGTGGAAACCGGCGTGCGGCAGGTCGCGCCGTGCCGCCACGCTTTCCGACGCCAGGTCGAAACGGATCAAGGTTCGGCTGCGGCGACGCTGGTAGTACAGGGAGCCGCGGTACAGGACGGCGCCCGTACCTTCCAGGGGCTCTGGTAGTAACACCACCTGGGTGACGTCACAAAAGGTTAACACCTTTTAAATAGGCCTCAAAACTGAATTGATTTGAATTGTACAACCAAAATCACCAAAAATATGTCAGAAAACACCAATTTTAGCCAACTTTTTTGATTTAAAAAAAAAAACATTTCCAAATAGCCACCTTGGTAGGAAAGCCCTTGGAGAGCTGCTCCATGTCTTCGTATCCAAACAGCTGCCTGACGTCGGAGCCGACCGTATCGATGCGCCACACCATGGCCGGCCCGTACGGTGCCACCGCCTCAGGGTCCTGCATCCACACGCCGTATTTGCCCGCGATGCTGTCAGCCTTCCTGTGAGTGACTGGCTCCGACACGGACACCAGCACGCCGCAACCTGGACCACACAGGACCGAGGGAAATTACAGGTCCAGTAAGTCAAGACTAACTTTATTTATCTTTCAGATATAATGCAGACATTTGAAGTGAAAACAGTTTTAATATATTTAAGAACCATGTAAGAAAGTTTCACAGTATACCAGCTTGGTGACCTAAGCCTATGAGAAACTGTGGTGCTTTCCCGCCAGGTGCAGGATTTGGCAACACAACAGCTTGCCTGTGTGGAGCGCACATGCAATGATCCCCCCCTTAAAGAGACGGTGGACAGCTCTAAAAAAAACACTTGCTGAAAAAGTCCAGAGTAAGCCATGCTGTCGTGACGCTGCTATTCTGGACTCCAACGTGACCGTTTATTAATAGCAGTGTCACCATGGGAGCTACTTTTTGGGGTTGTCATGTTAGAGGCTCTCGACGTCATTGTATTTACTCGAAAGGTGCACACTGAACAAATTGTCATTTTTTTTCGTCAAGGAGTTGAATCCAATATCTCTCATATTCATAGTAAGAATCATGTCTTTTAGTGGCTATTAAATTTTTATGTCCATTGATAGTCTCCAACCTGTGTATTCTTCAGGAGCCGGAACTTCGGTCACCTCGGCCTTGAGCTCCTGGAAGCCTTGCTGCCACACCGAATCTGTCACATAAACACAGAGCCAGAGGTGTTAATGTGACGAATCCCGTGCTGGATTAGAGGACCACCTGACCTCTTAAACTCATGCTGTCCCCCGGTCTGTTGGGACGGGCCATCAGGTGGGACACAGAACTCGAACCTGAACACACAAAACGTCAGTCAGGCTTTTTTTATGTCATGGCACGGATAAATCCAGGCCATTTGTAAATTGGTCGGACAGGAAGTGGACACTCTCTCGCCGCATTCCCAGCTGCTGTGGAGACAGACAGGCGGAAGACGCTGTGGGGACTCCTGCTGGGTGACCCCGTTAAATTCAGAAGGCACTTCTGGGCTTTGAAAGCCGGAGAAATAACTGAGATTTGATCAAATCCTTGTGTTATTGCTTTTCAAGTTGAGAGAACGTTCAAGGCATGCTGCGTGCAGTGGCACACAAACAACAAGCGCTAATGATGCAGAAATCCTTTTTAATGGCTTTCAGGTGGAGCCTGCTGATGATGATGGAGACATGCTGGCAAGAAATGCATGTGACATGGGAAATGTCAAATGGGATAGGAAAAAAAAAAACTTTGAACAGGAAAGAAAAACCAAGAGGTCATTCATCAGCACTGCAGGTAGGTAAACACATTCTAATCCCGTGTGTGTGTTTGTGTGTGTGGTCCAGATGGGCCTCCATCTTTATTTATCATCCAGAGGGTTTCCATACCCCCCCTTCTCTGGTTAGGGTATTTATTTCCTCCCAAAGGATTTTTTTAAAACATAATATTATTGCGTGCTTTTGTCTTAATAAAAAATATTTCATGGAATGAATTGAACTTACATCTCAAGGCACGACTGATGCACACAAAGGCCAACCTCAGGGAATGGATTTATTCCTCACACATGGGGGGTCTTCTGTGTGTTTGGGGGGGTCAACAAACTAGCACGAGGGAGTAATAAAATGGATGTTTGACCCTCTGCAAATGTGCAGCTTAAGCTCCTTGGTTCCTTGTATGGAGCTGCTGACCCCCCCCCCCCCCCCCCCCCCCCCCACTGCCGTCATTAAAAGCCTCGAGGGCGTAACCTCCGTTTCCAGGGTGAGCATTGAATTTCAACCCCTCCCCCCTACTTTGTACTTTGCCCGCCATGCCAAGGAAAGTGCCCCTAGTTAAGGCTCAGCTAGCGAGCTGACCCACCTGGAGTAAGCTGAGCTGTGTGTCTGTTTATGCATATTTCATTTAAAATATTAGTCTGTACTCTGTCATATATATATATATATATATAGTGCACATACATACATACAACTGCCTTCTATAATTATTGCCAGTCCTGGTTAAGATGTTCTATAGCTTCAAATACCGAGAAGAAAAAAAAAAAACTAAAACCCAACCTTTAATTCAAGTGCATTTATTTTGTAGAAAAAAAAATTACACATTTAGGATATATATATTTTTTTACATCAAATCATGTCTGTCACAATTTTCAGCACCCGTGACGTTAATACTTCACACAAGCCCAAATATATAGCAAAATAGCACCTAATGGTCATAAAATGTGGGAATACAGAAAGATCTTGGACTATTCCATTTTCCACAATCTCTCTAAATCATCCAGCGACCTGGGTCCTCTCCTCTTTAGCTCACTCCACAGGTTTTCAATGGGGTTGAGGTCTGGGGACTGAGCTGGCCATGGGAGGAGCTTGATTTCTACCATTTTCAGTATGCTGCAATAAAGATTAAATTCATTTTAAGGCTTTTTGACTCATCTTAACCAGGGCTGGCGATAATTATGTAAACGAGGGCACGGACCGACTGTATGGAGTGGGTGACATCTTGTGCAAACTCTGTTGTGCTTCTTACCTCCAGCAGGTCTCATCGGAGCACCGTCCGACACGGAGGGGGTCTGCGGCGGACACGGTCTGCTCCTCAGCCTCTCCGTCTCCCTCAGCATCTCCTCCGAGCGTCTCTGAAGCGAGCCCAGCTCCCTCTCCAGCCGCTCCTTCTCTCCCTGGAGGAGGTTCCTCTCGTTCACCGCCCGGGTCAGCGCCTCCTGGAGTCGGGCGTCCTGCGCGTTGCCTCCTCCGGTCAGCTTGGACACCAGCGCCTCCAGAAGCGAAACCCTGGCCTTGATGCCTTCAAACTCTGGACCTCCAGCCTGGGGGCAGCTGGTCTCGGTGGGGCTGGCTACGGTGAAGGTGTACTGGCATCGCCCGCTGCGGTCGTTGCCCCTCCAGAGGGCGGCTCGGTCCTGGGCGTCACTCTGTGAGGCCAGGAGCCCCAAGATGCACATGGAGACCAGGATGAACATGATGGAGGAATGATGAGTAAGTCTTCTTTTGGTTGTCTTTTCTTGCGAGCAGGTCGCTTGCACTGATCTCTCCCGGTGCCGCTCGCTGATATTTATACGGTGAGCGGAAGAGGTGAGAAGGAGGGAGCGAGAGGGAGGGAGGGAGGGGAGAAAGGAAGATGGATTTACGGGAGGAGGTTTATGTTTTCACTCTTTCAGCACGGTTTGATTTTTCACCCAGATCCGACCCTAAACAACAATAATCCTCCACTTTATTTCGAATGTGTTTGATTTAATAACCTGAGTGTAATTATTAAGACGTGGCACGCACATTCCCAGAAAGTCGGGGCCTCATTGGATACGGTTACTGGAGTGTCACCTTTCGGGGGGGTTCACAAGTCCTAATAGGGTCCCCTGGGTGTTCTTTCCATTCCTAAGAAATAAGAGTTGAGACAAGTATCAACATCGATCGGCATGTAGACTGCCAACACTTAAAGTGGATCAATAAGTTTGCTCATCAACACCAAATGATGCCCCGTCGGCCGCCAGGTGGCTTTTTTTGCGAGCTCGTTTTCGGCGTCATGCGATAGCTACGGTGATCCCGTTTATTTTCAGATGAGGAGCACGATGAAAGATTCGTTGCCGAGATGAGAAATTCAAATGGGCCTCCACATCTTTCATTTGTTTATCCATGCATATGGATCATCCGGGTAGATTGAAGTGATTCACAATCCAGACAATCCTTAAGAGTGTTTCCCCTCAAAGTCAGAGAGTAACCCTAGAATTGTAAATATGAAGTGAGGGAGTAAAAAAAAATCTTTAGTCCAATTTGTAATGAATGACTAGTTATGAAATATCTCTCAGTTGTGGGAAGGGAATTTAGTGGGTAGTTTAAAAATATGAGGATTAAGTATTTAACCATTCTTGTTTTCACAAATCTTATCCAAAAGGCTTAAAATGTCTTTCATTGGAGATTTGTTGGCTTTATTTCCAGCTACTGAGACGCACGCCCATATTTCGTATATCTTCTCCGTGTGTGTGTGTGTGTGCGTGTGTGTGTGTGTGTGTGTGTAATAGCACTTGGCACTCTCTTCTTGTGTGTTTGATTTCCTTTCATGTGACTCACATAACCGCCACTATGCCCGGAATCTGAAGTCATCCCAAACACAGGACCAAAACAAGCTGTGCTGCCAATGTGGGCGGATTTAAAAAAAAAAAAAAAGAAATGGCCCCAGCTCAAAGTCAGCATGAAAGCATTTCGTGTGCTTCATCAATCAGTCCATTTTTTCTTTTTTGGGACAGGCAGTGCGATTAAGTGGATGTTTTTAACAGTCCCAGACTTTTTTTTTTTTTTTAAATGTCAAATAAAAATGTCACATGCCACAGTGGGACCCCTGGTAGAACCATAATGAGGTCTGAGATATTTTTAACTGCCGCCAGACCAGTAAAATGTAAATGGGAGTTTTTAGAAGACAATTCAGGATGTCCCTCGTGACGATAATTGCTGTCAGGTATTAGCATTTTCTTTATCTCCAGTCTTCTAAAATCTTTCCATCTTTATTTACAAAGTCCTCCTGACGACCGGCTCAAACCAGATCAAACTGGAGAAGGGACCTTTAATAGCACTTTTATTTCAGACGGAGTGAGGCGGTTAAGAGGGAAAGAATGAGGACTGGAATGCTTACAGGATCAATATGTACATCATGGAAAGAAATCAAAGTGCAGTTAAATAAAACGTCTAGACCGTTTCACAGTTTTAAAAATGACATTTCCCCGTCAAAACCAGATAGAAAGAATAACAGACTACATTCGTGGTTTTGGGTTTTAACTGGCGAGAAGGATGCTGCTGACACATTTTGACGTTAGGGGGGGATCCCGAAAACGTAGTGCCTGTTAAAAAATAAATAATTAAAAAGATCGTGGTTGGATTCAGTTCTGTACATACTCTTGCAGCGTTGCCAAAACGCACTTGCAGTCACTGGTTGGACAAAGAACGCTAACTTCCATTGGTGTGAAAGATGTCCTCCATTTTGGTTTCCTCGTGTGGCCTTCTTCTAGATTGGCAGGTTACTGTACTACTCGGCGCCCAACAAACCGCAGTCTACGCTTTCTAAAACTCCAAAGCTCGGGATGAAGGCGGTCGGGCCAATTTTTGTGATGAGGGACGGGGGGGTTGGGAGCTTGTCTTCCGACTCCCGCAACTTGTGTGATGAGATGAGAATGGAAAGGCCCGTCGCCCTCTTCCGCGGATACTAACGATACCGCAGAATCACCGGAACTGAAAAGGACAAGAGAACACGAGATGATTCGTATCTCCATCGATTCCGTTTCGGTGAGCGACTCACCGATGATAATCAGCAGGAGCCCCACCACGACCAGAGCGATGATCATCTTCATCTTCATGTTCCGCCACATCATCCTCCTGTGCAGCTGTTTGGCTCGGCTGCTGAAGGCCGACGCGTTGTCCGATAGGCTCTCTGGAAAAATGAAGAAAACAGGACACGTGAGCGCCGAGACACTGTTTGGAGCTCGAAGTAAGGTGACTCAGACTGCTGTTACGCAATCTTCCAGAACACGGGAAAAGTTGCCAATTTCTTCACAATGGAAGAAAAACACATTTGCAGCCTACTACTTCACACTGTCATGTCCTCCTCCAGCTTGCCCGCTGCTGAGGAGGACAAAATGTGTTGCACATGTGTTGCTGCTTGCCCAGATGCAACAATCGTTTATTCATTCATGGCAATGATTCGGAAAACCCATTTGAATCGGAAAAATCGTTTGAGCCCACCGAACTGAATCGAATTGACTATTTTCGCTAATCGTTGCACGCAGGTATCACAGGCGAGGCCTCACCCGACTTGTCCTGCAGGTCGTCGAGACGCTCTCCCCTCTCGATCACCTTGGAGATGTTCTCCTGCATCACGTCGATCACCTCGTCCACCTGCGACTGCACGCTGAGCGCCGACAAGACGAGTCATTGGTAAATAATTTGAATATCATTTCAAATTCATCTCACAAAGTAGCTTCCGCTAACGACCCAGGCTAAATTAGCTCCTCCCCTTTTCTGGGACTCTTTCAATCACTTTTCCATTCTCACACAAGATTGCGCTAACTACCTGCAAGCCTCCGCTAAACACAACAAGTCGATTACGTAATACGCAGGCACAGGCACGACACGCCGATTTGCTTCGTGGGAAAGAATGCGCTTGGACTCACTTTTTGAGTTTGTCGTTCTGGCCTCCCAATCGGGGTCCCGTCGGGCCGCGCCTGGGAGACAGCCAGAAGGGAATAATTTTAAAATGCCTACTCATGTCCGGCCAGTATATGTGAACACAAACTGACAGAAAAAAGTCTTCCTCTTCATCAGAGTCTTCCTCGAGTAGGTTCCTCTGTGAAGACAAAACAGTCAGATTAGAATTTTTTTTTTTTTGATGAGGTGCAACTACGTGGTCGGATTTACGATGATGATCTGCTAGCTGTCTCCACCTGAGCCAACATCAAAAGCACAGAGTCCGCGCCAACAAGGGAGCGGATCCAAAGTGTGAGCCTGGATCAGGTGGAGCAGACTCGAGTCTAAAAGAAGCAACGACACCAAACACTCGACGCTATTCGTGGAGATTCAACGTGGACGGCTGCATTAAATTCCTCACGGGAGGAGAATGAACCTCGCTTTCCCATTGGACGGCGGGAGGTTGCTGTTGCCACGAGAGACGGCACCTCTCTTTTATCATCTAAATATGGCGCGTGCATTTAGATGTTCCGTGAGATTATGTGGAGTCTAGACTACATTTCCTACAGGTGCTCTGGAATCACAGACTCGAGGATGACGACCATTATGTAACCCGTGGTGAAGTATCCACAACAAACCAAAACAAGAGGTCAGATGGGGTGCTGGGTGTTGTGAGGGAACAACCTGCAGGCTGAACATTGAAAATTGGATGACTCATGAGTATAATTCAATGTGTTCTACATGCATACTCACCCTCTCGCTGCGGATGGATCCTGTGACCTCATCGTCGTTGAGATGTCTCTTGAACTTGGGGGGCATGTTGTCGTCAGGCTGCTGATCCTCCCGATCGGGCTCCCTCTGCACCATTAGGAGGAAAAAGTCAACAGACACTTCATTAGGTACAGCCGAGAAATTGATTGACAGGTTTAATACGATTGTCACAAAATATTCTTGCTGTTTCCGGTCAAGCATTAAAGTTATACCATCGAGTCCGGTTCAGTTTTGAAACGGTTGCGCTCTCCGCGTCCGATTCTGGCACTGCCGCTGGAAACCTTTCAGGCCTTTCAATGGGGTGACGTTTCCAGTAAACACTTATGAGAAGTTGCTACAGTGAAGAAAGGGGAATAGAAATAGAAGGTTAGGAATGGAGAAAGGAAAAATAGTTAGGAGAGAGCAAGTGAGGTTTTTCTGGGTTGAGGTTATCCAAACACCCAGCTCAAGACCCAAAATAGAAATGGGTGACCCAGGTGGGACTCTATGTAGGGTTAGGGTTGGGGCCTACACCTTCAGTTTGGAGAACCCTTAAATGAGGTTTTAATGTGAGGATGCTTGAAGATGAAGGAGGATGGGAGGGAAGAGTATGTTTACGTGGATGTAAGGATGCAAAGGTGTATTATTGAGGGGGGGGGGGGGTCAGGATGTAAGTAAAAAAAAAAAAAAGCAGATTTGAGAAGAGGAAAGCAGGTTTAATCAAAGGAAGGATGGAAGGATTCATGAAAAAAGTCGATTTCTTTTCCTTCCTGTCACACATCTTTGTAAAATCTATCAAATAAATCCCAAATTTGATCCTTTTTATGTCCCCAATACTTTCCTTGTACTTTAGTAACAAAGCAAATGCTTTCAAGCGCCATGTGAAAGACAACCTTGCATATTAAAGGAGCTGTGTCACTGCTCGGTGCCATGTCGTAGCCTCCATGCGAAGCTACGGATGCTAACGCCACCGCCGCGGCCAATAGAAGAAGCAAAACCGACGTAGGAGGAGGACTCACGCTTTAGGGTGGCAGATTTCTAAGAGGTTTCATCAAATGATGTCCAAGAAATGGACCATTGTGGATGTTAGCCGATCTTCCGTTGCTATCGCCGCTTCTGCTTTGTGATAGCTTGACACTGATCAGCTGACCGGGAAGTTACTGTTTAAGCCGCACCCACTCTCCACAAAATATACAATACAGGACTGTAATACAGTAAGTTTGACTGATATTTATAAAGAAACGAGAAAACGTGTCTGTTTTATAGGAATAAAACAATGCTTTACATTTAGTAATCTTAAAGAAAGCCAGGTTGCAATGTCTTGTCTACACCTCGCCTGTAGATGGCAGCACTCGGTTTATTAAGCCCCCTAAAAACGAAGAAAAAATATAACACCCGGAAGTACGTTTTTTAAAAATGGCGTCAATGGACTTTCGCCACGTTTTGTGACTAAAGTTAAGTGTTTTTATTTACAGATAAGGCCAAGTCTGTTTTCGTCAGCTGTTGACATGCAGCGCGTCAACGAGCCTCATCCGCTATTCGGAGGCGCTCTGTCGGCCGTCCTTCCACATAGTGCCGCGGACGTGAGCAAGATGCGGGAGATCCCGGACAACCAGGAGGCGTTCGTCCACACCCGAACCGACCAAAGTCTCATCGTGGAGCTGGTTGAGTACCAAGACCACGTCGCGGACCATGACGCGGCCCGGCACCACTTTGAGGACATCGCGGGTAACAACGCAGCCTCGCAACCCGACGCGCAGCAGGTGACGGATGTGGTCGCCTTGCCCAAATCGTCACTCTCCCTGTCGGCGTGCAGCTCCGCTTGGGTGCTGACGGGAATCCAAAGCGTGTCAAAGTATAATGAGACTGCGAGGAACCGGGTGAAGCTTCACCTCGGCGTGCTCCGGCTGCCGCAGTTCGGCACCGACGTGCTGGTGACATTCAACGACCCGCAGATCATCTGCCCCGAGAGTAGCAGCATTCCCGCGGCTGTGGGACCCGGCGTAGAGCCGTGGACTGCGGAGAACTTCCAGGAACTACTCCAATCCCTGACGCTGCATAACCCAGGACTCTTTGGCTAAACAGTTTGGGTCTGGAAACTTATGGACCGCCAGAGTATTTCAAGCAAAGCAAGGTAATGTTTTAAAACATTATACAACAAATCAGGAAGAACGCATCACATGATCAAAAAATAAATGTGTTTCTATATATGCAAAATGAAAATAAATGTGATAAAGTCAAACGCCAGATTTTTCCATGGTGCAGGTTGACTTCCATGTGATTATAGTAAAAGTCAGGTCCGGTCCGATAAACTGCACAGTCACCAAGTAAGAATGTTCCCATCGCTTTGGAAGGAACAAAACAAAAGGTTTATTTCCCTCCCCTTCTGTTCAAAACATTTATGGAAGGTTATTAATATACCGCTTTTGGAACAAAAACAGAGCGTCAGACATTTGGTATGCAGCACAAAGCTCTTTTTATACTCCTGTGGCTTCTTGTTATTTTTTTAAAGGAGCGTCTCGAGACTTTCATGTGTGTCAGGTGCATTTGTCCGCCCCTCTGGAAGCCTCATCAAAACCTTATCCTCTTGCGCAATCATGATCGACTGAGACTTGATTAAGTCACACAGCCTTTTCCCTGTTTTTCATCTTAGGCTCAAAAAAGCAAATCTCCCTCGAGACTCACACTGTGAATGTTATTAGCACAAGATTTAAATTTGGAAAAATAATGCATATCTAAAAAAATTGGTTAGCATCAAATTGTTTTTATCATTGTGAAAGCACATGACTTTGTGTTTGAGCCCCACGTGCACCACTGGTGCTGCACGTGGACCGTTCCAGTCTCATTTGAACTTCCTGTGACTCAATGGGTCATTCAATATCCAAATTCCCATGTTATTGCAGTTCAGTTCGGGCTGCAGACCCCAGCCGGCACCATCCAGCCTGAACAATCATCATCGTCCCTGGGCCGTAATCTGCTGCTCTCATCAGGCCTCTGGAGCTTCGCTTGTGTGATTTATGCTCCTTTAAGATTGCATCTTTTGTGCTTGGAACTTACATTGCAACCGGAAAGTATTCACGGTGTTGTACTTTTGCCACAATTTGAAAAAAAACACTGAATACTGCAAAGTATTCAAAGACTTCATTTTTTTCCCCCCACACTGTTACAATCTTCCCCCCCCCCCATTCACAATCCTATACATAATGTTAAAATGATGTGTGCATAATTTAGAGGGAAGATACTGTTGCAACATCAAATGTGGGAAAACAAAAGCACTTTGAATAGTTACCGGATTCACTCTAACCTTTGCCAGGTTACGTCTTGATGAGCCACTGAGGAACAATGAAACCGCTCTTATTCACTCGTTGAAATATTCGCATAGTTTCTGCATGATTTAACCCCCCCCTCCTCCTCAAAATGAGACGTGTACAATAAAAAAAAAAAAAAAGAAGAAAACATTTATTAGGAGCAAATGACTAGAAGCACACCGTTGTAGAATCAACTCAACTGCAACAACACGGGCCACTCAATCATCTGTCTTCTTGGCGTGAGGCGAAAAGTGCTCCGACAAAGCCGCTAGTGCTCGGTATCGGTGAGAAATGGAGTTCTTGACTGTTTTAGGCAACTCCGCGTAGCTGGAAACAAGGAAAGGATGATATTGTGGAAAATTGACTTTTTAACGCCTTCTATACAAACAGTTGGCTCTCCTGCCCATTAATTGTGATTTATTTTTTAATTTTGTAAAAAAAAAAAAATATATATCATTTAGCATTTTTTTCTCTCCAAATTAGCACTGCTATCATTACACGAATAGAACTAACCACAGTTGGTCTCTGGCGCCCCCATGTGGTAGGAACATAGCATAAGCCCTTACGTTTTGTCATAGCCTTCTGGCTGGAAACATGGGTCCCATCCAAAGTCTCTAGGTCCCCTCGGTTCCACAATGTGGCCCTAGAAAAAATACAAATGACATCACATAAGACAAGTATTAAAAGGTTGCGGGGATGACAAAGAGAAATGAGCTAGACCTGTGTTATTCCTCTGAACAGTTGCACCGGCTCATCTTTTCCGGACGTAAACGCAAACGTGCAGAGGGCCCATGCGGATTTATCCTCAAAGCCGGCGAGAAGTTTGTACAAGCCTTTGAAATGAACACACGATGAGAGGTTTGCTATCAAATAGTATTAACATGACTATTGCTTACCTTCTGGCTTGAGTTTATCCAGGAACCACTTTCTGGAAAACAAAAGTTCAAATTGCATCATGATTTAAATGTTAAAATATAATGTATATAAGACTAACATGTAAGGGCCTGGCAAGCCTTCCAATGCGTTGAAACACAGACAGGTGTCCTCTACGATAACCGGACCCTCAATCTGAACAAAAACAACACAATAGGTGTTTCAGAACAACAATGCAGGCAAAATTGATTAAAATGCATTAATATTTGCATCCAAATTTGGGTTACGTGAATAATTAATATGCTCCTTTACACATGATCAATCATAGTAGTGAGTCATTGTACCTGTTTTGCAGCCTCCTTGCACTTCTGTATGGAAATTTCATCTGGCTCTCCTTGGTATTCAGGTACTACATGGAGAGTGATGAACATGAGAAATAAATCATATTCTTTCAGATTTAGCATGAAAAAAATCGTACTTACAGTCAATTTTCTTCGAGATAAGTTTGTATGGAAACGTGTCGCCAAGAATTTGAACTACCTGTGAATGAAATAATCGGAAATCAATTAGTATGGTTTAGCTGCACCACCACAAACATCCAGCAGGTGTCTCTGGTATGCAAGGAGCTCCGAATCGAATCAAATTATGCATTTATGGGCGCCTACATGTCGTTATTTAGATCAATCTAAACTTACTTCTTCAAGTTTCTTCGCGTTGCCAGTGACAAACACCACGCTACGTCCAGCCGGCACTGCCATGTTGCTGCCTCAGCTGCTTCTTCTTCTTCGGCTTCGTTTTCTTCTTCTATGGTTTGTTGACCGGGTGGACAGTTTGAAACTGAATATGGAACAGAATACGTGTTGTGTTTTAACAATCATAATCATCTTAAAAATACGTATTATAATTAGAACCACAAATCGTGTTTTCTTGTTTATTATTATAGACTACAAAATAATATTAAACCAGAAATAATTTGGTCCGGTTTTAGTTTCACACGGAGTACCGACGGCAAGCACTGCGCAACAACCAATAGAAAGCAGCTAGTCAAAATTTGACCAATCGGTGAGAGCTATTGAAATAGACTATCCAATCAGATAGCCGTCCGCCCTTTAATGCAGTCCGAGCTAAACATTGCCATGAGGACGGCACAGGAATCGGATTACCAGATTTTTTTTGGCACAATATTAAAAAAATAAAGGTAAAATATAAAAAATGAGTTTATTACCTCGAACTGCCGAGGAATTCAGCTCTGCTGAGTACTGGGAAAGATTTTTTAAGAAACGTGGAGAGAAGTCATTCGAGTGGTATGGAGACTACAACAAACTATGTGGCGTGTTGCACAAGTACATCAAAATGCAGGACAAGGTAAACAAATCCTCAGTATACACTTCTGTCTAGGTCTTCATTTGATTTTAACAAACTTGATCAACAACAAGCCATTTAAATGACAGCTAGCACGAAAACTGTCCTTGTAAGCTATGCCTATAATGTTGATTTTCAAACTTGATTATAATTCACACTGTGAGAAAACAGTTTGTAAACGTTTGTTCTTGAATGGTACAGTCTTAACAATAGTTGTCACATTTTCTATTTGAGGTACTGGTGGTGGGCTGTGGAAACTCTGAATTGAGCGAGCAGCTTCACGATGTGGGCTACAAGTACCTGACCAACATTGACATCAGCGAGACCGTGGTGTCCCACATGAACCAACGCAATGCCGAGCGGAGGCCTGACTTGAAATTCCAGCAGGTGGACGCTACCCAGATGCCATACCAGGATGCGTGCTACCAGGCAGCTCTGGACAAAGGCACCCTGGATGCAATGGCTTCAGAGGAAGGAGGGCAGCTGGCGAGGAATATGCTCACTGAGGTACGACTGGAATTACCCCGAAGTAACAATCAGGCGTAGCATTAGGATACGTTGTGTGTCTTTGCAGGTGGGTCGTGTGCTCAGTGTCGGCGGAAGGTACGTGTGTATCACACTGGCCCAGGAAAGTGTGATCCGCCTGGCCGTGGAGCATTTTGTCCAACTGGGCTGGGCAGTGAGGCTTCACTGCCTTCAAGAAGAAACCAGCGCCGAAGAGGACGGCGACTCCTTCGTTCTGCCCGTTTTCATCCTGATCTGCACCAAATTCCGCCAGCCCATGCCCACGCCCATTCTGGAGTTTTGCCTCGGCGAAGACGGCACCCCGAATCGTCTGGCGCTGGCGGGTGACTTGCTGGCGACCGTGCGAGAACGCCAGGCGTATTCTGTCCTGAGGAAAAGGCTACGCACCCGCACGGATGTCGACGCCGGCGCGTCGCTCACGCTTTGCCACGCAAAGACCGGCTTGCCCAGATACACTCTCACCGTGCAGGACTCTCCCCCGACCGCTAAGGTGCCAAGGTTCAACCAGTTTGCCATTTTCATTGGTGAGCTTTTTGTTTGTGTGTGTTGTAAGTCACCGGACACAACATTAGGTACACCAACACAATCTCATACACTGATGGCAAAATGGCATAAGGCAGATTTAAACATCAGCCTCTTAAACACAAACCGTGATGAAAATATCTTGTTTGTACTGTATGCCGTCTTTCTTGAACCTCCTTGTTTCTTGCAGTACCCCAAGGTAGCGAGACGGCATGGCTCTACAGCTCCAGCGAAGGCCGGCGGCAACTGGCAGCCAGCGCCAACTTCCGCCGCCTGGTTATCGTCGCCATGCATAGGAATCAAGAGTATGCCGACATGCAGGCGGTCCAATCGGAACTCTCCCCCATGGTGATGGACCTGGCCCCGCCGGGAATGCCGGATAATCAGCAGGTGGATACTCAGAATTGGAAAACTAGTTTGGATTTGTTAACCTGATGTTTTTTGTTTGAACTCAGGTCCCGTTTCTGTCGGTGGGCGGCGACCTGGGTTGGCGGGAGGAGGTGAGCAGGGGTGTGAGCGAGCACAGCGGCGAATACTGCGTGGAGAACGTCAGGGGGGAGGATGGCGAGCTGTACCGCAGATTGGTGTTCCTGTCCAACGCGGCTCTGGTGCAGTCCGAAAGTCGTCTCGTCTCTAATAGCAGTCAGTTGATTAATTTGGCTTGTTAACTTTGAGTTTCAAAAGCTCACAAGTTTCAAATTCAAAATGAATAAGTTTCTGTTCCTGCAGCATCGAGTCATAAGAAGAAGAACAAAAAGAAAACTAAGCAGCCATCAACGACTTCTCTGTCAGTGCACAGCGGCTTCCTCTGCTGTGCCCACCACGAAGTCATGGTGGCTGGTCTTGCCATGCTGGGCATAGGCAAGGAAAAAAACAAAGGTGAGGTAGCATATGCAATTTCACTTTGCTCAATTTCCTTTCCAACTTGACTTCTCTAATTGTCTTAACCTTTTCTCTTGAAGATGTCCCCGTGTCAGTGCTAGTGGTTGGACTCGGAGGAGGAGGCTTGCCGCAGTTTTTGCGAGACTTTGTGCCCGGTGTGTCAGTGGAGGTGGTGGAACTGGACCCTGTGGTGCTGGAGGTGGCCAAAGACTGGTTCCACTTTCGACCGGACGATCAACTGACCGTCACGCTCGGGGACGGCCTTGAACGTATCCGTGCCTTGGAGGAAGAAGGTGGGGGACGCAGCTGATGCAGTAGTCCCACAACAAAATTGCTCATACTCATTTTGTCTCCAGGTGGTACTTTGTTTGACGCCATCATGTTCGATGTGGACAATAAGGACAGCTCGGTGGGTATGAGCTGTCCACCTGCTGCCTTTGTGGAAAATTCCATCCTGCACAAAGTCAGCAGCCTACTGACCCCTAAAGGTATTATGTAATAGTGACCTTTAAATTGTTGTTGGTAACCAGTAACTTCTGTTGTGATAAATAAGAACTAGCTTAATTATTTCATAGTAAATAAAAATTTCACGAATATTTTCTTTGGCTTTTTAGGAATTTTCATACTCAATCTAGTGTGCCGCGACTCTGCCTTGAGGAAAGACGTGCTGGAGCGCGTAAGCGGCTTGTTTCCCGCGATCCTCTCACGAAAGATCGACGGGGAGGTGAACGAGGTGCTCCTCTGTCGCAGAGAAGGCAAAAGCGAAAGCGTCCTGCCCTCGCTAACCCAAGCGGGTCACGATCTGCAGAGAGCCCTGCGCCCCGGTGTGACCCACAACCCGAAAATAGACATTGCCGAGTTGTTGAAAGATATGAAAGTGGCGTGAGGGTGAATGGGACAAAATGTTAAAAGCAAATGTTTAATTTTTGGTCATTGCGAGCGGTGAGGACTGAAATGGTATGTAAAAAAATGTTACATTTTATTTTATTGTTAAAAAAATAATGGGAAAAATAATCCATTTTGGAATAAGGCTAATGTGGGTAAAGAGAAGTGCTGTGTCTGTGAATACTTTTGAGTTTTTTTTGTGCTTGCACTATCGCAAAGTAAAGCAACAGTGCATTTTATATCATCTGAATGTGTTTTATTTTATTTACAGTCTGCATTATTTCACCCTTAATTTTAGCAACCAGGGATTCCATTTCACTCCCCTCAGGGTGCACTCTTGTGCCCCGCTCACACCTCACTGCCTTGGAATGAGGAAGCGTTATATGCAGTAGAAGTGAAATTGACTCCCCACAAATTCTTTTTTTTCTAATTTTCCTGTATTGACGAAGGAACGGAAGTTGTAATTGTATCACATTAACAAAATATAAATGTACGTTTAGATGTGGGGCATATTTTACGCGTACTGGACGCGCATGCGCAGACGTTTCGCGCCCGTTAGCTGTCAAAAAGTTTGGTGGGTTTGGTTTTTCTTTTGCCTCCCTGCTCCTCCACCTTTTCTTCCAAGCTAACCGTGGAAACCCACTCAACAGCGCGGCTCACTTCCTAAATGTCTACACGGAGGTAAGAAGAAGCGAAACCGTGTGAAGAGACCTTGCGTAAACAAAATAAGCCTAAACTATTGTCTAATTCCCGTTTGCTTTGACCGAAATCTGGACGCTAGCTCTCGTGAACATAGTTAGCAAACACGCCCTAATTAAGCCCACGTGAAGAATTACTCTGTCTATTTTGTAAAACTCATAAAAATGTCAGATTTAAATCACTCCAAAAAACGTATAATTTGGTCGTGCCGTTGCTAGGGGCAACAGCGAGATGGGTCGTCGCGTGAGTGTCATGGAACGTAAGACTGGGAGGCTCTTGAACGCATCATGTGACGATAATAGCATTGTGTCTTCCTCATGTGCCGCAACGTGTCCCATTTCTGCTTCCTTTGTTTCTTGTTAAAAGTGTGATTTTTTTTTTTTTTTTTGACCGTCACTTTATCACCTTTTGCCCTCAACTTGCTGGTACGCGGCGGGGCAGCCCTCGTGAAAGTTGACGGGGAGTTCAGGGGGGCGTTCCGGGGCTCGGAAATTCCGACTTCACTGCCATACCGCCGCCTCTTCCTCGACCTCCTCCATCGTCGACGTGCAGCATGATCTCGATGGTCAATCGCCTCCAGGACGCCCTGGGCAACGCGGGCCTGAACTACAACCTTTCCCTGCCGCAGATTGCCGTGGTGGGCGGCCAGAGCTCCGGGAAGAGCTCGGTGCTGGAGAACTTTGTGGGCAGGTAAGTCCCACTTCATTTATTTAACTGGTTCTAACAATTGAATATATATCTACGTTTTGGTGGACATAAATTTAGTAACTTCTCATGCACTAGAATGAATCTTCAATAAATAAAAATTGCTTTTTGTGTATTAGTGTGACACAAATTTCTTGACTTTTGGTGCTGCAAATCTTTTTTATTTTGTTCATTATGTGTCGGTTGGGCTTCTTCAAAAATGAAGTACTTTTACTTTCTTTCTGTTTTGTTATAAACCGCAAAACTTGTTTTTACACTGACAGTTGGGATTATTGAAATATGACCCAAAAAAAATCCTGTACTGTCAATAGAGAGTTTGTGACTGGAACAAATTATTTGACATTTGTTCCTTTGGGAAACCTTGTTTTTAAAGTCGTCATAGAATGGATTGCGGTCCACCGTCGTCCCAGTGTGACAAAACCAACACACATTTTTGTGTTAGTGTGATAAAGTGATAAGAGGATTCCTTTCATTCTGTCCCCAAAAAAGCCTTGTGACTCAGTCGCAAATTTCCTCAAGATTTTTTTCCCCCCCAGACAATGCAGCTCGGTGATGAGGTGGAGACCAGTCAAAATCTCCACAGTCCGATTAGGAATTGTTTTAAAGCCTGAAGGTCTCTCCTTCCTGATTGTGCATTGATATATTTCAGTCCCTTTGTTAGACTGCATGTTGTGACACCCCCATTTCGGGCTCTCGGCCAACAATGTGATCAGGAGCAGGATGCGGTGAAAACAAACATCCCTGAACAAGATATATATAGGAAATAGGAGGCTCTTTTATTTTTAAAAAAGGTGTTCGAGACAAATGTGTCACTGCCTTGACACCCCTGTAAGGTTCCTTCTCCTTTTCAGTGTGTTTATTTTATTTTCTCCGACAGAGACTTCCTTCCCCGCGGTACTGGAATTGTCACTCGCCGGCCTTTGGTTCTGCAGCTGCATCACGCTGATGCCGGTGAGCAAGACTTCTGATGACTCAACGGATGCATGTTGTATTCATCAGCATGTGCTTGAAGTTGACACTAGATGGCGTAAGAGAGAAAAATCAGTCCACGTTGACCAGGCAATTGCTCCTTGCACATGGTCCAAACGTCCCACTAATTGCTCCACAACCACTTAAAAAACATTAAATTTACCAGAACTATTTAAATCTGATTTCTATCATGTTCTTCCCTGTCTCTAGAATATGGGGAATTTTTGCACTGCAGGGGGAAGAAGTTCTCAGACTTTGATGAGATCCGCCAAGAAATCGAGTCAGAAACTCGCAGGCTGACAGGAAACAACAAAGGCATCTCTCCCCTCCCCATCAACCTCCGCATTTTTTCTCCGAATGGTAATCCCACCTCACACGCTCATCTTTATCGTCGTCATCACTCCAAACATCTATTGGGTGCAGTGCTCAACCTCACCCTGGTGGACCTACCTGGCATCACCAAGGTCCCCGTGGGCGACCAGCCGCCAGATATCGAGTACCAGGTGCGAGACATGATCATGCAGTACATCTGCAAAGAGAACTGCCTCATCCTGGCCGTGACGCCTGCCAACATGGACCTGGCCAACTCGGATGCGCTCAAACTGGCCAAAGATGTCGACCCACAGGGTGAGTTTCTCAGCCTGATGTAATTTTAATTTTAAGTGTTCGTTTATCGAATTGACCCCCCTATACGTTAGGCCAGCGCACGATAGGTGTGCTCACCATGCTGGACCTAATGGATAAAGGAACAGATGCTGTGGAAATACTAGAGAATAGATTGCTTCCACTGAGAAGAGGTGAGTCACCATGTGTGTGTGTGTGATAAGGATTTCCCGTGAAGCAAAACCAGGTGTGAGGCTTTTTCATACCTCTTTCCAAAACTCTTTAACGCATTATCCACAGAAAAGCCCCTGAAGTCAGTCTGCAGCGCAGAGCTGCAGCTTTAGTCACGCAGCCACATGTTGTAACATCTACAGTGGAATGCTCGCAAAGTGGAACATTTGGACTTTTCAGAAAGAAAAAAAAAAATAGAACTTAGGAGTTCAAAGTGGAGATATCAGCACTGAGTTTAAGACATCAGTGGATTATCGGTATAGAATAAAAGTGGTCTGTTGTGATTTTTCCCTCACCAGGTTATATCGGGCTAGTGAACCGCAGTCAAAAGGACATCGACGGGAAAAGGGATATTAAAACAGCCTTGCAAGCGGAGAAGAAGTTTTTCCTGTCCCACCCAGCTTACAGGCACATGTGCGACAGAATGGGGACTCCGTATTTACAGAAGACCCTCAACCAGGTCAGACAGAGAAATCAAACGACGGCGCTTTCTGCCAATTGGTACTCACTGTTTGTTTATTTTTTTGTTTTGTTTGTTTGCAGCAATTGACAAACCACATCCGCGAGAGTCTGCCTGCGCTCTACAGTCACATGCATTGCCTACTTGTGTCCATCAGTAAAGAAGCAGATGCGTACAAACTCTATAATCCAGATGACCCCATGTGCAGGACCAAGACCCTCATCAAGTCAGTCGGAAGGGTGTTCAGTAAACCCCCACGAGATGATTATTATTATAAATTCAAAATATATATAATAATAATCTATATATTCTATTTTCAGGTTAGTGCAGCAACTATCCGGCGACTTCGAGAAGTTGATCGAGGGCTCGGCCGACGAAGTCAACACCGTCCACCTGTCGGGAGGCGCGAGGATCAACCAGATCTTCCACGAGCACTTCCCCTATCAACTGCACAAAGTGCGTGTGAACTTTTTGTGGGACTCGACGAGGTTCTCGACGAGACCCCGGTTGAAAGATAGGCGACGCTAAATTGCCAAGCTCCTTCTGTTGCCTCACAGATGAAGTGTGACGAAAGGAAGCTGCGAATGGAGATCGCCTACGCCATCAGGAACATCCACGGCGTCAGGTGGTTTCATCCTTTTACTTTTGATCTCGACAAAATGATGTATAAATTTCGACTTTGATTACCTGCAGGACGGGCCTGTTCACCCCCGACATGGCTTTTCAGGCTATTGTCAAGAAGCAGATCTCCAAACTCAAAATTCCTTGTTTCGGATTCGTCGACATGGTCTGCAAAGAATTGGTCTCCACCATTTATGAATGCTTTAATAAGGTACGAATCCATGAGGGAGTCAGACGTCGGTACCGCGGTAGCTCTTAACTGAAGCCGCTTCTTCTCCCTGAAGCTCAGTTCTTTTCCCAAGCTGCGGGAAGAGACCGAGCGGCTTGTCACCGCCGAAATCCGAGAACAAGAAAGCTCATGCCGAGATCAGGTCAGTCGTGCACATTCGGAACGGCGCGTTTGTTTGTCATTACCGGATCGTTCTGGTTCTCCTCCGCTTTACTTACATTTTGCTCTCCTCAGATCTCTCTGCTCATCGACATGCAGCTCGCGTACATTAATACCAAACACGAAGACTTTATCGGCTTTACCAAGTGAGTAAATCGCAGACTGGCAAAGATTTTTTTTTTTTTCTCCAAATTTAAAATCCACTCTTTTGTTCCTATTAGTGCTCAACCTCTGTGCCATCGCAGCGACAACAAGATGGCTGCCAGCGGTGGAGTGCAACAGGTGAGAATTCAGGCCTGACTGCCAACTATAATTTAATCGCCGCCCCCCTCGACCCCATTCGTCGGCGAATTTAAATTCCAGGCCTTCACTGAAAAAAGGCATTAGCAACTTGACCTGTTTAAGTGTTGAAAAGAACCAGTTGGATTCCATCTTCATTTCTAATGTCTCCCCAATCTCCAGGGTGCGGCCCCTCCTTCGAGTCTAATAGTAGGATACCGATCCACATATGTGTGCACAGGATTCTGGGTCGGCATGACTGTTGCAATCTGTGCGGTCGCTTCACTCCTTTGTGTTTTTGTCATCTGGCTGACCTGCGCTACTAATGTCGACCTTTCTTCCCCACTTTGATTCATCGCAAGTTTTTCGACCAGCCTCACCTGGTGGACACTGCTTCTTATGTTTATTGCGGCAATCTCCTGGGAAATGTGTCATCTCTTTATCTCGCATCAATTTTCACAACTTTTGCTCTATGTTCACCGTTTGGGTCCTACTCATAATCCAGGGGTCTTCAATATACAAACCCGGGCGAGATTTGGACACTTTGGACAAACAAATTTAAAGCCGCTTAAGTTTTTGATTCATCTGGGATTTTTACAAAAACCATAAAACATTGTTAGAAATTATGGGGGGGGGTATGTCACCTTTAACTTGTATTTGAGGACCCTTGATTTAATCTTTAGACCTGTTCTCAATGTAGTAGTCTCAAGCTTTCGCAATTTAAATGCTTTGTTTGGGTTCCCTGTGCAGGTCATAAGAAAAGGATGGCTCACCATCAACAACGTCAGCATCATCGGCAAGGAGTTCTGGTTCATTCTCTCCACCGAGAGCTTGTCCTGGTTCAAGGATAGCGAGGTGAGTCCTTTGGGGTTTTTTTAGAAAAAAACAAAGCAGCACATTTGAGGGTCACCGTGGCTTTATTAGAAGAACTCCGCTCGAAACACACGTGGAACAGAGATAACAGAGGCGGCGTGGTTTTTGGGCGCTCCTGGTGTCAGTGGGGCTGCCATCTGTCTGCCTGTCTGTGCCTGCTGTACAGGAGCAGAAGGTCTGCACAGCAAGTGTAGACAGGCAGACACACCACAACAGTCTGGTCAGCTGACGTCATGGGGAGATGGGCAGGAAGTGAGGTCAGAGCTCATGAATGCTGGGCGGGAGGGGCGGAGCATCAATCAAGCAGAAAAAAAAAATGACAGCAGCAGTAGATGGTAGAAATACAAAATACGTAACTCACAGATAATCTTCATATCGCTTTCTTAAAACTTGCATTCGCAAAAACAGCATCCTTGACCCAAAGTTTACTTTTACCACCTGGATGTGTCACTGAGCCCCCCCCCCCAAATCTATTGGTCTCGCCTTCCATTCACTCTTCCCCTCGCTCCCCCTCGTCTTCCTCTTCTGGGATTTCAAGCATTTGGAACGGCTCACTTTGACACAGCTGGAGTTGCCCCAATCCAAACAAAGACCAGCAAACACACACATGGACACACTCGCACACACACAGAGGACAGACTTGTATATACAGTATACAGTACACACGCAGAGCCTGATATAAACACACTGGCGCAGAAAAATATACATTCATTTCGAACCACACATGGTCACTTTTCAGATAAACACAAAACGACGCGTTCCCAGACGCAGCAGCCCCAGGCGCGCTTATTTAACGCTTACACACTCGAAACTAGTTACTTTATAGCTTTCATACTTATTTGCCGTGATAGCATCCCTCGGAAGGCTTTTCGCTAATTTCTAAGTACGTGTGAGACACTTGAGTGTTTTTTTTTTTGAGTCATCCACACTATTGCGCAAATCAAATCTATGACAGGACATTCTCAAATGTGTGTGTGCGTGCACGCACGGGAGCCAAGCGTCAGCTTCCTCTCTCGCAGTTCCTACTCTCACATTCCCGCCCACACTACGTCCACAGACATTTTTCCTCGAATCTTGCCGCTTTTTTTTTTTTTCTTTACCTCCCCCTCTTTATTCCCCCCTTTCTCTCTTTCTCTCTCTCTCTCTCTCTGTGGTTGGCAGTCTCCCTGGGACTATGCACATTCCTGGCTGGAAAATGTGAAGCTTTGTCCAAACACCAGCTTCCAAGATCTTCTTGCCCAGAGAAATCCCACATGGCTGTTTCTCCATCCGACCCCCCTCTCCCCCCCCCCACCTTCCCTCTTACTCACAAACACCCACTTTTGCACCTCTCCATCCCTTGATTTGTAACAGGCCCGCTCGTTCCACGCCTTTTTTCCTGGATTACAAATACGCACTGCCGTTCTTATCAGCACCGAGTCGATATACATTCCTTCACCCCTGCCTCGGCCGCCCCGTGAGGATAAACAGACGGCTAACTAATGCATACACTTAATCTACACGCCACCCGACATGCGTGAGGCCTGTTCCATGTCTCGCATCCATTACGCACCTCTCCAGACGCAGCAGCTCTGATCTATGACACCACGCGCCGCCAGATTTAAGAGTCGGCAATGCACGAGCCACCCGCAACACCCAAAGCAACAAAATACTAAATAGTATAATAATAAAAAGAATATTAATATATAATAATATATGTGTCTAAAAAACTTTTTAAAAAAAATCCTCCTTGAAGCGTTTCCATGCACAGTCTAACCAATGTGCAGACTACTGTACACCACCAAAATCCTGAACAGGTAGTCTGAACACTGGGATGACGGAGCAGGAGCCTTCACTTGCGTCGTCTCCGTTGGCCTCTTCCCGGCAAAAACTTTCCATCGTATCCCGTCTCGGCAACGATCGTTTCTCTGTCCGTCATTCGCTCCTCGGGTCGTTCCTCCTCGTTTCTGGGACTTTAGAGTCGCCGCCGGCGTCCCGGGATAGTATCCAGTTCTCAACGTGGCACTTTGACTCATCGGGAGTCCTGCCTGTTAAGCTCGGGAAGGCATAAGGAAATAGAAGAGGAGAAGAGAGTTAGGGAGGAAGCCGGCGGCCATATATGGCTTGACGAGGGGGATCAACTTTGGGATCGTCGGCGCTCTCTCCTCGCTTTTCCAGCGCTCCTCAAACCCTTTTCCGCATCTCCTCCCGCGAAATTAACCTCTCTCTATCCTTCCCCTTCCTCATCTCTACTTTCTGCCTCTGGAGCACCCTATACTCCATCCAGTCTCCTCCCCCCTCCCGTCTAAAACGATCCCAGATGTTGCTGTCCCGGCGCCAATCGCTTTCTGTCATTTTTTTTTCTCTCTCCCTCGGCCTCTGTTACAGGAAGTGGGCCCCTTTTGGGAGGAAAAAAAAGGAAAGAGTCGACGGAGGAAGAGAGTCGTAGGGTTCAGGGGAGCACTGGGAGGGAGAGGGAAGTCCGAAATGTTCTACCAGTGCATCTAAAAAAAAAAGGGGGGGGGGCAGATGCAGATGGACACACACCTGCATGGCCTATGAACACATTAAACGTAGCGCGATTCAAAGAATTTTTCTGCTCTGCGCGTTAGTCACACGTCCTCCAACTCCCATCCAAGACGAGCTCATCAACAGCTGTACCTTCTACCACAGCGGCCTTTTGGAAGCCCCCCTCTTAAAAGCGGGGGGGTGGGCTTCACTCTTGGAGAAATGTTGCGCACTGGACCCGAATCTGAGTAATGGCTTTCACATGTGGAACCGACGTCTTCTCTTCTTTTTTTTTTTTTTCTTCAGTTCTCGTTCCCTGCCAGCTTGGGCTCTCGTGTTCCTTGCCTTCCACACTGTCTGCTTCTCAGAACGCTCCTCTGGTTTTCGCCTTTTTCCACACAATAGATGTTGCAATAAAGGCCGATCAGGTCTTGTAGGTGGAAGCCGTCAAGGCGGAATATTGCTTTCACGACAAGAGTGTGGAAATTTCACTGGCTCGGTATCATCATCTCGCACACAAGTTCCTCCATACGGGTTGGACGCGTTCTCTTGCAGATGCAGCCTGAAAAAAGTTTAGCACCAGACATGTGACTGCGCTCGGCCCACGAGTACAAAAAAGAAAAAAACACCTGTGTCATATTTTACTTCACATTCCGCTGTCAAATTTTATCTTACTCTTGTATTTTCTTTTTCCTCCTTTCTTCCAGGAGGCAGAGAAGAGGTACATGCTCCCTCTGGACAACCTCAAGGTCCGAGATGTCGAGAGGGGCTTCATGTCCAGCAAATTCTCCTTTGCCCTCTTCCATTCTGAGTCAAGGTCCGTGTGTGTGTGTGTGTGTGTGAGTAAATTTGACGAGCTTACGTTCTCGTCACCTGCTCGCTGGAGTTTGCCGCGGCCTTTTCCGGGAAGATGCTTTGCCCTTCCCGTGACCTTGGTTGGTACCGGCGGTGGCGACGGGCGCGGTTTTATCGTCTCCACGTAAACGCCGCACAAACTGCGGGGCGCACGGATACGTTGCCTTAAAGTGTGTGAAACAGATGGAGAGAACATAAGAGGACTTAGGCGGAGAACGAGTGTAATAGGAGATGATTGGACCGCCGCATATGTGCCGTGTTTGGATTCGCACACACACACGACCTGCGTTCATGCGCAAGCGTGTGGAGCGCAGCATACCGACGGCAGGCTCATTAAGCAACTAATCAAAGCCAGAGAGGCTCGGATCAGAGACGTTTGGAAAGAATTGCTCGACTCACCGCAGAGAAAGAGGAGAAGAACGGGAGAAGGGGTTGAGGGGAGGACGAAAGCGTATCAGCGCCATCGGCCAGGAATGTGTCAAAATCGGTCCTCTGCCTCCGAACCCCCCCCGACCAACACCAACATCTCCCCCCTCCTCCTTTTCCTGTTCTTCTACTCTTTTTTTTTTTGTATTTTCGCTCATTTGAAAAATGTCTTGAAAGCGAAAGCAGACGCGGTTCCTTGGGAGAAGATGGGGAACACTTTTGTATTCTGATTTTTTTTTCCCCCCCACATCAGATGACTTTAAATTCATACCAAATTGACGTTCAATGAAAGTTGCAAGCGGTGATTGACAGTGGAAATTTTGCTGCGTATGTCCAGTAAGGACTCATGCAGGAAGGCCACCATTTTGGTTTGAAGCGGCCATTTTGGGCAAAGTCCAGATGTGCCGAAACAAACAGACGCCGGCGCTAAATTGCAAAGCTTTGTTACTTCCACCATCTTTAGCATGTGGAGCATGTCACCCAAAAAAACGTGTGACTACGAGGGCCCCTCCATCGCTTCATTTGTGTTTCGAATCGCATGACGAATACATCGGATGCTCTGGTGGGCTGCATCTGGCCCGGCCCGGCCCGGCTCGCAGAAAGTTCTTGGGCCCTGTTGTGGAGTAATAGCGTTCTGGTACTGTCATTGTTGGCCCGCTGCCTTGACTGCTCGCCACCACACCCTGACTTATTAGCCTCACCCAGTGGAGCTCCGGCCTGTTTGTTAATCTCCCCTCATTGCTCTCTCTTTTCTCCCAGCATTGCAGTTGTCACACACACACAACTCACAGATTTCACATATTTGAGGTTGTGAGTGTGAGGCGGGAACAGCGAGAGGAGGGAAGAAACAACCGAGTGATTAAAGAAAAATGTCTTACAGATGGGACGCAGATTGCTGGCTTTTTTTTTTTTTTTTTGCGTGGATTGCGCAGCCAAAGTACATAGATGACGTGGAAGCAAGGACAGAAAATGCAAACAAAAGAGGAAAGGATAGCAGGACATGAATTGAGTTATAGCGGGAGCTTGTGTCGGTAACCGCAGAGACATGTGACTTTGGCTTCCCGCGACGTTGATCGTTCAAAATCAACGACAATTGCTCGAATCGTCCGCCCCCCCCCCCCCAAAAAAGATATTTTGTAGAATCGCAAAGCGCTCGTAAGAAAGCGCTGCGGTCACGGTGGACACGGGCCAAACTTCACGGAGTCCTGGCATTTTTCACGGATTGTAAATTATAATTTCATACTTGACTAATTATATTTTAATGACATAAATATCTGCGGGACACAGGATGGGGGGAAAAAAAAAAGTTTCGTAAGCATTTTTTCCAGTGCTTTGTGAATAGCGGCCCATAAATATGGTTACATCTGCTTTGTAAAAAAAAAAAAAAAAAAGCCTTCTTGGAATATCTCAGTCTGGTCTTTGGGGGTATTTTATGGACACCATATGGACAAAAGTATTTGGACTCACTACACATGTCATTGTATTCTGTACAATATGTTCCAATGTGTATGTGAGTAGAAAACTGAAATTAACCAATTTTATAAATATTGAATTAATTCATAAAATTACAACAGTAAATATCGGTGATGCGAATCATTTTCAGGCTCTTCCAAAGTTTCGCAAGATTTGATTTGCTGCTTGACTTTTAAGGGCATCTGTTTTCCGCTGAGTTTTGGTTGAACTTTTGCGGCCTTGTGTATTTGATATTTTCCTGAGTTTATGATTTACTTGAAGGAACGTGTACAAGGACTACAAGTTTCTGGAGCTGGTCTGCAACTCTCAGGAGGAGCTGGACATCTGGAAGTCCTCTTTGCTCCGGGCTGGCGTCTACCCAGAGGAGGTCACGGTGTGTACCCTGACCTTTTTTGTAGAACCCCGTGGTGAGGCAGAAAGTGGCTCCTACCCGCTTTCACCAAGTTTTAGTCAAATGTGGATCTGATTTTTTTTTTTTTTTTAACTTAGAAATGAATGAATTCGATTTTTCAATATCTCACTCATGTAAATCTGTGTTGGGTCGAATCACAGAGTGGGCCACATGTGTCCCGCTGGCCATCCTTTTCCCACCCCTGCAGTAACCCTTTTTCACCCCCTCCCCCCCCCCCCCCCCCCCCCCCCAATCTTGCTCTTCAGCGCAACATTCCTGGCCAGTGATGTCACTCCAATGCGTGTGTGTTCCAGTCTGGTTCTAATCAGCAGATCCCCGTCTCTTTTACCCCCCCACTTTTTTCCCCCTCTTGCCCACTCTCCTCCATTTTAGTCTCCCAACTAAAGTCTCTTGACCTTATCGTGCACAAGCAAATTTGGGAAAAAAACGAAAACGCTCTCTGATGGTTTTGTGCGTGTCGCCCAGGTGGACACGCAGGCCAACGGGTTGTCGGAGAACTTCACGGACCCCCAGCTGGAGCGGCAGGTGGAGACCATCCGCAACTTGGTGGAGTCCTACATGAGCATCATTCATAAGACCGTCAAGGACATGATGCCCAAAGTCATCATGCACCTGATGATCAACAGCGTATGTTGAACACTTTATTTTCTCACGAGATGTTTAGATAACACCTTTAATTGGCTGTCTTAAAAATAACCGTGGAGCTATTTTTTTGCTATGAAATTACTCATAATGCCTAAAAAATATTGGTTTGGCGCCATCTAGTGGAAATTAAGTGCCAATCACCAATGTTAAACTGAATGCCATAGTTTTGTCGAATAGAAAAATGTGTTTGGTAGCATGTGACATCAATTCTAATTCTTTTATTTGGTGGGTGTCATCCTCGCAAATATCTGGCCTTCACTGTATTGTGATTAAAAGTTTACGATGGCGATAGTTTGCTAGTGGAACAAATTTATTTTTCCCGTGGGACAAATTCTTTGACACTCTGCACAATTCTGAGGTTGACCAGTGTACTGGAATGGATTGTTTTCGAGGTTCCACTCCACAGATTTTTTTTTTCCAGTGGCTTAAAAAAGAAAACTTGTATCCCACGTAACCCCCTCCTTGTAAGAAATGCCATAAAGCAGCATCTGACAGCATGTAACGTTTTTTTTTTGACTTGTCGCATCTGTTTATAATCCCTCTGGCAAGGTGAAAGAGTTCATTAGCTCAGAGCTGCTGGCCCAGCTCTATGCTTTGGGAGACTGCTTGGCGCTGATGGATGAGTCACCCGATCAGCGGCAGCATCGGGAGCAAGTGCTCAGCAAGCACGCCGCCCTGCAGGCCGCGCTCAACATCATCGGCGAGATCTCCACCTCCGGCTACGTCGCCCCTTCGGACCTCTCGCGCTTCGGCACGCGGCATTTCAGGTAGTCACCTTTGCATGGCGTCCAGAGCTGTGGGCATCACGACTTCTCCGCCTAACGCAGCTCCACGCCCGCTAAAAAGTCGGCGACCGGCGGAAAGTCTCGAAACCGCGGGCGCGCCCCGCCCGTGCCCGTCCACGCCAACCAGCGGCTTCCCGGCCAGGCTTGTGTGCCCAGGTAGAAGCTGCACGGTTGAGGCTCGTGGCTGCACGGCGTTGTAATTTGAGCTGGGCTGCGCAATGTGTTTCTCATATTGGCGGGCAGAGCGGACCCCTCTCTGCATGCTTTCTACCACGGCCAGATAAAACAGGCCCATCAAGCTGCCCCCCCCCCCCTTTTTCCCCGTCTTTCTGCTCGCATGTTTTATTGCAGTCCCAGCTTTCCCTCATGCAACAGCCGTTATTTTTCTTCCCCCCCCTCCCTCCCTCCCGCCGACGTCTTTGTCTCATACATTTCTTCACTCTGGTTCCACCCCAGCTACTTGGCTCGTGTTTCCTTTTTTCTCCCTGCCTCATTTCCTCTACGCTCTCCAAGGTTCCTTAGGTTCTTTCCCATTCGCGGTCCATCTCTCTTACCTTCCTTGACCTGTTTCATCTTTCCACATATTGCTAGAGGTGGCAAAAGTATACACACCCTACACCACTAGATAATTGTGTAAAAAATACTCTGGAAAGAGTAGACGTAGCGATTTAGAGAAGCAGACAAATACGACTAAACAAGGAATCTCAAATTACATCTTTTGCATGTTGTGTTGTTGTAGGTCAGTAGATGCCTGGATAGATGGATTGGCAAATGTAGTAAAAGAAGAAAAGTAGATGGACAGGTAGATAGATTTTACTTGCACATACAATTATCTACAGATTTACACAATCTAGCAAGCTGTGTGTTGATGCATGCTAACTAATCTCTCTTCCACTTGTCGCTTCTTAAGTTGTTGTTTATTTTGCCGTTATTTATAACATTGCTGCTGTTGAATTTTACTGGATGCACCTTACACTGGTCTCATCTGTTCCCCCGTAGGAGGCCTGCTCCGGCAGCCCCAACCGCCAAATGAGACCCCCCACCAATCCACCACCCCGACTCCCCCCATCCAACTACGCGATGTGTGATCGGACCCGAGCGCTGTCGCATTTGCGCAAGTCTTGAGCCTTTTTTGTACATACACGAGCGTTGGCTGCTGATTTTTCCTCAAGCGCCTCAACTTTGTGTAAATATAAGTAACAGGTATTCTATGAACGGGAGATATATATATAAAAAAAAACACACAACACTATTTTATAACACTTTTTTAAAAAAATAAAGAGCTGTTTTATTTTTTATTAGTATTTGTCTTCAGCTTAGAATATTTGAATGACAGTCGGGCATCAACTAGGTTAACGCCACCTCTGGTAGGTAGATGGCTAACTTTTTATCTCAAACATAATAGCACAAAAAAATGTAATCATGTAACTTTATTCTTGTAAAATTAGAAACTTTTATTTCCACAAATATATATATTTTTAATAACAAGGTTTCATAATAATACAGGTTGCTTCAATGGCGACATAGCAGCAATCTCTACCTGTGGGTCAATTCATCTGTAAATTTGTCAGTAGTAAAATCATAATTATTGTAAATATTTGTGTGAAAACACTTTTGGCCATACATACAAAATAATTCAATGATAAAAATTGTAAATACAGTACTGTGGTGAGTGAGTGTGCCGCCTTGTGGCCATACTCGGAAAAGAAGTTTCAACTATGCAGGAAGGGGCTGTATAGAAGATTTTGAGCAGATTGAGTTACTTTAACTCAAAATTGGGTTCATCCTTTTGACCTAGCAGATTAGGATGAAGATTGGATTTGGGTTGTAATTTGCATTGTGTATATTTTCCAGATTGACCGTATCAAATGAGTGCATAGTATCCCACAATTCACAGTAACCTCTACCATTGAGGTCAATACTTGAGATATTAAAATAGCAGCTTTATCTATAAAAAAAAAAAAGCTTTGTGAAGAGTTTTAAAAAAAACATTATGTTTACAGTTTTTGTTATCTTGGTAAAGGCTAATCTCATAAGCTCATGTACCTAATCAAGTGTCCAGCTCATGTTTGTTTCAACCAGGCCTCCTTTATTGGAGGAAGCGGCTGAGGTCCTCGCGGATCTCCGCCTCATCCCACGGCCCTTGGATGTTGTCCTTGTGCCTCTGCAAGCGGATCAGCAGCCAGGGGCAGAGGAGAATCACGCTGGCCACGGCCAGCGCCAGGATGACCGCCCCGCCGGGCCAGCGCGACGCCAGCCCCCCTACGCCCGCCGCGCACACCCCGGCGCACACGGCGGCAAAGTGACACGGGGCCCCGTTCTTCACCCGCCTCAGGAGGCAGGGCCAAAGGGCGAAGACCAGGAGGGCGCAGCTGAGCATGGTGAAGGTATGCAGGGCGCCCGGGAGGCGGGAGGCCAGACACACAGATGCAAACAAGGCTGCGTTGAGGGACAGGCTGCCCGGAGGTGAGGGATGGGTGTAAGGGAAGGACACCAGGTGAGCCAGCAGCATGACGGCCGACATGGCGTAGACTGTGTCCGTGCTGACGGACTCTGTGAGCGTTTTTAGCACGGGCGAGAAGCCAAAGATGAAGGACAGGAAAATTGTGGCGCTCTGTAAGTCATCCAAATGAGTCCGAGGTTGGAGAACCGGTTCCGCCTGAGATGCGAGGGCTTGGTACAGTCCGTAGCCCAGCAAGGAGCTCGCCAGGCTGATAAGCAGGAGGGTCTCTGGGGATAGGAGGCCCTAAAAAGATAGCAGAAGATATTATGGATGGAGGATAGAATCCTGACCAGATGTTTTTAGGGCCGGTGACCCTTCCGACATTGGGCAGAATAAATGGTCCTTTAACACTGACAGAACATTTCATTCCAGGCAACCCAATAATAATGATTAAATATTACAATTAATAATAAAACTATCCATCAGATACCTGCTCCATGTAGAGCCAGAGGGTGATGAAAATAGCCACGCAGGAGAGCTGCTGCCCTACCAAGCATGCCTCTCGCACCACAGCCCAGTAACGATATTGACGGATTCCCTCATTCCTTCGGAGCTCTTCCAGGAAGCGTCGGTCCACGTAGTTGTCCGGGTACGGCTGGCGCTCCCACAGGACCTTCCTCCAGGCGACGGCCGCACCAGGGCCGTCGTCTGGCCCCATCGCTCTGAATAACGAGCACAGATTTAGCTTTAGAGTGGAAGCTGTTCTGATCAATCTTTTTATGGGTTTGGCCTCAGGACAAAATCGGGCTTTGTTGTGACGTGACAAAACAAAACAGGAAAGTTCTCTTTGAATGGTACAGATAGTTTTGGTTAGCAAATCCACCTCTTATTCTTGTCAATGCGCCTCCATCATCATCATTTTGATGTCTCAGTTAAAAACCTCATGTATTTATCTTTACTATGTTATTATGATTATAGATGGCGATAAGTTGGTAATGTGCAAACACCGGTAGATTTTGAAGCTTACCCGAGGAGAATGTCGCTCCTGGCAGCGAATGTTACAGCTGATTGAGCGTCCCGGAAGTGGAAACGCGTAAACGCAGTCAGTAGCGACCCCTACTGTTGGTATACGGAAACGCTTACCGTCGCTCAACAAACAGAAACAAACTTTATTTTATTTTTTCCGCTAGTCGTACTAAAAAGTCTTAAATCCAATACTTATCATAAACTTGTATAAACTTCAGTCTAGCTTTGAAATGTTTGGATTTATTTAAGGACAATTTAATGTAACTACGAAGCGGAACTAAATAAAGGCTACTTGTGCTACCCAGTCAATATTTACCGAACACCACTAGACGTTCTCGTGAAGGGTCGTTTGTTTACGTTAAATCTCAGCATAGCAGTGCAGAGAATTTAGAACAGAATCAAATTATAATTTCTGCATACATGGGTAACTACAGGTTTAAATATTGGTGGTTGCAGGACGAACGGTTCAAAGCATGGTTGAAGCCGGTAGAGGGAAATGCATATATAGCACACTGCGCTTTATGCAATAAAATCCTGAGAGTTGGATCAGCGGGAACCAAAGCATTGGAATGGCATCGCAAATCGGGAAATCACAAGGCGATTATGGAACGCCGACAGAAAAAACACTTTGGACCCACATCAAGAGCTGCAGCATCGAGTTCCAGAGCGACTCAGTCTTCTGCAACTTCAGTACCCTTCCTGCCAGGATCTCCACCCACACCAAAAGTGGAGGTGCTACGACCTTTTTACAAGGTAGCTAAACAAGTAAGCCTGTAGTGCAATTTACAACAATTTGACCTAATACATAATTGTGATTAATGATCATGATTACAACATTGATTTATGATTATCATATGGGCATAATGGTGCCCCCCTAATTTTCTTTCTATATAGATTATATCTGAAAAAACGGCGATGGATGATGATGATAATGTGAGGTGGATGTGTTCAGAACATCAGAAGATGTGGATGATGACGGAGCTGCAGGATCTGGGGCTGTGGCCGGGATGTCGCCCGGTGCACAGAGCGGGCAATGCCATCTCTTTGTGGCGTTTCCCCCCTCAGCCGGAGCTCGTCCACCCCGAGGCTGAGCTGCCGTCCCCAAATATCTTCCAGCTCCATCCTTTCTTCATTTGGAAACCCGAGGACGAGATTATGGTCAGGTTGAGGAGCACGTACCGGATGCCTTGTCTGCACGGCTGTCCTCAGTCACAGGTACTCTTTGATGCAATGATGATGAGATGTTGGGTGCAAATAGTTCTCTTGACATGGTCTTTGTTGAAGCAGATCGTGTCCGCTGGTGAGGGGCGACCCCGAGCAATCGTCGGCACCGGAGGGCAGTATTACATCCTGTCTTCCCAACTCCGCTGTGAGGTCTGCCGAAAATGCTGGTTCGCAGACAATCCAAGGTGGCTGGAGAAACTGCCCGAGCGTGTCACAAACATCTTGCCGGCTTTGGTGACCTCCAAACAAGCTATATGCAAGACTGTCGTGGACGAGCTGCGTTGCACCAGCAAGTCGCCGTCAGACATGGTGGGCCAACTCAACGAGATACTGCACTTGAGGTACGAGCGTGCTCATCTGGCTTATCTCCACGCCGTGGAGAATGTGCCGAGGGGGGACAACACTCTGCAGTCGTTTGGCTCATACGAGGAGCCTGAAGGTTGGTGCGGCGTGTCTGTGACCGATCGTGACCTGAAGGACTGCTTCATCGAGGAGTACATGCGACAGGAGCAAGCCATCAACAAACTGCTCCAGGGCACCTTCGGCCAAGTCTTCAGGTCGGACCATGCAAGGAAACCAGTGGAGATGGAGCCGACCAGCGTTCCACCGGTGGACGTCAAGCCAGAGAGCGATCCAACGGTGAAGATGGAGCCGGACAGCGTTCTAATGAAGCCGCCGCTGTCCGTCACCCCGCTGGACGATACGCCCGAGCAGTTTTTCGAACAGTTTTTGGAGTCCGAGTATTTCCAGAAGGAGATGGAGGAAGCCTGGTGTCAAGTGAAAAAGAAGGCTGGGAAGAAGAGGAAAAGAAAACAGACTTGGCTGATGGGTCGTCTTTGTTGTTTCTGCCGTCAACCGCTGAGAGAAGGACCTCACGTTCACACGACCTTTCCGGGTCACGCGGGCAAATATATTTACTGCCCGAGCAAAGTTTATAATCTGTACAAGGACAAGGGCATGGACAAGGAGATGACCTGGGTGGAATTTCAGGCATCGCCTTTCTATGACACAGAGTGGCAGCGATGGATTGACAATCTGGACAGAACGGGGCATTGCCCTTTGACCCCTAACGTCCACCCGCCCCCTCCTTTTTCCGCTTCCACCAGTCCCAGAAATTCAGGGACGGATGGATGGACGGACGATGCCCACTCTTGAGTCGTAAATGACTGCCTGCTTGTTTGCAGTGTGTCCACTTTTTTGGTTTTCATTTTACGTTCAGTTAAATGTTACTAGGGAAGGGTCAGCGAAAGTGTGAGAATAAAAAAAAAAAATCATTATTTTAACTTTCTTTTCTCTTTCGTACGAAGGACCAGACAATACCATTTTTTTCCTTTAGTCCAAAACTTTTAATTTACACATTTACAAGTAAATGAATAAATATTTCAACGTCTGAACTTGAGACAAGTTCTGCTCAGTAATCACGATATATAAATCTTTATTTCTCATTGTAACAGTCAGTTAGTAAAACAGATCAACACACTCTGCGGTGGATTATACGCCTTAAGAAAATCACTCAAACGTAACACTGGACGGAAGTGTGGGCTGGAAAAAAAATATTTCTGAGATACTGTTTTTCTAAAATGAATATTGACAGCTAGATAAATGCAAAGTGTTGATGGTATGTGTGACAAAAGTTAGGCTAAGACCTCCTAACAATAAAAAGTGAGTCTGATTAGTAAAATAAACTTACAGCAATGATGCAGACAAATAAAACTATTCAATTCCAGTGGACTGAAGAGCAGAAAATATCCGAGGCTCATTTGATGCGTTTCTGAAATGTCCCAAACAGTGATTATTTTTTTCTTCCTTTGCAGGCCCGCCCCTCCCCTTTCTGAAGTTTGTTACGTGCAAATCTTCCTCTTGTCCTCGAAGAGCGAGCGCAACAAGTAGACCTGCACGCCCGACACCAGCATCATGACCGCCAGGTTGACCAGTGACCAAAAGTTGACCCGGTCGTAGTTGCTCTCCTGCAGGTTGCGGTCGCGGGCCTCGAAGGCGCGCAGCATCGTCTGGATCTGCGAGCTCTTCCCCAGCCGCGACTTCACGCTGTTGATGGTGTCCTGGGTCAAAATGGCGAGATGTGAATATCAGGTAAATATGTCTCATCCTTCAGCTGGAATAGGTACACGACTGCAGCTATCAAATATTTTGAATCCAGGCTCTGTGCTATCAAATAGAAGCCAAGGCTCTTTGCACTTACTATTAGAAGTAAAGGGGGGAGGGGTATTGATCCCTGTGGAACTTTGAAGAAAATTAAATTGACTCTGTTAAATTTGGACATAACTATGTCTCCTTTAAAGCATGTTGGGCTAAAAATAAAAAGCCAGCTGGAAGACACATTTCCCGTCACTCAGCCTGTGTGCTCTTTGACACAATTCACCAGGGTGGAGCTCGCTGTCATGGCTGAAACAATCGGCCTGCCCAAACAGCTAATAGGTGAAAGTTCACAACACCAGTCTGACATCAAATAGAGTCTGCCAGCTGGGTCACTTTGAACCCAATGTGGCAAATAACACCACCGGGCAAAGTCTACCCGCAGTGGTCTCCAAAAACTACACAATAATAACGACTTTTTAAAAATCCCAAATGTTTTGCCAACTCACCATAATATCCTCCAGCTTCATATCTAACACGTCAGTGCCGTGCACGTACTCCTTCCAATCTTCGGGCTCATCGTCGGCATCCATGTTGTCCAGGATGAGCTCAAAGAAGACCAGCTTCTCCGAAACGCTGCTGAAGGTGTTGTCGAAGCAGAACATGTAGTCGCCATCTTCTGTCTCCACGCTGAGGGAGGAAACCGGTTATATTAGTCTCTTTTGTTTGAATTTCTCATATAACAAGTTAGGAAAAGCAAAACCTAATACGGCCGTTTGAACTTACGTGTGCATTCCGTCTGACTTGTGATGGTCGCTGTAAAGAATCTGACCAGAGGGAGAGGAGATGTAGAAATCCACGTCCAAGCCTGCGCCATCCAATACCTACGGTTCACATGAAGTTCAAAAGTGGGCATTTTCCTTCCTTTTTTTTTTCTTGCCATACTTCTTTTCTTACCTGGGGCCTGCTGTTTATTTTATATCCTTCCTGCAATGGCTTCATGTTTTTCCCCCTGGCATATTTTCCTTCCTATCTTCTGTCTTTTCCTGCCTTCATTCCCACTTCCCAAAGTTTTGAGATGTTTTTGTCATGTATTCTCTTTTTGCCTTCCTTCTTTCTCTCCTTCTTAAACAGCCTTCCTTACCTCGTTTCCAACTCAGGCCTTTATCTCCTTGACCTCCCTTTTAATTGTGGATCATTCCGTATCTCCTTCCTTCCACCCCAGACCTACTTTTGTTCTAAAATTATGGCTCGCAAAAACCACCACCATGACAGTGGACACCACATGACACCTCATAAGGCTAGCAGAACCTTAGTTTCCATGACTAGATTTAATTTATTCACTTATAATCCAATTGAATATTCCCGACCTGATATTCTATTTCCAGCGAGGCGTCTTTCTTCATAGTCTGGTAGAAACATTCCTTGCGACCGGCGGGCAGAGTGAACGTGAAGTCGCTGTCCAGGGACTGCGAGAAGGCGGCCAGCGCCGAGAACCTCTCAAACACCACGACAAGTAACACCGACACCACATAAATTAACAGCCGCACCGTGGCCATAATCGACTAAGAAGAGCTTTAAGTAATGCTAGTGATGCGGTCTTCTTTAGGTGTTTACCCCAGAGGGGAGAAAAAAAAGAAACTTCAACTCGAGTTGAGCTCCAAGCACACGCGACATCTCAGGACCCCGCCTGACTTTTCAAATGTGTTTTTATTTTAATTTTATAAAAACATCAGTCGTGTATGTGTATTTAATTGAGTGAAATGGGATAACAATAGTATTGTATTTATAGGTCTAATTTAGCAATTTTTATGGAAGGCAATTTTTTGGACACCTGTTTCGAAATGCATTCTGGGAAATGTTGTTTTTGAACGTACATGCGTAAACATATGTTTATGGATAAGACTGTATTTTTGAGAGACTGAAATTATGTGTAAACGTTTTCGACAATCTTGTTTTTACTCGGTATATTTTAAGTGTAGTTCCTCCAAAATGACAGGGTTTAATCAAATAAAAGCAACACTTTGTGAAAACGACGTCATATAGATATGCGTGTACTTGATATGTACTTACGCACACGCACTGCGTTTAACCAAACAGAAAAAAAATTAGAACAAAGTTTGCATTTGCAACGTTTGCATGTTGCATCTTTGTTGCAACATGTAACTCATCAATTTGTTATCAAGGTAAAAGAGGACACGTCTTGTTCCACAGTGTCCACCTCAGTCCAGTGGGCGGTGCTGTTTCCACAGTTGTAGAATGGTCTACCCCGATTGGCTGGCGAATCACTATCTCTACGGCGATTGGTTACTTTCCCCGATAAGGGAGGGGTTGAATTCGGCGAACAAGCCGTCAACAGCAGTCCAGAACGCACAATGGGATTTAGCACACATTAAAGTTAAACTCTCGCGCCATTACGAGACAGCTGCTTTTGCCATTTTGAAACTTTAAACACAGCTAACGATTCAGTGGCCTAATTGGTGTTATTTAGCTGAGATATTCGAAAGACGCTCTAAAGAGCGAGGATGTTGCTCCCTGTGGGAAGATAATGAAGAGGCTGCGTGTTCTGGTGGTGTGCCTCATCGTAGCTCTCCTGTGCTGGTAAGACACATTTCCGCTTCCATTACTTCAACGTTGGGGTCCGGTAAGACTGAAATTTTAGTTGGCTTATTTTTCTTTCTTCTTAAGGAGTCGTGGGGCATCACGTCCTCGTACGTTATTCCATCTGCCACCAACGTTGATGGCTAACGTCGTCGAATTCAAAAGTGACGGAAATTCGCTCAACATGTATACAAAAGAAGCGTCATTGTTGTAGCTTTTATCTTTTTAGTCGATAAAGTGAAATGCGAACGTTTGTATTTGTGTGTTCTTTTTTTAAATGGTGTTATTTCGTCAGCTAGCTTGGCAACCGTCCTTTGATGGCTGTAAGCTAGCTTGTGTCACCTGTACGGTGGCTGCTAATGATCAATTTTAGAAAAGATATTGGTAAATATGCGTGACTTATGCTACAATTTAACACTATTACATTTATATAGCGCATTTCAAGGGACCCAAGGACCTCATGTTAGAGTGTTTGATGACCTTTGGAATATCTAGGTGTATTTACAATTCGTCAAAAGTATTTACATTTACATCCAGTGAATAGTTTGCCAGATTTGACATCTTATCCAGGTATGTGAATGCTTGTCTGTCCATGATTGGCTGACAATCTGTCCAGGGTGGACATCAGATGAAATAAGATCCAGTTTACAGATGACCCAAATGAGGGGAAAATGGATAATTGATGATTATTCCGACTTGGTTTCTTTTTCTGTTCTTTATTTAGCGATACAAATTCTGGTAATCCCCGACAAACAGATTCAACCTGTTATTGTAATCGTTTCCTGGAATCCTCATGTTTGTTCACGCCTTTTTAATTCAACATAAGACTCCTTGAGGACAGTTTGTAGGTGGAGCTCTGCCCCCAGTCGTACTTGCCAGCTAATGAGCATGCGGCGTCACGTAAACGGCATTACAGATGCAAAACCTCACTATTGCTGGCCTCTCACTCCCCCGTGCCGACTCTCGCACGTCCCTGAGGATACAGCGTGATGTCAGCATTTTGGTTCACTAATGTGGTGCGTCGCCACAAGAATGTTAAGATGTGAAGGTTGATCTTTCTGGATAGAGTTGTCATTACTGGTGTTAGTAAAAGCTTATACTTAAGAGTAGTCCATTTTTCTGTCTGCCACAGCTCATTTCTGCACACTCACACGGCGCATGTGTTCAACCAGGAAGGACCACTTGAAGAATTTTTATTGGTGTCATTATTTTTTTTTCTTCAGCAGGCTCATTAAAACAACAACATCTGTCAACACTGTCAAAAGTGTAGGTGGCGTGTTTCCAAAGCGCTCAGTAACGACGCTTTTTAATTAGACACTGAACGTGAACGGCGGTGAAAGAAGAAAAGTTTGTGTTATCTGTCCTTGCTGTGGTGGGGGCTGCCTTGGAGAGATGCTGACTGGGTTGGGGGGGGGGGGGGGGGGGGGAATATTAGCTCTGGCGAAGACCTCTGCAAAGAATGTTAACATCAGGGCTTTTATGTGCTATGAAAATCTGACCGTGTAAGTCCTCCTTGCCAGTAGTTGGCACTCCATGCTGGCCAATCATGTATACGAGAAAGAAATTTGATATATATAGAATTACTGTGTCATTATTTGAATTCAATTTGAAGCACTTGAGCTTGAATACTGGCACTGGTTATTGGTTGTTAGGTGTATTTGAGATTATTTAGAATTTCAAGAGTCACATTGTAATTGATTGCAGCCGCAGCATCATTTTGTTATCAGTTGTCTGGATGTGGCAAGCCGGCCTGATCCAGTTCCGTGCATGTGGAGGCTGAACCGGACTGGCACTCGATTGTTCCTGCCCACCGGCCATGGAGACAGCTAAGCTCTGTAGGCTGCACATAGCTCCCCAGGCACCAAGGACTAAGTTGTATTTGCCCATTGTCAGCGAACAAACAAATTATAAGAGTACGAGCTTGCCTGCTGTTGACGGAAACTCGTCACTTGCGTAGGTGCACGGCTGTTTGCTGAGAAAACGATCCGGAGGATTACGAGGTGGTTTGCGTCACAAGCTAACCTGTTATTTATTTTGTGGGAAGAAGAGGTCAGGCAACATTAAGCAGGATGAGAAAATGGACGGATGGATAAATCCGGCGACTTGATGATGAAGTGCTGCTTCGGCGAATGAAAATACAACGCACTGAATGAGTTCCGTTAGCCTAAAATAAAAAAGGGGAACGCATGTGCTAATTCTTGATGCTTTTTAATAATTTGTCTTGAGACAATCGTTGAAATCTTGCTGCTTGCGTCACTTTCCAGAACATGCTCTGCCTCCCCTTCCCCCTCCTTTGCTGACTTTTCATTATTTACCTTTCGCTGCAAGCACCGACTTCCCTGCCGACTTGTTTGCAGCGAGCGAGCCGAGCGCGAGCGTCTTTCTTTCCACGCCCCCCCCCCCCCAGCCGAGGGTCATTATCACAAAGAGGCCCTGTCCGTAGCGCTGCATGAGAACATTGTGTTCCAAACCTTATGCAGGAAAGCGTATAGCCTGGCAGTCTTCACATGATCTCCTTCCACAGTAGAAATGTTTCTGTAGCAAATGATCACAGTATTGATGTCTTGTTAATCAGATTAACTGTCGCTCCCAAAAATAGTCCTCCATTCGATGCTGTGCCGCTTTGACCTGATGTGTAATTCGCTTAAGACAAATAAACGCCTTTGCCGTCTATAAATAAAATGGGTGTAAAAACTCTAATTAGATGTTATTTACACATGCAAATTTTTGTTTTTGAGATTATTAGACTGCAAATGGGCAGTGCGTGTTTCACCATGCCAGTGTGCGACAAGTACACAATGTACAGTAGTAAAAGGTTCATGAGGTTCTCCCCCCCCCCCCAGGCAAACCCACTAGCACGCTCCCTCTCGTCCACCCCCACCGGCAAAGTGGTTCTTCCCATCACATTGCATTAAACCACATGAGCACCTCCTGGATTTCCCACAGCAGACGCTCCACAACCTTATTTGGAGCTTTTGACGTGCAGTTTGTGTCAATAATTCCTAGAAGTGTTCCTGTTTACACACTCAGCGAAAAGACTCCAGTGTACTTTTTTTTTTTTTATGTGTTTTTTTAAGTGTCACAACTGTGGTGTGGTCCTGTATAAAAAAAAAACTTGTCAAACAGGTCGTGTATGTAGTATTAAAGTCTGGACTGGCGCTGGAGTTCATGCCAATGACTTGATAAGCAAAGTGTTTTTGATAAAGATAAAAAGCTGCCAGATTGTTGTGATTCAGATTGACATCATTTGTATCGTCATTCCTGAAATGCATGTCATGACATTTCCATGAAGGGAACCAGGGAGTTATTTCTGCAAACATTTCTCCTTTTGGCTAGGTTGCTTAAAAGGTAGATCGGCCATTTTGGTTTTATTGACAGGTGTTTTCCGACAAGTATGTTTCCCCCGGGCCGGCTGTCCCGAGGATACGCCAGTGGATTACGGAGGGATCAGATGGCTTTATGGCAAACTGTTGTTTCACAGCCCTGACCAAGAATTTGAGAACGCATGCAAACTTCATCTCATCTGGTAGAATCGACTGGCCTACTTCTGCTCAGTAGATTTTTTTTTTTTTTTTACCTGCTCTCATTTATTCTAGTGTTCTGGTTGAATGTGATTCTTAAGCAACTTCCGACCCACGGGGCATCTCAGCCCGCATTCCAACCTGAGCTACAGCGGCGTCATCTTCTGACGCATCCCAGTTCCTTTTCCTGCAAGGCCCAGAGGGCAACGCTGAGTCAGCACGATCGGAACACCTTGGGAACACGTGCGATGGCCGAGAAAGGCTCAAGGCATGCCATGGCAGCTGTCGCCACGCTGTGGAACTATCTTCAGCCTGTTGTTTTCTTTCTGCTTAGTCACCAGTCAACTTCGGCAGCACACCACTGACGTTTTAATGGGCTTATCCGCTAATTCGGTCCCAACACCAATAGGAATTAAAGCTCCCGGTGATTTTTTCAGCGGTTTTTGATGCCACGCTTGGCCCACATTTTGGAAGGATCAGAAGGGAAAGAATATTCACCTCTTGGGGAAAACGACTGTAATTTGAGCTAATTAAACGATTGCAGGAGAAGAAAAAAAACGTGACTAAGGAGTTTGTTTGCATTGCTGACTCATTCTTGCTCTTCCTTGCTTTTTTTTGTGTCGCAAAAAATTCCTCCGATCTGCTTCCTGGCTGTTGTTGGGATGCAATTTCCTTCTCCCTCTGTTGCGTAACCACTGGTGCCCAAAAAGTAGGTCACGCTACGCCCCCCCCCCCCCCCCTTTTTTTTCATCCATTTTCTTTTCATTCACCAGGAATGTTGTAAATCCAGTCATTTCCCTCTTTAGGATTCCTTTGCCCCCTTCCGTCTAGGTCGGCCGTAAAAGCTGAGCCCGCCGACTCATCATTTAATCTCTTTGTCGAATGATTTTTATGAATGAAGATCTGCGGCTTTTTATTGAATCGTTTTACAGGAGCCGAGAGGATTAAGCTCGCCATGGCCAAAGTTTGTCTAGGATTGTTGACAGAAGGATGTGTGCTAAAAAAATATTGCGTGATGCAATTTGTGGCACTCCAGTATTTAACCAAGCGATACTTATCAGCAAGATCCGGAATAATTATTTTTTTGGTTTGCTCAGGTCAAAAAAAAAAATGACGAGCACTTTTGGAGACGTCTAACATAATTGTTTGAAATCTAGCTTCAGTGGCCTTGAATGAAATCTCCTCTTTTGAGAATTTATTTTGTATCCAGGCAAGCTCTTACATAAGCAAAATGTCATGCCCGCGGACCAAAAGGGCACAGGAGACATTCATCTAACACACGATCCTTTAAAGCAGACAACTTAAACTTAGCCCGCGCCGCGGCCTATATTATCCCACGCTTGCTAGTTACTCATGTGCTGTATGTTCTTCATGATGGTTATGTAATTTCTTTCCACTCGGGCGGGTAGCCACTTGCTAGCACACAGCCTTTATCTGTTCTAGATTTTCAAACTACTCCGTGTTCCAAGGGAAAAGGTGTCGCTATATTTGTTGCTTGTTAAATGCCTTAAAACAAAAATGGAGCCGGAAGTCAACTCGCACTTACTGGCAAGTGTGCTATAATTATTCCTCCTTTGTGTATTTTGACAAGTGAATGTCAGAAAGCTATTATTAAGACATTCCACACACAGAAAAGAAAAAAAAAATCACGTGTGTGAGCTCTTGCTCTCTTACTAATTCTTTGTGATATCATTTTGTGTTTTTCAGGTACCCCTCTCATCATGCCTGTTGTTCAGAGCACAGCTCGTCTGACCCAAGTGGGCCGGTTGGGGACGAGGACGACAGCGGCAACCCCGATGACCCTAAGCAGGAGCAGGACTCTGTGCAAGTCCAGGTCCGTTCCTGTTTTCTGGACACTTGGAATGTGGCGGGAATTGTGTCAACATTTGATATTAGTAGACTGGAGAGTACACAATGCACCCAGATGGTGGTGCAGGATTACGGACTGGGCCCATATGTGTACTCCTAGAGGGCCAAGTCCTCGGAGCAGATAGGACTGATTTCAACTTATCTCGCTTATTTTACAGCTGAATTATCTTGAAGAAAAAAAGACACCAAACTGGAAGATAAGCGGCTCATAAAAAGAAGCCTGGTGCTTCCACGTTGTCATGGCTAAGTGGCTCATATTGTAGAGGGGAGAAATATTTCTGAAGTCAAGTCACTAGTTAAACTCCATTCTTCAGGGTTTAAAGTTCAGGTCAAAACGCCTTGCGCATACATGTGGTTGCGAAATAAATGGGGCTCTTTTGTCTTTGTGCAAAAAGGAGCAGATTAGACACACGTTTGTGACGTCGGGTTAAAGAGTTGTCACGGCAGAAATAATCGGTTAATCAATGCATGACAGGAGGCCTGTTAATGGATCACTGGCTTTTAAAATCAATTAACCACATTTTTGTATGTGTTTCGTAGGAGGTGGAAGAATGGAGGACACACACCTCTGACGATATGGGAGTAGAGCCCGAGAGAGCAGCACACCATGTACGTCAAGAACAGGTACGATAATACAATACTGAGGCTTGGCACATTTTTTGTTTTGTTTGCTTTTGTTCGGGCTGCTTGATGTTCAGAAGAAAAAAAAAATCTTACCTCTTGTTGTCTTTTGACAGACTGTGAATCCACAAAGAGTTGAGCAAGAGGAGGAAGTCACAAATTCAGATGCAGAATCGGACCCCCTACTTGCTGCTCCTGAGCCAGAACTTTTGTCCGAACCCGTAATTGAGGCCGACTTGCAAACAGACGCCCAGGTCCGAGACCAGGAGGCCGAGGCGATCTCCTCCAGCTCCCCAGAGTTAATTCCGGCACAGGACTCCGTGCCCAGCGATACCCCCGCCGAAATCCTCAGCGACGAGGCTGCCCAACATCTGCACCCCGACTCGGACCGACCTGCAGATGAAGCAGATGACTCGCCTACCTCACAGAGTGCTGGTCCCGCTATCACAGGGTAAGAGGCGTTCATTTAATTTCCATCCATTAGGATCGCAAACCAAAGGTGAGCTGGCCAAGCTCAAAAGTACCATCCAGGAAGCTCTTGAGGCATTTTTTAGTACTCAACCTCTCGTCTTCGAAGGATCAGGCCGATCATTTTGAGCGCCTCCCAACAGCCCCTCGTATGCTTCGTTTTCCTGTCTGGCTCCCGTCCCCAGCGTGAGGACATGTGGTAAACGCCATGTCCTTTCTTTCCCGTAGTGCAGCGCGGGTTGCCAGTGCCGGTGCCGAGCCCCCAGCAGACAGCTTTGTCTTTGCTGAGCGCTCTGACTCGCAGTATGGGGTCACCCCGCCCGAACTGGCAACCTGTGAAAACTCCCCTTTTGGCAGCCCCCTCCTCAGGTGAGTCTGTCCCCCCCCTCATGTTTGCCCCTCCTGTCCCCCGAAATCGCAGGTAATGATGGCGCATGATCAAGCAACTCTCCGCTGGCCTTTATCGGTCTTCTTTTTGTTCCCGCCGTTTAATTTCGTCGTCATCTGCTTACTCATCTGTGTGTCTCCCTTCATTTGTTATCTAGGGAGGCTTCCGAAGAGGACGGGCAGTCAGACCACAGCCAGGATGCCGGTACTGAAACGGTGGTGGTGGTGGGTGAGTCCACTTCCGTCCAAGTGGAAAAGCAACAGGAGGATGAACGCAAACAGCAGGAGAAGGGACGGCCCGAGGTGCAGCAAGACAACAATGCCTCCTTGCACCAGCAGCAGGTCCATCACATTTTAAAATTCGGAATCAGAAATTTAAGATGATGAATTTTTTCAAGAATAAAGTCTTGTGTATATTGGAGATATTTTTGTAAAGATTAAGTCAGACATTTTACAAGAACAGAACATTTAGTATTTTCACAAGTCTAAATTTTGTGACCATCAAATCTTGAAAGAAAAAAAAAACTTAAATAAATAAGTTATTTTGTTTTGATCAATCAGGAAAATTCACATTAAGTCAATTTTACGAGGACAAAATTCTGTATATTTTTTAAAAAGAACTCCCATGTACAATTCAGGGAGGAGACGCTGGTACTGGCAGGGAATCGGATCCTTCGGTTCCCAGCAAAGATGACATCCCAACCTTTGATGAGTGGAAGAAAAAAGTCATGGAGGTGGAGAAGGAGAAAAGTAAGTCACTTGGACTATTCCAACTGTTGAAGCTCAAGAAAGGATTTTCTGCTGCTAGCTTTCATGTTCTATTTCTGTCCCGCCCTCTGCACAGGTCAAAATCTCCACACGGCCGCTAGCGGCATTGCCCAACCGGTAAAGAAGGTCCAGAAAAACTTCAAGAATAACTACGCCTCGGTCGAGTGTGGCGCTAAGATACTCTCTGCGAACAATGAGGCCAAGGTTGGTCGAGAAAAAAAAAAAAAATCCATTCCCAACATGTGCAAACTTGCTTTAGTTGTTAAATCATCTTCCAGAGCACGTCGGCTATTCTCAAGGAGAATATGGATCTTTACATGCTGAATCCCTGCAGCAACAAAATCTGGTAAGTTCACACCAGCGCTCACTTTTTTTTTCTTTCTCTTACACTTCTGTGCCGCTTGCAGGTTTGTGATCGAGCTCTGTGAGCCCATTCAAGTCAAGCAACTGGACATCGCCAACTTTGAACTCTTCTCGTCAACGCCTAAAGATTTCCTCGTCTCACTTAGCGACAGGTAAAAATTGTTCGATCCACTCTAGGAACAGAACTGCGGCTCCGAACGTGTTTGGCTTATCGTCCTTTTTAACCTTCAAGATTTATTTCCTGTCATAAATTATGGCATGCCAGGCCCGCCCTTGAGTCATATCTCAACCCGCGAGGCATTTCTCACCAGCTTTGGCACGCGGCTGATTTCTCGAGGACTCACGTTTGGCCCTGCTGTGTTTTTTTTTTTTTTTTTTTTTTTGTAGGTACCCCACCAACAAGTGGGTGAAGCTGGGAACGTTCCACGCCCGCGACGAGCGCATCGTGCAGAGCTTTCCACTGGATGAACAGCTTTACGCAAAATATGTGAAGGTACTTCCCTTTTGGCTCCTCCCCTTTCTCAGTCAAAGTACACATCGCTTTCGAGGAGCGGCGGTGGGGGGGGGATTATTTCGTGGTTGTGTTTTGGTAGCATTCATGGTTGTAGGCTCAAGGGGTGACTTGACGGTAATTTAAGCTCGTAGTGAGAGTGCCTGACGCCATCCCAGGAACAAGTGAATGGAGAAATGTGACTCTTTAATGGCCGCCCGTCACAGTGGCTTTGAGCTAAAGGTCAGATGCGCTTTGTATTCTGGGGAAAGTTTTTGGGATTGAAAAAATAAAAAAAAGAAAAACCCACCGCCACGACCCGTGTCACCGATTGACTCTAAAATTCTTCTTGCGCTGACATTTCACATCATTTATGACGTTCTCCTGCTAGCCCGTCTGTTTCCGCTTAAACGCTTGTTAGAAACTGTCCATCCGTTTCATGTGGACCCTTCCGGAATATTGGATCCACCTTTTATGTGTGTCTCTCTGAAACTTGTAGAAAATGCTTGCAACTTTTTTTTTTTTTTCCTTTTTTTTTTTTGATTGAACTCATTTTCTTGTTTTCTTGTCTTGCTGTCTGGCCTCAGATGTTCATCAAGTACATCAAGGTTAGCATTCTTTCTTTCTCTCGCTGGCTGTCTTTAACTGGTATTAATAATAAGTGTCTTAACTGGTGAACCTGTATGTGTGTGCGTGGGGGGGTGGGAGTAAAAAAAAAAAACACCTGCCACAAATGCATGTGAAGGCTAAGTAACACAAATTGGGTGAAATGTCAGTATGAAGCTAAAAATCAGATTTGTCAGATGACCTGATGTCTACTTTTTTGCTCCAGTTCAATTTAGGTTCATCCTGATATTTCACTCAAAAGGCCCCAAACTTATTGTGAGTTGCGTGTGCAGTGTTCGGAGAGTCGCGAGATCATTCCTGACCTTTATTTTTTGTCATCTCGCAGGTCGAGCTGCTTTCCCATTTTGGCTCCGAACACTTCTGTCCCCTCAGTCTCTTCAGGTAAGAAAGATTGCGTCATCTCTCGTGTCATAACGATGGCCCCTTAGCCTTTTATTCTGTGTTTTATTTTTGTTTTCCATAGGGTGTTTGGCACCAGCATGGTGGAGGAATACGAGGAGATAGCAGATTCCCAGTATCCTTCTGAAAGGCTCGAGTACCCCGATGAAGATTACGGTAAATAACCAGGCGCGAGGTGTACCTAATTAACTGTCCACTCATTGCAGCCTGTTCTTGTTGTCGGAGGTGTGTAACATTTGTGCGTCTGCTCAGATTACCCGCCCGGCTATCAACCATCAGAGGACAAGGCAGCTAAAAACCTACTTGGCTCCGCAACGAGTACGTACGCAAAAAAGCGTTGCACTATGCCGAAACTTGAGAAAAAAAAAATGCTAACTTAACCACTTTCAGATGCCATCCTTAACATGGTCAACAACATTGCTGCTAACGTTCTGGGCGGAAAACCTGAGCTGGAGGGCCAAGGTATGCATATATATTTTTTTTTAAACATCCCAGCTTGGGTCTTCCATTTTGCTAACACTAGTTACGCTGAAGTCACATGGGAACCCCGTGAGTTGCTCTCTGATGATGTCACTAAAGGAAAGGCCAAATTCGTTACAGCGCTTAGTTCTATACTGGAAAACGTGACACTTGAGTCATGCTTGCTTTTTCGATGAAAATAATTCTTCTAAGCGTTGAAAGGGGTTTAGTGGGATTTCATTTTAATGCATTTCAAAAGGGATGAGGCCTTGACTTGTCTGAGTGATTCATTGGTGCATTTTGAAACATCAAGTGAGTCAGTCCGCCCACATAATTTATTTATATTTACTTTTTCCCATTGATTGATTGAGGGAAATGAAAAAAGCGGCAGATGGCAGGCGACCGGTCATATAAATAGAGGAGAAAGTTTAAAAAAGGTTGATATTTGTCTTTTTGTGTGTGTGTGTCACAAATTTGAGCTGATATTTGCTGCCGCTGGCTTTTTTAGTCTTTGTGGAAAGCAAGATCAGTTCCAACTGGATCTGACCAGTTCTGTCCTCCGGCCTTCCCAAACATGGGCATGTGAGCCAAGTTGGCAGCGGGAGGTTTCTGTCCTCCATAAGTTCCGCAAGGTTTTAGCTACAAAAGCAACTTTGACAGCTGTCTAATGCCCGTTTGTCCAATCACAGGTAACCTAACAGAAGAAGTGCTGACCAACAAAGAGGAGAGCGTAGAGGAGGTTGCGCCTGCTACGCCGATGGAAATCCCTCAATCCTCTGCTGTGTAAGACCTTTGTGAACAAACACGGCAGCCACTGTTTGTGTAGAAACCTTCTGTATAACTTTGGTTTCCTGTTCGTCCCCCAGAGAGAAACCCGTCGACGGGTTTCCAAAAGAGCCCACGGCCCACGAAGACGCCAGTGTGTCTTCGACGTCGCCCTCATCCCTCGAATCTCCCACAGACAGACAGATTGTCACTCTTGTGGAGGAGGAAGACGACGAAGAGCCCCGACAGTCCACAGTCACCCTGCTGGAGGAGGAGGACGAAGAGAAAAGTGAAGATGAGGAGGTGGCAGCGACGAGGGAGAGCTTGGCGTACTGTCCTTTTTTGTCTGTGTCCTCGCTGTCCTGCCTGGCCACACTCCCGGAGCTGCTCCAACGCTGGTGCTCCGCCATATTAGCCAAGGAGCGACTCCGCAAACTTCACGCCCAGACGCACGCCCTCGTAAAAGACTTCACACCTCCGAGGATCCCCGCGCCCTTACCCGCACCTTCGCAGGAAGCCCTCCCCCTCACGGAAAAAACACCAGAGCCCCAGGCGCCTCTCGCAACTCAAAATGAGAGCGAGTCCCGACTCACACCACCCTTGCTCCCCCATGCGCACACTCCTCTGCCCGACTTCCACCTGGAGCCCAGCAGAACGTCCACGCTCGACACGCACAGCTTCTCGGACATCCACGCTTCCGTGACTCCCACCCACCAGGACCTGCTGTTGCCTCCCATTAAAGACGCTGCCCTGAACCCAATCACCACGCCGCCGCTCCAGGCTGTCCCGGTGGTCAACACGCAGCGACCCAGCACCACGCCACCCGCCTTGGTGGTGAGCGTCCCATCCCAGCTTTCCACCCCGGAAACAGACGCCCCGGATGCTGCCCTCCCCACTCCTAAGGAACAGGACCTTCCCACTGCGTCACGCCCAGAAGACCTCGTCCCCCCTCCCACGGATCAGCCGACGACGCCCCCCTTAACGAACCCTGACGCAGTTAGCGACCTGCAGAAAATTGACCAACAGAAATCAAACACCTCTCCGGAGGAGCACAGCGACCCTCAGGGAGGAGAACTTCATCGGGCGGTGGAACCGGCAGAGGACGACCTGTTAAACGGCAACGCGCAGCGGGCGGCCACAGACTTCTACGCCGAGCTGCAGAACAGCGGGGACTACAACAACCAGAACGGCGCCGGCGTGGCGGGCAGCACCGGCGTGACATCGAACGGGGCACCGGTGCACGGCTCCAGCCAGAAGGAGAGCGTCTTCATGCGACTCAACAACAGGATCAAAGCTCTCGAGATGAACATGAGTCTGTCTGGCAGATACCTGGAGGAGCTGAGTCAGAGGTACTATCACTTTTTTTTTTTTTTTTGGTCTAACATTGCGATAACCAATCGCATGGAGATAACCATTCTCTGCTGCTGAAGGTACCGCAAACAGATGGAGGAGATGCAGAGGGCCTTCAACAAGACAGTCATCAAACTGCAGAACACCTCGCGCATGGCTGAGGAGCAGGTGGGTGTGAACGAAGCAATCCGTGGTGCTGGAGCTATCAAATCATCTCGGTGTGCTTTGCTTCGCTTCGCTCCTCAGGACCAGAAACAGCAAGACTCCATTCAGGTTCTGCAGAGTCAGCTGGAGAACATCACCAAACTGATGCTTAATCTTACCGCGACAGTTCGACAGCTTCAGAAAGAGGTCCAGTCATGTTTGGAATGTGCAATCGCACATAACTTTTTTTCTTGAACATATCTGACTTGAACTTTGCGCAGGTATCTGACCGTCAGAGCTACCTGGTGGCCTCTCTGGCCGTGTGCGTGTCCCTGGGCCTGCTCCTGTGCCTGCAATGCTGCCGCAGCTCCTGCGCCGCCCCCCGGCCGGACACCGCCTCCGCCACCACCACCACCGTGGCGTTGCCCAAGAGCCAGCACTACCCCAGCCCAAAGAGATGCTTCTCCTCCTACGATGACATGAGCCTCACGCGCAGGGTGATGTGTCCACTTGTGCGCTCAAAGTCCTTCCACCTGTCTTCGACAGATGGTAAACAGCCGATGAATCAAATTGGATTCATGTGACGCCCCCTGCTGTTCATTTTGTGTCCTGTGTGTTTGAGCTTATGGCTGCTTGACATGGATGTTTTTTTTATTTTTCTTCAGTAGGTCCAGAGGACTTGTACATTGTAGAGCCTCTAAGATTTTCTCCAGAGAAGAAGGTAAATTGGATTTTTTTTTCCCTTTTTTCTTTTATCCTCTTATAACAGGGTATAATGAAAATCTGAAATGATGTTTCCTCCTATTTTCTCCCCCCTCTTCTGTCAGAAGAAACGATGCAAAAGCAAACCTTTGGACAAAGTCGAAACCCTGAAGCCGTCGGATCCTTCGGCCCCGCTCACCAACGGTGACATCAAATGCAACGACTTCCACCCATGCCTTCCCCCTCCCCTCCCGACCCTTCTCCTCCCCCCCCGACTCCCGCCACCATCCCCTCCTCTTCCTCTTCCGGCTCCATCTCCCGCTGAAGAAAACCCACCATTGCACCCGGAGCCCCCCTCAGAGACCAGCAGCTTCAGCTTGTCCTGTCTCACCGAGGAGTCGTTCGCCGGGCGCCTGCCACCTCCCTCGCCCGTCTTCCCCTGCGCCGAGCTGTCCTTGGCGCCGCCCTTCCGGCCCGCACGGCCGCCTCCCCTCCGGCCCGCCCGGCCGCCACCCGTCCCCCCCGCCAAATCCCGGCAGGAGAGACGTGCCACCAAACGGCGCAAGTCGCGGCAGACGGAGACGCCGGAGGGCCGCTTGACCTCGCTGCCCGCCCTGGAGCAGCTCATGAAGCGCAGGAAGGAGCTCGGCGTGGGCGCCATCACGGTGACGGCCGTCAGCGGACAAGTCTGAGGCGCTTTATCCCAAAGAACCACATTTGCCCTCCCTCGTTCACTCCCTTCTAAAGACCTTTGAATGGTTACGTGCCTTTACGATCCCCTTGTAATTGGTGTTGAAAACACCCAAATGTTTGTTTGCGAGGACAAGTCCGTTCGAAGCATCCACAAAGTATTCAAAGCATGTGCGAGAGAACTCGGTTACATCATACATCCTTCATTTTTATTGTCCTCTTTCCTATCTTTCATGGCATGACTCCTGGGACCACCCTCTTAAATCACGGATCGCCTCCCAGCTCTCCTGCCCTCAGCAGCCTGATGAAGAAAACACAAACATGATCATTTCTCCGCTCACACTAAATCTTTTAGCAGCAGCACACTTTTTTTTTTCTTTGAAACATTTATTGACTAAATTAGACTCTTTCCGAACTTTTTCAGAAACTCAATCTTCTATACACGTCTGTCTTTTCTGTTATTGAGCCAACCTGGCCGCACGCACATACGCAAAAGAGACGTTTTATTTATTTATATTTACACACTGGCTGGCCAGTCTCGGTAGCAGGAAATAACTACAACAAAAGCGAAATGATATTTATGCATACAAATTTGCTCACTGGTACTGACACATAGCAAATCACTTGATTTATATTTCACATTTATTCCAAGTGGTCGCAGTCACACATGAATCGCCTTGAACCTCACTGAACTGCTTTCTGATTGGTCGAAAAGCAGCTCACACTTTCTTCTCATTCACTTTAGCTTCTTTTTGTGTGTCTGCTGCAAGCAATGGCATCCAATCTTTTTTGTGTGTAATGCAGTCAAAACAAAAAGTGTTTTCTGATAGGCTCTGAGTGGCTATCTTTACAAAGACCCTCATATCTTCTCCCACTGTATTTCTTTTTTTGCACAATCTTCCTGACTGTGAAAGAGGATTTTTAGAATTTATCATAAGATGCTGCGTGTGCGTGTGTCCTTTTGTTCCCTCGTTGAAAGTGTGTATTTTGTTTTAAAGGGAAACCGGCAAAGAGGGTTGTATGAAACGTTATTCATGTCATGCTCGTTGTCTTTTTACCCCCCTTTTTATGTTCATGTGAGATTACTTCAATTTCTCTCGTGTGTTACAAGAGACTACTTTTGATTCAACTTAACACAGCGAAACAGAGGGGCTGCTGAATGACCTCTATGTGCACTTTTTAATGACTCCTTTTTTGGGTTGTTGTTTTTTTTCTACTTTTCAAAGTGTTCTCATCTTTCGATCTCTTTCAAGTTCTCTGTGATTCCTCTGAAAAGCTGCACAGTATTTTTTTTTTTTTTTTTTAGCAGGAGTGAGTTACTACAAAAACTGTAGTGCCATTAGAAACTGTGAATTTCTAAATAAAACCTTTTTTTGTTGTCTTTGACTTTGTCGTCCCATCTTTTGTTTTCCAACTTTACGTGAGCTCAAAAGTGGTTATTTGCAGTGTCTTGAATATTAACTATAATTGTTTAAACCCCTACCAACTCCAGCCACAGGAGGTCGCTGTCACTTCCGGTGCTTACTCCGTGTTTACGTTCATTCTTCAAGATGGAAGACGATGTGGATGTTGACATTGAGGGAGACGAGTTGGATGTTAATATCGGGTAATGACTCTTTTATTTCTGTCATTTCTCGCTTGTTACGGCTTTCTTATTTCACGCGCTGCCTTGCATTCAAATTTCCGGTCTCCCGGTTGAGTATTTTCTGTTAAACAAGCGAAGCTAAAGATCAGGTTAGCTGAGCTTTAGCTAACTTTTCTGAAGTACTATATTTTAACCCTCTGGAATTTATGCTAGCCATTTGTGTCAACCCTGCTTCCTTTTTTTCTTTCCTTTTTTTCAAATTACAGGGATCAAGATGCAAGAGGGTTAGTTCAGGAGCAGTCAACGTGGAAAAGCAACGCGGGGATTCTGGTAATAAACCCAGTTATTACGCCGTTAATAACTAATTTGCTCTTCTCAGGCATTCGGAATCTGCTTATGTTGACAATCTAATGTGTTTACCTTTCAGCCATGGGAGTTGGACACCTCTATCAGCAATGAGAACCGAGAAGCGATACACAGAATGCTACTGGAGGAGCAGTATCCTTTTTTCCTACATGTCCATAAACGCACCATTCCTGCACCTCTGGTTTATTTAGCATCATTTGAGGCAGTTTGTGTTTGACCTTTTTTGACTTAAACAACTTTTAGATACTACCTGAAGGGCCAGGCGATTCCCAACCATATTTGGCCTAGTGATGCCAATGATAAGCCTAAAGGGAAAAAGTAAGTACATGTAGAAACAGATGGAAGAGACCGCCTATAACAGATTTACTTGGTTGCCCAATTTCATATTTGTAAACAATAGTTTAAAGTTAAATTTTACATCCATCCCTCCATCTATTCCTTTAGCCATGTTGAACCTTGCTGTCCTTTCTATTCAGGTCTCAAGCCAGGACCTCCTCTTCCTCCTCCTCTTCCTCATCATCCCGATGGTCCAAACAAGAGAAAAAGTTATTTGAAGAGGGGCTGGTATGTTTTTTAAAAAAAAAAAAGAATCATTATTAAATTGTTTAAGTACTGTACAAGTATGTCGTCGGTCTTGCTGGTGTGTAGACGCAGTTTGGGCGAAGGTGGACCAAAATCGCCAAGTTGGTGGGCAGCCGTAGTGTCCTTCAGGTCAAAAGCTACGCCAGACAGTATTTGAAACACAAGGTGAGTTGTGTTTTTTTGTATTAAATAATAACTGGTATAACATAAAAATAATTTCATTCAAGAAAATAATTTATATTTTACGATTTTACATATAAATTAAAGCCCAATCAATTTTAAAATGTGTGTTTTTATTAGGTTATTATTTTTCTACTTGGTCTTATATTTTAATTTTGTGAATATATATTTAAACACTATTTTGTTTATTTTTAAAACCAAAGATGTAAACAAGTAATGCATATTATTTGTGTAATTCCTCTTCTCAAAATAACCCAAACCAAGCCCAAATTTGCTTATTGTCCACCCCAGGCCAAGCTGGCTACGGGCGCTGCAGCTCCCTCTACAGGCAGCGCGCCGCCCTTGCCGCCCGCTCAGCCCAGCACCACCAACATGGTGCGCATAGAAAAACTGGATGAAGACGAGGACGAGGAGGTGGACATCACCGATGACCTCGGCGGTGAGCGTGAGGCCGAGCATCAGCCCGAACCTCCCCCCGCGCCTTCGCTTGGCCCCTCCGAGGAGTCTCCAGATGAAAGAGAACCCGAAGCTGAAACGTCAACAGTCTCCAAGCGCTTGGAGGAGGAAGAGGAGGAGGAAGCTGCAGAGGTTGACGGACCGCAAGACGATCAGGAGGAGGAGGAGGAGGAGGAAGAAGAAGAGCTTAAAGCACCCGAGCAGGAAGTGGAGCTTGACTTGTGGAGCATCAGCGAGGAGGAGAAGCAAGCCATCCCAGAGTTCTTCGAGGGACGGCCTTCCAAGACACCCGAGCGATACCTGAAGATCCGCAACTACATCCTGGACCAGTGGTGAAGCGAGAAAACAAAAACACTCAAGTAGTTAGCCCACAGCAGGAGCATGTGGGGCGCTAACCCCATTGTGATGCTGTGGCAGGCTGAAGAGCAAACCCAAGTACCTGAACAAGACGTCGGTGCGGCCCGGCTTGAAGAACTGCGGCGACGTCAACTGCATCGGGAGGATACACACGTACCTGGAGCTCATCGGCGCTATCAACTTCAACTGTGGTAGGAACCCGCGCCATTTGGTTGCCGTCATTTACTCCTCTTTGTATTATTTATTCATAGTTTTGACATTTTTGTCTTTTATTCATTTTTCTGATTTCAAAGAGCAAGTGGTGTATAATCGGCCCCGGGTAGCGGACCGCTCGAAGCAGAAAGAGGGCAAAGATATGCGGGAGGCGTACCAGCTGGCCCAGAGACTACAGAGTATGGTAAGGTAGCCATTTTTGTAGTCCTTTGAGGTCCACAAGGCTAGTTTAGGTTGATTTTTTGTGTTGCAACTGTGTCAATCTGAAAATGAAAGCACAAACACACACTCACATTTCTTGCCTGTTTGTTCGCTGGTAGCGGACCAGGAAGCGGCGTGTGAGGGACACGTGGGGAAACTGGTGCGATGCCAAAGACTTGGAGGGACAAACATATGAGGTATGGAACTCGTGCACACGTCATTGCATATCGCTATTTCATTACACCGTGTTGTTATTAGCATCTTAGCGCTGAGGAGTTAGCCATGCGCAGAGAGCGGACCAAAGCCTGCAAAGTGTCCAGACACAGAGGGTGAGTGCTTCACACCTTTTTCCAAACGTCGCCCATCGTTTGTTAATGCTCTCATGTGACTTGTTTTAGGTCTTTCGATCCTTTCCAGCTCATTCCATGTCGGTGCTTTGGAGAAGATGCACAGGTAGGTGGAGTCTCATCATGGCTCATGTGTAGCATAATTTGAATGTTAACGTTTGAATTCTTCAGGAACCATTCCGAGTCATTGTGTGTGCTGAGACGCTGCTGATTATGGACATGGTAAGCACACGTTCACACAAAAGCGTTATATGATGGCTTTAAATACGTTCCTAATCAAATTTCCTTTTTATTTTAAATGTCGGTCAGCATGCTCACGTCTCTCGAGGCGAGGTGATCGGTCTGCTTGGAGGAACTTTCAACGAGGAGGAGAAAGTGTTGAAAGTGAGAATCCGTGATTAAATCTAACCACAGGTGGGTCTTGACTGATTATCGTCGTTCGTGCAGATCTGTGCGGCGGAGCCGTGCAACAGCGTGAGCACGGGGCTCCAGTGCGAGATGGACCCCTTATCTCAAACGCAGGCCTGCGACGTGCTCTCCTCTTTGGGCTTCAGCGTGGTGGGTTGGTATCACTCCCACCCGTCCTTCCACCCAAACCCATCTGTGCGGGACATCAACACGCAGGACCAGTTCCAGGTGGTGTGAATCAAAAGTTGGCCGGCATTTCCTTAAATACTGGTTTGTTAATTTGTATTTTGTTTTTAGAGTTATTTCTCCCGCGGAGGCGCTCCTTTTATCGGCATGATTGTGAGCCCGTATGACCCGGCCAATCCCTCGCCGCATTCCCAAACCACCTGCTTGTTGGTCAAGGAGAGCCAAGAGCCCATGACACCGCAAAGTACGTTGTACATTTTCCACTTAAAGAAACAACAGGAATAAAATGTAAATATCCAGAGAGGAGTGGAGTTTTATTGGAAAAGATACATTTAGAAAAGGTTTTTATATGAAGAGATTTCTTTTAATTTTGTGTTTCTTCACAGAGCTTCCCTACAAATTCGATTTCCTGCCATCACAAGACATCCCGGACTGGGATCAGACTTTGAGACGAGCCCTTTGGATCATCCACAAGTACTCCCAAGCACCAGGGTGACAAATCCAAACTCCACGTCAACCATTTTGTTCTGAGGTAGCGCCCGACGAATTATTTTTATTCTTACATTTTATTCCAGGAGCGTGAACATGGAGCGATTTTTCCGGAGGGACTCCCACCTAACTTGTCTGGAAAAGGTAGCGGCACACACATGGCTCTTATCTTATGATACCATTTTCACACCCCTCAACTTCTTTCTGGCCGACGTTCAGATGCTGTCATCGCTGGCCAGGTACTTGGAGCCGCTGCCCGATGAGGACGAGGCGGGAGAAGCCTTCCTCACTCAAATCCACGCTCTCTTCCTTTCTGACTTCATCGCCCGGCAGCAACAGCAGCCCACTCAAGGCGAGCATCAGGAGAGCAACTCGTCAAGTAACTCACCCGTGCCCGTGAGTTCTGGAGATGTCCAGGAGGATTCAGGAGGTGACGAAACAGACTCAAACAATGTACTGCATCTTGGCTCTGTGCTCTCTACTGGACACGATTATTTACTCTGATCTCATTGTATGTAGAATCCAACATTTATGTATGCTTTTTCACCATTATAGAAACATACAAATATGTAGACTCTATGGAAGAAAAAACTTGCTTATTTGTGTACCTCGAGATTCAAGTGTTTCAAGTAACCACATCATTTCATGTATATGCATGAAATATACTGCCCCCTGGTGGATATGAAACCACACTGAATGCATAAACTGTTTATTTCCATTGTTCTTTAATGTTACACTATATTTTGCTGCATAAACGCTTTACTTGCATCCTGCTTAAAAGATTATTACCGTATATTTTTATAAAGTAATGTAGCAAAGTGTTATTTTCGTCTCCTTTTCTTACAGCATCGGTATTGATGGTAGTATAGCATTAGTTTTTGCTTGCACTATTCGTAATAATTACATATTAGTGCTACTACTTTTAATACTAATTATAACCGCTTAATACGAAAAAAGTATTAATAAAAGTGTTGTGGCAAAATGCAATTTAAAATCGGTTAAAAAATAATACACTTGCCCGGAAGTGCCAAATTGTAACTGTTGTTTCTACTCGGAACATTTCCCACGGACTTGTTTAAGTCGGATGGACTTCAAGTTTTTTTTTGTTTTAGTATTTGTTATAATTAAAATTACCGCTCATATTAAGGAATGTAACGGAACAGAAAACATGTATTTAAAATATATTTAACATTTGTGACCGTGGTGGTCACTCCGGGCCGTTTTTCCTGGACTGGTTTCCGGGGGGACTTATTTTGCACGTCGGAACAAATCTCTGACACAAACGAAGTTGGGGGTGACACTTCTGGTTGCGTGCTTTTTAGTTCAACGCCACAAGAAAAATGTGTTCTTCAGAAGCTCGGTTTTACCGAGGTTACACGGAACACGCGTGACATTGACTACCGGTGACTTTCAGTATAGGCCACCATCATGTTTCTCTTCATTAGGGGTCTTACTTTTGCTCCCCTGACGCGACACCTGCAGGTGTTCCCCCACTCCCACGTCCGCTCATTGCGAGCTCCTCACCGGCTTCGACATGGAGCCCCCCGCGCTGGCAGAACCGTTCTCGTCCCAGATGGCACCATCGGGACGGTTTTGTCCAAAACTCCATACCGCCTGCAGCTTCCTCCATGTATGGGTCAGTTTCATACTTCGACCCGGTTGAAGGCCTTACCTGCTCCTCTCATCTGGATGGTGCTCAAGCCTGTCCAAAAACTCGTGGCTATCATAATGGGAAGGTAGGCAAGAATCACAAGTTGACAAGCCCAGAAAATGACAATATTTTTGGAAGCTACCAAGTTTAATACAAAAATGCAGGATATTAAAGTTTAATTTCTGTGCCGACGTGACATTTGAACATGTGAGGGTGTACACACTTCTGCAACATCTCTGTTGTTTATTGATAACATATTTTATTTATTACTTTCTTCAATTATGTTGTTCAGATTATGGGTCACAATAATGCAGGGAATTGTTTTGAAATGATTAACTTGACCTATATCACACGAAGCTTAGATTAGAAAATACTTAAAATACATTTTATTATTGTATGTCTTGATGTCTCGTCGCAGGAGTATAAGGAAGTGGTGGGTGGCGCTGCCCGACAACCGGCGCCAACTCTTTCGTCAGTGGGCGTGGCAACAGCGCTGGCGACTGGTGGTGGTGGTGGTCACGGCCGCCGCCATCACCGCCCTCCTCCTCCTTACGCATTTGGACCAGTCGCCGGTGACCGGCCGCACTCGCCTGCTGGTGTTCAGCCGGCAGAACTACATGGAGCTGGCGACCTTCACTTCAGAGGCGGTGAGGCGACGTCATGTTTTCTTCATGGAAATGATCTGCCGCCTAAGTGTAATTTAACTTTAGCCTCCTTGAGACAAAAATGCCTCCGATTAAATCTGTACATGTATGTTAATGATGTCTAACTCCCCGTGTGCAGTACATGGAGGAGTTTGACAAGCTGCTGCTTCCCGAAAGCGATGCTCGCCACCAAACGGTGGAGCGGGTGGTGCAGCACCTGGCCCAACGTAACCAGGACCTTCCCGAAATGGCCGACGTGAACTGGAGCGTCCACGTGGTGCGGAGTGACAACACCAACGCCTTTGTGCTCCCGGTTGGCGACCGTACTCCACAACATCGTCACAAAAAAAAAAGAAAAATCCACTCAAGACTCCTATTTTGTATTTTGGGTGCAGAACGGCAAAGTGTTCATATTCACCGGCATGCTAAACGCTGTGGAAGATGTCCACCAGCTCACCATCGTGCTCGGACACGAGATGGCTCATGCTATACTGGGACACGCTGTAAGTATCGGAATAAATAATATACATTAGTCAGCCTATATACACACACACAACACAGAGAATGAGATTTAAAAAAAAAAAAAAACATATCCCTGAAGCTAATTTCATTGTTTGTATTGCAAATATTTTTACTAGTCAATGAATTCCAATCATTTCAGCTTTGAGCACATTAAAAAGCCATTTGAAACGGCGTAAACATCCCATTCACGTTGTTGCGGTGCCGGCGAGTGTTTACGGCCTCGTTAAAAGTCCATTCTCGTTGCAGCCTGAACAAGTGTGCCATCAACTCGTGCGTTTTGGGAGTTTCAAGCTGGGAGGCGGATTGTAATTAGATAGCGGCAATGAGTGGCCACGGGACGCCTGATTAGCTTCTCCACGCTTGGAATGCACGGCTTCTCTCCCACCAGCCGTGACATTCTTCATCTAGCCTGATCTCCACCTTGACCTCCATCATCTCCTTGTCTTCCTGCAGGCGGAACAAGCCAGCTTGTCCCACGTGGTGGACCTCCTGTCCGTGGTCCTTCTGGCCGCCATCTGGGCCGTGTGTCCCCGCGACAGCCTGGCGTTGTTGGGCCAATGGGCCCAGGACAAGCTCACACAGGTGACCAATCTATCCATATTTCATGAAAGATGATGAATATCATTTTCTTAATCTGTCTCTGTGGCGCCCCCTGCAGTTGATGTTCAACCGTCCATACAGCAGGAAGTTGGAGGCGGAGGCGGATCAAGTCGGCTTGCAGTTGGCGGCAAAGGTAAATCCTCATGTAGATAATAATACAATGTGCCACTAGGGGGCACTATTGTCAAAGTAAACCAACTTTATGTCACAGACGATGCTCTCTATTTGAAAATAAAATGTTGGACTAAATTTGTGTTCGATCAGGCTTGTGCGGACGTGCGGGCCGGTCCCGTCTTCTGGCAGCAGATGGAGATCAGGGAGCAGCTGAGCGGAGAGCCCAGCTTGCCCGAGTGGCTGTCCACCCATCCGTCGCACAAGAACCGCGTGGCGCAACTCGACCGCCTCGTTCCACAAGTACATGCATACACATTTACACGCGCACACACACACACGAGTAAGTCCACAGGCAGGACCTCCACAGTTTTTCAGAAGCTAATGAAGCGTCTGGAGAGATGCATGATTCCGTGCTGCAGGCTCGGGAGGGGAAGATGGATGGCAAAGGTGCAATGGGTTATTTTGCCTCCTTTTATTCTTCCTCCTTCCCGTTCCCACCCCCCTAAAAAAAAAAATCCAAGATATCTGCTTAAGTTTACATCCTGGAGGCGAGCGAGCTGTGTGGCTTAGCGACACAATCAGACGTATCTGCGGGCTAGACGGAAGCTCCCGTGGAAGCAGTCATTATTTCTGAGGAGGTGTGTGTGTGTTGGTTTTGTTTGTGTGCGCGAGATGGTTTTAACCTTGAGTCGGCTCACCGAGCGGCAAAAAACGAGCAGATGGCTAAAGAAGAATTTCTGCTTGCCTGCGCCGTCTAGTTTTAGGCTGCTGTGCAACTTCAGTCCGTCGAAAAAAATGTCCACCTGTGTTTACTGTTTCATATCTAAATGAAAGTTTGCGTCATAAAATGGACATCGGTATCAAATCATGTTTGCGTAGGCACTGGAGCTAAGGGAGAGCTGCACGTGTCCCGCCCTGCCGCCCACCGACCCCCGCGCCATCTTCTCCAAGAGCGTACACTTGTTGCTGGAGGGCGCCAAGGCCCAACCAGGTGGGGGCAGCACGCCGTCGCCTCAACGCAGGCCCGCCGGGGTGGCGGCCCCCGCCGCTCTGCTCGCCCAATCCTCGCCACCTCTTCCATCCGGCACAGGTCTGCCGGACAGTAAAGCGGAGCCGTGATGGCGGCTCCGGAAAAGTTCTGACGCTGCTCGGTGGGACTCTCATAGAGACTGAGGTGCCATCTTTTTAATGATGATTGTCAATCGGACTGACTTGTCAATTGTCGGATTTTTAAAATATAAGACTGAAGCAAAATCTCCTTCTAAAAACTGAGGAAAGATGCTGACAAAGCAAAATGTGTCCATTGGTCAACCAGAAGACAATTTTTTTTGTTTTATTTGTTTTCTCTTTTCTTTCCATGTTTCTCTGTTTGATGAAATTTGCTTCATCATATCAAACAAATTATGGAATATAAATATTCTTTTTAAAACAACAAGTGTTTGTTGGAAATTATTCAATTGACTTTTTTTAGTATATTTTACAAGGGGCAACATCTTTATGATTTTGTAAGTTAAAATTTCCGTTTAGTGACAGTTGTTGGGTCTCAAGGAAGGTCCTCAAAAACAAAGATCCCCAAAAGATAAGTACTTTTATTTTAATTTTTCTTCCCATTGCAGAATTGCTAAAATGTAACTTCACTTTTTTGAACAGCTGTTGCAGACTCTTTACATTTTAAGGGTGAGCAATTTTTCTTTCTTGTTTTGTACTTGAATTATCGACTACAGATATGACACACGGAGCCGGTTGCCGGGCAGATTTGGAGACTGACATCGAAGCATCTCAATCGACAAAGAAGGAACATCCGTCTCACGGTGAGCCGTCGTCATTTGATTTTAGGAAAGAGGACAAAGCAACAAAATCTGCGCTTGTTATTCCAACTCATGTTTCTTCTTTCCAGACACACGTCTAGGCGGGAACGCTGGAAGCTATTTTCAGGTATTGTGAAAGTGTGCAGGCCAAAGCTGCTGTGTGGGAGGCGCCCGCCGCGTCCCACCATGCACTCTGGCTGCACTTTTTAAATACCTTGCATGTGTGCGGGTGCTAAAAAGTTGCCACACAACAATCACAGCATGTGGCTGTCAGATTGAGAATAAATATATGACGCACCGATACCATATCATCGATACCCTACTTTGCGGGACCTTTTCGACTCGCCGAACTCCAGTCGGACATCATAACTGATATCAAACAAGACACAAAATTGCAAAAAATTCCCGTTCCCATCATGCAGTGTGTGTGACACTTTGCTTTGCGCCTCTTTGGCCTACTTAGTGCTGTAAGTAGCACACACGGCGCCACAGTGCTCCTCCTCTTTCCCCGTGGACTCCAGCTGAATAATTGAGTGGCGCTGAAGCAGAGTAATAAGCTAGCTGCTGCTTTGATAACGTGACGGACACTCTCACTCGATGTGTGTATGTGTGTGTGTTGCACGGGTACCGTATTGACTGCTAAGCAGAGATGCACCACATCGCCGTATCGGCTACAGTATTTTTTTTTTTTTCGCCCACCAGTACTTATTTACTTTTACTCAAGTAATTGTTTGGAGAACTACCTTTAATTTTTTTTTCCTAACCTAAATAATAAAAATTTTGGCTTCTCTACCCACCTATGGTTCGAAGTTCATCTTCACAAGGGCCCTTTTTAAAAATACACACACACAATACAAAAACAATACAGCCTCATGCTCGCTGATAAGAGCCCTTTTGGTTTTGCCAGAAGCTTTTCCTCTGTGCCTGGGCCTCATTAACGCCTAATGTGTGTGTGCGTGTGCGCGCTAAGCCCTCAGTTCTTATCAACAACAACAGGCCTGTGCGACACGCACACGTACGCACACACACAGCGTTAAAAAGAGTGTGGCTAGGTTGCCAGCATCAGCCCAGACATTCCCCTTGCAGGACAACGACAGACAAACCTCCTCTCTCGGGGCGCTCGGGTGTGAATGTGTGAATTAAGAGGTCAGTGCGGTTGTCAAGACAACAAATAATCCCGCAACATGTTCATTTCTTTAGTGCATTGTCATTCGGGTTAATTGTACTTTCAATTACTGTGTTCATGCTGATTAAAAATACAAGATGGGGTCAAGTGGTCACGTTAAGTGCTTATGTGCTCGTTTAAGCGTGACACTTCTGTCAATTGTTTGCAAGTGTGCGTACGATTTTGATTGTGTTATTTTTTGAAGGGTTAAACTGTAACCACATAGCAAACATCATTAAATATGCCTCTATATAATACAGAAAAACATTAATAAAATAATAAATGTAGAAAAAAATCTGTTACTATTGTCAAAGCTTTGTTATTGTAATATTACAAGAAAAAATGTAATGAAAATTATTTTTATTAAAGTAAAAAAATAAGTCATCATTATGTAGTTCCGATAAATCTGAACATTTTGAGTTGCAGTGAATGCTACACCCCAAAAATATCATTCTTAAGTTTTTTTTTTGTAAAAGTAGTTTCAGATTTTGGCAGGTGTGTGCGTGATTTTGGGCCAGTGGCTTGCCTGTCCACTCAATATGACATATGAATATTGCACAAGCCATTCTCCCCTCTTCTGCCCTGCTCAATTATTCATGCAGTGCTCAGAGTTAGTTCAACTTTTTCTTTCACTCCAGGCTTACTTACAAATAATTGAACGCAAGCCGGTAAACAAAAGGTGTGCACCGAAAAGGTGGCGGAACGCGATGAATGCCACGAGTTCATTTTTCATTTATGCCTGCGGGATCAAGTCGTCGGTAGAGTTGTCAAAGTCCCTTTCTTCTGGGTGACTTCTTGGTGTTTATGTTCTGCTGTGTGAGGTAGAAATGAACAGACTTACTGAAATAAAATAGCTTAATGCTAAGTTAGAATGCAGAAGGCCATTGACAGGCTAACAAAGCTAGCATCACTGTTTTAATTGTAATTATTCTTTTGGTGATAGAAAGATATTACCTATCTTATTTCATAAGATACATTTTGTTTTATCATTTCTATTTTGCGGATTTTCACTTATGGCATGTGTGTATTTATTTCCACACCTGATAAACTTTGGTTCACGATCGAACCATTCCAATGGTTGCACTTGTCGCCGCTCATTAGCGTCAAATCTCGTTTAACGGCTGTGAGCTTTTAGCCCGGAAGTGTGACTCTCACATCTGATACGTGGAACCTCGACAGTCCTTGACCTGAAGGTGACGGCGAGGTCAGCCAGAGTCAACGTGATGGACGGTTAGCGCCATATGCGGCGGCACCGTAACCTTGTCGACAGCAAGTTAGCAAGAGCGACAGTTTTACTTTGGCGGTTAGGTTTGCCTACGCTGCAGTGTAGTCTCGTGTGTGTGTGTGTTTCGTCCATTGGAAAATGGAGGCAGCACTTCTTTTTCATGTGAAAGCGTTGTAGCATGCTGGAGGACATCAGTGAGAAGAAAAAGTGCAACTGAGATTCCATCAGTGGAGTCTTTGAATGGAGCTGATGGCAATCTCAAGGTTGCAGGAGCAGGAAGTGGAGTTTTTTTTTTTTTTTTCCCCTGCTGGTCTACTGTAGTGCATTTACAAGAATAGGCTAAAACCCTTTTATAAATATTTTGGGATTTTTTATTATACTTTTTAATTTTGTTTTTTGAAATTTAGTTCAGTTTAATTAGTTTTCTACAAAAAACGAAAAAAAAGATTTTAAATCCTCATGATGCTTATTTGAAAATGCTTCGTTTTTATTTAGTTTTCCATAGTTTTAGGATTAGTTTGAGTTTTTTTTGTAGTTCTCATGTGCAAGAATAAAAAAAAAAGTATTGTGGAGACAAAATTCAACCAAAAATATGATTTAAAAACCTCTATCTATTGACTATAAATATACACAATTACTTCATAAGGACATAAATCTAAAGTTATTTGTTTGTTTCCTTATTTACGAGCACAATAACAAAGCTAAATGAAGAGTTTTCTCAACCGTGTCAATCAAACGCTGGGTTGTCATTATCCGGCCGGCCGCCTGGCCTTTATTGAACGCTGGCAGCCACATGTGTGCAACAGTAGTACGTGCACGCATTGAGTGTGTTGCAGCGGTGATTGACGAGCGGCTGCGAGCGAGCGTGCAGCAGCCACCTGACCGATCAGTAAATATTCTCTCCTTCTGCTGCCTCAGCAAGTCTCAGTGCATGGATCACATTGGCAGGCAGGCAGGCAAGCGAGCAGGGGGGAAAAAAGCGAACTAACTCACGTTGGGAAAGGCTGCGAGAGCACAGCAGCAAAAATAATCCTGCTCACAAATATTTAATTCTTGGAATATTATGACTATGTATTCTGGGCTTGACAAAAATCTTTTTCCCTGCCTACTAATTGTGTTTTCTATGAAATGAAACAGCAAGGCAAAGTGAGCCTTGTCCAATCGGAAGGCCCGCAGCTTCCAAAGCTGGATAGAAAAAGAAAAAAAATCACGTTTTTTTTTTCTTTTTCTGACGCTCTGTCCTTTCATTTGTGTAAAGCTTGCCGGCGTGGATGCGTGAGCATGCCACAATGGTTTCCCCGCTCGCTAACGTGATTACATTGACGTGGTGGAATGGAGCCAGAAGGAAGCAGGCTGCCTCCCCACTGAGTGGCTGCGCTTCTGCAAGTCAATAATAAACACGCCGCTTCCACCAGGAGTACATTTTCTGGTTTTATTGATCTTCAGGTGATGCTGGGACATCATTGTCACATTGCTTTTCTGTCCATAAAAGGGGTTGTCAACCAGGGGCGTAGCTAGAGATTTTTAAGGGGGGTGGCCGGGGTGACATCTTACTGAGCCGTGGAAAAATATTTCCAAAATAGACCAAAACAAACATTGTGAAGAGAAACCGTCCCCTTTCACATGATCTCGACTCATCATTGTAATTAGCAGATAACCTTTAATGAGTCCTTGGCCCTAGCGTGTAAATGGCACATTAAATGCGACAGCGTCGCAAAAAAGACACATACATTTAAACGGCGTGAAGTGTTAAATGTGTCATGTCTTAAATGTCATCCGATTGGATAGCGTGGAGGGCACGCCGCCGCGCACTTTGGCTACGGGCTACGGGAAAAGATCACGCTGTCGCTAAGCGTCGCCGCACGCTGACAAGCAGAAGCGCGGAGGGCCACTAAAATGCGTATGACATGTGGGCAGCTGTAATTAAACACATTTGTCAAACAAGCCACTGATATACAACTATCACAACTGTTCCCTCCCCCCGAGGCTCGGTAATGGCTGAGTTTGAATGTGATTGAACAAGCCTATTTATAAGCGGGTGTGTACACTTGTGCAACATCATCACAGGTGCTTATTTTCACTTCCCCTCTGAGTTTTTTTTTTCCAATTGAGTTGCACAGGTCACATTAGTAGCTGGAAAATTTTGTCATTTTTTATTGCAAAAACTTGTAATTGAACAGGGGTGTGTAGACTTTTTATATCCATTCTTTACCTCTCTTGATGAATAAATAAGTGTAGTTAGAACTCAAAAGCTTCCTCTTAACATCCACCACGGTGTGCTTGTTGGTACCAAAGTCAATATTTTCCCATCATATGTTCTCTCGTTGGACCGGAATACCAAGATGGTATACCTGGACCAAGATCCTGAACCCTGAAGTTTCCACCAATGAGCTTGAGGCAAAGAAATGCTATGCTGATTTATGAAAATACCCATGAATATTAACCATACAAATCTATGGCTGTCTCCTGACAATGCCGGGATGAATTGAAGTGAGAGATGGAGCAATTATTGTATGATAATGCATTTAAAGTTCCTTATACAAGGCATAGATTTATGCACATAAATGAGCTTTATTTAAGGGCTTATGCATTTGTCCATGCATTGGATTGGAACGAGAACGTCACCCCATCTCAAATCAGTTTGGAATTCATGCTGTCATCTCACATCAAGCTGTCAGCATCCGCATGTTGCCATCCACGTACTTGGTGACGTAGTGCTTTCGTCACCCGCCTTGACAGCGCAGAGACTTGGTACGGTCCAATTAGCGTTCTCCCTTTCACACCTGGCAAGGCTGGAGCGGGAAGGTAACAAAAACGTCAACAAATAAAACAAAACACGCACAAAGTTAGCTAAATAACAACAATTTTGGCGTTTGTATGTTGAAACGGCGAGCGTTGTGGTTACTGAGTTCGTCCTTGAAGGTTGTTTTCGTTTTTAATGCTCAAGTAAAAACAGTACACAGATGCTAACGGTAGCGAGCCTTGTCACTTCGCCTGGATGCTGAACATGTACTCGCCACAGTCTTGTCAAGGATATAATTTGTCTAATTGGACTTGAAATTATATGATTATATGATATGATTATTATGATTATGATTATAACATTTGTTTGCCTCCATTGATGAAGTGTGTGTGTGTCCGTGTGTGTATATGTGTGTATCTGTATATGTGTCCTCTGGTGGTTCACCGGCTCTCTTTGAGTGACACTTCAGGACGTTTTAATAATTCACCTGTCTCCTTTGCTTGCAGATATACTGTTTATACTGGCAAGGGGATTCTTGGAGAGAGCGGACAGGACACTTTGATTTCATCCCAATCCAGTTTCTGGCAAGCACATGGATCAGGTAAGACCCAAAAGTCACTTCCCGACAAAAATATTTGTGAGCGTTCATGCTGAGCAAGGTTAGGAGATTCCACAGTGTCCGTATGTCCATCTGCATGTGTAGAAACAATTAATCGATTATCAAATGAATTGATATTCGATGAATCATTTAGATCAGCTTCTCATCTGATTTATGAAGAGCTGCTACTTTGTGCAGCAACCCTTTTTAAAGATGCATTTTACTGCAGTTCTGTTCTCCTTAGATAAACACGAGGTAGAGAAATGATGTGAGGCAGCAGGGTTGCAAATCGGGTTGTTGTTGTTATAAATTTTAAACGTGACGCGAAGCATTGCGAAACTAATTACATTTGCAAGCAGTGATGAACGGGCCATCGCATCCTGTTTTTCATGGCGCGTTCCTGAAATTGTTGCTAAAACTTTGATGATTTCAAATCGGTGAATGATCCTGGGCGCCCTCTTGTGGTACATAAGAGTCTCTAAGTACAGTTTAGTTGTGTTTAAATTTGATCTAAGTATATAGTACATCTGCATTCAACCAAGGACTGTCTGAGTACACTTCATTTTCCACGTTGGCAAACAAAGAATCAAACTGCTTGTGTGTTTGCCCCTCCAATCCCGTTGTTTAATTAAGCTGCTAAACTTTATCACACGGCTTAAATGTAAGTGGACTCAAAAATCCGTTGATCCTTCCAAATGAGTTGACCGTCAACTAATGAGCAAGTCGTCGTCTATATTGCTTTCTGCCAAATTGCAGTCGAGATGTTATTAAAGTGGATTAATTAGATACATATACTGTATTGACATTACTCAGGCAATGCTACAAGCTAACGTGCTAACATACAACTGTGGCGTATACCCGCGGCGTCCAAGGCTAAGGACAACATTGGAGGAGAAAGCAAGTGTTTTATAATTACATTTCATACATTAAGTGGAGACTGAGGGTAGCAACGAAAACAACAAAATGGAGACTGCGGAGGATAACGCTGCAATAAGCATAAATGCAGGCTATGCTAACATTAGCATGAGTGCCACTGCATCTGTCTGCAGATGTAGGGAGGACGCTGCTAATCTTTTGTAGCCAGCCAGTGGCAGCTTGCAGTATTATCTGCACTGAGTGTGTGTGTGTGTGTGTGTGTGTGTGTGTGTGTGTGTGTGTGTGTGGCCTCCATTGACTGCTGCTAGCCAAGCTGGCATTCATTATCAAGCAGGTAATAACACAGAGCACTGGCTCTAACTCAAGCGGCCGAGGACTCATTAATATAAACAGGCCCCTAAACCCAAACTCAATTTACTTGAAAGCCTCTTTGGAGACGCTGCTTGAGTAAGTAAAGAGAGATTTTTTTTTTTCCCCTCATCTGCGCTAACTGAGTGCACCAAATGTATTCGTCTGTATTCAGCCAACACGCGCCGCTCTGTGCGGTCGTTTAAATCCCGAATATACCCGAACGTTGATCCCCAAACACTTAATCATTTTTAACACAACATACAACATTGCCCTTATGAATGGGCGCAGATGGCAAAGGGAGGGGTGGGGGTTGATTCTGATCAATTCTTGATTCATGATTTTATTTTCAATTTGGAATTTTATTACATTTTTAATTCAGTGATTGGTTGACACTGTTAGCACACAGCATCCGAATTCAAACTTGTTTAGCTAGCAGGTTAAAAACACACACACTTTGTTATACAGTTAGACTATTATCAAATTGAAAAAAGGTCAAAAAAGTTAATATAGGTTCATTTCACCCGAGTGCCCAGTGTCCCTGACCTTTTACGATCTATACATCGAAGCCTGCCTATAGGAACATTTATTTTGAGCTCGAAACATCTTGAGTTCGGCCGAGCCATTAGCAAGTGTAATTAGCCCAAACTAATGTTTGCATTTTAAAATTTTTGATCCTTCAAATGTCCTACACTGGCACACAAGCAGCACTGTTGGAGTTTATTGCGGTGGCCATAGCAACAGCACTGGAGAGGAGGATGAGGATTTTTTTGCTGGGTTAATTTACCGAGTGTCCTTGCTGTGATAGAAAAAGACAAAAAGCATTAGTGATTTTTTTTTTTTTTTTTGGGAAACTTGCCCAGTTAATTTTGAGCAAGAGGCAAGGTTGACAATTGCTGGCTACATGTAGACAAACCAAATTCAACATTGACACTTACGGCCAACTTTGATTCTTTTGTTTCCCCGCTGTCACTCTTCCTCTTTCTGAATGACTTTAGGATTTTCTCCCTTGCCAAACTTTCTTGAAGAAAAAAAAGCCTGACAGGTTAATAGACACCATTTTGTGTGGGTAATACAATAGTCATCAACATACACATCTCGGACGGTCATATGACACTTTAAATAAAATTAGCATATTTAAAATACTGAACTGTAAACTGGATTGTAATCAAATTTGTGCGCAGTATCTCGTGACTGTGACACTTTGGGGAGGAGGAGATGCTGCTATTAGGTGGAATGTGGTAACAGGTTGGGAGGGGGGGAGCATCGGGGGGTGGTGTCGGGATGCTGAGCTCTGCAGCGGTGAGCGTCGAGCTAACCACTTGTGAGTCCCCCCCGCCACCCCACCCCCTCCCGACTGCATCTGCCTCAACCCCCTCCCTCCTACATCTGTCCGCCACCTCAGCAGCCGCCTTCAACTGTGCACTCGCTCTCTACAGGTTTCCGCCGAAGCGGCTCTGGATTTCCCGGCTCCTCGAGAATTCTCTGCTTTCTGGACGAAAAGGAAGAAACGGTGGAGAAACGGAGGAAGAGGAGCACCGGGGAGGCGGCCGAGAGGAGGATCTTGTAGTGACCCTGCCGTCCATCAGGTGCGTGTTCAGTCTACTTATAATTTGGGCTTGGTTTTATTTGAAATGTGGGAATTGTATTAGCATCGTCCTTATCGTGCATAAAAAAGTGGATATGTTTCATGTGTGTGTGTGCAGAATATAATTTAATGTTTTGAGAGAATTCTGCTAGACAAGCTTTCTTGCAAATCACTGCTGATTTCAAGCTCGATTACAGAGCACGCTATGCTAAGAGAATTAGCTATCACAAGCTAAGCAATGCATTGAAATTCAACATGTAGGACTTTAAAGTTGCCATCCTGAGACAGGCAACTTGTTTCAGGAAAACTTCAGATCGTGCAAGGTAAAAGTGCCGATGTCACAGCATCATTTCTCAATTTCCGTTCTTCTGCCCTGTTCACGGCCACTAGGGGGCAACTGCGGTTTGTTGCTATGATGTGCTGTGATGCATCCAACAGATTCATTTGGCATCTCTTGATTTTGTATTTATGACTTTCTCTGGAGTTTTTGGCTCGGCGAGGGCATGTCTCTATGAAAAAAGGCGTAAAGAGTGTTGTCGGCTAACGTTGAGCGACGTGTTTGTGTGTTGGTTCTTAATGAATTGTCACACGCTGGCAGGGGGCGAAATCTGCTATCAATCACAGCATGGCCGGCCGGCCGGCCGGGAGGGCGGACGGGCGCTGGCTTGGCGCTCGCCTGGCAGCTTGCGTGATTGTTAGAGTGGGAATGTGCTCCACAGCAGCCAATAACATAATCACACTGGTCACGTAAGAACTCATAGTCGGTTTTTGTTCTGGCCATCTCAATTCAGACTCTCTTAACACTGCTTGGCCATTCTCTCTCAGTCTCACTTGGCCACAATGAACATGGCGACTGTCCATCACCCATTTTAAGGATCTGTATTCAAAATGAACACCACAGCCGCTTCCAAAGCAATTGTTGTAGTACCAAAACTGACCTGTGAGAGGGAGCATGGTGCCACAGGGCATCTAGGGATAAAATTTAAGTTAAGTGTTAGCGCCCCTTGTTGACCAGCATCCCTTTATTGCATGGTACTGTTTATTTTAACCAGTCGGGGATCGTGCAAAGAAAGTATCCAATCAGGTAGCAACTGTGACTCAGCCTAATCCATTCCAGTGTGTGTGACTCAGCAATGCCCCCCCCCCACACACACACGAGAATACAATGAGCTGATGGAAATTCTAGTGAATCTCCTACCAGACCTGAATCGGGGCATCAAGTGAAAAGCTGAACAGTCTGTGTTGTGACATTTGACGTCCCGGATGTGCTCGATTGGTTTTGGGTCTGGGGAACTCAAGGCCGAGTCTTGCATCAGAAGGGACCCAGGACCCGTTGTCAGGTCTGACAATGGATCTGAGGATGTCATTTGAATGAAGTCCTAACTGGAGTCACTCGAGTCCTAACTGGACAGCTTAGATACCCTCGAAGTTTGACTGACTTGGCGTTGGGTTCTGATTGCCTTCCCGTTGAGCTCTCATTTTGGTCTCGCTTTGAATATCGCTGGCTATTATCGTCTCACTCCACTTTGACATCTCCGTCCTTCGCGGTACGGCGGCGTTGGCGGTCGTCGTGTCCCCGCACGAGCCACTCGTAACTTCCACCCCTCTCCCGCCGCTCGAGTGTCATCCGTTAAACCGAGAGGGGAAAATCCAATTACGCCGGTCTCGCGCTGTCTACCTCCCGACGAAGCGACGTTTTGATAACTTTGATTGCTCAAATCTGCTTCAATCACCGGACGTGCCCACAATGCCGTGCCGGCGTGACGGCAGCGGCGTTGAGTAGTGGAGGTGACGCAGGTCTTGGCTCCGTATATCCTGACGGGAGAATCCCATTATCTTCCGTTTGTAGCCGCCACGCCGCTTCCGTCCTCAGATGTCGACGCCATGTACGAATGAGCAATTTAAATGCACATATTTCTTTGGTTGTGCCGCATGTTTTTTTTTTTTTTTGCGCACCACTGTATTAATGCACATATTTATTATCGGCAATCTTTGTGTCCTTTAAAAGGATCCTTGGGTGTGGTAAATAACAATACAAAGTCAATGAAAACCAGGAGAGCTTTTGTCCCCCGTCCCCCTTGGTGACTATAACGAGAGCTCATTTATCTCCATCTCGGCGCAATCTCATCATCTAGGATTGCGGCGGAATCAGGATGATTGCGTGTATTATATTTAGGCCACGGTCATTTGGTGTGTGTATTTGTGTGTGTTTGTGACAATGCTTGTTTAAGGATTACAAACAATGCGCCTGTTGACGCACCTGTTGTGTTTGATCAGGGAGCAGATAAAATGGGTCAAACATGATCGGGAAAAAAAACGTCTTTTGCACTGAATTAGCGACCTGTAAGCAGAACGGAATCAATTAACGCAGATAAGTTGGGACTTAAGGAAGACTAAAGGGCAGTTTGGGAGCCCGCCTCTGCTCATTTACTGTGTTTATGGCCCCTCGCTTTAGTAGTAGAATCTTGCATTGCTGCAACATTACTAGCTCCGCCCCCTTTCTGTAATAAAGCCCTTCCTACATTGGCACAAGGCGCAATAATGTAATTTTTTTTTTCTTCAGAATTTTTCAAAGCAACACACAGTCTGGCTTTTATCATTACCGGCTAAAGGTCGAGTAATGTTAGCATAAGCCCCACGACACCTGCGTGTGGTGGAGCCTCCGTTTAAGAGCTTCTTCAGAGTGCTCTCGGGGAAACGATGCTTGGCCGCGACCTTGGTCACTCACCACGAGGAGTCGCTGATTGCTGCTTAACTCTGACAGGAAGTGGCATCACCTAATTTGGTCAAAAGGCTTTTATTCCTCTCTTCAGATAGAGAGGGTGATTATTCTCACCATGCCGCTCCCCAAGGGAAAGCAAAAGATGCTGGAAGCATATGTGTGCGCTTTTGGTTATGATTTGTGGGGATGGCTCTGGCTTTATTTGTTAGTTTTATAAATATTTTTTCAATTTATTTATTAAATGTATTCAATTTTTTAATTTATTTTTTATTACATTTATTTTTTATATTTATGAATTTATTAATTTTAAATTTCGTTTGAAGTTTCAAGATGTGCTTAGTTTCTGGTCGCTGTTGGTGTTTTAAGGGTGTATGACTTTTTTTGTTTTTATTGCATTACATTTAATATCACTGTCTTTGTGTGTGCGTGGATTATTTTTGGCTCCCGCTCACACGTCCGTCCCGATGTGCTCAAAGATGCTTCGCAGGTGATTGCCAGCCGGCGATATTAGCGCAAATGTAATAACTCTGATGTTTTGCCTGCCGAGAGTCACTCCGCGGCAATCACATTTAGTCAACACAATCACTATCCCGCCCGCCACTCGGCGGGACACGGGCCGCACGCACCATTTTTCATTTCCTTCCGAGCGTCACAAGCACGCTATTTGTCGCCGCGATGAATCCGAGGCTCCTTACAGTCAGGGGGGGGGGAGTGATTGCGTTCATGTTTTTTATTGTTGTCGTTGCCACTGCGGCATCTCGGTTTGTTTGTGTCTGAGATGCTACCGACGCGTAATGAAACGGCGCTTTGCGTCTGACTTGGTCATCGTTGTAAATCGCGCGGGTTATTTAGGCGCCCTTGGGGCAAAGGAGCAATGAAAAGCTTTGACTTCTCGCGTGCGGGCCGATGCAATCGGAAATCAATCTGACTCGAACGATATCACTGAAAACCTATCAATCCACCTCATTCTGGGATGTTCGTTCAGGTGAAGATCGATTTATAAAATGATGACTTGGATAAAGTGCTGACAAAAAAAAAAGCAATAGAAACCTTGACCTTGATCGAAATGCTTGGCCGTCTAGTGTCAAACCGCTAAAGTTAGCATTTAGCTGACATCGGCAATTTTTCATTTAAAGTTTGAAGAGAATCGACCGAGAATCCGTAAAAGGAGATTGACACGATTTGTAACATTTTCCAAGACTTCCAATTGTTACTTCTCCGAGCTCCTCTGTCAGGGTCGGTCGGGTACTGACCCTGCACACGTTGGGTTAAAGAAAGTTGGACTGAAATGCCCGCCGTGATGACATTTCAAATAAAGCTACAGCAGCAGCCTTGGTAGGAAGAGGAGGGGGGGGGTGAAGTCGTGAGGGAAATGGAGCGAGGGGACTATATAGCTGAGGTGGTGGATCAATAATATGCCCTCTGATCCATAACATTAATGGGAGGGAATACGTTATTACTGTTAAGAGGCATTAGGTGCACGGGGCGCGCGCAGCCACGGGACGATACATCACATCTGGGCGGCTCGCCAGAAAATATCCTCCTCTCCCCTCTTTTAACCTTGGGAAACTCTGCAGAGCTCCATCTTCTCCTCCTGTCCATTTCATCTTCTCTCCTAATATCCTGATTGAAGCGCCAGGAAATGGACGGAACAGCGGTGGAACGGTTAGGAGGTTCCGCGTTCGAGTCCGTTCACGTCTCAGGCCGAGCCGTTCAACCTATTGAAACGTCGGCGTCATCAAAACCCGAATGCAAAATTGCATCAGTGCAGTTTCTATTTGCGTCACGGCGGCGGCAGAGGGGCAGCGGCGTGCGCCGTGAATATCAATATGGAAGGATGTGCGTGTTTGCGCAGCTGTGTGTGCTCCAGTCGTGTCACGTTTTGAATACAATAGCACCTCCGCGGCTAGCGTCCGCTGCGCGCTCAAACATGTCTGATCAGGAAAATATGAAACTATCACACATTGGAAGGACTGCAGCTTTAAATACATCACGGTCCAAGTCCAAGGCAGAATTTCCGACCCGGCCCTGATGTTAGATCGTCTTGGCTCGGTCAGTCGAGCTTCTGTTGTCTGACATAAATAGCGTCGATCTATCACCGTCACACGGGCCCTCGGGTGCCGGCTTGTCATGTTGAGCCTGCTTTACAGAGAGAAAGATGGGAGACATTTTGTGTCTGGTGCCAATTCGTTGCCTTTATCTGTAAGCCACAGAAGAGCAACCCAAAAAAAAAAAAAAGATGGCCCTCTGGACTGAGCGGACGCCAGATCAAGGCGGCCTTGGCTGCACAGTCGGTCTGATAACAACCTTTCTATGTCACATTTCTTTTTTTTTTTTCTTCAGAACAATTTTACAGATGTGTATTTTCTCCAAACAAGTTTTGGGGCCACCTTTTAAAGATGGTGTGGCTGGTCCTTGATTAATAAGTTGGACTACATTTTGTGTTTCTCAGATGAGTCACAGTGTCCACAGAGAGGAAGGTGAAAATGTATTTTTCTGTAAAAAGTTTTTTTTTTTAATAATTATTTTCTTGTCAGCCTTCCCTGACTCCTAATCAGCGGCTTTTCGTATCTGGGCCGCCCTGCGTCCTATCTGCAGCCGCACTCTGGACAGATGGAGTGTTTATTTTTTTTTTTTATTTTGCTGTTTTTTTTTTTTTTTTTTCCTGCTTGAGCGGCGATACCAAAAGTCCTATTCTGCTGCCCGCGTCGGAGATAAATCAAAAACATTTTTCCTACCCTGGCGATCAATGCTTGGGAGCTTTTTATTTTTTTGATTTTTCTTCCTCCTCCTCTTCACCACGAGTATTCATACAAATACACTACGTAGGAGTGAATCTTTACCTCCTCAGCCCTTTTTTTTTTTCCAGTGGTCCACTCTTGCAAGAGGGATTTGCATCTTATTAGCATCTAATTATAGATTTAATAGCATGACCCCCCACCCCCCCAGACAATAAAGGGTTAAGATAGCGTAATGGCGTCTGCTTTCCGCTTTTGGTTACTGTACGCCGTGTGTGGCAGGTGTGTTAATTAAGCAAATTGTGGCACGCACACATGCGTGACCTCACCGTATTGTCGGGAGACTCCCTCGACTCTCCACGTGCATGCGTTTTGTGTAAAGTGATGTTAAAATGGAGTATTGACGCTTAAAAATTTACCTATTTGCAGATTTTTTTATTTTTTTTAGTTTGCTGCCCTAAAATGTTTTTGCATTGGCGCCATCTGGTGGCATTGTGATGTCAAGGAAGTATGTGGAAGTGAGTTTAGGAGTTTCATTTCAATATCTGAATCCACACTAACAGCTTTTCTGTCCATACTATGCAAAAAAAAAAAAAAAAGCCATTGTGTTCTTTATTTCTATTGCTGTCAACACAGTGGAAAATTATTTGTAAATTTACATCAGTCACTCCGAGACTATTCACGTTTTACAACCCCCCCAACATATGAGTGCCGTTCACCATCGCACACAGTTTGCTTTAGTGTGTGTGACGATAATTTGAAATCCTCTCTAATTTCACACTTGTTAAGTTTCCATGTAAATGGCAACATTTTAAAGGGTCGCCTGGAGGATGAATGTGTGTGTGTCACCAACACACAGATGCAGCCTCGACATGAATAGCAAAGAGGTGAAGGGGGGGGGCAACGCTTGTTTCTTCGCGGAGGATAAAGAATATGATCACTGTTGATATTGGTTATATTGTCTATCTACTTGTGTTGCATGCTACAGTTTTTTTTTGTATCCATTAAAGGTCGGCTATTTGAATATGTGTGTTTACAGTAAATGAAACCACAAACCCAATACATCACAACACAGTCGCGTTGCATCGTCACCCCTTAATGAGATGATCAGCCGCTTGTTTTTGTTTATGATCTTGGGCCGGCCACGCTACCGAGAGCTTCTTTCATGATTACCCCCCCCCCCCCCCCCCCCACTCTCGTCGTCTCTGTTGCGCTAATTTATGTGTTGTTGTTGAAGCCGTGGCGCTGATAGGCCCAGAGATGGCATTTAGCTAAAGAGCAGAGAGGCCGTTAGCTTCAGCATTCATCTAATCAATCTCGCTAATGAAAGCGCCGTCCTCTCTGCAGCCTCCGTTTCCCTTCGCTACTCTCGCCCTGCCCTCTGGCCTTTCGTTTGCTCCCCCCCCCCCCCTTTTAACCTCTCGACGGTGCTGCTTTTTCATATGAGGGGGCGGTGCTGAGCCATCAACCAATTATGGAGCCTCTCTCTCGTACTCTCATACCGTCAAGATATTTAGTTTTGAATGTGAGAGAGCCCCACATGAGAATTAACATGTTGTGATTGCCGTTGTCGTAGTACCAAGACCGACCTGTAAGAGGCAGCGTGGTGCCTCGGGGCATCCAGATTGTTCTGACCCTTTGATGGCATATTTGTCATTCAGACAATTAATCTGATCCAGATGTCATGTTTTAATGTTCTTAAGGGTCTTCACACAGAAGATAGGTTTTAGCTTGTGTGAAGTTATCGTTAGATTGGGGGGGTTGAGCTATCTCGTGGCTAAAGTTGATGAATGCTGAGCCTTTGTGGAGAAGTCTTCCCTGCAGCAAGGTTGCCTCTCGCCTCCATCAGGAAATCTCTGTCCTTGTGCTCTGAGCCTTTGTGTTTATCTCCACCTCACACACACACACAGCAACACAAAAGATGCATTTGACAAATAAACTTTGTGAAGTCGGGTCTCCGGTGAGGGCGGCGGCTGTGACTGGAGAATATAAAGCAGATGGCTCGATTGTGCATGCGCGTGTGTTTGAAGACTTAAGGGACGGCAAAACGTGACCCACTCTTGGACACGCAAACTGATTATCAAGTAGCAAAACAACGTAGCGTAGCAATCGGCGAGTTTCTATTATTTTGCAACAATTTCAATCACAAGGTTGCCCGCCGCTTGCTTTTGTGGCAGCATGTGCGTTACTTTCAGTTTGCTTTTAATTGGTTTGTGTTGCTCGTCGTTTTCAAGTGGCACAATTTTTGTTTTTTTCTTTCACGTGTTGCAGAATAGTGTTTGTTTACATAAAGTGTGTGTATGCAGGCACTTGAGGGCATTTGTATGTTTGTGAGACAATGGGGTCTAAGAGTGGATGAGGTTTTTGCGTGTGGCTGTGTCAGCAGGAATGGCTGCTATTCATTTTTTTAAAATTGTTTTGTTATTGCTGTTATTTACACTTTCTTGTGATTGTTCTTTCAAGTTATATTTAAAGTGGAGTTTTCAAGGAGTCAAGGATTATTTTTTTCTGTCCTACCCACACATTAATTGTATTTCTCCCTACCCCATTTTTAAAATATTTCTCCTTTTTTTTTGGGCTTGAAATTTTTTTTCCTGTGCGAAATCGCTCGTCTGCGTATTTGCACGTGTGTAAGATTTTGTCAGTGCGAGCCAGTGTACGTTTTGGAATGCGCATATGTGTGCAAGTTTTTATGTGTGTGTGATGGAACTGCATAAACACGCGCAGTGCTGCATACTGATCAGAGACAATAAAACCTCCATTAAAGATTTATTCAGCAGAGGCGAGGAAGGGGAGGGGCCGGTGGTTTGTGTGTGGGTGTGGGGGGGTACTCAGGTTTATGTCACAGAGTGGATTACTCCAAAGACACCGCACTCTCCCATCACACACTCACAGTCGTGGTCGGCGGGAGTGGAAGAGTGCGGCATTTTACTCTAATAGCACCATCACCTCCAGCTATGATAGCAGACAATGGCTCCTTCAGCGCAAGCGTCCCGTCCGCGGCTAACCGGCTAGCGGCCGCTTCAGTTATAGATCTCATCGGTGTGGTAGCACAACAAGCCCGAGGCCCGTGTCACCTGAACCGGGTGGTGCCAAAGGCAAGAGATGTCCCGGTGGCTTTTTAGTTAATATCTAAAGTAAGATTGTGGGGGAATAGGAAAAAGGAGCTTGAAGAAGGGCAGGGTTGTAATCTAATTCACCCTCCCTGTCCAATGAAGTGTGCTGTCAGCTTTATCGCAAGAGCTACACCCCCCCCCATTCCGCCCGCTACGCCTTTCTTTGCCTTCATCCTGTTTGAGATGATTGAGATTCCGAGTTGACGCCGATGAGCCTCCGTTTTGCTTTCCCCAGCTCGCCCGCCACGCGCTAAACGACGAGAAAGAAGGCCCGCCGCTCGGGAATAGGACTTATTCAGAAGAGAAGCGGTGGGGGCGTGTTGGTGTGTGCGTGGGATAAGGAGTGAGGGTCTCGCAGAAGTAAATCTAACACAATCAATGTCTCAGACGAGGAGAAAAGAAAGTTTAGAAGAAATGGAAATGGGTATTGATGCTACGCGGGGGAAGACGATTTAAGATGCTGGTGCATTCGAGACCGCTGGGAAATATCAAACTTCCAGCATCATTAGCGTCAAAGCTGATCAATCATAGCGATAAAGGTTTTGGGCAATTGCACTGATACCTTGACTTAAGAGTGACCCGGCTGAGGACTCAGCTCACAAGCACATTTGCCTTCAGGAACCTTGCTAGCTTGATGCTAACACACAGTGCAAAACATCATAGACAGGCTAATGAATAGCACTGGATTTTGATTTTTCAGCCCTAGCCTGTTTCTTGACTGGACCTTCTGCGTTCTAATTATAAAGTTAACTTAGGTGACTTTTAAGGGGATTTTCTTTGCCAAGCAAGATTAGCCCACTCAGGCAATAATAAATACTAATTGAATAATTAACATTTTATAGTGTTTACAAATCGCTCCGTCGGACACGACTCGGGCCGGAAAAGACCTTGTGTGAGGTTAGATTGCATTAAAAAAAAAAAAACACACAAGAACAAGTCTATTAAACGTGTTATTTAGTGGCCGCTCCGTTTGCCCGTTGAAAGCTTTAAATTCTTGAGAGCGAACGAGTCTGTTGCTTCCACCGACACCTCCTCTTCATCATCTTCCGCTTTTTCGGACTCCCGCCGACCGACCGAGGCGACGAACGCGGCGCTCCGGCGGCCGACTTTGTGAACTGTAACCAGCTTTACCCGCTTCTCCTCTTATCTTTAGTGATTAGTTTATCGGCGTAACTATCGGGTTTGGCCGGCCCGGCGGCTCCCCGACACCCCTCCGCCGCCAAGAAAGATAACACGGTCTCGCTCGAGTTCTAATTGAATTGGCGGCAATTGCTCCGCGGTGGAATACTGACCCCTGACCCCCGAGTGGCACGCGATCCCGGGTTCACGTTTGCGCTTCAATTTCTGATTGAAGCTCACTGTATAATTTGGTCCATTCCACCACCTTTGTAATAAACTGTGTATATTTTGGGGGGGGGGGCTCTTGCATTGGGAGCTCCAGGGTCAGGCTTAAATTTAATGGCTGGGCTGAGGCTAAATGAGTTGAATTAATAGGGGCTGCTCCAAGCACTTACACGCCTCCTGAACATACACTGTGTGTCTCCCTCCCTCCGTGTGTGTGTGTGTGTGTGTCATTAATAATTGGGTCATACTTCAGCCACTTCATCCCCCACATAAATGTATATGTAGGTTTGTAGGACACAGAAAGCGTGTCACCTCGTCTCTTAACATAGCAAATTAGTTTTTTTTCCTTTTAACTACTGAAAACTATTCTTGTTGATTCTGATGTATTTGCACGCCCCATTCCTGTTTTTTTATTCATCGTTTTTGTCTTATCACATTTTTTGCAGACGCAAGCGGAATATCAATGACTTGCATGTCCTAAGGAGATGCTTTATGTGCACCAGGCTAAATGTTGGCTTACATTTAAAGGGCAATTCCCTCGTGTGTTCATTGAATCAGCCTGGTACACGCACACACATACACACACGACCGTCCCCCCCAGTTCTAAGCCTTTTCTCATTAACCCCCACTTTTGCTGTCGACTACTTTTTGACAAACTGGTGTCGACATCCACGTCTGTTACTCCCTCCCCCTCCCACTTCCACCCAACAGACACAGTCGCACACCTCCACATTTCTTTAAACTGGAGGTTGTCAGCGACAGGGGTCCGACTCCCCACGAATAGGCTCAATCATTCCAACATGAATGTGATCTCTGCCTTATTTTGGGCTTGATATTTTTCCCCCCCCCTTACTATTCTGGCACAGCCGCCTCTCTGGAGGGATCCATTCGGGCAGGGTGTTTTGACGCAGATTATCCAGACGTCGGCGGGTCATCCGTGGGCGCAAACGTAAACAGAAGAGCGACTCCCCGAAATACACTTTTGGGCCCAAGCGTCTGGCTTACACCTCAACGAGCGCGCAGGAAGCTGCAAAAGCGCCACGGCCGCATTTGCGGGAAGCTCATCGGAAGTCCTCGCGCGCACGCAGCAGTAGCGGGATGTGTTTTCTCAGCAAAATATCGTCTGATTAGGCTGAATTAATGAGACCCAGCGGAGCTACCAAAGTCGACTTTTTTTTATTTTCTTACCTTCCTTCAGTGTGTCTTGCTCGACCCCTCCATCATCCGTCTGCTCCTCCACTCCCCCCCCTCCCCTTCTTGTTTTGACCCTTGTTACCTCAGCTAACGAGGGAAGCATCCAACCTAAATCGTGTCTTCCCGGATTCATTTTTTTTTAAAAATCTGAATATCTCTTCCCGCCATTTGTCGAAGTCAATCTTTTATTCACTCAACCGACAGCACACAAATAATACGACAGGCTGAATGTGTGCAGAGTAGCGATGATTGCGGTTGAAGTCAAACAGTAGTTTGTATTATTGTGGCATGCTGTGAATGAGAACGAGCGAGAGAGGGAGAGTGAGAGAGAGCGAGGGGGGGGGGGATTTATAACTCAGTGCTGGCCTACATATGCCAGTTGGCAGCAGCAGATTCCAGCATCACACTGTCTGCTTTTCTTAGACACCCCGGGTCCCGGCAGACGGCCTGCTGGTGTATGTGCGACTGTAGATTTTTTTTTTTTCTTTCAAATTAGCGTGCATCTCCTATGATATTGGTTTACTGCGCAAACTGTATTTATTAGGTGTGACATCATTAGTATGTTGCCATCATGGGTTGTTAGATGCTCAAATTCTTCACGGTTGTGCTAGAAGTTAGCTAATGTATGAAAATGTTAGTTAGCGTTAGACTACTATATTTAAATATAATTAACATTTATTATTATTATTATATATAATTTTTTTACTTTTATTATTTAAAAAAATGAATTAAATTGAGCTAGTGGACTGTACCAAGTGTGCAAATGCAGCGTGGAGCGTACCAAGTGCAAATCCCTGTCATACAGAATTTCTTTTAGCTTGAGTGACAGTGTGTGTGGCACTTTATCATATCTGCTGTCTCTCACTAAACAAACACCAAGCAAGGCTTCTCTTTTATTAGCGAGTTGCATCTGCCTCGCAAAATTGCTCAAATTAGCCTCTTTTTTTTTTAAAACCTAATTTTCTTCGTCCACCCCAATCAAAGCTGGCAGCTGGCGCTTCCTCGGTGGACTTTCCTATAAAAGGTTTATATTAAAAAAGACAGTCGCTAATTAAGGACCCTCCACTGGAGGCAGCATTAAGCGGTGCTGGGTTGGGTGTTTAAAAAAAAAAAAAAAAAGACGGAGAGAGGAAGAAAACTGCATAAATAACAGATCAAGCTCAATCTGTCTGTGAACGAAATGACTGTCCAGATATAAAGTGAAAAATATACGTTAGTCCAATTGTTTTTGTGTCATTCATATCCATTTTCTATAAATGCACTTCTTATTAAAGTACATCGATCCCAACTGGCATTTACGGACTGATGGCCGGCCAATGGCATCAAATCTATCTACCAAACTGTTTTATTCTTGTATTTTATTTTGCAAATCTGTTGTAACTTTCTTTGTTTGAGATATCCTCCGCATTCAAACGTCCGTTCATTAATGCGCTTTCCCGGACTGCGAGCATCGATCCACATCGCACACCAGTGTGTTTGTGTGTATGTGTGGTTTTGGTCCGTGCGGCTATTGATCTGCGGAGGCTCCCGCTCGTGTTTATTCCAGATGCACGTGTTAAGTAATCCCTCTCTGCCTCTTCTCCGGTGTCCCTCTTGGACAATTTGTCTCGGTTAGAGCCAAAGACGCTCTTAAACGGCAGCTCCGGTCACTGCCTGTCCGCTGACCGGACAGACAGACAGACACACAGACTTCACTATTGAACGCTCAAGTCGGTTCACGCACGGGCAAACCTTTCAGTCGCCAATATTTGAAGTCCGTTCGGGTTTTAGTCGATGCTAGCTTTGACTGAACTTTTTACTTGCAGGTTCCGTTGATTATGGGATCCAAGTCAACTGCAGAGGAAGCGAGGGAACTATAGATTCCGGTCCGATACACGAAAAACCAGTTTGCTGAAATTGATCAGGTAAGTGGAAATAAAACATCGCTCGTTAAATACCAAACATATGGTCAGCGACACAAAAAATACGACATCCAAGATGTTATTTATCATTGATTTTATTTTCTTCTGCCTTGCTTTCTTCTACACTTGTTTCGCCCTTGGACCGTATTAATCCTATTATTACGTTATGGGAGGCGAGACTTCATAATTCGCTGCGCCTTCAAAACGAGATGAGCGCTGACTTATCAAACGCTCCGCAGAGGGTGGGTGGCGTAATGGGACCCTTAATACCCGAGTCGCCTCGGACCGCCCGATCAGAGGGAGGCGGCGGCGTGGCGGGAGGAGAGTGACTTTGAGGCGGCGGGAGGACACTTGGCTGGAGGAGTTGTCACTGCTCAAGCTTGAACGAGCTTCTTTCCTCCCACTAGACAGCCATGACTGCCTCCGCCCCTCCCCTCATTTTTCTTATCCAATCTTTGCATTAGTAACACGCCGATCTTTCCCGACTGCCGCCAAGAGGGGCCGTAAAGGCTGAGTAGGCACTCGGGGAAGCCTTTAAAAAGTTATTATTAGTGGTGGAACTTAAATAGAAAATATTAAAGCAGAAACCATAACGTTTGAGTGCTACACAGTAAACCTCCACAAACTCACAGACGGGCAAAGTTTTACGCGCAACCGAGTAACTATTTTGCGGATAAAAACGCATCAGTATGCAAACAGCAACGGACGGAAGATTTGTTGCGACGTTAACGTTGTGTCGACAAAGAGAGGCAGCCATTTTGAATAGCTTGTATTCGTCAATGGTTTATAAAAAAAAATAAAAAATAGTCCACCTGACCGAAAAAATAAAGTTGACCAAATTTGGAGGTTTCTGACCTGTACTTGTGATATGGATCATTGAGTCAAAAAACGTAATAAAATAGATAATAGGAAAGTAGTAATATATACATTTTATTTTTTTTGCTTGTACCCAAATATGCCACCATTGCTGCACTTCCACAGTTTTTTCCCCTCCACATCAAACTGTTATAAATAAATAAACAATAATTCTTTTATTCCAAGTTTATCATTCCCTCAGTTGCAAGTCGAAAATTGACTTGTCGTCTTTGAGAGTGTTCTCATAGCATGTTCTTTTCCTTTCGCTCTCAGTGTGGCCCTCCTAGCCTCTCAAACTTCTTTTGAACTCGTTACGTTTCATTCAAAGTGCTCCGCTCACCTGATCTGACTGCAGCAAAGCTTCGCTAACGCGTCTTCCTTTCATGCTATCGTCTCAGTGTGTCGAAAGTATGTCAACTGTTTGGCACATGTGATCAGACACGTGTGTGTGTGCGTGTTGTCTCTACTCCCCTTCTTTTGTGTGCCGGCCTGGGGATTGTGCTTCATTTCTAAATTTATCCTCAAAGTGTGCCACCTCTCTTGTGAGCTGCTGCTGGGACTCTGCAGTGCAGGTTGGGGTGGTGAAGGATTGGTGGGGGGGGGCGAAAGGATTGTGCAGATTGGTGAAAAGAGCGAGAAAGAGGCATAGAAAGGAGGAAACTGAGTCTGGGTATGATTAGAGTGGTGAGCCAGTGAGGAGATGTAAATGTGGGACACAGAAGCCTGCTTCGATTTCTCCATTGCCTTTTTTTTTTTTTCTTCATCTCCTCTTTTATTTTCTACTTGCCCCAGGCAAAACATTGAATAAATAACCCCGAGCTCCATGGCAAGATCAACTAGGCTAGGATAAGCTTCCAAGCCACTTTCAAGCAACTCCATTGTTGAGAACATTATCATGCTCTCACATTAAATTCCCTAGACCTCAAACAAACGAGCAAAAAAGCTCTTTTGGAATCTAAAAGAAATATGTTTCGTGTCTCCTTTTAGATAGAACAACGTTGTTGTTTTTAGTGCCGGCGTTGCTCGTGTACATTTCAATTCCCGGCATGTGAGAGAGCAAATCTCAACATGATTACACAGACCGGACCCTGGAGGAGGACTCTTATCTGGAGCCCCTCCGGTGGAGATCATCTCACGTGCCCGTGCGGATTACACCTGCATATCAGCACGCGCTTTTCAGATGCTGATAAAGTCTTGGCCATCTCGCTCTTGTGAGTCATCGCTCGATAGCTTCAGGCGGATCGATTAGCGCGAGCACATGTAACATTTGCCTGTGAGATACCAGGGAAGGGGCTGTTGTCGCTGGAAGACGTGACCCCACATCTGTCCAGGTGTGTGTCCTGCAAAAATAGCTGTCGTGTGTAGTTAATCCTCCCCCAACAATGGGCTCCCCCAAACTGCCACAGGCCCCCGGAGTAGAAGGTGGGAGGAGGGAAAGCCAGGATGGAAGTCACCCAGGCAGGACTCCAGAGACCGGACTTGGACTGCCTCCAAGTCTTCCCCCAGCGCTGGGTGGATGATGGAGGAGGTTGCAAGGACACGCGGCTCGGTATGGGGGAAGAGATAATGGAAGCGGAGGGGAACAGATGGGAGCGCCAGAGAGGCTGACATGTAGTTATGGCAGCTAAACGCAGTATTCCTGTGTGGCTTGTCGAGCGGCGGCAAACCAAAGCAGCACCCGTCGCCGTATGTTTGACTCTTTGATGCCACGCGTCCCTGCAGGATGCGTTCAAATATCCTTTGCGAGATTGGATTTGAGTTTGATTCCGGGACATCTACCCACCGTGCATTTGTGGAAGAGGCTCGTCTCTCAAGATTTCAAGTAAAGGTCAAGCCAACAGCAGAGACCAAGACAAAAAAATAACAGCAACCCCTTTTGTTGTCATTGCTGTTCCATTCCACTCCAGTAGGTGGCGGTGTAGCCGAAAACTACCCTTTTGAACGAAATCGAATCAAAAGGCTTCTTTGGGTTTTGGCTTAGGAACTTTATTCCGTTGTTTGGTGTAATAGCAGCGTGAAAGCTATTTCTAAAGAGTCTGTTTGATTGCTTTAATTAGCGCCTCATCTTAATGCTAAGTGCATACACGGCTGCTTTGCTTTTATATTTTCCGACTTTCCCCACTGATGCAGTCAACTTGGAAATAAAAAAAAAACATATTTAAAGTTCACATCTATAGCTTCAGGCATGGTGCTTGTGAGGGTTTGCTGATTTATATTCTTTTGGAAACGCCAATCTTAAGATTAATCACCTTTCCCGCACGCGGCTCTGGCATCCAGGCGACTGATTGTAATTTCGCACATTAATTAGAAAAATGTCATGTCCTAAGGTAAGGGACAGATTCTCCTAATGAGTTTGTTCCCATGCAGTCTGGCCATGACTTGAACTAACTTAGAAAAGAGCACAATATATCGTCAAATACGTTCCCATGCTTCATGATTTCGATATCTGTAAATGTTGATCTTATTTCGTTAGCCGATGCTACACAACGTTCCTGCCACCCTCGGGGGGGGAAAGTCCAATATTACAAATTATTCAAATTTGTCTGCTTATTGTGTTGTATTTTTTTTCTCGAGACACTGATTAGTGGAGGAGTAACCAGAAGGGGTAGTAACAATACATCTTTATTGATGTAGCGTTTAGCCGCGCTAGCTAGCCCAGTGCCGCTGTTAGCCACGATGTGGCAAATTTTTAAATTGATTTTCAGAGCAGGTTGAATTGTTTAATTTTTGTTGTTGTTAGTCCTTCATTTTATTTTAGTCCCTATTGGTTTTATTATTACTTTGTTTTTTTTCTGTGCAAGTATTGTGTTGTAAAAACTCAATCGAAAATGTCTTAAAAACAACCAACGTCAAATCAAATTGTTGTAGAACAGCAAGATTTGTCTAAACAATGAACCAATTGCACAATTAAGTTCACCCGTAACGGATAAAGGGCATTTTAAGTCAATACTCGAATTTTCTCTTCTCATTGGAGATTGCTCCCTTCTCCCCATTACAAATCTATGCTGTTCATTGTCGTGACAAACGGAGCGGGACTTTTTCCCGCGAAAAGTCTCTGTTTACACTGCTCAAACAACGATAATTAGCATCAAAGTCAAGGAGCGCGTCTCGAGAGGGGCGAGCGCAAGCGCCGACATCATGTTTATACAAGCGCCGCACGGACGGCAAATGCTCGTCTCAAGTATGTTTTCCACAAAGAGCGCAAGTTCACCGCGCGTGAAGATGAGTACAAAAGAGCAACCCCCCCCCCGCAAAAGAATCCGCGCATCTATACCGGTGTCACAGATAACGAATGGTAAATGAGCTTGCGCCGCGCTAGTCGGCGAGGGAAATAAGTATATCGGGCGCAGTCGCGCATGCATTTTTCATGTATCTGCTCGCTTGTCATTCATCAATATGCATTTGTACAGTTGGCCCGGCGCTCGCAGCTGTTGCGACATATCCATCTTGTCATTTCTTTCGCCTTTCGACGGGGCACCGGGGCGAGGGGTGTCGCTTCCCCGACGACCGGCTCGCCGCGGCTGTTTGTGACTGCTACAGTTATGCATGGCCGCCATCCTCTCCGCCTCGGCATAAATCATCATTACAAATGGCAGGTGTGTGTGTGTTTTGTCAGCGACTGCGGCAACTGCCCATGTGCAACAGGCTTGCTGCTTTCCATCTGTAAACACACAACGCAGCAGTTTTTCCCCCACCTTGGACAGTGTTTTATACGTTGCATTGAAATTCAAGACTTAAATTTAGATAGATTAGATAAAACGGGAATATTTTGACTCGAATAGCAAGTGTGTATGGCGTTTGATATTCCGTCTGAAAGTGAAATTCGCTGTCCAGTATCAGAAAGCTCGACCTCGGAAGGAACGGCCAGAAGTCGGCACCCTTTTCAAAGCGCCATGACTGATCTCTTATCGTTATTGTTGCTGCCAGCTCAAGCAGAGTCTAGTGAGGAAAAACGGCAGGTCTTGTCTGGTCCTCGTTCATCTCGTGGTGGGAGCCTCTTGTTATGAATTATGGCAGAGTTGCGCTCAAGAAGAATCCCATCCAGACAAATGGTCCAATTGCGCTTTAACGAGCCCATTTGTATTTTAATAGAAGGCAGAAAGAAAGATGAGGCCTCTCTGGCTACATAAACGTGTATGTGTGTGTGTGCGTGTGTGTAGTAGAAGATGAGGACCGAAGATTAGAGAAGAAGAGAGTTGCTCCTCTAATTCTTTCTGTAGGGGATGTACCACCTCAGGGAAATTCTATCATCTGATTCACTTTAGTAGTGTGGCAAACAACCAGGGCTTCTGTTCGATTATATTCAAGTGTGCGTGTGTACGTGTATTTTCTTCTCTCCAAGAACTGTTTTAAGTTTTGGGCTATCTTAGTCGAGATTTATTTTTTATTCTTTAAATCAGGGCTACTGTTCCACAGGGAAGACCGTTTTGTTGTTATTTTTTGAAATCACCAGAGACTTTATCAAAGATTCTCACTTCTGAGTAATTTATCAAAGCAAGTACTTTTAAAATTCCACATTCCGGTCAAAATCGGAAAAGCCAACTATCAACTGGTTGAAATGGGTTATTTGAACATGACCCAATTGTGTCTTTTTGGCCAGATTAAGTCACTTTAAAAAAAAAAAAAGTGTAAAACGGCAGTGAAATTCCTTGGGGGGGTGGATGGGACTCTGCGAGTGTAGAAGGAGTAGAAGTAGTAGTGAGTGGAGAGCCTAAAGCTGAAAAAAATGAAAGCTTGGATGGAGAAATAGTGTTTGCCCCGTGTGTCTTTAAAGCCAGCAATAATTTAAAGGATCCACACTGGACTGGTCATCTCAAATCAAATCAGGCTACTGCTCTATGTACAAGCGTGTCTGTGTGTGCGTGTGTGTGTTTGCTTATACACACAGCCCCTGGTCTACTCTGAATTATTGACAACAGAGAATAATTGATCGGTTCACCTTCAGGCCTATCCGACGACATCTGGCCCGCACGTTCTATCAGTGCATCTCCTGCATTCCTTTCGCTGACGCCATTTCCAGCCTGTTGGACTCGTTTTGAACTTCTCTTAAAAATCAGTGTGTGACTCTTGAGCTCGGTAGCATCTCTGATAGATTTGCTTGGAGAAATGTTGGTAAGATGAAGTATCAATGTATTTTAGTCTTTTTTTTTTTTTTGTGAGAATGAGCGGGTCGGCATAGTAATTGACGATTCATTGATTATTAGTTGGTTCAGTTGACTGTGCGAGATGGATTGTGCACTCTTGACGATTTTCACTTCATTCCCCTATGATCGTTTCTACCGATCGGTTGCTCTACTACTCGTCGCTCTTTTGATTTTTTTTGTTCGCGAAGAATCGAGAACTGATCGTTACTTTGTTTTAATTAACAAAGTGCTGGCCAACTTGGATTATTATTATGTTTTGAGACGATAGTTTAACGATAATTTTGCCGATGGCTGCGCGCTCCCGTTAAAATCAGATTATTTATTAGCCATTAAACTATTAATTGAAAATAGATATTTTTCCTCCAGCTGTGACACTCAAATTCTGTAAAATTAGCTCTTTTTTGGGAAAAAAAATAAACTCAATCTTTCAACTATCCCCTTCATCTTGTTTAGCTGTCCGCCTCAGCCATAGCGGCAGAGAGTGAGGTCCGTTCCGATCGATAACACCATTCCGCGGGCGGGGAAACAGCCGTGACATACGACCCCTCACCGGCATCACGCCGAGATGGCGTCCTCTCGTTGCTTTGACAGGCCCGGAGATGAGTTGAGGATGAATGGATGGCAGGATGAATGAATGGATGGATGAAGGTAATGGAAGGAGGGAGGGGAATGAAGCAGATGCCGCAGCTTGATCACTGTCACAGAGTGCCATCAAAGAAACGCCACGAACGTCTGAGGAAAGACCCAAAATAATTTGGACTGAAAAACTCTCATGGGTCATATTTCCTAAGTCGTATTTTTAGCGTTGCGGCTTTTAAAATTTTATCCCCCGACCTGGTTTGCTCACACTTGGGGCCTGTGCTTTTCTTCCAGGCAGGTCACGGGCTAAAGTTAGCACGGTATGTTTGCGTAGCCGTTCCGCTACGGGATTTCCACTGGCTTTTCGGCCGGTATCACTCGTATATTTCTGCTTGAGATATCGAAACTCCCCGTGCGCCGACTGATGCTCCACGCTGCGATTGGGCATTATCAGCGCTGCCGCGTTGACGTGCACTCGCGCGCAAGCACACATCGAAGAGGACGGACGGGGGCCGACGGCGGGAGTGGAAGGCTGGTGTAATCCTCTCCTGTGTACACTTCATTATCGCGCTCGCACGGAACCTGCCGAGGCCTTGTCCTGCCTAGTAATCCGAGAGGGGGGAGGGAGGGAGACTCTCCTCGGCGGGCTCCTAATGTGCTTTTCATTTAGTATTTTTCAAAACATATTTAATTTAATTTTTCATGGGTATCTTCCCTAAGATATTTGTAATTTATTTTGTAATTTTTTGTATTTTTCAAGTTGTTTTTTATATTCATCATTAGTTTAAATTAATTTCATTGACGAATATCTATAAACCAAGACAAAATGATCATTGCATAAACTAAAAAATAAATAAATATATGCATCGGCTGTTTAATCCAGTAATTTTTGTTCATATAAAAAAAAAGTCAAATAAATTACGCAATGAGAGAGAACAATATGCATGACTTGACATTGTATCGTGTTCCAAAAGAATATTTGCGATGTCGCCGTGTTAATTGGCTATTGATTGCCTGCTGAGTGGTGGCCATGCTTTGTATTTCTAGGTGACAGTGACAAGTTCCTCCTTTTTAGTCTAGTCAATAATCAACAGCCATATTTATTAAAACCTTCTCAAAGGAAATCAATGCCCCCCCCTTCTTTTTTTTTTTTTTAACTTCCCATCAGCGCGCTCAATGTTTAAACCGGCAAGTCGTTACCGCAGCGCTTTTCAATTCATGCCATACATTTCAAACACAACTGCACAGTCTTCCGTAATCGTCTTTTTTAGCATTAAAAAAAAAAAGATCCTGCTAGCTTTCATTGATCTGCTCCAGTTAATGGAGTCATTCTTCCACTTTGGTCGCATTTTCTATTTTTTCCGTTCACGAGGTGGAAGTCTTAGATCTTAAGGCCCGTTTATTCTCAGTACTTTATTAGCAACACGTCTACATTGATCTCGATATGAAGTTATTCAAGTTATCGTCATGGCAGTATATTACATTTTACACTCTCAGTCTCAGCTCGTGTCATTTATGTGGTGACACGGCGAGCCACGGCCGGCATCCGTCAGCGGGGAACTCCAATTCAATCCCGTCGTTATTAAACGCGCATCCAGACATTTTTATACACTGTAATAAGTTACAATTGAGGCTCGCCAGGGCAGGCAGCTTGCTTCGTGAACATCCAAGTGTACAGAAACAAATAAAGTTACACCAGCCGTCGCCATCCGTCTCCATCTATCTCCCACTTTTGCAGTAACCTGCTTACGTTACACCGTGCGCCATCCCCCTGACGTATTACCCGCGCTTGGTGACTCTTTAAAAAAAAAAAAAAAACACTTTGAATCCATTTTCTGTCCCGGGTGAGCAATAGAGCTGTTAGGGAATAAGAAAAATAAATCGTTTTCTACTGGAGCAGAAATATGCTCCATGCCTCATTAATAACAATAGTGCATATTTCTATTTAGTTTTTACTATGGGATTTTTTTCCCGTGGGGAAAATCGATTCTCCTTCAGGGAGTCTGAAACGGTCTTCAGACAATATTTAACACGACGCAGAAGCAAATTGCAGCTAATGTTAGCGCGTTTCCTTAATTCATTCACCCAGTTCAAATAGATCGTTGGGAGTAAACGAGTTCAAAAAATGACCTATGCAGTTTATAAAGCTTTTCTGATGGCGACAGTGTAAGTCACCTCCTCGTGCATCTGCTTAAGGTTGTTCCTTTAAAAAAAAAAAAAAGAAGCCTTTGGACCCACCGTCATGATCATAAATATACAAGAGCATCTGTTGCGGGTTCACTTAACACACACGAGTGACCGGAAGGGCGTTGGCGTCCCCCCCCCCCCTCCCCTGACGCTGCTGACAACCCTCATCGGTGGGTTGGTGGGGCGAGCGAGACAGTTGGATTTCCATATTCATCAGTGCTAATCAGCATTCAGGAATATTTGAATTGGATTTTTTTTTTTCTCTCCCCATTTCCTTCACTTCATGGCCATATGGTGGACGGCACCCAGGGTGATAGTGAAGTCCACAAAGTTTGTTTATGCATGTCGTTAATGAACAATGAAGGAAAGTCACTTCGCAGATGACTTTTTAAGTATCCTTAGAGGGTCGGCGTCTAAAACTCTTTCTAGTCATGCTTTTCAAGTGCGACATTTTTTTGGGTTCATCCCTAACAAACACGTCTATCATCACAATACAACGATTATTTTTTTGGGAGTATTTTAGGTAGTCCAGAATTTCCAGATTGGCTAATTTTTAGCCAAATTGATTTGATTCGAAAAAAAAAAACCAAATCGGTGAATAGCAAAATGCAATCAGCGATTCCGAAAAACAATTTTGCACCCGTCTCCTTTCAAACAAGCTCGACTTTTCCTCCACCAGACGTACTGCTGATTTTAAGATTGGCATTTAGTACTTGAGCACGCACACCAATTCCAATCGCCGCCTTCTCAACGTGAGCAGAGCAGATGAAAGCGGGTGCGGGGAGACGCAAAAGAGCGAGCGAGCGAGCGAGAGTGAATTCCCTGTAGAGAAATGCTCCTCAAACAGGTGTCGTTTACAAGTGTTCCATCTCGTCCACCCCCCATGCACGCACACACTCGGAGAGTACAGAGAGAGGAGGTGAACCCAGGTTAAGTTGCGTGAGATCACCGTGACAAAGCATGCAAATTCGCCCACAATGCGGCCTGTCAATCTCTCGCCTCACACTTTGGCAATCGTGCGAGTCCCAATCAAAACGGCTCTCTGCTTATTGCCGTTTTCCCCCTGATTTTATTTTTTTTTTCACTCCGTGAGCTGTGGCGGTCCTCTCTCTCCCTTGGAGCATTTTGCACTTAAGTGACATATTTAGGATTTTTTTGGGTTCGATTAGGATGTGCATTACGGCACCCTAAAAAGGGGAAATTAAAGTTATTCTACTGATACAGATTGGATAGTGTCTACATAATTGTCGTTTTGGTTTGAAGTGTCCAAATTATTCGATTAATCGACAGCACATCATCTATCAAATCATATTTTAATCATCAAATAATCGCTTTTCCGAATCTAATTCTATCATTTTTTTAGCCAATAGATGATACAAAACAAAAATAATTGGTTAATAAACAGTAACTGGGCGGACATTTTTTTTTAATACACACGCAAATAAAATTGTATCTAATTATTCGATGGACTAATCAATAAAATAATCAATTCTAAAAATATTTGATGGTAGCAGCCATAGTCAGAAAAAGATATTTTATGGCCAATTTGGCCATTTTCAGACATCCTCAATACCAAAGGTGAGCCACAAATAATAGTTATCACAAAAATCCTCTTGGTATCGGTTACTTGGTATCGGTGGGTAAAAAGACACAATTTTCAAATCTACAAAACGATTGCATAGAGGACTTAGTCCAACAAAAGATTGATGCGTTGCCCTGGAAATGAGGTTTGGACCCGAGCGTGCGAGTGTGATGTTGCACCTATTATCTATCACATGTTGTTCCCGAGCTCAGCGGGAGTCGCCGTCACTCATTAAATATAAACGATGGCGCGTCTCAATCATTTGAACTGCAACATCACAACAAACAAGACTTGCATGTGTGCTTGTTTTAGGTCCCGATATTCGCCCCGTTTATTGTTTGCTGCCAGCAGCATGTTGATATCCGCTCATTAGTATCTTCCGAGTTGATGAATGTCGATTATTCCACCGACGTCCTTGCGGCAATGGTCGGAGCTCACACCGTTCTGTAAATCTGACATGAATATGTATGTCATGCAGAAGGACAACAAAGATTGTTTTATCTGTCAGAATCCTTCGAAAAGTAGCCCGTCGTTTTGTTGTTTCCAAGCAACGTGCTGCGTTGCTGTGGCCAGAGGTCAACACTCGACGAAATACTGCCGAGTAAATCCGAACTGGATTCTTTACATTAACTTGAGCGGCTGTGGCCAATTTGTGCTCATAGCCGCAAAGTACATGCTGGTCCCTTTGCGCTCACATTTTGAAGTGACCGACTTGAATTATTCATGTCTCTTGAGCCAGCGAGTCCTTCCAGCCTCGCCACTACAAACGACTTCCTTCCGGCCTCGTACGCGAGCCTCGGCAACCCGTGTCTTTATTTCCAGTTTTTTTTTTTTCCCATACTTTGTGCAGATACAGTAGTTTAGCAGATAATGCTAACTTAGCATCATCGTTACCCATTTAATGGAAACATTTAGTTGTCTTTTTTTGTATTTGACTACTCCTGCGTATGCTCGACTGAGTGCCCTGAACAAAATAAACATGACTCCTGAAAATTGGACACGGATGTCACCCTTGTAATCCAATCACCCGGGGCCTCCAAATCAAATTACGCCGAGCATCTAAGAGATGGGCGCGTCTACGATGGAGTTCCCGTGCCAAGCGAGAATGCTGTCATCAGTGGGAAAATACGTAGAGCAACCTCGCGGACACAAACGTGTCGGTCAGCGCATTTCCGAATCGGCGTTTACACTCAATAAGTCAGACGTTAATGTTCGACCGTGGATAATTAACATTTAGCCAAGGAGCAATTTTGTTGATGGCAGTAGCTGCTAATTTGATGATTTGTCTTGTGGGGGAGGAGGAAACTACAAAGTTCTGTGATGAAAATGCGCTTATGTTTATATAAAAATAACAAACTGAGTGTACTTCCCATTTTCAGGGGGGGTGAAACATTTGGTGAGTTCCCACGCAGAAACTGCCTCTCGTGTTAGCAATTCATTTGCTGCCTAAACAAAATCAGTGGAGCTTAGCCTCAAGATAGCTGGCACTAATATGTAAATTAGGTCAAATGTTAACTACTAATGTTAAACTTTCCTGCAAGGTCGTCAAAGTATTTTTCCTCCGTTAACCGCGAGCCACTCCCACAGCGGCGCAGACCTCCTGCTTTCTGCCGTTTAATTACCAACATCATTTTTTACCAAGATTTATTCCGGTCTATCTTTTAAAGGTAAACTTAATTTATGTAAATATATCTGGCAAATCCTCTCTGCCACCATTTAGTTATGAACATAAAAGGAGCGGTGATTAAGTCAATGGAGAGAATAGTCAGGAAATGAAAATCTTTCAGCTGTAAATGAATCCACCCCATAGTAATGGGACTTGACTTTATTAAACTCTGTTTTGTCAGCTGCCTCTTTCAATCCAAGCAAACAGGTGCATGTGTCACAAAGTGTTAAAAAGTATCAAAAGCCACCTTTCCCCATCGCTACGAGGCTCTCATTCAAAAGCCCCCCCCTCGAGTACAATTAGAGGAAAAAAGAAGGCCCTCGTTGAATACGAGTGTGTGTGAATAAGGTTAAAGCCGCCCTTGTGCGTCTTAAATAGGCTGAGCGATTGCACCGCATCGCTCAGCTAATCACAACCTTTGTTGCGGGCTGAATGCTAACGCCGATGCTAACCCGCTTTCGTCGCAGGCTAACGCCGCCTCCCAAATTGAATTCATTTACGCGATGGCGCCCACAATGAACGCTATTGCGCATACTTTGAAAGCCAACAGCTGAATCCTCAAAGGATGCTTTTTTTTTTCTTTTTGACTGCCTTACAAGTAACATCGTGCCTGTTTTCAATTTGTCTGCGCCATCTTCCGCCTTTTCAACTTTTTAATCGGATCTCTATTGAATCGGAGGGGCAAAGATTTTAAAACTGATTTGAGGGAAAGAAAAGAAAATATAACCACGAGCCTCTACCTGGAATTGTTTTTGTATCGCATTAATCGGATGCATTCACGGAAATCTCTGCATCGTAAAGTCAAGAAATCGCCGCAGCGTCACCGACACGTGCGCGAACCCTCTCGAGCTCCCCCGCCAAGCGACAAATTGACAACTGGAGGCATAGCAGCACTATAGAAGACACGCCATGTAATGTAGCAGAGAATCAGCACTGCTAATAGCTTCGGGGGGGGAAAAAAAAAATCTCAAGGACCAGCAGCCGAAATTAAACAGGAAGTTAGCCATCATGATTTGAAAGATCACTTCATTGGTGACCTCCAAGATTCCCCCAAAAGTGATTGTTATAGCCGCTTTCTAGCTTTTTCCATTTCAACTTTTTGATTTTGTCCTTTTATTTTTAGCCATACGTTTCATATGCTTTTCGTCATATGTACACACACACACATCGGCGAGACAGATGGCAGACGGCGGGTGTATGAAACAAACTGTCCGTGTTATCTTGAGGGGCTTAATGGTGCGACTAATGATCCGGCCGTGCTCGGATGCTAAGAGAAAATGACATAATTTACAATCTGCGTGGGATTCGTTACCCCATTTTTTTTTTTCTAAAGTGTGCTATGCATGCATGTGGACTCTCCAGGAGCTAAAATGGAAAGGGGGGGGGGCTGTCTGTCTATTTGTGTCTGGTTGAGGCGTATCACATGTACAAACCGGAGGAGCTTATTGATTGTGTGCTATCATATATCCCCCCCCAAGGGACAACACACTCCACTTCGCATCAAATCACTAGCTCTTTCCGTGTGTGTGTTTGTAATAAAGCCACACGTGCACTGCGTTAGGCTATTTGTTGCTACCCACAGTGATTCCCTAGCGATTGAACGAGAAGCCGAGATTATCCCGACGGGGCTCACATCAGCTGAGCCCAGTCATCAGTCACTTCTGTCCCGTGTGTGTGTGTTGTGTGAAAGAAGTCAACATGAACACTAGGTTTCTAAAGAAACTACCTCAACTGCTCTGGATTTTTTTTTTTTAGGCCGATTCTTATATGTGGCAGGATAAAATTTCGATAACTGTAAAAACAGAATCAGGACAATTGAAATGTTCTCATATTTTAATAGCGCTCGCTAAATAAATTAGGGAAGCTGGATGTCAAATTTGTTGCCAATATCACTTCCCATTTGGCCAATTTGTTTTGCAGAACACTACTAAATAGTCATGAATCAAATTGGGGTCTGCGCGGGACACACTCGGAATCACCGCTTCATTATAGATCTCATTTTCTCCCTCTTAACACTCATGCCGCATGTCATTTCCCTTTTGCAAAAACGATTCCAAAAAGGATATATTAGTTCTATTAGGCTCCGGGCTCAGATGTTCGCTGATTGTTCGCTGGAAGGTCAGTGCTCGCAGAGGAAATGAAACGAAAAGAGTATAATTCAATCTCAAGTGTGTCGTAATAAAAGGCCAAATGAAAAGCTGATAGACTAATTCTACTGCGACAAGGGAGGTCGCACCCTTTAGCACGACAACCTTTTGCCAGGCTCATGATGGAATACAACCCCAATGATGGACACGACCGGATAGCTTCGATTCTCAGTCCATTAGCTTAATGCTAACGCTAAATAGCATCTACGAGAACAGTTTCATAATCCTGATGCATTTCTGTATTTTTCAGGAAATTCGGAAATAAACCGGGGATAAAACGAACGTCTCCACTGGCCCACTGGCGCAATGTATTACCACAATTGTCAAAAAAAAAAAAAAAAATTGCAAAGCTGGTCTGATAATAGCGGTTTTCACGATGTGACAGATTTTAAAGCCGGGGGCAGCCGCTTCCAAATTTTATGCAGGGGAGAAAAAAAAAAAAACGTGGTTGAGCTTGTGCTACTTAGTCTCCTTCCATGCCCTCGGTCGCCTGCTTTATGATAAGGGGATAGTTATTCTTGTCGTAGCTACTTTACAGTGTCGTTTTGCCCTCCTTAGTCCCCCCCCCAACCACCACTCCAGCAGGCTAATTGTCGCTAATGTGTTAGCGGCGGCGGGCGTGTGAAATGTTTTCGCGGAAAGTGCCAGACTTTGAAAGGAAATGCAACAGCCACTTTAATTTGCACCTTGTCTTATCTTTAGCGACGTGTCAACAGCGGGGAAATTGCGTTGTTAAGCAAACCTCCGGGGGCGCAACAACAAGCAAAACTAAGACGAGGCTATCGTTAGAGGTGCGTCGTTATAAAAAACAAAAAAATCGAAATGAAGCGCAGGAGGTCCAGCTGTATAGATAGAAGAGACAATTTGGTTGCTAATGTGAGGGATTGGGCTTTTGTGACCATCACCATAAAGAGACTTCACTTCCCCGACGTGACTCGGGTGGCCCCGGGCCTCCCGTCGCCTTAAATCTTCATGCATAAACATGGCCGCCGAAGAGCCGCTTCATGAATACTATCACACATCCACTTAACGATGCTATTGTCTGCGTGTGGGCCTTTTTCGGAACCTGTCAGTTTCGATGGAAATACTACACGGAAGGACTCGAAATAATCCCCAAGGAAGAAAGAGCCCACCGCAGCGTCGTCTTATCTTACAATGACTGCAATTTTGTCGTCCCTTAAACGGGGGAGTTCGCCGTGCTAAAAAGGCTAGCAAGACTCGAAAGCGTCGCCGTCGTGCGATACGATTTTCCGTTCCTTGCCAGTTATCGATAAGTGCTGCACGGCACAACAGAAATAAACTTGTATCCAATCTTGTAATGTAAATATTGGACTGAGGAGGAGCTTAAAGGATCGTCAAATAACATCTCATAGTGGTCATGTTCATGAGATTAATTGTAGGTGTGTGTTTTGGATTTAAATAGCATTAGCATAGCTTGCTGTAATTTGGGCTCTGTGTGTGTGTGTGAGTGTGTGTGTGTGTGTCAGCTGTCAAGAGCACACAGTGTAATCATCTAATGTGTCAGCGCTCGCAGTGAAACAGATCTCATGCTGTCACTCTGCTTGAGGCCCGCGGGTTTAATCAAGCATTGTTTTAATTGAACTCCGCCAAGCACACACACTATTCTTGAGGGCCAACAAGGAAATGGCGGTCGAAAAAAAAACGTTGCCCGTAGTCGGAGCTTCATATTTATACGCTATTTGGACCAGGAGCTTTTGGACAGCTGTCCAATTAATTACTTTTTGTGCTGAAAATTAGATACGGCTCCGGCTGTTGTGGAAGCGCTATATCAATGTAGATGAAGTAAATGAATAAATATTATCAATAAAATAGAATTAAAATAAAATTTAAAATAAATATTTTAATAAATAAAAATTGGGTCACAGTGCACCAATATTTTCCGAAATCCTGGAATTGGTAACCAGAGTTTGACGCCATGCTTCGTCCACTTTTTTAAAAATTATTATCGTTAAAAAAGACCCGAGTTAGCTGTCATGGGAACGGCTCCAGAACATTTACTTCCTGCTTTTACAGACCATTTCGTCTTTTAATGCCGATTGAGGAAATCATCCGAATGTCCTCATTAGCGACGACCATTCTCTCCAGCCACGCTTTGCTTTTTTTTCCCGCTAATTTCATTTCACTTTCTAACATGTATTAATGCACAACTTTAATCTCTTTTAATTAGCGCCGCGCATTACCTGGAGTCACAGCCACGCGACGAGAGCCCGAAGGTGTGTCAAGGATCACGGCTTTTTCCCCGCCACTCGCTCGTCGTTACGGCGTCGCACTCGGCTGCGGCGCCAATTAAATCAGCTTCTCTAGCTCTCACTCTCTGATTTTAATCGACACGCCATCACATCAACTTAGCCCCTCGATACTTTCCTATACTGTACATAATAAATGAGTCGGCAAAGTTTTGAAATGAAAACAATATCGTGTAATTTGCCAGACTGGACATCTTTTGTTTGTGTGCATATTGGCGTGCTGGTCTACCTGCCCAGGCTTGGGATTAAATGTCACTCTTGGAGATTGATGTTCTCGCTGATAGAACGCCACGGCAGGGAACAACTCCTCAGCACGCCGACAGAAAAAAAAAACCGTGCAATCTTCACGCGGCGTTTGTCGACCAGTAACGAACCCGAGACGCAATTCGAGCGAACGCGAGGAGTAAAGTTCGGAAGGTTAAACGCTTCCTTTTACTGCGCACGCCGAGGTCACACGCTGGTAAAGTGGCTCGCCGGGGAAAGGCCACACTTTGGCGAAAGTGGGAGTTTGCACATGTGAAAATACTGTACAGCGCAGGAGTGTGTGTGTGTGTTTAAGGAAGGGGAGGGGCTGAGCGACAACATGTCTGCGCTGTGGTCTTGTATTGGGGAACAATTTACTGGCGCGTGCTCGTCTTTATGGATGACTGCCTTTGCGAGCGTTTGATTCTGAATATGTGCAAATAAGAATTGTAAGATGGTTCAGCAAAAAAAATGTTCAATTATGATTTACAATCATTTCTTGACCCCCCCAAAAAAATCAAGAAGAAATTCCCAGTGGAGGAAGAACAATTTGAATTCGAGAAGCGCTTCATACAATTACACTACTTATTAATCGAGCGATTAAGCATGTGCTTTATCATTTTAAGCTTTCCCGCTTTCCCTGTGGAACCTTTGGACTAGGTCGGTAAATCACGCTATCCTTTGCTAACCTTTTAAAGAGAGTTCATAGTCACTTTGGAGGCTCATTTTTCTTTCTTAGCGCTAGTGGTTGAAATATTGCTTCTTTGTGGAATTGTTGTTGGTGGTACCATTTTTATTGTTATGGCTAATCACATCGACGATGTAGCTTGATTCAGAAAGCGCTTTTATTAAGCTATGCTAACGCAGGAATCAAGTCAGAATTAGCCTCTTGCTGTCATATGTACTAGCTTGATTTTTTTTCTTCTCTGCAAATAGCTGGGGATGTATTCCCTTAAAAAAACAAAATACAACTAGGTTATTTTGGGAATAGTTAACTATGAATATGCCAGCTATGGAGGTCTTAGCATTTGCGAATGTTTGTTGTTGATCTCTTTTGTATCTGTCTGTCTGAATCATGTATGGCAGCTTCCCCCACCCTGGCCTCTTTCCTCGCTTCTTTTCATTCTGTCAGAAGTGCCCTTTTTTTTTTTTTTTTTTTTTTTCCTTGGGTGCCAGATGCAAATATTTGCAAATCAATCAGGCTTCATTTGAATGTTTGATGAGGCCATGTTGGGCGTACTCATCGCGGGGGAAACGCCTGTCAAACGTACAAGCGGCGTCAAATAAATTTGAAGTCGTGCATTTTGTCTTCTGGCAGCCGGCCTCAGAGGATTGAAACGTTTTATTGATCCGCCGCCAGATGATGTGTGGAAATCTGATCATCCACAACGGCAGCGGTGCGGCGCCGCCATCCGAAATCTCATCGCTCGCCATTAATTCTTTTCTGTGATTTGTGAGCGGGTTTGAATTTGGCTGTCAGAGGACATCAACAAGTGTGCAATTCACCAGTGGCGAGCGACTGTGTTTGTTTACAAACCCAATTGAGAAGATGGCAGCTTCACGGAGCGGATGAGAACGCTCGCTCTTGTCACACTGAGCCAGCCTCCAGCCAACACGCCTCCCGCTGGTCCACACTCAGCATGCGCTTTTTAAAATTTTTTTTTTTATCTCCATCCCTGTGACGATTATCACAAGTGGATCGCCGTGTGGTGGATCTAATGATTCTAGTTCTGGTTTGATTTCTTCCAATTAGACGACCCAAGAAAGTCTTACCCCTGGGATTTTTGCTTTTCAAAATAAAAGACCGAGTGCAAATACACTCTGCTAAGATGATTGTAATGAGGTGAACAAAACTTAATACGCTGACTCGGCGTTAATCTTTCGTGTTCTCCCTTCGCTTGTTGTCATTACGCCTGGGCGACCATTTAAACACGTGTGGAAAGGTCGCTTTCTTCCTTCCGCCTCCTTTTTAATCCCCTAATTTAGCTCCTATCTGCCGCAGTGCATTGCCAAGACGAGCGCCGCCGCCGCCGTCGTGTTCTCTATTGTTTCCAAACATTCAATCCGGCTAATTGCCGCCGTCTGTTTTGGAGCGCTCCGAGAAAATTGTGGGCAGAGGAAAAAAACAAACATGTGCTGTAGGTGTGAGGTGGGTAGCTTGCAGGTCTGCAGCAAACGAAGATGGAAGCACCGCCGCGGGTCTCAGTCTGATTCCGATCGCGGCCGTTTCCGATCAATCGGATCGTCTTTCTCGGTTGCAGATCCGCTTGAATGTGTTTAGTCCGTTATTTCAAGCTCCGCTGGGAAGATTGATCATCAGGATAAAACAATTAGTCATGGAATCGTGTTTTCTTACTATTTCCTGTTGGTTCGGCGAGGAACCTTGGACGCATTGATCGTTATCGCAGTTATTTTCCAGTAATGTGTTCATTTCCACATTTCTCTAATTTCTCAACGTAGAAATATCAAATAGGAAATCACGTAGGTGTGATGCACATGCTCTCCTCCAACATGTGTGTCTTTTCTGCATGGAAAACAACCACATGAAGATTGGGGAGGGGGGGGGAGGGCGTCTAATTCATGCTAATGCATGCAAACGCTCAATTCCGTCCACATTGGCTCTATACAAATTCTCTTTCGCCAAACAAGCATGTTGGATGTTGGGGGGGGGGGGGGTTTACAGGCCTCTAGCCCCCTCCTCCCACTCCGCTACCGTTGCTTTATTCATTGTTTCGCCCAAAATATATACAATCCCACTCGAATACACATGCTCGCCCCCCCCTCGCAAAAAGACAGCCCGCATGGCTTCTTGCCAAGTCGAGGTAGTGAGCCTTCTCTCGCTTTCTCACTCTCCGGGCTCGAATCCTCTTTTCTGCCCTTGTCACGCATCCGTGCTCCCCTCAGCGTGCGTCTTTGAATAGAAGTCATGAACCCCCCCCCCCAAACCCCCGTCCAACGGCGTGACGCGCCACCGCCGCCATCCCGGCAGGAAACAAATTCCACCTCAAAGTCACCCAGCTGCCTCGGCTTGCATAGTTAAACCATTTTTAGATCCTCGTCGACGTTAGCTAGATTCCGTCTCTTAGAAAGCAACCGAGCATTTTCAAGATGATGACGAAGGACAAGTGCTTCGTCTCCCTCCTCACCGCTGTTTTGACTAATGCGCTTCACTCTCCTGCAAGTGCAAGCGATGCAATACGGCTAAATAATATCCCTCCGCAGGGCAGTGCGGCCCGTCAGCAAAAAATGGATGAGTTGATGTCCGCGTGTGTGTGTGTGTGTGTCAGAGCCATTTAGACTGCAGGTGAGGCTGTTAGACGGAACGCTGCGGAGAGTTAGCCCGGCGCTATTAGCATTTGGGGGGCCGCTCACTGGCACGGTTGACTGTGTCCGCTATTAAGAAGGGGGGTGAGGCGGGTGAGGAAGCCAATGTGTGTGTGTCTTTTGGTTGCACCACACTTTTTCAATCAACTGTACGCCTGCAGTCCAATGGTGTGAATGAAACAAACACACACACACTTAGTTGCATTTGGCTCCCACAGGGATCAACACGTCACTCATGAACGTCCCGCTCGTTCCCAAGAGGGGGTAAGGAAGTAATATAGAGGGCTGATGCAAAAGCGTGAGAAGTAGACTTGATGCATGGTGGGGAATCTGAGTTCCCCGACATGTTAGAGGCGTTGCATTATTGATGTGGCGAGGATCACACGTCGTCGCTGAGATTTGCCAGTCTGTCCTTTCATGCAGCGTGTGTGTGCAGGATACTTGCGAGTGTGTTGCCACGGGAGCGCCGGCTGCCAACACCTTGTATCGCTCAAGGTGTCCGGCACTCGCATGTGAGGCATGCATGACATCATACTCTCAATATGTTCTTATTTCCTTAGAAGTATGCAGTGCTGGTTGCTTTATAAATACACTCGATTTAAGATTTTTTTTTTTTTTTTTTGCGACGACTGTGTCCCCCTCGTATAAATGTAAATACTATTGCTTTGTTATGGGCCCATTTGAACGCACTTTAGCAACGCAAGCCGCTTTAACGAGAGCGCGCCATTTAGTTGCGGGCCTCAATGAGCCAACTGTTTCTGTTAAGTAACGTAGCTTCCGTCTCCATAAAGTTCATTAACGGGCGGACAGGATGGGCAGCTCAGATGTCTTGTGGTTTTCTTTGTATTGTGTTAGATGTAGTGTTAGAGGACACGTGCAATTTTTTTTTACAATTTAAAAACAGGCCCCAGGCTCGATAACAACATAGCCCGAGGCCTTTTGCAAACATTTCTTGTGTAATTAGTCAAAGTTCACGATTCATGTTTTACTATTTGGCCAAAATCCCTGTCAGTGATTATTGTGTTCAGTGAAATGGCCGAATTTTGAAATCGCATTTTAAAAATTGCGACGGTCTCGCTCACAGCCATATATCGAGAAGTCGCCAGATAACGAAATACTTAGTTGATTTAATTTCACACTTGATTTGTCGGCGGGCACTCCAGAGACCCATCTATTTGTATACAAGGCATTAAAAAGTCCATTTTTCTTCCTGTATGTCCCCTTTGAGGCGCCCTTACAGTTTGGCGACTACCAGATTATTAAATGTGTTAAAACTCATCATCATCTTTCATCGTGGCCTCTGCGCCTTTTACGGCTTTGACCTTAAAGCGCCGCCGCTATCGAGATGACACGCCGTCACCCTTCAGCTTGTTTTTTTTTTTTGTTGTTTTTTTTTTCCTCCCCCCTCCCGCTCCGCTTTTATGGCACGCCGTGATCCGAGCATTCCATTTCAGCACGAGTCACTTTGAACTTTTCATCGTAATTTGTTCCTCTGGGCCTTTTTGTGTGTGATATCGTACGGCTACGATTCTTTTCTTTAAAAAAAATAAAAGGGGGGGGCATGGTATAGATCTATGCGGAGCTCCTTGCCAGATACAGCCATCGATCGCCTCTCGAGCTCCCACAGTCAAGATGATAATGGGAAGCAGTCACCCCCCCCTCCCCTCCTCCTCCTTTTCCCGCTTGCTCCACTTCGCTGGGAAAATAACAGAAGTGCAGAGAGCTGACATTTTGAAAGGCAGGTTTCTCCAGAGCTGCATGGAAAGCTGATTCAAGACCGATACAGTTTGATGCAGTCCTCGGCTTTTCAACTGTCCTGACATTTTGAGTTTACAAACAACTCACAAGGATTTTCACATCTTCTTGGTACACAAAGATCTTGCACCAGTAGAGATGACGTATGTCACTTCAACATATTTCCTTTTCCCAACTAACATCTCACGTTTTGTCTTCTTTGTGCCCCCTACTCCGAGCAGCTAAACGCTCGTCTTCAACTCTGTCCTTTTTGATGTCAGCTGTCGCATTTGTTCTTGACATACCTGAATGTCTGCGGCTATCAAAATGGCTGACATGCAAAACAAGTCGGCGTAGATCTTGGGAAAGGGGTCCCCGGCGGGTCTGTGTGCGAGACTTAGCTGTTACGTACAAAGATGAAGCGAAACAGATCGCAAAGACGACAAAAAGAGCTGAGTCGTCGTTTGAGGCCTTCACCTTATCTTGCTTCCTCACCATCAACCACTGAAAGGCTAATTAGGCTCATGAGTCCCTTTAAAATCATTTGCTACATTTCTTTATCTCGTTTTTTTTTTTGCTTTGAGATTGGATCGCATTCAAATTTGATAAACTTGCAGAATGGAGGATTTGGACAACTTAAAATTAAAGTAACATTGAAAATAGTTGATAACTGATTCGTAGTCGATTCATCGATTATCTTTTTTTGATGAAGACAACACATGACCATTTCTTTATCGACTTTTGAAAAATCTTCCTATTGGGGATAAGCCCTGGTGCAAATTTGGTGCCACTTCGACAAAGCCTTTACGGAATGAGCCAATAAGCCGAGCAGTGCCTCGTAGACGGCTGATTAATGGCTTCCCATGTCCTTGCCTGTGTATTAATTAGCGAGGCGAATGGGGCCTCAGACGGATGTTCACTCGCTTTACATTGTGATATATTCGCTCCTTCCTTCCCCGCACGTGTGTGTAAATCCACTCTTGATATACAACGCATACTTCTGCGCTTTTGTTAGCATCTCATTCCCCTCACGGACTCCCGACAAGGCAAAAGCCGCTCAGTCATCACAATATCGTCGTTTCTTCTTGACAGAAGAGAACAATATAGCATCATGTTCAACTTTAATGAGTCACGGGCATGCTGTCAAAAGATGCCGAGCGACTCGTTTTCATTCGACTCTTCCACTTTAGCGTGCGTGGGTGTACCTAATGCGGTGGGCGGAGAGTCCACTCGGGTCGGCGTGAACTCTTCCATACCCGACTAGACACGTAGGAGTGCACGTCTCGACGGCCGCCTGCGTGGAGGAAATCGATGAATATGAAGGAGAAAAAAAAAGAGATGCTTCCCGTTGCTCAAATTCGTGCATGCTAGTGTTTTTGGTTTCGACCGGCTGAGGTTGAGAATCACTTAACTTGTGTCACTGGCTCTCGAGGGGCAGCTTTTAACTCCGCTGAGCAAGAAAAAGCTTCAGGAAACCAAAGCGTCTTAATTTCTTTCTTCTTCCTAAGTCCAGTTCAGTAACAGTATGCATTGACGGTAGAATGTTTCTCAGTCTGCAGCTCGCTGGAGACGAGCTTTGTTTTTGGGCTGCCAAGCGTACTGTCGATCGTATGTGCTTAGCCTTAATGCGGCGTGGGAAAGAGTGACGCACACACACAGCGTCTTGTGTCACCCTGCCACCCCCACATCGGTGCGATTCCTCGTCTATACATCTTCCTCCTCCTCCTCGTCTTTGCCTGAAAGGTCATCAGCATAGAATCTTCTTCATTCCAGTATGGATCCGCACCATTGTGGTCCTTCCTCGTCGAAAGATCATATTTATTAGTGTGTTGTAATTCAATTTAATATTGTATCATTTTCGGAGACATTTTTATTCCAACTGTGCATGGAAATAGTTACAAATCATTTTTGAAAGGCCGACCTGGACTTAGTCCAGACAAAGCTAGAAATACAAGAACACACATATGGTGCTTAGATGGAGGCCCAGAGGAGGTGTCACACTTGACACAGGTGGCCTCCATGCGAAGGGTCGAGCGGTCGCCATGTGTGTCCGCAGTACTAAACGGGAAGCGAGCGGGGAGCTTGGGATGTCACGTTTTGGACCAAACCAGAGACGAGCTCCTTTGGACCCACACTGACAAGCTGCTTCCTGCTGCTCGCTCTAATTGGCTGCAGAGCGGGAATAAAAAGCCCAAAACACAACAGTTCCATGATTTGAGAAATAAATAGAAAGTTCTGAGAATGGTCTTGAGATGTCCGTTCTCATCAGGAGCTTTATGATTTTTAGCATTCTCAAGTTAATTTAGTGACTATTAGCTGCGGCGGTTAATTAAGGACCCACAAAAACAGGAACGAAAAATATCATTGCAGGTTTTCAGCTCGGGATCCAAATAGCTAGTCATATTTCTGCATTTAGCGCAACGCTACCGAAGCTGATGTTCCCGCGTTAGATCTCAGCCCCCACCAACTAATAAGCCTCGACGACGGCTCGGGGCTGTTTGGCAAAAACATTTACGCTCATTTGGTTTGATGCCTTAAATGAGTCCTTGTGCCGCCGCGTTCTCACGCCTCGCCGTGTAATGCAAACTGACAGCAGCCGTTCGCTAACAAGCGCCCCGGTACGAGTCGTTTGATTCGGGGCGACGGGGGAGTTCAAACATTCACATTTTTTGGTGACCAAGAAAAAAAAAAAAAAAAAGACAGGACTGATTTTTAATAAGGGAGAGTTTAAGGTGCCTGCTAATTGCAGCGGCTCCTTTCCGGCGTCACGCCGTTTAATTTGCGCCAGCGGTGACGAGGAAATTCTTAGCGTGCCATCAGATAACGCACAGCGAAGCCTCGAAAAGCTTCAGCTCAGTCGAAATAATGGCGGGATTTACGCCGAATCTCACGGCGCCCCTTTTCCGTCCTTTTCTTCTCACCTGCGAGCCAATCATTACAGCACCGTTCCAAACCATCCAATGACTCGAAAAAGCGTTTTTCCACAATGTCGAGCTCTCGAACGGCGTCCGGGTGGTCGGGAAAAGCACGCCGAGCGTTTGCGTTTCTCCTTCAGACATCACAGGCAGACCCATTGGCCCCCTTCGGGGAGCGACACTTCTACACAAGCGCCCTGCCGAGGATGGAAATAGAATATGAAAGATTCTTTTCATCAGGTAACAAAGCGGCCTGTCAAAATACTTGTAGCGAGTCGTGTCGTCAGATTAGGAAGTAAAGCCTCTTCCTTGCGCTCTTGACGCTTTTCGAACTTCCCTTTGTCTTAGCGCTCTCTCTCCCTCCGTCGTTTCTCTTTCTCCGCTGCCCTTCAGCTCGCTCGCCTTCTCCCCGAAGCCCTAATCAAGACTCTGGGAGGAGGCGAGCGCAGACAGGAAGCCGAGCGCTCCACCAGCTTCCCGACGCGTTGGCTAATGGGCCGGCGCTTGCAGTCTGACAGCCTCGACCCACAATCCTTTGCTGCTACGACTCCCTGACAGCAATGCCCCGGCTTCTCCCTCGGATTAGCCGCTATTGTCAGACGCTAGCTGAGTCGTAGTAGCCGATATTGCCGATTTGATCACAGCAGTAAATATTGTCTGTCTACATGTGTTGCTGCACCAGTTTTACTATGACTTGAAACCTTTTTATAAATAAGTGGGCTCGCAGAAGCAAGAGAAATTGCTGATTTGAAACTCTCTTAATTTGTCACTTTTGATCGTGCCGCCCGAGGTGACTTCGGTTACCTTAACATCAGCTCATTTGCATATGTAGATGTGAACCTTGAATAATTAACCAGGGTGACGCACGCACGGGACTCAGAAGCACGGCAAGCTTTCCGTATGGATATTATAATTATCATAATACGCCTGACAAAAGCGGACTGGGAAAAAGCTGACTTTCGTCACTTGCCACTTCAGTTATGATTACACACGCACGGCGGGGTCAAGCGGAGAGTTAGCTGACGCGTTAGCTCGGCCGATGGCTGGACAAGTTACATGCGTGCTCCACACGCGGCGGGTCAGCGTGATCGATAGCTCGGCAAGGTTTGATGGCTGTAATTGGCCGCAGGGGACGTGCGTGGCCTTAGATATGAACACTGTGCTCTTTTTCCAACAGTTTTTTTTTTTCTTATATGCCGACACTGCATTTAAAAGAGACGTTTTGTGGGTTCTTTTCTTTCGCCATGATTTAAACCTTTCCCAGGTGTTTTAGGATTACTGTGAAAGTCTCTCTTCAAAATAAGCCAAAAATCAAGAAATGGAGCAGACTTACTTTTTTTTTTGTCAATAACTAAAATAAAAACAAATATCAACTCGCCATAACACTGAATGAAGTTTAATTTCACACGTGGAATGCAAAGCAGAAGCCCCGCTAGCCGACACATTCAAATATATCATATTTCCCTTTTCATTTGTAATATTGACGTGTCATCTCATCGCAATGCATTAAGACGACTCTCTGCAATCAAAACGTCGTCACAGACGTTTTTTTTTTTTTTTCCCCGGCTGTTAAGTTGAATTTGATAGCCACCGATCTGGAGGCACATTTGCATATTTTTAATTAAACATCTGGTTTTTTTTCCCTCCCACTTTCCCCATAGCATTCAAAGCGGCGTGTCATTTCTTGTATTGTGTTCATTTAATCACGCTCGACTTCTCACCACGTCATCCATCCATCCATCCATCCATCCATCCATCCATCCATCCATCCATCCATCCATCCATCCATCCATCCATCCATCCATCCATCCATCCATCCATCCATCCATCCATCCATCCATCCATCCATCCATCCATCCATCCATCCATCCATCCATCCATCCATCCAGGACAAGAGCTGTGTTGTTAAAAAGAAAAAAGTTTCTCTCCCAGGGGCAAATATTCTTCCCGGCTGTGTCCCGCAGAGCTGATCAATAACTCATTGCAGCAGAATGGCTAAAAGCAGTCGGTTAACATCAGTCACCAATTGTTCTCCATCAGCGGCGGCGTCCTCTCTGCTTTGTCGATATCTGCTCGTGTGCGAGACGCATCGCTCTCTTACCCAACCCAAAAGGAAGACCGTTTCAATCTCCATAGATGTCACTCAAATCACTTCAACAAAGTTCAAGATGTCATCAGATGATGCTAAAGTAACGCTTATCGCTTTGGCCTGATCTCAAAAAACAACTGCGATTCCAGAAAAAAAAAAACCCAAAACCTCAAAACGGTGACCTGGCAAATACCGAACCTCAAATTATTGCGATGGCTCGCTCCAAAACATAACTCCTAGCGTTTAGCGTCGCCGCACTTTGCTACGTTGCAGTTGAGGAGAAATTGAAAGTAAATGAGTTTTCCCGCTACGTGACCCACCTAAGCGGCCCTTGCCCCACCAATTTCCAACGTGGATGCGCCGAATATGGGTGCGGTCAAACGTCCAACAATCTCCACCGTTTCCATCACTTCTTTCTGTCCTTCTTTTTCTCTCCCCCCCCCTCCCATTTCATCCTCATCACCTCCAATCACCTCCACTTCTCAGCACATTTATGGCCCCTTTTATCAGTCGCTCTTCTTCTCCTCTGGCTTTCTCCACGGCACAATCAATCAGTTTGGGAATTACTCATTTGCTCGGCGTGACATATTCTCTACGCCGCCGAGGACCCGGTTAATATTCTCCTCCTCCTCCTTCTCCTCCTCTTTACGTCCTCCACTCACGACGTGATAGAATCAGATGCTATTTGTCCATTAAGAGGCCGCCGGGATATTTAATAAAGCCAATGTAATAACCGCGCGCGCGTGTGGCCACGTGTGTTTGCGTACAAGTGTGAGAGCGAGCGAGCGAATATCTTTCATCCGTCACCTTGATGAGGAAATTAAATTGTCCGCCGTGGCTTTCTTCTAAAGAGACGCCTTTCACGAACACACGGCAGTTCATTTTCGATGAAACTAATTGATTCAGGTGATCAAAAGTCGTTTGAATGAAGACGCACGTGCAGATTTATTTGTCTGTTATGAATGCTAACACCACAGCCCCCCTTAACCCCCCCCAATCTACGGCCCTGCTTCCAACCAGGCCTGCATACATTTTGCATAGTATGACATATATATATTTTTTTTTTGTCAGTGCAGACTGTAACATCAATTCACACCCATCTGAACAAGAGCGGACATTCTTTCTGTTTCTCCACATCCAGCACATATTCGACTTGTCATATCCAGACAGCCCATGTTACACCACAATATGTTTTCATTCCCACTGCAGCACATTCCTCTTATTCTTCTTCACCGCCGCCCTTCGAGTCTTGGCCTCGATCTAATTTGTCTCTCCGACTCCTACTCTGGCTCTTCCTCCATGGATCTCTGTGAGGTCCAAGCAGACTCTCTCAACGGCGTATTGACGCAGACACTTAGTTAGCCCGTTCTCCACATGCGCTCCTTCCCGTCTAATTAGAGTCGAAGCCAAAGAGCCTGTCACGGTGTGTGCGCGTGCGCCCGCATGTGTGCGGCGCGCCTTATCTCGGAGCTCTCATTAAACTCACTTTTGTTGTTTTTCTCTTAAGCCGCCGTTTGTTAGCGTTCCCATGACAGTGGCTGTTAGCGGGGCGTTAGGCTAAATGCTAGGCTAAGCGCTAGTGCGAGAGGCTGTTGATTAACGGAGCTAGTCAGCGCCCCGGCTCCCCCGCAATTTGCTAATAAGCCAAAAATGTTCTGCGGCAAGCAAACAAACAAGTGAAATTGAGAGATAAAACAACACAAGCTGGGAAATTAATTTTGTGTCAACATATATTTTTGTTTTGTTGGTTTTGTTGCTCCGGCTGAAGGCAGCTTACTCATGCTCCCCTTCTCCAAAATGACAATAACGCTATTGATTATGATTACCAAGAACACGTGATTGAATATGTCCAATCTCATTCTCTCGACTAGTTTACTAAAATGACACACACACACTTTACACCCAAGTGTTATTTCCTCAGGATGGCCATTGACCTCACTAAAGGGAAGCTGACTGCAACTGTTCATAAATTATCCACATAATTAACTCTCACTCACACACATGCACAACACACTACCGCACACACAAAGAAAAGGGTTTCAATAATTAACAGTGAGGGATGACCCCCCCCCCCCCACCCCCCCCCACCCCCACCCAAGCATTAATAATAAGCAGGCAATTGCCGGACGGTTTATGCTCTCCTCCTCATCTCACCAAGTTCGTTTTGACCAAGTATTGAGTTTCAAATATACGTGGAAGTAATAAATAGTTTGTCAGTTTGTCTCGACGTGCCCTGCCGTCGACGGGCGAGCAGTCAAAGTGGAAGCGGGAAGCCGAGGCTCTCAAGGGGAGTATTTGGTGGTGGAGGAGAGTCTGCAGAGCCAATAAATTACGGGCCTTCAAGCCCCACTTTACATTAATGCAATGTGCCGCGCCGCCTGCTCCGCAGCGGGGCCCGCCGAGATTAAAGAGCGAGCAAATGGCGGCGGACAGGCTCGGTTCGGCTCAGCCGGTCGCCGCCGCCGCCGCCGCCGACCGTCCCTACGGCGTGCGTGCCCTCCGCCGTTAGTCAGCATCCTGGCTCAGGAGGGATCTGATCACAGTCCTGCTTGCTTGTGTAAGATGCTGCATCCAAACCTCTCCAGAGATTCATTATGCAGCATTTGAAGTTGGGGTTTTTCAGACCTTTGGAACGTAAGGTAATTGTGTCTACTGAGACGCAAAAGTACAATCACCTGCATTGTCATTGTGATTCGTTTCTCTGGAGTTCCTGGTTTGAATCCCTGATGGAGCATTCTTGTGTTCCACTCGTGCTTGCGTGGCTTTCTCCAAATACTCCTCCCTCTTCCCAAAAACTGAACTTGGAGTATTTGTACTTGGTTACTTCCCGCTAATGGAAACAGCCGAGAGAATCCGCCACACGCTGGGCTTTCTGCCTGCCTGCCTGCGGCATCAGTATGCTGGCAGCGTGGTCATGTGTCTACTCCCCCCCTCGCCTTTATGATTCCCACTCTCAGTCATACCTGCACCCGTCTGTGTGCACCCTCATTCTGCGACTCATCCTTCTTTCTGAGGGCAAAATGGAGCTCCATTTGGCTTAGCTGCCAGCGCGGCCTTCACTTACTGCACCGCTGAAGAATGGCCAGCCCACTCACCAAATACCAACTGCAGCCATTGTCAGATTTTAAACAGGGTTTGTCCAAACTCAGGTTAGAAACTGGAATTTTCAAACCCCTGACTTGACTCCATAATCCTAATTGGAAAACCGGATTGAAACCCTAACATCCAATCATATGCTTGCTCTTCTGCTTTTTTAGTAGATGCAGCCATTAATTGCCTTGCTGTCATCGTGTGTGTGTGTGTGTGTCTCAGTGGGTATCTGGTGAGAGGGTGCTCAAGTGTGGAGGGCTCATCATTGGTTATTAGGAGTAAGCGGGGGGCCGGCGTGTTTAAGAGGCACAAAAATGAAAACGCAAACCTGAGTTTGAAAACCTGGTGTGTGTGTATAATTTTCAAGATACGCCGCATCTCTCGGACTTAAATACTCTTTGGAGCCCGAACAAATGCAAGCATCTGCTGTCGCTAATTTCCTGCCTGGCATCATCGTTGCGGAGGAGAAGAAAAAAGAAGACTCCCAACAACCTCGTCGGCCATGATTAATTCATCTCCTATTCTTCTTAGCTGGGAATTAATGTGCACTTAATATTCAATATTCCCATACGCCGCTTCACACGCGCGTGATTGCGACATGATTACGAAAGCGCGTGGGGGAGCCAAGACGAGCGAGCAAAAAATGACGAAGAAGACGACCTAGTGCGGTTTTTGTAAACGACTTGGTTAATTTTGTTTCGCCTCGGCGGTAATGCTTAAGTAATTGAAAGTAGAAACAAAAATGGAAGCGAAAGAGGCAATTTACCGGGCATGACTGGAAAGCGGAGTCGGTGCATTTTCCTTATGCAAATCCACTCGGAAATTACAAGTCGTTTATTTCGCCACTTCTCATTGTCTGCCATGACTTTACGTTAAACTGCCACACTGGGGAAAACAACTCGATTACATGATAACAGTCCTCAGACTGTTTTTAGTCTGCATAATTGGACCTTGTTTAGTGCCAAGGAGTGTTAATTATTGGACGCCACACAGGCATAAATGAAAATTCTTGTGAAATTTCCGGAGGGACTCGAAATGCATTTTACAACTTGTTGTTCTCTAACAATTCACAACACGGAAATTTCCAACGATTTTACTTCGGTGCCTTTCTGTGACTCTTCCAGTCTCTTCAATTCAATTTGCTATTCAAACCGTCCTCGTCATCTCGCTGTTTGCTAGCTTAACGCTAACTTTAAAAGAAGTAATCGCGTACTGAATTGCAATCGCATTATTGAGGCTCAAATTGGCACAACCCAAATTTGAACCCTAACCTCAGAACCGTGAGGCCGACGTGCTTAACCACTATCCCACCCTCCCGAGATGCAAAGCTAGATCCATCCTCACCTACGCTAACGAGCTAACCTCGGCACGGCGCGCCGAGCCTACAGCTGTTTTATTCATTGACGGCGCGGGGAATGGAAAGATTCATCCCCGTCACGTGTCCAATTAGATATCCCGTCGCTCTTGTCTCGTCATCTCGCCGCGACGTTTGTAAAAATGGGAAGCGGCGCCGTGTCCAAATGGAGGCGAGCCCCACGGTCGCCTCCGTTTTTGTTCCCGAAGCGCACATTAGCCTCATTTATTCCCAATGTGTGTGAGTCTGTGCGTGCGTGTTTGTGTGTTTGTCGGCTGTGTGCTACATTAGCCTCACAGTCACAGGTAATGATCTCATCTTCCCGCTGGCGTTGAGAGGCACAAAAGGAGTCGCACTCACACACTCAGATTGTAATGTTGCTCTAATGGGCTACCTGACAAGTGCTTTTTTTTTTTTTTAAGCCGAGCCCCCCTCACTCACTCCCACCTCTCTTCTTCTTCTTCTCCTCGCCCCGCAGGTGCACCTTTGCCCGCCTCTGAGGAGCTCTGACATGGATGCCAAGTGTGCTTCTGCTCAGGTAGGTCGCTCAGTAAGAAGGCGTTTTGTGCAAGCGGCATTTATTTGCAGTCTGGACGCCGAGGGGCGATGGGCTCCTGCTCTGAAGGGAGTTTTTCGAAATCTCCAGTAACCCCATTGCTAAAAATAACCACAAACTTGGAAAGCACGACTTGCCCTCCTCACCTAGTCCCAGTGCCCTAGCTCCAGCCTCGGTTGTCATGGTAACAAAAGCGATGCTCGAGCAATTTAACATTCCGGAATAAAAAAAGTTTAGTGTTCGAAAGATTACCCGGAAGGTCTAAACCGCTTCTCGACATGAGTCGTGCGTGAGAGCCGAGCTTGTGTGTTTAACCGAATGAGGGCAACATTTATGGGAACGAGCCAACCTTGAATTATTCATTCACGATATTGAGAATATACACTGCCACTATTTTGGTCGGGCTCCTCTCACCCCTCCCCTCAGGCCTCTCCGCCGCCAGCATCGCCGCACACGCCCAGTTAAACAGAGGCCAAGCGAGGTTGCCATCCCGCCGCTTCGGTCCAACAGAGCCGGAGATTTTATTCTGTCTACACTTAAAGTCCTTCGGAGTCACCTCGGCCTTGTGCTTATATTGAATCAGAGCTCCGATCGGTCCGCATCGACCACGTGAGTAGCGTCAAATGGACTTTCGGTCCGGCCGCTAATGCAGAATGAAGCAGGCCGTTAAAACAAAGCCGTAAAAAAGGAGGTTGGGTAAATATCAGCACTTCATTAGCCGCTTTTAACAATGCCTGGTAAATCACTGCCGGACATTTTCAGAGCCTCCTTTACTTTACGGCATGAGCAACTTAAAAAAAAAAAAAAAACAACGTACAGATAATTTTTTTAATTAGTTTTAGTTTTTGTGATGTTCAGATTCTGAATGGATGAAATCAATCTTAAAGGAGCCAAGACCGGTTTTGTATGGAAGGTTAAAGGCCGCGGCGCTGTTGCATTGTGGGAGCTTGTAGGTGAAACGGGTCGCCGCTAATCTCATCGCGCTGTCGTAAATTCACCTCCAGACGTATCGACGGTGCCGGGAAAGGACGTCGCTATTTATTGATTGGTATTTTTTTTTTTTAGTATAGGCGACATTTGTTAGCAGTGCCATATTCCAAAATAAAATATCGCATTTATAATTTATAATTTCAAATTTATTTGGTTATTTCATTTCGCCGACCAGAGAGCCAATTGCACAAATCACGACAACGTGCAACCCCCTAACCTCGTTGATGTGAGGCACACCGCTGGCCCACTTTGCTCCCCCCTTTTTTAAAATTTCCAATGGGATGTGCCAACCTTTTAATATTGACAGAAAACAAACATCAAATGCCCCGCAAACATAACACTTTCTTTTTCATTTCCAAAGTCAATCCGAGACTCCAGTCCCTCCCCTCACTCTCCTTTCATCTTCTCCTTCCTCATTATAGTTTGGTAATATACATTTCGGCTCAATCTCAGCCCCCCCCCATCACTTTCCCTACTCCTTGAAAGCTACAAATAGGACAGTCAGGCATCGGAGGGGTTAAGAGGAGCTCCGGCCCGCCATTGGCTGACGTGCGGCAGAAGGAGGTAACCAGGCAACCTCGGGGAGAGCGAGCGAGGGAGAGAGAAAGAGAGAGAGAGAGGGGGTTGAGGAGGAGGTGCTGAAAGAAGACCGGCATAGTTTGGAAAAAAGGGATTGAGAGCGAGAAAAGATGTGAGGAAGCTTGCGCGCGCTCTCCCCGGCATGGAAAAGTGGATTATTGCGCTCGCTGCAACTCTCTGTGGATGTGTGGAAAAAAGCAGCTGGAGGTGAAGAAGGAGGCGCGCGGGAACGCCACTGAACCTGCTTTTCAATTATTCTCTTTTTTTTTTTTTTTTTCCTCAAAATGGGAAGTAAGTGTGCTCCTTTTAGCTGCTGTGCAAAGGTAAGTGCAGAACAGGTGTTGGGGGGGGGAAAAAAAGTGTGTGTGGAATCACTACAATGCAATATGTGCTGGTGCATTGAGATGTTGAGTGCATGGGTGTGTGTGTGTGTGTGTGTGTGTGTGCACCCCCCTCAGTCAAACAGTGTGTGTGAAGCCGCGCTGCTGCATTTCAGTGGCGTCTCCTCTCATCAGCTTGTTGCTAATTCAACCCCGTCAAGCTGCGAAAGTTAGTTTGAGCTCCTTTGCCGTCCGCTTCAATACGTTTTAGCGTCGGGCTTGACCGGGGATGCCGACGGTTTGCGGGCGGGGGGTGTGCAACCTAAGGCCCGAGGGGGCGAAGTTGGATGAGGTTAGGGTTCAATCGGCTTGTCAAGTTGTTTTATTTCCATTTCTTATCAAAGGAGGCATTTTGATCTTGTGCATTCTTTTTTCACACGTGTCCCTGAAATGGTCCATTCTGTCGTAATGGGGAAATTGTGGCTTCAAGAAAGGCTCTGATGTTACATTGCGACTCGCAAAATGTCTTTCTGCAGAGTCAATCTTCTCATCATGTTATATTAAGCAGTACCCAGTCAGCTTGGACCGCCATGTGCTCATGAAATTCTAACTGGTCAGTAGGCTGACTTTTTTTGTGCCTTGCTTACTGTTCTGAAAAATTGTGGGAGCTTGACCAATATGTATTCTTAACAGCAATGAAGTAAAATGGAAAAGATGAACTTTTATTATTGTTTTTTTAAATCATGGGAAGTCTCAGAGGCAACTTCTAGTTATCTTGATGTTTTTTTTTCTTCATTGCACTGGCTCACTCTGAAATCTGCGCCTAGCATGCTTAAAAGATTAGCGAATATTACATGTAATATTATGCTGTGGCTGTCAATCAATTTTTTTCCTAATTAACGTTCATCTTTTATAGGGCAAGGAGCATTTTTTTTTTTTTTCTTAAACTATTTCAGCGAGTGCCCTCAGGGTAGATTTCTCATCAGCTCTCGTATTGAGGAGGCCTGCGATGAGTCGAAATCTGAAGTGAACATTTGTACTTGCATAAAAGACCAAAATAAATGCAAGATATTGGTCTTCATTGATTTATTTTTTTTCTTCCCCCTTTTCCTCCATTGCCGCTTTCACCAAGTTAAGCTTTTCTCGCAATTACCCCCCACCACTTCCTCTTACATGCGCTTATATGGGCCCTGCAGGCGAGCCCGGTCGCCATGGTAACCCCTGGAGTATTGTTTGGGTTCAAAGCAAGACAAACTATTGAGTGCTCTCTTATGCCCTCCTTCAAATCTCAGCTTCCCAAGCTCTCGCTTTCTTGGGCTCGTCTCATTTTGTTTTACCGGCGCTAGTTAACCGTTTTTTGGAAAAAAAAAAAGTTTGTGTGTCACCCAGAACTCCCGTTTGTTGTATTTCGGCCTTAAACGTAACCTTCATGTTTCCAATGACTAAGCTGCCCATCTGGCAATAAAATACTTGCGCTCCATCTTTTTTCAGCCAGCTAAAGTTGATCAGTCTCAAGGCCTTACTGTTTGAAATTGTCGCACAAAATGAATACAGCGGCCGTGAGGTGTTTTCCATCTGGACACTCGTAAATGAGAAACGTTGAAAAAGAAATCGATAAAAAGTTTCAAGGGAGACATCTCCGAGTAACTTTTCAAACCAGAAGGACTTAACGTAATGTTTTCGAGATATCATGATCCACATCAACCTAATTATGCGTGTATTGTTTCAGCGCCATGGCAACCGGAGGCGGAGCTATGAGTCATGACGAGGCGAGCAACTACGTTTTGAGCCGATTTGATTCGACTGTATTGTCGTCCCGATCAATGAAAAGTGAGCCTCGTTATAAAATCATGCTACTTGGCAAAGCTCATTTTTTTTTGGGCTAGTATTGCACGACGCAGGCTTAGTACAGTGTCGACATGGGGGGTCCTTCTTTGCGGTGCAAGTCCATTTCGGTCTTTCATGACGAGACCGGCACTCCTCGCAGCATGAGCTGCAAAAAGCACTCGTCTGCGTCTTCTTAGAACATTTTAAAATAAGCATGAAGTGAAAGCAGCATGACGCGTCCCTTCAAGAAGAGGTGTTCCACTCTGTTGCTGTTTTGTCACTACTGCCGTCTTTTTTTCTTCTTTTTTTTTTTAACGTGTAATTATCAACCACACCGCTTGCACACTCCACAGGGAACGTGCTGGCTTGTTTGCTTGTGGATGTATGCGCTCCGTTTCGAGGCCTTCTAGTCCCTGGAGGGAACCTGTAATACACCATATGTTTATTATTTTGCTAGTGCTGGTGAACAAATGCACAGGATCATACCGAGACTATTTTTCTCAAACCTCTAATATATACAGGAGAGGTGCAAATGTAGGTCTACAGTAGGATCACACGGGTGAAAATAGTATATAATAGTATGATGGCTTTATTTTTTGTGGTATTTCTACTTTTCAAATCTGCAGACCTGCTTTTGCACCCTTTATACTTGAATGTGTACAAAAAAATGTCTCATCTCACACGTCATCCATCCATCCATCCATCCATCCATCCATCCATCCATCCATCCATCCATCCATCCATCCATCCATCCATCCATCTTTCTGTCCGTCCGCCATTGCGGTTCTTTCGCCGCCGGATGCGAGATGGCGCGGGTCAATCCAACAGCTAATCTGCCACTGACGGCTGTAATCTCTTAAAACACTCGCAATCCAGCAGCAGTGCTGGGATTAGCATCTGCATACACACATACACACAGACACACACTTGTGCGCACGTTTTGGGCGCACAAGAGAAAAGCGCAAACAAACACCAGCCAGTATATTACCCACTTAAAAGCCCGCCAGCAAGTGGCGACGCTGTAGTCTTTATTCAACGAGCGCAGCGGCTAATGAACACGAGCGCCGGTGGGGGAGTTAGCGTCGTTAGCGTCGCCGCTGATGGCGCTCACTCAGAAACTGCAGCGGGGGGGGGAGAAAAAGTTGCAAAGGAGCAACCAATAAGGCAAAGATGTTTCCCTTGGAGGATTTAGTCTTTGTATCTCTCCTCCTCTTCCTTCCTTTCACTTCCTAATTAATTTCCAAGCCCGCATCTCCTCTTTGTTGTCGATATTAGACGCGCTTCAATAGCAGCGGTTAGCAACGTTTCTGGCAGCACCTAATTTAGCTTCTATCCAATCAACATTGGCCGTGCCATCAAAGGGCGGGGCTTCAGATCAAATCTGGAAGTGACTCAAATAATCCAATATGTAATCCAGTAGCACCTTGGATTTTTCCATGAGTCCTGTCCACGTGATGCTACTTAGTCCTGAGACCTTCATGATTTTGGTAAACGGCGCCCCACTGATGGACTGTGCCGATGTTGACATATGTTGAAATACCAAAAGAGCGTGCTCTCGATAATGTCACCGTGCTTCCTGTTGACCGCAGCATGCCGCCCTCCGTGTAACACCGATGACATTTTCCTTTTTAGCCTTGTTTACTGGCACACACGTAAGAGGATTTGACCCGCGTAAATACACATTAGCGGCACGCTAACAAAGACCCAGGCCTCCCCCGTGTGTACACACCCCAAATCAGAACCGCCAGAGACAGTTAGCGACGTGCGGCTTTAGAAGCTTTAGCAGCTTGTAAGCGTGCGTTTATTATATTAGTCAAGCTTTTTTTTTTTTTGACGAGGAATAAAGCGACCCGGTGCCGTCGATTTCACGTGTTTGCAAAGTAGCTTAAATCTCGTCTCGCGCAGTGGCAACACCAGCTCATCCCGACACGCCGACGAAATGACTCCGTTTATTTGCCGCTAATGAAGTTATTAAAGTTTGCTAGCAAACAAAATAAGTAGCAATTACATTTTTTATGAGTTTATTGATTATCTGGAAAATACACATTGTAAAGGTTTCATAATTCTAGCTGCCACAGTCTTTTGAATTTTAAATATTACTTGCAACTTGGCTGCCGTGAAATAGTGTCGGCCCCCCCGGTGGCAACAAAGAGCATCTAGCCGCGACATATTCACTTGAAAACTTACAATGGCAACGTTGGGGACAGGGTGGCATGTGTGTTTGCGCCTTTTCTCCGTAATTCCATCCGCTCCCTTTCCGTATCTGTACATTAGGATGGGCGGCTTTCAATTAGCGCTACAGATAACAGCGGCTCTCCGTCGTAGCGCTCTGATTAGCACGATAAGTCACTTTTTGAAATGAGGGGCGTTAAAGGACCACCCATTCAGCCTCGGGGTCCCTTGCGTTTGTGTGTGGAGCTGGATTCATGGAAACAGTGAGTGGTTGAACTGATTTAATTGGTTTCTGTGACGTGTGGCAAGAGGAGTCGTGGCTGATTGAAGTGTCCGATGCTCGAGCCCGTCTGAAATTTACCGAATTGTGACATCACAATGGCAAAACCACTAGATTGGAGTTACTGACCAGAGTAAATTGAAGCCTTGTGGATGAAGTGCTGCCTCCGCAAGTGAAAATATAAGCTCCGCCCTCCTGGTATCATGGCAACGGAAGCAATTTTTTTATTTTTTTTACGAGAGGCCGGTTAGATGATAGATGTGCCAAGATGGTGGAAATTACACACTCTGACTTGGTTCCCGATTGTAAATGGATCCTCGATCGAGGTTTTATGGTGATTCGAACCCCCCCCCCCCCACCTTCTCTCCTACTCTCTCGAGAAGGACTTAATGATCCTGGGTCTGATGAACGACTTCTCCGAACGAATTTGTGCTGCAGGGGAGATTTGGAATCCTGCATATCTGCCGGACATTCCCGGGATTGGACCTCCTCACCGGAGTGGATTGACCCCGAGCAATTTATTAGCCTCGCTGCTGACATTCATCACGTGCGTGCCCTCAGGGACACGCATGTGCACGCACGTGCAATAATGCAACAGGGCAGCACCTGGAAAAGGTCGGATTCTTCTGAATGTTGACCATGTTGCTGAATTCAACTTTTCCCAACATTTGAAAAATAGCTCAAGCAGGAATCTGATTCGTTTCCTTGGCAAAATATGATATTGTAGATACATTTTAGTGCTCAACCAATTAATCAGCCGGTTTGATGTTAGCTCGTTAATAATCAACAAATGTTTTGTGGAACTTGATAGCATATCTGAGGCTAATAGTCGATTTTAAGGAAATGATCAATGGTGGCTATTAACTAAATATATAATTATGTATTTTTTTTGATTGATTGAACTAGATAGTGTTTTTGTGGTCGAATTCTCCATTGCATTCTCCATGCAAGCCCATTTTCTCTTGTTCTTACCTGCAACCTCATCAAACACTTGCTCCCATCACCATTCAGTCCACTCCACACTGCATTAGCGCCGCAGCCAGCCAGCCAGCCGGCTTGCGTGTGTGCGTGCACGGGCGCATGCGAGCGCATATCAATGCCCTCGCATGCGCCCGCAGCTACTACTGTACTCTATCTTAATCTGCAGTCTATTAGCATATTCGCAGTTTGTGTTTTTCTGCCAGTGGAGGCATCTGACAGGCCAATTTCACAGCAGCGTCGGCTTCCATCTCGCTCCGGGCTTCCGGCGAGAAGATAGGGAAGGGTGAAGGGGGGAGAAAAAAAAAAAAAAAGCGCTCAGGTCTTTGCCTTCTAACTGTTAGCCTCTCATCGCATTTACCTGCATGAATAAAGATTCTCTTTAGAAGCCACCTCCAGGGCGACATCACAAGAATGAAGAAGAACCCTTTATTATATTGTCAGGATTGCTGTCAAGTTGCTTTTGTTTGTATGGCAGCGTATCGCTTCAGCAGTTATCTCCAGGCACTTTCCACTTTCAGACGGTCAAGGACTCGTACGTTTTATGGAGTGGCGCCCTGAGATGCAAGTTTAAGTCGTTCCATGACCACGCTTGAAGTCAAATGTGCTCCATGCGGGAGTTAGCCAGGGCTCGAATTGGCATCGTCCCTATTAAAATGAATGGAATAGCCTCCCGAAAACCAACAGTTGAGTTCTACACTTTTATGGCGTTCCACAGGGTTCAATTCTGGGGCCTCTGCCGTTTTCATTCTTTCTGCTGACCGTCAAATCGGCGAAGATACTTTGTCACCGAGGCCGCTTTTGTCCTTTGAAGGATCAAGTTGTGCCAAAAGTACTGAAACATTGAACAAGCATTCAAAAAGTTGAGACAAGGTCAGTTTCGGTTGACCCGCAAATTACAATTTAGTTCATTGTGAAATATCACCCAGAAATCCAATACCAGCCCCTAATTTTTTCTTCGTAGTCTTTTTGTCACTTTTAATCCCCACTGGTATATTTTACACTCAGCCTTCTTCTTTATTGCTCTTTTGTCTTTATCAATCTTTGTCCTCTTCCCCCCCCGTCCGGTGTCTGTGCTATCGTTAGCGGCACAGTGCTATGATGGATGGCGCCGAGAGGCCAGGACATTAACGGGCTGGGACGCTGCCGTCATTACCTGTACACTCACACCATACACACACACACATAGTCTTGGTCTTTCCAATGATGGCAGCCAAAGCACGTATAGAACAAATGGTGACATTGAGTTGCTCACCAAGTGTCGTGTTTGGAAATATGATTTATTTTGACGCTAAATGGGCTGTTCTCCCAGGAAACCAGAGCGATTTTGTGATTTCCAATACAACATTGAGTTGGCATTTTTTTGTTTTGTGGTGTAAATGGAGCATGTTTTGCGAAATGCGACGCTGAATAAGGTATTTTGAATTAAATAATTTGGAAAAAAAAGGGGTTAAAAGTTGAATTTTTCGGCTCAATATGTTGTTGTTGTGAAAGTGGAAAGCATTTATGTTGTTTTTTGAGGCGCATGCATTTTTGGGGGGGGAAACATGTTTGAATGCTAAAACCCTGCCCCTGTCTGTGCCACACACACACACTTAAGCTTTTTTCAGGATTTTTTTTTTTGTATTGACTCTGGGCCCCCCACTGGGGAGCGAATGGCGATGTTCTGTGCTCCCTGGGAGAGTTCACGCCGACCGACTGATGGACCGCAGGGTGTTAAAAGGCTCGCTTTTTTGCCAGAGCTGCTTCACCTCCAAGAGCACATTTCCGCATTTTGCCTTTGTATGTATTTGCGTTGGAGTTGTAGAAAAGTTCAAATCCTTCGTGGGTGGGACTGTCTGCCACTCTGTTGGTCGCTCTTTCGTTTGGGGGAAAAAAAAAAATCTCACTTTGGTTGGGTAGTCAAGTGACATGAGCGCGGGATGTTTATTGATTTTTTTTTTTTGCGCTCTCGTCCGAGCTGATTAAGGCTAGCAGGTTCCGCGGTGCAGTAGCCGCATTCCTTGTCATCTCCTTCCAATATGTTTATTTTTATTCTTTGATCATGGAAGGCCACTATTGATTTCCAAGCCTATCTAGTCAGACAAATGATTTCTGGTGGTCATTTTGTCAATTTCCCTTTCGCTTTGTGAGACGCCGTCGCTCGGTAAGGAAGCGAGGTGTCTATCGATTTTTGAACTCCATCCAAATTGAGACAACGCCGGGGTTCACACAGACACACACACACGGGGGGAAATGGGACATTGTCTTTGTGGAACTTTTCCAAACTACCTTCAAATGTTGCTTCCTCGTTTGACAGCAATTTTGCAGTGAAACATGAAATCCGGTTTTTCTTTTTTTTTCTATGTTGGATTGTTGGAAATAACGTAAACACAAAGTAGAGCAACAGGAGTTTTTCTTTCTTTCGATCGCTCTTCATCTATTTGGATCTGTCTGCCTGCGGCGACGCCTTGAGAGGCATGTGGCAAGTCAGCGTGTGTGTGTGTGTGTGCGCATACGTGCGTGTTTTTGCACAGCCATGATTAAGAGTTTTGAATAATTGATGATTGCATCCCTCATTAAGTCCCAGTTGTGCTGCTGCAGGCTCCCCCGCTCTATTTTTACGCCCAACAATTGTGCTTCATTCCACTTTACAGATGGAGTCGATCCATCACTCACTTTAGGCATGGCCGAGAGGGGAGGGGAGGGGGGGGGGGGGGGGGGGGGGCATTGAGTGGCCATCGTTAGCAGAGCGGCGATATGATGAGCGTGACTTCCATGACGATGACATTTTTGCGCTTGAAACTAGCATTGTGATTTCCCGCAATTTAAGAGCCGACGAACGAAATCGCCTTTCGTCCGAGTCATGTGATCAAATGGTACAGCCGCCTGTTAATGATTGACAGCTATTCGGTACGTCGGGCAAAGTTCAGCCATGGTGCTGCGTCCAGCAGGTAACTTGACTTGCTGAAGACACACTCCATAAACAATCGTAAGTCGTGTTTTTTTTTATTCCATATCTCCCCTCTTAGAGTAGTACGTTTTGCTCACCTGGTTGAGGTAGTCCTTCAAACGTTGGCTTGGATTGACATCGGATTAATTTGGTTGCACTTGAATTATGGCGCTGGACAATCTGTCAGAAATAGGATCTCGATTCTCAAATGGCAATGATGGTGATACTCTGTAATGGACTTTATTTCGAATTATGTTGGGACTAAACTGGCTTTGGTGATGTACTTCCTGTTATTTCAAAAATAATGTTGAGCAGATTATATCTCATACAATGTCGACAGGCATAACCTTTAGCACGCGCAGACATCTGGATTATTCATCTACAAGGGTGTGGAGCTGTACTGATAATAAGCGTAAAATCTTCTCAGTAAAATTTTAAGGCTTCCTTAAGATTCAAGATGAACCAAATCTGCTTGTTTCCCAAAACCGCTATTTGTGCTTAGACTAAAAATGGTGTCGAGATCATAAAGACGAGAATGCAAATCGAGAAACAGCTAATGTCCTCTCTCGTGTTCAATGATATTCAATCGTATCCCATCATGCCCCATTATGACCCATTATGCTTCTTAGTATCTCAAAGTTTGTCCCATACTGTGCCATAATGTCCCGTGATTTTCCACTGCATCACATCGTGTACCACCTATCATGTTCATTCGTCCCACAATGTCCCCCATTTAGTCCCCATTGGGTTCCATAAATGTTCCATTGCATCCACATGGAGTCCCATTAGATTTCCTATCATGTCTCATTTTGTCCCCATTATGACCCAAAGAACGGCCGGCTGGATGTTGAACTTGTCGGACCAGGACTTCTCGTCCTGTCCCATCCTGGTTTGGTCCTAGGTATTGTCAATAGGGTCAGGACATGAAATGTCCCAGAACCTTCATCGTGATGAAGATGGAGAAAGTAGTAGTATTTCCGTTCGTCTGGCAGACTTTATTGATTTGTGGGCACTCGGCTCCCGTTGGCAGCATTTTGGCTGCTGTTACACACAGACACACACACAGACACACACACAGATCCTGACATCGCCAGCCTGTTGGCAGCGTTCCATTTATGGACGTCCAATTTACGACGCTCTCCGGTCTGCTTGCCAGACTCGCCGGAAGGCGTGTTCACATCCCACTTTGACGCTACTTTTAGCTCAGACGCCTGCTCGCTCACTTCCAGGTCAAAGCTCAGCTGCAACGCTAGTTATTAGGGATGTTCATCTCTAATCCGAAAAGCCGACGCGACCCCTTGCATTACGTGTAAAGCTTCTCCAGATGCCGTCGGATTCACTCCAATCATGGTACGATTCAATCCATTTACGATACGATTCACTCCGAGGTATTATCAGTTACTTTCTGATACCATCCACAGATTGTGATGGTGTTACCGATTATTCTAGTTAACTGCAGATCCGATGGTATCCATTTCAATTTGATACAGTTCGGTTATAATACGATTCGTTCCAAACGTGATTCGATTCACTCTAATTACGATTATACGATTCACCGGCCGTCGGATTATAGATAATTGTGATGATGATTCCATTTTTTTTTTTTCAAACCAACTGGTGATATCTTAAGATGGATTGCGTCGCACTTCCTCGAAGAGCTCAAAGGCTTTTGGGAGCGGGTTTAGATATCACTCTGTTCCTCCTTCTGGGGACTGCGGCTCAGAAGCAGCATTGTGTCTTCTTCTGGCTTTCTGCAGAGGAACGAGCATATGTCTGGAGCCAAGGAGACATCTGGAGACCAGCTCGGTGGCACATTTTCACCACTTCTTTGCCGCGGACTAGCAGATGTTGTGTTTGCAATGTGTTGGGTGAATTGCGGTGGTGTAGAAGCCTGAACTCTTCATTGGAATTTTATAAAAGCTTCACATGGGGGACCTGAAGGTTTCTCTTGTCCAGCTTTGGTGTGTCTGTGTTTCCTGATCCAAGTGGAGGAATTGACCGAGCCACCTTTCGTCACAGCCGGTTTTGGAAAAGCTTGCGCTTGAAGGGGGGCAATGAAGAAAATTGGAGGACACAAAGGCGAGAGTGGGGAGGAGTGTGGAAGGAGGTTTTACGCTCCATGCTTTCTCTCCAGATTTGACTTCCTTTGGCTTCCCATTTGCCCACCCCCCACCCCACCGGGTTCATTATGTCTTCTCTGTTCCCTCACCCTTTACTTTTCTTCCCACTCATCTCTCTTCCCTCTAACCTCTCTCTCTCTCTCCATCCATCCATCCATCCATTTGCTGGAGCAGCCCCGCAGATAATGCCTGTAATTGGAGTGACTCGCACTTTTCCAGTGTGTTTGGACCAGATAAAGAATATTGTCAGCGTTTTGCCGACACGGCCTCGGCTGGTGGAATTAAATGGACTCTGTTCTGTTCTGTCGGCAGCAAATTAAAAGGCTCTCAATTCATCTGCTCTCGCCCGAGGCTTACAGGGGGCCCTTCTATTCACATCGTCGACGGGGATGGGGGGGGGGGAGATTCTCTCAAGGAGTGCCGGGTGCTTTTCATTTCCTTCAAGTCTGCACTCGAGCAAGGGGAGATGGAGAAGAAGAGGTCAGGGCTGATGTTTTAAGGAGAACTCCGATGCGTGGTGATTTAATCACTTATCCCATCACCTGGAAACTCTTGACCGCATCAGCGGCGTATGACTTTTTTTCACGGCGAGCTGTCTGCGGAGACACTTTGTAGACTAACTACAGTAGACGATGCCCTCAGCGTCAAGGACGGGTGGAGTCCGGGTGGTGTTTCGTAATACCTTCCGCTGTTACTGAAGCGGCAGTCATGGCGAGACGCGTTATTAGGAAGTGTGGAGCGTGGTCTCCGCACGTCGTCGTTACCACGGGCAACGTGCACTCAAGGCCCAGTCGAGCAGCTCATTGTTATGCTGGCCAGCAGTTAAAACGAGCTCACCCTAAAGGGAGGGGCAAACATTGTTTTCCCCTAACTGACTTTTTTTTTTTATCCAGCTCGGCGTGGGTGTACGCCGGACACTGCATCAGGGCTGAAGCCCCGCCTCCCTCCCTCCCATGAGCCCGTGTGCCCAGACACGCACACCCGGCGCCGCCACGCCACGCACGCACGCGCACCCGGCGCCCACGCACGTAACCCAACCCGGTCGGAACCTGGAGGATGTCAACGGAGACGGAGCTCCAGCCGGCGGTCCGTCCCGGCACCCTCAGGCGGGACTCCAGGAGGAAAGGTACTGCAAACTTGACCGGTGTGTGTGTATTCAGGGAGATTTATATGGAGCAGGTAGATCCCCACAGCAGGTGTGTGTGTGTGGGGCCAAAGTTGGCCCAGCTGCTTGTTGGCACCTGGCTAACTGTGTTAGCGGCACATAGCACATTCTCACTAAACAACCTGGCTGATGGAGCAGCAAAAAAATACTCCACACGGCTGCAGCTGACTCACAAGCACACACACACACTGCAGGTGGCAGGTGCGTGCACGTGTGTGAATGCAAGCAGGCGCCTCTTATGTCCTATTTAGAAGCACCTTTGTTTCGCCACAATGGAAATCATGTTCATCATTCATACTGCTCTCTATAGTTGAGGGAGATCAAGACACATTCTCACCTTTGCACACTTACACACACACACACACACACACAAGGCTGGGATGAAGCCCAGAAGGGCGTATGAGAGGTAAGATTAATGTTTTGCCTTCAGCATTGAGACTTGGGGGTGCTTTAACATCTCCTGTTTGCCTTTTCACTTCCTCACACACTCACACACATGTACACACGCAAGTACCGCCAACCTTGTGTCAGTGGGTGGAATAAATATTTTTTTAAAAATCATAAATGAAGCCTTATGTCAGATGAAAATACGAATGTAAGATGTGAAAATTAAAAATAGGGAAAAAAACTAATTTCTAAACTATAGAAATAAAAAAATAGATGTAAAATAAATATGTATAAAAACAAACCGATACAAAAATTAAAAGTCGAAAGAAATCTTAATAGCTTATCTAGAAATGCAGATAAAAAAAGATTTTTTTAAAACAAAAGTCTTATCTCACTGTGGGAACTCATCACTCCCCTCATCTGGGTCATTCTGTCTCGTACACGCACACGCACGCACGCACGCACGCACACGCCGCAATGTGATGAAAGTGCGGCGCAACACAATTGAGAAGAAGTTAGCGAACGCTGCTCTTGTGCGCATGACGCACACGGGCGTCACGCAGATGTCGCTAAATTGCTCCTCGTCATCTCATGAAATGAAAATAGCCCATATGGAGGAGGATCCCTTGCAGCTCGCTCCTCTTCCTCCTCCTCTTCCTCTTCCCCCTGACTGCTAAATGACCTTGCAATGACGAGCAAAGAGACTAATGTGAGGCAATCTCCCGTCTTTTGTCTGGCAGCTCTGCTTTGAATGACAACGAACCAGCGTTGCGCTCTGGCACTTCCTGTTTTATTTATTCATTTTATTTTTTTTTTACTTTCTCTGGCACCTCACTTCTTTTTTTTATTCAATTACCATGACAAAGAAAAAGATAACCCTTGTCGTTTTGAAGGAGAGGGGCTTTGTTTTATTTTTTTTGTTCTTTCTCGCTTGACACGACGGCCGATGGGTCGCTCCTATTATTAGCGGTCAAGCGCTTCTCGAAGTCGCGCTTAATCCTCGCTAAATCCGTAGAGATTGGGACCCCATCTCACGCTCGAAATTGCTTCTGAATGCCCAATGAGGCAACATTCGACACTTCTTGAAAAGTTTTGAAAAGGACTGGCTGCTATCCAGGCAACCAGGTTCTGAAGTATCTGGAACCATCAACCTAATATTTGTCCCCTGGGAATTCTTGGACACAGACGGTATTTTAAATTTAAATTTGCGTCCTCCTTGAGAGGTAATCAGATCTGTTCCCGCCAATCAAACTCGAGATGGAATTGAATTGGCTCAGCGCTGCTGCGGTTGGCATTGTTGGCCAGAAATGGATACAGGCCAACCCAAAAAAAAAAAAAAAAAAATCTAGTAAAGGCACATTGTGTGACGTCTTCTTTTATTGACGTCTTTGTCCTTTTGGCTTCCGTGTCCTCCATCTGCTGATTTGCGTAAAATGAAGGATGTCATTTCTTACTGCTGCTAATGAAAAAAAAAAAAATCGGCATACATCAGGGAAATTAAAGTGCTCCTAGAGTTCTTAAAACTCGAGGGAATTGCAGGAATGAATGTAAAAATTTAAAGAAATATATATCCAGATTAAAAAATCAAAATTTGTATGATGGCTGCAGTTTAGAGGGAGTCCTTTGGCCTCACTCGCCCACACTTTCAAAAACCTTCCACCCATCACACACAAATATACGGAACCAAAAATCTAATTTGACCATTGGACAATGTGTGTGTGTCTTAATGGAGTGCGTATGATAGTTTGCACACGTCACAATCGTCTCAGTGTGTTCGCTTCCTCCGCCGCATTACTAACGACGGTCACCATAGCAACAGTTGGCTCCCCGCACATCATTTGCACAAAAAGGAGAAAACATCCGAGTCTCTCTCACACATGAACACACACTCAATGGAGGACAACACACAAATGAGTTCTGAAAGGACATTTCTTTGTGTGATATTGACAAGCTTGACAACAGAGCAGGCCCACAAGACTCTTAAGTTGTGTCCTCGGTGGAAATGTTTTGAACTGAAAAAGTAGCAACAAGTCTTTAGCGGGGTTTCACAATCCATGCAGGGTGTATGGTAATTCTGGTCCAACTCATTTGTGACCTTCATGAAGGAAGCACTTTGCTCTTGGCATGAAAAGACAACTGTTGGATTTTGAGGAGATACCTGATGCGCTTAGAGAAAGTAACACACATGCACACACACACTTTGCATGCCTCTTGTAATGATTGTCACGGTGCACGAGTGGCCCGTGGTGCAGGCCCGTAGGGGGAGCGGATTCAGTGTTGCATGACAGGATGAGGATGTCTTGTATTTTTTTCTTTTTTTTTTTTCTCCCGAATCCCACTGTGACAGCTTGTCAGGAGGCGGACGGCACACAGGTGCGCACACAAACATCACAAACAGTCATAAATACGCATTGCCGGCATTTTGCCCTTGGTGATATTTTATATTCAGCGTCTTAAATTTAGTGACAACTATTCCAAATGTAACTTTCGGTTGGACTTTTAAAAAAAGTAACAGCTTTTTTTTTAAACCCGGAAAGACGCAAAACACGGACGACTCGGCGCGTCTCGTTGCGGTTTGAACACTGAAATAAGCTCAAAGCAGCAGCGAAATGAGCCGTTTGATTCTTTGACTCGCCGAGACGCTCGGGGTGTTTCCTCAAATTCGATGTTAAGAAACAACAATTAACACTTTCTAAAAATAAGCCACGTACCGCTTTGTAGCTACATAACAACAAGCGGCGGCGGTGGGAAAAAACATCTGCGGCAAGCCGATCTAAGGCAGAGAGTCTCTTCAAGTCTGTGCCGGTGACGAAATAACATCAAAGTATCTTTAATCAACATGTGAAAAGAGAACTGTTGCCAAAATGTGCTTACAGCTCCGTTGAGAGCCGTTAAACAAATTCGACATAAATTAAAAAACAAAATGGCGTCATTAGCATATATTTTGCTTTACATGTTAGCATTAAGCTAGCAGACTTGAATGAATACGTTTTATGTTTAGTTCGAAAATAAACTAAGCGATAATAAAGAAGCGTTGGGTGATTTCTGGGAAAAAATTGGGAATTCGGTTTCTGTCTGTCACAGCCAAAGTACCACCCCAAAAAAAAAAATAGAACGCACAGTATAGTTGGGGCATGCATGATGAACCGTGATAAAATATGGGAGCGCTTGTACTGAATTTTTTATTCAGGACAGGCCACGAAGGAAAGTCGCAATGTCATATTTGAACCTTTGAGTTGTGTTTTTTGACATCATCAAACACCTTCAAATGAAACCTCCAATGGCTGTGGCTCCTGAACTGGGAATGTAGCTGTTGCTTCATTTCACAAATGGACACAGGAGAGTCAAACTCAGGAAAACGCCAAGGCACTGCCGCACGCATCAAGAAATGCCTCTCGGGAGGCAACTGTCTCCACGATTTAAAAGTTCCGTCTATCGGCTCCTTCTAAAACGACCTTGACATCAGGGTGCGTCTGATCCGGGGCCGCAAAGCAGGGAGCCGTTGCCTCGGGGGCGCCTTTGTGACTGACTCGCGTTTGAACTCGTGTGGTCCGGGTCAGTGCGGCAGGTGGCGAAGTTTGGAAAACAAAATGATATCAAATACAAAACTGGCTGAAGGAAATTTAAGAATTGACATCAATGCTAGCTGTCTTTGTTAAAAAAAAAAACAGCAGTGAAATGTGAAACCGTTTTCATGAACACAACAGCAATCACGAAAAGAAAAAAGCGCCGGTGTCAGCAAACGAGCGAGGCAATTTGTTTCCTCGATGAGTCGCACTTTATCATCGAATTTTACACTCGCCGTCGCTCATTTGCATACGCGTCTCGTCAGTCAAGTGCCAGCTTTTATGCGCTAAATCAATCTTGCTGGCCTGGAACCAGATTTTCCTTTGTGGGGGCTCGGAACGCGGCGCTTTGTCTCCGGCGAGGTGAAATCACGCACAGACGCGCAAACGTTGGCCATCGGAGCGGGATTAATTGCAAGGCCGTCGAGTGTTGCTCGCGAAGCGGCCCAGCTGCGGTTGCATCTGGAGCTCTTGGGTACAAAACACCACCTGCCAGAAAAAACACGCAACTGCTGAAAAAAACAGAAAAAAAATGACAAGTGCGCACATTTCTAGAGGCCGGATCATGGCTAATCCCAGATTTGCGAAGAAAGCTCAGTGGCTAACGCTTGTAACTGCGGGCGACTGGGCCCTCGGTCTCGAATGTCTAATAAATATAATGAGCAAGACCATTGAGCTTACTTTTTGCTTCTGTTTACGAGCTGGGTAATTTATTTTTTATTTTTTTGCACTGCTGAAGTTAGCAAGACATGTAATTAACACCGGTCATGTAATTGACTGAGAAACCAATCACAGAAATTATATAGAATTAAAAATAATTTGCCACACTCTTTCTGATGTGCACTCCTTGGCCACCGGGGGCAGTGTAAGACTTAACAAATGTAGTGGAGACTCAGCTCCTCTCTTGGCTTCTCAGTGCGGCACTAGTATTAGTGGTTCCTAGCAGGGGATGAAGAATATAAGAATAAATTATTTTAAGGTCTCCCTGTACAAGAATGATATAAACATTATATGGGCTTCTGACAAGTGCACCCCAGGGCTCTTTAAGCAAAGAATTAATGGCCGAACCTTGAGGGCAAGGCCAAAGGTGAGCTATCATGGAGGGCAAGGTGCGATCGCAATGCATGATGGGGAAAATGCAATTGTGTGTGTATGACAACGTTGATGGAGAAGCCTGCTGGATGAGAGTGATGCATTGAGCGAACAGGAGGTTACAGTTGCTGGGGGCGACGCCTGGGGCTTTCCTGAAGGGCCCGACTGTACTCTACCTGCCATCGATCACGAGTGTGTGTGCGTTTGGATGTGTGTGTGTGTGCCAAAGGGGCTTCTGCCTGTCATAACGCTCTAATCCTGAGTGACATCTATCCAGGGAGGCCTTGCTCATTCAACCATTCATCACCATCCATCCTCTTCTTCATCTCCCCACTCCCGTTTGTGTCCTTGTGTGTGTATCCCCCTCCGTTGAGCATCAGCCCTGACTGGCACATTGGCAGATTCCCTCAGTGTTCACTTTTGCGTTACTTTGAAGGTAGAGACGTCAGTCGGTGTGTGCGTGTGCACGCACGAGTGCTGACCTGTCGAGCAGCAGCCGCGAGTGGCACGTTGGCAGTGTTCGCTTTGTGTAACGGTGTGTTTCCGTGAGACGTGATCTGTTTGCGCATGTGTGAGGAGGAGGATGAAACCAAAGATTCTTTCATTAGTTCTCTTTGACACTCGGCGGGCGTCACGGCAGTCGCACACATTTAATATTACCAGATACGACTGTTTTTTCCCCCATTTTTGACACACACATACACACGTGTGCGTCTTTTTTTTGACCACTAAAAATAGCACCAGTGATAAATAATAGAAGCCACAGTTTTTGATGTCAAACTGAAAATTGAAAAACAAATGCCTTCACGTGTAGCCGGAAAAGCTCCACATTTTTTTGCCAAGCAACACTGGCAAGAATCCGAGAAAAGGGAGGGGAGGGGGGGAGACACCTTCATCGCCCCCCACCACCGCACGACCTTCGAAGGGTCACGTCGTTAATGTGTCCATGTTTCATCCGAACCCCCTCCTGCATTATCAGGAACGATGCCGCGTGGGCTCTCGTTGGCTTTACCTGCTGATTTAGGGCCTTTACGGGACCAGAATGAAGATTAAAAACATTAAAAGGGTTTCCCCTCCTGTCAGTGCTGCGTGAATGTATTACTTAACAGCGCCTCGGGCCAAGGCAGAAACTATTACGCCGAGAGTTACGATTTTATTACATCGGAGCTTGTAAGCATCACGCTACATGCGCAAAGTATTTACAGCGTTTTTTTTTTTAGCTGCAAAAGATTTACAAAATGTCATCGCACCAACATTTCAGACCAGGACCAACTCGTGACCCAATATTTTCGACAATATATTGCGCAGGAACAATAACGGAGGACTTCCTCCTCCTCTTCATGTCCTTGTGTATTCAGCGCAGGAGATACGCGAGCAGGTTCAACATGGGGCCGTCATGGCCGCCACTGACATTCTCACACAGTGGACGAGATAAGAACGGAGGAAAAATAAATGTCCACACGAAGCGTATTGATCCGTGTCATTCATTGAATGGCACAGAACATGACTGTTTTTTTCTTTTACACAACTCAGATCAGGGATGGTCTTTTCTGCTGCACGGGATTGTTTACCCACAAGGTAAAAGATGATGGAAGACCTTGAACGCCATTTTTTTTTTTTTGTGTGTGTACAGGGCAGGATCGCAGCGAAGCGACGCTCATCAGGCGCTTTAAGAGCGACGGCGTCCGCTACAAGGCGAAACTCATCGGCCTGGACGAGGTCACAGCGGCTCGCGGGGACAAACTCTGTCAGGACTCCATGATGAAGCTCAAGGTAAGAAGAATACTTACATTGATCATTTTTTTTTCCTTCCACAAATTCCATCAAAGAGAAGAACATGAAGAGGCGAGGTTAGCTATGAGAGCGAGGGCCACGTGGGGTGAAAGTCTCATTTGCAACAAGTACGGGCAGAGGAAGACAGATGGGCTAGTTAGCAAGAAAAAGGAAGCGGCGCTGGAGAATAATTCGGATGAGAGGTGAGTGGGGAAGATGAGGATGAAGATGGATGAGGAAACTCGCAATTTAATACTGGCAATTGGCCAAAATATAGCCCCTTATACTGCTAGGCCGTTGACGGATGTAGCTTCTGTCACCATGACAACCAGGGGGCGGAGCCTAAGATTTTTTGGCCCATCTCATCATTTCAAGTGTATGCATAACCGTGGACTTGATCCGGCGAGTTGGTCTAGAAGTTGGAAGAGCCCGATTCATTATTTCTCCTCCAGGATGTATTTGAATTGGGAGGAAAAAAGCTTGAGGTGGCAAAAGGTTCCAGACGAGGAGAGACAGCTCATTGATCAAACGCCTCTCCTCCTCCTCATTTAGGGCTACGGCAAATCCATCAAGAGCTTTTCTCTGATCTCTTTCACCTTCTCTTTCATGCCAGCTGCTTTTCCCTCCTCCAAGACAAAGCGCAAACGCAGCTCAAGCTAACATCTCGCTCTCGTAGGTGCGGTCGGGGCGCTTCATCAACGATGTGTCAATTTGGGCTCTTGCCACGGGTTATGTTTGCACCAAGCGTTGCAAATGAACTCTGGGCCCCCGCACCTGTCCTGTCTAATTCCGTCACTCGCTATTGATTTTGCTGCGCTTCCTTTGATTCTTTGGACAGATCACTTTGTCATTTTTGGGCTTCACAAGACATCTGAGGAACAAACATTTTATGGTACAATAAAAGTCCATTCTTAGAAAATGTTAGTGGCAGCGGGATGGTACTGTGGGGAACACCGCTGACAAAGGGATTGGAGGAGAATTTGAAAAAGTGTCTCTTTTGTCTCATCGGTTAATTAAATGTCCTTTTGAATGAAGTAACGACAAACACGTTTCCTTACTGTTTGCTTTGATTCGTTCAGATCGTAGGCTCACTCACCTCTTAATTGACACGGGGTGCAAGTCAAGCATGTTTCAACACATTGCGTTGTCAATGTTCTGCCCTCAGGGTATCGCGGCAGCGGCGCGCTCCAAAGGAGAACACAAGCAGAAAGTGTTCCTCACAGTTTCCTTTGGAGGGATCAAGATCTTTGATGAGAAGTCAGGGGTAAGCAAACGGCTCCTTCCATCTTTGTGTGTGTGTGTTTGTTAATGGGTACGCCAACACGCAGCGTTGTGTGTTTGCGCCGTTAATGAGGCATCTCTGGGCTAGCGAGGGGGGGAGGCCCTGGGGGAAATCTGGAAGCCCTAATTGAAACCTTGCGAACAAGGCCAACAGTAGATGAGGGAACATGGCTGTCCCATTGTTTGCCTCTTTGCATACCACGCAACTTTTGTTTGCCGATTATCCTCCCCCTCTGCGTTTTTTTTTTTTTCCCTCGGTCAAGATCCCTCTCAATGACAAGTTGGGGATTCCGCCTGATACTGATGACAGTATTGATAGCCTCTTAGCATGTTATTGTTAGCATTGTAATAATAATGAAGATCACAACCTAGCGTAGCATTAGCATGTGCCGCAACGCGAGTTCCTGTCATTTCATCCGAATGACCGTGAATGAGGGCAAACGGCAAACCCTACCTCATTAGCCAAGGTGCTGATTCTGGAGATTTACACCTCGACGGCACGTAACTCAGAGGCGCGTCACCGGTGGCCTCCCGCGCGGCGGCCGTATTTCACGGCGCCGAGCTCATCCCGCCGGCAGTGTCGTCCGTCATGCCTCTTTTTATGTCCGTCGTCGGTCTTTGTCTCAGCCCCAAGAGATGCGGGGACGATGAAATAAAGACACGAAGAAGGACCAAGTCGGTGGGACGGGTGGGGAAGGGCCGAGCATATGTCAAAGTAAAGCCCCCCATAGGGAGACTTTGTCCTCTGTCGCCACACATTAATATTAACTCCAGTGATACGCCGTCCTCACTATCAGTCCTAATGGATAGCCGGAGAGAGAGAGAGACAGCCGGAATGACTCTGCTGAGGTTCAGGGTTCTTGACAGTCTCATTCCCGGCCCGGGCATCACTCAGCCGGATGGGCGGATGGATGCGCCGGCTCGGCCGACAGGATGGATGGTCGCTCTCTCCCCAAGGAGGGAAGGTCGTCCAGAGCGGAGGGAGGAAGGCTGGCGCTTGAGACGCAGGGAAAGAAGAGAGGACAACATTAATCTTAACAGAGGGCATGTTCCTTTCTCTCAGACACGTTTATTGGAAATGTACATGTACGCGAGAAAGTTGCTGTAAGGTGTTTGTACCCGCAAAATTTTGGACCTGGTCATTTGTATACGGCGACTTTTTCTGACAGGTTTGTGACGCAGTTTAGATATTCAGTATAGTGGATCACTGGCGGAGCTAGGATTGTTTTACTTTGGGGGGGCCACGGTTAAGAATACGTCAGGAGGTCTGTAAAATAACAAAATCAAAAAATTTTACACATCCAAAAAAATCCTTCAAAAATCACTTATGAAGATTCGGTTTATATTCCCGACGGGGAATGAGTGGAAATGTCAAAATCTGAAAATTATCTGGCACGGCACCTAAAAGGTCCAAGTATATTTCAAGGGAGGCAGTGCCCCCTCAGCCCCCCCTTTAGCTCTGCCAGTGCAGTAGACAAATCTGGTTCCTTAAACTTATTTTGGCAAGGTTGCCTACGCTACACTAATTTGTCATCCGAGGCCTTGTTATCATTTTTGGGGGGGGGGGGGTACCGAGAGCGTTCACCCGAAGGGAAAACAAAACATCGCTCTCTGTTGATTTTGTGTTTGTGCAAACATTTGTCATTGTCACTGACAGCCTGTCAGGAGAAAGAAGTTTCTTTCCTATCAGCAGCGAATGTGCTTAGTAAATTAAAACGGCCTAATAAACATATTGCATCAATGGAAGCTAATAACAGAATACAAGCATGAATAAAATAAACACAGGGCTTGACAGACAACTGGAATTGCTCATAAATAATGTTATTGTTCAAGCAGAGTGACAAGCAAGAAATCAATTGATCATGAATGGATTCAAAGCCTGGCCGTAGAAAAATGGATGTCATCGTTCTTCTAAATATTCCTCTTTGGAAAAATATGAGGGTCATCGTTGTCACGTTCGGGCTGTCATGATTTTCCCCAACAGTCGCATAAAATATTTGTGAAGGTTTTTCGTGTTGTTGTTTTTTTTTTAAATGCATTTTTCAATGATAAATTGCTACAGTAAACACTTGAAATGGAGAGAATTTTTTCACTTTTCTCTAACATTGATAGGTTGTCCGAATGATTAATTATTATATGAATGCGTTCTATTTATTTGTTTGTGTGATGGCATTTTAAGGGTGTTATTATTTTGCCGTTAGCCATCAGTTGAGAAAAAGTTAAACAAAAGTTAACAAGTGTGACTCCGCGCAAAAGTTTTCAGGTGGGTTGCTGCCACTTGCGCAATTTATCAATCAATCTCAGTCCAGAGGTGAGTGTCGCGATTTGGGCTTTCTGGACGTGAAATCAATTTAAATTTGGAGAGGCTGCAAAACAAAACAAAAATTTCCGTGCACTTTGTCACCCACACGCACACACACAAACACACACACGTTCCTAGCAATTATTCAAAAACCACTTTGTGTTTTGTGGCTGCCATTTTCAGGTCAATAGGGGGGAACAATGATAATTATGAGTCTAATTATTAATTATGAATGACTCATTAAGGATTACATCTCGGTGGCTGGTCTGTGTTCCCAGCATGCAACTGGCACATTTTAGCCTCGGACGGGTAGGTTTCGTCGTATGGGCACAGATGAAACCATCAAGTGGACAGATTGCCGAACCGTGATTGTCACTGATATTCCCCCTTGAGACAGCCCCCCCTTCCCCTCTCTCTCACAAAAAAAAAATGAAAATAACCCTGCCATCTGCCATGGCACCTTTTCAGACTTTTTGACAAATGATTAGCAAGTTTGAGATTTTTCTTACAATTATTTAATAATATCAAATTGAGAAAAATATTTGATGTATTAGATATTTTTTGGAATTAATTTTGTACGTGACAAAAAAATGTTTGAATGTTTTAGTCTATTTTTTTAATTATCATTAAATTATTATTAATTTAAATTATTATATTTAAATGGTTTAGTCTGTTTTTTTGTATCAACCCTTGTTATTGATACATTGCATGGTTCAGTAGGACTAATGAAAGCGTCGGTGTGGTTCTTGGCCTCAGGTGCTGCAACACCAGCACGCCGTCCACGAGATCTCCTACATCGCCAAGGACATCACGGACCACCGAGCGTTCGGCTACATCTGCGGCAAGGAAGGCAACCACCGCTTTGTGGCCATCAAGACCTCTCAGTCGGTCAGTCTTTTCATGCTGTTCAACCGCGTTCATGTATAATGCATGGCTCTCGACGCCGCGGACCTCTTGACATTTCGACAACGACCTTTGCCGGCCAACCCGTATCCCGTCGTGCTGTTTATTTATCAAGCCGCTGTCGACTCTGCCGAGCTTTGCGTTCAATCCCGCACCGATACGTTCTCCGGACCTCTTGTCGTGCCCCCTTGCGCTCTGTTTGCATCCAGCCGGCTCTCTCCGACGCCGTATCGATTGGCCATGCTGAGTCGATGGGAGTTTGAGTGTGTGTCACCGGCTCTAATGGCACATCCATCCTCCCGGGCGCTGCTCTTTGACTCACGGCGACACAAACGGCGCAGTCACACATGCGCACTTTATTGCGACATAGATCAGAGATCACAAAATTGGTTGTCACCAACGGCGACCCCGTCCGAGCGCCATCGCTCAGCCTTCGCTGGCATTTACCTGACGTGTGCCTGAGTAAACGTCGCCATTATAAGCTTACTTTTATTCGACGGTTGCGGCCAGCCGCCGCTTGACCTGCATAATTTACACCTGAAAAGCTTTCAAAAGGACTATTTTGCAGTGTGACACCTGGGAAGGGAATTCAAACATCTACCTGGGTTTTTTTTTTCAAGAGGGAGTTCCACTCTAGTCCTCGAGAGGCGCTAATGAGTACTTGAACTTATCTGAGTCTACCTCATAACAAAATGTATGATTACAATCCTATCAAATGAGTCTGAGAATTTTTATGAAAGAATACAATTTATTGATTATTTAAAAGTAGCATTTTAGCCTTGGCAAGCTAACGCTGCATGTTTTATTTGAATTGTGAACTCCACTCAAGTACTCTGTACATTTTTGGCCAACAGCTAATTTACAGAAATACAAAAAAAGAGCTTTTTGAAATGACTAAAAGAATATATAAAATGTTGACAACTTCCATTTTATGCAGCATAACAGCGAAATGCCGCTTCACCTTGTTTCCTTGAAGTCTGGGCTCCACTAATTAGAAGACAAGGGCCATATTGAGGCTTCAAAACAAGGCGGTTCATTCCTCCGAAGGAAACTATTAATTAGTTATCCCTTTTTTTTGAGATCTTGGTATCTGCTTTAAAGCCCCTTTTTTTTAAGAAAAAAAAAAAAGTCAGTGGGAACGCGAGACGAAAACCGGCGGAGACGTTTAGAATCTGTACTTTCAAAGGCGAGGCGAATGTGACAGCGTGACAATATGTTTGGTGTCGGCAGCCCAGCAGGAGCAGACGTTCACACACTCCCCTCGGGCCGGGCCTGTCAAGAGCAGCGCGAGGCGGAGAAACTGTCTCATGGAACGGCGGCGCTAAAATAGAGCTGCGCTTTTTTTTTTCCTTCTTCTTTTCCGTCTGAACTCCGAGTGCACTACGCAAAATGCTGGAGGTCAATAATTGATTAGGGCTGAAACTCTTGTCGTACTTAAAGGCTTGTTCCGCTTGTTTCGGTGACGGTCGAATTAGCGCAAGTGTTGAAACTCACTCGGAGCAGTGTTGGGGAACTTTAATTTTTGCGCTTCTCTCGACTTTTCTGCTCCTTAATATAGTTGTGCAGGGTGTGAGTACTTTTGCCACCTCTGGTGACAGTGGAAGGGAACGTGAAGCCTGGCTGTCGATGTCGGCGAGGCGGCGGGACGGGAAAGATGGAAGCCGGTGGCGCCGCCAGTGTGTTTTTGTTCGTCGGTGTGCCGCTCGTTGGCAAGAGCACTTTGTGGGAATAATTCACTCTGACAGACGGCGGCTTTGTCTGACGGGGGGGCGGGGGGTAGTAGAAGGAGTCACAATCAGACGCACCAACAAAAGTCGTTGCCTCTAACAAGATGCTCAATTTGTGTATTGTGGCGGCGCACTCAAGTGTGTGTGTGTGTGTTTTGGGAAGTGACACACTTTGTGCATGTACCGTTTGTGTGTGTCTCCATGCAAGTTTGTTCCAGATTAACTTTATGCCCCCTCCTCCAATCAGGCGGAACCAGTCATCCTGGACCTGCGAGACTTGTTCCAGCTCATCTACGAGATCAAGCAGCGTGAGGAGATGGAGAAGAAGGCCCAGAAGGACAAACAGTGTGAGCAGGCCGTCTACCAGGTACACCAGTTCCTTGACTGTCAGCCATTTTTTTTTTTTTCCACAAAGTCCACAAGATTTGAGCACCCTTGTCAAATTATCCAAGGTCAAAATTCTTTTCACCATCAACTGAGAGGTCTGTTATATTTCAAGCATTGCTTGAGATGTTAAAAATGTCATTGTTAATGCGCCACTCCAGCCTCTAGACAACAATGAAAGCAAAAAGGATCATTTAAGGTCCCGCCCGTGGCGCCGTCTGCCCGCTGCGCTTTCCGTTCTCTCTGTCTGATGCTTGCCAAATTACCGAATGATTGGAAGCCCCAGACTCTTTCTTTCATTTTCTATTTAATTGTTAATTATATATTTTCTTTGGCCTATGCTTTCCGCCTACTCTCTCTACTTGGCCGCATAATGCGTTTAACCCTTTCTGCCTTCTTTGCTTTTCTTTTTGGCTTGGCTCATCCGTAGACGATATTGGAGGAAGATCTGGAGGACCCGGTCTATCAGGTAACCTCGGCGAGCCTTGCCTCACTTCCCCGCTTCACCACCTTTTGCCTTGCCCCTCTCCGTGTGTGTGTGTGAGTGTGTGTGTGTTTGTGCACTTGTGTTGGGGAGACAGTCCCTTACTCGCTTCTAACGGAACCGTAGCCGGGTTCAAAATGTATCCACATAACGTGCATGTTTGCGGGATTGCATGATCAGCTGATTTTCAACAAATGCTGTTTGACTTTTCTCTCGACTTCTTCCACTTCTCCTTTTCTTTTTTTTCCCCCCTCTCCCTGTCTCTTTCCTGTGCTTCCGGCGCTGTAGTACATTGTGTTTGAGGCCGGACACGAGCCCATCCGCGACCAATCAGACGAGAGCATTTATCAGGTATACTCGCAAAAAAAAAATTATTACGTACGCCATCTTGTGGCTTGTTGGTGCAGAGGAACTGTGTTGAAGTGAGATGAGGAATTTCATTTAGACAAAAGTAGGGCTTTGCTGTCACATCTCATAAACTATACCCCTGTAATGTTTTTTAATATTCTACAGTATTTAACTTAAAGTAAAAATGTTTTCCATGACAGATCACAAAAAAATCAGATATATCACAGCCATGGTAGGTGAATGGCAGAGAGCATGGTTAAAAAAAAAAAAACATGCAATCAAGCGGCGTGGGTAGATCTCCGAGGGGCGGGAAAAAGTGGAGGGCGGGGAGCGGATGCGGAGGTTATTCCTGGCCGGTGCGGAAGGCAAAGACCCGCCCCCCATCCAACACCCCGACATGGTTCCTCATCCTCTTCTCCCGCCGAGATGAAAGAAAAGAAAGATTAATCACCAGACTCTCGTTTGATCTTTAAATAAAATGGATTGGAAAATAAGAGCGAGCGCCAGTGAGAGCGCTGGCGTGCGCGCAACGCAAACGTGAGGCCGCCCGCAGCCACAGAGGAACTGATGTATGAATAAAGATGGCCGCTTCTGGAAATAAACATGCAAAAGGGAGTAAACAAGGGACATCGTGCGCTACATTCATCCCTTTGCTCCACGCGGCCGCGCAGGGAACGCCACCATGATTGCATCCTAATATAGATTTCAAGCCAAACTTGTGTGCATTTCTGTTCATTAGCCAACATATCCGCCCTTGCATGATTCAGATGAATCCGGCGAGTCTCTCACGGCGGCCAGATCCGTTGGATTTGTTCCAATTATTTTTTTAAAGCCGCTTCCGTGCTCACTTTTAAATATTACTCGGCCTCAACCCGCCCTCGGCTCAGCGTAACAACTTTGAGTCTGTGCAAGTGGAAGCTCTTTTCATTTTCTTCACTTAAAATGTGTTTTTTTAAAACTAAAATTGAGTTACTTTTTTGTATAGGGAAGAAATACTCTACTCAGCAATTTAGCTGTTTGGTAAGGTTATTGAGGTTCTTTTTTTTTAGATTTATTTTATCCATCCATCCATTTCCAGAACCACTTTATGGTCGCGAGGGTTGCGGGTCATTAATTTTAATTGTACTTTTATTTTATTTAGTCAATTTTGTTAATTGTTCTTTTTTTCCCCATTTTATTAATTCGTCATGTATATATAAATAATTCACGCAAATTAAAGTGCCATTAAATATGTAAAATTAACTTTAAACGTTTATCAAACTCAATGATTTCCTCGCAGGGAGTAATACCACTCCAGTCCTCTAGAGGCAAAAGTGAATCATTGTGAACCTCAGCCTGGCTATTTATTAAAATGTCCCCGCTGTTCTGAACTAGACAATCTCTATCTTTTCCATCAGCGCTTATTGTAGCCGCTCGTCGCACACATGCTGTCAGATCTTTCCGTTTTTGTGGCACGGAATATTATTAAGTGCGCGACACTGAGTTATTACCCGTCGACGGGGTGAAAAGCTTCATTTTATCCATCCCGTTCACCTGACAACCAAACTGCTCCCTCATTGGCTGAGACGCGAGTGGTGCAGATTTTAATTCTGATTAGCGCCAGCGCTAAAAGAGCATTCGGCTAAATTTTGATTGATGACTTTGGGAAAATTGCAATGTGTTTCTCGTCGTATTTTCTTTTTTTTCATACGAGTTAAAAATACTACACGATATAATTTTTAGACTTATTTATCCAGCAACGCTTTTTTTTTAAAAATGAAAATTGCCCAATCAGAGAGGCCTGTTATTCACTCCATCTGATCTCGAGGTAACGGGCTCTGGATTTACGTCCGGCTGTGTAGGTTCCCACCAGCCAGCAGAAGGAAGGGGTCTATGACGTCCCAAAGCGACACCCAGTGAGTGACGCCGTGTTTGCTTGCCAGCCCGCCTGCCTCCCCACACACCCTCAGTCAAACCTCTCAGATCGGCCCGCCATAATCACCCAACTCGTTCCTCCCCTGTGAGCATCACTCAGCCTATCCCCCCCCGTTCAGTAATGCATTTATGGTTCCCCCTGAGAGGTTTGCTGGGACCCAGTGCTTTGTGCAGTGTGCGTGTCCGACGCCCCCCCTCCCCCTCGTGCCCCCGCGTGGTCAACCGCGGCGCCGCTTATGTGTATTGTGTGCGTATTTGTGGTGCTCAATTAAGCATGCATCCAGTGCAAACCCGCATGACCTTGCATAGGCGACACATTGTGTCACCATCATCTTTCCTCTGATTTGTTATCTACACATGTCCACCAACCAGCCACATGACGGCATCTAATGGTAATCTAATGGGATCTCACCGGGGCAGGTTTTTTTTAAATTGGAATTTCCCCACCCGCTCATACATTACACTGCAGTCGCACATCCCAGTTAGTGTATGGATGTGTGCACGTGGTATATCTTTTTAGTTATTGGCTTCCCGCTGCCGGCAGTTCTAATGAAAGATGACCTTGGCTACTGTCAGGCGGCAGCGGCGGGCTGTAACTCCACTGCTCTTTATCTGCCCATAAAGATGCGGCTTATATTGCCGCTGGATTTAATCTGCTAAAATCTCCAGAGTCGTAATAAGAGGGCCGCTCTCCCTGCGTGTGTGTGTGTGTGTTAATGTGTGTGTGCATGGGCGTGTTTCTGTGCCGCCACGTTAGTTTTGGCAAGTTGCTTTACATTGCATCGTTTGTGTGTGTTTGCGTGTACGTGTAAATCAAGAGTGTCCAAAGTCCGGCTCGCTGCAGGTTATTTATTGCACAACTGCATGTTTGAATAATTTATATATGGATATCTCGGCCTGCATCAAAATGTTAGGAATGAAATTCAGTGAGAAATTGTCACGTCTTTTAATATTGTAAGTTAGAGTGCCACCTTGTGGGATCTTGATGTCAATGCACTATGTTGAAGTGAGTTGAGGAGAGTGGTGTAGCCCTGCTGCCAACCTGTGACACTAACGTTAAGGAATTTTGTCGAAGTGAGTTGAGGAGCTTCATGTAGTGCTTTGGCGCCATCTCATGCCATCTATAGACGATCATCTATTTTGTATTTGGATATTTTCCCCATTCAACACCAATATTTTTCTTTGAGATTTTTATTTTTGAATATGTTTAGATGCATATGTTGACCTTCAGCATATTGAAGTGGTGCTTTGTGGGCCAAAGTGGAAAGAAAAAAAATCATTTCTGTGCGCTCAAGCATTTCTTGTTGATACCTGGAGCCAACGTTTTCAAAAGTCCAGTCACTTTTCGCTCCTTCTGTGTTTAGCCCTCCTTGAACAGCTAAAGCCGGGCTGGGCCACCTCACCGCAGGCAGTGTGAATTTTTGGCCGGCTGGGAATTAGTCTCACTTTTTTTCTTCTTTGGGCTTCTCAACGCGAGCTTCGCTAAGAAGCTTACAGGCACCCTAGCATACTTGTGTGTGCGTCGCCGCGTCCGTGTGTGTTCGGCCTTGCCCGTCCTGCGGCACATGCTGCGATTTGGATGGCTGGCGTATTGGCAGGTGTCTGTAAGCTAACAAATGCGATATTTTCACTCGCGTTGAGCTCGTTGGCGCCGTCTCGGTGGGATTTTTCTAAAATACTTTTTCCCTCCAGTTGGTCAAAGGCAGTCATCACAGTTAAATGTAACACGGGCATGAAAATATGTTGTTGTGATTTGATGGTAATCAGTTTGCATTTAAAAAAAGCCTCTGATTGTGGTTAGGAGGTCTGACTTTGATTGCTGGAGGGGCTCGAATCGCTGCGTTCGTCTCGACTAAATGGAATCAAAATCACGTCGACGCCATTACAATCATTTCACCTTGTTACCGAGACGCTAATCCAGTTAAACTGTCACAAATAGGGATACTCTAGCACTTTTGTATTGCGTTCATTATTGAATTTGATTGGTGCATTTTCGTACAGATTGGTTGGCGGTATGGTTTGGGTTGATAAATTTAAGAATCATTTCTCTAAGCTAAGCAACTAACAATAAACAACAAAGAACTCCCGCTGCGGTTAACAACGTAGAAATGATGCACTTTGCAATTGGAAGCGTTCCGGCTCATCACTCGCTGCTGGTGAGATGGTTTTTTTTTGGTGCGACGTGATTACCTGCGGCGCTTCTTTGGAGTGGATTTAGCCTTTATTTCATCGTCAGGACGAAATCGATAGCAGATAAAGCCAGATCATTGCGCCGCGCGTGTGCATAGGCGACAACTTTTGGGACGAGATGATAACGCCCTCCCCGAACGTGACCCCGTTGCGCTAAGCAATCGCTTCTGTTATTTACTGTGTCACCATCTTAAACGGCCGGCGATCAATAAAACACACACCCGAGCGAGGCCATTCCAATCTACTGAGCCCTTGACCCTCCGCCAAGTGTTGGTGTTGAATCAACACACGCCCTCGCCCGGTCCGCACACAGTAGTCGCTTTTACCGCCGATTATTATCTTTGGGGGGGGAGAAACATGTCCGTAATCTCTTTGTGTCGTGTTCGCGTCGGGCTCCCGAATGTGTTTGAGCTTTAACGCCGGCCAGTGTGCGAGTGTGTTTGCAGTTGTGATCAGTCACTCTGCAGGGGATCAGCAAGATGGCATTAATTATAGCGGCTGCATTAATTACTTGAGGGAACACGTACACAGGTAATTACAGTTTCCCCGCTGGAGATGGCTAATTGATAAGCAGTGGCCAGGACATACGAGGACGAAGGATCGGGCCAAAAGAGGCTACGCTAGAGGTCGGGCTCGCCCACAAAATCCCAGTTTGCTATTTATTTACAGATTAAACAGCGTGAACTCGAAATATACTTTTGCCCCAAACAGTTGTGCTTTGCCAAGAAAGCCATTTTTCTTTTTTGAAGTAACATACGTCGGGCTTCAAGATTCGTCTATGTTCTGGCATACCGGCTAGCTAGTGCTAAGCTAACTCAAGAAGGTTCATCTCTCTTTTCCACCGTCCACGTTTCCAAACTGAGGCCAACAGCGAAGTATCGACAAATGCGGCGGTGATACACTGCTTGGATGAGCTTTATTGACTGATTTCTTATCAGTTTCATTTAATGCTCATTAGCTGGTGAGACGGAAACATTTAGCGAAGCATTTAACTGGCCGTTCGATCAAATGTCAAGTGATTTTTGTGAGTATCTGTTCAGCCACGTAGCATTTAGCTCCGTCTCGTGACGGGATGAAATAATGGCACATTTGGGTGAAACAATGAGACAAACCACCATTAGCCGTCTGACGATTCATGATACTTCCTTGTTTACCACAGCTGGCGTTTTATGGCCGTAACAAAACAATAACAATCCGTCGTTTTTATGAATTCGGTTTGTTTAAAAGAGGGCGGTGAAGATGTATCTGCCGTTCTTAGTTCGGAACATTGAGACTTTGGAGGAGGATTTACAGAAACACAAAGGCAGCTCAGAGCTGTAGTTTAGACGTAAGGTAGGGATGATCCTTAAACCTCTTTAAATCTCCTGTGTGCGATTGCGTGTGTGCGTGGTGTGTGTGTAGCACCTGGCGAGAGCAACACCTTCCCTCCTAAATCAGCCCCATCTCTCTCGTTTGCCTCAGTGTGAAATTCTGCTAATGTAGTTTGCATGTGCCACGCCATTTTCATCCCCACCAGCCTGTCTAACGTCGAGATTGTTGATTGCAGAACGGACATCAAAGCATCCGCCATCATCATCATCATCCTCATAATCATTCGCAACCCCCCCAGGCGGGACTAAGTGAGGAGCGGCATCAGCAGGTGGATCTCATAGACTTAAACCTGGAGACGGTTTCTCAGGTAAGGACGGTTGAAATTTGTGTCAGCCGACCTCCTGTCATCTTGACCGCACTTTTGTTTTCGCTAGCTGTCGGGAGCCGCTGCCCCGACTCCTGACCCCTTTTTCCGCTTATGAATAATACATCTAACCTTGATGTTGTCATAGCGACCAAAAGTAAGAAAGGACGTGTTTTGAAAAGACAATATTTTTTGTCCGGGGCCCAAAGACGTTAAGTAACAAGTCTGACGTTATAAAGGAAACGCTTTATTTGACGCGGGCCCCACGTCGCCGCACAGCGGTTTAGGCGGCTATCATCAATATCCGCATCCCATTGTCTTGCCGAACGATCTCCATCTCCTCCGCACTTAAAATAGCCCGTAACTCAGCCTCCAAAGGCTTCCTCTTCTCTCGCTAAATCACCATAGTCCCCATAAATGTAAAACACCGCGTGCAGCGATTCCATTTTCTGATAGAAGTAATAAATACATAGTGTATATGTACATCTTTTCGATATAAAAGCCTGGTGGTTTATGCGAGATCGTGGCGAGCGGGAAGATATTCTAAGAACATTCATTATCTCTACCGAAATGATCCGGGTCCATGATTTATGCAAATCTTGGACCGTGTATTCAAGGCTCCCTAAATTCCTTCACAACTAAAAATAGTTTCCCTTCGCTTCGCACTGGCCTTAAGATATTATTAATTCACAGAACGAGGGGCAAATTACAGAAGAGCGGAAATACAGAATAGATTCTGATTAAATGGAAAGGCTGCCGTCTTTGATAGCGAGACGCTCGGAGGCGCGCCGCTGATCCGCCGTAATGGGAGGACATTAACGACTCGCCCGGAGCGACGTCGGGGCCGTACGGGTGCTGCGGCTTTGTTTTAGTTGGTCACAGTGGTGGAAAGTAAAAAAAAAAGTACATTTATAGGTGCAAAGACTTGGTTCCAAAAAGTACACATTTCACTTCACAATGAGTTTGGATAGCACGAAAGACCAATGTTAGCTCGCTAGCTATTTTGCTAGCTAGTTAGCACTTTAACAATACCATATGTTATTTACGTTAACTACAGTGTGTTGTGTGCTAAATTATGGTTATTAACAGCAAAAAAAAAGATTGGTTTTACTTTTACTCTCTTTCCCCCCCCCAATTATTTCTACTAGTTATTTTGCAATCAATCTGGCTGTTGGACAAATATGTTCACGGTAGGTATGTCATCATCATCATTTCATCTCACCCTCCCCTCCCATCTTTGTGCATCTCGCTCTTTGTTGCCTCGGCAGTCGTCGAGGTAAAGTGGCATCAGCTCTTTTGATGTTTTGCATGCGGCGCCAGCCGTGCATGTCGCACAATAGGACGCCAGACGCCGACGTGGCGCAGCAAATGTCCTGGCCTGACTCCCAGTGTGTGTCCTTTATGTGATTCTCAGAATATCAACCAATTAGAGCTTTTCGGAGACATGTCCACACCCCCTGACATAACCTCGCCGTCGGTGAGTAGCCGCCGCCGTCTTGCATGAGCAATTTGGGATTGGGATTCTCTTTCAAGCCTTGTTTTGTGTCGCCTCGGCAGACCCCCGCCTCACCTGCAAACTCCCTGGACCCGTCGCTGGGCCTGCAGCCACCCACTGAGCTCTTTGCTCCTTTCAACCCTTCGTCTGTGCCCTCAGGTGTGGAGAAATAAGCAGAACTTTTTCGTTTTCAAGGATTCAGGACATCACGTTTGAATGAATGCTAACATACAAACGGCGTATGCATACAAGCTAACAATTAGCATCTCGAGCCTAAATCCAAATGGAATTTCATTAGCATTCACAGAAGCGGAATATTCCTTCTGTACTCGGTGTCCATCCCTAAGTTCATGTTTTTGTCAAAGATAGCCAGCCGATTGGCAGAGGTGAGAAGGGAAGTAAAAGAACAGGATGTGATTAATAGGGAGGGATGGAATAGAAATGAAATGTTGATGAGGAGAGGAGGTGGCGTCGGCTGTGAGTGGAATATAAAATGCATCATTAGCCGGCTGACTCGGATGCTGTTGATTTACCTGCGGGCCGAGGCGGCCGAGAAGAAAGATAGCCGCGACCCCCTGGTTCGCTAGTCGCGGTACTTGTGTGTGGATGAGGCGTGAGCAGAAAAAGACTCTCGAGGTTGTATGTTGAGCAAGTGCGTCATTGCTCAAGATTTAGCTGATGAATTTGAGCCATTTTAATGAGTGTGTTTCGCCGAAGCGCCGCCGCCTCGTTTCGAAGGTAATTCTGCTCGTTCACCGTGACCGGGAAGAGATGCTACATTAGCTTCAGGCGCAAGTAGGGCAGCGCTCTCCGGTGACGCATGGATTATTATCTACGTACGTGTGCGTTTGTGCGTCCAAGAAAAAGCTGGGGATGTTTTAATTGCACGCTTATCTTCCTCGTCTGCACGGGCAGCATCTTTATTTATCGCCGTCTGGTTCCAGGTTACGTGACAATGGGAGCGGTTCCCTCCGCAGCCTGGTCCCAGCAGGCGTTCGCCGCCCAGACGCCGCTGGCCTTCGGGGTCCAGTCCCCTCTGGCGCAAGTTCTGCCGGGCGGCCAGCCTCTCATCTGGGGACAGGCCAATATCTTCCCCGCCACCCAGCAACAGTGGGCGGCCATGGCGGCCGGAGCCTTCCCCCCCGCAGCCTACCTCCCTACGCAGCCCGTGGGCACGCTGCCGGCCGCCGCCGTGTTCCAGGCGCTCACCCCCGTCCCCGCCGTGACGCCGGGCGGCGAAACGCATTCAGGTGCAGGCGCCGCGGCTCCATCCGCGTCATCGAGTCCGCAACGTGAGGAGCGGGCGAAGAAGATGAGCAAAGAGATGTTCAAGGTATGAGAACTTGTGTCATTTCTTTAGGTGCAAATTCAAATGATTGTTTTATGTTAGGACTTTGAGCTGGCAAAGCCCCCGGCGATGCCGTCCAAGAAGCAGCATAGCTTAGCGGGCACCTCAGAGGCATTCAGCACTTACTTCAGCCGCGTCGGCACCGCCCAGGACACGGACGACTGCGACGACTTTGACATCTCCCAGATGAACCTGACGCCGGTCACCTCCACGACGCCCTCCACCAACTCCCGTGAGTCGTCACCGTATGACATCATCGACGCTCGACACACGAGTGCCGCATTCCTTGCGTGAGCTCACTTTTTTGTTTGCAGCCCCCACACCGGCCCCCCACCAGTGCTCACCCTCCAAATCGTCCGCCTCGCACGTCAGCGACCCCCCGACGGACGCCACCGACCCGCCCACCGATGACTCGTTTGGGGAGGCGGAGGGCAGCCCGAGCCGCAGCGGCGAGGAAGATGCTGTAAGTTTGGAATTGCCGTCGACTTTTTTTTTTAATATAAAAACTGCAGATACCGAGCAAACGTCACTTTCGATGTCCAGTCGTGAAGTTCATCTTTCCGGCGCGGAGTCACTGACCTTCTCTGGTGCTTTCTTACCCTTTTGTCTCCTGTCGTTTTCAAGTCCTTCCTCCTTCACTCGCCACCGCTCACTCTTCAGGCGTGAAGCAATCATTTTGGTTTTAACGCATCCAATCCAGCCATTTTAGGGGAGAATAAAAAAAAATAAAAGACAGAGAAGGCGGGTCACAGAGGGAGAGTTTTTTTTTTTTTATACTCAGCTGCAAATGTCACAGAGAAGCTTCACAAAATAAAAAGTGTACAACGGCGGCGGCGTGTGATGAAAAGGTCGCCAAAATAAAGACAAGCGTGATTGAATGAAGGCGGAAGAAGGGGGAAAGAAAACACAGCTTGTGCTTTTTGTGAAGTGAGCTGTGAAACGCGGCGGGTCCTCGGAGGGAAGCCACCGCGCTTTTTTTGTTTGTGTGCGTGCCGTGCGTATGTTCCGCATGCTGCGTTGCAACCTCCCGTTGATACTTTTTAGTAATTCCGAAGAACAAGACCAACTTGCCGCTCGCTAGAATCCCAACGATGTTGCCATGCATGCAGATAATGTAAATTATTACGTGTCGTGTATCAATTTGGGTAATGAAAATATTACTATCTTTTCAGATATTAATAGTAATGATGACGATGATAGTATATATACATATAAGCATGTAATAGTAATGTTTGTATTTCTTAAATATTTAATATCGTATTTAATATTCATTTAAAATATTCAATAATGATCATAGTATTTGTATTTTATTTCTATTTAAATGTGTATTTTGAAATATCTTCTATTTATTTATTTATTTATATGTCAAATGTCCTGTAATTTTGTCGTGAGTTTTGTAGGATTTGGTTGCACAGTGCAATCATCATCTTCTTTCCTCTTTTAACTTGCTGCTCTTTTCTTTTCTTGTTAACAAGCTGTTTCCTTCTGCCTGCTTCCCTCCTTAATTCTTGGCAACCTTCTTTTTTCTTTTCCTCCTGTTTCTCCTCTTCCCGCTCGGCCACGCGCTGGCAGGCTTGTGCTTCTGGGTCGCCCTGCCCTAGTGAGCCTACAGGGCCCAGCCTAGACCAGACCAGTCCAGAGGCTGGGAGCTAGATAGCAGCAGGGCGCGGTAGGTATCAACCCCAAAACCACCACCACCACCACCACCACCTTCTCCTCCTCCTCATCCATCTTTCAGGCTTTTTTTTTTTCCCATTACCATCTTCTTAAGTTTTTCTATTAGGCTTTGAAAACCTGGTTCAGGTTTCAAAGCCTGGATTTGTGATTTCATGCTTCGACGGTCGGGCTATTGAGATTCAAAGTTGAGTTTCAAGTCGGGATCGGTGTTTCAAGGCCAGGTTAGCCTTTGAAAGCCTCATTGTGCTTCCAGTCTCCTTAATGACAGCTGCAGGCGACGGACGGACGCTTTTGTTTTTCATCAGCTAATTCCGGGCTGCCAAGATTAATGACCGCCTCTGCGTAATTGCCATTAATTACAAACCCAAGAAGCCTCCCCCCTGATCCTGCCTCGACTCGGGAGAAGAGGGGGTGGCGGACCTCACCCCCCCCTCCCCTCCCTCCCCGCCCCTCCCTCCTTTGCCCGTGTGGAATCTGGCGGGAGTTGGACTGTTTTGGGCCAGAAGCTTCGAGCGGTTCTCGTGTAGGAGGCGGGCAGCTCTGCCAATGATGTGACTCCCATATGGTGTTTACTTGCTCGATCACATCGACTTTACACACCGCCCCTAACACACACACACACTAGCTTATTAGGCCCATTTATCCCCAGGACAATCACACCTGTGATTGATACTGTGACCAACTGGGCTCATATTGCAGCCAAAATGTGCCGCTGTGTGTACCTGGGCTCAACAATTAATCAAATTCAAATCGACTTTGCAACGTAGTAGAATGAAACTTTGAGTCTGCAGGAAGAAAATTCAAATTCTTCATTTCACTTTGTTAGCAGGGTTTTGGTAAATTATATATTAGGGGTGTGATGTAAAGTCGTTTTGAGTCGGAAATCGGTTTTGATTCAGCCAAGTCCAATCGAATCGTTACTTTAAAATAAACGATCCTTGAATCGTTCACACGTCGGGTATGAATGGTAATCAGTCGCTTTGATGTTGCTGGCAATGTTTTGTTCCTTTGAATTCGATTATAACGCTTTTAAATGCTGCTACATAGCCGTGCCATATCGAATCAAATCAAGATGCCACTGAATCGAACTGTCACATCTAGTGGGTGTTTTTTTTTTTTGTATTTCAATGAGTAGGTGCGTCCTGAGAAAGAGAGCGAGAGAGAGAGAGAGGGCGTAAAACGACCCGCCGTCACGGTTCGCCAGCCAATCTCATTTCGCTGTTCTTGTCCAGGTCCTAACGCCAACGACCCCCCAGTTCCCATCAAGCCCAACACCCGCGTGAGGGTTTTATTAGGACCACGGCTCCTCTGCCCTCTTGTATTTGGAGCACGGCGAAAGATACTTTTAGTCTTTGTCAACGCGCGGCCTCCAACGTGATTGAATTTTTTTATAGCAGTGAGAAGGAGTCAGAACGTGTGTCAAAAGCCACTTGAAAATGAAGCCCCACCCCCAAATCACGATCCACCTGGGGTATTGTGCAGCATAAGATGGCCAAACCAGCAGCCAAGAGCGCAGGAAAAAAAATACAATAATGAGTTGATTTTAATGAGCATAGGGGCCAGGAAAAACATTCCTGACACCAAGGCCAGCGATCCGGAATGTGGATACGTTGGCGCTTTGCAACTGCCCCCGATCTGTGCCCGGATCATAACAAAATCAACAAGAGACTTCTGCTTTAGTAGTACAACAGAAGGTCCAATCTGCATTAGGTTCTCTTTGCCAAATACTCCAGCCACTTTCCAAAACTCTTTCAAATGAAGTATTCAAGATTGGGTTAGGGATTGAAAGTAAGTTTGGAAATTGAGAAGGCTCCGAACGCTCTCACTTGGCTGAGTGAAAATATAATAAGCCCGTCGAGCCGTCTTCACAGCAGGTGGAGTGGGCGACGGTAAATATGAGAAGACTAACAAGCGAGCGATCGCGGCTAGCTTGAGGGGCAGACACGATGAGTCACGACCGTCGTTTGTACACGGAGAAGATCCGCGAGTCAAGAACGAGTCGTCGAGTCAGACATGTGCCATTCGAGTCTCGTGAGTCAGACTTGAGTCATCATTTTTAGGACTTGCCTGGTGAAAACATTGCGCAAATACCGGCTGATTAACTCAGTATTCGATTAATCGGTCAGGCTATTTATTTATTTATTTTGTCATGTGTTGGGTCTCACACATTGGGAGTTTTTCCTGCTTGAAGAGGGAGGCCTGGGAAGCAGGCTGAAGTGATAGTTGGCTTTGAAGCTAGGACGCTACTGCCACCCAGTGGTCACTTTAGTAATAAGAAGCATTTTGTTCATATTAATATTGGGCCTGTATGTAAACTGGCTTTAAATCATCATCAGTGTGAACTGTTCCATCCTGCATGAGCTGATTCAATTTTTTTTCAATCCATGCAAAAAGAAAACCTCAAGATTCAAATCTCAACTGTGAAACAGATGCTAACCACCCATCTACTGTCCCATCCCAGAAGAAATCATGAACCTTTCAAATCACACATCCTCCTAAAGTTGTACAATTTTTTTCTAGAAGAAGAAGGACCCTCTGTACGCCCGCATCAACAAAGGGAAGAAATAGAGAAATATGGGAACAGCAAGGCGCTTTGGACCGGCACTGAGAAAACTGGAGGAGGGAGACCCCCCACCCCAACCCACCCCAACCATCTCCCCACACTTGCTTATGTGTGTGTGAGGACGAGTGTGTGATCTTCCTGCCTCCTCTTTGCTCACTGACTCCAGGCAGGCCAGGTATCCCCACGGGTGGACTTCCCCCCCCTCTCTCCCTCACCTCCTGCTCTCCTCCTCCATCTTTGCCGTCTGTGTAGACTGTCGCGGAGGCCTTGACCCGGTTGCAGAAACAAACTCTGGGAGCTACTCACTCGCCAGCCATACACACACACACATGCATTTGACTGGCCCAACCAGTCTCCTGGCAAACTGCTTTAAGAGGACCAGAACAATGTGGAAGGGATGCCGACTTCATTCTCAATAGCTTTTTTGTACAATAAGAATTCAATTCAAAATTGAGCCACAATGTCGGGTTCAGCTCTGTAGGAGGCGCTGTAGAGTGGCGTTAAAGGTATCCGGATTATGGGGGGGGGTTGCCAGTGTGTAAATAAACATGACCCACCGTCTCCACCATGTCAGACCTCTGTGCCATCAAATAGGGAGGCTTCGAGTTATGCAAATGTTTGAACCCAAGCAATAGCCACATGCGTTTCCCCAACATTTAGTCTGATCCACATGACAGTCAGCCTCTCGTTTTATTTTATTTTTTTATTTTTACAGCCCCACCTTGCTTTTCCCCCTGCCCGCTTTTGGGAAACAATGCTAATTTAACTTACATGTATGTATATATACATATATATCGATATAAATGTATAAATACATATATGGAATTAGCCAACAATGCTAAATTTCCTAGATTTATAGTTTAGCCCTCTGTGTCTTTGATCGTTGGTCAGAAAAAAAAAAGTCCATGTGATTAAGTTTCATTTTAATGTGGCAAAAAATACATTGGGAAGCAACCACTGCTTATCCATCGTTCATATTTCGAGGTTGCGCCGTATTCCGGCGTGTGTGACCGTCTTCATCCGGCGACTCCCTGTTTCATGGCCAGAGTCGACGACGATGATGATGACGATAACATGTTCTAGAGAGCGAGCAAAAACATACACAAAAAAGGGAACAGGAACATTTCTAGATTTTACCTCAACTAACAGTTTCTTAATGTAAATGGATATTATTTTTATCTTGCCAATATATGACATTCTACAGCGGGGGGTTCGATCATTTTTTTCTCCTGTTTTATTTTTTAGGTTTGGATTCACTTTTAATTTCCATATACCAACCATGTATTACTGTTCCAAATAAACACATCTCAACTATGTTGTTGGCTGTAATTTGTGCAGTTAAAATGATTTGTGCACAGTGTCAAAAATGTTTTCAAATTTGCTGGAATGATTTTTTTTTTTTACAGGAAACTCAAAACATTTGAGAAAGTGTCTTACTAGGTAATGTATGTTATCATATAAGTAAGTCGTCTTCTGAGTTATCAGTTTGGAATGTTGCCCAACCTCTTCTATTGTTGTGTTTTTCTCGTTTGCATCTTTTCACTGAAAAAAAAATCCACAAACAAATAATACAAATTTTGAAATGTGTTATGAATATTTAAACTTAAATGCTAACTTGTATTTATTTCAGAAAAAAGAAAAAAAAATCACCTGCAGCAAAGTTTCATGACGCTCACACTGGCCGAGTGACATTCCTCCAACATGAAAAAAAAAAAAAGAAATCCGAACTCTGTTGAGAATCTGTCCTGGAGCAGACTCGTTTGACGGGATGTGTGAGTGTGTGAATGTGTGTTTCGCCTTGGCGTCATTCCTCCACCGGAAGCATTTTCAGTGCGCATGAGTGTTGTGTAAGAAGAAGTTTTCTTCCAGTGCTTGTCACTTTATTTTAAGGGCCGATATGTTTGAGCAGCACCCGAGCAAGATGAGCTGCTCGACTGACTGAATGGACATCGAGGACGTCAACATACGGATGCCACAGGTACGCCACTTCACATCTGTCCTCAAAACTTACACGTGAATTTTGTCACGTGGTAACCCATCTTCCATTTAATCTTAAATTTTGATCATTTTTTGCAAGGGTGTGTGCAAGGGAGAGGTAGTGCGCCACCAGTGTATGTCAGAGGGTGCGTGGCTACAAAAAAAAATTGGGAATGGGCGCACTTAACTCTAATTTCTATGCTCTGACAAAAGGAATTTCCAAATGGTTCCAAAATAGACAACAATCTATGTCGCAATTATTTTGACACGACTATCAAAGTTATTTTTACAGCAGGGCAAAGGGGTGCGCCACTTCAGTCTGGATGTTATGGAACTTCAAATCAACAATACAGTAGCTTTTTTGCACTTATATTTATACTTATTATTCTGTCGCGTGACTTTTTGGGCAGGGGTGGAGGGGTGCGTCATCTGTTGGCATGCTAAAGGGCGTGTGTGGTCGAAGAATTTCGACTTTTGAAATCATGCCAGCTGTCATGTCAGTGCTGTGAAAGGGTTTTCCTAAAGGCGGTCCCGACAACCTAATGTTAGCGTTAGCGATGCTTGCTAACTGCTTGATTTTCTCTGTTCTTTACTTTTTGTGGGTTGGGGGGTGCGCCTTCCCTGTCAAAAGTTGGGCAAGACCATTTCATATGCAAACATGGTCGTTTAAAAATCACTTGGAGATAAGCGTTGTCATACGAGCAAGGGGCGCACCCCTTTATCAAAACAACGTTAAGAGTAGAATGCTTTTCCGCTCTTGCGAGTGAGGCTGATCTTTTGCAGTTATCTCCTCCCACCAGCAGACGATGGACTTCAAGGCCTTGAGGGCTAAGTTCCAAGAGGAAGACCTCCTGCTGAGGCAACCCAGAGTGAAACCAAACCTCCCAGAGAAACCCAGAGTGGTCCCTCCTCCCACCAGCCCCACGCATTACCTTCCAGCAGGGGCCCGCCCTTCCCTGCTGACCTCCATCAACCAGACGCTGAACGGACGGTCCGTCATGGCCCCCAGGGTGGTCTTCAAGGATGAGAAAGAGAGCAAGAAGCCTCTCAATACAACCTTGTTGGAGAGGAACCAGGGGAAGCTTCTGACCAAGGCTAGCAAGGAGCCGCTTGATGAGAATTTGCTGTACCACAAGTTGATAAAAGACAAGAAGCCCCAGCCAGTGACCACCGCCGATCTGGTGTCAGCTCCGTACCCCTCGACAGTTCCGAACTCCAAGAAGAAAGGCTTCCTGGGTTTAAAATGGCCCGCCAAAACTAATTTGAATAATGTTCCGACTGATCCCATCTTGGACACGCCCACCCTGGACGGTCCTGTACTGGCTCCGCTCATCCCGATACCTCCCGAGTTTGACGACGAGCCAAACTTTTCATCCTTACCTGATTCTGATGGCGCAATGGCCGTCCGTCCTGGCATCACCCCACCCCCTTTTTTCATTTCTGATATTCCAGATCCTTACCTCCCATCTCCAGAGAATGAAACACCACTGGAGATTTCTGTACTTGACCGTCAAGGTAGAATAAGCTTAGTGCCAAGCCCTAAACCCATCCACCACACCATCTCCTCCCCTTTGCCCGAATTCTCCTCCCCTACGCCGTCACCTTCCGAGGCTGAGCGTGGTGTGACGCCGGTCAGTATCGAAGCAATGCTGAAAAACATCGACGACTCCCCGTCGCCTCTCCCATCCGAGGGTTCCCCTTCACCTCTCTCAGCCTTGGAGAGGGCAGACGACATTGGCCAATTCAGAAGGAGCGGCGCAGCCGACCAAAGGGTCCTCAGCGCCCTGCAGAAGATCCGCAGGAAGTCAAACCTCAAGTAACCAAGACGACCTAAGCGTTACTATCACAATGTTAAAAATATTAACACTGACATTTCTGGTCTCAGCTTACAGACAAACAGTTCCGTCTCCAGTTCGCCGCCTCCAGAGGATCTCCACCTACCTCCAAGCCCCACCACTTTGCTAGCAGAACTACCTTCCTTGCAGACCTCTCGGGCCAGACGGCACAGCAGTAAAATTGGTGGTGAGTCCTCAACGATCTCAAAGACTTTGTCTTCTCTTTGGGGTACCGTAATATTCACAGTCAGAGGTGGCAAATCCAGGTCTGGAAACAGTTTCGCTTTAGCCACAGATGCTTCTACTCAATTCCTTAAATATTTAAGTAGCTGACTTATGCTAACTGGCTAACAAACAAATAAGTTACCTCCGTGCTTGGTTGGACGACCAAGAACTGACACTGAAGCAGGTTTATTGAGTCAGCCACGACAATATTCTAGGAATTTGTAAAAATGCGAACATTTACATTGCAGTCACCCCAACAGGTTTGGTTTCCTCACAAATCGAATTGCGTCATTCCCGTGAGGTCAGGTCTTCTACCACTCAACTCCCTCTGACCGCATTCCGTTGACGGCATTAAGTCAAGCGTGTCGGAGTGATAACATCCTGGAATTCCACAGAGTATTCGGGATTAACGACCTGAAAACTCTGCGCAGGGCAAAGCTCCCCGACGCTGGAGGACTCAAAGAAGGGAGGGACTGAAAACATACCGAAGATGTTAGATTCTTTGCCAAGGAATGTGGACCGAGCCAACCTGGAGGTTGCTCCAAAGAAGCCTGTCAAACCTTCCTCCATCAAAACGCCCAACTTTGAACCACCACCACCTCCGACGCAACACAATGGTATGGAAACCAGATATTTGGTTTTTCCTCAAAAGAATGAACCGTAATATCCAGTCAGACCTGTCTAATTTGGATTTATGTTGTGCTTTAGCGATCCCCACGACTTCCAATTTATCAGAGATGCCCTCCGCTAATGATTTTGGGGATGGGACTTCGAAAACGTTGGTGGTGTCCCAATGGGGAAACGGGGAGCACACCGGCCCAGATATTCCAGATGGGAATACGCCGTTATACGTTAACGGAATCATGCTGACCGGCAATCAACCGACTATCGGCAGTCAATTACCGGACCATCCGCGATCACTTCCGGTCTCTACGACCGTGAACAGTCAAGCGACGGCAGGGTAAGATGCACGACTGAAATGTTTTGGAAGAATTTTCTCGAGTGTTTCCAATTTGCAGGGATCAAGCTCACGGCATCGCCTACACGGGAAACTCCGATCATGACTTGTTCTCGCCTAAAAGGAGAGCAAAGACGGAAGTGGGGAAGAAGAAGAAAGGACCTCCAAAAAGTAAGAAGTCAAAGATCTCACTGAGTAGTGTGAGAGCTTAAAACTGTGTGGGGTACAATGATTGTCAAGGTATTTTGGAGCTAAGGAAAATGAAATGATGGCTCTTTTTCCACAGATCCATACGCCGAAACCATGCTGGAATATGTGAGTGGATTTGTTGAGAAAAGTTTTGATTATCTGCCAGTGAGTGTCACAGTGAGATGTCAACTGAATTAAGCCAACAGTGTTTTGTTTTTTGCAGAATGAAGGCAATAATAAGGGAAGCTTGTTTGGAAAGTAAGGCTGGCCCTTTCTTATTTTTATTTTAGAATAGTTTTTGTATTTCTTATTATCAAATTATAATAATTAATAATAATTATTAGTAATCCCTTTTTATTCTTTGAAATTATGTTTTTTGTTTTATTTTATTTGCATTATTATAATAATAAAATGTAACTTTGTTTGACTATTTCTAAATATTTGATGTTTGTTGTTTTGTTTATAATGTTTTTATTTCTGTCTTTTTTAATTTTATTATTATTTTGTTTTTATGACTCAACTTATTGAATGGAACAGAAGAGACAAGAAGGTCGCGTTGGTGGCCGAGGGGCCCGACGACAAGGAGTTGAAGAAGCGAGAGAAGCAGCGGCTGGAAAAGGAGAAGAAGGAACTGAAGGAAAAGCAAGAGCGGGAGAAGAAAGAGCTGAAGGAACGGGAGAAGCGCGAGAACGAAATCAGAAAGAAATTCAAGGTGAGCTGAAGGCGGCCGGAAGTCGGCAGCCTCCAAACCTGTCGGGATTCATTCCTCCAGCTCGAGCGACTGAGATGGGAGGGGACTTGCTGCAAATATTGCCCTCTTTCTACTTTCTTTTCTTATTTCTTTCTCATCAGACCTATGGTGGTGTATGTCAACTTTAAGCACACCGCATTAATGTAATGAAATATCTGCTTTAGATCACAGGTTCCGAGGAGGCCATGTACCGAGCGAAGGTTACCGTAACAACCAAAGGACGCAAGGACGACCTGCCCGTCCAGATGGGCGACGACATCAGCATCATTCGCACCACCAACTGCCCAAAAGGAAAATGGTTGGCGAGGGACTTCACAAACAACTGTGAGTCACAGCACATTTAAAGGTGCCGAATGGAATCTTGATGGTTTGGTTTCTTTAGACGGCTACGTAGCGGTGGACCATGTGGACCTGGACATCAAGGAAATGCTGGAGCTGGGGAGGAACACGTCCGGCACTCGCATAAGCAGCCCGGTGCAAGTGGACACGAGGTATGTGTGAGTCAACCATGAAAACTCCGTTGAAATATAAAACCATCCCTTTCTGTGACTCCTCCAGTGTGTCTGTACCTCGGTCGGATTTTCATGATTCCGCCATTTCGCCCTCCGGCATTTCCAACCAGTACCCGCAACGGTCCGAGAGCTGTAAGTGTTTTCTTCGTCTTGCTGTTTGACTATATATTAGAGACACCGGGAACAAATTTGATGTTTTTTAGTTTCGGACGACAGCGAGGAATGGACCATTGATGACGACGATGCAATTTCTCCGACAGACACCGCGTACCCACAGGCGCCACTGTGAGTTCACGTTCAAATAATGATACAATGACAGACTGTTGTTGTTGCTGCTTTCACTTATGCCCCGCCCCCTTCATGTGTTTATCATAGGAGCAAGAACCGCTCCATGCCAGACTTGGGTAACAATATTTCTTGTATTTCATAGTAAAGCAGTGCCCTGGGATAAGAGTTTAATTTGTTCCATGCTCGTAACTCAATCTCAAATCATCATGCACCATTCAAAGAATGGAAATGCCGGTAATCCGTTCCAGCCTTTGTTTTTTTTTTTAGGAAAATAGTAGCATTATTGTTCTTAAAGCTAATCCCAGCATGCATTGCATGTACTAGCAGTCCACCACATGGAGTTTATTGACAGTTCTGTCTTTGGCTCCCTCAAAGGAAACCCTGACTTCAACGTTAGCCACCACCACAGTCGCAATGACCTCCACGCAGGCGGCCAGTGAGTTCACCGCTCACTTTTACACTGACTAGTTTGATTGATGTATCATGTGTATGATCTGTAAAAAAAAAAAAAAATGTTGCAGAGCCAAGCATGAAGCGCTTCAAAAGTTGGCGACATTTTTCCATGCACCCAAAGCGGAACAGCCAACTGCCAGGTAGGCTTTCCGCCACAATGTAAAGTACCACAAAGTATCGCAATGTGATAACACACACAGCTTGTTTTTATTTTTCTGCCTGTATTTTTTATAGCAACACTTCGGAACCAGAAACACGTAAGTCTTGACTCAAACGCGACAAAATGAATGCTAATGAGTGCAAAGTTTGACACATGAAGAAATTCTGACTGCAGGAGCACCGAGCTTGACCTTTTACCTCAGGTTGAGTCGCGACGCATGAATAGCTGCCGACTATTTGAAAAGTTGCGTTTGATGTGCTGCGGTAAAAAAACATGACAAAGGCCAACTTGTTTTAAAGAGGAGCGCTCATGTTCCTCAGAGAGGGAGAGAGAGCTTTTTTCAATCGTTTCCACAAAAACACAAAAAGTGTCTTTTGGTTAAGACGGAATTCAGGTTTATTTATCTGTTACAGAAACAGAAACCTCAGAAAAATTGGGACTCATGGACAAGTTTTTCAGGGAAAATGCTCATTATAGGGCAATACCATTTTTTCCAGAATGTTTTTTTTTATTCTATGACCGTCAACCAATCCGATTTTTGCTATTCAAAGGCCAATCCTTATTCACATTATTTTTTAATGAATTAAGTTTGAGTAAAGCTCGTCAAGAAACGATCTTCCATTTACCAACTAACGCAGCTTGACTTGCTTCTCAGGGTTTGTGTTTGGAAGCCAACGTCCCATTCAGCAGTAAGACACACACACACACACACACAGAAAATTCTGTCATCTTGTATTTGTCCTCTTTCTATGTTGTAGCGTGACTGTAATTAGAAATTTATCTATTTATTGCATAACTACATTTCATGATAAATATTAGACTATAACAATGTCATGTTACATTTTGGAAGTAACCTACCCACCCCCCAGGCCTCAGGCAATGGATTTCGAATATCCCGATTTGCTCATTTTACCGCCTCCGGAACTCTACGCCGACGATAGCGAGTAGAAGAGGAAGACGGGTGAGGATGCATCCAAATCACTGCTGCTGAGGATGTCACCAGAAGTGATTTCATATTTTCTATTATCTGTTTGTTTTGCAGCAGAGGGTGGCCTTTCTTCACACTGTGACACCTTCACCTTTTTTTGTTTTTAAATCAAGTGGACTCACAAGAGAGGGGAACTGCTTTTGGACTTTGTGTTGCGAACCGATTCATAACCACGATCGGATCAACTTGCAGGTCCCTTTCGAGCCTTTACCAGTTTGCAGTGTTTTAGCCTATGAAGAAATAGGAGACGTGTCAACCTTTGCTGACTTTGATTGGAAGAAGGGGGTGAAAAAAAAGGTACGCATGCGGCCTACTTTAAACACACCCCAGGCGACATGATAATCAGTCAGGATAAGAGCTATCCGACAATCGGGCATGTACTTAAAATATCACAATTTAGTTTAGATTGCTGGTTTAGATTTTGGAAGTGCGCCTATTATTTAGTCCATGATGAATATTGTTTAAAAACACTGATGGTGACTGGTGATTTTAAAAGCCATCCCGAAACATCATTGTTTACCTTCATTTAGGCACCTTCCGAGACCTTCTCTCTAACAAACTGTGTGAGATTATCAATTAACACACCACCTCTAACATTTGTTCGTTTATTGTCATCATTTTTTTTCTCAATATATACTCATTAAAGTGCAAAAATATCATAACAGCAATTCCATGCAGTGCATAACGAGATCAATCCAAAGCTTTCACAATCAGGTAGGAACAGTGTACACACACACGCACACACACACAAAAGAGTGTGGTAACAAAACAAGGACAGCAACAGTCACTTTTGGTACAATGTTTGATTTCTGGCCCTCGGGCGTGTGTGTCCTTCAGTTTTACACACATGCTAATTTCATACCTTTTGAACATGGCTAGCATGCCACCGATTTTTGCATACAGATGTCACGTACGCAGCCTCAAAGGGAAAATGCCGATGTTGCTTATTTATCGTTGTCGACAAATTGCAAGTGCCTTCCGGTGCAGGCGTGTCGGCTTTCCCCGAACGCCACAAAAAATATCAATAAATGGCTTCATGTGTTTTAATTAATTATGAGCTGCGTGATAAATTATCTGAAGGAGGATGGGGGTCACTCCTGAAACAAAATACTAATCAACAGACGAAATTGCAATTATGGGGTGAATAATGATTTTTTTTTTTGAATTAGTCACTATGGAGCAATGCCCCTTTGAATAATAAAAAAAAACTGCTACAAACAACAAAAATTCTATAAGTGTATTATGAGGACTAAGTGGAGTATTTATACAGTACATTATTTTTGACTGACCATTTCATTTCTCCTTACTGTTTCTATGACACAACGTAATTATACAACATATAATAATAAAATAGAAAACACAAAGGAGGGTATTTTGAATACCAATTGAATTTGATTCAAGATTGGCTAAAAATGGTGATATGGCGCCACCTACTGCCAACTGGCGCCACACACAAGTCACACTTTAAATGCAGTTAGATGTACACACTGATTTTGGTTCATTAGTCGTCGTATCGGTTTAACCGAATAAATTATAGCAGGAGAAATCAAATTTAAAAATACAATAAAATTTCAACAAAATATTAAATATTGATCGGCTAGGTAGTAAGCATTTTACATGGCGTTTTATTTTACCATGTATTTGTTTTGATGATTAACACCACCGGGTCAAAATAACCCATATAAAATTGTAAATAATAATGATAATACATATTTATCAACTTTTAAATAATAAATGTTGACTGAACAGTCTGTAACAGTGTTGTGGGTCAAAGCCGGATTGTTTTGTTCCTTTTCTTTTCCCCAAAACTTTTTGCGGGTCACGCTGGCCCATAAACAGTGTTGATGAGAAACAAGTCACACATACGGGTTAACTGACCACAGCAGAAAGACAACAGTACATTCTTGAAAATAAGATGATGATTCAATTTGAGCCAACTTTCCTCCAAAATATACATTCATAAAAATAACATCAGCGATACACACACACATACCTAAGTAGTCGTTTTGTATTTCTTTAAGGCAGCTGGAGGAAATTTGTATGGCGGGTCAATGAGAATAAAAATTCTTTAAATAATGCGATCAATGCCCTAAAAATAATCTCTCTCTCCAAAAAAATAAATAGCAATCTGAATAATATTTTGTCTGTTCAGCTACATATTGTGACTGTGATATGACTCCAGTATACACGGATAACAGCCTTTTCCATATTGAATACAGAAAGGAATCCACTCCGGACTCCACACTGACCTCTGATCAGCAACAGGACGAAGCGTTGTTCCAGCAGTTGGTAGGTCGTCTCCTTTTTCGTGACCTTTGCCATCTTGTCAAGTGAAGATTTACTGCCTCCCCTTTCAGGTCCTGTCTTAATCTGGGCTGGCTTTTGACATCGAGACTGATTGTCTTCCGCTCCTCTCAGCGGGCCAGCGTGGTGATCAGACTGGCGCACATCTCAAAGAAGTCCATGGTATGCGAGCCCTGGCGCGGGGTGAGCGTGGGCGAGCTGCCGCACAGCGAGCCCGGCAGGGACGAGCTGAGCTGTGGCAATTCGGCGGCGTGGCTCGCCGAATCGATGCTGAGGCGCGGCCGGTGCAGCCCTGCCGTCGAGCCCGACCGCTGAGGGGTGGACGATCCCGACTTGAAGCCCGCGGCCTCGATGATGTCATCTGGGATGCAGAGGAGAGTTATAGCACGTTCCCAAACACGGTCCCTCCCTTCTACAACACCAACCGTCGATGCTCTTGAAGTCGAGGAGGTAGGATCTGTTGTCCACTTGGTAGAGCTGCAGGCTCATTTTCACCAGGTTGCCCGTCACTGGGTTTGTCCTGCGCACTCGCAGATGATACGGGTTCACCACCTTCCGCACAAGAACACGTGTATTAGGCGTGGCCACCCGAGCACGAGACATTCCCGCCTGCCCACCTTCCAGTCAAAGCCCAGGTGCTTCATGGCCCGGTAAACCTCGGCCATGATGTCGTAGGGCCGGCTCTGGCTCCGGATCCCCAGGTGCCACTTGGCCTTCTTGACGGCCAGCGGCTTGGGTCGGGTGGTGTTGAGGGCGTCCAGGGGGCAGCGTGCTTTGGGGCTGTCGGCCAGCAGCGGCGGCATCCGCTCCGGGTGCGGCTTGACGCCCGGCGGCAGCGGCATGCCCTCCTCGATGAAGGAGCCTTGGGGCGGGCTGGAGGCCAGGTAGAACTCGCTGGCTTGCGTCATGATGCGACGGTTGTCGATGATGAGGTGATAGGCCACCGCCAGTTGGTCCTGCGAGACCACAAACACGACTGTAAAAGTGTCCTCATGTCTGGCTATGTGTCCATTTCTACCTGAGGATCACCGCTGTAGAGGCTGGAGACCACCTCGGACTCGTTGCACTCGAACTTGTCGCACACTTCTTTGACGGCCTCCTCGTCCAAGACGGTGGTGTCATACGACGGATCCTCAGGAAACAGGTAACCAGGCAGATCTTGTTTGAACCACTCGTGCTCCCTGAGAACAGCACAAAGCGGGTCACATTTTGTTCACAAGGTGTTTATGAAGCGGATCTCCACCTGATATCCTTGATGGTGGCTCTCTTCAGCGGGTCCACCTGCAGCATGTGCATCAGCAGCGACGCCACCGAGCGCGTCAGGTACTCGGGGATGTAGAAGACGCCACCTCGGATCTTCTTGAACAGCGTGGGCACGTGCTCGTCATCGAAGGGTAGCGTGCCACACAGCAGGGCGTACAGGATCACGCCGCTGCTCCAGATGTCCACTTCCGGGCCCGCGTAGAGCCTGATGACACAAATGATGAAGAGTCCACCGGTGGCACCAATCAGGTAGGTCATCACACACACACCTTCCCGAGATGACCTCCGGGGCGGCGTAGTTGGGCGAACCACAGCTCGTCCTTAAGAACTCGCCGTCGGACATCATGTTGGACAGACCTAGAAAACACACCCGAATACTCAACTTACGATTGTTGCAATCTTTTTTAGACAGGCAACTTTGTCTAGCAGGTGAAAGAGCAGGCTTATATCTCTATCCGCCTTTCCCCGCTGAGTCTCTAAGCTCACCTAATGAGATGACGCTCTCTGCGCCTGTCAGCTGAACACTCCGATACCAGACGCCCCGCTATGTGCTGACCTTTGCTTCGCTTTCATTCCCCGGTGTGCTTAACACTCCCCCCGACCGCTCGCCAGTCTGCGGCACTCCAACAAAACACACCCCCACCCCCGGTGGCCTTCGTATCCGATGACACCGGGCCCCAAGGCGTCTTGCCCAGAACCGATATGAGAACTGCCTGTTGCTAGGTGACCTTCTCACACCCGTGTTACTCGCATAGGTGTTTGGAAAAATGTATCAACACTCTTTGTTTTGTGGTACCCCGAGGAGCACTGATGAAAATGTGTGGCCCCCGCCAAAATTTAACTCATTCGCTGCCACCCCAGTACAAAGTAATGTTTGATGTTTAATCTCGTCAATGGCAGTGAATGATTGCCCTGCCCTACATATTTGCAAATTAGCAGATTTTGGAGGCGGGAACATATTATCCACTATTTGCTGAAAAACTATTTGGGGAAGAACTTCATTTAGCCGGGACATAGCCTTGTCTAAAAGAATTTGCTGCCATCTTGTGACACCTTTATAAAATGACAAACTTTTAAGGGTGGGCACCAATTATCATTTTTTTAAATCTTACCAAAGTCAGCGATTTTAGCGTTCTTGCTGGCATCCAACAGAACATTCTCAGGCTTGAGGTCCCGATGGACCACCATGTGTCTGTGGCAGTAATCCACAGCCGAGATAATCTGCTGGAAAAGGCGACGAGCCTCTACGTCCCCCACCTGACAGATGAAGGAGAAGCGAGCGTGACAAAATGTTATTCGGAATGTTTGGGTTATCTTTGTATTATCTTTGTGAAGGCGGAAAAAACAACACCTAAAATGTCCTTCCAGTGCAAACATAAATCAACTCTTACCCGTCCGTGTTTGCAGATATAGTCAAAAAGCTCTCCGCCAGACACGTATTCCATGACCATGAAGAAATCGGTCGGCGTGCTTATCACTTGATACCTGAAACACAAACACACATTAATTGACGCAAAGCTCCTGTTTGATCTCAAAGCCTCTTAATGTATTGGCAAGATCATAAAGGCACTAAAACAAGAGCAGGGTGAGGCCGAGCCGTGATTTAAGGCTGCTGAGTCATTATTAGATAGAAGAAAAAAATAAAAAAGGTCACAGGGAATAAAAGACCTAATCTCATGAATGGCTGCTCGTGAGCCGTTCATCATTGGTTTCATGTCGGCCTACGCCTCTTGTAAAAGTGTGTAGCTCCGATCCACCTCAGTTTACATATCTTGCCATAACTTGCAGTGTGACGGAGGGCTGACCCTCAGAGGGAGTCTAAAAATAACACGGATACTCACTTTGCCAGAAGGAGAAAGCCAGAAACGGAAAGAGGGGAAAGCAGGCAAGGTCAAAGGGAAAACAAAACTACAGCCAAGATGCCTTAGAGAGGACTTAGCTATGCGGGCCGGGAAGTGTTGGAAGAACTTGTGCTGGCTTGTCTACATTTGTTCTGTGAGCCCCACGGGCACGTTCGCTATGGTAAACAATCAGCAACAAGCACAGCAAAGACCACAACAGGCCAGTCAAACCAGTATTTTCCACTCACAGCTTGATGATGTGAGGGTGGCGGAATAGTTTTAGATTCTGGATCTCCCGTTTGATTTTGCCCACCACATCCAGGCTGCGGATTCTTTGCCTGTTCAGGATCTTCACTGCCACTTTATGGCCCGTCAACTGGTGCTCCCCGACTAAAAAAAACAACAAAAACGAGATGTAATTTCCATAATTAAAAGTACAACAATTAAAAACATATTACTGAAACACAAGAACAAGATTTGGAGCAGAAAAAAGTTAATTACTGCCAGGAACTCTAAGATGCTCAGGACATTGTGAACAGGTTTGTTGTCATGGTGAACCAGCCACAAGTTGTCCTCATTTAGTAAACGCAGCAGGATGTCTTTATGGATGTCCTGCTTGATTGTTTGGCACACACTAAAGGGCAAAAACGTGGAGTTGCAATCCTGGAACATTTCTGACAGTCCCTTAAAAGCTTCACTTTTGAGCATCAATTATGAAGCATTAACACAAAAGGGTGAGGGAGGGAGGTGTCAGCTCTATAAGCAGCTAGCATCATCTTCGGCTTTATTTGTATTTTAGGCTCAAGTAGGTGGATTACGTCTCGCTATAATGCAAGGGGGTCAAATGCTCAAATGTATGAGCACCTCATATTATATACAGTGAAAGCTACAAAACAAATTGACAAATAACTCGTTTTCAAATCAGACAAGTAAAAACTGGTCAAATATTTAAAAAATATATATTATTAAAAGTGAAGACAATTTGCAATTCTAGTAATGACACACGAATTTGATGCACAATTTGTCTTCACGGGCCACATAAAATGATGGGGCGGGCCGTATCTGGCCCCCGGGCCTTGGGTTTGACACCGATGCTATAATGTTTTGACCATCTTATTGTATTGTAACATCATCCCCGTGTGAAATGAGTGTCTTGTTACGATGACATTCTGCGAGTTGACAAGTTGACGCTCACAAGGTCACAAGTGGTCAAAACTAGCTGACGCCAAATGTACGTTTATGTCATTGAACACGTATTACGTTGCTTTTCTCGTCCGACTTATAAGAGGTTTAAATTGCTCGTTGGGCAACCAAGGTTGGTTAGTGGCAAGCTAAACCGGTGTCCTTTACCACAACGCAGCCGCTGGAAAAACAATATAATCTCATAAAGATGGCAATACGTGTGTGATTTTTAATATGTCCGATTTGCTTTAATAGTCCTTTTAAATCCACCTGTCCCATAGATAGCGACTGATGGTGATCTGTTTTGGTGGAAGAATTTGACTTTCAAGACAGCGTATTCTCAAAGCGTATTTACGCATTGGCGACCTTCCGTCACGAGCGTCGTTCGGCTTAGATACGCAAAACAACTAACCATCGGTAACTTCGGTCCACACGTCCAAAAAAGGGGAGGACGTCAACTACTTTCCAACCGAAACGCACACAACCATAAACACGCCGGTAATAATCACGACTTAACTCTTTACTTTGCCGAAGGTCCCCACTCCGAGCGTGTCACCAAGGATGTAATGGCCGATCTTCACCCTGCCTTCGTGCTTCTGCTGTTGCCGCTCTGCCATCTTCTCGGTTCGGCGATGGCCAGGAGCTCCGCTGCGTTAACGCGGAGTGGGTGACTGGGTGGGTGTGCTCGCCTGTGAATCGGTGGGGCGCGCGGAGGGAGGGGCGCTTCGTGTCTTTGCTCGACGAAGACGGTACTTGACGAATGACCCCGCCTCTCGGCTTTAAAGGTGACCATCAGCGGGCGCACCGCAACTCACGTCGTTACGTTAAAGCAAGTTCGCTGCACGCAGAAAAACAAAATGCTCCTTCCCCGACAAAAAGCGAATTTAATATTATACTCTACCATACTGTACACACGCTCGTTCACTCTCCGAAAATGGTAAGCCGAATCCGCGCATTTGGACGTTTCGGGCTGACATAATTTGGGCTTGCGGCCGCTAGATGTCAGTATAGACCTACACTATTGTCTGGCATGAATGGGGGAATTTGCAAAATCACATTTGCTCAACTTGTCGATTTGTTATTACAATAATCGATGACACAAAAGACTTGAAAAATAGCTAATCAATAATATGTCCCCATTTTGTGTATCTAATTTGATATTTTAGAAACCACTGTGACCGAGGAAGAATGAGCTGCAAACTCATGCTGACTGCCTTCGGGCTATCCACCTCTGGAGACTTGAAAAAAATGCCCATCCTTCATTTGTTAATACCTGGACAAAAGACTAGAAGCTCTCGGGCAGCTGAGGATTCAGCAGCAATGCGGAATTGGCATCATTCCTGCACAACTGGTAAGGTCATCTCTTTGACTTTTAATTGATTGCACATCCAAATAAATGAAATCTCAAACGGATAACATTTATTGTTGTGCTAGCTATGAACATTTGGACTTAGTATGCTTGGAGAATTAAAAAACAAAAAATCTCAAGATTGAGGCGCTCGAGTGGGCATGTCATACCGCGTGTAACCACTAGGGGCGCAGTGGACGCGTATAAACTCCGGGTTCCCATCCTGGAAAGGGGGAAAAAGTTTTCCATGCTGGGATGGAGGCGCATGTGGGCTGAACCTTGCGGACAGTCTGCTGGGGAAACTTGAAGAGAGACAGAGAGCGTGAGAGCAGGGGGAGGAAGAGGAGGAGGAGTGGAAAGGAGAAGATATAACAAGAGCGTCTGTCGATGTGCGCCTCATTTCTCAATAGAAATGCAAAGTGGCGCTTGGCTGCCATTCTTTAGTCGGCGTTAAAACCCCGATACTCCCCTCTCTGAGACGTTTCTTTTCTTTTGTTATATATTTTTTTACTTTTATTTTAGTGTACAGTATTTGGTTTTTTATTTTTTATTTTTTTCAGAACTGACCGTTTTGCCAAGTGCGCGCGCGCGCCTGTGGGATTCAGAGCGGACACACATAGTGGAGTTGTCCAATGCAAAAGTATACGTATGAGAAAGCCATGGCACAAGAGACAAGGAACGGGGGAAGCTCCACGTTAAACAACAACGGTGTCGACAATAGCAAGAGGAAGCTTCTGGTTGCACTGGACATCTTCTGTCTGCTACTTGGTGAGTAAATTGAATTTATCACTTTGTGCTTTGTAACGGCTGTCCATCAAAAAGCTTATCGTTTCTCAAAGTATATGTGCTGTAATGTCTTATCATGCAGCTCCAGTGCAACAGAAGCGTAAAAATGCATTGTAAATAATAGACCGTTTTTTTTTCCTCTTCTCACTGCTGTCAACGCATTTACACATATGACCACTTATTTCGTATATCTTGTTTTCCTTGCCACCATGTGTTTCCATTCAACATAAATGTTTTGAAGTGTTGTGACCCGTCCTTTAAATAGCACTGCCCCCCCACCCGCTCTTATGCCCCCTCAACTTGAAAAAAAAACAGCAAACATTGTTGAATTATTTCCGTTTGTGTGGTTGGTTCTGCTACTACTTTGAGTTTTTGTCTATTTGATACAGTTAAATCACGATTGATGTTTGCTATGCATATCAGAGGAGCTTTATTGGCTTGTCCTTTTACTTTTTAATCTCCGGTAGCCTTCACTTTGCCTCTCTTGCTGGAAGAATTACAGAAGCTACGCTCGATTTCACCTGTTGTCCAAAGTACTCCGTCTCGCCCCCTCTTTGCGCGCGGCCCTGTGCCTAATAATTGCTTAAGCATGTGTTGCGGCACGAAGGGAATGCCTCTCGGATCCAAGGCGGAGGGAGGACCCTGCGTCCGAAACAGCAGGTGCCAGTCGCACCGCCAAAAAAGCACGCCACGGAAAAGGCATGTCGTAGCCAAACATGTGACACGAGCAACCGAGAGATGCCACACGTTTTTTTTTTTACTGCCTTGTCAAAGATGCGCGCAAAGTTTTTTTTTCCTCCCTAAGAGGTTTTAAGTGTTTCATCTGTACTTGTAAAAAAAAAAGAGAAAAAACACACATAAGAGCGCTTCCAAGCACATGAAACAAATTTCCTGGCAACACTAACTTCCTCGACTTGTAAAGAGTGAAGAACCCACACACACATTCACACATACTTTGTGTCCCGAGGGTGTTCCAAAAAAAAAAAATGACATCATTTCGTAGTCTAATTCCCACTCAAATGATGTCAAATGATGTCAAAACGAACTTTGAGTTTAACTCTAATGCCAGTCCAAGGGTTACACTTTTATTATTTTGTTTTTGGGGCGAGTCGGATAACATTTTCTAGCAACAAAAAGTCATTTTGCGTGTCAGAGAATATTAGAACAGAGTTTGGAAAAGAAAATCAAATGTTATCACAACACACAAATGGCCACTTTTGTTATGTTAAATGATGTCTGGCTGCCCCGTGGCGATTGGTTGGCCCATTTTTAGTGGGACAAGAGGGGTGTTGGAGGAGGGGGGCGGGGCTTAAACAAAGGTGGGGTGCGGGTCAAGGAATGTGGGTGTGTGAAGGGCCTCAGATAGTTGAATGAAAAGGCGTAGGCTATACATTGACGCAGACCATCTGCCAGTGTGAAAAGTGTGACACAATCACCCTTTTTTTTTCAATGTCTAGCAACACAACCTCAGGCGAAAAGAACATCTGAGGTACCCCATAATCACACCCTTCAAAGAGGGACTTTTTTTTCTTCGCTTCTGGTAATCAAAGCTGCTAATGATGCATAAACACAGCAGGATGAACACACACACGCACTCACAGAACCTGGCATCGCAAGCTTCCTTCCAGTTCTTTTTTTTTGGGTCGGCTTTTTGCTATTATGAGCGGCGTGGGGTTCTGTTTGGCTCTGCAATTACACAAAAATGGGAACGCCAGTTGCGACATTGCATTGTCAGATACAAGGATTTAAATATACAGTATGTTACCTCCACCAAGGAAATTGGATTTTTTTTTTTGGGAGATGTCTGCCTGCAAGCAAATAAGTAACATTCTAAGTCAACATTAGACTGATGGTTGCTTGATATATCAAAACATGAGGCTCGCGCAGTTTCCCTCAGCCAAAAGGCGTTGGGCGCTTTGATGAGTGATATACGGGGAAATTAGTAAGTGCGGTTCAGCCTTTTAGCTCCGAGGAGTTTCCCCGGGGACATTAACCTAATACAGCCCTCACCCCACCCACCTTTTCCACCATTAGCTCGCCGTAGCAATGCAAGCAGTCACGCGGCGCCGCTCATTAAAGCCGGATAGCTTTAACCTCTCGGGCTCGTCGGCCACTTCAATCCCGAGCCGGGCCCCGCAAATATTTCCTGTAAATTCTCAAATTCTTCATCTGACCAAAAGCGCTCTTGATGTGACATCTGGTGTCATTTTGGGAGTGAAGCAAAGGGCACGCGATGATGTCGTCAGAGGCGTGCTGTGACTGCCAGTGGGTTGTTTGGCCTTGTGCGTCTCAGTCGGGCGGGCGGGCGGGAGTTTTGGGAGAAGTGGCTTGGCTTGACAGAACCCAGCGACAACCTGATAAGCTACATTCACTGACACACTTTGAGGTTGGATTGACCTTTGATGGAGTTTGTTGGTTGCTTTGCTTCCAAGCTTGGGGCTCAGTCACTCCATCTAGTTTGCTTACCACAAATCCTGTTCAACGTCTGGCTGACGGAACAAAAAGTCGACTTCTAACCTGAACTGGTGACCTCAACTTGGATGACTCAAAATTGAGCCAGGAGCCATCTTGTTGCAGCTAACAAACATAACAGGAGTGCATTTCAATTTATTTTTAAAGTTGCGCGAGGAAATAGACACATATAGCGAGCGCGTGCCGACTTTTTTGACATTTACGGGACGCACGTCACCAAAATATGCCACAGCAATCGTCGGGAACCAAAATATGCAGACGGTGATATTTATATTTGCGGCGTGCGTGTTTACGTTTAGCTCATTGTGCGTGTGGCATCATATTCCATCACTGGTCCGTCTGGACTGTCGCCCGACTAAAATGATGGAACCCCTGGAGTGTGTGTGTGTCTGCCAAAGGCTGCTATTAGAGGTGTGAGAGTGTGTGTCTGTGTGTGTGTGTTCCATGGACTTTATGAGTACGCAGAACTGTCATTAGATGTAGTCTGAAGCAATAGTCCACAACTACCATTCCATTTTGCTGCACAGAAACTGAAGAAAAATATTTGACAAATAATTAGAAAAAAAAAAAACAGCAACATCATCCCGTGCCTCAGTCTCATAATATGATTTTTTCATAATTTAGTTTTCATCTATCCAGCCCCTGGCTGCAAGGGAGCAGAACATCTGTCCTTTGTGGTTCCCATGGCGACAAGTTGATGATGCTCGTAGTGTCTCAGTTGACGTTTTACAGCGCACTTTTTCCCGTTGTCCAACAATCCTCTTTACGACCATTTATGATTACAGTCCTCTCAGGTAAACACACTTGCGAGTGCTTATTTGGATAAGTGTGCAATTACACCTCAGCGCCTCACTATAAACTTCCGTGTGTTTGTGTGCGTTTGAGTTTTTAATTGCCTGTGCGGGATCTTGGCGAGCTTAGAATGTTGTTACTCCCACAGAAAAATAAGGGCTGGGAAGCTTTCTAGACTTTTTTTTATTTCAAACACTCTGTGTGAGTTTACACATACTCTAGTACAAGTGGCACAATCTGCCTTAAAGTCTGTTAGCTTAATGCTAACACATAATGGGAAATGCCATCCAAGGGCTAAACGATAGCATTGGGGCGTTTTTATGGGAGGGGTTGAAATAGATTAATGAAGACATTTGTGTCGATCAAGCTGCGTGATATGAGAAGTAGCAGCCTATCTATGCACGTTTAGTCCTTCTAGCTGCAGCGGCGCTCACCAGATAGCAAGCTGCGGTCCTCGTGCATGCTTGTGGTGCACCATGCTGTCCCAGCCTGGGCCTCCCTGCTGGTACACAGGACTCTCTTGTCTGTCACTTTCGCTTATACGCAGCCGGCTACAATCCTCTCTATGAGTGTGTGTGTGTGTGTATTGTGTGGATTTAGAGATGCTATGTTTGGGGTGCAGGGGGAGGGTGGGACTTTTCACTGTTTCACAGAGGACAATAAGCCTTTTGATGCATCTCGGAGTTCCTTTGTTTGGCCTAATGACAACCAACAGACTGAATTTTAGTGGGGTGGGGGCGAATAAGTGAATGAGAGAGAGAGAGAAGCACTCAAGGCCACCTCATGATCTATCAATAGTTTATTGTCACGCCGAGCCCCCCATTGTTAGTCTCGTAGCGCTTATCTGCTGGGCTGTGGCTAGCTCTTGGATGCTAATCAGCTTTGTATCTTAATTGGAGAGCACATGACCTGATTTGAAGCTTTTCGTTTTGAGTGCATGGGTACTTTTGGCCACCTCTGCTTGAGTCTTATCAAGTAAACATACAAAGGAGAACTCCAAGCTGTTGCAGAGATCGTTCACACGGGGGCTCCGGTTTGACACCAATTGTCTCGTCGTGATCAAGGTAATGAGGAGCAGATGAGAAAAGCAAGGAATGCCTTGAATACAGGCGTCAGGTTTCAAAGACGAGCCTCTCTCTTTTGTCCCCTGGGGTAATAATACCATTATGGCATCAAGCCCGATGCGGCCCCGCTCGAGCCGACCCCCCTCGGGGATCTGCTCAGATTTCCCCGTTATAGAAGCAGCTGAGCGCCTGGCCCACCATGCTTCTTAAAAGAGCCAGCAGCAGTATGTGTGTGTAATACTCTGGCTGTCACTTGAAAGTGGCTCCGGATCTTCACCCGGCCGACTTGATCGATGACATAGGCGGCGACATTTAGGTGATTATTTTGCAGTGAGGCAGAAGTGCCAGTTTCACATTTTCAGAAATGGGGTCAATATTTTAATGTTAGTTTTTATTCCTGTGAATCAAATCTCTCTGAGTAAGCACATGCTGCTCTAGCGGCCCCTCGGTAGGGAGGGGCAGGATAGGGATTCACTCTGTAGACCACTTTGCTGACCTCAGCCACTGAGCTACTGACCCACTGCACTGTGTGAGTGTGTGTGTGTGTGTGTGTGCATTTTGTGTCTTTTCATGTGTCACACATCAGATAACAAAGGCTGGATTTACACTGCATGGTTCAAGTGACACAATTCCGACTTCTCCGTTTCCCAAGCGGCCTTGTGTTGGGTTTCACGAATGATTTGATTTGTGTCACTTGAAATAGACATAGAAAAAAGATATAGACATTAAATTAGCCAAAGAAGCGTAGGACCTCATTGTAGAGTGTTGATTATAGTACAGCAAGCCGACCACAATGAATGCGTGCAAATACGGCCTGGGGTTTGTTTGCAGCAAGCTGGCTTTGGAGCATCTCAGAAATGTTTGCGGGGGAAAAAATCTTTGCAGACACCGCCAGTAAGACCACAGTCATCCACTCTCGACACCCACGTGGGCCCACACAGACACAAGAGCGACACAAGCACGTTACAGTGGAATTCCAAAGCTGCGCTGTGTCACGTAACTCACCTTTAGCCTTCCCGGCCGGGGTCTGCTCACTCGCACTCCTCAAAGTCCATACTCAGTGAGTCGACTTAACCTGAAAATGCAGATTAGCAAGATCAACTATCGTGACTGTACGTCATAGGTGTCAAACTTAAGGCCCGGGGGCCGGATACGGCCCGTCACATTATTTTATGTGGCCCTCAGAGACAAACTTCATGTGTCAATACTAAAATGCATTTGGCACTCTTGCTGTAAATGAAGGCTAACAAAATGGTTCGACCCCGTTAGCTATAGCATGCCGCTTTGAAAACCACAACTGTGGCTAAGTACACCCACTTATGGTTGAAACGAACATTTCACGTGATTTCCTACGGACTTTTTACAGTTTCCTAGTCCCACGCTGTCATGTTATACACTTATTGAATAGCCGCACACAGAGGCCACTTGTGAGTGTTTGTTGACTTAGTTTATGTTGCATTGAGAGGAGAGAGACTTTGAATTGGAGGAAGTACGTCGGGTTTCCTCAAGAGACCGGGGTGGGTCTAGATGTAACCGATCAGAACACATTGTGTACATATTGCGTTTTAGTCGGGATGAAAGTGTTGTTTTGTTAAGGTTATTGCGTTATTGGATCACCTAACCTTCTACCCAATTGTTGTTTTCTTCTCAGATGTCCCGTTTTGAGAGACAAGACATACCACCCCCTCCCGTGATGGCTGACGTTTACCCACGTTTGCTATGATCGGGATATATCGTTCTAATTCTGCTCTTGAAATCCGCTAAATCCTATTAAAATGTGAATAGCGGGCTCAGAAGGGCGCTTACTCAGAGCTGAAGGCTGGCTCCACGAGGATATTAGTATCAAACGGAATCCAATTGGAACAATAAGCCACGAAAGACTATTTGCAATTCTCCTGGGAAGTACCGTTGATTTAACGGAACGGCGTTAAAGAACATTGTTGGCAAAGTTTCTGTGAGATTCTATTCTCTGTAGCCGATCTATTTATGGAACATTGGTACCTTAGATACACCACCGTGAGTTGATGCTGGATTATGACTAAGACCGAAGGAGGATTTAAAGTTGTTGTTTTCTTGTTTGCATGTCAGCACACAAGCCTGTTATGATGCCACATTGTTAAGGTAGAGATTAAAAATGGGAAATAAGGACTTGAGTCTTAGGGTTTTACACACACAATCAAATTGAGCCGAACCGACAGGATAAAACACAGTCGTGTAGCCTATTCTTGTTTTCTTTGTGTCTGCAGGATGAACCGTTTGAGACTTGGAAGGGAGCCGCATCGCTAATCTGCTCTACCAAAATTAACCCCAAAGCCAATCAAACGGGCCTTGACTATGTCATCTGCCTCACACGAGCTTTCAAAGTCAACAAACACGGTCTCTTAGTGTATGTTAGGGAAGAATAGTTATGCAGGAACGGGGGCCCTCACTTTTTGAGGATGAAAACTCATTTTCAAAAAAATCACTTTGAACTACAGTCCAGCAAACAGGGAATGCTGTAATCTCCTTTTTTCAGAGCAGGAAGCATGTGATTGGATTTTGAGTGAATGGCAGTCACACAGGCCTAAAGACCCAGCCGTGACCTGTGCATATAAACACTTCAAGCAGCCGGAGAACATAAAAAAAAAAAAAAACTCTCTGCCTTGGCCATGGAGGCAAGTCATGTCAAATGGTCCGCAGTGGTTTCCTCTCACGAACTTAAAGAGAGAAATGCATGGCCGCATCTGATAAGACTAATTGAACTGTTCCCCGACTGGACCAGCCACCCACTCCGTGCGTGTTTCGCCACTTTTTTTTCCCAAGCGATGCCGTGAAGAATTACGGCGCCGTCAGAGAAAGCTCAGACCACAGCCGCGTTCTCCTCATCTTTTGTTTGCAGAGCTACCTCTGTCACATCGCTCTTCCACTCAATTCAGGTCAGCAGGCCTTCCGAAGGTCACTCACTCAAGAAGTGATGTTTCTTCTCCCTGCAGACACGAACGGAGGAAGTTAAAGCACATATAAAGATTTATATCTTAACCAGTTTATAAAACGTGAGAAACAGGAAGGAACCAGAATTGCACCCACTCTGAGAACAAAAACAAAACTTTTCAGAAACTGGTCGGTGGCACCGCCGACCTTGGCATCTCGACACATTCCGATACAAGAGAGTCTTTCATTCATTGTCAAAAGCTCGCTTTCACTTTCTCTTCACTGAGTCAGCTAGCGAGTTTCCCATGGTTAGCATGTGCAGCTGTGTTTCTCATGACTCTTAAACCACTAACCTTCTTTGCCTCCTCAGAATTACCATAAGAATCCACCCCCACCACCCTCACACTTGAGACCGATTCAATTCGTGATGAGTGTTTACCTCGCAACTGGATTTGCGTTGAGCTTTAACGCCCGCGAGTGTTTTCACTGCTGCCAAGTTCATTCAGGCATTAAGCTAAACAACTCACATAAATATCCGCACCAGAATCCTGCAATTGCCTTTCTTCTCCTAAGTCACCATCAAAGTCTGGCACAAGCTCCGAGTGAGCCCAGTTCCAGGAGGTTCGCCGTTTGCTCAAGTGGTCGTACCATCTGCCGTCCTTTGACACATGGACTGCAACTTTTCTTTGTGACTTTATAAACAATTGTCCCAAAAGGCTAAAGAGCTTTAGATAATCAGATGGAGTTTGCCATCAATAGATGACCTCATCTAAAGACTGTTTCTGTGGTTTAAAATGAGATGTATTGGTCAGAGGTGGGCCAAACTTGTTGCAGGGACTCTGAGTTGTTTCCAAGACTGTCTTGATTTAAGTCCGATCCCTGCACCTGCTGTGGTGTCATTATGGTAACAAGTCGAGATGCCTTTCACCAACATCATCTGCAAGCCACGGACTACACAAGTGGCTTGGTCATTAAGTCAGTGGTCAGTCTGACACCTGAGGCAACACATTCTTGCCCCAAGTGGGAGCAGATGTCAAAAGTGGCTTTGGATCCGTTTTTTTCTTCCTCTCCAGACATGGTTACTGGTGTGTTTTGAGGACAGGCCCTCTGTAACTCAATCTCCAGCCCTTCCCGTCAGCACTGAGACGAGTTCTTAGCCTCATTAGGTGGCAACATGCAAAGGGGGGAGGGGAACCTCTGGTGTTGACCCTAATCTCAAAGACACGTAGGAGAAGGGGTGCCTGGCGTCGGATGTCAGCGGGTCTTCGGGACGCCTCGGTGTCTTCGTCTCCATCTATTTCTGAGTCGTTTGCAGAGCCAAACATGCTCTCATGGGTAAAAATGTTCCACAGTTGGGTGGGCTTGGATATGTTTGCCTTCATATGCAGTCATTTTAAAATTCCCTTACGTTTAATGCCAAGGTTTGCACGCCAGGATTTGGGGGATTTGGTTTCGATGTCTTTTGTGGTATGTGAGCTATTCATCCATCCATTTTTTTTAACGCTTGTCCTCGTTACGGGAGAGCTGGAGTCTATCCCAGATGACTTTGGATCAGAGATGTATAATATGGTAGCGTTTGATATGTCCGACAGTGATTGGACAATCCAAACCTTCTAATTTGTTTTCCTTTCAGGCTACAGGTGAGTTTACAAGTAGCAGGTGAAGCTTAGCAATGGAGATGCGTATGAGTGTGTCATCATCCATCCATCCATTTGTGTGTGTGTGTAGCAATGCTGCCCAGCCTTGTTCTGCACCGTACCTCTATTCGACCATACCAGAGGGGGTTTTACTGCGGTGACTCCAGCCTGACGTACCCCTACAAGAACAGCACCGTGCCATCCTCGGTGCTCACTTCTGTTGGGTTGACACTGCCTGCGGTGTCTGTAAGTGGCCCAACCCCACAAGGAGCGCTCCAATCCGCATTGGGGGAACCGTGGAAGGCAGAAACGGGAGAACATTTTGACTCTAAAAATTGATGGCCACCCACTTCTGCCATATCCCATCGAGCCCCCCAGTGCCAGGGCGCTCCTTGTGCTTTCTCCTGTTTATGTCTGTGTCACTGACCTGGTGCTTTCTCTGTCTCCTTCTTCCTGTCTTGCTCTCCCTCTCTCTGTTTTGTAGCTAGCCTGCCTTTCCTGATCATTGAGACTAGCACCATAAAGCCGTACCAGCGCGGGTTTTACTGTTCGGACGAGTCCATCCGCTACCCCCAAAAAGAGGGCGACACCATTAGCGATGCCATGCTTTGCGGTGTTGGCATTCTTATTGCCATCATCTCTGTAAGTCGACCTCAACAACACCCTCTGTTAATTTTTATATCCCTCAACTTAAATGATAGAAGCTCCATTGTAGATCAATAGGCAGTGATGGGAACTTTGTGACTTGGACTGGTATCGACTGTTTTGATGACTTGACGAAAGCTAAGACTTGAGACTTAACTTGGAGACAAGTTAAAGACTCCGCACTAGATGAAGTATGTACATAGAGATTTGATATGTGAGATTGCAATAACCCTTCAGGTGACGTGACTTAAAGAAAAAAGACTCAGGACCTGCTTGAGACTTAACGCTGCTAACTCTGGTAAAATGAATTTTTGACATTTACAAGATCCCATCTCTGCCAATATGTTATCATGCATTCTATGTTTTACATGTCCTCCTTCCATGCCTCCATAATCATACTCCATCCACTTTGAATCATCCAAACTAATTTGCTCCCCCAAGAGAGTCGGTGGTAGCAAAAAATCCCCCATCAAATGTTTCTGTGTCTCCTCCTGCCAAACACCAAAGATTTTAATATGCATTTGAGAATTTGTCCCATTTGTCCTACTTGAGTTACTGATAGCCCGTTAGCGTTAAGTCTTCACTCCCTCGACTCCTGTTCCACAGAATTTGTTATTGAGAGGGAATGGAGAAAAAGGGGGGCGTGTCAGGCTTAGTGGAAACATGCTATAACGACATGCGGTGGTTTTGTATGTGTCAATTAGTGGCACGTGGTCGGGCTAGATGATCTTTGCAGCACAAACCTCCCATCAAAAGTTCCTAGCCAACACTATATCGCACTAGCTCAGCTCTTCTGCTTATTGGAACCAGGAGACGGTGCACTCGCGACACTTTAGCCTGTTACACGCGCATGTGTGGGCAAAGCTAGCGTGTCTGGCGCAGCTGTGCTCCATTAGTGGCGTCTGCTGCCATGCCGACGGCGGCGTTCCTTTAAGTCTATACCGTCGTGTACGCTGTCAGGGAATTCCCTGCTGCTTGCGAGTCCTCGGATCTCGGATAAACCCGGTCCCTGGCGGAGAACTCTGCACACAAATATGTGAGAAGACTCAATGTTCTTGTTTACAGTCCAAATAAATCGTTAAGGACCGCTCTATCTCCGCCGATTTACAGACAATAGGATAAACACCAATGTGTTTGTTTACCCATAAGTGTGTTTAGAAGACCGAACACACACTGCGCGAGCATAATACACAGCACGCAGTCGCTAGCACATCTGAAACCATCAGGTCAAAGTCAGAAAGTGAAGCCTTGTGGTTTTCATGATGGAGTCCGGCCAGCCTGTCACTCAGACACCCCCGGAGGTGCCGACGTGATTGACAGGCACCGCGGCTCGATGAGTAGTCGGGGTTTTAAGCCGCCTCAAGTACAGACGGAGTCTTTTCATGGGGCCCTAGGCTACGTCAAGACCGCAGCAATCACACGGGGGGGTTCCTTCACCCTAGCTAAGACCATTAGTAGCATTTAAACACCATCAAAGTCAAACCATTCATGGTAGAGATATTAGCCGTAGACTCGAGGATTTTGGTACAGTCGCGCTTTTAACTGTACGTAAAACGCTCTTTGTCCGTTTTGGCTAACCGCACCTAAAAACACACCTCAGGGGTTTCCTACTTCCACCACCTCGGCTTCCTCCATCTCCATTAAACCGTTGGTTAATTATCTCCCATCATATTCAAACTGCCTGAGGGAAAGGCAGGCCATGCTCATTGTGTGTGTCTTTGTGTGTGTCTTTGTGTTTCACGCATGAGTCCAACGTCATACCGCATGCTCTCATCTGCATCTCGTAAGTCTTCCGCCAGTCGAGATCAACCAATGTTCTTTTTGTAGATTGCGATCGGCGAAACCTACAGGATTCACCAACTGCACGAGGGGACCAAGTCCTTTGTAGGAAACCCGTACGTGGCGGCTTTGTACAAACAGGTTCGTCCTCGACCTCAACCGAGATTCCACGTAACGTTCTCCGCTAATAACACGTGTTGTCGTTCCGCAGATAGGCGTGTTTATCTTCGGCTGCGCCATCAGCCAGTCCTTCACCGACATAGCCAAGGTGTCGGTGGGTCGAATGAGGCCGCACTTCCTGGACGTGTGCAAGCCGGACTTCACCACCATCAATTGCTCGTTGGGCTACATCACCGAGTACACCTGCAGCGGCAAGGAGAGCGATGTGCAGGAAGCTAGGTGGGTGGAGATATCTGATGGTTTAAATCGTTGGCAGGACTATGGAAACCCGGTTCGGGTTAGCGGGTAGGATTTATATCACCACCTGTTTCTAATACTTCTGTACTAAACTTTATTGATATTTTTTTCTCCACAGGAAGTCTTTCTTCTCTGGACACGCTTCGTTCTCCATGTTCACCATGCTCTACTTGGCAGTAAGTTACTCTCAAATTTATATCTGGTCGGGGGAGAGGACACAATAAGATACCAAAATGCAGGTTGTGCCTGTCGTAGAACCGTCAGTAAAAAGAGCCAAACATGTGTTGGACAAATAGAAACAACATGAGCGTGATATTTGCGGTTCTGACCACAGCTATGTCGTTTACTCGCAACCCGGTGTGAAAACAGGGAGGGGAGGGGGGGAGAACGTATAAAACAAGCCCACGTCGTCATTCCTCCTCTTTTCTTGTAAGTGTGTTTTCATTTAACGGACTGGTTGAAACAAAGCAACAAAGGGAGAAGATGTTACGGGAATGGGCTTGGATGGCTTTTGGGAACCGCCAGACTCTGCGTGGCTTTTGTCTGACTCCACCGTGGGAATTTGGAAGTCTTATTTATTGTCATTCTCTGCAGATCAGACAGTTTGGGAAACCTTTTTAGGGAGGTGTGAGGAGGCGCTGAGATTTTGTGGGTTGTTTTAACACGGACATTCCACAATGCTGCTTCTGAAACAAAATCCGGAATCCGTTCTGGTTCCAAATCTATTAAATCAAGGTTTCACTGTCTTCATACAAAAAATAACAGAGTTGACCATAGTGAGCAAAACATGTCGCCATTTTTTTTCAACCTCACCCTCTCTCATCAGCCCTCAACAAATTGCCCTTTGAGTCGAGAGGTTTCGGATGTCGGCCGAGGACTTGCCAGCTCGCTGCGGCCGGCTCGTCCTCGCCCCGACTACCTGAGAACCGCCGCACAGGAAGTCTGCAGTCTAAACAATCCCCGACACGACCGGGAGGGATGGGAGGGATCCCCTTCCTCTTTTTCCGAAATAACAATGATAGAGTGTCCGAGAGGAAACACTCGGGAGTTTTTCAGGGTATACGCCTACCGGGGCACTCAGCTGCGGCTGTCTACAAATATTGTTAGCGTACGTCAGGATTTTTGGGCCGGGCAGACCTTGGTGGAGGCTTTGCCCACTTTGATGAGAAACAGGAAGTGAAGGATGTCTGAGGCACCTCATCTGACCTTACCACTTAGTGTTTTCAGTAAGTGTGGGAATACAGCAGTAGGGGTTACTTCATCGCGACCCAGAACGTCCTCGAGAGCTGCATCAATTCAGGATTCTACGTCAGTGTGTACGTTTCTGCGGTTCCGATTTTTTTTTTTTTTCTCCCTCCCTCTTGCGCTGATGTTTTTACAGCTGGCACATTGAGCCATGAAAGGAGCCCATCCAGGTCACGGGCAGTTGAGTGTGTGAAGCTCTGCACTTCTCCTCGGTCGCACTTCTCCACTTTGATTCGGTCTAGACTGAGTTGGGTTGTGCGTGCAGGTGCACGTGGAGAAAGAATGCGAGAATACGGAATGAGCTGGCGTGCGACCGCAGCCGTGGCTATGCGTCAACAAAGAAAAGTCCATTGAACCTCCATGTTGCCAATGATGACAGTCTGTTAGAAATTTATTCTCAAGAAAAGTCTTGTGTATGGCTTTTTTTTTTAAGTACCGTTAATAACTCTGTTTTGATCTAAGTCTCATTTATATCGGGTACCAATTCCATGGCGGCACACTCGTGAATTCAAAAGAAGTACAAAACAAAAATAAATAAAATAAATGATAAAATAATGAATAAATAGTAAATAAATAAATAATAAATGGCATAATTTTAAAAATAAATGAATGAATAAATAAATACAAAACTGGTAGTCCTATATGTCAGCTGAGCCTGGTTTCTGTTTAAAATGATTGTCATCTGCAGTCCTGCTTTTTATTCCTACTCGACAGCCATAGGTTAACTTGCTCCTCTTTCTTCCAGTTCTATCTCCAGTCCCGGTTCACGTGGCGCGGCGCCCGTCTCCTGCGCCCGTTGCTGCAGTTCACCCTGCTGATGATGGCGTTCTACACCGGGCTGTCTCGCGTCTCCGACCACAAGCACCATCCCACCGACGTGCTGGCGGGCTTCGTGCAGGGAGCCCTGGTGGCCTACTGCATAGTGAGTGTCCCACTTTCTTGCAAATCTGAGATCTTTACAATGATATGTAAATGCAGTGTGGGAGATGGATTAGTCCATACCATGAGATATCAAGGGGGAAACCATCATGTTGTCAGGCAAGCAGTGAAGTAAGGAGAAGGTCGTTCTCTATAATGAAGAACACGTTGCGAGAAGCTCGCTTCCTTTTGTGTCAGTGTAAATCTACACTTGGCAAAATGGGGGAATAAATGTCCCAAGATGATTTTCATCATCATCATTATCATCATGCAGGAGGGTGAGATTGAGCCAAAATTCAGGAGAGCAATAAGAAAGACGATAAGCCTTTGAAACAGGAATGAAGCTGTTAATTATTTCCAGTTTGGGTTTTCATTTTTTTTTTTTTGGCGCACTGGGCCCCTTGGCTCAACTCAGTTACCTCTGAGAAGACTTATGAACACACACACACAGTCGAACTCTACCTTGGTAGGGATTAGATTCATAAAAATTTCGCAAGAGAGGAGTTGTGGCGCCAAGACCGAGCTTGGCACCGCACATGCAGACACTTTGCCACCCAGTACGGGGTCGATCTTCTCGTGCTAGCAAAATTTGCTGCAATTATAATAGACTGCGGTGCTTGCGGTTCACTGAGCTCCTGGACAAGGTGACAAAATCTCCCAAATGTAATTTTGCGCAAAACGTATTGAAGTATATTTCTATTTACAAAAAAGTACACAGAAAGCAGCCAGACTAACGAGGGCGGAGTTGACTTTATTGCCGCCCCGAGGCTGTAGTTACCTCTTTAACCCGTCATCAAGCGGCAATAAATTAAAAAAAAAAAAAACACACACAGGGCAAGTGTGGACACATTCACATTGCTTGTCTTGCCCTTCATTTTATGACAGATGGTGACTGACTTTTTGATGATGATGAATTTAATCACGATTTGATGAAACACACAAAAATGATTTATGCTAAAGAAGGAAGTGGGATGGCGATGGCGGAATCCCAAACAGGAAGTGGCCCAAGCCGCTTACCTGGCACTTCCTATCAGACGGCGTGACCTACTTTTCAACACGGGGGCCAAGTGAGGTCGAGAGAAGCACATCCAGCAGGGAAGCAGCTGTCGGGGGAGAAAGCTGCGGCGTTTTTTTAGAGTTCATTGTCGCCGCTGTTGAGACATTTGGTCAGCAATTGCGAAGGAGGCAAGTTGGGGCTGCTTGAATTTAAAATTACACAACACGTCTAGTGGCGTATCACTACCCACAGAGACTTTAATTTCTTCATCTAATTTATTTAATCATTCAAAAGATATGAAATTCAAGTCTGAAAAAAAAATATATTGAAAACGTAATATCGCGAGTCACAGCCTATGACTAACACTTGCTGTACATTCACCTCCTGTGTGTGACGTGGTGTCCTTTTATGTGTCAGCCTTGACATTTCAATTGTGGTTAGGGCCACACACACACACACACACACACACACACTGGCACTTGCAGTAGTCTATACATACACAGGAAATGGCGATAAGTTCATTACCGCGACAGGTTCAAGGGTGAAAGTTCCCAGGTTTCGTCAACACAGCTGCCTCCGATGGGAAAAGTGTCTCAATGGCTTCCCATGACGTCTCGTGGACAGAAAGGTGGGGGGCGGTGGAAGAGACTTATGAGCCCACCCCCCTAATTGCAGTCAGTCTGCCATTTTGATTAACCGTCAATATACCACGAACAAAAATGAATGTAACAAAGACACTCTTTAGTTTCATAGGCAGCTGTGTGTATTGTCCGCGTGATGTCATCCGCCCGGCGAAGGTCACCCACTGAGGTCATGACACGGCCGCTGAATGTCACGGCGTAATTGGAAGGGGATTTTATTGTTCGAGCAAGTGCAGAGAACACTCAAACACTCAAGTCGACTATTCAGTGTTTTTTCTCGATATTACTTTCCACGCTTCCTGCTCGCCCGATGCCTCATTTCCTGTGTGATGTCATCCCGATGGCAGGAAGAGATTTCTCCTCTGCCATTCTTTGCTCTTCCGTCATACGGTGGGTGGTGGAGAGTAATTGGGGATTAGGTCAAATATCCATTTCATGTTTGGGTGAGCCGCACTCAAGTCACTTCCGTCTGGCGGATTAGTCACCTGCTGGTGCTCCAAATGAGAACTTTGTAGATTTTACTTGGATGATTTTCACAAGTTAGCCCCTCTGTAAATATTTCATTCTTGTTTCTCGTTATTTATTCTAAAATAATTTCTTTGCCGCCAGGTGTACTACGTGTCCGACTTGTTCAAGCCCAGGCAGAAGGCGACCCCGTCCCCTCCGTCGCCCATCAAGAAGGAGCTGCTGCCCTCGTCAGACATCATCGACAGAAACAACCACCACAATATGGTGTGAGGAAGACGGCCGCGCCTCCTCTTCCTCAGCCTCCCGCGACCGTCCGCGTCGCCGCTCACCTCCCATCGGACAGTAGAATGTAGCTAAAGGGCAATCTCAACAAGCGCACCTCCGACCCCTCACATTAATTCCCTGAGGAACTCCCATCCTGGATGCGAGGGGGCGAGTGCGGGGAGTTCACCAACAGATCCGAGAGAAATTGGAAACCGACAGGCGGAGCTTGAAAGAGGTAATAAAAACGACAAAATAATGAAATGAAGACACAAAAACAAACTTCCCGCAAAAAGGGAGAGAAGGAATTCTAGCAATGTTTACTCTCTAAAGTCTCTGTGGCCTTGGAGCGTCAGCAACAACAACTTCCTGAGCAACAGGAAGGATGAAAAATGTAATTTAAAGCACTGTTTTTTTTTTGTTCAAGTTCATTGACCGTGATCACCACTCGCCGGGAAAGCGGAAATCCGACGACGATTAATGCCACACCGGCCTTGCTCGTCGGGCTTTCTACTGAGCGCGCTCAGTGCGGCCTAATAACCGGGATGTTGCATTTATTTTAGATTTAGGTCAAATCGGGATGGGGGCTTGTTTTTATGTGGGTGCCCCCCACCTCCCTCCCTCCTGGCATCTACATTACCACAACATGATAAAAAAATATTTTGGGCTGAACCTAAAATACACTCAAAATCTTTATAAGCAAAACTTCATACATGTTGGGGGGGCAGGGTTAGTGTGATTGACAGCCAGTCTGGCACATCATGTTGGGATGGTTGGGGCTCATTCTGCTGGCAGGGAGGGGCTCCGACACACCCCAGTCACTCAACGTATGCGTGTGTGAGCATTATACGCTGTGAATAAACAGCCTCTCGTGTGTGTGTGTGTCGTGGTTCTAAAAAAAAAAAAACCTGTGGTATGTTTAACTGTCCCCTTTTCAATTCTCACACACTCACTGTTGCACATCTTCATCTCTGTAAAAGTCCGTCCTATCGCCTCTCAAAGCTGTTTTCCCTTCTTTTTTTATATATATATAGTATATAAAAATATATAAATAATGTATAGATCACTAAAAAAATGTAACTGTGTACATGTTTTAGATATATCCACTATGATTACAGACCTGTGTTCTTTGCAAAGTGCTGCTTGAAAAGCAACAGTGGACAGACATGTTTTGTTTGTTTGTTTGTTTGTTTGTTTGTATTTAGACAAGTCAACTTATTGTAGATTGTCATAATAACATTTTGTAATATGCACCCAGTAAATACATCCACAGTTTCTATTCAATCCCATATTAGTATTTTTGTATGGTCTCGCTGGTGTTTGTGTTTTGTACAAAAAAAGAAATGTTTTTGTTGTTTTACTGCAAAATGTACTTTGCTCTTCTACATGTGCTTTGAAATAAAAAGCTCATTATGAACACAGTTTGCTTCTCATTTCGATTATGAACTCAAACAAAATCATTCACTTGATTGTTTGTGATTGTGACCAAAAGAAACTTTGAAAAAGTTTGACATGTTTCCTTTCATGGACAGCAACGTTACAGCTGCTCTGAGGTCGGCTCAAAAGCAGAACCAATGCGCTGACCGCTAAACAGCTGGCGGCCCTGACTGGACTCGGCCATGCGTAGCTGTAATAGCCCGAGGCCCAGCGCCAGACCAGAGAGAGCCCCATGTTGTGGTCGTGTTTTTTGGCAAGGCACACACACGGCTAACCCGCTCAGTATGCGTTGTGCATGTTGGCTCGTGAGGGAACAATTCGTTCAAAAGAACGAATCTTTTCAGTGAACGAGTGATTGGTTCTTTTTTCAGTTCATATGACTTCAACCAGTAGGTGACGGTAATGCACATTGAAGCTGGTGCCACCTCGGCGTAAAACAAAACGAAGAAGAAAATGACGTCACTTCCCGTTCACAAACGAGTCATCAATTAGTGATGTGCATTCCAGTTCTTTTAGGTGAACGAATCTTTAGAATCTTTAGGTTCACTCAAACGATTCGTTCAAACGAATCGTTCAACAACCCCCCCCCACCGGGACGGGAAATTACGTCACTGATTCGTAAAGTCCCTCCTCCATCTAACCCTCGCTGAGTCCACGGGAGCACTGCAGCGCTCGCAGAATTTTTGCAAGAACAATTCATTTTAGGATGAACTATCGATACAAATATTTTCATTTGATTAAAGACAATGGCGTTAACCACTCGACCAGAGCCTGCTCGGCAACAAAAGGCGATTTGGTCATATTGATAGGGTATCCATCCAAACATGTTCGGTGTTCAAAGTTTCAACGGATCGTCCGAAGCAACCCTTTCCACAGTAGTCACCATGACAGGCGACCACCTGGTGGCGTCAGTGTGCCGAGCGCCGTTGGACGATCAGGAGAAGAAGATTTGAATTGACGGCTGTGACGTCAGGGCTTTAGGTAAATTGAAGACAGGTGTGCTCAAGGGGAGTTATCATATGCAGGTGCCACCGAGCGCGTGGCGGCGGGCGGACGGTTTCTCAGGTAAGCTAGCACGCTAGCAAATGTTTTTCGTCGTCTCCTGCCGTTTTTCGCGACGGACGCCGTGTTTGTTGCACGATGTTCGCGCTCAAGGGGAGTTCTCAAATGCAGGTGCCACCGAACGCGTGGCATTTTCTCAGGTAAGGGAGCAAATGCTTGTCGTTTCTTGCCGTCTCTCACGACGGACGCCATGTTTGTTTGTCGGAGGATTTTCACACGGCGACTGTAGGCGTCGAAGTTAACTGGAGAGCGCAAGGAGAGTTTTCACGTAGCCCCAAAATGTGTGGTTTGTTGCCTTTTCTCACACGCCTTTTTTGTTTTGCTTGTCGCAGGATTGTCGTACTCTCGTGACTCGGCAACGTCACGTCCACCGCGACGGTGGGCCTGGAGGTAAATTGTAGGCCGCAGGCGATTTAGCCCGTGAGCAAATGTTTGCAGTTTCTTACGATGCCATTTATTATTTCTTGCAGGATTTTCGCTGTCTAGGGAGTGCTTGAGGTTTGGGCACGGCACGGCACGCCACAATCGACTTTGCGTCGCGTCGTTGCGCGTTTTGGTGGTATTTTAAATGTCTTTCGCGTTTTTTTTTCGTTTTTTTTAAATGCTGGCCAGCATTTTTTCATTCGTTTGTTTGTAGAAGGTTCGTAAATGACGCCGCCAATAAGCGCGAGTTTCTGACTATAGGAAATGTTAGTTTGACTCTAGTCAACTAAACAATTTTTTTATTATTATATATTATGCGTGTGCCATTTCCGTCTTATGCAAACTGATAAATGTAACGAATTTGTTACGTCATGTCCAAATCAGAGCAAATCCATTCAAAGATGGCGCCCGCCCACTCTCGTTCCATTACGCAACAAACATTTGCGCGGGTTATTTTCTCCCGTTTTGGACGCCGCCAACCTGGATCATCTGTCCAATGTGAGTTGATGGATGATGAAATGAAAATATGAATTATAATCCTGAATAATTATTATAATTTACTACAATATAATGATGATATATTTTTTCAACTGCAAAACTCTACTCAGTATGTATAAAATTAAAATATCTATTTTTGTTGCAATAATTTCTGTTTGTCTTTTGTAGCACTAGAAAAGGCTGCCCAGCCAGCATCCTTCTATACAAAGCAAGCAGGAGGCTCTTGAGGAGCTATTTCAGTGATGCTGAGGACACTGAGGAAGAGTAGTCCTAAATCAGGTGAAAACCTGTTTTTGTCAAGTTTCAGCTTCCCAACACACAATGGCTGTCGAGTTTTAGCTTCCCAGCACACCATTAATAACTGTCTGTGTGTTATTGTAGGCTGCAAGAGGAGCCGAATGGGAAAAGTATAATTCCATATGAAAAGGCGCAATGGCCTATCCAAAGGCGCAATGGCCTATCCAAAGGCGCAATGGCCTATCCAAAGGAGCAATGGCCTATCCAAAGGAGCAATGGCCTTTCCAAAGGAGCAATGGCCTATCCAAAGGAGCAATGGCCTATCCAAAGGAGCAATGGCCTATCCAAAGGAGCAATGGCCTATCCAAAGGAGCAATGGCCTATCCAAAGGAGCAATGGCCTATCCAAAGGAGCAATGGCCTATCCAAAGGAGCAATGGCCTATCCAAAGGAGCAATGGCCTATCCAAAGGAGCAATGGCCTATCCAAAGGAGCAATGGCCTATCCAAAGGAGCAATGGCCTATCCAAAGGAGCAATGGCCTATCCATAGGAGCAATGCCATATCCAAAAGAGGAATGCCATATCAAGTCAAGAATCAAGCAGCACGCTGCAAAAGTCAACATGTGCGGATCATGTACCCAGAAGGGGGCAGTGTGGTTTCCTTTGGTTATGGGTGCACGACGGAAAGGTTGCAGGTGTGGACAGTGTTTGGGGGTCTGACGGTTGGTCTTGCTTTAGAGGTTGTGGCTTATCTGGATCCAGCGGTGTCTTGTGCTTGGTTGCCATTGACGGCTCACTTGGGGGAGGACGTGGTGACTTGGATGGAGACAAAACTGAACTTTGACGCGGAGCCCAATGTCCAAACTTGCCATATGACTTGTACCATTTTGTCTTTTTCTAACCTGCCACTGTCGTGCTTGCTGCCTTCTTTGTTCTCCCCATCGGTGTAGGGCGGCGTTGGAGCGAGCCGATCCCGAATGTCCAATTTTGCAATTTGACTTGTACCATTTTGTCTTTCTAACCTGCCACTGTTGCACTTCGTCTAACCCTAACCTACCACCACTGTGGTACTTGCGTTCTTTGTTCTACCCTGGGTGTAGGACAGCATTGGAGCGAGACGGTTACCTTTTGTGTCTTTTTCTAACCTACCACTGTCGTGCTTGATCTAAGCTGTGTGTCCTTTGTTCTCTAGGTGTAGGGGGCGGTGTTTGGGCGAGCCGGTCCACGAGGAAGACGTAATGATGCGAGCAGCGCCCAACTCATTGCATGTTCTGCCATTTGCAGGCCGGACGCAAAAGGGGGGGGGGCACGGCCCGATCCGACCTGGCGACGGTCAGCAATAGTAGCTAGCCGCTGTGATCAAGTAAGCAAGTGACCGACAACTTGGGGTGCTCTTTGAGTTTCTAACATTTGTTTCTGTTTCTGCAGATGGCGACCGGGATGTGACCCCGATCTGATCAGAGGTGAACGGACCGCTGTGGCATCGCTCTGAAGTCGCCGAGTTTTTAGGGCGACCCGCTTCCCTGGAGGCGTCGACCTGCGCAGCTTTAACGTGTGAAATGGATTTTTTTTTTTTTAAATTACACCAGCGGTGTCCCAATGTCTGCTTGAGGGCTGCATACTGAAACAAATTCAGAATTCTTTGACGCAAATTCATTCAATCAATCACGAAATGTTGCCATTGATATTTTGTGCCACAAAGCAGCGTTGCGTTCATTCGTGTGGTGTGTTGATCAAGTTGCCCCGAGGCTGCCATTTGGACACCAATGGTGACGTGTGTAGGGCTGCACGTGTATTGGAAAACTGCCATATGGTGGTCTAGGTTATTGACATGCACTTTAAGACAGCAAAGATTTTTTTTTCATGTCTCAAATGAAACATGTTGTCTTGCCTAACTATTTGTAATGAGTTAAGACGATAAGTCATTGATGTAAGTTAAAGTTTAACTCATCTAACTGATCTCATTGCGATCAAATAGTTAACCTCCATCCAAGAATTTTGCACAACTTGCCTCAATGCAGTGGTCTGGCCCAATACTGCCATATCAGTGATTTTCCAAAATGTTGTGCAGCCCTCATTGAGGGCCAAACGCGCAGCGACGGCAAGCGACCGCGCAGCGACGGCAAGCGACCGCGCAGCGACAGCAAGCGCAAGCGACCGCGCAGCGACAGCAAGCGCAAGCGACTGCGCAAGCGACGGCATGCGCAAGCGACGGCAAGCGCAAGCGACGGCAAGCGCAAGCAACGGCGCAGCGAGACTTTTGTGCTTGTCTTGCAAGGTGGAAGAGACGATGTATGAAACGAAGAGCCGGTGGACGGAGGCCACCACAACTGCGATTGCTGAGCGGGTTGCAAAGAAAGGAATCACCCAAAGAGAGCAGTCGCCAAGTGTTGAAGAGGAGCCTGATGCATGACTGGCCAAGGCTGGCCAGAGGCGGTGACATGGCAATCCAATCTGCAAGCGTAGTGTACACACTTGTTGGTTTTAATTTGATTTCCTTATTTTTCTGCCTTTCAGCTGGCAGCGAATGGGGCGAGCGCCAGCCTGCACCGAGAGGGACTGGGCTGCACCCACAAGACCAGGGAGGGGGCAGGTAATGAGTACGTTGACAAGAGTGAGCCGCATGCAACTGAGTGCCGTTTGTCTTTTTGCACTTGTGCGAGGCGGAAGACGAGTCCAACACCGGCCGGAGCAGACCCGGACCTTGGCCCGTGACGAGCGGCCCACACGAGACTGATGGGTGCAGATGCAGCCAGCGGTTCGGGGGAGTAGGACTTTGTTTTTTCTTTTGTGCTTTCCCTACCCCTGTCTGTTTGAATAGGGTAACTAGTAGCACGCACGGGCATTTGGGTTGCTGTGACCCTCTAGATACAAATTGGCAAAGTAGACACCCCCTCCCTCCCTTCTTCCCCCCCCCCCCTCTCTCTCTCTCTCGCTCTCTTTCTCCAATGCGCCCGGCAGTACCTGCATGGCCTGGTGCACTCAGGGTGGAACGTGGCTATACCTTGCCCTTTGTGGAATACCAGGGTATAATGTCTGCCAGACTGGGTCCCAGTGTCGTCGACGGTGTCGAGGACGAGGAGATTCTCCGTGACGCTGTCCGTGACGTCACGTTTTCCTCTTTTTTTCCTCTCGGGGCCAAGCCAGCTCTACTCAGGGGGAACTGGCCGGTTGCGCTTAAGTGCGCACCAAAGCCTCTTTTCATCTCCTCTCGCTCTCTCCCTACCTCCCTCCCTCCCTCCCTTTTTGTAAGGGGTTAAACATTTCATAACCCGGATTGCTCCAATGCGGGAGGGCCGTATGAGACATGCGCCAGCCCGTGCGTGCCGCTAATTACCTGATTCAAACTCACCTTAGTCTAGGTTGGGGGGGTGCTAGTGGAATTTTTCCCCTTGCCAAAACCAACACAATATGTCTGCCTTTCAGGATTGCTGGGGCACTGGATCGGACGAGTGCCTGCACAGAGAGGGACTGGACAGGACCGCGGGACCAGAGGGTAATAATAAAAAACTTTATTTGTAGAGCACCTTTCATACAAGAAATGCAGCTCAAAGCACTTTACAACAAAGAAATTATAAGCATTGGATTCTTCATATAGGAACAGACATAAAAAGAAAACAAAAACATTCATGTGTGCATACGCTATTAATAAAGGGAGCTTAAAATAGGAGCAAGCTTTAATAGACAGGTAATGAGTACGTCCACAGAAGTGAACCGCATGCAACAGAGTGCCGTTTTTCTTTTTGCAGTGGCACGAGGCGGAGGATGAGTCCAAACGTCGAATACCGGCCGGGGGAGGAGCCAACCTTCGCCCGTGATGAGCAGCCGACACGAGACAGACGGGTGCGGATGCGGCGAGGGCAAAGCGCCCAGCCAGCATTTAAGGAGAGTATGACTGCGTTTTTTTTCTTTTGTCCTCTCTCCCTCCCTCCACTTTTTCACTGGGTGTGCACACTGGCTATCTGCATGATGCCTCTTTCTTTCTCTCAGCGCTGCGTCATTTTGCAATATTGTTGTTTTACTGTTGTTTTTTTAATCATGAAATGAACTGATTGTACTGTAATTGTGTGTGTGTACCACTGAACTGCAATAAAACTGTGAACTGAATTCAAGTGGTCCATTTTAAACATTGGCAGTCTATCATGCATACAAACTGGAATCATTTGAGACATTCTCAATGACAAGACAATTGTAAAGTTAGGCTGAAAAAAAATTGACTTGTTAAATATGCAGTGTCAGGCTTTATTTTTTTTTTTCCAACTACACAAAGAAAAGCTGGATGCATTCTAAATTGTTGACAAAAGCCAAGTAGCCAGACACCCATAGATGCAAACGACAAGTGTACAAACGTTCTCTGTTGCGATCAGTAAGTCATCTTTGGCAACCCTGCTTTAAAATGGCCACCGAACTCAGAATCTTGCAGAATGTTGGTACATTTTTCTGTACGAGTAAAAGCTGTTTTAATGTGGTCAGAGCCATTTTTCGTTTTGTTTTGAATCGTCATGCATCATGTGGGCATTCTTGTGAATAAAATCAACAGTGGTCTTGTAAATAAAGTCAACTTTGGTGTCATCATTTGCGATGTGCCTCAATCGATGGTGCATCTCTTGAATGTGAAACTTCTTGCATGTTTTGTTGCAGGGCTTGCCGTCCCCATTGGCTGTCTGACTACAAAGAAGGCCGCTGCTGTCCAGTCCAGGTTGCTGCTATAGTCAATTGAATTTATAAACACAGCGTGTAGCTTCCAGGACCTTAGCTTTCAATTCAAAGCAGTTGCGTAACTACACGGCCAGCCTCGGTACATGTACTGGGTGGTACCACCCAGTTCAGAGTGAAGTAAAGGCCAGAGTGTTCTTATTCATACCGGCATCCTTATGAAATTGACCATATCAGAAAGGCTAGATGAATTCCAAGTGCTGCCACTGAGTAGCAGCATATTTGCCTCAACCTGTCTGATGCTGGGTCAATGCGATGCACCTTTCGTTGTTTTGCCCAAAACAACCTAAGAAATAAAGAAGTACTGCCGTTATCTCGCCAGTGTGCATGTGTGTTAAAAGTACAAAACAAACTCATTTGCATGATAGACGTCTAAACCACATGCTAGATATTTGCCTCAACCTGTCTGATGCTCTATTTAACTATGCGATCATTTTTAACAATTTTAATCATTTAAATTTTTAAGTACATTACAAATGATAGGCGCCGCAATTAGACAGCTGGGTCAATGTGACCCGTCTTTTGCGTGCGGTTTGTTTTGCCCAAAGCAACCTAACAAATACACATAAGTACTGCCGCTATCTCGTCAATGTGTGTGTCTCTAAAATGTACAAAGCAACTTCATTTGCATAATAAACTTCCAAACCACATGCTAAAAAATATTCATGTGATGCAGAAAGTCTTCTGTAGCTTGCTAAGATTTGCCAATTTGAGCAATGCCGTATCCGAACCCGAGGCTGGGGGTTGCCCGTCCGTGTGCCTAATCCCTCGGGCATTGATACATCAGCAATGTCAAGTTTATTTGTATAGCCCTAAATCTCAAACAGTCTCAAAGGGCTTCACATAGACAAAAAATTGACAATTATTCTCAAAGCATCCCCTGATCTTAAGCTCCCAATGCTTCTTTCTAGGTCTCCTCATGTCCTCAGCACTGCAAACCTTTGTGCCGGTACGCCATATGAAGTAAATGACGGAATATGTTTTTTTTTTAACACCTCCTCTAATGTGTATCAAGCATACCAGATGGTGTTTTAGAATAGCCTAGAATATTAAGTTACAAAAAGTTTTTAAAAAAGTTTTAAAAAAATTACTAAAGTTTAAAAAAGTTATATATTTGCTCCAAGGAGGGAGTATTGACAAATGTCACCTCCTTCATAGTCTGCGCATTGTTGTGCGCTTCGCAGCGCGGTGTAGACAGCAGGGGGCGCAGGTAGCGTTGGGGGGGTAGTAGGCGCAGGTGGCAGGGGGCGCAGGCGGCGCAGGCGGCAGGGGTGGGGAGTCGAACCCTGTAGACTGTGTGTGTGTGTGTGTGTGTGTGTATCACTACTGCAGTGTAGTGTTGGCTCGTGAGTGAACGATGGGTTCAAAAGAACGAATGTTTTCAGTGAACGAGAGTGAACGAAAAGATCTAAAGATCTTTGTAGCCATGAGGGAAAAACTCGTTTGGACCCGTTTGAAAATCATTGATTTGATATGACTCAAGAATTGTCTCTGTGCAACGGTGTGGTGTTTCTTAGCAACTGACTTGAAAATGAGTCCACGGGAGCACTGCAACGGCGGCAGAATTTTTGCAAGAACAATTCATTTTAGGATGAACTCTCGATACAAATATTTTCATTTGATTGAAGGCAATGGCGTTAACCACTCGACCAGAGCTCTTGCTGTGCTTAGGGTTAGGGTTTGTGTTAGGCTTGCTCTCGCTTTTGCTGTGCTTAGGGTTAGGCTTGCTTATGCAACCAAATCACCTCAGTTGTTTATCACTTCCTCTGATATTTTTGAACTTACCGTAATTTTCGGACTGTAAGTCGCACCGGAGTATAAGTGAGCAGCAGGGGGGGGGGGCCCCATTTCAACCCCTTCCACTGAGTGCCAAGCAGGGAAGAAATGGGTACCATTGTTATAGTCACTGGTATGACTCGGCAGGGGTTTGAACCCACCACCTCCCAGTCTCAGGGCGGACACTCTCCTCTTAGGCCACTGAGCTGGTAAACACTTGTGTCGTAGTATAACACTTATAGTCGTTTTTAAATAACGTGTATACCTATATACGCCTAAATATTGTCATCCAATATATCTACTGCTGGTTTGAAATTTGCTTTTGATATTATTTTTAATAAACATTTATGTTAAAACGTGTCTGGCGTCTTATTCCTTGTTTTTATATTCGCCAATTAAAACATAAAAATCAGACATTTTATATGACAATATGTGTAGGTACACTACACAAGGTTAAAAAAAAAAGAGAATAAATAAATAAAGGGTTAATTGCACAACAAAAGCACGTTTACAAATATACAATACAAATATACTCGATACAAATATTTTCATTTGATTGAAGGCAATGGCATTAACCACTCGACCAGAGCCTGCTCGGGAACCAAAGGAGATTTGGTCATATTGATAGGGTATCCTCCATCCAAACATGTTCGGTGTTGAAAGTTTCAACGGATAGTCCGAAGCAAGCCTTTCCACAGTAGTCACCATGACAGGCGACCACCTGGTGGCGTCAGTGTGCCGAGCGCCGTTGGACGATCAGGAGAAGAAGATTTGAATCGACGGATGTGACGTCAGGGCTTTAGGTCAATTGAAGACAGGTGTGCTCGCTCAAGGGGAGTTATCATATGCAGGTGCCACCGAGCGCGGGCCGGCGGCGGCGGACGGTTCCTCAGGTAAGCGAGCATGCTAGCAAATGTTTGTCGTCTTTGTCGTTTAAAAAAAAAATCCTCTTTTAATATTCATGATTTCCTTATTTCTTAAAACTGACCAAATTTAAACGGATGTCTTCCTTTAGTCCAGCTCGTTCCAGCGGCATTGGTCTTGTGTATGTATGATTTTGTGTGTGTTTTTTAATAACGTTTTCATACTTTATTTTATTGTATGTAAATAGCTGTTAGTCACGTGACCCAATGTGGAGGTACTTGTGGGCGGGGCCTGCTAAAAGACCAACTACGGAAGCTCCCCAAGTACTGATGTGCATTCCAGTTCTTTTAGGTGAACTGAATCTTTAGAATCTCTTTGAACGAATCGTTCACTCACGAGCCAACACTATTTGGGTTTTCAGTCTTGAGGTGAGCGTTGGTTGCCCTTCTGTCACTGTCATGGACACGAGTCTTTGGTCAAGTGGTAAACGTCATTGCCTCTAACACGATGGAACCATGGTTCGGGACCCGACCTTACCCACGAGCTGTACTTTGTCGATTTTCACTCACTTCTGCATAAAGTTTGTGAATTTTTTTTTTTTTTTTTTGAAGGCAGGTTTCAGTCTTGCCTGTCGGAGAGGTGGGCGTGGTCAAGCCAATTTCAGTTGCGCTGTGATTGGTCAGACTGAATTTGGGCAGAGGTAGGAGGCGGGCAAAGGTGCACTTAGGTTTTTGAAGGCAGTTTTCAGTCTTGAGGTGAGCGACAGGTGCAACCGCCTGCGTGTGAAGTGGCCTGTCACGTGGTACGCTAGTGTGCAAAGCACCATTGGACGAGCAGGCGAGGAAGATTTGAATTGACGGATGTGACGTCATGTCTTCGGGTGAATTGGGGAAGTTGTCAAATACCGGTGCAATCACCCGCGCAGCGGGCGGTTTCTCAGGTAAGCTAACATGCTAGGAAATGTTTGTCGTTCATTGGCGTTTCTCACGACGGACGCCTTGTTTGTTTGTTGCAGGATTCAAGGCGAGTTATCAAATGCAGGCGCCACCGACCGTGTGGCGGTTTCTCGGGTAAGCTATCAAATGTTTGTCGTTCATTGCCGTTTCTCACGACGGACGCCTTGTTTGTTTGATGCGAACAAATATCTTGAAAATCTTTTCACACTCGTCCCGGCCACCGCGACTGTCGTTTTGCCGCTACAGTATTTCAAATCTCTTTGGCGTTGTGTTTCGTCAAATTAACAATGTTGCATTACATATAGTGTGCTATTTCCGTGTTATGCAAACTGATGAATGTGACAAATTTGTTACGTCATGTACAAATCTATTCCAAGATGGCGCCCGCCCGCCCGCCTTCCGTTATGCAACAAACATTTGCGAGCGTGATTTTCTCCCGTTTAGTCGACTGCTCGATTCATGCCGACATTTTTGAGTGAGTTGATGGATGATAAAATTAAATTATTATAATTCGGATACTTTTGTAATTATTATAACTCATTACAATATACTGATAATTGTATACATATTTTAAATATAAAACTGGAGTTGGTATGTGTAATTGTTGCAAAAATATCATGCCATTGCCACTCTACTCAATGTCTATAATTGTAACTCCCAGATGCAGAGCATATAGTATGGTATGATATTATATGGTATTGTATTGTATGTATTGTATTGTATGCATTGTGTGTATGGTAGCGTATGGCAGGGTATTGTATGTGTTCTATGTCAATCCATCCATCCATCCACCCATCCGTCCGTCCGCCCGTCCGTCCATCCGTCCATCCACCCACCCATCCACCCATCCACCCAACCCATCCAGCCACCCACCCAACCCATCCACCCATCCACCCACCCAACCCATCCACTCATCCACCCATCCATCCACCCATCCATCCGTCCATCCACCCAGCCCACCCACCCATCCATCCATCCACCCAGCCACCCATCCATCCAGCCACCCAGCCATCCACCGCTTATCCGGACGTCGGATTGCGGCGGCAGCAGCTTTAGGAGGGACTCCCAGACTTTCCTCTCTCCAGCCACTTCATCCAGCTCAACCCAGGAAATCCCAAGATTTGTATGTATTGTTTTGTTGTGTTTTTTGTTTTGTTGTTTTTTGTTTTGTTTTTTGTTTTTTTTGTTTTGTTTTTTGTTTTGTATGTATTGTATTATATGTATTGTATGTATTGTATTGTTTTTTTTTTGGTTTTTTTTGGTTTTTTTTGGTTTTTGTTTTTTTTGTTTTGTATGTATTGTATTGTATGTATTGTATTGTATGTAATTTTTTTTTTGTTTTTGTTTTTTTTTGTTTTTTTTGTATTGTATGTATTGTATGTATGTATTGTTTTGTATTGTTTGTTGTTTTTTGTTTTGTTTTTTGTTTTGTATGTATTGTATGTATTGTATTGTATTGTATGTATTGTATTGTATGTATTGTATTGTATTGTATCGTATGTATTGTATTGTATTGTTTGTATTGTATTGTATCGTATTGTATGTATCGTATTGTATGTATTATTATTATTTTTGTTTTGTTTTTTGTTTTTTGTTTTGTTTTTTGTTTTGTATGTACTGTATGTATTGTATTGTGTGTATTGTATTGTATGTATTGTTTTTTTTTTTTTTGTTTTTTTTCTTTGTATTGTATGTATTGTATGTATGTATTGTATGTATTGTATGTATGTATTGTATGTATTGTATGTATTGTATTGTATGTATTGTATTATATGTATTGTATGTATTGTTTTTTGTTGTTTTTTTTGGTTGTGTTTTTGTTTTTTTTGTTTTGTATGTATTGTATTGTATGTATTGTATTGTATTGTATGTATTGTATGTATTTTTTTGTTTGTTTTTTGTTTTGTTTTTTGTTTTTTTGTATTGTATGTATTGTTTTTTTTTGTTTTGTATGTATTGTATGTATTGTATTGTGTGTATTGTATTGTATGTATTTTTTTGTTTTGTTTTTTTTTTTGTTTTTTTTGGGTTTTTTTGCATTGTATGTATTGTATTGTATGTATTGTATGTATTGTATGGTATGGTATGGTATGGTATGTATGTATTGTATGGTATGTATGTATTGTATGTATCGTATTGTATGTATTGTATGTATTGTATGTATTGTATGTATTTTTTTGTTTTTTTTTTTGTTTTGTTTTTTGGTTTTTTTGTATTGTATGTATTGTATTGTATGTATTGTTTTTTTTTTTTTTTTGTATGTATTGTATTGTGTGTATTGTATTGTATGTATTTTTTTTTGTTTTTTTGTTTTTTTTGCATTGTATGTATTGTATGTATTGTATTGTATTGTATTGTATGTATTGTATTGTATGCATTGTATTGTATGTATTGTATTGTATTGTATTGCATGTATTATTATTTTTTTGTTTGTTTGTTTTTTGTTTTGTATGTATTGTATGTATTGTATTGTGTGTATTGTATTGTATGTATTGTTTTTTTCTTTTTTTTTTGTATTGTATGTATTGTATGTATTGTATTGTGTGTATTGTATTGTATGTATTGTATGTATTGTATTGTATGTATTGTATTATATGTATTGTATGTATTGTATTGTTTTTTTGTTGTTTTTTTTGGTTGTTTTTGTTTTTTTTGTTTTGAATGTATTGTATTGTATGTATTGTATTGTATGTATTTTTTTGTTTTTTTTTGTTTTTTGTTTTTTTTGGATTGTATGTATTGTATTGTATGTATTGTTTTTTTTTGTTTGGTTTTTTTTTTGTATGTATTGTATGTATTTTTTTGTTTTTTTTTGTTTTGTTTTTTGTTTTTTTTGTATTGTATGTATTGTATTGTATGTATTGTTTTTTTGGGTTTTTTTTTTGTTTTGTATGTATTGTATTGTGTGTATTGTATTGTATTGTATGTATTTTTTTTGTTTTTTTTGTTTTTTTTGCATTGTATGTATTGTATGTATTGTATTGTATTGTATTGTATTGTATTGTATGTATTGTATTGTATGCATTGTATTGTATGTATTGTATTGTATGTATTGTATTGTATGTATTGTATTGTATTGTATTGTATTGCATGTATTATTATTTTTTTGTTTGTTTGTTTTTTGTTTTGTATGTATTGTATGTATTGTATTGTGTGTATTGTATTGTATGTATTGTTTTGTTTTCTTCTTTTTTTTGTATTGTATGTATTGTATGTATTGTATTGTATGTATTGTATGTATTGTGTGTATTGTATTGTATGTATTGTATTATATGTATTGTATGTATTGTATTGTTTTTTTGTTGGTTTTTTGGTTGTTTTTGTTTTTTTTGTTTTGAATGTATTGTATTGTATGTATTGTATTGTATGTATTTTTTTGTTTTTTTTTGTTTTTTGTTTTTTTTGGATTGTATGTATTGTATTGTATGTATTGTTGTTTTTTTTTTGTTGTTTTTTGTTTTGTATGTATTGTATGTATTGTATTGTGTGTATTGTATGTATTTTTTTTTTTGCATTGTATGTATTGTATTGTATTGTATGTATTGTATTGTATGTATTGTATTGTATGTATTGTATTGTATGTATTGTATTGTATGTATTGTTTTTTTTGTCTGTTTTGTTTTTTGTTTTGTATGTATTGTGTGTATTGTATTGTATTGTATGTATTGTTTTGGGTTTTTTTTGTTTTTTGTTTTGTTTTTTGTTTTCTGTTTTGTTTTTTGTTTTATTGTATTGTATGTATTGTATTGTATGTATTGTATTGTATGTATTGTATTGTATGTATTGTATTTGTATTGTATTGTTTGTATTGTATTGTTTGTATTGTATTGTATGTATTTTGTATGTATTTGTATGTATTTATGTATTTTTTTTGTTTTGTTTTCTTTTTTGTTTTGTTTTTTGTTTTTTTGTATTGTATGTATTGTATGTATTGTATTGTATGTATTGTATTGTTTGTATTGTATTTGTATTGTGTTTGTATTGTATTGTATTGTTTGTATGTATTGTATGTATGTATTGTATGTATTGTATTGTATTGTTTGTATGTATTGTTTGTTGTGTTTTTTGTGTTTTGTTTTGTTTTTTGTTCACCCATCCACCCATCCATCCATCCAGCCACCCATCCAGCCACCCATCCAGGCAGCCACCCATCCAGGCAGCCACCCACCCATCCAGCCAGCCACCCATCCATCCGTCCATCTAACCCATCCACCCACCCAACCCATCCACCCAACCCATCCACCCACCCATCCATCCACCCAGCCATCCACCGCTTATCCGGACGTCGGATTGCGGGACTCCCAGACTTTCCTCTCTCCAGCCACTTCATCCAGCCAGCTCAACCCAGGAAATCCCAAGATTTGTATGTATTGTTTGTTTTGTTGTTTTTTGTTTTGTTTTTTGTTTTGTATGTATTGTATTGTATTATATTCTATTGTATGTATTGTATGTATTGTATGTATGTATTGTTTTTTTTTTTTGTTTTTTTTTTTGTTTTTTGTTTTTTTTGTTTTGTATGTATTGTATTGTATGTATTGTATTGTATGTATTGTATGTATTTTTTTGTTTTTGTTTTTTGTTTTTTTTGTATTGTATGTATGTATTGTTTTGTATTGTTTGTTTTGTTTTGTTGTTTTTTGTTTTGTTTTGTTTTTTGTTTTTTGTTTTGTATGTATTGTATGTATGTATTGTATGTATTGTATTGTATGTATTGTATCGTATTGTATGTATTGTATTGTATGTATTGTATTGTTTGTATTGTATGTATTGTATTGTATTGTATTGTACTG